>NC_044562.1:119825647-121122578 GCF_007565055.1 Rhinopithecus roxellana
ATGATAGACATCTGCACGTTTGTAGTCATGATGTGGTGCAGGTTACTGGGATGGCCCTGAAAGAAAGAAGATAGAATGTTATTTTCACATGTTTGGTCTTAGCCATTGCCTCTAGGAAGTCACCTGCCTCCAAATGTGGGTCAGGTTTTTCTTTTAGATAGTGAGCATCCCAAGGGAAAGGGCTAAGGACATTTAGCTTGAGCTACTTTTACATGCCATACTGTATAATGAACTGTGCTAATAGGCATGTGAGAAGTATGAGGACCCCAACAACTGCTGCAGGCCCAAATAATAACAGATAACATCCTTTGATATCTACTTTTAGAAACTCTCATCTGTGATATTACCTTTCACACTTTTTTTTCTGTCCTGGCCAAATGCTTATTTTTTCCCATTCTCACAATTTCCTTCACATACCACCGCATTCATCCATTCTTTAAGTTTTGTCGTTTCTAAGTAAATGTCAGTTAGCATCCAACAGGTGCTACCAGTTCTTCAGCTCAACCCTGAAATGTCCCTTACTCACATTCTCCCAAACCACAGAGAACAGTGCTTCTCAGCTCAGGGTTCTGGTACTTCTGAGAGTACTCAGCAGTATGACAAAAGGAAAAAACACAGTACACCTCTTTGGAATATAAATTTTTCTTGAAAACGTGAAGGGAAAGTTTTTAGATTTAGTTTTTTTCCCCAGATAAAAATTTTAAATATTTAATTAATCAAGTACACAGCAGAATAGGATACCAAAATTTCACAAAAAAACCTTAAAACAGAAGACTTCAAAATAAATGTTCGCAACTAAGGCCAGGTGCAGTGGCGCATGCCTGTAACCCTAGCACTTTGGGAGGCCACAGCGGGTGGATCATTTGAGGTCAGGAGTTGGAGAGCAGCCTGGCCAACATGGTGAAACCCCGTTTCTATTAAAATAAAAAAACTAGCCAGGCGTGGTGGCGCACGCTTGTAATCTCAGCTACTCGGGAGGCTGAGACAAGAGAATCGCTTGAACATGGGACGTGGAGGTTGCAGTGAGCCAAGATCGCACCACTGGGTGACAGCGTAAGACTCTGCCCCCTTTCCAAAAAAAAAAAAAAAAAAAAAAGTTTGCAACTAGAGCACTGTTTGAGGTAACCTACCAGTACCCCAAAAGATGCACATCTGCTCTCCTCAGAGAAACCACAGAGAAGCACTGTCCACCACTACCCCTGGGAGGCTGTTCTTGACGCTAAAACCAAACACAAACCACACTCCGGACTCAAGGACACGGGCTGTTTTATCCAGATTTATATATCACACTGAGGGTCGAATCAAGCAGCTAGTAGCTGCTCAACAAATTCTAGCTAAATGACCACTATGGATACTGGCTTCTACTCCCTACAGTTATCCTTCTCTCTCAAACCTACTACCTTCCCTTGCGGGTATCAGTGAGTGTTTCATTTTTTTATTACCGTACCTAATGTACTGCTAGCATTCAATAAATCATGATCAATAGTTTGGCATTTCAGTTGAAAATCAGCAAATTAAAAGGAAGAAAAACCTGTTGTCCACTGATTGTTGCCACAGGAATGGCTGAAGCTTGAGGGATGCTACTCTCCATGGTAACGGTAACCTGCCCTGGAACCTTGGGGGGAAGCGACAGGGTAGAAGGTGGAGCAGGAGCAATGGGACGGCTAGGCATGGTAGGCTTCGGGGCGGCTGCAACAGAAAACCACACAAAACATATCAATGGCCTCATACTGGTGATGCGTCTCAATCCAGAATTAAGAGTACACAAATCGAACCTGGAGAGTACCAGGAAACATGCCATAAGCTTTACACATTTTATCTATTAGCATCACAGTGTTTCCATTGAAGTACTAGCATTTCTATTTCACAGATAAAGAAACATACAAAGCAAGGCTAACTGACTTGCTCAAAGCCACACACACAGTAAGAAGAAGAACTGGGAACAAAGCCCAGAGCTGTATGGCTCACAGCCCACACCCTTTCTTCTACATGATGCCACCTCCCAAGTTTGGGTGGATTGAACAAAACTCCCAGTAACTGAAACAGAACCCCCAGGTAACACACAGGCAATATTCTCAGAAACCCCCAAATTAACCAGTTGCTAAAACAGACCTTAGGGAAGAGTGCTACTCCAGTTGGTCCCATGATACTGGGTTATCAGAACTTACAACATCACTGTCAGCCGGGCGCGGTGGCTCACACCTGTCATCCCAGCACTCTGGGAAGCTAAGGTGGGCAGATCACTTGAGGCCAGGAGTTTGAGACCAGCCTGGCCAACATGGTGACATCCCGTCTCTACTAAAAATACAAAAATTAGCCAGGCGTGGTGGCATGTGCCTGTAATCCCAGCTACTTGGGAGGCTGAGGCGGGAGAACTGCTTGAACCTTGGAGGTGGAGGTTGCAGTGAGCAAAGATTGCACCACTGCACTCCAGCCTGGATGACAGAGAAAGACTCCGTCTCAAAAAAAAAAAAAAAAATTAGTGTCATTAAGCCCCCACTGCTAAATCTGACTGGCTTAAAAAAAAAAAAAAAGAGGGTTCCCTTATCTAACTTAACATGCCCATAAGTTGAATAATATCAGTATCAAAATGGATAACAGCAAAGATTCTGTGATGCCAACTGCCCAGCAGCACAAGACGAGGCACTGCAGAAAATCAGGGCTGAGTTACAGAGAGGTGCTGAACTCATAGGTCATAAAGAAACAATGAAATACGATCCTAAGATACAGCCTAAGATTTTGTACAAATTGTTATAAAGATTAGCCAGTCTTGAGCTCTGGTTCAGTGTGAAGTTTTAACCCTCTCCATTACCTTCATAAGTCCCTCCGAAAATGAAAGTGGCACTGCTGGCGTCAGGTGTGCTGGCGGGGCTGTCACTGCAACAGGTGTGGCTGATGCGACAGCATGGTGTGTAGACAACATCTGCACCTGTGGATAGGGCCTTACCACAACAGGCTCTTGCTTCTCCTCTCGGGACTGGAGGGAGCTGCTGGAACTCATGTGCTCCCTGGCACTGACTTCAGAATCTCGACCAGATTCATCATTGACTAGTAAAGACATTAAAAGTGAGACAGTATGTCACAGTCTCCCAATGTAAGATAGCGGCACAAACAAGAGTGGCACCTGAAGTTAAACCTCAGGATTGACACAGTGGTCACTTCCTTGTGATGTTTTCTTAACAGGGTCAATTTGGGCACTGGATTCTCCTGATGGACATCAGACAGAAGAGCCACAACTGTGGAATGTAGAATTTATTCTGGATATTGTAGCCTGATGAATAAACTACCTGAAAATCATCTAAAATGAGCTGAAATAGTTAAAAGTACAATACAGAACATAAGACAATTTCATTTAAAACATCTTCTTAAAAAGTTATAAAAGCCTGACATTAAAAAGATCTGGCCAACATGGCAAAACTCTAACTCTACTAAAAATACAAAAAACAAAACAAAAAAAAAAACACAAAAAAACACCTTTTTTTGTAATCCCAGCTACTTGGGAGGCTAAGGTGGGAGGATCGCCTGAGCCCAAAACGCAGAGGTTGCAGTGAGCCAAGATTGCGTCACTGCACCCTGCACTCTAGCCTGGGCGAGAGAGGAAGACTCTGTCTCCAAAACAAACAAAACAGAAAAAGTATGGCTAGCGCAGTGGCTTGCATCTGCAATCCTAGCATTTTCAGAGGCCAAGGCAAGCAGATCCTTTGAACCCAGGAGTTCAAGACCAGCCTTGGCAACACAATAAGACTCCATCTCTGTAAAAAATATAAAAATTAAATGGGCACGGAGGCATGCACCCATAATCCCAGCTATGCTGGAGGCAGAGGGAGGAGGATTACTTAACCCTGGGAGGTCAAGGCTGCAGTAAGCCAAGCCATGATTGTGCCATTGCACTCCAGCTTGGATGACACAGTGAGACTCTGCCTCAAAAAAAAAAAAAAAAAAAAAAAAAAGGTGGTGGCGGGCTGGGCACGGCAGCTCACGCCTGTAATCCTAGTACTTTGGAAAGCCAATAGGGGCGGATCATTTGAGGTCAGGAGTTCCAGACCAGTCTGATCAACATGGTGAAACCCCGTCTCTACTAAAAATATAAAAAAATGAGCCAGGCGTGGTGACACACACCTATAACCTTAGCTACTCGGGAAGACGAGGCAAGAGAATCGCTTGAACCCAGGAGACGGGAGGTTGCAGTGAGCCGAGATTGCACTACTGCACTCCAGCCTGGGTAACAGAGTGAGACTCCGTCTCAAAAAAAGAAAAAATTAAAAAAAAAGATATTTTAAGTACAGTTCCTAACTTTAAGAACATACAGTTTTTCAAAACTGAAGGACAGAGATAGGAGACATATTTTCCACTGTATGCTCTTTTTCTTTTGGTGTTTTGGACTACCAGAAGACATAATATATTAAACAGTTTTTTTTTAATTTAAAAAAATTTTTTTGAGACAAGGTCTCACTCTGTCTTCCAGGCTGGAACATAGTAGATATCAGCTCACTGCAGCTTCAAACTCCTGGACTCAAGTGATCTTCTGCCTCAGCTGCCCAAGCAGCTAAGACTACAGGCACACACCACTACCCCTGGCTAATTCTTTTATTCTTTTATGAAGACAAAGTTCCACTGTGCTGCCCAGTCTGGTCTTGAATACCTGGGATCAAGTGTTCCTCCCACCTCTGGCTTCCCAAAGTGCTGAGATTACAAGTGTGAGCCACTGCACCTAGCCTATTTAAAAATTAAATATTTAAAAATTAAGTGGAGGCTGGGCGTGGTGGCACACGCCTGTAATCCCAGTACCTTGGGAGGCCAAGGCGGGGAGATCATTTGAGGTCAGGAGTTCGAGATCATCCTGGCCAACATGGTGAAACCCTGGCTCTACTAAAAATACAACAAATAGCCAGGCGTGGCAGTGCACACCTGTAATCCCAGATACTCAGGAGGCTGAGGCCCGAGAATCGCTAGAGCCTGGGAGGCGGAGGTTGAGGGATCCCGCCACCGCACTCCAGCCTGGGGGACAAGAGCAAGACTCTGCGTCAAAAAAAAAAATGAAGTGGAAAAATATCAGAAAACAATACTAATGTAATAAAGGAAGAGCTTGTGAAAATATTAACTCATATTTGTCTATAATTTTTCCAAAATATTAATATTCTTTTTTTTCTGAGCATAAAGATATGTACTTATGTAGAGAATGCAGATTATTTGGAGTACCATAAACAAAGTAAAGTTGTCCCCAAACTTACCCCACAAAGGCACCAACACTTAAAAGTTTTGGTGACAGTTCTCGTCTCTTTTAAATTTTGGGTGGGTTTTTATTCATTTGACTTTTTTTCCTTGAAGTATGATCTTCATAAAGGTAAGTGCACAAACGTTAGTTATGCAGCTCAATGGACTTTCATAAACTGAATAAACCTGAGTAAATAGCACCCCGCTCGAGATAGAAAACATTATTGGTCTCCCCGAGACCCTTAGTTTGGCCCTATTCTAGCCACCATCCTCCCAAGGAAAGCAATCTTCTACCTTGTAACACTATAGATTAGTATTGTCTGTTTTTGAACTTGATACAAACAGACTCATAACAAATACACCCTATTGTGCTTTGCCTCTTTAACTTACAGGTATGAGATTCATCCATGTTAGTGTACAAAGCTGTAGCTCTTTCATTCTCAAGGCTGTATATAGTATGACATGTAAGCAACGTACAAATGATCCATTTTACTCTTAAGAGGCACTTCACATAGTTTTCAGTTTTTTCCTATTTTGAATAGTGCTAGTAATGTTCCTGTACATGTCTTCCGGTAAACATATGTATCACTTCTACTCAACATATACCTAGGAGTGGAACGACTGAGTAGAGAATACTGCATGATTTTTCAAAGGTGAAACGGGGATGGGCACAGTGGCTCCTGCCTATAATCTTAGCACTTTGGGAGGCCAAGGCAGGTGGATTACCTGAGGTCAGGAGTTCAAGACCATCATCCAAGATGGTGAAACCCCGTCTCTACAAAAATACAAAAATTAGCTGGGCATGATGGTGGTTGCCTGTAATCCCACCTACTCAGGAGGCTGAAGCGGAAGAATCGCTTGAACCCAGGAGGCAGAGGTTGCAGTGAGCCAAGATTATGCACCCCAGCCTGGGCAACAGAGCAAGACTCCGTCTCAAAAAAAAAAAAAAAGAAAAGGTGAAATGGGATTCTATTGTATAGATGTACTATAGCTTTTAAAATCACTGTATCATTGATGGGCTTTTAGGTTATTTCCAAATTTTTGCTTTTATCAACAATCTTGTCCAGAGATCTCTTCAGGAAAAAATTTCTGAAAGTACAAGTGCTGGATGAAAAGACTGATGAGGCCGGGCGCGATGGCGCAAGCCCGTAATCCCAGCACTTTGGGAGGCCGAGGCGGGCGGATCGCAAGGTCAGGAGTTTGAGACCAACCTGGCCAACATGGTGAAACCCTGTCTCTACTAAAAATACAAAAATTAGCTGGGTGTGGTGGTGGGCGCCTATAGTCCCAGCTAATTAGGAGGCTGAGGCAGGAGAATTGCTTGAACCCAGGAGGTGGAGGTTGCAGTGAGCCAAGATTGCACCACTGCACTGCAGCCTGGGTGACACAGCGAGACTCCATCTCCAAAAAAAAAAAAAAACCGAGAGGAAAGAAAAGACTGATATACATTTTCTTTTTCGCTATATTTTGACTTTTCTCCCAGGTTATTCAGAATTTTAAAAATTTTGATCTATAAAACCTCTTCATTGGGGAATAAATTACATAGAATAACACCACTGTTTTACAAGAAAAGTTTGGTAATTTTTCTACAAATATCCTCAGTAACACCAAAGAGGAGAATGGTTGGGTCAAATGGTAAGTATGTATTTAACTTTGCCAAAGTAATTTCCAAAGCGACTGTAGCACTGTCTGTTCCCATTAGCAGTGTACGAGAGTTCCAGCTGCTCCTCTTCCTTATTCACGTTTGATATACAGCCATTCTAGTGGGTTGCAGTGTGTCTCCCTGTAGTTTTAATTAGCATTCCCATGACGACTAGTAATGTTGAACATCTTTTTATGTGATCACAGCCCATTCATATATATCTTCTTTAGTGAAGTGCATGTTTATCTTTCATCCACTTTAATCAATTAGCTTTACTGAGGTACAATTTACACATAAAATTCACTAATTCTTTGTGTAACGAGATAAATGTTCGCAAAAGTATACAATGGTATAACACAATCATGACACAGATCATTTCCTGTTACTTCCATAAGTTCATTCACACCCCTTTGTAGTCAATTCCCTCTCTGCCACCTCTATTCCCCAGAAACCACTGATCTGCTTTCTGTCACTATGGTATAATCTTTTCTGGAATTTCATCGAACACAATCATACCATCTGGAGTCCTATGTATCTGGATTCTCTCCTTAGCGTAACGTTACTGAGGTTTATCCATAATGTTGTGTGTATCGGTAGTCTGGTCCTTTCTATTGCCAAGTAGTATTCCACTGCGTGGATGGATACACAACAATTTGCTCATCCAGTCACCATCTGATACGCATTTGGTGAGATCCCTGTTTTGGCTATTATGAATACAGTGTCTATGAACATGTGAGTATAAGTCCTTGTATGAACACACGTTTTCATTTACTTTTGATAAACCCCCAGGGAATGAGATTGCTCAGTGCTGTGGTAAGTGTATATTTAATTGTATAAGACATTGCCAAACTGTTTCTCGAAGTGGCTTGCCATTTTGCATTCCCAATAGAGCATGAGTTCTATTTGTGCCACAACCATACCAACGGGTGGTATTGTCAGTCTCTGTAATTTCGGTCTTTCTACTGGATGTGTAGTAGTTTCTCAGCAGTTTTAAATTGCACTGCCCGGAGGATTAATAATGGTGAGCATCTTCTCATGTGCTTCTTTGGCACTTATCTAGCTCTTCTGGTGAAGTATCTACTCAAATATTTTCCCATTTAAAAAAAATCAGGTTGTCTGTCTTTCACTACTGAGTTATGAGTTCCTGTTTTTTTTTTTTCCTGAAGACAGGATCTCACTCCGTCACCCAGGCTGGGGTGCAGTAGTAAGAGCTCAGGTCACTGCAACCTCCGCTTCCCAGGCTCAAGTGATCTTCCTGCCTCAGCCTGTCAAGTAGCTGGGACCATAGGCATGAGCCACCATACCTGGCTATTTCTTTTTTTTTTTGAGACAGAGTCTTGCTCTGTTGCCCAGGCTGAAGTGCAGTCGTGCGATCTTGACTCACTGCAACCTCCGTCTCCCAGGTTCAAGTGATTGTCCTGTCTCAGCCTCCCGAGTAGCTGGAATTACAGGCACCCACCACTACGCCCAGCTAATTTTTGTATTTTTAGTAGAGACAGGTTTCACCATGTTGGCCAAGTTGGTCTTGAACTCCTGGCCTCAGTGATCTACCCATCTCAGCCTCCCAAAGTGCTAGGATTACAGGCATGAGCCACTGTAAAATTAGCCTGGCCCCAGCTAATTTTTGTATTTTTTGTAGAAATGGGGATTTGCCATGTTGCCCGGGCTTATCTCGAACTCCTGAGCTTGAAGCGATCCACCTGCCTCGGACTTCCATGTTGCTGGGATAACAGGCATGAGCCACTGTGCCCGGCCTTTATCCTCCCACAATGTTGTTGGGATCTTCCAGCACTACTTTACTGAAAAGACTTATAGGGCACGGTGGCTCATGCCTGTAATCCCAGCACTTTGGGAGGCCAAGACGGGTGGATCACAAGGTCAGGAGATGGAGACCATCCTGGCTAACACAGTGAAACCCCGTCTCTACTAATGATACAAAAAAGAAAAAAAAAAATTACTCAGGCATGGTGGCGCATGTCTGTAATCCCAGCTACTCAGAGGCTGAGGCACGAGAATCGCTTAAACCCAGGAGGCAGAGACCGCAGGGACCTGAGATAGAGCTGCTGTACTCCAGCCTGGGTCACAGAGTGACACTCTGTCTCAAAAAAATAAAATAAAATAAAATAAAATAAAATAAAATAAAATAAAAAATAAGCTGGGGAGCCCAAAAGATCAAGGCTGCCGTGAGCTGTGATTAGGCCACTGTACTCCCGCTTGAATGACAGCGTGAGACCCTGTTGCAAAAAAAAAAAAAAAAAAGCCTCAGCTACTGGTTTAAGCAATGAGTAGACAGTGGTATCATTTACCATAAGGAACACCAGAATCGAGTGGTGAAGAGAAAGGAATAGAAAATAGTTTATTTCACTTTGTAATGTCATATATTTACTTAATACGTAGAGAAAAAGAGTATTTTAAGGAATTCCTCAACTTCAGCACTGCTGACTAGACTGGATACTTCTCTGTTGTGGGGGGCTTCCCATTATCTTGTAGGATGTTAAGCAGTATCCCTGGCCTCTACCTATCAGATGCCAATAGCACTGTTTAGTTGTGACAACCAAACTGTCTTTAGATATTGCCAAGTATTCCCCTGGAGGAAAAACCACCTCTCCAAACACCTGTCACTGAGAACCACTGATTTCTACCACTCAAAGGGCACAAGACGAAAAGCCAAGTTTTATCTATGTGCATACAATCAGCCCTCTGTATCCATGGGTTCCCTGATGTGAATTCAACCAACTTTGGATGTTAAATATTCAGGGGGAAAAAAAATATGGTTGCATCTGTACTAAGCACATACAGACTTTTTTGTCTTCTCATTGTTCTCTTAGCAATATAGTATAACAACTATCTACATACTATTTACGTTGTAGTAGGCATTACAAGTAATCTAGAGATGATTTAAAGTATACTGGAGGATAGATACAGGTAATATCTATACATACACTATACCATTTTACACCACAAAGTGGAGCATCATGGATTTTGGTATCTGAGGTGGGTCCTGGAACCAATCCCCCACAGACACCACAGGGAAACCGCATATCCTTTGTTTTCCACTTCTTTTCCTTGATAATAAACTCCTAAAAGGCACGATCTGTTCCTTAAACTCTGGGCTCCCTCACAGCACTAATGCTATACTCCTGGACATTAATTAAACACGAATATATTAATGCATTTCAAAAACAGTTCTTACAGGCACGCTTTGCTGTAAGTTGCACGTGTACTCTATATGAATGAAGTGGTTAAAACAGGAAGAAAAAAAGCCTTGTTTAAATTAGAATAGTAACATACCCTTCCTTCAAATTCAAGAAATAAGAATTTACTAAAATCCTAGAAGGAATCTGCTAATGTTTAAGTTAGAAAACTGGCAATATTCTTAAAGTTGGAAGAAATAGATTAGAATATTACATATCTTACCTGTAGCCGCTGGGCTTATCAATCCAGCAGTACCACTGTTTGCAATCTGAGAAGGGGCCTGGCTCAGCCCAGTAGAAGGGGCTCCTAATCGAGGAAACTGTTGAGAACTCATTTCCACCTGTAGTACATACAGTTACATGGTTATTACTAGATTCTGAGATCTGAATCAATACTGAGAAATTAAAGCATCTTTAGTACCTATGGGATAGTCCCTTGGAAAAGCAAATGCTGCATCATTTATTTAAAAACAATAACTTGGGATCAATATAAATGCAGACATTATCTAAACTACCTAAGTTTTCTACCAATATCGTTTATACGGAGCTGGCGTGTACTATAACCCTCCATAAATACTTGTGGATTGCCATGCTAAAAAATCACCATTGAATCCTGTACAAGAGTCACATGACAGGTATTACCACAATGCATGTGTATTTCTCTGTGTAAAGTTTTATGGAAAATGGCATGTCTCTTCGAAACACTCAAACCTCACACCAAGGTGAACAGAACTGTAATTAGCATGTCATAGGAACATTCGGAGGAAGATACCCAGCCCTAAGAAAGGATCGGATATTTTACATTCAGACCCGATGCAAAAGGAATTCTCCAACGCTTTTCTGCAAAGGCCTCCATTTACGGATTTCCTTTTCTTCCCCTTTCATAGACCCCCCACAGAGCCAGAGAACCCTACACCTTCTCCATCTTCCCTAAAATCGTCCCCCACTTTTCCCCCAGGAGCCAAGCGATCTCCCCTGATTCGCCCGCAACCCCACCCCACCGCGAAGCCCCCGCTGAGATGGGAGGATGCCGATTTCCAGACACCTCGGAATGCGAGACCCCCGTCTCCGGGGTAGGGGTGCGGACTGGCGTTCTGGGGACCCGACCACAAGGCGAGCACTGTGGCTCTTTACCTGTAGCCGCCGCCCGCCGCCCGCACCGCCCGCTTCTATCTCGCCGGCCTGGGGGTGCCGCGGAGGGCCCATCTCGGCGGCGGCGATTCGCTCGGGGGGCGCGCGGAGGGATCGCGGCGGCGGCGCCCGGGGCCCGCCGCTGTCCAGCCCCGCTGGCCCCACTCACCCCCAACACCCGGCCGCCGCGGTGCTCGCAGTCCTCTTCCCCCGAACCTGCCCCTGCCTCCCCCGCCCCCCATTGGCCCCACGCCCGGCGCGTCAGTGGAGGCCCAGGACCAATCCACAGCGACCTACACGTTCAGGACCCGCCCCACCCTCCCGCCGACCGCCAGCCAATCAGGCGCGAGCCTGGCCGGGGCAGCCCAAACCCCTCGAGGCTGAACCAATGGCAGAAGAAGATAGGCGCCCCCGGCGAGGGGGGCCGGGAGCGGGGAGGCCCCGCCTCGGCCAGGGTCTGAAAGCGGCGGGCGCAGGGCCCGGATGTGGAGAGTCACTTTAAACTGCTCCAGGAGCCAAACTCCCTGGGCCGCCCGCCCGCCCGCCCGCGCTCCCCCGACCGCTCTGCTTCCCCGCCAAGGCCCACGTCCGCCACGCCCCCACGCCCGGGTCAGCCCACCCCTCCCGGTGCCTCTCCCTTCCTCGCCACAGGACACCCAGCCCCTGTCGCCGGCCCAACTGCCGTGCCCAGCTCGCCAAAGAGCCGCGGTCCGAGCCGCAGGAGACGAGGATCCTCTGCCCTTCCCCGGGGACGCGCAACGGGACGGACGCTGCAGCCCGGCTCGGCCGTCCCGCCCCCTCGTCTCCTCCCCTTCCCTCCAGGGCGCCCGTCCCGCCATTACCTGGGTGCTGCGCCGAGTGGCCGCCGCGCCGCCTTCAGCTCGCTCCCGCGCGCTCTCTGTCTGCGGGGCCGACGTCCCCAGGTTCCGGACCCGCAGCCACCGCCGGGGAGCTAGCACTCTGCCCCCTACCCCTCACTCCAGCGCCGCTGCTTCCGCCGCCGCAACGAGCCTCCCGTCTATTGGCTGTTGCAGGCCCCGCCCCCTGCCGAGTCAGCCAGTCGCCGGTGGTCGTGAGCGGGAGAGCGGACGGGCCCGCCCCTCGGAGCCGCGGCGTCCTCTGGGAAATGTAGTCGCGGGAGCCAGGAGGGCGGGCCGCGAAGGAGGCGGAGAGGGCCGGGGCGGGGCCGCAGGCGACCCGGCCTGGGCAACACACCCCTTTGCCGTCTGAGGTCGGTTCTGTCTTTTCTCTTGGCTGAGAAGACAGTGGATCCCACCCTGTGTCTCAACCTGAGGGCACTAGGTTTCATTTTCCCCGCGGGGAGGCGCGGCGCGGGAAAGGGTCATGGAGGCCAACTGCGGCGGCCAAGGGATCCGCGGGCCGGACCAGTGTCGTGACGGTGTCCGCCTCCCTACGCCGCGAGTGGGACTCGGTGTCCCCACCGGGGACCGCGGTCGGCACAGCCTACGCGCGGCGGGAGCCGCCAGGCGCGGCACGGGCGCGGCTCTGTGAAAGCAGGCCGGCAGGATGCAGGATTCCGGGCGGCCGGGGCGCACCTGCGCGCACTTTCCAGTTTATGAAGGCGCTGAAGGGGGCAGTTTTATTTTGTCACTTTGTTTAGGGTTCAGGGTTGGAGTTTATGCGCCTGTAGAAGACATAGCCATATCTTTTGAGGCCACATTTGCATCTGATAAGAGATTAAGTCTCCCTCTTCCCTTACCAGATGGTAGTTTAGGCCTGGAGTTTTGTGATTAGTTAGAAAATAAATGGGGGCCGGGCGCGGTGGCTCAAGCCTGTAATCCCAGCACTTTGGGAGGCCGAGACGGGCGGATCACGAGGTCAGGAGATCGAGACCATCCTGGCTAACCCGGTGAAACCCCGTCTCTACTAAAAAATACAAAAAAAAAAAAAAAAAAAAAAAAAAAAACTAGCCGGGCGAGGTGGCGGGAGCCTGTAGTCCCAGCTACTCGGGAGGCTGAGGCAGGAGAATGGCGTCAACCCGGGAGGCGGAGCTTGCAGTGAGCTGAGATCCGGCCACTGCACTCCAGCCTGGGCGACAGAGCAAGACTCCGTCTCAAAAAAAAAAAAAAAAAAAAGAAAGAAAATAAATGGGGCTCAAACCCCTCTCTTGCTATCATGCACAGCTGTGTAAGACAACTGTTTGGTTAGAAGAGAGTAGCTCCTGGCTATAGCCCAGGGATGAGTCTCAGATACTCCTCCTTTTCAAGCCACTTTCCTTTTCCACCTTCTTCCCTTCATTCTCAAACTTCTAAAGAGTGGCTGCTGTGATCGACTCCAGCCTCCTCTCTGCCTAGGCAGTCCTTACCCTTTTGGAGTTGCCACTCTTCTCAGACTGCTCCCCAAAAGTTGCCAACACCTACTCAACTTCAAACTCATCGGTCCTCGCTTAGATCTCATCTCGTTTAGCTTACTGACCAGTAGTAACTCCTCCTCATGTCTTCCCTTGGCCTCTAGAACCAGGGTGTCTCCTGCTTCTACTCCTATCTCAAGCTCCATTATACCTCCTCTTTCTCATAAATACAGCATTCTTCAGGGCTCCAACACTCAAATGCTATACTGCCTTCCTAAATGGTTTAATGTGTTTCCACAGTTTCAAATGTCTTCCTTTTTGTTTTTTGTGTTTTTTTGAGACAAGGTCTCAGTTCAGCCAAAGCTGAAGTCCAGTGGCGTGATCACGGCTCATTGCAGCCTCGACTTCCTGGGCTCAGCTAACTTATTGCCTCAGCCTCCTGAGTAGCCAGGACTGCAGGCGCATGCCACCACACCCTGCTAGTTAAATATAAATATAAATAAATATATATATATATATGGATATATATCCCGGGCATGTGGCTCACGCCTGTAATCCCAGCACTTTGGGAGGCCGAGGCAGGTGGATCACCTGAGGTCGGGAGTTTGAGACCAGCCTGACCAACATGGAGAAACCCCGTCTCTACTAAAAATACAAAAATAGCTGGGCATGGTGGCACATGCCTGTAATCCCAGCTACTCGGGAGGCTGAGACAGGAAAATCGCTTGAACCCGGGAGGTGGAGGTGGCTGTGAGCTCAGATGGAGCCATTGCACTCCAGCCTGGGCAACAAGAGTGAAACTCTGTCTCAAAAACATATATATTATATATAATATATAATATATATGTTTTTGAGATGGAGTTGTATGTGTGTCTGTGTGTATATATATATAAGTGTATATATACGTGTGTGTGTATATATTATTATTATTATTTTTTGTAGCGACAGGGTTCCACCATATGCCCAGGCTGGTCTGGAACTCCTGAGCTTAAGCGATTTGCCCACCTTGGCCTCCCAATGTGCTGGCATTATAGGCATGAGCCACTACACCCAGCCTCAGATATCTTTGAAAATGTGACCTGTGCGTAGGTGACCACTCTGAGTTGTATACCTGTATTTCCACCTCATGGGCCAATCCACACAGAAGTCTTACAAGCCCCTCAAAGTTAATGTATTGAACACCTTTATTGATTTGCCTCACCTATGTACTCCCCTTGATACCTGGGTTTACTTACTGGCATCACCAACCTTTCTGTCTTCGGCTTCATATATGTTGTTTCACACTCTTCCATCTCCCACAGCTGCCATATTACATTGATATGCACCTCTGCCTCCTTTCCTATTGTTTCCATAACTGTGGCTCAAGCTGTCACTATTTCTTATCTGAACTGCAGCAATGCTGCTGCCCCCACTGAAATCTCTTCCTACAGCCAATATGTCCTCCAGAATTCTTTTTCTAAATCACTAATCTGGATCTATCCTTCCCATCCACAGTGCTTCCGTATCTTCAGAATATATTCCAAATCCCTATGCCCAGTATCCAAAGGCCTTAATAATTTTGTCTTTCCTGCCTCTCCAAAAACTGGATACTCTGCCAACAACAGTTTCTACTAGTTATCTGCGCAGTTTGGCTTCCAGCATTTTGCTCTGGCCTGAAGTGCCTTCTGATAGGCTAGGACGCTCAGCAATCATCTAGAAGAGTTCTGCCAATTCTATAATGCTCAACCGGAAAGAAAATCGTTTCCCTTCTGCAAGAAGCCTTCCTCCAATTCCTCTCCTTTCCCCACCCTTTAGAATACTTCCATAGAACTTCCTCAGTACCTCTCTTACAGCACTGATCTGTGTCTGCCCATATTCCTCCTGGAGCAGGCGGAGAGAGAAGTTATTTGTCTTTATATCTCCTGTCAACAGGGTTTTAGATCCAGGAAGCATTCAATAAATGTTTGCTAAATATAATCACAAATACATCAGTGCTACTATATGATTGAAATCGGAATTTTCCTCAGTTACTTGGGACAGTAGCTACGGCTTTATTCATCCACGTCTCTAGTCTCACACATAGTGGACACTTAAAGGAAAACAGGTGCTTCACCCACCTTTTATCACTAAGGTTTAGAATTCCCATCAACTGAGCTTGTTGTGCAGAAAACACACCTTGTGCCCCAGCCAGACTGAACCTTCCACGCTCCTCAAGTATTGAAGCAGCCCTATGCTGGTTTCAGGAGCTTATTAGTATTTGAAAATGGTTCTTGAAAATTGGCCAGGTGCGGTGGCTCACACCTGTAATCCCAGCACTTCGGGAGGCTGAGGCGAACGAATCACTTGAGGTCAGGAGTTCGAGACCAGCCGGTCTGACATGGTGAAACCCCATCTCTACTAAAAGTACAAAAATTAGCTGGCTGTGGTGGCACATGCCTGTAATCCCAGCTACGTGGGAGGCTGAGGCAGGAGAATCATTTGAACTCAGGAGGTGGAGGTTGCAGTGAACCAAGATTGCGCCACTACACTCCAGCCTGGGCAACAGAGCAAGACTCAGTCTCAAAAAATATAAAAAAAAAACCAGGCCGGGCGCGGTGGCTCAAGCCTGTAATCCCAGCACTTTGGGAGGCCGAGACGGGCGGATCACGAGGTCAGGAGATCGAGACCATCCTGGCTAACACGGTGAAACCCCGTCTCTACTAAAAATACAAAAAATTAGCCGGGCGAGGCGGCGGGCGCCTGTGGTCCCAGCTACTCAGGAGGCTGAGGCAGGAGAATGGCGTGAACCCGGGAGGCGGAGCTTGCAGTGAGCTGAGATCCGGCCACTGCACTCCAGCCTGGGCGACAGAGCAAGACTCTGTCTCAAAAAACAACAACAACAACAACAACAACAAAAAAACCAAACTGTTGTCCACCGATGATCTTTTGAATAGATTAAGCAAAGATACAATAGGCATCATATCTGCTCAGTGATTTTCTAGAGAAAAGTAAATAACTACTGTTCTGACAAGAAAGCAGACAGGTTCTCCATGTGAGTGTTCTGTGGAAGTCAGGCAGATGTCAGCGAATGGTCCGTGAGACTTGGTGATGTGATTGAAACCACTTCTGCAAAATCACGACAGTGAGAGATATCTAACATGGTTGACTTCATCTTACTTCTGACCTCCAAGCTGTCTTTGGTTATTCCTGGGTATAGACCAAGCTACGTTTCAGAATTTAGTTTATAGTTTAACTTGAAAGCAAGGATGATAATAGTTCCTTTCTAAAACTAACCCCCTCCTTGCTTGGGGGCCAAAACCACCTTTGTAAACCAACGAAAGGCCACAAGAATAGGATTATGAGAGGGGCCTGAACTCCACTAAAATGTAGTCACTTTCTATAATCCCTTATTGCTCAGGAGGCATGTGGCCAGAGGTCTCAGATTTGTGACTTCCCCAGTTGCTCCTGTAGATAACATCATTGTTGTAAGGATTGTTTTTTTCTGAGGTATCTTTCATACTGATCCTATCTGAACTCATGACTCATGGCTCTGCTGGTCCTGTGGCCCTACCTAGAGGCAGACTTAGCACATAAGGAATGTTTTCAACACCCCTATGATTTCATCCCCAACCAATCAGTAGCACTCATTCCCTATCCCCCTGCTCACCAAATTGTTCATAAAACCCCTAAGCTCTGAGCCTTCAGGGAGACTGATTTGAGTGATAACTCTAGTTCTTCCGTGTTGCCCACCTCCTGTCAATTAAACACTTTCTCTGCTGCAATGCTATAGTCTCAGTGGATTGATTTTTGTCTGTACAGCGGACAGGAAGAACCCGTTGGGTGATCCAACACTTTGTTGCATTTTTTTTCTCTTTAAAAAAAATTATTTTTAAGAATTCAAGGGCAAACTGGTGGTGGTAGCCTACCACTTTTTATTGAACAGTGCTGCTCCTTGTGGAGCAGGGCTAACTCATAGACAGTGTGCCCAGAGTCAGCCAGGTGATTACACTTTGGTGGGCCTCTTTACCACTGGGCCCAGATGGTTCTCACTTAGTCACTGCATGAGCAGTCTAATAATATTGACTCTTTGCAGTTGCCCTCTGTCCAAATCCTCCCCTTGACTCAACCTCCCAGTCAGGGAAAGCCTAGTGTCTTCCAGATCACTCGTGTAACATGAGCATACCCTTACATATCTCCAGCTTGTTGTGTAGATTAAATGAGCTATGCACATAAAGGATGTGTTGCTTTGGAACTTGCCAATATCCATTGTTTTTTTAACTTCCATCTGTTTATTACCCCAGGCAAACTCAGAGTCTCTCTCCTCCTGGTATCCCATTCTATACCACTGTCCCCACCCCAGCAGCACCTATGCCAGGTGTGGCAGAAGACTCTAGGATGGTCCCCGATGATCTCTTCCCAGTGGTCCTACCCTTATGTAGGAACCAAAGCAAAGGGATCATTCCTTTGCCTTGAGTGTGGGTAGGACCTGTGACTTTCTACCAACCAATGGCAAATGGCAGAGGTGGTGGGATGGCACTTCCTGTACCATGTTAACTTATACAAGCATGTGGTCCATAGCAATGTTTTGGTCAAGGACAGATTGCATATATGACTAGTTTCATGAGATTATAACGGAGCTGAAAAATTCCTGTCATCTAGTGACCTTCTAGCGGTCATAATGTGTAGTGCAAAGCATTACTCATATATTTGTGGTGATGTTGGTGTGAACAAAGCTACTGAGTCAGGTGCGGTAGCTCATGCCTGTAATCCCAGCACTTTGAGAGGCTGAGGCAAGAGGATCACGTGAGCCAAGGAGTTTGAGACCAGCCTGGGCAGCATGGTGAGATGCCATATCTATTTTAATTTTTTTTCGAGACACAGTCTTACTCTGTCACCCAGGCTGGAGTGAAGTGGCATAATATCGGCTAACCTCTGCAACCTCTGCAACCTCCGTCTCCTGGGTTCAAGTGATTCTCCTGTCTCAGCCTCCTGAGTAGCTGAGATTACAGGTGCACACCACCACGCCTGGCTAATTTTTGTATTTTTAATAGAGATGGGTTTCACCATGTTGGCCAGGCTGGTCTTGAACTGTGGACCTCAGGTGATCCGCCTGCCCCAGCTTCCCAAAGTGCTGGGATTACAGGCGTGGGCCAGTGTACTTGGCTGCCGTATCTATTTTAAAAGACAAAACAACAGACAAAACTACTGCTCTGCCAGTTGTATAAAAGTATAGAATATACAATTATATATTGTCCATAATACTTGATAATGGTAATAAATGACTATGTTGGCTGGGCGCAGTGGCTCACACCTGTAATCCCAGTACCTCAGGAAGACAAGTCTGGCAGATCATTTGAGGACAGGAGTTCAAGACCAGCCTGGGCAATGTGACGAAACTCCATCTCTACTAAAAATACAAATATTAGTGGGACATGGTGGCGCAGGCCTGTAATCCCAGCTACTTGGGAGGCTGAGGCACAAGAATTGGTTGAACCTGGGAGGCAGAGGTTGCAGTGAGCTGAGATGGTGCCACTGCACTCCAGCCTGGGCAACAGAAAGAGACTCTGTCTCCAAACAAAGCAAAACAAAACAAACAACTATATTATTGGTTTCTGTATTTACTACATTATACTTTTTTTTTTTTTTTTTTTTTTTTTGAGGCGGAGTCTCGCTCTGTCGCCCGGACTGGAGTGCAGTGGCCAGATCTCAGCTCACTGCAAGCTCCGCCTCCCGGGTTTACGCCATTCTCCTGCCTCAGCCTCCCGAGTAGCTGGGACTACAGGCGCCCACCACCTCGCCCGGCTAGTTTTTGTATTTTTAGTAGAGACGGGGTTTCACCGTGTTAGCCAGGATGGTCTCGATCTCCTGACCTCGTGATCCGCCCGTCTCGGCCTCCCAAAGTGCTGGGATTACAGGCTTGAGCCACCGTGCCCGGCCACTACATTATACTTTTTATCGTTACCTTAGAGTGTACTCCTACTTACTTAAAAAAGTTAACTGTAGGCCAGGCACGGTAGCTCACACCTGTAATCCCAGCACTTTGGGAGGCCGAGGCCGGCAGGTCACTTGAGGTCAGGAGTTTGAGACCATCCTGGCCAACATGGTGAAACCCCATCTCTACTAAAAACATAAAAAATCAGCCCAGTGTGGTGGTGGCACCTGCAGTCCCAGCTACTTGGGAGGCTAAAGCAGGAAAATCACTTGAACCTGGGAGGTGCAGGTTGCAGTGAGCAGAGATTGCACCACTGCACTCCAGCCTGGGCAACACAGTGAGACTCCCTCTCAAAAAAAAAAAAAAAAGTTAACTGTAAAACAGCCTCAGGAAGGTCTTTCAGGAGGTATTCCAGAAGAAGGCGTTGTTATTATTCCTAAAGACCTTCCAGTGGTACAAGATGTAGAGGTGGGAAGACAGTGATGTTGATGATCCTGACCCTGTGTAGGTTTAGGTTAATGTGTGTGTTCATGTCTTAGTTTTTCACAAAAAAAGTTGAAAAAAATTTTTTTAATTAAAAAAAAAGGCTTAGTGAAGTTTGGACTTAAAAAATAAAAATTAAAACATTTTAAAAGCTTATAGGTCAGGCACAGTTGCTCATGGCTATAATCCCAGCAACTTTGAGGGGCCAAAGCGAGTGGATTACCTGAGGTTGACTGTTCAAGACCAGCCTGGCCAACATGGCGAGGCTCCACTAAAAAAACAAAACCTTGGTCGAGCATGGTGGCTCACACCTCTAATTCCAACAGTTTGGGAGGCCGAGCCAAGTGGATTATGAGGTCAAGAGTTCAAGATTAGCCTGGTCAACATGGTGAAACCCTTGTCTCTACTAAAAATACAAAAATTAGATGGGTGTGATAGTGGCGCCTGTAATCCCAGCCACTTGGGAGGCTGAAGCAGAGAACCGCTTGAACTGCTTAAGCCCGAGAGGCAGAGGTTGCAGTGAGCCAAGATCACACCACTGCACTCCAGCCTGGGTGACAGAGCAAGACTCCATCTCAAAAAAAAAAAAAAAAAAATCTCATCTGTCCTAAAAATACAAGAATTAGCCAGGCATGGTGGCAGGCACCTGTAATCCCAGCTATTTGGGAGGCTGAGGCACGAGAATCTCTTGAACCTGGGAGGCAGAGGTTGCAGTGAGCTGAGATTGCGCCACTGCACTCCAGCCTGGGCACCACAGCGAGACTCTGTCTCAAAAAAAATTTTTTTTAAGTTTATAGAATAAGAATGTAAAGAAAGAAGGCTGGGTGTGGTGGCTCATGCCTATAATCCCAGCACTTTGGGAGGCCAAGGTGGGTGGATCGCTTGAGGTCAGGAATTCAAGACCAGCCTGGCCAACAAGGTGAAACCCCATCTCTACTAAAATACAAAAATTAGCTAGGCATGGTGGCAGGTGCCTGTAATCCCAGCTACTCAGGAGGCTGAGGCAGGAGAATCACTTGAACCCGGGAAGTGGAGTTTGCAGTGAACCAGGATCGTGCCACTACACTCCAGCCTGGGCAACAGCTCAAGGTTCCATCTCAAAAAAATAAAAGAAATAAAATATTTTTGTCCAGCCGTACAATGTGTTTGTGTAAAAAAGTTACAGTGAACCTACATTAATTTATTATTGGAGAAAGAAATTTTTTTGTAAATTTAGTGCTAAGTGTACAGTGCTTACAAAGCCAACAGCAGTGTTGGGAGGCCAAAATGGGAGGATCACTTGAGGCCAGGAGTTTGAGACCAGCCTGGTCAACATAGCGAGACCCCCTCATCTCTGTTTGAAAAAAAAAAAAAAGCCTACAGTAGTGTACAGTAATATCCTAGGCCTTCACATTCACTCACCACTCACCCACTGACTCACCCAGAGCAACTACAAGCTCCATTCATGGTAAGCGTCTTGTACAGGTGAACTATTTTAAATCTTTTATACCATGTTTTAACTGTACCTTTTCTATGTTTAGTTATGTTTAGATGCACACTTACCATTGTGTTACCATTGCCTACAGGATTCAGTACAGTATTGTGCCATACAGGTTTGTAGCCTAGGGACAATCAGCTCTATTACGTAGCTTAAATGCGTAGTAGGCTGTACCAGCTAGGTTTGTGTAAGTACACTCTGTGATGCTTGCGCAATGACAAAATCGCCTAATGATCCATTTCTTAGAATGTACCCGTATGGTTAAGCAATGTGTGACTACATACAACTGTGTCTTGCTACCAGACTCTGTCTAGAGACTGTCCTTGCTGGCCTGATGCAACCATGTGGCCTACCTGGCAGTGAACTGCAGGTAGCCTGCAGGAACTGCAGCAACCTCTAGAACTGAGGGCAGCCTCCAGCCACATACCTACAAGAAGCTGGGGCCCTCCGTTCTACACACCAAGGAAATGAGTTCTGCCATAACCTGAATGATCTTGGAAGCTGATTCTTCCTTAGTTGAGCTTCCAGATGATAACACAGCCCAGTGGATACCTTAGTTGCAGCCTCATGAGATCCTGAGCAGAGCACCTGCTAAGACATGCCTGAACTCCTGACCCACAGCAACTGTGACTTAATAACTACGTATTGTTTCAAGCTGTTGTTTGTGGTAACTTGTTACACAGCAATAGAAAACGAATACACCAAGAGTAGGGTAACATCTGATGATAAGGCAGCTGTTCTGTAGGCTGTAGGTGAGGACCCACAGGGCTCCCCATCAGCAACATGGTCTGAGTGAGCTGGCTGTTCTGGCTTACCAAGAGAAGTTTGTCCATCTCCCACCCACCCCCTGGTGACTTGGCCTCTGTGTGTCAGTTGTTGCAGGCTGCCCCTGACTGCTGGTTGTCCCTGGGAACTCTACACTGCACTTCTGCTTCTTATGGCTTCAGCCAATGCATGGCTTAGCTTTCCTATGGCTCTCATGGGGCTCAGGCTTTTCAGCTTTAGCTCCTTCTGTTCTTCTTTCTATATCATTTTCAAATTCTGGAGAAAATTGGGCAGGTTGGCTAATTGCATTCCTCCTAGCTTGAGTAGAACCTTCCTTGTAGTCAGCCTTTTTCTTCCTTCTCATTTCTCTTACCCAGCCAGGAAAAGTTCTCTGCTTTTAGGGACTCATGATTGAATTGGGCCCACCTGGATAATGCAGAATTGTCTTTCTACCTCAAGGTCCATACCTTCATCACATCTGCAGATGCCCTTTTGCCATGGAAGTAACACCTCCACAGATTCCACCCAGGGGTTAGGGTGTGGGCATCTTTGCAGAGAGCGTTGTTATACCTACACTCTATGTCTAATTAATCCCTGGGAATTTGGGACCTGGTTACTCTTCTAATTCTGCTACTAGTTAGCTGTCTGACACTGGGCCAGACACTCTCTATTTTGGAGCTACCAGGTCACATCAAGACTTCATGTCCTGGGAAGCCATGTTTGAAGAGCCTGCCATATAGGTTGACACTGAGGTGGGATTCATGGGCCCAGGGCAGGTGGAACAAGTCAGCTACCTAGAGACATCAGGGTCCACTGAGCCTGTGAGTGAAAAGCAAAGCTGTTCCTGAGGAGGTCAGGTTGGAGAAGAACCATTGGCTGTTACGTGATTGGGCCAAGCCCGGGATAACCTAGAGAGGCACAGCAGGAACACTGAGGTTGGGGATTTCCAGGAAGGCAGGAAAGGCTGGGCTATCAGAGCTCACCATGCTGAGTGCCAGTCACACCGTGAGTGGTACGTCAGTCAGCATCGAGACTCAGCACAGCCCAGACAGGCAGCAGGGCTGGGTCTCACACCCATGCCTATAGATTCCAGGGTCCTTCTCAGCTGCTCAGCCTGTTCCCTTTTGACTCTTGGTGGCCTTGTGGCCTCAGGTCCACACAACAGTTGGAATGTGATCCCATTCCTGGACACAGAGGCCCTGCAGTCCTATAGAAGCCCTGTGGACACTTTCCCCAGGCTCAGAGACTTACATCAGGCCTATTCCCTGCTCCTCCTACAAGGCTTTGTATGACAAATCCCCTAATGCTCCCTGCAGCCTGGCTGCTTCCACTGACCATACTGGGGGGCAGCAAAGCCATGAGTTGTAGTCCAGCCCCTTCAGGAAGAAGGCCGTCCAAAAACAGGCTCAGGGGCCACTGCAACCTCCTTTGGATGTGATATAGGAAATGCCCAGGTAGCCAGCCAGACCATTTACCCTGCCCTGACACACGCCTCCCAGGAAGCTGACCTCCTCTCACAATAGGCTGGGGGCACACTGCTCTAGAGATGGCAGTACTGCTTTTCAGTATTGGAGTATACTTTGTTATTTCTCTTTTTCTTTCTTTCTTTCTTTCTTTCTTTCTTTCTTTCTTTCTTTCTTTCTTTCTTTCTTTCTTTCTTTCTTTCTTTCTTTCTTTCTTTCTTTCTTTCTTCCTTTCTTTCCCTCCCTCCCTCCCTCCCTCCCTCCCTCCCTCCCTCCCTCCCTCCCTCCCTCCCTCCCTTCCTTCCTTCCTTCCTTCCTTCCTTCCTTCCTTCCTTCCTTCCTTCCTTCCTTCCTTCCTTCCTTCCCTCCTTTTCTCTTTTTTGAGACAAGGTCTCACTCTGTTGCCCAGGCTGGAGTGCAGTGACATGGTCATGGCTCACTGCTGGGCTCAGGTGACCCTCCTACCTCAGCCTCTAAGTAGCTGGGACTACAGACATGTGCCACGATGCCTGGCTAATTTTTGTATTTTTTGTAGAGATGGGGTCTTGATATGTTGCCCAATCTGGTCTTGAAATTCTATACTCAATCAGTCTTCCCACATCAGCCTCCTGAAATGCTGGGATTACAGGCATGAGCCACTGTGCCTGGCTTGTTTTCTTACCATAATATTTTTATATATCCGAGTACCTATGTTGACAAAAAAAGCCAAACTTGGCCAGGCACAGTGGCTCACGCCTGTAATCCCAGCAACTTGGGAGGCTGAGGCTGGCAGATCACTTGAGGTCAGGAGTTCAAGACCAGTCTGGCCAACATGGTAAAACCCCGTCTCTACTAAAAATACAAAAATTAGCC
Source organism: Rhinopithecus roxellana (assembly GCF_007565055.1). Classification (NCBI taxonomy): domain Eukaryota; kingdom Metazoa; phylum Chordata; class Mammalia; order Primates; family Cercopithecidae; genus Rhinopithecus; species Rhinopithecus roxellana. The sequence continues at coordinate 119,850,070 of NC_044562.1, forward strand.
AGATGTGGCAACACGGACCTATAGTTCCAGCTACTGGAGAGGCTGAGGCATAAGAATCCCTTGAACCTGTATGGCAGAGGTTGCAGTGACCCGAGATGGTGCCACTGCACTCCAGCCTGGGCGACAGAGTAAGACTCGATCTCAAAAAAAAAAAAAGAAAAAAAAAGCCGAACTCTGTAAATTTTTTTATTTTTTTTATTTTTTGAGACAAAGTCTCCTCTGTCACCCAGGCTGGAGTGCAGTGGTGCCATCTCAGCTCACTGCAACTTTTGCCTCCTGGGTTCAAGTGATTTTCCTGCCTTAGCCTCCCGAGTAGCTGGGATTGCAGGTGCCCGCCATCACACCTGGCTAATTTTTGTATTTTTATTTTTATTTTTTTGAGATGGAGTCTTGCTCTGTCGCCCAGGCTGGAGTGCAGTGGTGCAATCTTGGCTCACTGCAAGCTCCGCCTCCCGGGTTCACGCCATTCTTCTGCCTCAGCCTCTGGAGTAGCTGGGACTACAGGTGCCTGCCACCATGCCCAGCTAATTTTTTTTTTTTTTTTTTTTTGGTATTTTTAGTAGAGATGGGGTTTCACCATGTTAGCCAGGATGGTCTCAATCTCCTGACCTCAGGTGATCTGCCTGCCTTGGCCTCCCAAAGTGCTGGGATTACAGGTGTGAGCCACTGCACCTGGCCCAAACTCTGTAAAATATTTAAACAGGTTTATTCTGAGAAAAATATGAGTAATGATGGCCTGAACACAGTCTCAAGTGTTCCTGAGAACATGTGCCCAAGGTGGTTGAGCTACAGCTTGATTGTATATGTTTTAGGGAGACAGATGATGTCAATCAGTACATGTGATGTATATATTAGTTCAGTCTGTAAAGGAAGAAAAACTCAAAGCAGGGGAAGGGGTGCTTACAAGTTATAGGTGTATTCAAAGATTTTCTTTTTGTTGTTGTTGAGACAGGGTCTTACTCCATTGCCCAGGCTGGAGTGCAGTGATGTGATGATGGCTCGCTGCAACCTCAATCTCCTGGACTCAGGTGATCCTCCCACCTCCTCCTCTCTAGTAACTGGGACTGCAGGCACGTGTAACCATGCCTGGCTAATTTTTTGTTGTTGTATTTTCAGTAGAGACAAGGTTCCGCCATGTTGCCAGGCTGGTCTTGAACTCCTGGGCTCAAGTAATCCAACTGCCTCAGCCTCCCAAAGTGCTGGGATTACAGGCATTAACCACTGTGTCCAGCCAAGATAAAAGATTTTCTGATTGGCAATTGGTTGAAAGAGTTATTATCTAGCCAGGCAAGTTGGCATACGCCTGTAATTCCAGCACTTTGGGATGCCAAGGTGGAAGGAACCCTAAAGCCCAACAGATTGAGACCAGGCTGGGCAACATGGTGAAACCCTCTCTACTAAAAAAAAAAAAAAAAAGTAGCCCAGCATGGTGGTGCATGTCTATAGTCCTAGCTACTCATGAGGTTGGGGGTGGTGGGGGCTCACTGGAGACCAGGAGATTGAGGCTTCAGTGAGCTATGATCATGCCACTGTACTCCAGCGTGGGCAACATAGCGAGACCCTGTTCCCTCCAACCCCCCTCCCCCAGAAAAAGAAGTGATTATGGAATCACTTCTTTTTCCAGGAAAGACCTGGAATCAATAGTAAGGACTGTTTGGATTAAGATCAGGGATTGTGGAGAACAAGGTTTTTACTGTATAGATGAAGTCTACATAGGTGGTCACCCTTAGAGAGAGATGGCAAATGGTGTTTTTTTGTTTGTTTGTTTGATTTTTGCATTTTTAGTAGAGATGGGGTTTCACCATGTTGGCCAGGTTGGTCTCAAACTCCTGACCTCAAGTGATCCAATTGCCTTGGCCTCCCAGAGGGCTGGGATTACAGGCATGAGCCACTGTGTCTGGCCAAATGTTTCTTATTTAGACCTTTAAAGGGTGCTAAACTCTCAGTTGCTCTCTTCAGGATGGGGAGGACCTGCAAGGGGAAAAAATTTAGTTATATTAACAGAGATTCTTCACAGATGCAAATTTCTCCCTGCAAAATATGGCTTTGCAGGGTCATCGCAAAGTATGGCAAAGGAATATATTTTGAGGTAAAATATTTTCATTTCCTTCTTTGTCACGTGATGATATACTAGAGTCAGGTTGGAATTTGCTGTCTTCTTGCTACAAATAATCTGTTTTGTCAGTCTTATGATCTCTGTTTCAATGTTAATGCTGGTCAGTTGTGCCTGAATTGGAAGAGAAGGAGAGTATAATGAGGCAAGTTGAAACCTCCCGTTCCTGTCACAGCCTGAACTAGTTTTTCAGATTTCTTTGGGTCCCCTTGGTGGAGAGGGGACTCCCTTCAGTCAGTTGGAGGACTCAGAATTTTATTTTTGGTTTACACCCACATTTTTGTTGTAACACCACTAATGCAGATATTGGTCAACTGCCTTTTGACCTTCCTAGTGTCAGAGATGATAAATTCCTCTTCAAAAGTTTTCAATTCCCTGTTCTTCCGGTTCTTTGTTTCTCTAGTTTCTATAGTTACCCAGGCTGTAAATGACCCATCCTGCCCTTGCTGCACTCTGACATGCCCTGACAAGCTTAGACATGCCTTGCATAATAAAGGATAGTCTTCCCCTTCCCACCTAGATAGCTGTGTTCAATTTCAAACACAAGCCAATTAGGTCAGTTTAGACTGTGCAGTCCAACCCCAGCCAATGAAGAAAGGACACAGCAGTAGGAACCAATTGCATTAGGGATAAAAACCCCTGCCCTACCCCACTCGGTGTGTTCTTGCAATCATGACTGGCACAAGCTGCACACTTCTGTGGAAATAAAGTTGCCTTGCTGAGAAAATTTCTGTTCAAGTGCCATTTCTTTTGTGGCACTGAAACTTGTTTCTAACAAATTTGGGGGCTCGTCCGGGATTCCCATTCTCCTCTGGGGAAGGGTTCAGTCCTCTCCTGTGAGGAGGTGTGCCCTGCTGCCTCATTGAGGTGGCCTCAGGGGTAAGGAATCGAGACCCACCCAGTGTGATGAATAAACCTGGACTCTCAGCAACGCAGGAAAAAACAGACCAACAACTTGGGGGAAAAAATAAAAAAGATCATCATATATCATGGCGACCAGGTAACTCTGTGCACAGACCAAGGTAAGAAATGTTGCTGGGGCCGGGTGGTGGCTCATGCCTGTAATCCCAGCACTTTGGGAGGCTGAGATGGGCAGATCATGAGGCCAGGAGATCAAGACCATCCTGGCTAACATAGTGAAACCCCGTCTCTACTAAAAATACAACAATTAGCCAGGCATGGTGGCGGGCACCTGTAGTCCCAGCTACTCAGGAGGCTGAGGCAGGAGAATGGTGTGAACCCAGGAGGTGGAGCTTGCAGTGAGCTGAGATTGCACCACTGCACTCCAGCCTGGGTGACAAAGCGAGAATCTGTCTCTAAATAAAAAGAGAAAACTCGCTGGGGTGACAAAGTATTTCCCTGGTTGTTGGGACATCTTGGAGTTTGAAAGCTGAAAGTGTGTGAATAAGCACTACTAGTGTGTGGAGTGAGTGAGTTCAATCTGTGGTTCCATGGTCACCTCATATGGTGGCCTTTTGAGGGTCCTGTCAGGGGTTTAAACTGATCCGCCAGTGTTAAGAGGGACCCAACATTCCCTTCAGGGAAGTGGCCAGAGAGAGAAAAACGAAAGGAAAAGAGTGCAAGAAGCTCCCCGCTAGGAAGGGTTGAGTCTCTTGAGAAAAGGAAGGCAAGAAATCCCTAATATGAGACATTGAGCCTCTGGAAGAAAGGAATGGAGAGAAATATCCAGTAAGGGGCACTGAGCCTTACACAAACCTACAGTAATAGAGAAGGCAAAAAAATGTCCAGTAGGGGAAGTTAAGCCTCACCCCAAAACCATCAAGATGGGAAATATCCCAAGTAAGACAGAGAGTAAAAAGAATAAACCTAAGAGCAATGATATTCCCCTTGATAGTCCCCTAGGTCTCATATTAAAGTATTGGAAAGATAAAAGGACTAAGCCTAAGAAAAAGCAACAAATGATAAAATACATAGTTTTATTTGGACCCAGGAACCAGTCCTCAAACCCTCAGTTTTCTGGCCAAAATTTGGGTCAAATGAGGATTGGATTTGTCAATTCTAATAGAACATGTTAATAACAAGAGTCCAGTTTCCCAAGAAGAGATAGATTAAGCCTTGTGTTGGTGACAAGGACCTATTCTTCTCTACCCCATAAAAGCACTAAAAGATAAGCATAAGCCAGAGAATGTTTCTCCTAAGGAAACCGAAACTCTTAACCCCAAGCAATCTACACCTTGGGACCTGCTAAATCACCTTCCCCCACCAAACACCCCTAACTTTCCTCTCTCTCAAGCAGCTGCTGACCCAGACCCTTCTCCTACCCCCATTGTTCCCCATCCTTTTAACCCTGCCTCTTGGAAATCATCCCAAGAGCCCACTCACTACCAGCCTAAGTACCCTTCCCTAAAGGGACTTCAATGTGAAATAGAGAAATGTAAAAAAATGTTAAAAAAAACTTCCCCTTCCCCTCTACCTCAGGGGAATCAGCTCCAGTTCTCTTCCCCTTGAAGGAGATGCCCCAAGGAGGAGGAGGCATTGACTTTGTAAATGCTCCTTCAACCAGCTCAGAAGTACAAAACCTAAAAAGAGAGCTTATGCCTCTATTAGACAACGCTTATGGGGTAGCAAACCAAATTGACCAGTTTCTAGGACCACAGTTTTATACTTAGGCTGAGCTAATGTCCGTCCTAGGCAACCTCTTCTCAGGAAAAGAAAGAAGCATCATCCGTAGGGTTGCTATGGTAGTCTGGAAATGTGAACACCCTCCTGGCCAAAACGTTCCTGCAGCAGATCCAACATTCCCCTCCCAAGACCCCTGGTGGGACAATAACAATGCAGCCCACCAAGAAAATATGCAAGACCTTAGGGAAATGATAATAAAAGGGATTAAAAACTCAGTACCAGGCCGGGCGCGGTGGCTCAAGCCTGTAATCCCAGCACTTTGGGAGGCCGAGACGGGCGGATCACGAGGTCAGGAGATCGAGACCATCCTGGCTAACACAGTGAAACCCCGTCTCTACTAAAAATACAAAAACTAGCCGGGCGAAGTGGCGGGCGCCTGTAGTCCCAGCTACTCGGGAGGCTGAGGCAGGAGAATGGCGTAAACTCGGGAGGCGGAGCTTGCAGTGAGCTGAGATCTGGCCACTGCACTCCAGTCCGGGCGACAGAGCGAGACTCCGCCTCAAAAAAAAAAAAAAAAAAAAAAAAAAAAAAAAAAAAAAAAACTCAGTACCCTGAACCCAGAATCTTACCCAAGCGTTTGATATCCAGCAAGGGAAAGATAAAGGGCCATAGAATTTTTAGACGGATTAAAGGAACGAATGAGAAAGTATGCTGGTCTAGGTCTCGAGGATCCCCTCGGGCAGGGAATATTAGAACTTCATTTTGTTACTAACAGTTGGACGGATATTTCTTTTTTTTTTTGTTTTTTTTGAGACGGAGTCTCACTCTGTCACTCAGGCTGGGATGCAGTGGCCGGATCTCGGCTCACTGCAAGCTCCGCCTCCCAGGTTCACACCATTCTCCTGCCTCAGTCTCCTGAGTAGCTGGGACTACAGGCACCGCCACCTCGCCCAGCTAGTTTTTTTTTTTTTTTGTATTTTTAGTAGAGACGGGGTTTCACCATGTTAGCCAGGATGGTCTCGATCTCCTGACCTCGTGATCTGCCCGTCTCAGCCTCCCAAAGTGCTGGCATTACAGGCTTGAGCCACCGCGCTCGGCCTAGACGGATATTTCAAAGAAATTACAAAAGATAGGAAATTGGAAAGACCATCCCATGAGTAAACTTCTTAGGGAGGCTCGAAAGTGTATGTAAGGAGGGAAGAAAAAAGAACAAAAAACAAAATCAGAAGGCAAAAATTCTGCTGTCCACCATACAGCAAAGTACTCAGGGGGCAAGAACCTATAAAGAGCCTAGGCCCCCACTTTCCAGGCCATATAAAGAGCACCAAAAAGCGAAGCCTGGGAACTTAAAATGAGAAAAGGAAGAAAGAATCTCTTTGAAGGCTATAATGCTTTGAAAACTGTGTTGGCAGTGTGGCATGACTGTTTAAAGTAGATAAAAGCTTGTCATTTTACCCCATCCCGGCATGACCGTGAAGCTGGAGAGGAAAGAGAAAGAAGGGCAAGTTCGGCTGCAAGCTGGGTGGCTGAGACAGGTTGGCCGAGGGACCACTCTGGAGGGCTCTTGTGCCTGGCATTGCTCACTTCAGCCCTTCAGTGTTTACGGCAACCAGAGTCCCTGCAATGGTGTGGCTGGCTGCAGTCAGGGCCTCCTAGGACCATCAGCACACTCCCGCCAGCGGCTCAGCTCCTCTCTGCTAGGCCAACCAAATAGTGCTTTGTCTTGGGTAGGACATAGGGTCTGAGAGAGACTGGGGAGACATAACACCCAGGAATGAAAATACGGATTTAGAGAAGGAACCAGTAAGTAGGAGACACAAGTGAAATATAAAAACCGATCAGCTAGTATCAAAGTTCTGTTAATTCCAGAAGCAGGGACAAATCTATTAGGAAGGGATTTAATGCTAAATTTAGACTTAGGCCTCCAAATCAATCATGGAAAATTCTTCCCCTCCCTAAACTTGCTCACCACTGCAGATGGAGAACACATTCATCCCAAGGTATGGTTAAAAGACAGGAATCGAGGAAAGTTACAGATTCCTCTGATTCATGTTAAATTAAAAACCCCTGGGGAAGTAGTAAAGAGAAAATACCCAATTCCTTTAGAAGCCAGGGTAAATTTAAAACCTATAATTAAAAGTCTTCTCTGTGGGCCGGGCGCGGTGGCTCAAGCCTGTAATCCCAGCACTTTGGGAGGCCGAGACGGGCGGATCATGAGGTCAGGAGATCGAGACCATCCTGGCTAATATGGTGAAACCCCGTCTCTACTAAAAAATACAAAAAACTAGCCGGGCGACGAGGTGGGCGCCTGTAGTCCCAGCTACTCGGGAGGCTGAGGCAGGAGAATGGCGTGAACCCGGGAGGCGGAGCTTGCAGTGAGCTGAGAGCCGGCCACTGCACTCCAGCCTGGGCGGCAGAGCAAGACTCCGTCTCAAAAAAAAAAAAAAAAAAAAAAAGTCTTCTCTGTGATGGGCTTCTTGAACCCTGTATGTCTCCCTATAACACTCCAATACTGCCTGTAAAGAAGCCAGACGGGTCATACCAGTTAGTGCAAGACCTTAGAGCTATTAATCAGATAGTCCAAACTACAAACCCCGTTGTTCCCAATCTTTATACTACTATCAGTAGGATCCCACACAGCCACCTGGTTCACAGTGATAGATTTTAAAGATGCCTGCTGGGCTTGTCCAGTAGCGGAAGACAGCTGAGACCTATTTGCCTTTGAGTAAGAAAACCCTCACTCAATTTCTCAAAAACTATATATTAGGTCTGTCTTCTGCCCGCTCCTCCCTTAAGACTCAAGGCATTCGAGCCCAGACTCCACCTCTTGAATTTTCAGTTCGCTAACACCAGCCTAGAGATCACGTCCTCATCCGGAGTTGGAAAGAAGGGAAGCTCGAGTCCACTTGGCAAGGACCTTATTTAATGCTCTTCACAACTGAGACAGCAGTTCGGACCACCGGGAAGGGCTGGACTCATCACACTCAAGTTAAATGGGCACCACCCTTCCCAGAATCATGGACCATTGTTCCAGGACCAACTCTTTCCAAACTAAGTCTAAAGCGGGTTTAACCCTCTTATTTTGTATTTCTTTCCTCCTCGCCCTGCCACCATCGCTTGGTCCCATTATCGTTAATGTAACCAAGTCAAGCTTACCCCAAACTACTACCTTTGATGCTTGCCTTGTTATACCCGGCGGAGATTTGTCAAGTCAAAAGCAACTCTCCACCTCAGAAAAGTGTCTCTGTCCTTCCTGGCTCTCCTCAGAGTGGGCATTTGTTAACTGGGATAAGTTAGTTTGGGAAGAGTTTGATAAAGATTCCAGTAGGAACTGGGGATCTTGTCCTCTTAGAGGAGAGCTTCTCTGCTGAAGTTGGTGCAATGTTCCATGAAATACTAAAGAGCAAGTGTGGACCGCCCCAACTAGCACTTGCAGTTTCTTAAAACCATATACTCGTTTTACTAAAGGAATTACCCCTCCCAATTGTCAGCTGAACCAATGTAATCCAGCACAGATGACCATCTCTGCTCCCCAGAGTTCTTCCCCTTCATGAAGCCATTTCTATGATATAGGAGCAGAAGTCTCAGGGAAGGACCCCATAGGATCCTTTGAAATGTGCTTCATTGCTTCCCTACCTCCTGCACTCCCTTCTCCCTCTCATAAGTTCTCTGCTAACCAAACCTTTTCTCATTATATACCCAATGATAAAACCAAAGTAGCTGTTGTAGTGGTTAAAGATTTAAAATAAATGATGGCAATTGAAACAGGGTATTAGGACGCAAATGCTTGGCTGGAATGGATTAAATATTCTGTTCGCACACTAAACAAAAGCGACTGTTATGCTTGTGCGACAGGCAGGCCAGAGACCCAAATGGTCCCCTTTCCACTTGGGTGGTCCTCTCCCGACTGGGCATGAGCTGTATGGTAGCTCTCTTCCAGAATCCCACAGCCAGAGGCGATGAGTCACGCAAGACTCTTTCACTGCTGTTCCCTGAGGTCAAGAGCCCTGTGGGTCAGCCCTGAGGGCCATCAGACCTCCAGCCCCTGATATTAACTTCACCTCATGCCTTTCATGGCAGGGGGATAATGTTAGAATTCCTTGGAGACTTAATAGGGTTCAGTGAAACCAAGCCTTTTCAAGAGCTTACCAATCAGTCTGCCCTTGTTCATCCCCGAGCAAATGTGTGGTGGTATTGCGGGGGACTATTGCTGAATACTCTGCCAAGTAACTGGAGCAGCATTTACGCTCTAATTCAATTGGCTATCCCTTTCACTTTGGCGTTTCATCAACCAAGAAAGTTGAAAACAGAATATTGTAAAAAGAGAGATGTCTCTCACGGATCCTTTGATCCTCATGTTTATATAGATGCTATCAGAGTACCATGAGGGATACCAGATGAATTCAAATCCTGAATTCAACAACACTTTGTTAATTATGCTAGAGATGCTTTTCATAAAAGGAATAGTTGAACAATTAGGCCCTACCAGCTAAATGGTCTGGGAAAATAGAATAGCTCTTGATGTGATATTAGCTGAAAAAGGTGGGGTTTGTGTCATGATTGGAGTCCATTGTTGTACTTTTATTCCTAATAACATCATCCCCAACGGAACAATAACAAAAACCTTACAAGGCCTTACCTCCTTATCAAATTAGTTAGCTAAAAATTCTAGAATAAATGACCCCTTTACAAGCCTCACGGAAAAATGTTAGGAAAATGGAAAGGAATTATGATCTCAGTACTCACTTCCCTTGTAATCATTATAATAGGTGTGCTCATTCTTGTAGGATGCTGTATCATATACTGTATTCGTGGTTTAGTGCAAAGATTATAGAAACGGCTCTCACCAAAACCTCCCTTAGTTCACCCCCACCTTATTCAGATAAACTCTTCCTTCTAGATGCCCAAGAAGAACAACAGAGCCGAGATATGCTAAGGCATTTTGAAGAGAAAAAACTATAAAATCTAGAGGGGAAAATTTGCAGAGATGATAAATTTCTCTTCAAAAGGTTTTAATACCCTGTTCTTCCGGTTCTTTATTTCTCTAGTTTCTATAGTTACTGGTGCTTAACCAACCCTTCCCACCCTTGCCGTGCCCTGACATGTCCTGAGAAGCCTTGATATGCCTTCGGATATGCCTAGACATGCCTAATGGATAGCCTTCCCCTTCCCACCTGGATAGCTGTGTTCAATTTCAAACATTAGCCAATTGGGTTAGTTTAGACTGTGCAGTCCAACCCCAGTCAATGAAGAAAGAACACAGCAGTAGGAACTTATTTCTTTGGGGATAAAAATGCCTGCCCTATCCTGCTCCGTGTGCTCTTGCGATAGTGACCGATGCAAGCTGCACCCTTCTGCAGAAGTAAATTTGCCTTGCTGAGAAAATTTCTGTTCGAGTGCTATTTCTTTTGTGGCACCAAAACTTGTTTCTAACACTAGCTCAGTCTTAGGTCAGCCCTATAAAAAAACAAAAACTAAGGCTAAGCAGGGACACAGCAGAGGAATCCTCCAGGAAAGAGGAGGCATCAGAATACGGGAAAAGTCAGATGTTCGTATGCAGAAATGCAGAAATGATTCTCTAAAATATGGCACTTGGGCATACTGAGTATTTCTGAAAATCTAAATGCCTCAGGAATAAGCCCCAGAATCAAGCCCCCTCTAATCTTGTCTCATTCTTTCTCCCCTCCCGTCCCCCAAAGCACACAGAGGGACTCTCTCTGAAATTTTCTTATCTAAACTAAGAAAGCTTCTTATCAAAAGAAACACAATTGCCTTCTAAACCCCTTACTGAATCTCATTTCAGACCTAGGGATGTTTGAATCACTAGGTGCAAAAGTAGTTGCAGTTTTTGCATTGTTGGAATTTGCCATTTGATATTGGAATTCATTCTTAAATAAATGTGGTTATGGGTTGGGCATGGTGGCTCATGCCTGTAATCCCAGCACATTGGGAGGCCGAGGTGGGTGGCCTCTGAGAGGTTGCTGAAGAACTCAACGTCAAACATTCTATGGTCATTCGGCATTTGAAGTAAATTGGAAAGGTGAAAAAGCTCAATAAGTGGGTGCCTCTTGAGCTCAGGGAAAATAAAAAAAAATTGTTGTTTTGAAGTGTCGTCTTTGCTTATTCTATGCAACAATGGTGAACCATTTCTCAATCAAATAATGACAGTAAAAATTTGATTTTAGATCACTTGAGGTCAGGAGTTCGAGACCAGCCTGACCAAGATGGAGAAACCTTGTCTTTACTAAAAATACAAAATTAGCCAGGTGTGGTGGCTCATGCCTGTAAGTCCCAGCTACTCAAGAGGCTGAGGCAGGAGAATCACTTGAACCTGGGAGGTGGACGTTGCAGTGAGCCCAGATCGAGCCATTGCACTCCAGCCTGGGCAACAAGAGTGAAACTCCATCTTAAAAAAAAAAAGAAAAGAAAAGAAAGAAAAGAAAAAAGAAAAGAAAAGAAAGAAAAGTGGATTTTATACAAAGACTGGTGATAACTAGCTCAGTGGTTGGACCAAGAAGAAGCTCCAAAGCCCTTCTCAAAGCCAAACTTGCACCAAAAAAAGGTCATGGTCACTGTTTGGTGGTCTGCTGCCAGTCTGATCCACTACAGCTTTCTTTCTTTCTTGTTTTTTTTTTTTTTTTGAGACAGAGTCTTGCTCTGCCGCCCAGGCTGGAGTGCAGTGGCCAGATCTCAGTTCACTGCAAGCTCCGCCTTCCGGGTTTACCCCATTCTCCTGCCTCAGCCTCCCGAGTAGCTGGGACTACAGGTGCCCGCCTCGTCGCCCGGCTAGTTTTTTGTATTTTTTAGTAGAGACGGGGTTTCACCGTGTTAGCCAGGATGGTCTGGATCTCCTGATCTCGTGATCCGCCCATCTCTGCCTCCCAAAGTGCTGGGATTACAGGCTTGAGCCACCACGCCCAGCCTCTTTCTTTCTTTTAAATTATTATTTTTTTTATTTCCATAGGTTATTGGGGAACACGTGGTGTTTGGTTACATGAGTAAGTCTTTGGTGGTGATTTGTGAGATTTTGCTGCAGCCATCACCCGAGCAGTATACACTGCACCCAGTTTGTGGTCTTTTATCCCTCACTCTCTTCCCACCCTGCCCTCCTGAGCCTGCAAAGTCCATTGTGTCTTTCTTTTATGCCTTTGCATCCTCACAGCTTAGTTTCCACATATGAGTGAGAAGACACAATGTTTGATTTTCCATTCCTGAGTTAATTCACTGAGAAGAATAGTCTCCAGAGGCCGGGCGCTGTGGCTCATGCCTTTAATCCCACCACGTTGGGAGGCTGAGATGGGTGGATAACCTGAGGTTGGGAGTTTGAGACCAGCCTGACCAACATGGAGAAACCCCATCTCTACTAAAAATACAAAATTAGCCAGCCGTGGTGGCACATTCCTGTAATCCCAGCTACTCAGGAGGCTGAGGCAGGAGAATTGCTTGAACCTGGGAGGTGGAGGTTGCAGTGAACCGAGATTGCACCACTGCACTCTTGCCTGGGCAACAAGAGCAAAACCCCATCTCAAAAAAAAAAAAAAAAAAAAGTCTCTAATCTCATCCACTGCAAATGCCATTAATTCATTCCTTTTTTTTTTTTTTTTTGGAAACAGAGTCTTGTCTTGCTCTGTTGCCTAGGCTGGAGTACAGTGGCACAATCTTGTCTCACTGCAACCTCTGTCTCCCAGGTTTAAGTGATTCTCCTGCCTCAGCCTCCTGAGTAGCTGGGACTACAGGCGTGCACCACCACGCCCGGCTAATTTTTTTTTTTTTTTGAGATGGAGTCTCGCTCTGTCACCCAGGCTGGAGTGCAGTGGTGCAGTCTCAGCTCACTGCAACCTCCGCCTCCTGGGTTCAAGAGTTTCTCCTGTCTCAGCCTCCCAAATAGCTGGGATTACTGGCATGCAACACCACACCTGGCTAATTTTTGTATTTTTAGTAGAGACAGGGTGTCACCATGTTGGCCAGGCTGGTCTCAAACTCCTGACCTCAGGTGATCCACCCACCTCGGCCTTCCAAAGTGCCAGAAACACAGGTGTGAGCCACCGAGTCCGGCCCTCTTTGTTTCTTTTAACTGCTGTTGCTTTAAAGTTTGTTTTGTCTGATATAAGAATAACTACCTCTGCTGTCTTTTGGTGTCCATTTCCATAAAGCGCCTTTTCCTGACCCTTTACTTTATGTGAGTCCTTACGTGTTAGGTGAGTCTTCTGAAGAAAGCAGATAGTTGGTTGGTTAGTTCTTATCCATTCTGCTGTTTTGTATCTTTTTTTCTTTCCTTTTTTTTTTTTTTTTTTTTTTTTTGAGATGGAGTTTTGCTCTTGTTGCCCAGGCTGGAGTGCAATGGCATAATTTTGGCTCAGTGTAACCTCCCCCTCCTGGGCTCAAGAGATTCTCCTGCCTCAGCCTCCCAAGTCGCTGAGACTGCAGGTGTGTGCCACCAAGCCTGGCTAATTTTTGTATTTTTAGTAGAGACGAGGTTTCACCATGTTGGTCAGGCTGGTCTTGAACTCCTGACCTCAGGTGTTCAACATTCCCTCTACCCACCTCAGCCTCCCAAAGTGCTGGGATTACAGGTGTGAGCCACCATGCCTGGCCATCTGTATCATTTCAGTGGAGCATTTAGGTCATTTACATTCAATGTTAGTATTGAAATGTGAGGTACCATTGCATTCATCATGCTCTTTGTTGGCCTGCGTACTTAGTTTTTTTTTTTTTTTTAACTTGTATTTTTGTTTTACAGGTCCTATGTGATGTATGCTTTAAAGAGATTCTGTTTTGATGTGTTTTCAGAACTTGTTTCAAGATTTAGAGCTCCTTTTAGCAGTTCTTGTAGTGGTGGCTTGGTAATGGCGAATTCTCTCTCAGCATTCGTTTGTCTGAAAACAATTGTATCTTCCCTTCATATATGATGCTTACTTTCACTGGATACAAAATTCTTGGCTGATAATTATTTTGTTTGAAGAGGCTGAAGGTAGGGCTCCAATCCCTTCTAGCTTGTAGGGTTTCTGCTGAGAAATCTGCAGTGAATCTGATAGGTTTTCCTTTGTAGGTTACCCAGTGCTTCCATCTGTCTCACAGCTCTTAAGATTCTTTTCGCCGGGCGCGGTGGCTCAAGCCTGTAATCCCAGCACTTTGGGAGGCCGAGACGAGCGGATCATGAGGTCAGGAGATCGAGACCATCTTGGCTACCACGGTGAAACCCCGTCTCTACTAAAAAAATACAAAAAAACTAGCCGGGCGAGGTGGCGGGCGCCTGTCGTCCCAGTTACTCGGGAGGCTGAGGCAGGAGAATGGCGGGAACCCGGGAGGAGGAGCTTGCAGTGAACTGAGATCCGGCCACTGCACTCCAGCCTGGGCCACAGAGCAAGACTCCGTCTCAAAAAAAAAAAATTCTTTCTTTCATCTTAACTTTGGATAACCTGATGACAATGTGCATAGGCGAAGATCTTTTTGCGATGAATTTCCCGGGTGTTCTTTGTGCTTCTTGTATTTGGATGTCTAGGTCTATAGCAAGACTGGGAAAGTTTTCCTCGATTATCCCCCCAAATATGTTTTCTAAGCTTTTAGAATTGTCTCCTTCCTCAGGAACACCGATTTTTCTTAGTTTGGTCATTTAACATAATCCTAGACTTCTTGGAGGCTTTGTGTATATTTTCTTATCCTTCTTTGTCTTTGTGGGATTGGGTTAATCGGAAGACCTTGTGTTTGAGCTCTGAATTTCTTTCTTCTACTTGTTCAGTTCTATTGCTGAGACTTTGCAGAGCATTTTGCATTTCTAAAAGTGTGTCCAAGGTTTCCCGAATTTTTTATTGTTTTTTCTTTAAGCTATCTATTTCATTGAATATTTCTCCCTTCACTTCTTGTATCATCTTTTGGATTTCCTTGCATAAGGCTTTGCCTTTCTCTGGTCCCTCCCTGATTAGCTTAACAACTAACCTCCTGAATTATTTTTCAGGCAAATCAGGGATTTCTTCTTGGTTTGGAGCCACTGCTGGTGAACTAGTGCAATTTTTGGGGGGTGTTGATGAGCCTTGTTTTATCATATTACCAGGGTTTGTTTTCTGGTTCCTTCTCATTTGGGTAGGCTCTGTCAGAGGGAAAGTCTAGGGCTGAAGGTTGTTGTTCAGATTGTTTTGTTCCATGGAGTATTCCCTTTAGGCAGTACTCTCCCCCTTTTCCTGTGGATGTGGCTTCCTGTGAGCCAAACTGCAGTGACTGTTGTCTCTCTTCTGGGTCTAGCCTCCCAGCGAGTCTACCAGGCTCCCGGACTGGTACTGGGGAGTGTCTGCACAGAGTCCTGTGATGTGAACCATCTATGGGTCTCAGCACGGATACTAGCACCTGTTCCAGTGTAGGTGGCGGGGGAGTGCAGTGGACTCCAGGGAGGTCCTTAGCTTCAGTGGTTTCATGCTCTATTTTTGTGCTGGTTGGCCTCCTGCTAAGAGGTGCTGCTTTTCAGAAAGCATCAACTGTAGCAGTGTGGAGACGGACCAGTGGTAGGCAGCATCCTAGAACTCCCAGTATTATATGCCCTTTGTCTTCTGCTACCAGGGTGGGTAAGGAAGGACCATCAGGTGGGGTCAAGGCTAGGCACTTCTGAGCTCAGACTCTTCTTGGGCGGTTCTTGCTGCAGCTGCTGAAGGGGTTGGAGATGGAGTTCCCAGGTCACTGGACTTGTGTACCTAGGAGGATTATGGCTGTCTCTGCTGAGCCATGCAGGTTGTCAGGGAAGTGGGGAAGACGGGCAATCACAGGCCTCACCCAGCTCCCATGCAAACTGAAGGGCCAGTCTCACTCCCATCGTGTCCCCTGCAATAGCCCCAAGTCTGTTTCCAGGTGGAGGGTAAGATGGGCTTGAAAACTTGCCCATGGCTTCCCACCTCCCAGCTGTGAAAGAATTGGGCTTTAGTTCTTCCTCCGCCTGTGAAGTTGGCCAGATTCGCACCCTACCCCCACCTTCTCCGGTTCTGGCCAGGAGGCTTCTCGCCGGGTTCAAATTGTTACTAAGTTCAGCTACAGAATCCCTTCTCCCTGTGGAGTTTTACCCCCTGGGTGTCCGGCGTTGGTTCCTTCCAGTGGGTTCTTGGTCTCGCTGACTTCAAGAATGAAGCCGCAGACCTTCGCGGTGAGTGTTACAGCTCTTAAAGGTGCCACGGACCCAAAGAGTGAGCAGCAGTAAGATTTATTGTGAGGACACAAAGCTTCCACAGCTGGGAAGGCGACCCGAGGGGGTTGCTGTTGCTGGTTGGGATGGGGGGGGACAGCTTATACTCCCTTATTTGTCCCCATCCACATCCTACTGATTGGTCCATTTTACAGAGTGCTGATTGGTCCATTTTACATACCTATAGCTAGCCACAGAGCTCTGATTGGTGCGTTTTTACGGAGCACTGATTGGTGCATTTTACAAACCCATAGCTAGCTACAGAGCGCTGATTGGTGCATTTTATAATCCTAGCTACAGAGTGCTAATTAGTCCATTTTACAATCCTTTTGTAAGACAAAAAAGTTCTCCAAGTCCCCACTTGACCCAGAAGTCCAGCTGGCTTCACCTCTCACCTGCTCCTCTGGCCACCCTCCTAATGGATCCCTATCATGCCAGGCAGGAATGGGCTGCTTGGGGACCCAGTGAGCTACCAGGGCCTTTCTGCTGCTTCCTCTACCCCTATCTTTCACTCGGCTTGGCTCTAACTTGACTCAGCTCCAGGTCAAGTCGGGAACTTCTCCTGTAAACAGACCTTCAGCTTCTCCAGTGAGGGGTGTGTGTTCAGGAGAGGGGGGTCTCCCTTTCCCTCTTCTGCAGTTGGGGCACTCACAGTATTTGGGGTGTCTCCCAGGTCCTGCAGGAGCAGTCCACTTCCTTCAAAGGGTCTGTGGGTCCTCTCAGGATTGCTGGTCTGTTCTCACAGTGGATCTGGAGCTAAAATTCACAGTGCAAGCCTCCGCACGCTGCTCTGTCCAGAGCTGCAATCTGGTCCTGCCTCCCATCCACCATGATCTAGCCCCAGCCAAACATCAATTTTTTTTTTATTCATTCCAGCTTTCTGAATCCCGGTGAAACTATTACGTCTGGGAAGTATGCTCACCAAATCGATGAACCAAAAACTGCAACGCCTACAGCCAGCATTGATCAACAGAAAGGGTCCGATTCTCCATGACAATGCCTGACCACATGTCGCACAACCAACGCTTCAAAAGTTGAACAAATTGGGCTATAAAGTTTTGTTTCATCTACCGCATTACCCTGACTTCTTGCCAACTGACTACCACTTCTTAAAGCATCTCGACAACTTTTTGCAGGGAAAATGCTTCCACAACCAGCAGGATGCAGAAAATGCTTTCTAAGAATCATGGACTTTTTTTTTTTTTTTTTTTTTTTGAGATGGAGTTTCGCTCTTGTTACCCAGGCTGGAGTGCAATGATGTGATCTCGGCTCACCGCAACCTCTGCCTCCTGGGTTCAAGCGATTCTCCTGCCTCAGCCTCCCAAGTGGCTGGTATTACAGGCATGCACCACCACGCCAGGTTAATTTTGTATTTTTAGTAGAGACGAGGTTTCTCCGTGTTGGTCAGGCTGGTCTCAATCTCCCAACCTCAGGTGATCCACCCACCTCGGCCTCCGAAAGTGCTGAGATTACAGGCATGAGCCACCGCGCCTGGCCCTGAAGCATGGATTGTTATGCTACAGGAATAAACAAACTTATTTCTCATTGACAAAAATGTGTTGATTGTAATGGTTCCTATTTTGATTAATAAAGATGTGTTTGAGTGTAGCTATAATGATTTAAAATTCATGGTCCAAAACCGCAATTACTTTTGCACCAAACTATATCTGGATGAACTTTTACACAAGATTAATGCATGCCTCTGAGGCTCATTCAAAATCCAAACAGAATCATTTCCAAATTAATTTTTATCCCCCTGTCCGTTCATTCTCCCTAATCATCATTTACTGCCCTTCAAAACAATTGTCTACATTTCCATGTCCTCCCTCCCTTATGAAAAAGGGTAGGTACAGCCAGGCACAGTGACTCCTGCCTGTAATCCCAGCACTTTGGGAGGCTGAGGTGGGCTGATCACCTGAGGTCGAAAGTTTGAGACCAGCCTGACCAACATGGAGAAACCCTGTCTACTAAAAATACAAAATTAGCTGGGTGTGATGGCACATGCCTGTAATCCCAGTTACTTGGGAGGCTGAGGCAGAAGAATTGCTTGAACCCAGCAGACAGAGGTTGCAGTGAGGCGCGATCATGCCAGTCCACTGCATCCTGGGTGACAGAGCAAGACTCTGTCTCAAAAAAAAAAAAAAGAAAGAAAGAAAGGAAGAAAGGCTGATCTCAAAAGGATGCAGGCACTTGCCTCTTACCTATGCACACCCTTTTAAAAATTACTTCTTCTCTTGGCCAGGCGCGGTGGTTCACGCCTGTAATCCCAGCACTCTGGGAGGCCGAGGTGGGCGGATCATGAGGTCAGGAGATCGAGACCATCCTGGCTAACATGGCGAAACCCCGTCTCTACTAAAAATACAAAAAATTAGCCTGGCGTGGTGGCGGGCACCTGTAGTCCCAGATACTGGGGAAGCTGAGGCAGGAGAATGGCTTGAACCCAAGTGGCGGAGCTTGCAGTGAGCTGAGATCGTGCCACTGCACTCCAGCCTGGGCGACACAGCAAGACTCCGTCTCAAAAAAAAAAAAAAAAAAAATTACTTCGTCTCTCTCCAATACCCTCCCTTTTCCCTTTAAATATTGAGGCCCCTTAGACTCTTTTTGGAAAAAGCATGGACCACAGTTTTTCCTGTGGACCTAAGGTCTTTCCTGGGAGTGTCCTTAACTTTGGCAAGCAAGTCTCCTAAAACATTGAGACTTACCTCTGTCATTTTCTTTGATTTACAAATGGGAGAAAAAGATTTGTGTGACTAGTTGGGTATAGAGACTTTGGATATTTTTGGTATGAATATTCATATTGTCTGACCCTTTTCCTCCCAGAAATAGTCTTGTCATTTGCCATTGTCTTTCTGTGTTGTCCCATCATAAAGAGAGATACCAGGAGGGGTAGAACATGGCCTAAAACCCCTGTAAGCCCGTTGTTCCAGTTGGCTCTGCACACTGGTCAGTTTTGTGGTTCTTACCACACTGGCATCCATTTAGATAAACTTGTTGTCGGTCTCCAAGATAAAAAGCCTCATCTTGTTTTAGGTCCCTGAGAATTTGACTTGTGACCAAGTGGTAACACTCTCTCTCGCTCTCCACCATCCGAAAGGTGTCATTTTTGGGGCATGTCCAGTGGCCAATCTAAAAATGGCTGAGAACCTGGAGACATGTAAGATTTTAACCAGCACACTCTTTGTTCCAATCTGTAAGAGTCTTTTGTCATCTCAATTCTTATTTCCTGGTTCATCCTGGGGAAGTCCAAGTCCAGGAGGACCTACCAGGTGTCATAGATTAATGGGTCCCTGACTGGTAGCCCTCCACAAATTTGTGGGATACTAGAGGTATTGTGTGCACAAGCACCATCCTTAACCTTCTGCGGCAACAAGTCTTTTGCCATCTTAGCCTATTCCTGGGAATGAATTTCTTGAAGTCGGGCAGTTCGATCATCAGGACTGCCTCTTTGATTTCCTCTCTAGGAAACACCTAGTTTACATGGTAAAAAGTTATGTTAAACCAGGAAAACTACCTCTAAGTTTTCCATGAAGAAGCTTATTGACTTGAGTCACTATTGGAATGAGTACAGCATGGGAAATTCTAATAATCAGTGGCCAAAAGATGAATCCTATCAATTAGAAAGACCCTTAAATTGAAGGAAGAAAAAAAAAAAAAGATTTTAGAGCGTCTCTTGTTCTAAACAACCACCTTTTTTTTTTTTTTTTTTTTTTTTTTTTTTTTTTTTTTTGAGACAGAATGTCACTCTGCTGCCCAGGCTGGAGTGCAGTAGTGCCATCTTGGCTCCCAAAGTGCTGGGATTATAGGTGAGAGCCAATGGCCCAGCCAAGACCCTGTCCTTTTCTTTTTTTTTTTTAAGTCTGTTTTTTAAGCCACCAAGTCTTTTTAAGCCGCTGCAGCCTCGGCCTCCTGGGTTCAAACGATTCTCTTGCCTCAGCTTCCAGGTAGCTGGGACTACAGGCACGCACCATTGCAACATACCACGTAGGGCCCAGAAGCATGATTTTACCACATTCAGGATATTTAAGGGCTCAAAGGACATTTTTACAGTAAGTTAAAAAATAAAAAAGATGATTTCCTTAGCTACAATATGAAGCAAATATTACAGTGAAGATAGGTTGTATAAACAAAATGGGAGGTATTGTTACATCTCACATTATCTGTCCTACTTTAACTTTTGATCTTGCCATTCCACAAGAAAAATGTGAAACATTAAAGAAAAATATTGAGATAAAGTATCCATGTGTTGATAATTGAATTAAATGTGGAGCCTGAAGGACAAGTTGATTTCTTATTTACACTGAAGAATGATTATGAAACATTAAGATGAAAAAATGTAACTATCAGGTAGAAAGATTGTAGTATTATTATTATCACTGTTTCCAGTGACCTTCCAATGTCAAACACAAAGGCAACCCTGACCTGATTAAAGTCAAAAGCAAGTCCTGGCTCTTGTGCCTGGTGTATTGTCCACGTGTTTCAGGCTGTACTGAATTTATCAAGAAGCAAGGACACTCATTACAAAATATATAGAAAATATAATGTAATATATACATTAATATAATATAAAACTATAAAATATATGATATAAGAAACTTTTTTTCCAAGTGGAAGAGAAAGGATTTGTTTATCTGTTTGTTATGTACTGAATGGTTGTGTGTCTCCTCACATTCTTATGTCCCCGTTGTGATGGGATTAGGAGGGGGGCCTTTGGGAGATAATGAGGTCATTGGTGCGGAGCTCTTATTATGGGATTGGTTCCCTTATAAAAGAGTCACAAGACAGATGATCCATCTCTCTCTCTACCATTTGAGGATACAAGGAGCAGATGGCGTTTGCAAACCAGGAAGAGCACCCTTAGGAGACACTGCATTTGCTAACGCCTTGATCCTGGACTTCCAGCCTCCAGAACTGTGAGAAATAAATGTCTGTTGTTAGCCATGTGTAGTGGTGTGCACCTGTAGTCTCAAGCTACTGCTGGGACAGGAGTACAGGAGTTCCAGGCTGCAGTGTGTTACAGTTATGCCTGTGAATAGCCACTGTACCCTAGCCTAGCCAATGTAGAGAGAGCCTGTCTCTTTGTTTGTTTTTTTGAGACAGGGTCTCACAATATTGCCCAGGCTGGAGTGCAGTGGCAGCATCACAGCTCACCGCAGCCTCAACTTCCCAGGTTCAAGTGATCCTTCCAACTCAGCCCAATGAGTAGCTGGGACTACAGGCACATGCCATCAGCCCGGCTAATTTTTTTGTATTTTTTATAGAGAAGGGGTTTTGCCATGTTGGCAAGGCTAGTCTCGAACTCCAAACTCCTGACCTCAAGCAATCCACTCACCTTGGCCTCCCAAAGTGCTGGGATTATAGGTGAGAGCCAATGGCCCAGCCAAGAACCTGTCTTTTTTCTTTTTTTTTTTTTAAGTCTGTTTTTTAAGCCACCCAGTCTATGGCTTTGTTATAGTGGCCCAAATGGACTAAGACACTGCTGTATTTAAAGAATATTGTGGGCCAGGCGCAGTGGCTCAAGCCTGCAATCCCAGCACTTTGGGAGGCCGAGGTGGGTGGATCACGAGGTCAGGAGATCGAGACCATCCTGGCTAACACGGTGAAACCTCATCTCTACTAAAAAATACAAAAAAATTAGCCAGGCGTGGTAACAGGCACCTGTAGTCCCAGCTACTCGGGAGGCTGAGGCAGGAGAATGGCGTGAAGCTGGGAGGCAGAGCTTGCAGTGAGCCAAGATCGCGCCACTGCACTCCAGCCTGGGCAACAGAGTGAGACTCCACCTCAAAAAAAAAAAAAAAAAAAAAAGAATGTTGTGAGCCAGGCACGGTGGCTCATGCCTGTAATCCCAGCACTTTGGGAGGCCAAGGCGGGTAGATCATGAGGTCAGGAGATCAAAACCATCCTGGCTAATATGATGAAACCCTGTCTCTACTAAAAATACAAAAAAAATTAGCCGGGTGTGGTGGCAGGCACTTGTAGTCCCAGCCACTTGGGAGGCTGAGGCAGGAGAATGGCGTGAACCCGGGAGGTGGAGCTTGCAGTGAGTCGAGATAGCGCTACTGCACTCCAGCCTGGACGACGCCTGTAATCCTAGCACTTTGAGAGGCTGAGGTGGGCAGACTGCCTGAGCTCAAGAGTTCAGGACCAGCCTGGGCAACAAGGTGAAACTTCGTCTCTACTAAAATATAAAAAATTAGATGGATGTGGCAGCGTATGCCTGTAGTACCAGCTACTTGGGAGGCTGAGGCAGGGGAATTGCTTAAACGTGGGAGGTGGAGGTTGCACTGAGCCAAGGTCATGCCACTGCACTCCAGTCTGGGTGACAGAGCGAGACTCTGTCAAAAAAAAAAAAAAAGGAAGAAAGTGGCTGGATATGGAGTCTCATGCCTGCAATTCTAGCATTTTGGGAGGCTGAGGTGGGCAGATCACTTGAGGTCAGTAGTTCGAGACCAGCATGGCCAACTTGGTGAAACCCCATCTCTACTAAAAACACAAAAAATTAGCCAGGCATGGTGGTGGGTACCTGTAATCCCAGCTACTCAGGAGTCTGAGGCAGGAGAATTGCTTGGACCCAAGCAGCAGAGGTTGTAGTGAGCCAAGATCATGCCCTGCACAGCAGCCTGGGCAACAGGGCGAGACTCGGTCTCAAAAAAAAAACAAAACAAAACAAAGAAGACGTTTATGTAAATATAATTGTTTTTCCTTACTGTATATTATGGGTAGGATAATGTTTCCCCTAAATTCATATGTTGAAGTCCTAGCCCCAGGACGACAGAATGTGACCGTATTTGGAGGCAGAGCTTTTAGGTGATTAAGTTAAAATGAGGTCATTAGGGCAGGCCCTAATAGAATCTAACCAGTGTCTTGTTTTTTTTTTTTGAAACGGAGTTTTGCTCTGGTTGCCCAGGCTGGAATGCAATGGAGCGATCTCGGCTCACCGCAACCTCCGCCTCCCCGGTTTGACCGGTGTCTTTATAGGAAGAGGAAGTTTGGACACAGAGCAACCTCAGGAGCATCCAACTACGTGGAGGAAAGATCATGCGAGGAAGTGGCTGCCACAGGAGAGAGGCCAGAGAAGAAACCAGCTCTGCTGAGACCTTGATTGTGAACTTCTAGCCTGCAGAACTAGGAGAAAACAAATTCTGTTGTTTGAGCCCCCCAGTCTGTGGCATTTTGTCATGACAACGCTAGCAAATTAATGCACTGTATGGAGTAGAATATTCTTTTCTGAAATTGCAGTTTCAGCTGTGAGTATGTGTACTGGGTGTTAATACAAGATGCATTTCTTTTTTTCTTTTTCTTCTTCTTTTTTTTTTTGAGATGGAGTCTCACTGTGTCACGCAGGCTGGAGTGCAAGGAATGGCATGATCTGGGCTCACTGCAACCTCCGCCACCAGGTTCACGCCATTCTCCCGCCTCACCCTCCCGAGTAGCTGGGACTACAGGCACCCGCCACCATGCCCAGCTAATGTTTTTACTTTTAGTAGAAACGGGGTTTCACTATGTTGGCCAGGCTGGTCTCAAACTCCTGACCCAAGTGATCTGCCTGCCTCGGCCTCCCAAAATGCTGGGATTACAGATGTGAGCCACCGCGCCCAGCCAAGATGTATTTCTTATTATGGGGTGTAGGTCAAAATGTTTGAAAAATACTGAGTTAGAAGGAAAGCTTTTGCCTCTCCCTTTGAAGCAAGACAGTTGAGGTAGAAACTTCCACAAGGCAAACTTAGAGAAACGCTGGTCCCACATTTCCCAGGGGAGGACTGAGAAAAAGAAACGGCCTCTATGGCTTTGGATTCTGTAGGTAAAAGACTCTAGAGCACTGTTCTAAAGTGGAGGAGTCAAGATAGGATCTAGTGGGTCCGTGAACTTGGATGGGAAAAAAGTGCATATTAATTTTCATCAGTGTCTCTGAAAATTGCCATTTCCTTCTATTATAAATACAAGAACAGATTTTGGTAATATTAGCAGTACCTGTAATTTTGTCACCAATAGAAATTACATGTATTTTCAAATCACATTGCACAAAGTCTATGTCAAAATACAAATTGCAATCATCACTATACTGAAGGTATATTGGTTATTAGATTTAATGATAGAGGTTGCTCCTTAATACGTTGATAAAGAAGCATAGGTATTACTGTGCACACATTTGCCTTGCCTTGCCTTTCCCTTCCTTTCCTTTCTTTCCTTTCTTTTTTCTTTTCTTTTCTTTTTCCTTCTTTTCTCTTCTCTTCTCTTCTCTCTTTGAGACAGGGGCTCCCTCTGCCACCCAGGCTGGAGTGCAGTGAGGCAATATTGGCTTACTGCAACCTCCACCTCCCAGACTCAAGCAATCCACCTGCCTCAGCCTCCCAAGTAGCTGGGTCTACAGGTGTGCACCATCACATCTGGCTAATTTTTATATTTTAGTAGAGACGGGGTTTCACCTTGTTGGTCAGGCTGGTCTCGAACTCCTGACCTCAGGTGATCCGCCCGCCTTGGCCTTTCAAAGTGCTGGGATTACCCACTGTGCCCAGCTAAGTTTTAAATGTTTTTGTAGAGATAGGGTCTCACCATGTTGCCCAAACTGATCTTGAACTCCTGGACTCAGGTGATCCTCCCGCCTCGGCCTCCCAACGTGCTGGGGTTGCAGGCACGAGCCACCGTGCCTGGCCCAGATTTGTTTTTCATACATTTTGATAATAAACATGTGTGTATATAATTTGTTCCGTTTGGGGCCCTATGTATTTTATCTTACACACTTAAGGACATTTTTTCTTTCTTTCTTTTTCTTTCTTTCTTTCTTTCTTTTTTTAAATTGAGACAGAGTCTGGCTCTGTTGCCCAGGCTGGAGTGCAGTGGCTCGATCTCGGCTCACTGCAACCTCCACCTCTGGGGTTCAAGCGATTCTCCTGCCTGAGCCTTGCGAGTAGCTGGGACCACAGGCACCCTGCTGTAGAGAGGGGGTTTCACCATGTTAGCCAGGCTGGTCTCGAACTCCTGACTTCATGATCCGCCCGCCTCGGCCTCCCAAAGTGCTGGGATTATAGGCGTGAGCCACTGCGCTGGGCCAAGGATGTTTTTCTGAGAAGGATGATTGGGCTTCTTAAGACTGTCAAAGGTGGTCTGTGGCAAATAAAAGGCTAAGGACACCTCTACAGCTCTATTCTTAGAGACTCAGGCCCTGCCTCCTCTGCACTTCACCTTGATTCTTGTCTTATCTGTTTCTTCCAACTTCCATCCTTTTGGCAACTACCAGGACTCTCCTTCCGACTAGTCTCTTTTAACTGAGGATTTCTTTGGTCCTAACATTGATTTGACATCTTCCTGAGGCTGCCTCTTCATTTTCCATCTCTGCTCTGGCAGTGCAGCTCAAGGGTAGCGGTCCTGCTCTGGCACCTGGCCCAGGCAATGACCCACAGTGCTGTGACTTCAGGACGTCCATGCACCAGACAGAAGGTATGTTAGCCACCCAAGGCCACAAGGCCACCCAAGAAGCCGATCACCCTTAGAAAAACAGCTAACAGCATCAGGCCAGGAGCGGTGGCTCATGCCTATAATCCTAGCAATTTGGGAGGTCGAGGCGGGTGGATCACTTGAGGCCAGGAGTTTGAAACCGGCCTGGCCAACACGGTGAAACCCTGTCTTTACTAAAAAAAAAAAAAAAAAAAAAAAAAAAAATACACAAGAAATTTAGCCAGGCGTGGTGGCAAGAGGGAGGCTGAGGCAGGAGAATCGCTTGAACCCAGGAGGCGGAGGTTGCAGTGAGCCGAGATTGTGCCACTGCACTCCAGCTTGGGGGACACCGAGCGACTCTATCTCAAAAACAAAAACAAAAAAAAAAAAAAAAGAAAGAAAGAAAAAGAAAAACAGCAAATAGCATCAGCAGCACAGAATGGGAATTCCTGCAGTCCCACGTCCCGTGGACCTATTCCTGTCTCCCGAGGGTGTTGGCCCTACTTTTGTGGCTTCCCAGATCATGTCATTTCATATTTTGACACCTGGCTCATGACCTGCATTTGTAGTGCCACACATGGCCTTCTAGATTGAAGACGTCCGCATTTCCATTGCTCACTTAACCCCGTCAGTGGCCATATGGAACATATCCACCTCCCACAGTGCATCCTTGCATAGCCCGTCTGCCAGTTCGCAGTAATTAGGTTCGCCACTCCCTTGGTTTTCCTTAGCATTCCCACTCTGGCACCTGCTCAACATTTGGAGGAATTCCACCCTCCCATAAGACCAGAATGATGCCTTCAGGTGGCGAGAAAGAACCACTCCTAAATCTCCAACCAACCAACCCCATTTGTAGGAGAGGTCATACCGGAGAGAACCCTGTGCAGCTCAGCTCCTGCACTCCCCGTGCGTCAGTGGCACACTCTGGCCTCTAGAGGGCTCTCCAAGAACAAGGAAGAGAAGGAGGCTCCGCACGGTCACAGAATGGGGGTCCAGGAGCTTACATCACCAGCTGCCCTGGAAAAGGGGGCTCATGTCCTGACCGTGTCTCTAAATGCACTGATGTCCTTTGGTATCCTTTGGGCAAGCACGTCCTACTTGATTTACGCCGCCTGGTCTGCTTTTTTCTCTCTGGCCGCTGGCAACATTCATCTGTGACTGCTTAGGCTGAGCCTGGCCTCACCATCAGTACCCAAGCACTCCCTTAATGGAGACTCCAAGTTTGGCCAGGCGCAGTGACTCACTCCCGTAATCCCAGCACTTTGGGAGGCCGATGTGAGTGGATCACCTGAGGTCAGGAGTTTGAGACCAGTCTGGCTAACATGGTGAAACCTTGTCTCAACTAAAAGTACAAAAATTAGCCAGGTGTGGTGGTGCATGCCTGTAACCCCAGCTACTCAGGAGGCTGAGGCAGGAGAATCACTTGAACCTGGGAGGTGGTTGCAGTGAGCTGAGATCACGCTACTGTACTCCAGTCTGGGCAACAGAGCGAGACTGTCTCAAAAAAAAAAAAAAAATCCAGAGTTTGACAGACAGGTACAGTGGATATATCTAGAAAGCAACATGGGCAAATGTACATATCCAATCTCATCTAGGCATCTTTCTAGGATGAAACAGTGTTCTGCGTTATGTTTAGTTTTGACTTTGTTCTTTACGTTTACTGTCTGAAGCACTTAAATATATTTTTCTTTTTCCATCTTATTTTGAAATTTCCAAACATCACAGAAGAGATGGAAAAAAAGTATAGTGAACAGCTATATTCCACCCATTTTTTTTTCTTTTTCTTTTGAGACAGTTTCTGTTACCCAGGCTAGGCTGGAGTGCAGTGGTACGGCTCACTGCAGCCTCAAACTCCTGGGCTCAAAAGATCCTCCTGTCTCAGCTTCCCAAGTAGCCGGGATTACAGGGTGCATGCCACCACACCTGATTATTTGTCTGTTTGTTTGTTTTTTGTAGAGATGGGGTCTCACTTTTTTTTTTGCCCAGGCTGGTCTCAAACTCCTGGCTTCAAGTGATGCTCCTGCCTCAGCCTCCCAGAGTACCGAGATTCCAGGTGTGAGTCACCACGCCTGGCCGATTCAACCATTTGTAACATTTTGGACATCTGCGTTTCTTGTGCCTTCAGTCATCCCCCTATACATGTATATAATTGTATACATTTGTATACACTCACTTTTTTCCCCTGAACTGGATATATGTTCAGGCATAGTTGCTTCACTATAAAATACTTTAGTAAGTATTCCCTAAGAAGGATAATTTTCTCCAACACTGACTTGCTACAATGAGCTCTAGGGTCCCCAGAGAAACTGGATCCTTTATTATTCAGTTATCCCCGCAGGTGGCTTCTCAGCAGGTGGATCAGTAGGGGCAGGCAGGCACCCAGTGCCAGGCTGTTGCCTCCAGCTGTTCCCAAGGGCCAGCCACTGAGCCTCTCTTTTAATGGTTCGGTGGGGCCTACTCCTGATTCTAATTAAGAGGCCATTCAGATTCCAGGCTTCCCAGGAACAAAAAACCCAGTAATCCCTTTATTTTATGTTTCATATTTTATTCTTTTTCAACAGGCCTTGCAGCTGAGTGCAGTGGCTCATGCCTGTAATCCCTGCACTTTGGGAGGCCGAGGTGGGGGGATCACTTGAGGTCAGAAGTTTGAGACCAACCTGGCCAACGTGGTGAAACCTCACCTCTACTAAAAATACAAAAATTAGTTGGGCATGGTGGCGCACGCCTGTAATTCCAGCTACTCGGGAGGCTAAGTAAGGAGAATCGCTTGAACCCAGGAGGCAGAGGTTGTAGTGAGCCAAGATCATGCCACTGCACTCCAGCCTAGGTGACAGAGCGAGACTCTGCTTCAAAAAAAAAAAAAAAAGAAAGAAAAGAAAAGAAAAGAAAAAAAAAGGTCAGGCGTGATGGCTTACACCTGTAATCCCAGCAAACTTTGGGAGGCCAAGGATTGCCTGAGGTGAGGAGTTGAAGACCAGCCTGGCCAACATGGTGAAACCCGATCTCTACTAAAAAAAAAAAAAAAAAAAAAAAAAAAATTAAAAAATTAGCTAGACACAGTGGCTTGTGCCTATGGTCCCAGCTACTCGGGGGGCTGAGGCTGGAGATTCTCTTGAACCAGGGAGGCAGAGGTTGTGGTGAGCCGAGATTGCACCACTGCACTCTAGCCTGGGTGACAGAGTGAGACTCTGTTTCAAAACAAAACAAACAAACGAAAAACAGGCCTTGCATTCACACATTATAAATGTATGTACATGGCAAAGTCTTCCCACTTCTGTCTCTTGCTTGCTCACTTCTCTCTGGAGGAAACCAAACTTACTAGCTCTAGTGTGCCATTCCCAAGGTTGCCGACATGTTTACAAGCAAATCTGTGTATATATATGGTCCCCTTTTGTTATAGAAACAGTAGCACATTATATATGCTGTTCTGCACGTTTCCAACAATACTTTAAAAGCATGTAACTAGAATGAGGGTCTAAGTCCATGCAGCCAAAGACCATGGTTAGCAAGATAAAGATGTGCAGATAAGCCGGGTGTGGTGGCTCACACCTGTAATCCCAGCACTTTGGGAGGCTGAGGCAGGTGGATCACCTGAGATCAAGAGTTGGAGACCAGCCTGGCCAACCAATATGGTGAAACCGGCTACTAAAAATACAAAAATTAGCTGGGTGTGGTGGCAGGCACCTGTAATCCCAGCTACTCGGGAGGCTGAGGTGGGAGAATCTCTTGAAGCTGGGAGGCAGAGGAATGCAGTGAGTCAAAATCGAGCCACTGCATTCCAGCCTGGGAGACAGAGCAAGACTCCTTTTCAAAAAGAAAAAAATAAAAATAAAAATAAGGCTGGGCGTGGTGGCTCATGCCTGTAATCCCAGCACTTTGGAAGGCCAAGGTGGGCAGATCACGAGGTCAGTAGATCAAGACCATCCTGGCTAACACGGGGAAATCCCGTCTCTACTAAAAATACAAAAAGTTAGCTGGGCATGGTGGCACACGTCTGTAGTCTCAGCTACTCGGGAGGCTGAGTCAGGAGAATCGCTTGAACCCAGGAGGCAGAGGTTGCAGTGAGCAAAGATCACGCCATTGCACTCCAGCCTGGGTGACAGAGCAAGCCTCTGTCTCAAAATAAATAAATAAATAAATAAATAAATAAATAAATAAATCGCATGTGACCAGAGTGAAGGTCTAAGTCCAGGCCGCCAAAGAGTATGGTTAGCAAGATAAAGATGTGCAGATGAGCTGGAGCAGTGGCTCACACCTGTACTCCTAGCACTTTCAGAGGACAAGGTGGGCAGTTCACTTGAGGTCAAGAGTTTGAAACCAGCCTGGCCAACATGGTGAACTCTCATCTCTACTAAAAATACAAATAATTAGCCCAGCGTGGTTGTGTATGCCTGTAATCCCAGGTCCTTGGGAGGCTGAGACAGGAGAATCGCTTGAACCTGGGAGGTGGAGGTTGCAGTGAGCCGAGATTGTGCCATTGCACTCCAGCTTGGGCAACAGAGCAAGACTCCATTTCCAAAAAAAAAAAAAAAGATGTGCAGCTAAGAGCAGAAATTAACCAAAAGTCAATAGAAACTGCAGAAAGAAAACACCTCAAAGAGTTGCTGAGAGCTAAATTAATTGAATGTGGCTGGAATTGTAAAAGTAGTTAAAGAGAAAGGACTGGAGCACATTACTATTGATGACTTGGTTGAAATCACTCCAAAAGGCAGAGTCCTGGTACCTGACAGTGTAAAGAAGGAGCTCTGGCCAGGAGCAGTGGCTCATGCCTGTAATCTCAGCACTTTGAGAGGCCGAGTTAGGTGGATGGCTTGAGCCCAGGAGATCAAGACCAGCCTGAGCAGCATAGCAAAACTTTGTCTCCCCCCTCACCAAAAAAAAAAAAATTAGCTTGACATGGTGGCACATGCCTATAGTCCCATCTACGTGGGAGGCTGAGATGGGAGGATCACTTGAGCCCAAGAGTTTGAGGCTGCAGTGAGCTATGATCACTGCATTCCAGTCTGGGTGATAGGGCAAGACCCTGTCTCAAAAACACAGACACATGAAACAAAAAAGGCAACTGTGGTTTTGACTGCTGCTAGTTAGTTTCCAAAGTGTCAGAGGCCAAGTACACGCCAAGCACCATTAGAAATAGGGTCATCTTGCTGGTCCAAGTGCAGTGGTGTTTACAACCAATTGATCACAACCAGTTACAGATTTCTTTGTTCCTTCTCTACTCCCCCTGCATCTCTTGACTAGCCAAAAAAAGAAAAAAAAAAAAAATAGGGTCATCATTATCATAGTGGACAGTAAGTATGGATGGACAATAATCAGAATGGCTTTACTCAAGATATTCTCCCCGATGTCTCACTGATTGTGATATCCCCAGGCATAAAACATACGGGAACTGCACTAAAGTCTTGCTTTCTTTTTTTTTTTTTTCTTTTGAGACGGAGTCTTTCTCTCTCTGGAGTGCA
Organism: Rhinopithecus roxellana; assembly: GCF_007565055.1. Taxonomy (NCBI): domain Eukaryota; kingdom Metazoa; phylum Chordata; class Mammalia; order Primates; family Cercopithecidae; genus Rhinopithecus; species Rhinopithecus roxellana. Next base: position 119,880,821 of record NC_044562.1, read on the forward strand.
GTGGCGTGATCTCGGCTCACTGTAACCTCTGCCTCCTGAGTTCAAGTGATTCTCCAGTCTCAGCCTCCCGAGTATCTGGGATTACATGTGCATACCACCATGTCTGGCTAACTTTTGTATTTTTAGTAGAGATGGGGTTTCACCGTGTTGGCCAGGCTGGTCTCGAACTCCTGACCTCAGGTGACCCTACTGCCTCAGCCTCCCATAGTGCTGGGATCACAGGTATGAGCCACCGTGCCTGGCCTTACTTGAAGTACAAATATTCTTCCCCCACCCCGACCCCCCACCAATACAGGGTCTCGCTCTGTCACCCAGGCTGGAGTGCAGTAGCATGATCTTGGAACCTCTGTCTCCCGGGCCTCAAGCCATCCTCCTGCCTCGGCCTCCAGAGCAGCTGGGACTACAGGCATGTGTCACCACTCTGAGCTAATTTTTCTATTTTTTTCAGTAGAGACAGGGTTTTGCCATGTTGCTCAGGCCTGGTCTCTAACTCTTGAGCTCAAGCAATTCACCCAGCTTGACCTCCCAGAGGGCTTAAATTACAGGCATGAGCCACCGCACCTGGCCGAATAAGTACAAATGTTATAATTATGGAGTCCCCAGACCTGATTGTAGGGTCATTATCTCTCATCCAATTCTCACACCTGAGCCAGTTTATAGACTTAGCGCTTCTTGAAATAAAGGGGAGGAAAAGCCCCGGGGAGGATGACCCTGCAGCGTGGCCACACAGACACATGACCTCTTCTTCCTTGCCTTTCCACGGGGGATCTGTGGCCTTTTACCATAGAGATTGTGCATTGTAGAAAGGAGAATACCCAGAACTGTCAGGGATTGCTGGATGCTGTCTCTTAACTGATGGTGTGTCCTGAGGAACTTTTGTGTGGTGGGCTGAATAATAACCCCCCAAAATGTAGTTCACTTCCTAATCCCTGGAGTGGAAACTGGGAATACGTGGCTTGGCAGCAGATGTCATTAAGGTGAGGATCTTAGATGGGGGCATTATCCTGGATTATCCATGTGGAACCAACGTGATGGCAAAGGTCCTTAAGAGAGGGAGTCGGGAAGCTCAGAGAGAGAGAAGGACCTGCGACAACAAAGGAGAGATTGGAGTATGTGGGGCCACGATCCAAGTGATGTGGACAACCTCTAGAGGCTGGAAAAGGCAAGAAAACAGACTCTCCCCTAGAGCCTCCAAAAAGAATGCAGCTGGTCAACCCATTTTAAACTCCTGACCTCCGAAACGGTAAGACTTTGAATTCTAATTGTTTCCTGAAAGGGCTGTAGCACTGTGCATATTGACTCACACAGGTAATTCTAGTATTTTGGGAGGCCAAGGTGGGATGACTGCTTGAGCCCAGGAGTTCAAGACCAGCCTGGGCAACATAATGAGACCCCCCCCCATCTCTTAAAAAAAAAAATCAACTGGTTGGCTGGGTGCAGTGGCTCAAGCCTATAATCCCAGCACTTTGGGAGGCTGAGGCGGGTGGATTACCGGAGGTAGGGTGTTCGAGACCAGCCTGACCAACATGGAGAAACCCCATCTCTACTAAAAATACAAAATTAGCTGGGTACGGTGTCACATGCCTGTAGTCCCAGCTACTCGGGAGGCTGAGGCAGGAGAATCACTTGAACCCGGGGGGCGGAGGTTGCCGTGAGCCGAGATTGTACCACTGCACTCCAGCCTGGGTGACAGAGCGAGACTCCATCTCAAAAAAAAAAAAGTAAAGGACAGTTGAAGGCAACCCTCCAAGGAGAGTACATGAGTCATGGCCTATAATTTGATAACATCAAGGTTGACATGCTCTTACACTAAAGACAGTAAATAAAGTGGAAATCCTGGAGGCATTCCCAGGACGCGGGTTAATCAGAAGTCAACATGGGAGATTAGCGTCCAAGATGAAGTACTAGTGTCTCCACACTAGTCAAAGTGGCAACTTTTGGAGTCATGATAAATGGAGTTATTGTCTAAGTTCATCCCACAGTAAGTCTAGTGTTCTGCAAACCCACTCTCTATTTTTTTTCTATACTCAATAACTGGTAAAATCCTCACAATGGCTCTCTGACCCATGGAAGGAAGGCTGCTATTATGGTAGGTGCCAAGTGGAAGCCCTGAAATTGCCCCCACACCCCTTCAAAAGCAATCCAGCATCCCTTGGGAAATTTCAGAGATTAATATCACCATTAAAGAACACAAAGATGTGGAATTAGTGATTCCCCACTTAATTTACCTATTAGTTCTGTGCAAAAAAATGATTTTGAGGAGGACAATGGATTGTTGTAAATTTAAATTCCAATTGTGGCCGGTCGTGGTGGCTCATGCCTGTAATCCCAGCACTTTGGGAGGTCGAGGCAGGCAGATCACAAGGTCAGGAGATTGAGACCATCCTGGCTAACACGGTGAAACCCCATCTCTACCAAATATACAAAAAATTAGCCGGACATGGCGATGGGCAACTGTAGTCCCGGCTACTCGGGAGGCTGAGGCAGGAGAAGGGTGTGAACCCGGGAGGCGGAGCTTGCAGTGAGCCAAGATCGCCATACTGCACTCCAGCCTGGGCAACAGAGCGAAACTCCATCTCAAGAAAAAAAAAAAAAAAAAAATCCAATTGCTTGCTTGCTTTATTTATTTATTTATTTATTTATTTATTTATTTTAAGATGGAGTCTCACTCTGCTACCCAGGCTGGAGTGCATTGGTGCAATTTCGACTCACGGCAACCTCTGCCTCCTGGGTTCAAGCCATTCTCCTGCCTCAGTCTCCCAAGTAGCTGGGATCACAGGTGCCCACCACCACGCCCAGGTCATTATTTTGGTATTTTTAGTAGAGATGAGGTTTCACCATGTTGGCCAGGCTGGTCTTGAACTCCTGACCTCAGGTGATCTGCCCACCTTGGCCTCCCAAAGTGCTGGAATTACAGGCATGAGCCACCGCACCCAGCCTCATCACTATAACTCTCATTGAGTTGCACTCCTTTTCCATCTGGAAATCAAACATTAAACGCCAACTTTGCTTTCCACAATCAATTTATTTGGCTATTGCATTAGGCCACTCTTGCATTGCTATAAAGAAATAACTGGGACTGGGTAATTTAAAAAGAAAACAGGTGTAACTGGCTCACAGTTCTGTTGGCTCTACAGGAACCATGATGCAGGTATCTGCTTGGCTTCTAGGGAGGCCTCAGGAAGCTTACAATCATGACAGAAGGTGAAGGGGGAACAGGCATGTCACATGGTGAAAGCAGGAGCAAGTAAGGTGGGGGATAAGGTGCCACCCACTTTTAAATGACCAGATTTTGAGAGAACGCACTCAGTATCACGAAGATAGCACCAAGCCTTGAAGGATCTGCCCCCACCCCAGACCCATACACCTCCCACAAGGCCCCATCTCCAGTACTGGGAATTACAGTTCAACATGAGGTTTGGGTGGGAGCTTAGAAACCTGGAGGATTCTATGCTGTCTCTCCAGCAGCTCAAGGGGCATTTACTGATTCCAAGGTGTGTCCTTTGCCCATCAGCCACCTGGATGTGAACAGAACAGCCGGCCAGCTCAGTTGAGTGTATCCTCATGGATAGAGGAGGGAGGTGCAGACAGAAATGTTCATCCAGTATTGGTTGAGCAATGTCCTAGGGGCTAAGGATGTAGCACTGAACTAAATGATGTCCCTGTCCTCATGGAGTGACACCTAGTGGGGGATGCAAACTATCAATATACATAAAATGGAAAAAAATAGAAAAGGTGGAGGAGCGATAGTAAGTTTGAGGACTGAACTTCAAAAAGGCAGGAAAGGTCCTTTGTTTTTGTTTGTTTGTTTTTTTGAGATGGAGTCTTGCTCTGTCACCCAGGCTAGAATACAGTGGCATGATCTCAGCTCACTGCAACCTCTGCCTCCCGGGTTCAAGTGATTCTCCTGCCTTAACCTCCTGAGTAGCTGGGATTACAGGCTGGTGCCACCATGCCCAGTTCATTTTTGCAGTTTTAGTAGAGATGGGGTTTCATTACATTGGCCAGACTGGTCTGGAACTCCTTTGAGATCAGGCGATCCACCCGCCTCGGCCTCCCAAAGTGTTGGGATTCCAGGCGTGAGCCACTGCGCCTGGCTCTGATGAATAGTTCTTAGACATGTCACTAAAAGCAAGATCCATAAGAGAAAAATGGATAGACTGCACTTCACCAAAATTAAAAACTTTTGCTCTAAGAAAGATCCTGTTAAAGGCATGAGAAAACAAGCTATACACAGGGAGAAAATGTTTCCAAACAACGTATCTGACAAATAACCTGTATCTAAAATATATAAAGTACCCTTAAAACTCAATAGTGGAAAACCAAATAATTTAATTAGAGAATAAGCTAGGGCATGACGAGGCATTCCACCGAAGGATATACAGATTGCAGATGACCATGTGAAAATATGTTCATCATCACCAGCCATTAGGGAAGTGCAAATTGAAACCATGATGAGGAATTACTATATGCCTATCAAAATAACAAAAATTTAAAAAAATGACAGTACCAATTGTGGGTAAGAATGCAGAGAAAATGGATCTCTCATACACTGGTGGTGGGAATGTAAAATGGTACAGCCATTCTAGAAAACAGTTTGGCAGTTCCTTACAAGCAAAATGTACATTTACCATATGATCAAGTAATTGCACTCTTGGTCATTCATCTCAGATAAACAAAAACTTAGGTCTAGGCCAGGCACGGTGGCTCATGCCTGTAATCCCTGTATTTTGGGAGGCCGAGGCAGGCAGATCACTTGAGGTCAGGGGTTCGAAAACAGCCTAGCCAACATGGCAAAACTCCATCTCTACTAAAAATAAAAAAATTAGCCGGGTGTGGTGGCACACACTTGTAATCCCAGGTACTCAGGAGGCTGAAGCAGGAGAATCGCTTGAATCCAGAGGCGGAGGTTGCAGTGAGCCAGATCACGCCACTGCACTCCAGCCTGGGTGACAGAGCAACACTCCATCCCAACAAAAACAAAAACATACAAAAAACTTGTGTCTATGTAAAAAACCTGTACATAGGACTGGGCGTGGTGGCTCATGGCTATAGTTCCAGCACTTTGGGAGACCAAGCGGGGAGGACTGCTTGAGCCCAAGAGTTCGAGACCAGCCTGGGTAACATGGTAAGACCTGATTTATTAAATAAATAAATACATTTTTTTATTTGAGATGGCGTCTTGGTCCTCACCCAGGCTGGAGTGCAGTGGTGCAATCTCTACTCACTGCAACCTACGCCTCCTGGGTGCAAGCAATTCTCTTGCCTCAGCCTCCTAAGTAGCTGGGATTACAGGCGACCGCCATCATGCCCAGCTGATTTTTGTAATTTTAAATAAATAAATAAATACATACATACATAAATGAAAATACAAATCTGTACATGAATGTTAATAGGAGCTTTATTTGAAATAGTCCAGAACTGGAAAAAACCCAAATGTCCTTCAATAGGTGATGCTAAAATGAATCTGTTTGTACCATGGAATATTACTCAGTAATAAAAAGGAATAAACTATTGATATCTACAACTTGTATGGCTCCACAGGTGGTTATACTGAGTAAAATAAATAAATAAATAAGCTACACACTAGATGATTCTATTCATATAATATTGTAGAATTGAAAAATTTTATATTTAGTGATCAAAATGATGGTTGCCACCGTCTAGGAGTCTTGGGGGTAGGAAAGTAGTTCTGACTTCATAAAATGGTAGCACAAGGGAGAACTTTGTGGTGCTGCAATAGTTGTGGGTCTTCATTTTGGCAGTAGTTACACAAATGTACAGATACATACAAAACTACCTGTCTCCCCCACACAATGTACCAAGTCAGTTTCTGGTTTTGATACTGTAACATAGATATTTGAAATGTAATCATTGGGGGAATGGGCTTAAGGGTACAAAATAGCTCTGTGTACTATCTTTGCAACTTCTTGTGAATTTATAATTATTTCTAAATAAAAAGTTTAAGTTTTTTTAAAATCTGTTTTTGTTCAAATAAGGTAGCACTTTTCAGAGAAAGGTTTAGAAAAGGTGAAATCCAACTTTCTTAGAAGCTCTGCACTACCACTTAGTTGTATTTTAAAACTAAGCAAACTTTGGTTTTGTTCATGTATCACATAGCAGAAGATCAAGATAAGGCCAAGAAAAAGTATATAATCAACTTTGTAAAATGGTGAATTAACAATTTCCTTTTTATGGAAGCATTAGCTGATGTGATTTAAAGAGGGCTAGAAAACACACTAAGGAAAGCTAACGCAACAGCTCCCTTGTGAAATAAATTTTAAAATGCTCATTTTTTTCTCTTTTTGTGTGTGTACACATTTAGTTTTATTGTAACAAAGCAACTTGTACACTTTTAACGTTTAAAACTGAGAAGGAGCTTTCCTGTCCAGTGAAACAAAATTTAAAAATAAACCGGAACAAAATTACAATCGAGAATGTCAATTCCAAATAAGATCCTAGGGGTTCTGCTGATTCTCCCACTGAGTGGCAGGGCTCAAGTCATCATTAGGAGATAATTTATTTTAAAAGTGTCATCTTATGCAAGGATGTCTGTCAAACATCACAATTAAACATGCCAAAGGAGAAGCCATGTTGTAAAAATGTCCACTTAACCCATCAAACATCTCAGACCCATTCTTTGCTGACTTCTAGAATCCCATTGTTAAAAATTTTTTCTTTCTTTTTTTAAACAAGGGAAAGTAGACAGAAAGATGTTGGTAAATGCTAACTGTCCATATTCACATAGAGACCCAGTGTACTCTCCGAGCCCAACATACAGAGACAGCAGGAAGAAAGCTAGAATGGAATGCTCTGCTACACAGGGGCCTAGAGCCCTCCAGCTTCCAGCAGAGCGAAGGGGGCAGGTTTTTCTCTTTTTCCACAGAGCTGGGTGGTGTTGATTCCATACAGTTTTTGCTCAGACAGGAAGGGATAAAAATGAATTTCAAACAGAAAGGGGTAGAGACTCTTTTCCCATTGTATTCTGCTCAAGGTATTTCCCCCAAAATAAGTTGAGAACCATAGTGTAAAGAAACCTCAAGAACAGGGAGACTGAGCACAAGTGGGGGCGGGGACTGCAACTTGCCCCCAGGGACTGGAGAAAATGTAAAAAAAAAAAAAAAAAGGAAGACTGGAATCCATCAGTGTTCTATTAGTCATCTCCTTCATCCTCCTCTCCTTCCTCCCCTTCATCATCATCTTGGCTCATGTTTATTTCTTAAAATTATTTTGGGCCGGGTGTGGTGGCTCATGCCTGAAATCTCAGCACTGGGGAGGCCGAGGCGGGTGGATCACCTGAGGTCAGGAGTTCGAGACCATCCTGGCTAACAGGGTGAAACCCCGTCTCTACTAAAAATACAAAAATTAGCCCGGTGCGGTGGCGCGCGTCTGTAATCTCAGCTACTGGGGAGGCTGAGGCGGGAGAATCGCTTGAATCCGGGGGCGGAGGTTGCAGTGAGCCGAGATTGCGCCACTGCATTCCAGCCTGGGAGGCAGAGCAAGACTCCAACTCCAAAAAAATACAAAAGTATTTTTGGCTTTTCATTCACTTTGACTTAATATAGTTAAACACATACCCTCCAAAGAGATAATTCATTTCTGGGTGGGTTAAATGCTACCTATTACAAAATAATTTTAAACTGGTTTACATTAGTTAAAAATAAATGAATAAATAAATAAAGGACAAAGCAGTCCCTGCAGACTAAGCTGCAGCTGCACGAATAAGCAAAGCTAAATCGGCTCCTAAAATTTAAAAAGTCTTCCTTTCATCATGCCCCCTGGAAGGTAGCTATCAAAATTTTAGGGTTTTAAGTCGAAGATGCTCAGAAATATTAAGACAATTGTCCTTACTGTGCCACCGAAAGGCTAAAGGGAGTAAGCTTTTAACAAACGTTTAACGGAGTAAGTCCCAGAGTCCACATTGGATTTCATCGACTGTTAAAGCTCTCTGGTCTCAGCTGTTGGCTCAACGAACCTTCCCAAGACCTTGAAGACCGGCAGCCGACCCACCACCCTGGAGAGCGGAAGTGCGGAGAGACGCTGGACGCCCCGCCTCGGAGATACGACGCCGACCGCCCGACGCTCTGGCCTGCTAGGTCTCCACTCGGTAGCCGGAAGTCCTCTAGCGTTCGCCTTTAGGAAGCGGAAGTAAGAGGGCGGCCGGCAGCCGGGCAATTGCTTTGCGAGGCTGGGTGTTGAGCCGAGCCGCGGGAAAGGCGCGTGTCGGGTTCTCACTGGCGCAGCCTGCACCGCCGCTGCAGCCCCGCCCCGCCCTGGCGTTGTCCCTGGCCCTGTGGCGGACTAACCACGGCCCGGGCATAGGCGACAAGGGAGACGCGAGCGGTGCGTGTGCCGCGGCTGCGCTGCTGGTGACAGGTACCCAGGGGTGGCGTGAGGAGGCCTCATGGACGGAGAGAGGGTTTGGGGCGCAAGGCGACCCTGTGCCCCCGTCACATTGAGCTTTCGCCTCTACCGTGACTCAGTTTCCCCTCTGGTGTCCCATCCCTTCCCCTATTCGCGAGCGCCCTGAGTTGCCCTCATGGTGGTCTTGGCAAGGTATCGCTTCCGCGGGGGTGGCGGCTGGCTCTGTTCGGAGATCTTGGACCTTTTTTGAAGAGCTTTAGATCCTTGTGCCCAAGTGCAGAAGGAAGTGGGGGAAGTGTCCTACCGTGAATTTAGACCAAGCTTGATCCTCAGTGAGTTGAGAACCAGCACTTTGCTGGACCCTGATTGCAGAACGACGTGCTTTTTAAAATAGATTTCTATTTTTCCTAAAATGAATTCGGGTTGATGTGCCTTGGTTGCTGTTTTCGTTTAATACTGTGATCTGTTGGCTGGAAATTGGATGATCCGGTTTCACTTTTAGTGTGGGACCTGCCAGATTGAGATCTGCGGCGTCGCCAATAACTTAGAGATGTGAACTGTTTTTGTTCCTTAGCCAGAATCTGCAGTTTTTTTGCATTTCTTGCCAGATTTGAGAAGGAGCATATTTTGTTCGTTTGAAGTCCTGGGGTCTTTTGCCTTATTGTGCCACACTAACTGTTTCGGAAACATTCACTGATGCACTTGCCAGCCAATTTTAGTGTAAAGTGCGCTCTTTCTTTCAAGAATCTTAGACTTGCAAGCGTTTGAAGACCTTTTAAATAGCTATTTAACAACACCAAAAAACTTGGAATGATTGTAGCCTTTCACTTTGCCTTTTTTTTTTTAAGCCAGTCGAATTTAGCAACATTTGACTTTCTTTTGATAAACTTAGCTGAAGCTTATTTTTAAAAAGTTCTTATTTTTTTTTTTGTAGAGATGAGGTCTTGTTACATCCCAGTCTGATCTTGAACTCCTGGCCACATGAAGCTTATTAAAGGAAGTGAGCATAATACTCGTATAGTAGCATAGCACATTTATAATGCACATTGAACTTCAGGGGAATATATTAAACTATGAAGAAAATTCTTTTAGAACTTTCCTGCAGCTGTCTCTGAGCATTTTCTTTTTTAATTTAAGTTTCCCTGTAACAATACAAGACAATGTGATAATTTTCTTTTTTCTTTTTGTTTTTGAGATGGAGTTTCGCTCTTGTCTTCCAGGCTGGAGTGCAATGAGTCGATCTCGGCTCACTACAACCTCTGCCTCCGCGGTTCAAGTGATTCTCATGCCTCTGCCTCCCAAGTAGCTGGGATTACAGGCACGTGCCACCACGCCCAGCAAATTTTTTGTATTTTTTGTAAAGATGGGGTTTCACCATGTAGGCCGGGCTGGCCTCGAATTCTTGACCTCAGGTGATCCACCCTCCTTGGCCTCCCAAAGTGCTAGGATTGTAGCAGGACAAGCCACAGACAAAACCCCTCAGACACCGAGTTAAAAAAGGAAGGGTTTTATTTGGCCGGGAGCTTTGGCAAGACTCACATCTCCAACAACGGAGCTCCCCAAGTGAGCAATTGCTGTCCCACTTTAAGGGGGTCCGCGTGAGAGGATCGTGATCGATTGAACAAGCAAGTGGTATGTGACTGGGGGCTGCATGCTCCAGTAAGAACAGAAGAGAACAGGACAGGGGTTTTCACAGTGCTTTTCTATAGAATGTCTGTAATCTATAGATAACAGAACCGATTAGGTCAGGGGTCGATCTTTAACTACCAGGCCCAGGGTGTGGTGCGGGGCTGTCTGCTTGTGGATTTCATTTCTGCATTTTAGTTTTTACTTCTTTCTTTGGAGGCAGAAATTGGGCATAAGACAATATGAGGGGTGATCTCCTCCCTTAGGATTACAGGTGTGAACCACCACACCCGGCCTGATGTGATCATTTTCATATCAGATGTATAATAACCACTTCTAGCTGAAATTAGATTTATGTGGTTCACAGGAAATGGTTTTGCTAATAGATACATAGTAAATGTGTGTTATGCTTAATAATTTGAGAAGTTAATTTGTTTCTTTAAAAGGATACTTAGTAATATTTTTCCTTGCTACTATCTCATATATAGAATCTCAGATAGCCATGTATAAACTTGCAGATAGCATTTTTTTTTTTTTTTTGAGACAGCTGTCACCCAGGCTGGAGTGCAGTGGCACGTTCTTGGCGAACTACAGCTTCCACACCCTCCAGGCTCAAGCAGCCACCATGCCTGGCTACTTTTTGGTATTTTTAGTAGAGACAGGGTCTCATTATGTCTCTCAGGCTGGTCTCGAACTCCTGAGCTCAAGCGATCCACCTGTTTTGGCCTCCCACAGTGCTGGGATTACAGGCGTGAGCCACCCTCCTGGGCCTGCATATTGTTTTCTAAGAGTCTGTTTTTTTTTTTTTTTTTAACTAAAAAATACTATTATTTTAGTTTAAAAACAGGAGAAGAAAAAGTTGGTGATGACTTAGAATTTTCATGCCTCTTCTGTTTTCCAAAAAGTGTAAAGGGTTTTTTTTTTTTTTTGAGACAGGATCTCACTGCCCAGCTGGAGTGCAGTGGTGCTGTCCCTGCTCATTGCAACTTTAAGCAATCCTCTGATTTCAGCCTCCCAAGTAACTAGGACCATAGGCGTGTGCTACCCTGCCCTGGTAATTTTCAAATTTTTTGTAGAGATGGGATCCGTGTCGCTCAGGCTGGTCTTGAACTGACCTCCAGCAATCCTCCTGGGTTGACCTCCCTAAATGCTGGGATTATAGGTGTGAGCCACCATGCCTGGCTCGTAATATTTATTAATATTCTCTATATTTTACTGCAGATAAATAAGCAAGAGATAGTGTTTTAATTTTTTAATTTTTATTTTTTGTTTGTGAGACAGAGTCTTGCTCTGTTGCCCAGGCTGGAGTATAGTGGCATGATCTTGCTCATTGCAGCCTCCACCTCCTGGCCTCAGGCAGTCCTCCCCGCTCAGCCTCCTACAGATGGTTGTTGATAGTTGAGCCTAGAACTTGTTAAAGAGTGTTTTCTGTTTATTCATCATGCCGCAAGTATAATGCCTATGATCAGGCAACACCACATGACACATTCTGATGGCCATTATCTCAGACTGTCTTTATAAGCAACATTTAAGGACCCCTAGGGTCAGAGTGATAAGGGAGCCTATAAAATGAAGACATACTCAAACCAGAGACCACTCCTCTTCCCGTTCCTCTTCCCCTTCTCCTCCTCCTTTCTTTTTTCCTCCTCCTCCTGTCCCGCTCTCCTCCTGTCCCGCTCTCCTCCTGTCCCGCTGTGTTGCCCAGATGCAGCATGGACCTCCTGGGCCCAAGCTATCTTCCCACCTCGGCCTCCCGAGTAGCTGGGACCATAGGTGCATGCCACCATGCCTGGCTGATTTATTAATTTTTTTTTTGTTTCAAAAGAAGCTGGCAGTGCCTAAACTTAAAATGCTTCTAAAAGCCACTTTTCTATTTGGTGTAGTTTATTTTGCTTTTGCCCATCGTTCTTCAGAGATATTGTGTGTTATATGAAGCAGGATGTTAACACAAATGATGCTTTTTATAAAAGGAAGGTATTGACTGGTCCCCAATGTGGACGGCCTACCTCAATGATAGATTTTATAAGCAGTACGAAGGAACTGGGATGAGACGGAAGTGAGCCTTAGCAGAGCGAACATCCGGAAGCCAAGGATAGGTTAGTGCTTCCCACATAGTCATCCCCTTTTAGCTCTCATTCAAATGGGTAGAGCTTGGATACTGACTTTTCTGTAGCTCATGGGAGGTCTAATTAGGGTTCTGTTAGGTGGACTTTGGGGATGAAAATCAGAGACATCTGCAGCTGGACACCTTTTTCTGAAATTGTCCGGATGCTGTCTGTGAGGATCTTGACAGGCTTGGAGCGGCTACTGAGGGAGTCAGGAGGCCTGCGTTCTGTGGCCATCCACTTTGCCAGAGACCCCAGATCCCTCATTTTGTGGATGGGGACAGTTGGCTTGGCAAGCCACTAAAATTTTACATTTCTTTATTTCAGAACCTGTCTGAGTTTACATTTGAGACCTGTTATGTTTGTTTCCTAGGGCTACCATAACAAAGTGTCACAAACTGGGTGCCTTAGAACAACAGACATTTACTGTCTCACAGGGCTAGAAATCCTTAATCAAAGTTTCACAGGACCACGTTCCCGCTGAAATCTTCTTAGGAGAATCTGTCTTTGACTCTTCAGCTTCTGGTAGTTTCAGGCATTCCTTAGCTTACAGTATAATTTTAGTGTGTGCTTCTGTCTTCCCCTGGTCGTCCCCTGGGTCTCTGCATAGTTGTCCCTCTGTGCTGTCTTTCTCTGTCCAGATTTCTCCTCTTTATAACATCAGTCATTGGATTAGTGCCCACCTAATAATCTTGTTTTAACTGATGACCTCTGTAAAGAATGTATTTACAAATAAGTTGACATTACGAGGTACTGGGGGATAGGATTTCCATATCTTTTTTGGGGGACACAGTTCAACCTTTAATATCCATCATTTATATTTTCATCTATCTCGGTTTTGTTTTCATGCTTTATAAAGTATGGTTGTGTGCAAGCTGGTGTGCCACCAACTGATTTTTATACCCCTGTATAGTGTAGATTCCTTGGGAAATGAAGCAGAGCCTTTGAAAGAAGGAATGTAATAACCTAAATGCCTTCAGTTACGTATCAGTCACTCAGCAAATATCTGTTGGACTAGCTAGACATTAAGTGCTATTATATGTCAGAAGCATTTCTTTTTCTCTAACTTATGTTATTTTGTGTCTCCAAGTATTAGGATTGTTATTTTGTGTCTCCAAGTATGAGGTTAAAATTACCTTGTAGCAGGCCGGGCGTGGTGGCTCACGCCCGTAATCCCAGCACTTTGGGAGGCTCAGGCCAGCAGATCGCGAGGTCAGGAGTTTGAGACCAGCCTGGCCGACGTGGTGAAACCCTGTCTCTACTAAAGATACAAAAAATTAGCAGGGTGTGGTGGTGCGTGCCTGTAATCCCAGCTACTTGGGAGGCTGAGGCAGGAGAATCGCTTGAACCTGGGAGACAGAGGTTGCATGAGACGAGATCGCACCACTGCACTCCAGCCTGGGCGACAGAGCGAGACTCCGTCTCAAAAAAAAAATTTCCTTGTAGCAAAACTTTTTTTCTTTTTTTCCTTTTAGGAGTTTGCTATAAAATGGGAGTTCTGATTGTACTCACTGTTCTGTGGCTGTTCTCCTCAGTAAAGGCCGACTCAAAAGCCATTACAACCTCTCTTACAACAAAATGGTTTTCCACTCCATTGTTGTTAGAAGCCAGGTAAGAGAACATTTTTTTCCCCTCCATGTATTTGAGTATAAATATAGGCTCTGACAGTGAACATTCAGGAGCTTTTTAAGCAGTGAGATTATCATCAAATGCATTTATGAAGAGCCTCTTTCAGTGTGCACCGTGGTATGTACTGTACAAAGGCTGTTAGGGCATAGCATCATTCAGTAGGACAAGAGCTACGTGGGTTTATAGAGATATATAGGAACTTTAGACAAATAACTGTGTTGGATAAGTTAGTATGTTACTTTCCAAAAAGCATAACAAGGGAAGAGAGAGTTGTGTTTATTTATTTATTTATTTTTGGAGACAGGTCTCACTCTGTTTCTCAGGCTGGAGTGCAGTGGTGAGATCTTGGCTCACTGCGACCTCTGCCTCCTGGGTTCAAGGGATTCTCATGTCTCTGCCTCCTGAGTAGCTGGGCTTACAGAAATGCTCCACCACATCCTGTTATTCTTTGTATCTTTAGTAGAGACAGGGTTTCACCATGTTGGCTGGGGTGGTCTTGAACTCCTCAGTCTCATGTGATCTGCCCACCTTGGCCTCCCGAAGTGCTGGGATTACAGATGTGAGCCACTGTGCCTGGACAGTTGTATTCAAATTTCCTCCTTATTTGAAGGAAGTTTTAAGAGGTGATTGATAAAAGGAAAAGAAGAGGGCTTAGCAACTTGGGGGAAAGAGGACTTATTTCCCTTAAGAACCTGGAAGAAGGCTGGGTGCAGTGACTCACGCCTATAATCCCAACAGTTTGGGAGGACGAGGTGGGTCGATCACCTGAGGTCAGGAGTTTGAGACTAGCCTGGCAACAATTAGCTGTGCGTGCTGGCGCGTGCCTGAGCATCAGATTAGGAGATTATGCCCATGCAGCTCAATCTTTCTTTTTAAATGATAAAAACGGTGGCTAGGTACAGTGGCTCATGCCTGTAAATCCCAGCACTTTGGGAGGCTGAGGTGGGTGAACTGCTTGAGTCACGAAGTTTGAGACCAGCCTGGGCAACATGGGGAAACCCCATCTCTCCAAAAAAAAAAAAAAATAGCTGAGTGTGGTGGTTCGTGCCTGTAGTCCCAGCTACTTGGGAGGCTGAGTGAAAGGATCACTTGAGCCCAGGAGGCGGAGCTTGCAGTGAGCCAAGATCACGCCATTGCACTCCAGCCTGGGCAACAGAGCAAGACTCTGTCCAAAAGAAAAAAAAAAAGAGAAAGAAATTACCTTACAATTAAAATGGGTAGAATTTTTCATAAAACAACAGTTGTCTTAAAATTAGTGAAACACAATATAGTAAATAATTTCATGAGAAGTTTTGTATTCCAAGTGTGCTTTTTAGCTAGTGTTTGTAAATAAATGTAATGAGGTATCTGTCTGTATAGGTA
This sequence comes from Rhinopithecus roxellana, assembly GCF_007565055.1. Classification (NCBI taxonomy): domain Eukaryota; kingdom Metazoa; phylum Chordata; class Mammalia; order Primates; family Cercopithecidae; genus Rhinopithecus; species Rhinopithecus roxellana. The sequence goes on from NC_044562.1 coordinate 119,895,907, forward strand.
GGGCTTAAATGCTTATGGATGGAAACTTATTTGATTGTATCTCAAGTAATCTAGAGGTAGAACTAGCAGAGACTTTCCAGAGGATAAGTGTGGGTAGATTGAGCAGCAAGCACTTGGTAAGTCTCAGTGTTTGAACGTGCTAGAAATTTGGACTGTCACATCACTTCGATCAGCCTTGTGGTCTGCGTTCTTCATCTTCAATTTAGAATTTTTTTTTTTTTTGTGAGAGTTTTTGAGACAAGGTCTGTCTCTGTTTTTCAGGCTAGTGTAGTGGTATGATCTCAGCTTACTGCAACCTCTGCCTTCTGGGCTCAAGCCATCCTTCCACCTAGGCCTCCCCAGTAGCTGGGACTACAGGCGTAAGCCACCACCCCAGCTTATTTTTGTATTTTTTATAGAGACGGAGTTTCACCGTGTTGGCCAGGCTGTTCTTGAACTCCTGGGCTCAAGTGATCTACCTGCCTTGGCCTCCCAAAGTGGTGGAATTACAGGTGTGAGCCACCATGCCTGGCCTCTAGAGTTTTGTATTCTAACATTTTCCCCTTAATTCCTAGAAAAATGTGGATGAAGAGTTTTGCTATGTTGATTGTGTGAATGAATGGTTGCACCTCTTAAGGAAAAAGCCTGATTTGATATTGCCAAAAGGACCAGTGGGAAGGGGCATGCAGCAGCCGGTCTTGACTAGCTCAGGAGCCTAGCAGACTTTCTGCTAAATAGACTTCCTTCCATCGCCTCTCTCTGCCTTTCTTTCTCAGCATAGAAGTGGCAAAACAAAGACAAAACCACTGTATATATTTCATAGTGATAACTAACTTGGTAAATGGGTCCAGCTTCTCAAATGTCTGAACTTTATTAGATACGGCATAGTAGTAAATGTGAAGTGGCTTTTTTTTTAGAGTTCTTATTGTGGGGAAAAAAAGCCCAATAAAGCAAATAACAAACAAAAAAACAGCGACTGAAGATATTTTGAGACTGCCTGAGCTAGACTGCCTGAGCCTGGACCCTAAAAACTAAAGTTTTTCTTTTCCTTTTGCTAATCTTATTTTGGATGATTTGTTTGGTATAAATCTGTCATTGAGATTTACAATCCCTGCCCCCAACCCCGTTTTGTTTTTGAGACAGAGTCTCATTTTGTCGCCCAGGCTGGCGTTCAGTGGTGCCATCTTGGCTCACTGCAACCTCTGCCTCCCAGGTTCAAGCCCATTCTCATCCTCCTGCCTTAGCCTCCCGAGTAGCTGGCATTATAGGCATGTGCCAGCACGCCTGGCTAATTTTTACATTTTTAGTAGAGAAGGGTGTTTTACCTTGTTGGCCAGGCTGGTCCGAACTCCTGACCTCGGGTGATCTGCCCGCCTTGGCCTCCCAAAGTGCTGGGATTACAGGTGTGAGCCACCGTGCCCGGCCTGTGTTTAACATTCTTACCCTGAATTACATTTTGTTACTTTCACTTTTATTTACACTAATTTCTTGATATTTGTACTTCTTGATCATTGTACTAGAAGATTCCTGTGGCATAAAACTATGGACTTTTGAGAAAGAATGCTAAATTTGCCAGTCCTAATTGCTCAATATTTTCGGTTTCTTTGGTCACTGTGAAGTGAACAGGGTATATACTGTTTTCTTCATCAACTTGCTTATCACAAACATTTCCCCCTTTCATGATATCCCTGGTCATTTGCCATTTTGTTTTATTTTTATTTTTATTAATTTTTTTCCTTGGCATGTGAAGTAAGAGCTACATTTGCCATTTTGGTTTATTTTTATTTTTATTAATTTTTTTCCTTGGCATGTGAAGTAAGAGCTACATTTGCCATTTTGGTTTATTTTTATTTTTATTAATTTTTTTCCTTGGCATGTGAAGTAAGAGCTACATTTGCCATTTTGGTTTATTTTTATTTTTATTAATTTTTTTCCTTGGCATGTGAAGTAAGCTACATTTGCCATTTTGGTTTATTTTTATTTTTATTAATTTTTTTCCTTGGCATGTGAAGTAAGAGCTACATTTGCCATTTTGGTTTACTATTTTTAGGCTCCTTCTCCTGTGGCTGTTTGTATACAGTTTGCCAAGGTAATATGACATGTAGGCATCTCATAGAAATGAACTATGCTTATTTGAATCCACTTAGTATTCACCTCCAGAGCTAGCAGAGCCCACCATTCTTCATTCTTGTATCTGTGGGAGACCCTGATGAAGGATCAAGGTACTCTGTCCATCTGGTTAAGGATGAAGGGTCAGAATCTTTTACTATACTTTATGGCATGCGGCCACCACAGATCTTTTGCCTTCCTTGCATCTATCCCTCAGGGACTAAAAATATTCCTGTTGTGTATTTTTAGATTGGACCTGATGTTTGTGAAGGAGTTGTAGCTTTGTGGTTGTCAGTGAAGTGATACTTATCTTTAATTGAAGTAAAACACTAAGTGTGTTTTCTGCAGCTGTAGCTACAGAAATATTACATAAGGAGGTATTATTAAAATCAAAACCAATAATCATTTATTGAGTGCTAAATTTTGTAATGACCCAAGAATGTAGCATGATAGAAGTATAAACTAAATAGACATGAATTTATGTTCCAGCTTTTCCATTGACTAACTCTATGTCTGTAACCAAGTTAGTAGCATCTCTGAATTACAGCTTATTTATTTGAAAAATGGTTATATCTGAGGGTGGGCTGTGTGAATTTGAGGACACAAGTAAATATGCCAAGCTTAGTGACCGTCACATCATAGACCCTCCTTAAATATTAGTTTCTTCTCTCCTTCTAGTTCTACATAGAAGGAAGACCAATGCTGATCTCCCACAATAGCTTTGGAAATCTAAGAAAACAAGTTGCTTCCCTATTTGTACTGTCTTGTGGGCATTCATTCTGGTTGTTTGTAGCTTTTTCTGTGTTGTAGATTAAAAACTTATCCTAGATTATGGCATTTCAAAACACTTACATATGGAGAGAATGGTATAATGTACTCTCTCTGTACCTGTCACCCTGTTTTAACAATTAAGTACAATAACCACCATCACCACCACCTTCTCTCCTCCTGCACTAGAATATTTTAAAGCAAATCCCAGACATCATATAATTTGTAAAATCATGATTTTTGGGGGGAGGGGGAGGGAGTTTCACTCTTGTTGCACAGGTTGGAGTGCAATGGCGTGATCTCGGCTCACTGCAGTCTCCGCCTCCTGGGTTCAAGTGATTCTCCTGTCTCAGCCTCCTGAGTAGCTGGGATTACAGGCGCCCGCCACCACCCTCATCTAATTTTTTGTATTTTTAGTGGAGATGGGGTTTCACCCATGTTGGCCAGGCTGGTCTCGAACTCCTGACCTCAGGTGTTCCACCCACCTCCGCCTCCCAAGGTGCTGGGATTACAGATGTGAACCACCGTGCCTGGCCTGTAAAATCATAATTTATACTCAGTGGAATAAGTGTTATATAAGAAGTTAAAGAAACAAAAAGCAACAAAAATATACTTTAAAAAAAGGCAGCATTTCTTTAATAATATCTTGTATTGTTCTTCTCTCCCCTGGGTTGTTTCAGTGGATCTGGTAAGCAATATTAGGACTGTTCCAAGTTTAGACTTTGTAAGACTTATGTAGGCAGTGGGGTGAAAAGAATGTATGTTTTAAGAAGCTTCCCTGTAATTGTATGAAAACCATGTATTTGTGTGTGGCCTTTACTGGGGGAGTCTTAGTCTGTTTGAATCTTAGTTCACACCACACTGGTGAGTGTGTCACCTTACCCCTCTCTGCTTATCTTGTGAATGTGCCTTTAATTAATTAATTTAGTGTTTATTTGCACATCCTGGTGTATCTGTCTTAGTACTTGTTTTCTTAGACTATAAGCTATGCTAAGCTTGGTGTGGTGTCTATGTCAGTTACTAGAAAGCGTAGAAAAATACTACTCTCAAGGAGGCATTAAGAAATTTAACATATTATGATAATGGATATTTTCAGAAACCTAGTTTTAGAGAAGCTGTGCATTACCAGGAAATGTTTCTTATTTTTCCCGTATTTCTGTGTCTAGCTGTGGAGTAGAGTGAGATTGTACACCTCAATGTTGACAAGTAATGGGAAAGTCTTCCTTTGGCTAGGTAAGCTGAGATCCAGATCTGTAGTATGCTTTAAGACAGTGAAAGATCGCTACTGCATTAGTATTATGGCTTAGAGGAGAAGATAAGCAGTTGACATGAATCATTCAATTACTACATGCATTTCCTTTTAGGGGTTTTAGACTCTTGAATGAAGGGAAATTTAGATTGGCCATTATTTTAGTAGTGTAAAGTTGAAAAAAAAATTAAGATGGCATTAAGTTCTTGGATCTGATTTTGTTGGATCAGTGCTAATTTTAAACTAAGTTTGGATTTAGGGGTGTTAAAAGATTACAACATGCGGCCTTTAGTCTCCCAGAAATTTTTCTGTGGTTCATATTTTACTGTGGGAGAACTTTAGGCAAAACATATTTTTTGTTCTTTGTAAGGCCTTTCAGAAAATAAGTAAGCAGAACTACTACTAGAATCATCAGTTCCTAGTTCTGCTTCCACTACTCATAGTATTTTTGTCAGTGGGATTTCATAAGCTTTCTTTATATTGAGACTTCCCTTTTATGTTTTTATTATTCCAAATTTCTTAAGAAATAGCTATTAGGTAAAAAAGTTCATAGGCTAAGTTATTAATAACTAATATGCTGGTAGGATTTGTTTATCATTAAAAACATATATTATACATAAAGGAGTAGTATATATTATAGATTAAAAGTCCAACTATGGACATTTGGAAACTTCAAAACTTATTTTTACTCTCTTTAGTCATATAGCTTATATTAGAAAATTTTATTAAGTTGTTTTATTTCTGATCTTTTCTCCCAGTGAGTTTTTAGCAGAAGACAGTCAAGAGAAATTTTGGAATTTTGTAGAAGCCAGTCAAAATATTGGATCATCAGATCATCACGGTAAAATTGAAGCAAATGCTTCTTTGACTTTGGTGTCTGGGAATATAGTAGGAAAAAATGGTCTCTGTATAGTATGTGTGGCATGGCCGTCAATGGAAAACATTGCTGTCTTTAATGATTGGAGTTACGATCGTGGTCAGGAAAAGCCAGCACAACACAAATAATTATTTTTGAAGCAGTTTATAACTTTGGCTATAAGTGGTACCTTTGTTTTTTTCCCCTCTTGTTTTTGTTCTATCATGATCCTTTATTAAAGTGCTATGTGGATATTTTGTGGAAGTACATTTCATTTTAAGTCATTCAGTATTAATAACCATATAATCTGATTCACTGTTTTTTTTTTGTTGTTGTTATGAACTAATTACACAACTGATCTATTATCTGTTAAGTTCATTGTCATTAAGTTAGTATCATCCAGAATGTTTTCCATTATGCCTGCCAGCCACCCACAACTTGAGTGTTAAGGTGTCAAATTAATGATTATCCTGTAAATCCTCATTTCCAGTTTTTATGATGTGCTTTCACATTTTTTAAACTTGGTATAAGCTATATAGGGTGTAAACACTAATAGTTGGAGATGCTGATATGTGAGTAGTTAAAACCTTGAATGTTAATTTACATTGACAGATATAGGTTATTATTTTTTTTTAATTTTTATTTTTTGAGAGAGAAGTCTTGCTTTGTTTCCAAACTGGAGTGCAGTGGTGTGATCTGGGCTCATTGCAACCTCCATCTCCCAGGTTCAATAATTTCTCCTGGCTCAGCCTTCCAAGTTGCAGGGATTACAAGCATTCGCCACTACACCTGGCTAATTTTTGTATTTTTAGTAGAGACGGGGTTTCCCCATGTTGGCCAGGCTGGTCTCGAACTTTTGACCTCAAGTGATCCACCCGCCTCAGCCTCCCGAAGTGCTGGGATTACAGGCATGAGCCACTGTACCTGGCCAGATACAGGTTCTTACAGAAGAGGAAATGTTCCAAAATTGTGTGACTGCTGTTGATGTTAATGGGTTGGTTTTTTTTTCTTCTTTTAAAATTATTTAATTAAAAAAAAAAATACAACGGAGATGAGGTCTGTCTCACTGTGTTGCCCAGGCTGGTCTCAAACTTCCGGGCTCAAGTGATCCTCCCAACACAGCCTCCTAAAGTTCTGGGATTACAGGTATGAACAACTGTACCTGGCCTGTATTGATTTTTTAACTTTTTAATTTTTTATTAAAATAATACATGTTTTAAAAGTTGTCTGGATCTTTTTGTTTTGTTTTTATTTCACTTTTTTCACTCGGTGTGATCTATCCAAATATTTATTTTATTTTATTTTATTTATTATTATTTTTTATTTGGACTAATTAAAAAAATTTTTTTTGTAGAGACAGGGTCTCGCTGTGTTGCCCAGGCTGTTCTCGAACTCCTGAGACTCAAGCAATCCTCCTGCCTTGGCATTCCAAAGTGCTGGGATTACAGGCATGAGTGACTGCACCCAGCTAGATTTTATTTATTTTTATTTTATTTTATTTATTTTTTTGAGACAGTCTCGCTTTGTCACCAGGCTGGACTGCAGTGGCGTGATCTCAACTCACTGCAATCTCTGCCTCTTGAGCTCAAGCCATTCTCCTGCCTCAGCCTCCTGAGTAGCTGGGATTACAAGTACCCACCATTGCGCCCAGCTAATTTTTGTATTTTTAGCAGAGATGGGGTTTTGCCATGTTGGCCACGCTGGTCTCAAACTCCTGACGTCAGGCAGTCCACCTGCCTCAGCCTCCCAAAGTGCTACGATTACAGGTGTGCCACCAAGCCCGGCCTATTTTGATTTTAGAAACAGTCTGCCTCTGGAGGCTGGAGTGCAGTGGTGTGATCATAGCTCACTATAATCTTTAACTCCTGAGCTCAAGCAGTCTTCCTGCTTCATCTTCCTTAGTAGCTGGTATTATAGGTGCGTGCAGCTAGGCCTGCCTAATTTTTAAATTTTGTTAAGATGGGTCTTGCTATGTTGCACTTGCTGGTCTCAAACTCCTGGCCTCAAGGCATCCCGCCCCGCCTCCCACCTTGGCCTCCTAAAGTGATGGGATTACAGGTGTGGGCCACCATGCCCAGCCTGAATCTTTTTTTTTTTTTTGGCAATATAGATATGTAAATATTTTAAACAAGCATCTGTAAGTTTTACTAATTTCAAGGCAACTAGAATTAAGTTATCAAAAAATACTTTTAAGATTTTATAGAACAAATTTATCAAAGTGGGTTTATAATCAAATTTGAACTTTGACATTTAAAATGACATTTTTTTTTTTTTTTTTTTTTTTTTTTTTTTTTTTTTTTTTTTTTTTTTTTTGAGACGGAGTCTCACTCTGTCGCCCAGGCTGGAGTGCAGTGGCCGGATCTCAGCTCACTGCAAGCTCCGCCTCCCGGGTTCACGCCATTCTCCTGCCTCAGCCTCCCGAGTAGCTGGGACTACAGGCGCCCGCCAGGTCGCCCGGCTAGTTTTTTGTATTTTTAGTAGAGACGGGGTTTCACCATGTTAGCCAGGATGGTCTCGATCTCCTGACCTCGTGATCCGCCCGTCTCGGCCTCCCAAAGTGCTGGGATTACAGGCTTGAGCCACCGCGCCCGGCCTAAAATGACATTTTTTAAGTGAAAATGATAATACATATTCATTAAAGCTATAGGAGTATGAATTCTATGAACAACATAAAAGCGTGTTAAACATTTTATTTGTTTGAAATATTATTTATAGTCCTGCCACCCAAGATTGACACCATTAACATTCTGGCATCATTTTGAGATATTTCTTATCTATTTTTTACGTAGAGGATGCTGTTGCAGTATAGAACCTTTTATATTCTGCTTCATAAAATGTTAATATTTGTATTTTCTTTTTAAAATGGAACATTTTCTTTTCTTTCTTTCTTTATTTTTTGAGACAGAGTCTCCTCTTGCTCAGGCTGGAGTGCAGTAGCGTGATCTTGGCTCACTGCAACCTCTGCCTCCCGGATTCAAGTGATTTTCATGCCTCAGCTGGGATTACAGGCGCTTGCCACCTTGCATGGCTGATTTTTGTATTTTTAGTAGAAATGGGGTTTCACCATGTTGGCCAGGCTAGTCTAGAACTCCTGACCTCAGGTGATCCACCCACCTCCCCCTTCCAAAGTGCTGGGATTACAGCATGAGCCACCATGCCCTGCCTATTTTTATTTTTTAAAAAAGAGATGCACTGTGTTGCCAGGGCTGATCTTTTGAGCTCCTGGGCTCGAGTAATCCTCCTGCCTCGGCCTCCTAAAGTTTTGGGATTACAAGCTAAGCCACTGTGCTTGTCCTTTAAAATGCAAAATTTAAGGTTTTTTGCATGGATAACATGTGATTCCGAAGTCAAAGCTCTATAAAAGGTTATATGCAAATAACCTTTATATTCATATTTATAAAAATTTGAAATAATCACATTTGAACTTTGACATTTAAGATGATATTTTTTCAGTAAAAAATTATTTGTATATATATAAAAAAAATTGTTTCCTCCTTGACCCTGTTCCTTCTGTTTCTTTCCTGCTTTTTATAACATTTTAATTAATTTGTTTAGCCTTCAGCAAATATATACATATGTACTCTTCTTTCTCATTCTTTCTCCTGGTTAAAAAAATAAGTTACTATGTACATTGTTTTGTGTCCTTGCTTTTTATTTATCCTGGGGATTTCTTCACATTAGTATTTGGATTTTTTTTTCTTTAAAATAATTTGGTCCAACTTTTTGTTTTTTTTTTTTTTTTTTTTTTTTTTTGAGGCAGAGTCTCGCTCTGTCGCCCGGACTGGAGTGCAGTGGCCGGATCTAAGCTCACTGCAAGCTCCGCCTTCCGGGTTTACGCCATTCTCCTGCCTCAGCCTCCAACTTTTTGTTTAAAGGCTTCTTTTCAAACTTTAAAATGTCATCAGTGTTCTTTAATACTGTAACTTCCTCATCACACTGCTCAGTTTTGTTTAGTTTTTGGAATAGTTACCATGTGCTAGGCATCATGGATATAAGGATAAATAGGTCATAGCCTCTGCCTCTGGGGACCAGAAGTCTAGGCGGGGTATAGATAGACAGTGAATAAATAATTTAGTAAATGATATGATAAGTGAAAGAGGTAAACAGAGAAGTGTTCTGGGATTGAGGAAGAGATTTAACTGGTCCACTGAAGCACGGGGTAGGGATTGTGGAGACTTCCTGGAGTAGGTGATTTCACAGCTGAATTATTTCTGAGGAAGTATGTAGCTGTCAGTCATCCAGGTAAGTGGGAAAATAGGGTCCAGGGGAGGGACTAGTTTGAAAGGGAAGAGGAGAGGAAGAGCCCAACTGCATTGTGTATTCCAGGGAATTTTAAGCATTTGATGAGAGTTCAAGACAATATACTGGTAAAACTTGCCATCACACACCTTTGTAACACAGCTGTGTGCTTCATGAACTATCTTCTTTAGATTTCTCTAGTCATATGCAATTACTTTGGTTAATGTTCTTCCTTGACAGGTACTGATTATTCCTATTATCATGCAATACTGGAAGCTGCATTTCAGTTTCTGTCACCTCTCCAGCAGAATTTGTTGAAATTTTGTCTGTCTCTTCGTTCCTACTCAGCTACGATCCAAGCCTTCCAGCAGGTGGGTCCCGTGCTCTTAAAGAACAGCATTTTAGAGTGTATGTCATGATGAATGGATAGACTGCAGTTGTCCTGGAATTGAATTACAGAGCTATCACTTTTTTGCCTGAAATTTTCTAGGATTTATGATTTAAAAAAAGAAATAATAAGCAAAATTGATGTTAAGTCTTCAACCCGCAGATTTAAAAAAAATAAGAAAAAGAATATCTGTATAGAAAAGAGACAGCAGGCCGGGCGTGGTGGCTCAAGCCTGTAATCCCAGCACTTTGGGAGGCCGAGACGGGCGGATCACGAGGTCAGGAGTTCGAGACCATCCTGGCTAACACGGTGAAACCCCGTCTCTACTGAAAAATACAAAAAAGCTAGCCGGGCGAGGTCGTGGGCGCCTGTAGTCCCAGCTACTCGAGAGGCTGAGGCAGGAGAATGGCGTAAACCCGGGAGGCGGAGCTTGCAGTGAGCTGAGATCCGGCCACTGCACTCCAGCCCAGGCGACAGAGCAAGACTCCGTATCAAAAAAAAAAAAAAAAAAAGAAGAGAGACAGCAATATTTTATTTATGCAATGCAGCCTGGGAGATGTAATCTTGTTAAACCAATGAGCCAGCATCTAATCACAGCCTGTAGTTCTAAAAGCAGTTCACAGAAAATACAGGAGGCAAGAAATGTTTAGCATCACCACAGGGATGCAGTCAGGAAAATCAAGAATACAGGAATTGTTGTAGTAATCTAGTTTCTTCAATAAATAAATTATGGAAATTTCTATCGTAATTGAAAAGAAAAAGAGGGACAGAGGAACCTCAAGTTAAAGAGAGACTTAAGAAGAGACAGTCAAAGGTGTCTTCACCAACTAGATATTTGATATAAAAGCAAAGTTAATTTTAAAATTATTTTTTACTATAAAATAAAACATAGAAAAACCACTCTCAAAAAATATATAGTAATGGTTTATTATAATGTGAACATCCTTGTAATTTTCACCCAAGTCAAGAAGGAGGACTTGATCTGGCACCATGGAAAGCCCTCCATGTACTGTGTCCTGACTATGGCCACCTTCCGCCCTCTGAAACCAACCACCCTGTTAACTTCTGTTGCAGTCATTTGCTGTGTTACTGTATTGTTGTATTGCCCAAGGATACATCGTCATAATATAAAGTGATTTTTTTTTTCATTTTTCTTTATTTTGGGACAGAGTCTTGTGCTGTCGCCCAGGCTGGAGTGCAGTGGTGCAATCACAGCTCACTGCAACCTCCACCTCCTGGGTTTAAGTGATTCTCCTAGCTCAGATGGGGTAGCCTGCTACCACACCCAGCTGATTTTTGTATTTTTAGTAGAGACAGGGTTTCACCATGTTGGCTAGGCTGGTGTCGAACTCCTGACCACAGGTGATCCACCCTGCCTCCGCCCCCCAAATTGCTGGGATTACAGGCATGAGCCACTGTGGCTGGCCTGTTTTTGCCTTTATTGATTTTGTTTTTTTGAGACAGGGTCTTGTTCTGTGGCCCAGACTGCAGTGCAGTTCAGTGATGATGGCTCACTGCAGCCTCAGCCTTTCAGGCTCAAGCAATCCTCCTACCTCAGCCTCCTCAGTAGCTGGGACTACAGGCGTATGCCACTGTGACTAACTAATTTTTTATTTATTTTATTTTTTGTAAAGATAGGGCCTCACTATGCTGCACAGTAGCTGGGACTACAGGCGTATGCCACTGTCACTAACTAATTTTTTATCTCTTTTATTTTTTGTAGAGATGGGGTCTCACTATGCTGCCCAGGCTTCAGTGGCAGGCTTAACTGCCCAGGTTTGGGCTTAAGTGATCCTCCCACTCTGGCCTCCCAAAGTGCTGGGATTACAGGCACAAGCTACCACACTCAGCCACTTTCACCAATGTTGTCTTGTCATAATTTAATCACCTATTTTGATTATACATGTCTTTATCTCATCCTTGGTTAGAACTTTAAAAAGTGTGCGTCTTCTGTGACAGATAGCAGCTGATGAACCTCCACCGGAAGGATGTAATTCGTTTTTTTCCGTGCATGGAAAGACGACTTGTGAATCTGATACCCTGGAGACTCTTCTACTGACAGCCTCTGAAAGGTAGATTGCGTGTTCCTTTGTTTTCATATCACGCATTTCCAGTGCTGCTTCTGTATGTCATCTGCCTTCTGATTTTCTCATCTGTTTTGTATCATTAGGTGTAATGGTTTAGAGTATGGCTTCTGGAACCAGACTGACTAGATTTGAATCTTAGCTCTGTCACTTAAAATCGTTTTGTGAAATGTGGCAAATTAATCTCATTTCAAAATGGAGATAATACAAGTATTTAGTATTAACTGTTATTCTTTAGTAATGACTGCATCTGAGCAATGACATAGGCTTTGTCATTAGCTTAGTAAGGAATACTGTGTGTGTTAAAGCCAGTGCCTGAAATAATGACATTAATGATAATATCTCTCAGGATATTATTAGTTTCAGACAAAGGAGGATATTTGAAAGATAATTGCAGGCTTGATTTGAATATTAATTTGGTAACCAATGTACCAGCTTTTTTGCCCAAAGGTGGGTTTCCTGTGGTAGACCACTCGACTGTGTATCATTTTGCTGCCTGGCTAGGGCAGCAAGCCGTCTGTACCTCCTCTAATGCTGTGCATGAACAGAACAGTGAGCTCTCCATGGGGTTGGCCTGCCCTGCCAGTACTGCTAATGGCAGTTAGGTAGTGCAGGTTTTCTTTAGTGAGATTGTCTGCCCAGCACCCATCCTCTGCCCACGAAACGTCATTAGTGGTTCTTACTCAGAGTGCTAACCAGAAAACACAGCGTGCACTCCAGCCATCTCAGGGCCAAGGCATGGACATTCAGAAATGGCTGCATGTGATACAGTCGTCCTCTCTCGGGGAAAACAACATTGACGGCTTTGTAATTCTTCTAAAAAACTTTATTTAATTTGCTACAACAATAACGCACACCTTTATAAAGAAAAGAATAATAGTGTCTCCTCTCTGAGAGGTGGTAACTACTTTTAATGGTTTGGCATATATACCTTCAGACTTTTTTCTACAGTTTTAAATTTATACATGTAAGTAGTTTTATTTTTATAAAAGGCATCTTTCCATTTAGTATGAGTGGGTGTATCTCATTATTTTTAACACATGCATAACCTATGTAAGACTGTCCCATAATTGATAATTTATCTCTTTCTGATGGATTTTTAAGTCATTCTCTTTTTTTTTTTTACCCCCGTTACAATAAGGTTATGTGGAACATCCTTGTTCGTGTCTTTACTTTCTGCTGAGTTATAGAGTTTATTACAATAGAGATTGGTAGGTCATAAAGTCTGCATTAAGATCTGTTAATATCTTGATGCCATCCTTAGATAAGCTTTTTGGGGAGAAGTTTTAAAATTTATGAGGAAAACTGAAATGTTAAGTCCATTAGAGGCACAAGCCTATAGTCCTAGCACTTTGGGAGGCTGAGGCAGGAGGATTGCTTGACCCCAGGAATTCCAGACCAACCTGTGCAACAAAGTGAGATGCTGTTTATCCAAAAAGTAGGTGGGCATGGTGGCAGTAACTGGGCACACGCCTTTGGTCCCAGCTACTGGGTTGTGTGGGAGGATCACTTTAGCCTGGGAGGTAGAGACTGCAGTGAGCTGTGTTCATGCCACTGCACACTAGCCTGGGCAACAGAGTGAGACCCTGACTCCAAAATAAAAACAGAAACAAAAACGTCCATTAGGAAGATCATAGTAGTAAAAATAGTAGAGGAGGTAGACTTAATATAATTGGCAAGTAATATGCTTAATGTTAGCCTCTGCTTTTTGCATTATTTATACTTACATTTTTAAATGAAAAGGTAATCATATTTTATTTATATGGTAGAAAAAAATACTTGGCCAGCCGTGGTTGCTCACGCCTATAATCCCAGAACTTTGGGAGGCAGAGGTGGTTAGATTGCTTGAGCCAGGAGTTCGAGACCAGCCTGGGCAACATGACAAAACCTCATGTCTACAAAAGATACAAAATTTGGCTGGCATGGTGTTATGCACCTGTAGTCCCTCCTTGAGCCCTGGAGGTCTAGGCTGCAGTGGGCAGAGAGATCACGCGACTGCAGTCCAACCTGAGCGACAGACTGAGGACTTCTTAAAATATAAGATAGTATATAACATATTATATTGACCAGGCGTGGTGGCTTATGCCTGTAATTCCAGCACTTTGGGAGGCCGAGGCAGGTGGATCACCTGAGGTCAGGAGTTTGAGACCAGCTTGGCCAACATGGCGAAATGCCATCTCTACTAAAAATACAAAAATTAGCTGGGTGTGGTGGTAGATGCCTGTAATCTCAGCTACTGAGGAAGCTGAGGCAGGAGAATCACTTGAACCCAGGAGGCAGAAGTTGCAGTGAGCCGAGACCATGTCATTGTACTCCAACCTGGGCAACAGGAATGAAACTCCATCTCCAAAAAAACAAACAAACAGAAATATTATATTATGTTTTATACACACACATACACACACACACACACACCACATACATACATACTCAAGATTTAGTGGTCATTTGAATATGTGTCCTTTTTTGGCCCTTTTCCTCCCCTTTTAGGAATTGGTAGCTATTATTAATTGAGGTTTATTTTATTCTTTTTTTTTTTTTTTGAGATAGGGTCCCGCTCTGTCACCCAGGCTGGAGTCCAGTGGCATGATCATGGACTATTGCAGCCTCAACCTCTGGGGCTCAGGTGATCCTCTCACCTTAGCCTCCCGGGTAGCTGGGACTACAGGTGAACGCCACCATACCCAGCTAATTTTCGTTATTTATTATAGAGTCAAGGTTTTGCCATGTTGCCCAGTCGCTTCTTAGTTATGATTACAGGCATCACGCACTGGACCTGGCCAGTGTTTACATTTTATAGTTAGTATTTTGTATAATGTACTTTTGTTATTTTTAATCATGAATAAACAAGACTCATACCTGATAGTAATCTTAGTAAGTGAAAAGTATTTAAGATCATGCTGCCCTTCATGTTAAGATGCTTATAATCTTTATTTAAATTTTCATAGCTGTACTTTATATTTTGTGACATTTTTAGTGTTTCACAATTATTTTTAAAGTTTTAAGCTTTTATTATTTATTTTCAGACCCAAACCTTTATTGTTCAAAGGAGATCACAGATATCCCTCATCTAATCCTGAAAGCCCAGTGGTGATTTTCTACTCTGAGATTGGCTCTGAGGAATTTTCTAATTTTCACCGCCAACTTATATCAAAAAGCAATGCAGGCAAAATCAGTTATGTATTCAGACATTATATATTTGTAAGTATTGATTTATTTTAGACCTGTTTTGAATGTAATTTGCCCAGCATGACCTTAGAACATAAGATAATAATCTCCCTCTTTATAAAATAATCTAGTTATTTGAACCCCTTTTTTGAGAAATCCAGTAGTTTCATTGAGTCTGTTATTTGCACATAAGATGTGCTTTGCTTCACTTTCTGAAGAAATAGAAAACATGCTAAACAAATGGCTTGATAAAGTTTACGTTTTATTTCAAAGTGAACCATGTAAATAATCTTTTCTAACTCTAATATGGTCATTATACTATGGAATTGATTGTTGAATTCAGTTTCTTTTCCAATCTTTTTTCTTTTGTTTTCTCTTTGCCACCTTTTTATTTGGTGGAAGCAGGAGGATTTTCTAAACAGGCGATTCATAGGTAGACTTGATATAATATTAAGCTTTTAAGACTCTGTGTAATATTTAGTCATTTAAAATATTTATATGTAAAGGTTGTTAGCCCTTTAAAGTTTCTGTGTCATAATAAGCTCAGTACTAAGTTCATGGCAAAAAAATAAAAATTTTATTGATTGAATCATTTATTTTTGAGAGGAAGTCTCGCTCTTGTCACCCAGGCTGGAGTGCAGTGGCACAATTTCAGCTCGCTGCAACCTCTCCCTCCTGAGTTCGACTCTCCTGCTTCAGCCTCCCAGTAGCTGTCATTACAGGCACATGACACCATGCCAGCTAATTTTTTGTATTTTTAGTAGAGACGGGGTTTCACCGTGTTGGCCAGGATGGTCTCGAACTCCTGACCTCAGGTGATCTGACCACCTCAGCCTCCCAAAGTGCTGGGATTACAGGCGTGAGTCACATTTTATTATTATTATTATTATTTTCATAATTATTTTTAATATTTTAATAATTGTTTTAAATACTTTTTAATTCAACATTTTTAATATTTTAATGTTTTTAATAATTATTTATAATTATATTATTTTTATAAAATTGTAAATGAAAATTACAAGCAGAAAGTTTTATCGAAGTCCAGTTTTTGACTCTCCCTCTGCCCCCTCTATTGCTGTTAGGGTAGATGTTAATGTCTGAAGGGCCATCTTCAGTCAGGATGCTGGTGAGTCTGTGACATCTGGTCAGTCCAAGCTCCGCTCAAAGGCATTAAATTTAATAAAAAGCATACTCCCATGGGCCTCAGAAACATCTCTGGGATTGAGACCTCACCACCTTTCAACCCTGCTCTGTAGGTTCTGGAACTTCTTTTGTTCTTTCTCCATGTCTTGTGGTTGGGACCTTAGCACTTTTCAGCTGCCCATTCGTCTGGTTTTGCATCTACCTTGAATTCCATTCCCACAGTTGTCGCAGCCTACAACATGTAAGGGAGCCTAGGGTTTTATAAGGAGAGAGATACAGACTCTGAATGGATTTTTAAAACGTATAATCAATATTTTAATGGTAGATAAGTGCTTTTATTACTCTTGATTTTTTGGTAGATTTTGGACTAAAAAAATTTATTTAGTGAAGTTTCTTAGCTATATAGCTAATATCCTTAAAAAACAATTTAAAGATATTTTGAGTGCATAATCCTAGGTAAAGGCTAGTAGATGCAACATTAACATGGTCATGCTGTGTAAACTGTGACATAGAAAGAGCTAGGTGGTAATGGTGGGATTCTTGCTTTCCTTGCAGAATCCCAGGAAGGAGCCTGTTTACCTCTCTGGCTATGGTGTGGAATTGGCCATTAAGAGCACTGAGTACAAGGCCAAGGATGATACTCAGGTGAAAGGTGAATTGGTAAAAATGGGACCCATGTGCTTTCTTCAAATATGAGTTAAAGGGGAGTTTGTTTCCTTATGAAAAGTTTAGGCGTATGCTGAACCTGTGTTTACATCCTGGTTCTGTTACATCTGAGTGGGTGACCTTGAAGCAAATTCTCTAGGTCCCAGTTTTCTCTTGTGTAAAATGCAGGTAATGATACATGTCTCTTCCAGTATTGGGGAGGAGTAAATAAGGTGTGTAAGTAAAGAATTTTTTCATGTACTGAAAAAAAAAAAAAAAAAACACACCAAGAAAGAACCTGGCACAGTCGTTTGCCCAAAAACGTTCAGCAAGTAGTAGCTATTGTTGTTGATGTTATATGGGGTTTACAAATAGCCATTTATTTGTGACTCCAACATGAGATCTTCAAGTATACTATATTTAGCAAACAATTTTATGTTGTTTATTAGTTCTGTACATGTAACAGTTTACTGTGGATACTTTCTGTTGTAATAATACTCTAGGGTTTTGAATTTATTATTTTATCTACAAGTTTTAAATGCTGTTTTTTCATTTCTTTCTTTTAAGCTCATTTTAAAGATAAAAAATCTAGGTAGTAAAGCAGATGGAAAATAAACTACTACCTCATCCTTCTGTTTTCTTCAATAATTGTGTTTAGGATTAAGTTGACTAATTATAAATTCTTCAGAATTTTCATATTGAAAGATTCTTTGTTCATAGTGTTTAAAACTGTTAATTTCATAGTTGTCCATAATGTTTAAATCTATTAATTTTGAAGATTTTAGCATATAAAATCTTCCAAAGTTTAAGGGAAAAATGCATTCTTTATCCAGGAACACAGGAGATATTAAAATGCATTTATTCTGTTTGTTTAAAGAACCATTGCCAAAGGGTAATTGTGATAGTCAACATTTTAAGTGGTATAATGTCAGGGGTTTCTGATTTTTTTCACATTATTCAATTTTATGATGTTTATGAGACTAGTAACATTTTTGCTTCAAATGTGAGCAATTATTAATAATATGTATTTTCTGTTCTTTCGTAGGAACTGAGGTAAACACCACAGTGATTGGTGAAAATGATCCTATTGATGAGGTTCAGGGATTCCTCTTTGGAAAATTAAGGTATGTATGTTCTGTGTATTTTGGGAAACGCCCTCATTTTCCTTAAGCCTCCAGGCTTTCTTGCATTTTAAGCATCATCTTGTTGATTACTGTCTGAGTTACCCATCTCCTAACAGTACTTTATATATGCAATCCTGTGTGGAGAGTCAACCACTTAGTTTATAGTACAGTTTATGATTTCACATTATTCTGAAGCACATTATTCTTTTTTTTTATTTTGGAGTCAGAGTCTCGTTGTGTTGCTCAGGTTGGAGTGCAGTGGCGTGATCTCGACTCACTGCAACCTCCACTTTCCAGGTTCAAGTGATTCTTCTGCCTCAGCCTCCCGAGTAGCTGGGCTTACAGGCGTGCACCACCACACCTGGCTAATTTTTGTATTTTTAGCAGAGATAGGGTTTCACCACGTTGGCTAGGCTGATCTCAAACTCCTGGCCTCAAGTGATCCACCCGCCTCAGCCTCCCAAAGTGCTGGGATTATAGGCATGAGCCACTGCGCCTAGCTTGAAGCACATGATTCTTAATTGATACTTTGGCTACCTGCCCACAGTTTAAGCGCATTTTTCTTACCTCTCAGTTGATAGCATTAAGTTACATACCATTTTTTGATTGCCATAAGAGGAGAAATTGAATTGTTTCACTTAATATTTTCCCAGGAAAAAAATGTATTTAAAAGTTTTTTTCAAACATAGTCTGAGCAGAAATACAAAATAGATACAGTAAATTTTATACATGCTCAATGGAGAAAACATTTTACTATTATTATTATTTTTATTTATTTATTTATTTTGAGACCAAGTCTTGCTCTGTTGCCCAGCCTGGAGTGAAATGGCACAATTTCAGTTCACTGCAACCTCCACCTCCTGGGTACAAGTGACTCTCCTGCCTCAGCCCCCTGAGTAGCTAGGATTACAGGCACCCACCACCATGCCTGGCTAACTTTTGTATTTTTAGTAGAGACAGGATTTCACCATGTTGGCCAGGCTGGTCTTGAGCTCCTGGCCTCAAGTGATCTGCCCGCCTCACTCTCCCAGAGTACTGGGATTACAGGCGTGAGCCATGGCGCCCAGTTCAGAAAAACACATTTTATTAGAATTTGCTTTATGTGAAAGGAAATGGTATTTTTTAAAATTCCGTAATTACGTAATCATTTAATGAAAGCATCATCATAACCAATTAATGTAAGTATCATAGTGTTTTATAGCTGGAAAGTCTTCTTAGCTGTTATTCTTTTTTTTTTTGAGACGGAGTCTCGCTCTGTCGCCCAGGCTGGAGTGCAGTGGCCGGATCTCAGCTCACTGCAAGCTCCGCCTCCCAGGTTCACGCCATTCTCTTGCCTCAGCCTCCCAAGTAGCTGGGACTACAGGCGCCCGCCACCACGCCTGGCTAATTTTTTGTATTTTTTTTAGTAGAGACGGGGTTTCACTGTGTTGGTCAGGATGGTCTTGATCTCCTGACCTCGTGATCCACCCGCCTCGGCCTCCCAAAGTGCTGGGATTACAGGCGTGAGCCACCGCGCCCGGCCTGGAAAGTCTTCTTAGCTGTTATTCTAAAAGTTGAAGTTATTTCCCTCGTGACTTGATAATTGTTTAGAGCCCTGAATTCTGCTTTATCTGGAAATTTTGTATTAGGACATTTTGTGTGTGTGTGTGTGTGTGTGTGTGTGAGAGAGAGAGAGGGAAAGAGAGAGAAAGTGATCAAATAGAAATAGTATATGCTAGGCTCAGTTTTATATACTTCAGCTCTGAGATTTGGCCAAGTGAAATAACCAGATTAACAATTTAGAAGATGTATCTTAGTTTACATTGAATTACATGTTGAGTTCGTCCTGCATATATATACATTTCTTGTTTAACATCAGTTTTGGCCTCATTAGAATGTAATCATATTCTATTTTTATTTGACTCAGGCTTTCAGAATTCTTTTTTTAAAAAACATTTTTGAGACAGGGCTTTGCTCTGTCATCCAGGTTGGAGAGCGGTGGCACAATCACGGCTCACTGCAGCCTTGACTTCCTGGGCTCAAGGGATCTTCCCACCTCACCCTCTCGAATAGCTGGGACTACAGGTGTGTGCCACCATGCCTGGCTAATTTTTAAATATTTTGTAGAGATAGAGTCTTGCTATGTTGCCCAGGTTGGTCTTGAACTTTGGGTTCAAGTGATTGTCCTGCCTTGGCTTCCCAAAGTATTTGAATTACAGGTGTGAGCTACCACTCCCAGCTTCAGAATCTTTTTTTCACATTTATGTTGTTTATGTTTATTTTTTGGGTAGCATTATGATTTAAGCATTCACAGCACAAAGGTATTATCAAGAATATTGAGGCTGTTTTACCTTTTGGACATACAGAAGAGTTATTTAGCTATCCAAAGTAATTAGGCCGTTTTTTTTTGTTTGTTTGTTTGAGACAGGCTCTCCCTGTCACCAAGGCTGGAGTGCAGTGGTGCCATCATGGCCTGCTGCAGCCTCCACCTCCCCAGGCTCAGGTGATCCTCTCACTTCAGTTTTTGTATTTGTGGTAGAGATGGGGTTTTGCCATGTTGCCCAGGCTGGTCTTGAACTCCTGGACTCAAGGGATCTGCCCACCTTGGCCTCCCAAAGTGCTAGGATTACAGGTGTGAGCCACTGTGCCTGGCCTCATTTTTGGTATTTAAGAGTTTATATAGGTTGAGTGTCTTTTCTGAAATGTTTAAACTAGAAGAGTTTCAGATTTCAATTTTGAAATATTTCCTTTATGCTTAGTAGTTGGGCACGCCTAAGTCTGAAAATCGGAAACCTGAAATGCTCCTATGAACATTTCCTTTGATGTCACGTTGACATTTAATGAGTTTTGGATTTTGGAGCATTTTGGATTTCAGAATTTTAGATTTGGGATGCTCAGGCTGTAGTAACTGACAGGAAGTGGATTGGTTGGACAGTGAACCGTCTGAGGGAATTCTAATTTCTGTATGTTGTATTAAGAAATTTTGAGTTTATAGCATTTAAAAGAAAAAAGTAATGTACTAGCCATCTGTCTGTCTGATGTAAATGTTATATCTCTGCCCCAGATCACCTCTCCTTTACTGTAGTGGAATATGCTATATTTAAAGATAAAACTCAGAAACTATGGTTAGCCTAAATTGTATTCATGTGACTGAGAGATTTATGAGCATGTAGGCTAAAGGAAACTCATTTTGGGACTGGAAGCAGTTTTTTTCCCCCTCAGTTTTACTTTGAGAAATTAAAATGATTCACAAAAGCATAGAGAAGAATTTATTCCCACATACTTAAAACCCAGAATAGATTGCTGTTACCATACTTGCTTTTCTGTCCTATAGAACTATTTATTAAGCTTTCTTTTTGTTCCTGTATAAGCCTTCTTTTACTTTAAGAACAAAAGAAAACAAAAAATAAAACAGATCCATAAACACTGCAGGTATAGCTGAAGTCTCCTTTGTTCCTTTCTTTCTTTTCTTTCCTTTCCTTTCCTTTCCTTTTTCCTTTCCTTTTTCCTTTCCTTTCCTTTCCTTTCCTTTCCGAGACAAGGTCTTGCTGTGTTGCACAGGCTGACCTGGAACTCCTTGGCTCAAGTGATCCTCCTGCCTTGGCCTCCTCAGTGACTGGGATATCAGGCGTGAGCCATCACACCTGGCCTGAAAAGTCTCCTTTGTTAACCACTCTCAGTCTCCTTATCTACCTCACAGGGAATCGCTATTGTAGCAATTTTTCTGTAAATTTTATGAGTTTTAAACTAACTTCTAATTTTCTATTTTTTTTAAAGAGGAATAATTATACTTCATTTTTTTCCCCTATATTGTAGAAAATTTCCTAGGGTTGGGAGAGGAAAACCATGAAGATAAAGTTGGTTTACTTCTTCTTGTGCTCTGGGAAAGAAAAAATAATGAAAAGGACTGATTTTTATGTTTCTTTTAGAGATCTGCACCCCGACCTGGAGGGACAGTTGAAAGAACTCAGAAAGCATCTTGTGGAGAGCACCAATGAAATGGCACCTTTAAAAGTTTGGCAGTTGCAAGGTAATGAAAACGGGGAGAGGTCATTGGCCAACTTTTTGGCTAAGTTTCATGGCTTTAAAAAATGCAAAATTTGGGTTTAATTGTATGTAGTATGTGATTCTGAGGGTGCCTCTGATTTTAAAGATAAGAATGGTTGGTTACAATTAATCAGGGAAGAAAGGAAGTCCTTTTGTAAACAGATAACACTAGGTGGAAGTAATGTATATAAACAAGTGGCAAGTCTTTCTGTGTGACCATACATAAACTTGAAATACGAGAAACAGGTCATAGTCTTTAAGTTCCTATATGTGTATACATTTCTTCAACTGTTTATAGAGTGTTAAAGACATGTCATTGTGGCAGGATGTGTGTGTTTTTCTCTGTTCCAAAGAACTGTTTTTCAAGTTTTTTTCACAATATCATTTGCTAAAAGTCTTCATGCTGTATTTTGTGATGTATTGTAAATTTAGAAAAGGGAAAAGGACTTGGGCCTGACTTAGTCTCTGCTACATGCATTAGTGTGTGTCCTAGTGTTTTCTGCAGATTTATCAGAAACGGCTCAGCTGAACACTCCAGGGATCTTTGAAGTGAATACAACCTGAAATTAAATCCTGGGCACTCTCTGGAATGGTTGCATTCTAAGACATTCTTAATTACCAAGAAAAGAGTGGGAAGTAAATTTGGATTTTGTTTTCTGCTTCTCATTGCATTAGATTAATCCACTTTTAATTATATTTGACATCATTGCAGATCTCAGTTTCCAGACTGCTGCTCGAATCTTGGCTTCTCCTGTTGAGTTGGCTCTGGTTGTTATGAAGGATCTTAGTCAGAATTTTCCTACCAAAGCCAGGTAATATAGAATAATGCTCTACTCCTTAACATCATACCCAGTTATCGTCATGTTCACTTGCCAAATGAGGTAATAAAAATATGAAAATACTTAGAAAATTAAGATTTTTTTTGAGACGGAGTCTCGCTCTTGTTGCCCAGGTTGAAATACAGTGGTGCGATCTCGGCTCACCACAACCTCCGTCTCCTAGGTTCAAGCGATTCTCCTGCCTCAGCCTCCCAAGTAGCTGGGACTACAGACGTGTGCCACTATGCCCGGCTAATTTTTTGTAGCTTTAGTAGAGACAGGGTTTCACTGTGTTGGCCAGGCTGGTCTCGAACCCCTGACCTCAAGTGATGTGCCCACCTCAGCCTCCCAAAGTGCCTGGATTACAAGCATGAGCCACCGCACCCAGCGAAAATTAAGATTCTTTATGACCACCACCACTACTACTGCAGATGGTGCTCTGTGTCTTGAAGATGGCAAGACCATGCATGGATCGTGTGGTTGAAGTGACAGATTTAGGTTATGTTCCTGGCACTTCTACTTATTAGTTGTGTGATCTTTGCAAATAAACAACCTCTCTTTACCTCAGTTTCCTCAGCAGTGGAATGGGAATAAAAATACCTGCCTTTCAGGATTGGATGGGTCTTGCTCATGTAACTAACTAATCTAGAGTCTGTCCCAGACCGTAGTGGTTTTCTTCACGAAAGGTTTTATATATGTCATCTTATTGAATCTTGAAGACACTGAGCCATAGAGGCTAAGTGACTAGTTCATTAGTGACAGAATAAGATTTTGTTTGAGTCGGGCTTGGTGGCTCATGTCTGTAATCCCAGCACTTTGGGAGGCCAAGGCCTGGCTAATTTTTGTATTTTTAGTAGAGACAGCGTTTTGCCCTGTTGGTCAGGCTGGTCTGGAACTCCTGACATCAGGTGATCCACCCACCTTGTCTGGTACCCAAAAGGGGGAGGTGGACCAGGCATGGTGGCTCACACCTGTAATCCCAGCACTTTGGGAGGCCGAGGTGGGTGGATCACTTGAGGTCAGGAGTTCCAGACCAGCCTGGCCAACATGACGAAACCCCTTTTCTACTAAAAATACAAAAAATTAGCTGGGTGTGGCGGCAGGGGCCTGTAATCCCAGTTACTTGGGAGGCTGGTGCGGGAGAATCGCTTGAACCCAAAGGTGAAGGTTGCAGTGAGCCAAGATCATGCCATTGCACTCCAGCCTGAGCAACAAGAGCGAAACTCCCATCTAAAAAGAAAAAAAAGATTTTGTTTGTACATTTTCTGGAATTGCCTTCAATTCTGTAATATTGCTGCACGTCTCATAAATGCAAGGCATAATTGTTTTAAAAGCCAAATCTTTAGAAACTATTGACTTGAATGGTTCCCAGTCGTTTTCTTGAGTCACTGAATAAAGTGTTTTGACTTCTGATGTGAGATATTTTGTAACTAAGTTTGTTTATTTGGGACTTAGACATCATGTAGTGAATTCTCATTTAGTCCAGCTGCTACTTGAAGGTATACATGAATGATTCCACCTCCACCATAAGTGCTTAAGTGGGAAGAGCAGTCTGCTGCCTTGGTGTATTGGACATTATCCTTTTAGCCTGAGAGTAGTAGAGATCATATATAGAAATGGGGTGCATATGTTTAAGAACTTGGAAGCAACTGTACCTGTTTTATAATGCTATGGCTGCTACATTTCTTTGATTTTGTATCTTGCAAAAAATATACACATCTGAGAAAGGAGAACTGTATTTATCAATTATAAAAATTTAAGGTTTTTCCCATCTAATTTTTTCTAATCTGTTGAATAATGTGTTTCATATTTTAAAATACGGAAATTGAAGACTTTATATCAAATATTAAGCCAAGCACTCATAATGTTTTTATTTCCTTAGAGCAATAACAAAAACAGCTGTGAGCTCAGCACTTAGAACCGAAGTGGAAGAGAATCAGAAGGTATTCACCGATAGAAAATACCGACCTGTTTTGTATTCTGTCTTCAAAGATAAAGAAATCTGAGTTGTATCAGCAGCGTTTAACAGTGTCAATCTTCTTTTATCTAAGATTGTGATTTTTTCATT
Source organism: Rhinopithecus roxellana (assembly GCF_007565055.1). Taxonomy (NCBI): domain Eukaryota; kingdom Metazoa; phylum Chordata; class Mammalia; order Primates; family Cercopithecidae; genus Rhinopithecus; species Rhinopithecus roxellana. The sequence goes on from NC_044562.1 coordinate 119,920,571, forward strand.
TCTGTGATCTTTGTATTTTTAGTTTTTAATCAAAGTTCAGTATGCATATAACTGAAAGCATGAAATGGTGCTACCATGTTGTTTAGAAAAGCCGCACCCCTAACATGTCTCACCCCATTCCTGAAGACATACACTTTCAACATTTGGCTGATTCTTCTGATATTTCTCTCCAGATTTCTAGCTTACATCGGTACTTTATTTTTCATGTTCGGGCGTTATATATTGGCCTCCTATTTAAACAATGAGGTTTAACTTCCTTTCACTTCTCCCCCTCAGTGTCCCACCACTGTTCCATATTGGCACTGTTCCTGTCTGTCTGTCTTCCCACCATTGGGTGTTGTGATTTTGTCTAGTTTTGACGTGGTCTGACATGGACTGGTTGCTCTTTATGCCCGGTGTGTGCTGGTCATCCTGGGACCTTCCTTTAACCTCCTTTGTTGGATCCGCTGTTGCTTGATTCCACATCTTCTTTGTTTTTGGTTTATTTCCTTATTTTGGTACAGCTCATCATTCTTTGTGAGAAAAGTTGCCTGGGAGGCAAATTTGAAATTCTGAGAAATCAACTTTCTACTTGTTTTTATTGATAGCTCATTATACAATATTGGCAGGTTATACAATTCTAGGTTGGAAGTCATTTCGAAATTCGAAACAAGACTTCGCCTCTTGGAATTTTAGTTTCCATTGTGGCTGTTGAGAAGTCTGAAGCCTTTGTATGAGATCTCTCAAGGATCTTTTCTTTGACTCTAGTTATCTGAAATTTCTTAATTATATGTCTTTTTAAAAAAAATCTCTACTGTTGGATGGTTCATGGGCGCTTAAAATCTGGACAAATCATTGCCTTTAGCTTTGGGAAACTTTCTTGAATTCTTTTTTGTGTTTCTTCTCTCTGGTTTCTCTCTCCTCTTTTCCTAGAAATATTTAGTTTTTAAATGTTGCACCTCTTTGACTAGTTTGGCCTTTTAACTTTAAAAGTCTTTTCTTTCCTATTCTTTTCTTTCTTTTTTTTTTTTTGGAGACAGAGTCTCGCTCTGTCGCCCAGGCTGGAGTGCAGTGGCGCGATCTTGGCTCACTGCAAGCTCCGCCTTCTGGGTTTACGCCATTCTCCTGCCTCAGCCTCCCAAGTAGCTGGGACTACAGGCACCCGCCACCACGCCTGGCTAATTTTTTTGTATTTTTAGTAGAGAAGGGGTTTCACCGTGTTGGCCAGGATGATCTTGATCTCCTGACTTGGTGATCCTCCCATCTCGGCCTCCCAAAGTGCTGGGATTACAGGCGTGAGCCACCACACCCGGCCTCTTTTCTCTTTAAAAAAAAAAAAAACAAAACTTTCTGGTAAGAGTTTTCAACCTGTGTGTGTCTTTTTTCCTTTAGTTGTCAAATATTTAATTTTCAGGTGTTTTTGTTGTTCTTTTTATGGTGTTCCTGTGTATCTCTGAAGACAGTGGTGCTTGTGTTTTCTGTCTGCAAAGTCTGTTTCCTCTTAAGCTACGTTTTTGGGTTTTGGTCTCTTTAGTGGTGGAGGCCTTCCTTAGGTGTCTGGCAGTCACACTCAGAGTGAGGCACTAAGGACCTGGTTGGAAGTCCTAATGATTGGCTTTGTGACTGTAAGGTGTTCTGTTGTGACCATTTCCTAGGGAACCCCAATGACAGTATCTTTGTTCCTTTTCTTTTGGGTTGGTCAGTCCTTGTCAGTCTCCAGAAAAGGATCCGTTAGTCTTCTGTCTAGAGGGTGAAATCTGTTTGCTAGAGCTGTAGAAGCACAGTAGGGAAGAGTATTTGGTGACTTGCCTTCTCTTCCCCATTTTGTGTGTGGGGGTCCCTGTCCTTCTTGTGCTTGATTTGCCGTTGTCCACAGATGTTCTGTTTTGTTCTTTTCCAGGGCATGAGCCTTCATTTTGCTAGAGTAGAGGGTAGCACCGACTGTAGTCAGCTGGCTGTGGGAAATCACTTGGGGGACTGGGGGGTTTTGTCTTAAAGGGCTTTATCTCAGAACTTAGCTGAGAATCACCCCTTGTACATGTCCTGTGTGCTGCCAGTTCCTGAGCCTTTGGTGAGTTCCGCGGGGTGACACAGGTTTCCTGTTGACCTTGCCTGTTGTTTGTCTAGCATTCAGCTTTCTCAGGGCTGCTGGGACAGTGACTCCTCACCCACCTCTCTTCCAGCTTCCAAAATTTGATGGCCTTTTTCTTTCCTGTTCTCTTTGTCTTTGTGGATTTATAACTGAAAAAGTCGCTCTACTGACATTTCAGTAGAGTTTCAGGAGGGAAAAAAGTTCTTACGTTCAATTCACTATCTTTACCCCAGATTTCCTTGATCTTCATGTCTGAGATATTAGTGAATTAAGTACATCTGAGGGATAAATAAATGCTTCTCAAATGTTTACTAAATTGAAAAACCTTATTGGGAGTTTATATTTACTTTTTAATTTCCAAAATTAAAACATCAAATATTATCTTAAATTTAGGGCCTTTTTCCCCCTAAGGAAGACAAAATTATTCTATATTGCTGTTTCATGGAGTCTTAATTTTTTTTTGAGTAAAACATTTTATTAAAGCGTAAATATATACTTTTGTTTTTGAGATGGGATCTTGCTCTGTTGCCTAGGGTAGAGTGCAGTGGCATGATCTTGGTGCACTGCAATCTCCACCTCCCGGGTTCAAGTGATTCTCTTGCCTCAGCCTCCCGAGTAGCTGGGACTACAGGTGTGTGCCACCACACCCAGCTAATTTTTTTGTATTTTTAGTAGAGATGGGGTTTCACCATGTTGGCCAGGATGATCTTGATCTCCTGACCTTGTGATCCACTCGCCTTGGCCTCCCAAAGAGGTGGAATTACAGGCATGAGCCACCATGCCTGGCCAAAATTTTTTTTTTTTTTTTGAAATGGAATCTTGCTCTGTCGCCCAGGCTGAATGCAGTGGCATGATCTTGGCTCATGGCAACCTCTGTCTCCCTGATACAAGCAATTCTCCTACCTCGGCCTCCTGAATAGCTGGAATTGCAGGTTTCTGCCACCACGCCCAGCTAATTGTTTGTAATTTTAGTAGAGATGGGCTTTCACCATGTTGGTCAGGCTGGTCTCAGACTCCTGACCTCAGGTAATCCACCCATCTCGGCCTCCGGAAGTGCTGGGATTACAGGCATGAGCCACTGTGCCCGGCCCAAAATGTATGTATTTTATATGAAACACAAAGAAAGAAGCACACAAATTCTCAGTCATTTGTTTGATGAACTTTCCCAAAATGAACCCATCTATATTACCAGTGTCCAGACCTAGAAATAGATATGACTGTATTCACCAGCTCAGGGTCAGTCTTGTTTGTTTGTTTTTTTTTTGGAGACAGCGTCTTGCTCTGTCATTCAAGCTAGAGTGCAATGGTGCTATCTCAGCTCACTGCAGCCTCTACCTCCTGGGTTCAAGCGATTCTTGTGCCTCAGCCTCCCAAGCAGCTGGGACTACAGGTGCAGGCCACCATAGCCGGTTAATTTTTGTATTTTTAGTAGAGACGGGGTTTTGCCACATTGTCCAGGCTGGTCTCCTGCAACTCCTGGCCTCAAGTGATCCACCCGCCTTGGCCTCCCAAAGTGCTGGGATTACAGGTGTGAGCCACTGTGCCTGGCCTGGGTCAGCCTTTTGTTATCATCTGAGGGTGCTGTGCACGTAGCCGGGGAGTGAGTAGATATGAATTCCTCTCTCCCTTGGAAGAAATTCCAGTTCTCGATTGACACACCTTTCCATGATCTCCTTATTTTTTTTTCTCCTCTTTTTAAAATTGAGAAGTAAAACATGCGTATTTTTGTGGTGTACAGCATGTTTTGAAATGTGTATACACTGTGGTATCCCCTGTCTTGCTTGCCCTTGAATCCCAGCAGCATCTTGAAGCAAATCTTAGCCCTGCTTTAGGATGCCAAGATTTGTACAGGTAGCGAAGCCCAGAAACACTGAAAATTTTTTAAACATTCTCTCACAGCTCCCTAATAATTATTAAAATTTTTCAGTATTTCAAGGGAACTTTAGGATTACAACCTGGAGATTCAGCCCTCTTCATCAACGGACTTCACATTGATTTAGATACACAGGATATATTCAGGTATGGATAATAATTTTTCATTCTCTGAAAAGTTTTTGTAATGTGTAGCACCTTGTAACATGTTCATATCGCCGTTCGTTGTTGATATGGCATGATGCAAAGCCTGATGGCTTACCAGGGCCCACTGGGTGGATGTAGGTAGTAGGCACATGCTCTGATGGGTGGGCAGGATGACATGTCTCCATCTTGTGTTACAGTGTATGTTCAGGGCCTGAGTGTTTTCTGAGGCTGTCCTTTTAGAAACTATACTTTTCCACTTAACCATGGGAACATAGAAAAGAACAGGTTCTTTGACTTTTGGAACAGTGTGAAGTAGATTTATTAAAAATACTGCCTCTGGGCTGCGCACGGTGGCTCATGCCTATAGTCCCAGCACTTTGGGAGGCTGAGGCCGGCAGAGCACTTGAGGTCAGGAGTTCGAGACCAGCCTGGCAAACATGGTGAAACCCCATCTCTGCTAAAAATACAAAAATTAGCCATGCCTAGTAGTGCGTGCCTGTAGTGCCAACTACTTGGGAGGCTGACGCAGGAGTATCACTTGAACCTGGGAGGTGGAGGTTGCAGTAAGCCGAGATTGCACCCGTGCACTCCAGCCTGGGCAACAGAGTGAGACTCCATCTCAAAAACCAAAAAACAAAACAAAACAAAAAAAACTGTCTCTTGTGTCTCAGAAGGTGTTCTGTCTACATATATTTGAATACCACTTTTTGGTAAAATGTGGTTCAGTATTAAATTGCTTTTGATTGTCTTCATGATTTTGGGGTGGGTAGCAGACAGCCAGGTAGAATTCAGACTTTATTCATTTGGTTTTTTTTAAAATCACATCTTATTTCTCCTTCCTATCTTTTTTTTTTTTTTTGGAGACGGAATGTTGCTCTGTTCCCCAGGCTGGAGTCCAGTGTCACGATCTCAGCTCACTGCAACCTCTGCCTCCCAGGTTCAAGCAATTCTCCTGCCTCAGCCTCCTGAGTAGCTGGGATTACAGGCACCTGTCACCATGCCTGGCTTTTTTTTGTATTTTTAGTAGAGATGGGATTTCACCATGTTGGCCAGGCTGGTCTTGAACTACTGACTTTGTGATCTGCCCGCCTTGGCCTCCCAAATTGCTGGGATTATAGGCGCCTGCCACCATGCCCAGCTATTTTTTCTCTATTTTTAGTAGAGATGGGGTTTCACCATGTTGGCCAGGCTAGTCTCGAACTACTGACCTTGTGATCCACCTGCCTTGGCCTCCCAGAGTGCTGGGATTACAGGCGTGAGCCACCGCTCCTGGCCCTTCATCTCTATCTTTTCTATCTCTCCCAGCAAACCTCTAAGTTGAGTGTGGATTCTTCCAGGCTTTTTTCTGTGGTCATGTTTGTCTGTATGAACTAGTACTGACATTGAAACATATATTAAGCATATGTAATGTAGTATCTCTTTTTAATCTTTATTTTGAGATTATTGTAAATTCACATGCATGTGAAGAAAGAATACAGAAAGATTAATATACTGGTTTTAAAATCATGTGGTATAAAAGTATAGGTTTGGGGTTATTTTATGCTCAATTTGTGTGTTTATTTCCTTTTTAAATTTCTCAATTAATTTGATTTGGCATTGAGGTTGAACTGAGACATTTATTTTTATGGTGAGAATTTTTTTTAAAAGCTTTTTTTCCCTAGTAAATGCCTTTTTATCTTTCCCCCCAGTCTGTTTGATGTGTTGAGGAATGAAGCTCGGGTAATGGAGGGTTTGCATAGATTGGGAATAGAAGGCCTTTCTCTGCATAATGTTTTGAAGCTGAATATCCAGCCCTCTGAGGCAGACTATGCAGTAGACATCCGGAGTCCTGCTATTTCAGTGAGTATTTTGTTAGGGTGATCAAAGGACTTTCTGACCAGGAATCTTTTTTATGGTTTTCTGATTTGTCTCCTGTGAGGGTGAAGTTCCCCCCACCATCTCTTTTGTTGGTGTGAAAGATTTACTGTCACTTATGGGACCTAGTGTATGTAATAAAGTAGGCCCTTAAATGCTTCAAAAAGTTGAGTCATTGTTGCTAATGTAGTTAAGACAGTGATTTTTCCCCCCCCCGAGACGGAGTCTCACTCTGTTGTCCAGGCTGGAGTGCAGTGGTGCGATCTTGGCTCACTGCAAGCTCTACCTCCCGGGTTAAAGCAGTTGTCCTGCCTCAGCCTCCCGAGTAGCTTGGGATTACAGGCGCCTGCCACCTCGCCTAATTCTTGTATTTTTAGTAGAGGGGGTTTCACAGTGTTGGTCAGCCTGGTCTTGAACTCCTGACCTCAGGTAATCCATTCACCTCTGCCTCCCAAAGTGCTGGGATTATAGGCATGAACCCACACGCCCAGCCAAGACAGTGATTTTTTTCACTTGAGCATGCCCCTGGGATTCAGCTGAGCATCTCTCGGGGAAAAGTGTTTAGTTTGTATTTTCTCAATGGCATACAGATCTGGTGTGATTCTGTGACATCTGCAAATTAAAGCTACTATTGAAAATGTCACTTTTTAGCTAAGAACTTTCTTTAGTAGGATTTTGATATCTGAGATTTGAAGGATTTATATAGATTTTTGCCTGCCGTATGATCTTTCTGAGCCTTTGTCTCGTCATCTGTCAGAGGATGTGGGGAATAGGGTTGGGCATGGTGGCTTGTGCCTGTAATCCCAGCACTTTGGGAGGCCAAGGCAGGTGGATCACCTAAGGTCAGGAGTTCAAGACCAGTCTGACCAACCAACATGGTGAAACCCTGTCTCTACTCAAAATAAAAAATTAGCCAGATGTGGCATTGTGCACCTCCTAATCTCAGCTATTTGGGAGGCTGAGGCAGGAGAATCGCTTGAACCCGGGAGGTGGAAGTTGCAGGCAGCTGAGATCATGCCACTTCACTCCAATCTGTGCAACAGAGCAAGACTCCGTCTCAAATAAAAAAAGAGAGAGGATGTGGGGAATAGTGCTATCTTGGGCAGTTGTGGTAAAAATAATATGGGGGGAGAGCTGCTCTTATTTTTTCTTGGTTTCTATACTGCATTCATTTTAGAAAAATGTTATTTAGGAGAAATAACGTAGAATGTAGATAATCATTACTTGAATTCATACTTGGTGATGTAACTTATTTTGATGAAGACATTGTTAGTGTCATTTGCTTTTCTGTTAAAAGTACTTATAAAGAGTAAAAGATAGTAACATTAACATGACATGTTTATGCAAACATAAAGGGACTAACAACCATACGACCCATCATCATGCTTACTAAATGTTAACATGGCATCATTTTGTGTCAGATTTAATTGTTTTCTTGGAAAAAAAAGGCAGTTTTAGTTGAAGCTCTTCTTTGTCCCTTACCAGCCACCCCCTCCTTCCTGAAGTTCTTATCTTTTCTCAAGTTGGTGTGCATTCCCTTGTCCCTTATTTTATCCTTTTATTTTCTAGCAAATATGTTTTAATTTCTTTCTTCTGTTTTTTAGAGACGAGTCTCACTATGTTGCTCAGGCTGGACTCAAATTCCTGGGGTCAAGCAATCCTTTTGCTTCAGCTTCCTGAGTAGCTGGAGCCATAGGCATCTACCACCTTGCCTGGCTCCTATTTAATACTCTAAAAATTTGAGGCCAGGCACAGTGGCTCACACCTGTAATCCCAGCACTTTGGGAGGCTGAGACGGGTGGATCATTCGAGGTGAGGAGTTCGAGACCAGTCTGGCCAACATGGTGAAACCCCGTCTCCACTAAGAATACAAAAATTAGCCGGGCGTGGTGGTACACGCCTGTAATCCCAGCTACTTGGGAGGCTGAGGCAAGAGAATTGCTTGAATCCAGGAGGCAGAGGTTGCAGTGAGCCGAGATCGTGCCACTGCACTCTAGCCTGGGCGACAGTGAGACTCTGTCTCAAAAAAAAAAAAAAAATAAAATAAAATAAAAATAAAATTGGATAATCCAGTCAGGTGCGGTGGCTCACACCAGTAATCCCAGCACTTTGGGAGGCCGTGGCGGGCGGATCACTTTAGCTCAGGAGTTCGAGACCTGCCTGGCCAACATGACAAAACCCTGGTGGAGTGCAGGGCTGCAATCATAGCTCACTGCAGCCTTAAACTCCTGTGTTCGAGAGGTCCTCCTGTCTCAGCCTCCTGAACCATTGCTCGTTGTGGACATGAAGTTGTTTCTGATTTTTTGCTGTTGTAAACACTATTTTAATTAGGCTCTTTTTTCCTCTCTTTTTGTGTATACATGTGAATTTATTTGGGGTAGATACCTGGAACTACTTAGTGGTGCTGCTGTTATGTTATGTTATGTTATGTTATGTTATGTTATGTTATGTTATGTTATTTTAGACGGAATCTCGCTCTGTCGCCAGGCTGGAGTGCAGTGGTGTGATCTCAGCTCACTGCAACTTCCGCCTCCCAGGTTCTAGCGATTCTCCTGCCTCAGCCTCCCAAGTAGCTGGGACTACAGGCGCACATGACGATGCCCAGCTAAGTTTTGTATTTTTGGTAGAGATGGGGTTTCACCATGTTGGCCAGGATGGTCTTGATCTCTTGATCTTGTGATCTGGCCGCCTTGGCCTCCCAAAGTGCTGGGATTATAGGCATGAGCCACCGCACCCAGCAGTACTGCATTTATTTTAGAAAAATTAGTACTAATATAGTCTTCAACTTTATTAGATCCAGTTCTCTGAAGTGATTGTCCACACACCAACATTTCGTGAGAGTTCTCTTTGCTGTGTATCTTTTCCTATTCTTGGATCTTGACAAACTTTCACTTTTTTTATCTAGCAGGTATGAAATTTCATTGAGGTCTTAGCTCATGGTTCCTAGATTACAGTTGAGGGTGCACACATTTCTTATGTTTATTGCCCATTTGGGTTTGCTCTGTATATTTCTTATTCATATTCTTTTTTTTTTTTTTTAATTCGCCGGGTGTGGTGGTGGGTGCCTGTAATTCCAGCCACTCGGGGGGCTGAGGCACAAGAATCGCTTGAACTTAGGAGGCGGAGGTTGCAATGAGCCGAGATTGCTCCACTGCACTCCAAACTGGTCCACAGAGAGAGACTTCATCTCAAAAAAAAAAACTATATATATATACACACACACACATATATGTATATATATATATAGCTTCTTTCTCTTATTTTTATGTATTCATTCTTGACACTAGTCCTTTATTGGGTTTGTAGGTTACAAATGTCTTTATTCTGTGGCTTGTCTTTTAGTCACTCATTTTTCCACTCAATCTTTTTATCTTTTTTGTTTGTTTTTCTGAGATAGAGTCTTGCTCTGTTGTTCAGGCTGGAGTGCAGTGGCACGATTATGGCTCACTGCAGCTTCGAACCCCTTGGGCTCAGGTGATCCTCCTGCCTCAGCCTCCTGAGTGGCTACGACAGCAGCCACCATACCTGGCTAATTTTTATGTTTTTTTGCAGAGATGGGTGTCTCATAATATTGCCCAGGCTGGTCTCAAACTCCTGGGCTCAAGTGATCCTCCTGTCTTGTCCTTCCGAAGTGCTAGGATTACAGATGTGAGCCACTGCACCCAATCTTTTTATCTTTGAAAATGGTCTTGTCTCATGTGATTCTTCTTCAAATAATTCAAAGTCTTATTGTTATTATTGCAGATTTTACTAGCTGGTGACTAATGTGCATACATCCTGTTGTGTTATTTTTTTGTAGTGGGTCAACAACCTGGAGGTTGATAGCAGATATAATTCGTGGCCTTCTAGTTTACAAGAGTTGCTTCGACCCACCTTTCCTGGTGTTATTCGGCAGATCAGGAAAAACTTACATAATATGGTAAGTAGCTCTTATTGTCTGCCTGTGAATTCTGTTTCTCCCTTGGCCTGGTCCCTCTTTTTTTGTCGTGTAAAATGGTCACTTCTCGCCTTTACTAGCTGCTTCCTCCCCCACCTTCCACCAAATACTCTCCCTGTTCACACTAGGAGGGCTTTGTAGTGTCCTGGCCACTTGTGGGGCTGTGGGACGTAACAGGAGCATTATAGCCCCCCTCAGAGTGTGGGGAAATGCTCATTTTTAACATGAAGGTTTAGACTATTGTTTTAGTCTTTTAATTTGTTTTTAATTTGAAAACATTTTTTAGTTTTTAATTTTTATTTTTTCTAATCAGCTTTTCCAGATTGAATAAGTTTTCATACTCTTCACACCATTCAGTGATGTGTTTGTCTTTTAAGACTTTATATTTTTTAGAGCAGTTTTAGGTTCATAGCAATACTGTTTTATTAGTTTTAAGATAGCTCTTTTTTTACATACGAAGGTGCATATTGCTGCTGTTTTTCTTTAATATCGTAATCCCTAAAATTCAGCAGTTTCATTTATTCTCTTAAATAAGGCTGTTTGCCAACTCCTACTTGTTATTCCTTCTTGCGCTGCTTTAGAGAGAGAGAAAGAGGGTTCTTAATTGGCCCACTTTTTCCCTCTCATTTCTTTCCCTTCCCTCACATAGCTGGGAAAGAGAGAGTGGTAGGGTTAGTGCCAAGGTTGGCCTCCTCAGAACTTGCCCTCTCTACCTTTCTTCTTCTCTTTTTTTTTCCCCAGAAAGAGTCTCGCTCTGTTGCCCAGGCTGGAGTGCAGTGGCAGGATCTCGGCTCACTGCAACCTCCGCCCCCCCCCGGGTTCAAGCGATTCTCCTGCCTCACCTCCCAAGTAGTAGGAATTACAGGCACATGCCACCCTACCTGGCTGATTTTTGTATTTTTAGTAGAGACGGGGTTTCAGTACATTGGCGGGGCTGGTTTCAAACTCCTGAACTCAGGTGATCCACCTGCCTTGGCCTCCCAAAGCGCTGGCATTACAGGTGTGAGCCATCACGCCTGGCCACTTTTCTCTCTCTTGAAACCACTTCTTTCCTTTGTAGTCAGAATTTAAATCTCGTTCTGTTTTACCATATGTCTGAACTTTATTAAGTGAGAGAATATGTCTAAGTTGCTTAGCACATAATACATGTTTATGTGCTTACCTGACAGCTGTGACTGTGGTCTAAGAATTAGGTTCTAAGTGAATTCTTAATTCAGAGATCCTTAGAAATGAAAATACAAAAAGGCAGGCTCCATTTTTTAAGGTGAGAGAGTTGCTAAACTTGGTTTTTGTTTGGTGTAGTAGAAGAACCGGCATCCGCACTCTGCAGTACAGTTCCCTGGTTATCAGCCTAAGTCCGTGAGAAAATCACCTAGCCCTTAAGTACCACGTTTTTTGAACTTAGAAGGAGGTAGCTGCTGTATGTAGAATTCATCTTTTATGTGGTTCAACCGTAGCTCGGAAAAGGTTGACTTCATGTACAGTGATTCATGACGTTTTTCTCAGCCCGCAGATACTCGAATAAAAGTCATTTCATGTGTTCTTTTCCCTTTCTTCAACAGGTTTTCATAGTTGATCCTGCACACGAGACCACATCAGAGTTGATTAACGTAGCCGAGATGTTCCTCAGCAATCATATCCCACTAAGGTAACACTGGTATTGGTTTGATGATACATCTAATTTAGCTGAGGTTTTATTTGTCATTTTTAAATGCAAGTCTGGTGCTACTAAGTTGTAGGATAATTAATAGTGCACATCACTAATGGCAATTTTATCTTCTGGTCAGTATGAAGCCAGTGTCTTTTGGGACTGAGAATTTGCTTCTCAATGAATAGAAGCTTACCACCATTGAATTATCAATAAATAGCCCATGTAAAAGTAGTTTCTGGCTGCAGCTTGCTTCCCAATGGAAGGGAATTTTCCTAGGTGAGTGTCCACATCACAGAACCGATTTCCACTTTCAGCAGAGGTACAGAGCATTGCCAGTAACTTGTTAGCCTGTCAAGGACTAAACATATACACAACCTTTTGTAGATGCAAACAGTAACAGTTACTTCTCTTGTGTTGCCAAACCTGCCAACAGGGTACTGAATGACTAGATTTCCACTGTCCTTTTAAGAATAGTTATTTTTATTTTTATTTTTTTATTTTTTAAAGGTTTTACATATGAATGCTAAGGTATTTTCACCTACATTCTGAATAATTCTGGTAATTTTACATGTTGGTGAAATGTTAATTCTTAGAAAATGTGAAAATAAGGAAACAACTCTTTATTCAATAAACATTACTATGTGTTCCATGATTACTACTGGGCTAAATGCTGTAAATATATTTGCTTTATTCTACCTTCTTGGAAAAGATCCTCTGTATACTTTCAAATCCCTCAGGGAGATATGTGATCAACCGCTAGGTTATGTCCTACTGGTTAGTTATAAGTGCGTTAGAATTTCAGAAAAACAAAAAAATCATCAAGATATTTGGGAAGCACAAAGCTTTATGAAGAAGTTGGATTTCAGACAGGCTTTGAGGAAAACAGGGTTCTGAGAGTTGGAAATGCATATTTTGAGTTTGATGACATTTTTCTTTTTCTTTTTCTTTTTTTCTGAGACGGACTCCCGCTCTGTCGCCCAGGCTGGAGTGCAGTGGCTGGATCTCAGCTCACTGCAAGCTCCGCCTCCCGGGTTCACGCCATTCTCCTGCTCCGGCCTCCCGAGCAGCTGGGACCACAGGCGCCTGCCACCTCGCCCGGCTGGTTTTTTGTATTTTTTAGTAGAGACAGGGTTTCACCGTGTTAGCCAGGATGGTCTCGATCTCCTGACCTTGCGATCCGCCTGTCTCAGCCTCCCAAAGTGCTGGGATTACAGGCTTGAGCCACCGCGCCCGGCCTGACATTTTTCATATAAAGCATGAATTCATCTGGTTAGATGGAAGAACCTATTACTGGATCACAACCAGAGCTATGTTTTGATTAAAAGAGGAATATAAGAACACAGAAGAAGTTGGGTCGTGGTAGACAGTTGGCACTAATACAGTATTTCTTGAATTGAGGGACGAGAAGAGGGCATGTGGTCTGCAGATTGCAAAGGCAGATGAGAAGAAGACACTTGAACTCCTAGGCACCTGAGAGATTGTGAATAGCTGGAGAGAGCCGGGCATACAGGCTCCTCTTTCCTTCTTTGTAGGAGCTCATGTAGTCCTGCAAGTTGACTACTAAATATTAATACATTATTATTAACTAAACTCTGTAGTTTACATTAAGATTTGTTATTTGTGTTGATGACACAAATGTATGATGTCAAGTATTCATATTACAATACAGTTTAATACAGATTAGTTTCACTGTCCTAAAAATCTCCTGTGCTTCAGTTGTTTCTCTCTTCCTCCCTTCCCCTGAATCTTTGGCAACTACTGGTCGTTTTACTGTCTTCATAGTTTTGCGTTTTCCAGAACGTTCTAGGTTGCAATCATACGGCATGTAGCCTATTCAGATTGGTGTCTTTCACTGAGCAATGTGCATTTAAGCTTCTTCCTCTGTGTCTTCTCGTGGCTTGATAGCTCATTTCTTTTTATCACTGGATAATAGTCATTATATGGATGTCCCCCATTTATTTATCCATTCACTTAATTGAAAGATACCTTGGTTGCCTACAAGTTTTGGCAGTTATGAATAAACCTGCTGTAAACATCGGGGTGCAGGTGTTTGTGTGGAGATGTCTTCAGCTTCTTTGGGTAAATACCGAGGAGCGTGATTGCTGCATGGTGTTAAGAGCATGTTTAGTTTTGTAAGAAACTGACGAACTGTGTTCCAAAGTAGCGGCACCATTTTGCATTTCTACCAGCAGTGAATGAGAGATCCTGTTGCTCCACAGCCTTGCAAGCATTTGGTTTTGACAGTATTTAGGATTTTGGTCATTCTGATAGGTGTGTGGTGGTATGTCATTGTAGTTTAATTTGCCGTTCCCTAATGACATATGATGTTCAGGATCTACTTCTATTTATCATCTGTCTGTATATCTTGTTTGGTGAAGTGTCTGTTCAGATCTTTTGTCCTTTTTTTTTTCCCCCTTGCCCTTTTGTCCATTTTTAAAACTTTGGTTGTTTTCTTATTGTTGAGTTTTAAGAGTTCTTTGTAGGTCGGGTGCAATGGCTCACGCCTATAATCCCAGGACTTTGGGAGGCCAAAGTGGGAGGATCGCTTGAGGCCACAATTTGAGATCACCGTGGACAACATGGGAAGACCTCCATCTCTACAAAGACTTAAGAAAGAGTAGCCATGTGTGGTGGCACACACCTGTAGTCCCAGCTACTTGGGAGGCTGAAGTGGAGGATTGTTTGAGCCCAGAGGTTTGAGGCTGCAGTGAGCTGATCGTGCCACTGCACTCTGGCCTTGGCAACAGAGCAAGGACCTGTTGAAAAACAAACAAGAAGAGTTGCATATTTTGTTTACCTGTCCTTTATCAGATGGTGGTTTTGCAAAGATTTTCTGCCACTCTATGGTTTGTCCTTTCATTCTGTTAATAATACCTTTCACAGGGCAGACATTTTTAATTTTAGTGAAGTCCACATTAACCAAATGTTCTCTTTCATGGATTGTGCTTTTGGATCTAAGATCATTGCCAAGCTCGATACCACCTAAATTTTCTTCTCTGCTGTCGTCTAGGAATTTTAGTTTTTGTGTTTTATATTTAGACCTGTGATCCACTTTGAATTTTTGTGACAGATACAAAGTCTGTGTCTAGACTGATTATTTTGCATGTGCATGTCCAGTTGTTCAGCACCATTTATTGCAAAGATGATTCTTTGTCCATTGAACTGCCTTTGCCCCCGTAAGGTCAGTGCAATGTCTTTTTTGCCAGCCCATCTATAGATATATAATGGTATGTCTGTGGTTAATTCCTTTATTTTAAAATTTAAAATCTGATAAACTTTAACCTTGATTATTGCTTTTTGTCGTGGGACAGTTGTAAACCTTTTTCAACTTTTCTTTTACCAATAATTCTCGTACTGCATGTGCTAAATGTCACAATCCCCCCCCTTTCTGTTTACTTTGAAAGTGTTAAAATTTTTATTTCTTCTAATTTTTGTTTAAAAGTAGAAAAAAAAATTCCTTAAAACTATAGCAACACTCTTCATGTCAGTGAAAGCAATCTTTTCATGATGTGGAAATGGCTTGCTTTAACAGTAGAAAGGCCTAAGCCACATTTTAAAGCCTGCTTTTTTATTAATACTTTGTAAGTGGCCAGGTGGTGGCTCCTGCCTGTGATCCCAGCACTTTGGGAGGCCGAGGCTGATGGATCACCTGAGGTTAGGAGTTCGACACCAGCCTGGCCAACATGGTGAAACCCCGTCTCTACTAAAAATACAGAAAATTAGCCAGGAGTAGTGGCCTGTAATCCCAGCTACTTGGGAAGCTGAGGCAGGAGAATCGCTTGAACCTGGGAGATGGAGGTTGCAGTGAGCTGAGATTGCACCATTGCACTCCAGCCTGGGCAACAAGAGTGAAACTCTGTCTAAAAAAAAAAAGAGACTTTGTAAGTCGTGTATGTATACCTTTGCCAATCGTGTTAGAGTAGAGTGGGCTGTGAACTGTGCTTTTCTCTCAAAGGGTTTTCCTCTGTTAGCTATAATGTATGAGAAAGGTACAAGGATGTCATTCTTTTTAACCGTTTGCATTATTTGACATGTTTCTTTTTCTTCTTTTCCCTTCTCCTCCAGAATTGGTTTTATCTTTGTGGTTAATGACTCTGAAGATATTGATGGGATGCAAGATGCTGGAGTGGCTGTTCTTAGAGCATATAATTATGTTGCCCGAGAGGTGGATGATTATCATGCCTTCCAGACTCTGACACAAGTACGTTTTTGTTCAGAATGGCAAATAATTTTTTCAGATCCAACTTACTCTTAATAGCAATGTGTGGCCATTGTAGGCAAGATAGCTGCAGTACCTAGAGCTCAGGGGTGGATCCTGAATTTAAAAGTCATGTCTGCTGCAGTGTGTAGAGATGGATCTGAGGAAGGGCAAAGCAAAGTGGCAGGGATGCCAGTTGATGAGTTGTTGCAGTGATCTCCATGAGAAGTAATGGGGAAGGTAGTTAGCAGCAGGGCTGTGGAGAATGAAATAGGTTCAAAAGAAGTCACTCAGAATAGTAAGTATTTTATACTTTGTTATTTTATTCACTTTGTCTGTGCTTACGGTTTGCTTTTGTTTGTTTTAATATATCTTCCACAACGGCTACCTTAAAATTTTATTTATTTATGTACTTTTTGAGACCAGGTCTTGTTATGTTGCTCAGGCCGGTCTCAAACTCCTGGACTTAAGGGATCCTCCCATGTCAGTCTCAAATATGTGGGATTACGGCCGGCTGTGCACCACCATGCCCAGAGAATAAGTATTTTAACTCTGCTTTTTAAAGTTTTTATTTATTCATTCATTCATTTATTTTTTCTTGTTATAAGTACACGTGTTTGATTGAGGGGGCCGCAGAAGACAGAGAGATGGTACTGTACGCAGCTGGTATAGGCTTGGAGGCCGAATGCCACACAGAGACAGACACAGAAACAGTCCAGCACTCAGCAGGGAAGGCTGGGCATTATTCTGGGGCCTGTAACACTTGGTTGGCAGGTGACAGCAGGGGATCTGGCCTAGGGCTGAAGGGGCCCAGGCACCCTGGAGGCTCTCAGATCTGAGGTCCTGGGTGGCATCCGCTGTGGTGCCTGGGCTCAGCTCACATTATTCAGTCACTTACAGACAAATGGGGGCGGTATGAAGGTAGCACTGTACACGTCTGAGCAGCTGCACCTGCTCCACCTGCTGCCGTGTCACTTGTTGCTTGGGCTTCTGGAAGTTGGTGCTCAGGTTTTTGCTGCAGAGCATGAAGCCAGTCTGGCTGCTGGGATAGGTGGGGACAGTGCAGTAGGCGTGTGCCACCATGGGGAAGAGTGACTGGCAGAACCACCGTGTCTCCTTGATGAAGTCCAGGTGCAGCCACTGGTCCTCGCCCTGGCAGCAGAGAATGCTGTCCTCGTTGAGGGCCATCTTCATGAGTGGTAATAGGATTCCTTGAAGAGGCTTTCAGTGGATCCCAGGAGTCAGTGATCATATTGAAGGCATCCTGGTTCTGTTTCATGAAATCAAAATTGCCACCCATATGCAGGGTCAGCTTAGCGCTAGAGTAGCCAATGGCCATACCCGGCAGGAATTTCTTAAGAGACCTGAATGCCATCCTCTTCAGCCTGTCATTGGACCACAGACTCCACAGAGGGGTGCTTCACCACCTTGTGCAGGATGCTGTCTCTGTCCCCGATGATCAGCACCTTTTGTGGGAAGGGGTGGTTGCAGAGTGGCAGGTTGATTCTCATCTAGTAGAGAACTTATCCCTGTCCATGCAGGGGATGATGCCATCCAATACCAGCACACTGCTGTAGGTCTTACTGTGGTAAACAAGGATATCCTGGAAGCGTGAGTGCTGGCAGTGGAGCAGCTCCTCCATCTGTAGGAACAAGGCTTCCTTGGGCCTCAGGCTGCAGGTCTCATGGAACCAGCCCTCCTAAATGGCAGCATGACCGCTGAAGCCGGGCTCCATGTCTTTTGGGTTCTGCGGCCTGAGACTGCAGGCTGTGCAGAGCCACAGCACAACAGGACCAGCTACACCCACCACCCGCTGTTTATTTTATTTTATTTAAAAAGTTGTTGTAGAGACAGGATCTCACTGTTGGCCAGGCTGGAGTACGGCAGCGCAGTCAGGGCTCACTCCCGGCCCTAGGTGATCCTGCCGCCTCAGCTTCCTGGAATAGCTGAGACTACGGGCACGCATCACCATACCCAGCTAATTTTGTTGTTGTCGTTTTTAATTTTTGCTGGGGATGATGTCTCACTGTGTTTCCCAGGCTGGCCTCGAATTCCTGAGCTTAAGCAATCTTACTGCCTTGGCGTCCCAAAGTGGTGGGATTTTCGGTGTGAGCCACTGGTTCTTGGCTGCTGTTTTTTTATTTCAGAAGTGAAGTAATACTGCTCACTGTAAAAACAATTCAGGCTGGGCGCAGTGGCTCACACCTGTAATCCCAGCACTTTGGGAGGCCAGGGGAGACAGATCACCTGAGGTCAGGAGTTTGAGACCAGCCTGGTCAACATGGTGAAACCCCATCTCTACTAAAAATACAAAAATTGGCCATGCATGGTGGCTCGTGCCTGTAATTCCAGCACTTTGGGAGGCCGAGGTGGGTGGATCACTTGAGGCCAGGAGTTCAAGACCAGCCTGGCCAACATGGAGAAACCTCATCTCTACTAAAAATACAAAAATTGGGCCAGGCGTGGTGGCTCACACCTGTAATCCCGGCACTTTAGGAGGCCAAGGCGGGCGCATCACAAGATCAGGAGATCAAGAGATCAGACCATTCTGGCTTTAACACAGTGAAACCCTGTCTCTACTAAAAATAAAAAAAATTAAATGGGCGTGGTGGCTGGTGCCTGTAGTCCCAGCTACTGGGGAGGCTGAGGCAGGAGAATGGCATGAACCCAGGAGGCGGAGCTTACAGTGAGCCGAGATAACGCCACTGCACTCCAGCCTGGGCGACGGAGTGAGACTCCGTCTCAAACAACAAAACAAAACAAAACAAAAATTAGCCAGATATGGTGGCAGGCACCTGTAATCCCAGCTACTTGGGAGGCTGAGGCTGGAGAGTCTCTTGAACCCGGGAGGCGGAGGTTGCAGTGAGCCAAGATCATGCCATTGCACTCCAGCCTGGGTGATGAATGAAACTCCATCTCAAAAAAAAAAAAAAAAAAAAAAAAAATCAAATAAATAATATTCGTGTCAATTTCGATTTCTCCATCTCTCCCCTCTCCCTTTCCTCATCCCTCCTAAAATCATGGACATAGTTTTTATTTCAAGGACTGCTTATAAGTGTTCAGATTTCTCTCTCTTCTTTTTTTTTTTTTGAGACAGTCTCTCTCCATCATCCAGGCTGGAGTGCAGTTGTGTGATCTTGGCCCACAGCAATCTCTGCCTCCTGGGTTTAAGGGATTCGCCTGCTGCAGCCTCCTGAGTAGCTGGAATTACAGGTGTGCACTACCACGGCAGGCTAATTTTTGTATTTTTAGTAGGGTTTCAACATGTTGGCCAAGCTGTTCTCTAACTCCTGACCTCAAGTGATCAACCCTCCTCACCCTCCCAAAGTGCTGGGATTACAGGTGTGAGCCACTATGCCTGCCTGGCCTATTTAGATTTTTCTTAACGTATTTTTTCGTTTGAGACTTAACATGACTGAGCTGATTCTGGCTGGGCGCAGTGGCTCACGCCTAAAATCCCAGCACTTTGGGAGGCTGAGGAGGGTGGATCACAAGGTCAGGAGTTCAAGACCAGCCTGGTCAGTATGGTGAAACCCCATCTCTACTAAAAAATACAAAAATTAGTCGGGCGTGGTGGCATGTGCCTGTAGTCCCAGCTACTCAGGAGGCTGAGGCAGGAGAATCGCTTGAACCTGGGAGGCAGAGGTTGTAGTGAGCTGAGATTGTGCCACTGCACTCCAACCTGGGTGACGGAGTGAGACTCCATCACAAAAAAAAAAAAAAAAAAAAAAAAAATTCCAACCTAGAAAGCCATCTTAATAAGGTATATGGAAAAGGAAGAATTGCTAACATGTCCCAATTTGACCTTTCAAGAAAAATAATCGGGCAGGCGCAGTGACTCACGCCTGTAATCCCAGCTTGGGAGGTTGAGGTGGGCAGATCACCTGAGGTCAGAAGTTCAAGACCAGCCTGGCCAACATGGTAAAACCTGTCTCTACTAAAAATACAAAAAATTAGCTGGGCGTGGTGGCAGGCATCTGTAATCCCAGCTACTCTGGAGGCTGAGACAGGAGAATCACACAAATCCGGAAGGCGGAGGTGCAGTGAGCCAAGACTGTGCCATTGCACTCCAACCTGGGTGACAGAGCAAAATTTCCTCTCAAAAAAAAAAAAAAGAAATCATATTTTCCTCGAAATTCAGAAAAATGTGGAATAAACACTTTGAAATTTGAACTTAAAAGTGTAGTTAACTAACTGTTTTTTCTTCCTTCAGATCTATAACAAGGTGAGGACTGGAGAAAAAGTGGAAGTTGAACATGTGGTCAGTGTCCTGGAGAAGAAATATCCATATGTAAAAGTGAATAGCATTTTGGGGATTGATTCTGCTTATGATCAGAATCGGAAGGTAAAAAATTTCTTTTGTGTTTCTTATTTGATTG
Organism: Rhinopithecus roxellana; assembly: GCF_007565055.1. NCBI lineage: Eukaryota > Metazoa > Chordata > Mammalia > Primates > Cercopithecidae > Rhinopithecus > Rhinopithecus roxellana. The sequence continues at coordinate 119,940,680 of NC_044562.1, forward strand.
CAACACTGTATTGTCTTTAACCCCCTGTTTGGGGGCTTTGGTTAATAATGGTGATAATGGTTAAAGTGTTTTAGTACTTAGCATTTGAAAGTTTAGAAAACAGATCACTTTTTCAGTGTTTGAAAAAGTTATTTCAGTCTTGTGAAGATATGACTGATTTTTAACTTGCTTACTAACTATTAAATTGAAAAACAATTTTTTTTCATAATGAATGATAGTACTTCCATGAAGTTTGCTCTGTATAACATCTACTGGATGTATAGAGCCAGGATATGATGTACAGCTTAATATATATCATGTTGGCTTTATTTCGTTATTTAGGCTAAGGATGGAAGTATATTAAGAAATGTAACAGAATGGCAAAGTGTTGTAGTAATAAGGATATAATGGCCGGGCGCGGTGGCTCAAGCCTGTAATCCCAGCACTTTGGGAGGCCGAGACGGGTGGATCACGAGGTCAGGAGATCGAGACCATCCTGGCTAACACAGTGAAACCCCGTCTCTACTAAAAAATACAAAAAACGAGCCGGGCGAGGTGGTGGGCGCCTGTAGTCCCAGCTACTCGGGAGGCTAAGGCGGGAGAATAGCGTAAACCCGGGAGGCGGGGCTTGCAGTGAGCTGAGATCCAGCCACTGCACTCCAGCCTGGGCGACAGAGCGAGACTCCGCCTCAAAAAAAAAAAAAATAAAAGTAATAAGGATATAATAAGAAAGTTTAAAATTTTTTAACTTAATTTTTTTTCTTTTGAGACTTTAGACACAGTCAAGGGTCTTTACCTATTGAAAGCACAAATTGTTGAAAATGTATTAATGAAAAGAATTAATACATTAATGTACATTAATACAATAATTAATACATTAATACATTTCTGTAACATTCTGATTTTAAACATATCAAAATGCATTTATTTACTAGTGTTTCAGTGTTTTTTCTCCTTTTTTAAGGGAGGATTTTTTTTTTTCCCCAAATGAAAAACAGCCTGTGATTCCTGTTTTAAGATCTGAGCTATCATCCGTTTATAAATGATATTCAGCATGAATTGTTTATGAGTCCTGTTTCATCTGATACAGAATCCTTGTAGAGTTTTATAATCTCCCTCCCAAGTCTTTATTCTGGTTGTTTGACAGACACCCAGTTCAACATCATTTGGTTTTAGCCTGTCATCTTTATGAGTTTTCTAGTCATTCAGTTCGTTTTAGTGGGAAGAGTAACCTTCTTTTTGTACTCATATTTTATTGGTTTACATACTATTAAATCATTTCACTAACAGGAATAGTTGGTTTGGGAATAAACACAGCTAATCCTTGGTAAGCAGATAGCTCAACTGGGAGGAGCAAAAGGATGTGGGCATCCTATTCCCTGTATCTCAAATGCTGCCTTTTACTTGTTGAGAGGCATTTTAGTGTGGTTTATGTGAAATACCACAGAAAGAATATTGGACACCTCTCACATTTTAGAGATGATCTTTAAGGTCAGATGTTTTTAAAGGTCAGTGTGACAAAAACAGTAGCAAATTAAACTTTTGAGTTACTTACTAAGTTAGACTGGTTTATACTTTAGGATTGTCTTCAAACAACTATTCAAAAACACGTAAAACCCTGAAACTACTGTGTATGTGTGCTTGTTAATGGTACTTCTGCCACCTCATTGGAAAGTTTTAAGTAGAGGAGATAAACAGTTAAAAATTATGTGTGATCATAAGGCTTAAGATAATTAAAAACAAAATCACAGATCAAAAAAACGAAATATAGGCCAGGTGTGGTGGCTTATGCCTGTAATCCCATCACTTTGAGAGGCTAAGGTGGGAGTTTGAGACCAGCCTGGCCAACGTGGTGAAACCCCGTCTCTACTAAAAAATAAACAATAAATAAAATAAAAATAAAAAAGTATGTGGGCGTTCTAGAGAGTAGCTCACCAATGTAAGTGTTCAGCATACTTTAATGGCTGGTATTTGTTAATCAGATAAATTAGTTAATTGGGATTGGTTGAGAGATCTGCTCCTGTAAGTTGATTCAGGTTTTAAAGGGAGAGAACAAAATAATCTTTAGCAAGATCAAAACACAAGAATTTAACAACTAGAGAAATTTCTGAATTACTTTAGAATAAATAACAGAGTTTCAGTTTTAAAACGGTAGTATTGAGTAATCGTGCCAGTCCTAATACTAGAAAGTTGAACAAGATGTGGTATGAACTTGGGCAGTTCACACAGCCTCGTTGGGGGAGACAACACGTGACAGCAGTGTGGTTTTGGTGATGGTGAGGTTCTGAGTGTTTACACATTGTATGTGGAGGCTCAGTGGCCGCTGAGCTAGATGGCAGCTAAGCTGGATGGGCAGCTCTGCTAGTTTGGGACAAGGTGATTGTGGAAGGCTTCCTAGGTATAGCAACAGCTGCCTGCTCTGTGAATTCAAGTTTATAGAGGAACACATATTTATTGTGTGTGTAAGCTGACGTTGAATACAAGGCGAATTAAAATACTAGCTGTGTACCAGCTCTTTTACAAAGGTAAACTCATGCCAGGAGCTAGAAGGTCTTTGAGCATGCCAGTCTGCCTCTCTTCTTTCTCTTTTCTGTTTTTGATTCTGCGCTTTAGTATTGTATCTGCTCACTTTAAGGTATATCCAGTCAAGCTTGGAATTGAAGCTGGAAGTGACATCTACTCAGTATAGCCTGAGAAGGGTTACTATTATTATTATTATTTTTTTTTTATTTTTACTTTTTGAAATGGAGTCTCGCTTTTGTCTCCCAGGCTGGAGTGCAGTGGCGTCATCTTGGCTCACTGCAGCCTCTGCCTCCCGGGTTTAAGCCATTCTCCTGCTTCAGCCTCCTGAGTAGCTGGGATTACAGGCGCTCACCATCGTACCTGGCTAATTTTTGTACTTTTAGTAGAGATGGGGTTTCACCATGTTGGGCAGGCTGGTCTTGAACTCCTGACCTCAGGTGATCCGCTTGCCTCAACCTCCCAAAGTGCTGGGATTACAGGCATGAGCCACCATGCCCAACCGATTACCATTATTTTATTGTAGACTTCTGTCCAGTCACTTATCTTTTCTGGGTTTTTAAATAAAATAATATTGCTGTGGGTACGTAGTAACTGTTTTTCTCCCGGATAGACACAAACAGCAATAATAGTACTCTGTAGAAAAAGAATTTAAGTGAAGTAAAAGAAAAAGGCCACTTTGAGAATATGAAAGTTTTGAGGGACTTTGTGGAATTTTTTTATATTTCATGTTTGGAAACTGTTTAAGTCTCATTTTCTCTTACCCTGTTGAAGAAAAAGTACCAGTAGCTTTTTATTGTGAATGATTACTCTATCAAAAGTATTGACTTGAAAAATATTGAATAGAGTGGACAGACTAGAGAAAGGGGTATTTTTATATCTTTACATGTGTTGAAATCTTGATTGTGTTGAAAAATTGAATGAGAGTATCACACACTATGCTCCTTAGTTTCCTAGACGTGGCCATCTGTACTGATTAGAGCCTCTTCTGTATGCAAACAGGTCATATTATTTATATGTCATCCATTTAATTGTCTAGCTGTTTGAATAGAAGCACTCTCAAGGCAGGGATGTGGAGAGTATTGCAGAAGTCCTAACAATCTAATGACTAATGAGATTTGTTTTTTTTTTAAATTACAAGAGCTTTACCCCTATACAAAAAATCCAATGGAATGGATTCTTTTGAAATGGTTAATTTTAGGAAAAATGACTGCTTCTAATAAATGTTACTGCACTTGTAAATCTGTTCCTTTTGTTACAGTGAAGCTATGATATCTTCTGTGTCTGAAAGAAGTAATTATTTTAAAAAGTAGGCAATGCAATTAAAGTTGAAATTTTAAACAGGTGAGAATATAGTGATAGGTGTATATTTATATCTTTCAAAGCCGCTAAGATAATGACATTAGGAAAAGTTCTAGCCTGCACATGCAAACACTTTACCTTTAGAATATTATCTTTGAGTCCTTACTAATCTCAGTTGCTTGTGAGTGGCTCAGTATATAACTACCAAAAATTAATGTTTGTTAATTATTTATCATTATTTAATATTTTTAGTTAGCTGTTGATAGAAAATTTGTCCATATGAATTTTCAGTTTGGCTGTTTGGTAATTGTGCTGCATTCTGTTATTTGGTCTTGTAAACTATTTCTGAGTGGTGAAAAAGGAAGCTACATAGCAAACACCTCCCTCTCACTCCTGACTTCCACTCAGTTATCGTTTGCAGAGAAAACCAATGTTATTTATCTTATTGTCACTTGGAATTATAATGCAAGTTTTCTGGTCTTGTTTTAATTGGTTGACGGGGATGATTTTCAAAACTAAAGTTAGATTAAAATTGAGTTTTAATGGATATCTATGAAATAGTTGAGATATCAAAGAACAGAATTAACATGGTAAGAGTTTTAGGGGTGTATATTTAAAACATTTAAACTATGATGTAGAGAAATGGCTGAAACCAACCTAGAAGGCTTTTTTGGCTGTGCATGTTTTAGGCTGTCAGTTTCTGTGCCGTTATCTGTTATTGCACTAGTCTGATGAGAAAATAAGCAGTCTGTTACCGATGACTCAGATTAGTTACCCGGTGGGAGTACTTTTCTGTTGGTGCTATCTAAAATGGTTATAAATAATTAAATTCTGCTATTTTCAGAAAATGGCAATTACAAGGTGTGCGATAGACATTTGTAAAGTGGCCCACTTTACACCTTGGGTGGTAATACAGTTTTTGCTCTGGAAAGTTAGTCTGAGGGATGAGCACCTGTGTTGACAGTCAGGAAAAATGTCCGTCTTGGATACATTTGCCGTTTTGTTGCTCCAGTATTTTCTGGCCAGTGAACCTCTTTTGTCCTGGAGAAAGGAAAAGATTGGGCGTATTGTGTCTTAGAGCAATTGTTGAGCACTGTTTCCCCACAAACCTTGTTTTGTTTTCTGCAGGTGCAATTTCTTTGTTAGTGATATGGACCCTTATTTAGAATTGGGTGCAAATATTTACCTCAGGCTTTTTGCATAGAGCGCTTATAATTTATGGTAGTCAAAACCTGTGTACTTCATTTTGGCAGCCCATGGTCACATGTAGATTTTTAAATGGAAATTAACTAAAATTAAAGATTTAGTTACTTGGTCATAGTTGGCAGGTTTCAGGTGCTCAGTAGTTACATGTAGTTAGTAGTGGCCACTGCATTGGACAGCACAGACAAGCACAGATAGAATATTCCATCATTGCAGAAAGTTCTGTTGTATAGTGCTGACCATAGTATATGTAGTTCAGTTTTGGTAGCCTGTGCTACACACAGACACACACACAGACACACACACACACTCTCTCTCTCTCTCACTTCATAATCTGCAAGCTTTTGTTGTTTTGTAAAAACTCGAACTCAGTAATTCAATCTCAGATTTACATAGTAGGATATTAACTGTGATGTCATTTTTCATTGTTTTAAAAATAAATATCTTGAGTTATTTTTTTCTTTACAATGTTTCTGTTGATTGTTGTTAGAACAGTCATGTAAGAAAAATATGCTCTGTTCCATTTGTCTCACAAAAGGCAAAAATCTGCTGTTTTTCTTGTTCCTTCTGTTTCAGGAAGCAAGAGGCTACTATGAGCAGACTGGGGTTGGACCCCTGCCCGTTGTGCTGTTCAATGGAATGCCCTTTGAAAGGGAACAGCTAGACCCTGATGAGTTAGAAACCATCACAATGCATAAAATCCTGGAGACCACCACCTTCTTCCAAAGAGCAGTGTACTTGGTGAGTCACGTTTCAAGGTGGGATTTTTAGAGAGAACAGTTAGCTTACATTTTTTGTTGCCTCTATAGTAGGCAGTAAAATTCTTAGTGTCACTATTTGGGAGGCTGAGGTGAGAGGATGGTTTGAGGGTAGGAAGTCTGAGACCAACCTGGGCAATATGGCAAGACCCCATTTCTAAAAAATAAATGAAAAAATTAGCCGGGCTTGGTGGTGTGCACCTGTAGACCTAGCTACTTAGGAAGCTGAAGTGGGAGGATCGCTTGAGCCCAGGAGTTTGAGGTTGCAGTGAGCTGTGATTGCCCCACTGTATCCCAGCCTGGGTGACAAAGTGAGACCCTGTCCTATTAAAAAAAAACAAAAAAACAAAAAAACTATTTTCTATATGTCACTAGTAATTGGTTTGCAAACTCTTGGCAAGTCCTGCTATGATGAAAATATTCATAAATCTTCTGTATATGGTAATTTAAATAACTAGTATTACTGATTTCAGGATTAAATGTTTATTTTAAAAATTGCAAGCAGTGCTAAGAAATGTTCATTCTGTTTGTAGGAAATTTTGACTTTGGAGAGACTCAGTCTTATTTTTCATTTATGTATAAATATTAATATATATAGTTCTTGAGATATAATTCAGACAGCATAAAAGTCAGCCTTTTAAAGGGTACAATTCAGTAGTTTTTATTCTCTATCCACAGTTATGTAACTACCACCTCTAATTTCAGAACATTATCATCACCCCCAGAAGAAACCCCATATCCAGTAGCAATGACTCCTCTCCATTTTGCCCTTTTTGTCCTACTCCCCGCCACCCTGCCATTGGCAAACACAGACCTACTTTCTGCTTCATGAATTTGTGTGTTCTGGACATTTTATCCAAATCAAATTTGCAGAGAACAGGATATTATTGGACAGATAGCTTGTTGCTCAGAACCCCAACTCTCTAATCATGGTTGGTCTTTGTGGTGTTACCAGCCCCCAATCTGAGTCATTGCATTAGCACAGTCTCTTGGGCCCCACTGTGCATCACCCCGTAGTAGAAGCCATCATGTGTGATCTGAGGGGCTCACCATGAATCACTAGATTTACAGTTTACATCCCAGGAACTAGGGCCAGCCAGATTATTTACCACACACTGTCCTTTTCTCTTCCCTCCTCTCATTCTGGAAATATGCGTATGTTGGTACTCTCTCATGTCCCATAGATCTCTTTCTTTATGTCCCTCAGACTGGATAATCTCAGCTTATCTTCAAATTCACTTATTCTTTCTTCTGTCAACTAAAATCTGCTATTGAGCCTCTCTAGTGAATGCTTCATTTCAGTTAGTGTAAATCCAGATTTCTCTTTGGTTCTTTTTGATAATTTCCTTAGGTTTATAGATATTATTTCGTGAGATGTAGGTCTTAAACTTTACTTTGGTAGACTTCGTTTCTTTTAGTTCTTGAATATATTTGAAATCATTTATTTAAATTCTTTGTCTAATTAAGTCCAATGTTTGGACTTACTCAGAATAATATATGAACATAATGTAAGAATATACATTATACATTTTACTTACATAATAATAAGAATAGTATATCTTGGCTCCTTCTCTTCCTGAATATGCAGCATACCTTTTTCTTTCTGCGTGTCTTTTTTTTTTTTTTTTTTTTTTTGATACCGGGTCTTGCTCTGTCACCCAGGTTGGAGTACAGTGACATGGTCTTAGCTCACTGTGGCCTCCAACTCCTGGACTTAAATGATCTTCCCACCTCAGCCTCCCAAGTAGCTGGGACTACAGCTGCATGCCACCATACGTGGCTCATTTTTGTATCTTTTTGTGGAGACGAGATCTTGCTGTGTTGCCCAGGCAGGTCTCAGGTCTCGAACTCCGGGGCTCAAGCGATCTTTCTGCCTTGGCTGCCCACAGTGCTGGGATTACAGGCATGAGCCACAATTTCTGCATATTTAATAATTTTGCTTTTGATAACTAGGAATTTGAAATAGTATAATGTGACACTTCTTCACTATACCAGGGTTTGTTTGTGTTGTTCTTTGTTGTTGTTGTGACTGTTATTTGTTTAGTGACTTTCCTGAACCAATTCTTTCTTTTATTTTCTTTCCTTTTTTTGAGACAGAGTTTCGCTCTATTGCCCAGGCTGGAGTGTAGTGGTGCCATCTTGGCTCACTGCAACCTTCGCCTCCTGGGTTCAAGTGATTCTTGTGCCTCAGCCTCCCGAGTAGCTGGGATTACAGGAGCACACCACCACGCTCAACTAATTTTTGTATTTTTAGTAGAGACGGGGTTTCACCACATTGGCCAGGCTCTAATTTCAGAACATGGGTCTCGAACTCCTGGCTTCAAGCGGTCCACTCACCTCAGCCTTCCAAAGTGCTGTGATTACAGGCATGTGCCGCCGTGCTCGGCCCTGAACCAATTCCTTAACATCTGTATTCTTTTTCATGTGTGGCTTCTGAAGTTTCAGCTTGTTTAACTTACTGGTCAGCTGATGAATGAACAGAGATTTCCTTTGATGCATGAATTCCAAAATCTCCCAGTTTTCCCAAGGGTCTCTGTGTTGCATTGGGGCACACTTTCCACACTCAGTCAGGCAGTTGGCAACTCTGCCTTAGTCTTCTATTTTTGCTTGCACAGAGCCCCAAGGTTAGAGGCAAGGGTTCAAGGCCTTCTAAGATTTTTCCTGGTCATTCACATACCCCTGGGCATGATGCTTATGGTCTTTCAGATTCCAAGAAGTTTGTCAGAGCTTTTCTTTTCTTTTTTTTTTTTTTTTTTTTTTGAGACAGAGTCTCGCTCTGTTGCCCAGACTGGAGTGCAGTGGTGCGATCTCGGCTCACTGCAAGCTCTGCCTCCTGGGTTCACGCCATTCTCCTGCCTCAGCCTCCCGAGTAGCTGGGACTACAGGCGCCCGCCACCTCACCCAGCCAATTTTTTGCATTCTTAGTAGAGACGGGGTTTCACCCTGTTAGCCAGGATGGTCTCGATCTCCTAACCTCATGATCCACCTGCCTCGGCCTTCCAAAGTGCTGGGATTACAGGCGTGAGCCACCGTGCCTGGCCTGTCAGAGCTTTTCAAGCCCCTCATGGACATCCCATTCCCCAGCCTTTTTTTTCTTTGTTTTTTGACTAGCTTCATGTTAGCCCATGTGTTATCTGCCACCTCAGACAGCTGAGATGTTAAACCATTGTCCAGTTGTGTTTGACAGATACCCCCAGGGAAAAGGCTGTTGGCACTGAGTGAGGTCTGGTTCAGCCCAAGTAAAGAGAAACCCTGAGAATTATCTAGTGTCCTAGTTGTTTTATTTTGTGGCCATTGATTTTCAAGGCTTTGTGCAGCTGGGGAGATGTACATAGTGAGGCAAATAAATTGTCACAAAGGTCACTTTCCTTACCAAAACTTTCTTTGAGACAGGGTCTCTCTGTCACCCAGGCTGGAGTGTAGGGTGTCCGATCATAGCCCACTGCAGCCTTGAACTTCTGGGCTCAAGCAATCCTCCTGCCTCAGACTCCCAACTAGCTGGGACCATAGGTGTGTGCCACCACACGCAGCTAATTTTTGTATGTTTTGGAGAGTTGGGGTTTTGCCAGGTTGCCCAGGCTGGTCTCCAACTCTTGGGCTCAAGCAATTTGTCTGCCTCGGACTCCCAAAATGCTGGGATTATAGGTGTGAGCCACTGTGCCTGGCTAGTATTCCATTATAAAAAATAAATAGCTGGGCGTGGTGGTGCATGCCTGTAATCCCAGCTATTCGGGAGGCTGAGGCAGGAGAATCGCTTGAACCCAGGAGGCCGAGGTTTCAGTGAGCCAAGATTGTGACATTGCACTCCAGCCTGGGTGACAAGAACGAAACTATCTCAAAAAATATATAAATAAAATAAAATAAACATTTACTTCATTCCCTAGTATTGGACATTACTTCTACATATTCTCTAGGTACAAACAGTGCTACAGTGAATATTCTAATATGTATATACCTTTGTACATTGTCTTGAAAAATACCAAGTCCTAGAAAATTTGAACTAAATACACTACAGAAAGATGTGTTACCAGCCTGTGGTGGCTGACGCCTGTAATACAACACTTGTGAGAGGCCAAGGCTAGAGGATTAGCTGGGGCCAGGCATTGTGGCGTGTACCTGTAGTCTGAGCTACTTCAGGAGGCTAAGGCAGGAAGGTTGCTTGAGGATTGAAGCTGTAGTGGGCTATAATCATGCCACTGCACTCTAGCCTGTGCGACAGAGCATGACCTTATTCCTTTAAAAAGAATTAAGAGATATGCTATGCCAATGGTATGAAATTCAAAACAGAGAGATGTAAATGAAGAGAAACTTTTAGCTATACACTCCAGTCCTGGTACTACTCATTTCTTCCTCAAGACAACTACCCTGTGTCTGTGTGTGTGTGCATGTGTGTGTGCATGCATGTGTGTGTGTGTGTGTATACGAGAGCTGGTTAGAAGGTATTACATTTACGATTATTTAATAACTTTTTTTTAACAAATGTTTATTCTTATATGTACAACAGGCTTCAAAACACTTCATTCCGGCTATAGATGGCAAAAGGTGCTATGGCAGGGAATACAGATGTTTAAATAGGAATGAATTTAATCAAGGGTCACCATCTCCTCAGGCACAAGGCACAGCTTACTTGTTGCCAGTTTTTTTTTTCTTTTCTTTTTTTGAGACGGAGCCTCGCTTTGTCACCCAGGCTGGAGTACAGTGGTGTTATCTTGGCTTACTGCAACTTCTCTATCCCAGATTCAGGCGATTCTCCTGCCTCAGCCTCCTGAGTAGCTGGGATTATAGGCGCCCGCCACCACGCCTGGCTAACTTTTGTATTTTTAGTAGAGACGGGGTTTTGCCATGTTGGCTAGGCTGGTCTTGAACTCCTGACCTCAGGTGATCCACCCGCCTCAGCCTCCCAAAGTGCTGGGATTACAGGCATAAGCCACTACACGCGGCCCAGATTTCTTAATTTCACCTGCGGCCAGGGGACCCTTCCCCATGGACTTCGATTTTAGCTCCTCTTTTTGTTTCTTCTGCTCCTCTTTTTGTTTCTGCTTGAAAGTCTTACCTTCCTCGCCCATCTCTTTGGCCTCTTTCTTGGGCTGTTTCAGCAGTACCTTCACAGCCAGACTTGGCTCCTGCCACGCCTTCCCCAGGCCCTGCCCCCCTACATTTAAAATTTTTGTAGACTTTGGCAAATTCCCCTCCTTGAACTAGATAGGCTTCTAATTGGAGTCAAGTCGATTTATAATATTGACCAAAGTTGTGTACATGGGCCAACATGGACAGTGAGCCATCTAATACCTTTGTCTTTTGATTTGTATGGTTGGTTCATATGCTCCTTATTAAATAGCTACAAACAATGTCTAATTAGAATTATTTAGACTTAACTGTGTATATTTGATTCACATCTTTATCTTGAAAATGACTTTAGGTGGGGCACGGTAAGAGAGGATCTCTTGAGCCCAGGAGTTTGAGACTAGCGTGGGCAATGTGGTGAAACCCCATCTGTACAAAAATGCAAAAGTTACCTGGGCTTGGTGGCACATGCCTGTAGTCCCAGCTATTTGGGAGGTTAAGGTGGAAGGATCCCTTGAACCCTGGAGGTTGAGGCTGCAGTGAGCTGTGGTTCTGATTATACTGCTGCACTCCAGCCTGGGTGACAGAGCAAGACCTTGTCTCAAAGGAAAAAAAAGAAAATGGCTTTAAAGTGTACTTGTATGTTAAATATTTTAAGTTTGATAAATCTGCATATTTGCATAGTTGTTGACACATGGCTCTGAGATCACCCTCAAGAAGTGTAACTATTTCTGTAATATGAGCTGTGCAAAAGGGAAAAATGAATAACAAATGATTTCTCATCCTCTCATTGTAATTCTGACTCTGGAGATGTAGGGTTACTTGGATGGCTGAGATTGAACAAAGATGGGAGTGATTTTTATTACAAAGTATATTAACTGCTTGAGAGAAGACCTTTGGCTTGCTTTTTTTTTTCTTGAGACAGAGTTTCGCTCTGTAGCCCAGTGCAGTGGCGTGATCTTGGCTCACTGCAACCTCTGCCTCCCAAGTTCAAGTGATTCTCCTGCCTCAGCTTCCCGAGTCGTTGGGATTACAGGCACCTGCCACCACGCCCGGCTACTTTTGTATTTTTAGTAAAGATGGGGTTTCACCATGTTGGCCAGGCTGGTCTTGAACTCATGACCTCAAGTGATCTGCCTGCCTCAGCTTCCCAAAGTGCTGGGATTACAGGAGTGAGCTACCACTCCCAGCCTGGGTTTGCATTTCATAATCACTTTGCATTGGCTTTGTGGGTTTGAGTAAGTTATTTAACCTTTCTGTGCCTTAGCTTCCTCATCTTTGCAATGAATGTCAACAACAATATCTGCCTCACGTTGTTGATAGAGGTAGAGATGCTGTAGGTGATGTGCCCAGGTATGCTTGGCAGTGACAGGGACCAATAACATACTAACTTCTGTCTTAACTATTATTAGCAGGAGGAAGCAGTTTATAAAGTTAATAATTTTTTAGTTCCTAATGAATTATTATTGCTAAAATTTGCTTTACACTCCCCCCTCAACCTCCTATTTTTTTTTTCTTGCAGGGTGAAGTGCCCCCTGATCAAGACGTGGTAGAGTATATCATGAATCAGCCAAATGTTGTTCCACGAATCAATTCTAGGATTTTGACAGCTGAACGAGACTACCTGGATTTAACAGCGAGTAGTAAGGAGCATTTCAGGAACAACCTTACACTTTTTTTGACTTGTGCTTCAGAGTCTTTACATTTTTCAGATTTTAATATTCCGATTATCTTCTGCAGTGTTCAGAGGATAGCCCAAGATGGTGAAAAAATTTTATGTGTAAACTCTTTGCACCTTTAGTTCATAGTATGAGCTTCTAAATTCACAAGCGTTTCCTCCTAAAGAAGAAAACATCTTCCTGGGTAAAACTCTGTGAACTTTGAAACATATTTAGTGCCATTTAAATGCCAGCTGTACAGACAATAGATGATGAGAATGGACCTGGATTGTTGGCTCCCCTAGTCATAAAGAGTTCTCTTTCTTCATCCTTATTCTAGAATCAGTCAACAAATATCTCACTAAATTTCACTGTGAGAACTTAGGAAGGACTTTAGCAGCTTCATCAAGATATAATGTGTATGCCGTAGAGCTCAACCTTTTAAAGTATACAATTCAATGGTTTTTTAATGAAAAAAAACCCCACGAAGTTTGTGCAGTCATCACCGCTGTCTAATTTTACATCATTATCATCATCCCCCAAAATTCCCCAGAATTCCATATACCTATTAGTAGTCACTCTCTGTTCCTCCCTTCCCCTATCCCCTGGCAGCAGCTAATCTACTTTCTGTCTCTATGGATTTGCCTATTCTAGACATTTCATGTAATTGGAAGCCTTTTGTGCCTGGCTTCTTTAACATGTTGTTAAGGCTTATGCATGTTGTTGTGTACGTCAGCATTTCATTCCTTTTTATAGCCTGCTTTATGGATAGTCCACGTGTATCTGTTCCTCAGTTGGTGGACACTTGGGTGTTTTCTGCTAGAATACCTTATAAGGGCCAAATATGTTAAGCCCAGGTGCAATTTGTTCCTTGTGCCTTCCTGGAGACTCTGAGGCCTCTTCAGCAAACACCTGGAAATAAGATGGAACTGTCATCACTAGCCCATGAAATCTCACTGGGGAAGGAAAGATGTGTATAATGAAGTCATAACCAGCTATTTGTTGTTATAGTTGAGTATAATGAACATATCAATCTATTTATGGTTGTTAACTTAATGCACTATCTCTAATATACTTGAAACTGAAAGTTTCTTTTAGGTAGAGGAAAAATACATATATATATATACACACACACACACACACACATACCCATACACACCTCTATACATAAGCGCACACACACTGAGGAAAAAGTGTAAATGTAGGCTTACATTTGAGAAAGAAACTACCCAGAAAGTGAGCTTTTTCTTCACAGCTGGGTTTTCCTGTCTTTCCTGAAGTTTCAGTAGAGCAAGGTGAGCGTGTTGTGGCTCTTTGTCCTGTTTGTTGTTTTCATCATGTTTATTCAAGTTGAAGACAACCCTTAAACTTGAAGGGTTGCCTCTGGAATACACATGAATAAGGAACATAATAGTGGTTTTCTTTTAGAATTTCCTTTTCCATTGAGTGTTGCAGCAATGAGCTATGAAACAGTGCTAGTCCACAGTGGCAAAGATGCCACCTGTCAGCTGAACCCAGTGCACACATCAATTAGGAGGCACTGGCATCCTCCTGACCTGGTGGTGGTGGCACCATCACCCAGGTTTCTTTGGCTTTTGGTGTAGAACCTTTTTAGTAGGATACTAATTTTTACTTGCATGGTGTTCTCTCCCTTCCCCCACATGATATCATGGACCGTGTGTGACTTACTTTCTACTGTTTTCCTGAATAGTATGCTATGGATAGTAGGTGTTCAGTGTGCATTGTCCAGTAACAGTGTAGATGGATGAGCGTGTGCACAGATGAATAGATGGGTGGGTAGGCAGGCAGGGTGTGTGTGACAGACTGATGAGAAGGCTGATGTTTGTATAGGGTGCAATAATGTTTAAGACTGGGGAGATTGTTAGAGGGTTTACACTACTAGGCTGGAGACCATTTTGTAGCCTGTAAGAAATTACTGGGTGGTTTAGAGCAAGAGAATGACTTGTTGAAACTGCAATTCTAGGAATAATAATCTGAGGGGAAATGAATGATGAGGATTGCCCTGTGACACTCATTGGAGAAGGGACCTATCTAAAAAGAGTGGAAATGACCTTTTATTTCTGTTAAGGGTCTAAAAGGTGATATTTTGTTAGACCTGAAATATAAAAATCAGTTTTCTTATGTATTTTCTCTTTAACCCCTGCTTCCTCCATAGGAGCAGGAAGAGCTTACTCTACTGGTTGGACTAGGGAAGGGAGAAATGAGTTAAGGGGATCTCTTTGAGACTGTTCGCCAGTTGACAAGTGACAGGAATGGGAATAGGATGAATTTCAACCATTAAACTGACACGTACTTATATGAAAGCTGTGTGAGATATGTATGTTTTCATCAGCCTTGTGTCTTTGATGTGCAACTTCAATAGGGATAAGGGCCATGTTGTGAAGTTGTTCAGTAAACATGGAACTTAATATACTTCACTCACACATTTCTATAAATCTTATATGATGATCAAGTCAGGTTATCAGTTGAATATTAAGAATAGATTGGACTGGAACTAATATATACATATTTCATTTTTTCTCCCAGATAACTTCTTTGTGGATGATTATGCTAGATTTACTATCTTGGATTCCCCAGGCAAGACTGCTGCTGTAGCCAATAGTATGAACTATCTGACAAAGAAAGGTAATCCATTTGAGGCTTATTATCTTGCATTCAACATTTTTTTGAAAGTATTTGCATATTCATCTTAGTGTGCAAATCAAGAGAAAAAAGGGAGAGACTTCATAATTTTTCTTATTATTTCTTATAATGCTTTGAGTCCAGAAAACAGCTATTTAAAATTTAATTCTTTGTATATTTGTTGAAAATATACGTTTGTTTAAAACTTCAAATGTCTTCATAAATTTCGTATTACCTGTTTTGCCTTTTGACTTTAGTCAAAAGGAAAAATATTTGGTAGTTCAAATGGAAAAACATTTGTGATATCAAAGTGGGTTATTAGATTAAAAATGACAGTACAGGGTAAATATTATTTTGGGGTTTATAAGATGAAGTTGGTTTTAGAAAGCCTTGTATAATCTTTGAAGCTGATTTTGGGTAGAGGTATTTATTTAGGCTAAGATTGTGTAAAATGACGCCCCGTTAGTGGCGGACAGATTCTGTCCCTTTCGGGTCAGTGCTTCAAAAAAGCACTGGCTGTCTTTTAAGGCAGCTATGTTTACCGCCTGTTTAAATCCCCGCTGTGGTTTCTCCCCAAGAGAAGTTCTGGTTTCCCACCTATATGTAAAGTACAAGCAATTACTCCATTTGGTTCTTTAAAGAAACTGTTTCTTAGGGTACTGGGACAGCACCATGATGCCGACAGGACTAAGCAGCAGGAAGAACCATAGACCATGTTAGCCATTGTTTAGACTTTTGACTGTTACAGTAGGCATTCATTACAGAAATGATACTTTCTTTTTTTCTACTCTCTTCTCTTACCTTTGTCCAGGAATGTCTTCCAAGGAAATCTATGGTAACTTAAAACTTCAAAATGTTCTATTTCTTAATTTTCTTCTTTGGTTTCTGCGACCATTGTAATTTAGAATTTATCAACACTTAATTGTACTGTTTCTGGAATCTGTGGGTAACAGGAAGCTATATCAATGTAGATCATTTTTTTGTTTTTTTTTGAGACGGAGTCTTGTTCCATCACCCAGGCTGGAGTGCAGTACCGTGATCTCGGCTCACTGCAAGCTCCGCCTTCTGGGTTCAGGTGATTTCAAGTGATTCCCCTGCCTCAGCCTTCCAAGTAGCTGGGATTACGGGCGCCCGCCACCACGCCCAGCTAAATTTTTTGTACTTTTAGTAGGGACGGGGTTTCACCATGTTGGCCAGGCTGGTTTTGAACTCCTGACCTCAAGTGATCCACCCGCCTCGGCCTCCCGAAGTACTAGGATTACAGGCATGAGTCACTGCACCTGGCCAATGTAGATACAGTCTGTATAAACATGTGTGAAGAATTATTTTCAGAAAATAACAAATTAATATGATTAAAAATGACAATATGTTACCCACATGTTCAAAGGCTGTTTTTCATTTTACATGCTAACAGATGCCCAGACCACAGTAGAATTAATCAGTGCATGTTCCTAGTCTGTAACTAAACTCTGTGGGAAGATTCCCTGCTTTCATTATAGTAAAGGTTTACCACTTTTTCTTCTATCTTTATTAAGCTTGTCATTTTCTTCTTTTTGCATGATTCTCACAAATTATTTGGTCAATTTCATTTTCAGAATGTTGAAACACAGAATGTGCTTTTCTCCTCCAACTCAATTAGCTGTTTTTGTTTTTCTACAGATGATTCTTTTATCCGGCCAGTCACCTTTTGGATTGTTGGGGATTTTGATAGCCCTTCTGGACGGCAGTTACTGTATGATGCCATCAAACATCAGGCAAGTATCTGTGACTTCATTTTATGTTTTTGTTTGTGGCTGTAGTTGTCCTCATGGGCGTCACTGTGCGGCTCGGATTGTTCAGTGGGAGTTGGGAGTCCTGCTTTCTTAATGCTCGAGGGAACAGAGCATTGTATCTATAGAGCTCTGCCAGCTCTCAAGAAAAGAGATCTAAGACTACAGTATCCAGGCTTTGTTGAACGGGGTAGATTCTTACAGAGAAAAAAATAAATAGTGAAATCCTCGTCATAGACAAGTTTTATCACATGCCTGTTCGTGTTCTTGGCGCAGAGTTGCTCCAACAGTTGTGTTGTCTACTGTATCGGGGAGATGGGGTCCTCACCACGACAGAGGTCTGGACGTGGGGTAGTAGCACACAGGAATGGTAGTGTGTGTGTTTAGTAGAAGTAGATCCAGATGCATTGAGGGATACACACATAGATGTTCTGAAAAGATACGCTGCCGTGAGTAGCTGGGCTTGAGTGAGTGGCGATGGCAGGTGGTTGGGAAGCAGCTGATTGTTCTGGAGAGTGTCACTTAGAGGATGAGATGGCAAAATTATTTTTCCTGAGCTGTTTCAGTTTGCATCTCCATCCATACCTCCCAACCCTCCTCATGGTCCCCTTTCCACCCCGTACCTGGGAAGGCTTACTGAAATAAGGAACTAGCCAGGTGGTTTCAGTTTCACTCATGTGCCCAGTGCCTTTATTGATCAAGGAGTGAACCAAATGCTGTGGTCAATTCGAAGTTAGATCAGGGCAGTTCTAGCAAAGGGCAATAGTTATATGTGAAAGGCACTCTAACACAAATGTGTAAATCTTCACATGGTGGTAAGGTAGGAGAATGGGGAAGGAGAGTTGCATTTTTTAATAACTATTTTAATTGAAGTAAAATGTAGATTCACAAGAAGTGCTCAAATCATAGGATACACAGTGTCACAAAGAGAACACACTCTTGTGACCACCACTCAGGTCAAAAAATAGAGAATTCTCAAATTCCTGAAAGCCCTCCCACACTTGTGCCCAGACACTACCCCTCTTTCCCTTTTCTCATGTTAGCGAATAGGTTTGCCTATCGTTTAGTTTAGTAAAATGGAATCTTACGCAGTTTCATTTGTGTTTGTCTTCTTTGCCCAATCTTTTGTGAGATTTATTCATGTTGTTACAGGTAGGTGTATATAATCCTTTTTCATTCTGTAGTATTATATCGTATGGCTGTACCACAAAGTTTTGTTTGTTGAAGTTACTTGAAGGACAGCTGGGTTTTTAGCTTGGTGCTATTCTAAGACTGCTGCGACGAATATTCTTGTATGTCTTTTGGTACATCCAAATGTAAATTTCTATTATATTATTGGTACAAGCCGTTTTTTGGCTTTGTGTGTCCCAGGACACACAAAGCCAAAATGTGGGAAGGCCATGTGAATGAAGAAGGATTTGAGCAGAGCACTGAAAACACTTCTAACACAAGTATGTTAGAAGAATACAACATGTGTGGTAGAAGAATATAAAATGTGTTGGGTAGAGATGGGACTCTGAGGGTCTGTAATTTATGCTATATTTATAGGGGTGGTAAGAAATGAAGTTGGAAAGGTGGTCTGGGGGCCACTTCATGTAAGGTTTTGAGTGCTTGATGATGGCATTTTAATTTTATTCTGAATGCAGAGAACTACTTGAGACTTTCTTTCTTTTTTTTTTTTTCTTTTGAGATGGAGTCTCGCTCTCGCCCAGGCTGGAATGCGGTGGCGTGATCTCGGCTCACTGCAAGCTCCACCTCCCAGGTTCATGCCATTCTCCTGCCTCAGCCTCCTGAGTAGCTGGGAGTACAGGCGTCCACCACCACGCCTGGCTAATATTTTTGTATTTTTTTTTAGTGGAGACAGGGTTTCACCGTGTTAGCCAGGATGGTCTTGATCTCCTGACCTCGTGATCTGCCTGCCTCGGCCTCCCAAAGTGCTGGGATTACAGGCATGAGCCACTGTGCCTGGGCGAGACTGTTTTTTTTTTTTTTTTTTTTTTTTTGAGATGGAGTCTTGCTTTGTCACCCAGGCTGGAGTGCAGTGGCGCGATCTCAGCTCACTGCAACCTCCACGTCCCGGGTTCAAGCGATTCTCTTGCCACAGCCTCCCGAGTAGCTGGAATTACAGGCTCCTGCCACCACGCCCAGCTAATTTTTTATATTTTTAGTAGAGACGGGGTTTCACTCTATTGGCCAGGCTGGTCTTGAACTCCTGACCTCGTGATCCGCCTGCTTCGGCCTCTCAAAGTGCTGGGATTACAGGCATGAGCCACTGCGCCCGGCCTGAGACTTTTAAGAGAGATATTATTTGCTACTTATTGAACATGACCGATGTTAATGCTGCTTTTTAAGTTCAAAAATATCTACAATATGACTCCCATTTCCCATTTTGTGAACAGAAATCCAGTAACAATGTTAGAATAAGCATGATCAATAATCCTGCCAAAGAGATAAGCTACGAGAACACTCAGATCTCCAGAGCGATCTGGGCAGCTCTCCAAACTCAGACTTCCAACGCTGCTAAGAACTTCATCACCAAAATGGCCAAGGAGGGGGCTGCAGAGGCCCTGGCTGCAGGAGCTGACATTGCAGAGTTCTCTGTTGGGGTAAGGCTCCGAGCCTCTCATGAGGCTGCCCCATTCTGTCTGCCACGGAAGCTCACCCACTACAGCTTCCGTGGTCTATTCATGATCGTGATTTGTCATTTTAGTCCTGAGTCTCAGGGAATTCTTTTTTAATTTGGAAGAATATTTCCAAGAAATAATTCCGTCACATTCCCTTTATTACTTTTAACCTTGCCTAGCTTTTGTGCGGTGCGTGATTTGAGTTTTTGTGAGTTTTAAGTATGGGGCCATTTGTTACGCACAGTTTTTAAGGGAGACAATATGGCTTATTTATAGAGCAACTTATGAGCCAGTTATGGGTTCAAGGCTTATATGTTCTTGGTGTGTTTCCAGAATAAGCCTGTGTTTATTCATTTATATTTTGTTACTTATTTTTTGACACAGTTTTGTAGTTTTTAAATTTTTTACAGAATGATGAGTATACACTATTTGATGTTTCAGTTAGGAAAAGAGGCTGTCACTAGAAATTAGCAAGATTTGAAAATGCAGAGTGAAGGAATGATGAATAGTCTGCCAGTCGAACAAATCACAGGAAAAGATAAGGAAATAGCAGTTACTCTAAGTAGTAGGGAGATGGCAGGGAGACTGGAGAATTGACACATCTTAATTATGAAAATTAGTTATCACTACCCAGGGAAAGAAAATTTTATGGTTTATTCACTGTGTTTATTTGTTTATATGATTTGCTTAATAACGACTATTTTTCCTTAATAATGATTACTTTCCTAGGGAATGGATTTCAGTCTTTTTAAAGAGGTCTTTGAGTCTTCCAAAATGGATTTCATTTTGTCTCATGCCGTGTACTGCAGGGATGTTCTGAAGCTGAAGAAAGGACAGAGGGCAGTGATCAGCAATGGAAGGGTGAGGATTTGTCAAGCTTGACTTCACATTAGATCCGTGAACAGTCTTTGCAGCATTCTCCTCTGAAGCTAGTAAACTCTTCAAACAGAGCCACTCTTTTTTCAAAGGTGATTGGGGTTTATGAAGTGCCGTTGATGTTTCTGCCTCCTATTTCCAAGGAGCTGTGCTTTTTGACACAGACAAATATCCCCGTATGATAGAGCCTTCCTGCTGTCGATTTGTGTCCTGTGATTGTGTGAGGCGGTGAGAGTGTGGTGGCTCTCAGAAAGTCAGTCAGTACGGCCTTTGACACATAAAGTAGCCTTTGTTGTTTTTATGCAGGGAGAATTAATGAAAACTACGTTACAATTTTATTTTACTTTGGAGTTTGCTTACTGTAACATACTGTGATGCACACAGGTTTACACTGTGTCCTTGAGGAATTGATAAGTAAATAACTACAAGTATTTGTTTTAGGCTTCACTTTCTATTATTTCACTGATTTTATCTAGACATGTACCTGTCTCAGGTCTTTAGGGTGATCTGGTGTATGAGATAGCCTGAGGACGCCACAGGGTTCCTTACCAGCTTGCTGAGTGCAGGCAGTCTTCCAGCTCTGAGCGCCTGCTCTTCTCTCCTTCACAGATCATTGGGCCACTGGAGGATAGTGAGCTCTTTAATCAAGACGATTTCCACCTCCTCGAAAATATCATCTTAAAAACCTCAGGACAGAAAATAAAATCTCATATTCAACAGCTTCGGGTAGAAGAAGATGTGTAAGTTTTGCCATAGGAGGAATTACAGGGGTTATATAATTGGACTTTCCTCATTGATCAGTTAGGATTGTATGTTGTTACTCATACTACATATCCCAAGGTGTTTTATTTCCAGTTTTAAAATCTGACGGTACTCTTCAATTCCAGTTTTAATGTATGCTTCTGTTGAAATGAGATAATTTATTTTGTAGGGTACTCTTTAAAGAACTGAATTAGTTCTCTTTGTTTTTATTTTTATGATTTTGGGTTGTGGAAAATTTCAAATATATGCAGAAGTAAAGAGGCTAGTTTATTTATTACCTGGAATACTTATGTAAAGTCATACTTTTCCTCATTGTCTATTTGGTTACCCTTCAGTTTTATTGTGTTCAGGAAAGGAAAGGCAGTTTAAATCTTTCTTTTATTTACCAGTGCAGAATATTGAGTTGTTTCTCTCATATCTTCAAAGGTGTGATGAATTGGTTGTTTTTGGTTTTTTAATTTTAATTCTTTCAGTATTATTATAAGCTGATTATTTTAGTGTGTTATTTCTCTTAATGGAAGAAAATAAATTGTTTGGATGAACCCTGGAGTCCATTGTTATACATACGTTGTTTCTGTGTTAAATATCAAATAACTGGGTAGTCGGAAGATCTATTTCTATGTTTAATTTTTTGAGGAACCACAATACCTTTCCCACAGTGGCTGTACCATTTTACATTCCCATTGACAATGCTCAAGGGTTCCGGTTTCTCCACATCCTCACAACACTTGTAATTTTCTGGTGTGGGGAGGGGTTTGTTTGTTTGCTTTTTATAATAGCCATCCTCGTGGTTATGAAGTGCTGTCTCCTTGTGGTTTGATTCACATTTCCCTAATGATTGGTGATGTTGAGCATCTTGTCATGTGCAGATTGGCCATTTATATATCTTTGGGAAAATGTCTATTCAAGTCCTTTGCCCATTTTTAATTGCATTGTTTTTCGTTGTTGAAATGTAGCGGTTCTTTATACGTTCTGGATGTCACTTTCTTACCACATACATGATTTGTAAACATTTTCTCCCGTTCTGTGGAGATGTGTTCTTTGATGCATAGTTGGAGGATATAAAATTTAAAAGTTCTGCTCGGGAGGTTGCAGTGAAGCCGAGATTGCACCACTGCACTCCAGCCTGGGTACAGAGTGAGACTCTGTCTCAAAAAAAAAAAAAAAAAACAAACAGTGCTGCTGAGTTTTTTTCTTACATCCTCATACTACAGAGTTCAAGAGCATGTTTTAGAGAAGTGTTGACTTGGATAGCTATCAGAGTCAGCTGTTGCCATGTCTTGTATGACCTGGGAAGAAATCTTTTCTCATTTTGGCCAGTACTGGGGCTACAAATAAGGAAGATCCCTCTTACCTCAGTGACTCCTGAGTGATGCCCTTTGTCCCGACCTGTGAAACGCTTCCCTTGATGTAGGCCAGGAGGTACTCGTGACTCGAAGCAGCCATGTCACAGGCATAGGCTTGGTGTGGCGTGCTGTTGGACCATTGCAGGGAGCTCCTTGGAGTCTTTTTGGGTGATATAATTGCCAGACTGTGCCTAGAAGACTTGCCTTTTGCCAACGAGAGATGGCTCTCTATCTTTCCTGGGTGAATTTAGGGAAATCAGGTAGTCATGGGGCCAAAAGACGAATGCTAAAACTCTTAGGCTTCCCCAAATTACCTTGTCTGCATCGGGTTTTCATTAGTGCCAGAGCTGCTCCACCTTGGAGTGGCCCCCTTCCCTGTGACAGCCACAGCTTTCATTCATGACCCAACCTGCATCCCCAAGGCTGCCCTGAAGCTTAGCTGTGTACACTTTGATCATTGTACTTCATCAGCCTTCAGGGAGTTTCTTGTTGGCCTGCTCACCCCAGTCCACGTAACCAAGTGCCCCTTGACATGTTTTGTAACCATGTTGACCCATCACAGGAAGAGAATGGCCTGTATGATATATATTTGGCATCTATATTGAGAAGTTGAACCAAAATAGTTAATTTGATGTATTTGCTCGGTTCAAAGAAAATGTATGGGCTTAATTATAGTTCAAATACATTTCACAAGTGCTCTTTTAAAATTCTTATTCAGGATTTAGTCTTTGGTTCAGCAAGTTGGAGTTTTTTTTTTTTTCAGGTTTAGTTCAAGATCTTTTTCAGTTGGAAATCAATTTTAGAAGGGGCAGGGACAATAGTGGTTTACTGCAGTGTTAATTATAATAGTGAAATTAGAAATAACATAGCTGTTCAATAGTTGGTTGGTTGAATATTTAGATTATTTTGTGTCCATAAATATAACATTATGCAGTCATAAATATATTGAAATAGGCTGGGCACGGTGGCTCACGCCTGTAATCCCAGCACTTTGGGTCGAGGCAGGCAGATTGCATGATCCCAGGAGTTCAAGACCAGCCTGGGAAACATGACAAAACCCTGTCTGTACTAAAAATACATTAAAATTAGCTGGGCCTGGTGGTGCACGCCTGTAGTCCCAGCCACTCGGGAGGCTGAGGTGGGAGAATCACCTGAGCCTGGAAGCTCGAGGACGCTGAGATTGAGCCCTGGGCAACTAGAGTGAGACCCTGACTAAAACAAACAAGCAAAAATATTGAAATCCCACTGTATTTATTAACCAAGGAAAGGATTTTTGTAATATATTTTAAGTGAAAAAGCAGGCTGTCGGTTAGAGTATAATTTGTTTATATGTTTTTAAAACTATAGAATTATAAGCCAAAATATCGGAGCTTATTTCTTGATATTATGTGTAATTTCAGTTTTTGCCTTTGTGTTTATTTTCCAGTGAACTATTACTCTAATAGTCATAAAAAGTAATAGTTTTAAAAGGACAAGGGAGAATGTAAATAATATTGACAGCCTGTAATAGGCCAGGGCCTCAGCTAGGTGCATTACAGAGTTTTATGCAGTTTTACTGGAGTCATGCAGAGTGGGTGCTGTCTCCGTTTCACGTGTGGGAAAATGAGTAACTTCTCCAAGGTTATACAACTAATCACTCTTTCTTAGTCCTGTCAGTACAGACTTTATACCTGGTTCAAACCATCTTGTTAGCATTCAGTATTTGGGCTGATGATATGTTTGGCAATAATTGGAAAACTTTCAGTTAAAAAGATGCTAAGATTTCTCTGACCCCTTCTTTCAGGGCAAGTGACTTGGTAATGAAGGTGGATGCTCTCCTGTCAGCACAACCCAAAGGAGATGCAAGAATCGAGTACCAGTTTTTTGAAGACAGACACAGGTATAGAATTAATGTTGAATTTGTGCATGTTCTTGAATATTAAACTCTTACATTTGCCTTTACCTCAGCTCCTTCATTTTACCATATAAGATTTATATGTAAGTTCTTATAGGAATCGAACATTTGTTTGGTGTGCAGTTTATAATACATATATTTGTGTTCATAGATAAAATTCATATGCAAATCTCAGTTGCATGAAAACTGACATTTATTTCTAACTAAATCTGAAATAACTCTTAGTGCACCCTTGTAGTAGAAAACAGACTGCATTTATTAAACAGAGCAGTTGTACTTTTCTTAAATTCAAGAATAAACAAAGGCAGGTCAGGTTAGCTCATGCTTGTAATTCTAGCACTTTGAGAGGCTAACATGAGAGGATTGCTTGAGCCCAGAAGCTCGAGACCAGCGAACAAAGGGAGACCTGTCTCTACAAAAAAACTTTAAAACATTAACTGGGTGTGGTGGCATGAGCATGTTGTCCCAGCTACTCTGGAGGTAGAGGCTGCAGTAAGCCATGATCGCATCACTGCTCTTCCAGCCTGAACAACAGAGTGAGACCCTGTCTCACAAAAAAATAAACATTGGCTGGGCGTGGAGGCTCACGCCTGTAATCCCAGCACTTTGGGAGACTGAGGCCGGCACATCACCTGAGGTCAGGAGTTTGAGACCAGCCTGGCCAACACGGTGAAACCCCATCTCTACAAAAATACAAAAATTAGCCAGTCATGGTGGCAGGTGCCTGTAATCCCAGCTACACGGGAGACTGAGACAAGAGAATCGCTTGAACCCAGGAGGTGGAGGTTGCAGTGAGCAGAGATCGTGCCTGGGAGACAGAGCAAGACTCCATCTCAAAATAATAATAATAGTAAAATAAACAGATTATTAAAGTACTTGTCTCGTTCATCTTTTATTGAAAACTTTTTTTTAGTAAAAAATAGGGTTTCATTCTGTCTTCTGCGCTAGGATGCAGTAGCGTGATCTCAGCTGACTGTACCCTCCGCCTTCTGTGCTCAAGTGATCTTCCTACCTCAACCTCCTGTGTAGAATGGACCACAGGTGTTTGCCACCATGCCTGTCTAATTTTTGTAGTTTTTATAGAGATGGGATCTCACTGTGGTGCCCAGGCTGGTCTCAAACTCCTAGGCTCAAGTGATTCACCTGCCTCAGCCTCCCAAGGTGCTGGGATTATAGGCGTGAGCCAAGGTGCTTGGCTGGACACTTTTGTTTTGAATAAGCTTTAGCATAATGAGGGAGTTTGCCTTTTTGTTCTTCACTTTTTTGTTTTGAAAAGTTTTAAACCTAGAAATAGTTGAAAGACTAATATAATGAGCATCCAAATGTCCTTCAGTTAGATTCACCAGTTGTTAGTGTGTCCCATTTGCTTTATCTCCGTCATCTGCACGTGTGCCTGGTGTGTGTGTGTGTCTGCATGTGTGTGTTTGTGTAGTACTTACAGTGACTGCGTTAGTTTATTTATATGTTTGCATACACACATGGTCATACTTTTTCCTGTGCCATTTGGAAATACATTGCAGACATCCTGACATAACATGTCTGATGTTTTCCGCATGTGTACCCTGAGTGCTAGGACTTCTCCACAGTGCAACTTTGATATAGTAATATTAAAAAACAATTTCTATTCACATGTCTCCAGTATCTTTGTAATGACCGTCTACAACTGTTTTTTTGTATTTGTTTTGGTCCAGATTACATATTACAGAGTTGTGTCTCTTTGGTCTCCTTTAATCTGGAAGAGTTCTCTGCCATTTTTTTTTCTAGTCCTTTGTCTTTTACGATGACCTTTTTTAAGAGTCCAGGACAGTTGTCTTATGGAATGTCTCACAGTCTGAGTTGCTTCTTCATGATTAGATTTAATTGTTTCTAGGAGAGGGCCCTGCACAGCAATGTATTGTAGCCTTTGCCGTAGCTGGCAGGTATATACATGTACACTGATTGTGCCTTGGAATCCCCAGGGAGGCTTTAGCTACAGAGGCCTGTGTCCTACTCGTCTGTGATTCTGACCTGATTAGTCTGGCATGGATTGGACTTTGGTTTAGTGGACCTGTGTTTTCTTGTGACCAGTCCTTGTGGGGATGAGGTTTGTGTGGTCAGATCATTTGATGATTGTAGGCTGGAATGGAGACCCTCTGTTTGCAGTAGTTGTGTGTCCTAATTTTTTATGTCAGCAGTGGGTGAAGATTCTTGTGGCTCCTGGATAATCCTTGTGGAATTTGGCCATTAGCACCCATATTGCACCCATTTTCTCAAGATTTTGTGAACTCTCAGGTAGTGACTCATTAGTCACCAGCGGGAGGAAACCTTTCCTTATCAACCTGCCGTCTTGTTTACCCTTCTTGTCAGAGGTAGCGAGTCCTGAGCCAAGACCTCTTCCCTTTATAGAAATCTTCTCCATGGGTCTCCATGTTTTGTATAATTAAAATACCTTAATTGTAAATTCTATTATGAGACAAATTATAATTACTATTAGAGAAATTCCTCTTATTGGGGGTTGTGTCACTTAAATTAATGTTTATTACATTTAACTCAGAAGTTTCTCATTTATGCTAGAAGTAGAAAGATCTGAACCATCAGTTATGTATATTCTCGCCCTCAAAGTGTGGTCCATGGAGCAGCAGCAAGACATTGTCTGGGAGCCTGTTGGAAATACAGGCTTTGGACCCACACCAGTCCTGAGGAATGAGCGTCTCTGCGTTTTAACAGGTTGCTCCTGGGGGATTCCCATGTGCATTAATGCTAGTGAGCACAGTGTTCTTCGACACTGACTCTACGCACCCTAGGCAAATGTGTGTAATCTCCAAATCTCGTTCCTGTCTTTGTCACTTTTAGTTTTATTCTGGTCTTTGACCAATATAGTGAATACACTTAAACATGATGTTGTTCATATTGTTTCCATTTCCACACAAATACTCCTCTTTCCTTGCTTTTTTTCTAGTCCCTTTTTCTTGTTCTAGAGATGTGGGGTGAGTAAAGGAGCTCACAGGTTCCGTTTCTGGTGTGCCTGTTGCTGATCACCTAGAACACTGCTGGCTCAGAATGTGAACATGTGTGAAACTCTACCCCAAACCTGGTGTGGGCCGGCATGACTTGAGGTTACCCTCTTGTGTAGAGTCCTGTTTGAGACGCTCTGGTTCCCTTGTGAGCCTTTGTAGAATGCTATTTTCTAATGAGCTTTTCCTTCTAGAATTCTAGAATAGCAGAGAGGTGCAAATTATATTAGGGCAGTGGCTCTCAAAATGTGGCTTTTACTTAGAGAGCTTGTTAAAATGCAGATTGCTGGACCCGTCCCCAGAGTTTCTGATTCAGTAAATCTGGGTTGGATCCTGTCTTGCTGCTCACCAATGCCCAGGGGAAGCTGATGCCGCTGCTCTGGAGCCACACGGTGAGAACAGTTGTGTTAGAGTAACAGAAGTTTTGTTGTATTGGGAGAATAATCACCGGCAGTGGATTTAATCTGAAATTGTTAATAATACCAGAGATTGAAAGCACCTACCTCAACACGGTCACGAAGCTCTTCTGATGGTTATTTCCAAAGTAGTTAAGATGTGAAATAACCTTCATCAGCATGTAAATTGTTTCCAGTTTTCTTGGTTATGCTTTTTTGTGGTATTCTTTTGTATTCATTCCACTTAGGTAAATGTTGTTTGGTAAAAAAATAAAAGTAGTGGTTAGTATGGTAGCCACATTATAGTATTGTTCAGAGCAAACAAACTATAATGGTTTAAACGGTTAACGGTTTTCAAAAATGGGGTATAATTTTCAATCCTTTCAAGTTGAGTCCTTTTAAATGTTCATTAGAGGTCCCTGCTCCTTTTAAGTCACCAAAGTCAGTGTGACTTCACAGGGAGTCCATGCAACAGGAAGTTACCGTTCAGTTAAGAGCAGACAAGGGGGCTGGGCATGATGACTCACGCCTGTAATCCTAGTGCTTTGGGAGGCCAAGGCAGGCAGATCACTTGAGGCCAGGAGTTCTAGACCAGCCTGGCAAACATGGCAAAACACCGTGTCTATTAACAATACGCAAATTAGCTGGGCATGGTGGCATGTGCCTGTAATCCCAGCTGCTTTGGTGGCTGGGGCACGTGAATTGCTTGAGCCTGGGAGGTGGAGGTTGCAGTGAACTGAGGTCATGCCACTGTACTCCCAGCCTGGCTGAATGAGTGAGACTCTGTCTTTAAAAACAAAACAAAACAAAAAGACAAGGACCAGGTGTGGTGGCTTATGTCAGCGCTTTGAGAAGCCAAGGCAGGAGGATCACTTGAGGCCAGGAGTTTGAGACTAGTCTGGTCAATATAGTGAGACTCCCATCTCTACAAAAAATTATAAATTAGCCCGGCATGGTGGCATGTGCCTGTAGTCCTAGCTACTTAGGAGACTAAGTTGAGAGGATCATTTGAACCCAGACGTTAGAGGCTTCAGTGAACCATGATCACACCACTGCACTCTAGCCTGGGCCACAGAGTGAGACCTTGTCTCTCAAAAAGTAAATAAGGAAAAGAACAGACAAAATATCTATAACTTAATGCTGACAAAGGATATGGTGAAATTTATTTTTTGGCCTTGTAAATTTGTTTAGTTCTTCAGGAAATGTGCTTGACGGTACTTATTAGCCACAAAAGTATTTGTATCCTTTGACTCCATCACCTCACGTCTAGCACTTCCTTGACTCTAAAGAAATTTCCAAATGTGGAGAAAGTTGGTCGTACAAATTGTTTACAGGTTGGAAGCCATCTGTATGTCCAGCAGTAAAGAAAAGCTGGAGTAAACTCTGACAGCTTTGTTTGGTAAATAGCATATTATTTCTCATTCAGGGTGCTTGTTGTGTAATAGCATGTGGAAATCTTTATGCTACAGTAGTGGGAGATGGAAGGAAACTGTTTTGAAATTGCTAATCTGTATCTACAACTAATGTTTATACAGGCATCTAGAAAGGCTTACATAGAGATGCAGCTAAGTGGGCTGAGACAGTGAATATTTTGTGATTATATTTTTCCTTTTTCTTTGCTTTGCAGGTTTTCTGGAATGCTCTTTTATTATTTTTTAAAAATTGATTTATTCCTTTTCTCTTCGTACTCTTCTTGCCAAGAAGTAAAAATTGGCATAATGTTTAATGACTATCACAGCTAACTTCAGTAGCTTTTCTCAGTTTTTGGTTAAATAAAATTTCAAGCTGTTTTTCCTCTCTTTCCATGGACCTTTCCATCCATTTCAGATCCATTATTAAGGTTTTGCAATCTTTGGGATAGACAGAATCATATAGTTGGCCATTATCATAGTCTAGTCTTTCTAGACCTAAAGTTCTTTGAAATGCTAAGAAGGTTGAAGGTTGTATTGTACAAAAAAAGCTTTTGTTTCCTGTGTCCTCCAGGTTAATGTTTTATCCTTTTGATCTTTCAGTGCAATTAAACTGAGGCCGAAGGAAGGGGAGACGTACTTTGATGTCGTGGCTGTCGTTGACCCTGTCACCAGAGAAGCACAGAGACTTGCTCCCTTGCTCTTGGTAGGAACGCTGTGCAGGCAGTGCCCATCACCTTTTTTTGAAGTTGTCATGTGCTCTGAAATTCACAGAGAGCTTCGTTTTCCTTGAGTTATCTTCAGCAGGCACTGGACAATGCTCGATGGGGTTCTAGGGCGAGCAGTCTTCACAAAGATTGACAGTGGCTCTGAAACAGCTTCACAGCCCTGGAACGTTGGTGCAAGTGTGGGTGGCTGCCTCATGTAATTTAAAAAAGTGATTAACATCCTCATTTAGAGTAAAACATCCTGGAATTAAGTTGTGCTGTATTTTAATTTATAATGGCAGAGAGGTAAAATAAATATGCTTTTTCATTTTTCCTTTTTTATAACTACCATGGATTCTTTATTTTGGCATGTGTTTTAGACATGTATAGTGTGTTACAATTTTAGGACATTTAAAAGAGCTTTGACAAAGAAACAGTCAGTCCAACATTCGTTGCCGAATAAATCCCTAACCTTTTTTGTGAGTATTGGTATCTCTGTTTTTTCATCGTTTGTCATGTCAGTGGTGACTCTGAGACCTGTAGTTTTTCCATGATCTGCCTGCTGCTTCCCCGCAGGAACTGCCTTTGTGTGAGGAGCAGTGAGCTGCAGCAGCCTACTTCCCATTATTTTTGGCTACGTCCTATGTATGTGTGATGTAGATTGTGCAGTAGAGTTGTGTTTTCCAGAAGTTTCTCCAGTACAGACTCTATGGCTGTTATCTTTATATCTTTTCTTAAGATATTAATATGTGTCAAATAATAAATTTCTGAAGAAACAAATCCTAAGTATTTTGTCATCTGGTTTTCCTTCTAGGTTTTGGCTCAGCTGATAAACATGAATCTGAGAGTATTTATGAACTGCCAATCCAAACTTTCCGACATGCCTTTAAAAAGGTAAAACATGCTATGTAAGAAAACAGTTGAAGAATGGTACTGAATACAAGGTCTGATATTGCATGTTGGAGGATCAGATGGATTTATAGGTGGACATCATGTTTGAAATGGTCATTTACTAAATGTTCAGTTTTGCCAGATTTCACTGTAATCAGAAGTTCTAGGAACATAGTGTGTTTGTAGCATTTAGGTGGCATTAATCCAGGCTGCTTGCATTTGTGCCTTTTCTTTGTTTTGTTTTGTTTATTTTTCCTGAGATGAAGTCTCGCTCTGTCACCCAGACTGGAGTGCAGTGGCATGATCTTGGCTCACTGCAGCCTCTGCCTCCCGGGTTCAAGCGATTCTCCTGCTTCAGCCTCCTTACTAGCTGGGATTACAGGTGCACACTACAACGGCCAGCTAATTTTTGTATTGTTAGTAGAGACAGGGTTTCACCATGTTGAGCAGGCTGGTCTCGAACTCTTGACCTCAGGTGATCCATCTGCCTCACTTCCCAAAGTGCTGGGTTTACAAGTATGAGCCATCACGCCTGGCCCCATTTGTGCTTTTCATCTTAAAAGAAGAATATTGGCCGGGCGCAGTGCCTCACGCCTGTGATCCCAGCACTTTGGGAGGCCAAGATGGGCGGATCATGAGGTCAGGAGATCAAGACCATCCTGGCTAACACGGTGAAACCCTGTGTCTACTAAAAATACAAAAAATTAGCCGAGCGTGGTGGCGGGCACCTGTAGTCCCGGTTACTCGGGAGGCTGAGCCAGGAGAATGGCATGAACCCAGGAGGCGGAGGTTGCAGTGAGCCGAAATTGCGCCACTGCACTCCAGCCTGGGCGACAGAGCGAGACTCTGTCTCAAAAAAAAAAGAAGAAGAGTATTCATTTCAAGTTGGAATATGCTTGTTAGAGGAAGCTTGCTTAGCTATATGTTGTCATGAGTTTTGGAATGGTCATTTATGAAAAAAGTGATACAAAAAGCAGTTAATGTTGTGGCTGTGGGAAATTTCTAACTTGCCAGTGTGCTGTGTTTTATAGGTTAGCTTCTAGGTGGATTGAAATAGCATTTGCAAGTAACCAAAGGGTTCCCAGCTTCCACCATTATTCTTGTATAGGGGAAACGTGTAAATTATTAGTGTTTTCAGGACTAGCCTGAGAGTCCAATCAGCTTTTAGGAATTGGTTTTAAAGAGAAAAATGAATCCTCCCTGAAGGGAGGAAAATGCCCAGGACCTAATTGTGACCCTGACAGCCATCTGTGTGAAAGAGTGGCCTCCTCCTCAGTGCTGTCCTTGTTTGCCTTTTCTTGCATCTGTAGCAACCACAGGAGGCATCATTAGGTCAAAGATGGTTTTGGAAACACTTTTCCCAATCTGGAAGGGTACTCCTCCAAATCTAATTTGTTTTAACCAGTTGTTTACCTGTGTAAGGGCTTGTACGCTCAAGTACCGTTGTCACATAGAAAAATATCTAACACTTTCCTTTTCAATTTCAGCTTTTACCGTTATGTCTTAGAACCAGAGATTTCTTTCACTTCAGACAGTAATTTTGCTAAGGGTCCAATAGCAAAATTTTTGGATATGCCTCAGTCTCCACTGTTCACTCTGAATTTGAACACACCTGAGAGCTGGATGGTAGAATCTGTCAGAACACCATATGATCTTGATAATATTTATTTAGAAGAGGTAAGACTATCATTGCTTCCAAATACCTAATCATGTGTAATACAGCAGATTGAATCCTAGTCTAGGTGGGCCTCTGAGACATCAGTGTTCAGGTATATTTTTTAAAACAACAGCTTTATTCACATGGAACTCATATACCATAAAATTGTCCTCATTAACGTGTACAGTTGAGAGGTTTTAGTATCTTCACAGAGTTGTGCAGCCATCACCACTATGTAATTTTAAAATGTTTTTAGCATCCCCAGCAAAGGCCCCATACTCATTAGCAGTCACTCTCCATTTCCCCAGCCCCTGGCAACTGCTAGTCTACTTTCTGTCTCTATGGATTTGCCTCTTCCGACATTTTGTCTAAATAGAATCAAATGTGGTCTTCTGTAGCTGGCTGCCCTCACGTAACAGATTGTTTTCAAGATTCATCCATGTTGTAGTATGTATCGATGCTTCATTCTTTTTAACTTGCTAGATAATATTTCATTTATGGACGTATCACATTTTATTTATCCTTTCACGAATGGACGTTTGGGTTGTTTTTACTTTTTGGCTGTTGTCAATAACGCTGCTATGCATGTTGCGTGCAAGTTTTTCTACTGATACATGACTATAGGATGTCTTTGCATGTAGGTCTTTAATTTTTTTCAATGTTTAGTGTCTTATCCTCATTCATATTTTTAGAGTAACTTCCTTATTTTTTTCCTCCTTTCTCTTTCCAACTCAGTTTTTATCATTGTATACAGTCATTAACTACCACCATAGCCAAGATGCAGAACATTTCCGTTACCCCAAAAGTTCTTTTATACCCCTTTGGAGACATTAGCCTCCTCTCGCCTGGTTTCAGGCAACAACTGATCTGCTTTCTGTCATTATAGTTTTGTCTTTTCTTGAATTTCTTAAAATATGATCATATATTATATAAGTCCTTTTTGTCTGCTTCCTTTACTTTGCATAATGCATTTCAGATTTATTCATGTTGTCTCTGAGTGCATTCAAGTGATTGGATTTTGGCTTGCAGGTGGACAGTATAGTGGCTGCTGAGTATGAGCTGGAGTACCTGTTACTGGAAGGTCATTGCTACGACATCACCACAGGCCAGCCCCCACGGGGACTGCAGTTTACCTTAGGAACTTCAGCCAACCCGGTCATCGTGGACACCATTGTTATGGCCAATCTGGTAAATAATCTATTCATCAGATGGTGATATTGTAGTTACGTTAATTTGGGCCCTGTAATTTATGATGGAGCAGTTAGCATTCTTAACCGTAGAGTGAGATCAAAATTAATGAATTTGGTCAATATAGAAATCATTAGTTCAGCTAAATTTGTAGGTTGGAATTACATGTCAAAAGAAAAACCATGCTGGAATACTATAACTGAATTGGCTCCTGAAAATAGCTCATGAGCTGACAGCCTTTTTCTTTTCTTTGGAAGTGCGACATTTAAATTCATGCATCACACGTTGATTCTTCCCTGAAACACAGCTAAAGAGCAGACGATTTCTTGGTGTGACTGGCCTTTATTGTACTAGATTTTTGTTGTTGTTTTTGAGACTCCTGCCTAGGCTGGAGTTCCGTGGTGTGATCTCGGCGCACTGCAACCCCTGCCTCCCAGGTTCAAGTGATTCTCCTGCCCCAGCCTCCTGAGTAGCTGGGATTATAGGCACCCACCACCACGCCCGGCTAATTTTTGTACTTTTTTAGTAGAGATGGGGTTTCACCATGTTAGCCAGGCTGGTCTCGAACTGCTGACCTCAAGTGATCCACCTGCCGTGGCCTCCTGAAGTGCTGGCATTACAGGCGTGAGCCACTGCACCTGGCCTGTGCTAGAGTTTTTAATGTGTAGTTTTGGTTTTTTAAGAGTTGCATTGGTTTGTTTACTGTGTTATTCACATTATAGTTGATTGATATTTCAGAGATAGAAGTAACTGTTCCTCAGAAATAGCATGTTGGTGTTTTGAAGAGAGCTAACATTGGACTTTTCTTCTTGTCCTAGGGCTACTTTCAGCTGAAAGCCAACCCAGGAGCTTGGATCCTCAGACTTAGGAAGGGACGCTCTGAAGATATTTATAGAATTTACAGGTAGGAGTAAGTGATGCAGGTACATTTTCCCAGAACATTTAGAAATGAGCATTAGCTCTAAATGAATACTACCCTGGCAGTCAGGCAACCTGAATTTAATTTGCAGTTGTATGTGGGATGAAACAGTGGTTTTCCCAGGAAATTAAATATAGAAGAATTGTTAGAGTAGAATTAGATAATAAGAGGTATAGATGCTAATGAGTATAGTCAGGCTTTATTCTTTAATTATTCCTTTGTGCTAACAATGTCCCAGAATCTAATCATTCTGTCGCTGTGATGCAGCTCATAGATAGGCAGATGAGAAACTTGAAGAAAGGAGAAAAGAAAGAAAGAACAGCCAAACTTTTCTGCCCAGGGAGTGTATGTGTTGACCCTGAGTGATTTGCAAATGCACAGTACATGGAAACTTTGTGCTGTTAGTGTGGTCTTCCTTGGTCTGGTGGTATAGTAAGAGCATTCCCTCTGTGGCCAGCTTTTACCTTAAGGTGTACTGCACATATTTATTAGTTTAAAAATAATTATGTTGCCTTTAAAAAAGTTTGATACAAATTCTGCTTAACACAATTTAAATTAGTTTTAAGCTGTGTGAAAAGACTTCCTGCCAGTTTGTTTAGGTGATGATTTTCATTAGGGCACATTTGAAGCACGCTGTAGTATATACTTGCCTTAATTAGCTCCATAGTGACACACATGAAACAGTGGATTAGTGCCTGGTTCTTACCTAGGAAAGAGAAGAATTCTGTGTTATACTAATACCATTGTAAACAGTAGAAGGTTTTTTTTCCAAATAACATTTTCTTCAGATAAGGTTTTACAAAATTTTGGATGCACTTCCAAACTCCTTCCCTTTTGGATGCCGTGGCCCTTGCCAGCCCTCCCCTTCCCAGGAGCGTGGTGCCCCCTCTTCCTAGCTGTTCAGGGCTCCCCCAGCAGAATCTTCCTTTGTCTGAGAAGCCTACTCTCTGCTAGCTGACAGCAAATGCAGTGAGTTCATGTTGTAATGATCACTTTCTGCACCTTGAAATTTGGTGACTGGAAATTTTAGGCATTGCCGTTGATTAATAGGGAAAATATAAATTTAATTTTTTTCCTCTGCTCCTGTCTGCCTGCAAATAGAGTTGTTCTTATAGCATATAGACACTGAGTTGAGTACAGGGCCTGTTGTTGACTGATTGTTGCCTCCAGGCAGAAATAGCAAGCAGATTTTCTTTACAACACTGTTCCAGTTAAAGAGTAGTGGCTGGGCGTGATGGCTCATGCCTGTAATCCCAACACTTTGGGAGGCCAAGGAGGGTGGATCACTTGAGGTCAGGAGTTTGAGACCAGCCTAGCCAATATGGTGAAACTCTGTCTCTACTAGAATACAAAAATTAGCCAGATGTGGTGGTGGGCGCCTGTAAACTCAGCTACCTGAAGGCTGAAGCAGGACAATCACTTGAACCCGGGAGGTGGAGGTTGCATTGAGCTGAAGTTGCTCCACTTGCACTCCAGGGTGATAGAGCAACACTCTGTCTCAAAAAAAAAAAAAAAAAAAAAAAAAGAGCGGAAGCAGTGTGGTTCCAGTAATGGTTCAGGGGTCCTGTTCCCCCTGCACTTCTTTACCAAAGACACTGTGCTTGGCTCAGAGCTTCTGAACACAGGCGGTTGTTTAGTACTCACCATGTGGTTACCACACATCGGTTCCTCTCACTGAGTGATGGGTAATTTGAAAGAGGACTCACGAAGGAGGTTTGGGCATGCACCTTATATAAAGAGAGATTTCAACACGTGCTTCTGTGCAGCTTGAGGGAGCTTAAGGAGCAAGAAGATAGTTGGATCTGGAAAACTCCTTTATGAGAAGGATGATGGACTCAGATGCTCTGAGAGCATTTGCTGCCTTTTGAGAATTGTACCTTGTGATATTGATCTTTTTTTTCTCGCAAAGCCATGATGGCACCGATTCTCCGCCTGATGCTGATGATGTGGTTATCGTCCTCAACAACTTCAAAAGCAAAATTATTAAAGTGAAGGTGAGTTTGGTAAAAGTAGTGACATTCTGTTACTGGACAGCTGTCATGTAAAAATATGTATCTTGGAACCAGCCCAAGAGTCTCTCTGGAATTTGCTATGGCAATTATAGGGATACTGCTTTAAGGTAAAATGTCTTGGTAAGTGTGAGTTTGTGGCTTTCCTCAACTGGAAGATTGTACCTTTTGGGTAATCTCAGTGTGCAGAACATGTCCCATTTTCTATAAAATATTCTCATAGATGCTATGTTGTTTGTGTAGCCACAATTCATAGTATTGTTGATGATTCTCTTCTCAGAATATTGGGAGAAATGGCAATGAAAATTTTCAATAATAAAATGATAGTCCTATTTAATTTCTTTTGACTTCTACTTTCTGTTCTCTGAATGTTGAAGCTTTTAGTACCTTAAATTCAAGTACAGTGTATTCTGGAATAAATGATCATTACACACAGTGAAACCTAGAATAGGCCATGCATAGTCGAGCAGAAAAATGGTCACTGTGCTGCCAAGAAGAAACCGCTGTTTGTGCTAGTGAATCCTGAAAACTGGTCATAACATGAAATACCTCCCGCCCAACAGCTAGAGCCCCCGCAGCCACACTCTTCCCTGGAACTAGCTGTTGGCTCATTGAATCGTGCTTCTGATTTCACTGCACAGTTGAGTTGCGGCTCTTTGCCTATGTTGCAAGCTGAAAATGGGGTTCGTCTAATTAAAAGTGGTTGCTGTCTCCTCACATAAGGCTATGATGTGAATGTCCTGATGGAGATACTTCTGTTGAATCCTTCTAGACTCTGGGTGGGGTTGTGCCTGTTTGTGAGAGAATTGATTGGTAATTCCCTATTGATGACAGGCTCACAGTGTACATCCAGTGAGAGGCATTTTATGCCTATGAGACATACTGGGAGTAAGGTTTATCATGTTTGATTGCAGGTTCAGAAGAAGGCAGATATGGTGAACGAAGACTTGCTGAGTGATGGAACGAATGAGAATGAATCTGGATTTTGGGATTCCTTCAAATGGTAAATTGACATTATAAAGAGTTATGTTTTTAAGGAAAAACTGAGATATAAGCACCGTCCATCCCTCCTTTTTGCATCTTGGGATCCCGTCTGGGCCTTTCACATTCTACTTCGTGCAGCTACATCTCACACTTATATTTGGCATAGATGAGTATTTTCACTTGATTAATCCAAAAGAGGTTCTTGTCTCCTAATGGGGAAGTTACTTCTGCTCCATACTTTGTGACTCTCATTACCTGTGCCTGCTCTTTGGAAATTTGACCGCTCTCTGCTCAGTTTACTTCCCGTTGTGTACGTTGCATTCTGGTGCAGCCTGTGTTCAGTCTCTTCCTAAAGCAACACTGTCAGGGAGTGAACATTCTTTTTGTTTTCCCATAGGTTGGTTTTGTCAGTCTCGTGCTCTCTCCAGGATGTGAGGGAAGCTTCATAACCACTCCTGCTGCAGCTCACCTGCTAGGGAAGGATGGGAAGCGCCATCTCTTTCCTCTTACTTTAAGAGGCTGTGTGTCTCTACCAGTATTTCAAGTGGTCTTGTTTTACTCTTATTGTTATAGGGGCTTTACAGGAGGACAGAAGACTGAGGAAGTGAAGCAAGAGAAAGATGACATAATTAATATTTTCTCCGTGGCATCTGGTCATCTCTACGAAAGATTTCTTCGGTCAGTCTTGTTGATGATTTCATTATATATGAATGAATTTGTCAGTGTTCTTTTTTAGAGAGGAAAGGTTTTATGGGATTCTGCTCATTATACTTCTGTGTTTTTGAAGCACTCTGAGCATTGTGACTGGCTTGCCATTTATAATTGGATTTGTTTCGATCCCTTCATCTCTGTGAAGTTGAGCTCTGTAGTGAGTACCTCTGGATATTACAAGGCTGTAGCCTTTTAACATCACTGTACACCTTCATAGACTGTGCTGTTTACTGCCTGCCAAACATTGCTTAACCCAGAGATTAGGAGGTTGACATAGAGAATAGAATGAGAACAGAACCATGGTACTTCGCTGCCGTCTGAAGATTCACAGGATTTTAGAGCCAGGAGAGACCTTAGTTCTTACATATGAACACTTCTATTTCATATGCAAACAGGTTGAGGCCTCAAGTGTGAAGGGACTTGTCTAAGGTCACACAGCTAGAGCCAGAAGAGGCCACAGGCCAGGGCTGACTGATGTAGTGGTGACCAGAGGCACTCGGGAGTGCCTTGTTACAGTGTCAGGAAGACCTGAGAGTCACTTTTCTCATTGCCAGAGCTCTATTCACTCAATTTTTCACTACACATCTAGTATAGAAAATCAAAATGTCATTTTTCTTATTTTTAGCCCTCTTATTTCCAAGAAATAATAGCCTACCTAAAATAGTGACACTAATAACAACTGAATTTGATTAAATTCCTCGGTTCATAAATGTGATTTTGTTTTCTGAGTAAGGAGGCGGGAGCTGGTAGCCTTCCTCTCTGAAGCAGGACCTCTGTGTAGACTGCAGGAGGCGCTGTGGTTACACCTTCTTCCCTCAGCTCCAGATGCTGCTGTCGTGTGACAGCGGTTTTGGAGAGTGATGTCAGTTACCCCCATCTCCAGGGTTCATCTGGACCATAACTAATATATCAGTTCATGAAGCAGTTTATTTAGAGGTGTAACAGAATTAAAACATTTGCCTCTGTCAGTTAAGTGTAGTTTTGTAGGTGAGGAATGCCCCTTCTTTTCAGTGATAACTTCATAAGCTGGAGTAAGTACAATTTTTCATTTTCCATCACTGAGCGTCTCCCTCTGCCTGATTGAGCCATTACTTAGCTCTGCCATAAAGAGCATTTAGGTGTCTCGTGATTGACTCTACATCATGTGGAGGTTAAATCCCATGGGAAAACTATTATTAATTTACTGCTTTTGTTTGGCAGCATAATGATGCTATCCGTGCTGAAGAATACCAAGACTCCCGTGAAATTCTGGTTCTTGAAGAATTACTTGTCCCCCACATTTAAGGTTTGTTTCACAGAGGAAGGGAAAACATTCTTATTAAGGAGATATTTACTGTATATTTTTCATGACTTTTGTTTTATCTGTATACTTTAGCAAATTTTCCATTTACTAAGATACCCTAATTTGGTTGCGTATTGCCATTTTGGTTATTCTTCCAGATTGGTCTGTTTGAGGGAAACAGTTAAATTGTGTTTAAAAACTTGGATAATATAGTAGGAGAATGTTTTGTTGTTATTAGGAGCAGTGTCTTATGAGATGACGTTTCCTTCCTCTGAAGCCTGCATGCTTGCTTTCAGTTAGAAAGCATAGCAGTGGTTTACATTGAGGAGCGTGACTGGTGTTAGCATGAACCACTCCCAGATGATGTATGGAAGTAATGCTTCCTCTGTGCAAAACAAAACACGTCCTTGGAATGCTTTCTGCATTATTTATATCAACCAGTATTTGTCATCTAAGTTGATTTATTTACATCCTTTTTTTTCCTGTAGAATTTACTAAATGACTTTTAATATATTCAATAACCATTCTCCTTGATAAGCACTTTCCTGCTGGCCCCCTAAAGGTGCTTGTACTTAGAATCTGAAAGACTTATTCATAAAGGGCAACATATTTGTCCAGAGTTCTGGCTTTGCAGTGTTATTCCCCAGGTTAGATCTGGCCTTGAGGAAGGCTTGTCATCAAGCTCAGTAAATGCCTTACTGAAATCAAGTTCAGACAAATGGACTTAAAGTTCATGTGCGGTAAAAACACACACAGAGGGATGTACATCTAAAATCCTTCTCTTGAACATTCTCTCATTTCATGTGGTGACCAGAAGTCATAAAGAAATGGGGATTTCACAAAGGTTTATATCTGTTCTTCTCTATAGTCATGAGTGGGTCAGGGCCAGTCTTTGTAAGACCACTGTTTTGGTAAATGTGTTTTATTTGTCTCATATCATGGTGGTTGGCTTACATTATGAAAGCAGTTTTCTTAATCAGAAGAAATGATTATTTGTTGTTCCCATGTCTAAAAACAGGAGTTTATACCTTACATGGCAAATGAATACAATTTTCAGTACGAGCTTGTTCAGTACAAATGGCCCCGGTGGCTTCATCAACAGACTGAAAAACAGCGTATCATCTGGGGTTACAAGATCCTCTTCCTGGATGTACTTTTCCCACTAGTTGTTGACAAGTTCCTGTTTGTGGATGCTGATCAGGTAGGCCCTTAAAGGCCAAGTTTTGACAATTTGTATTAAAGCAACAAATTGCTTGTTTTTAAATGCTATTTTTTTCCAATTATGGAAAAGGACATGCTTATTTTACATTTAGAAAATATGGAAATATGGCCGGGCGCGGTGGCTCAAGCCTGTAATCCCAGCACTTTGGGAGGCCGAGACGGGCGGATCACGAGGTCAGGAGATCGAGACCATCCTGGCGAACATGGTGAAACCCCGTCTCTACTAAAAAATAGAAAAAACTAGCCGGGCGAGGTGGCGGGCGCCTGTAGTCCCAGCTACTCGGGAGGCTGAGGCAGGAGAATGGCGTGAACCCGGGAGGCGGAGCTTGCAGTGAGCTGAGATCCAGCCACTGCACTCCAGCCTGGGCGACAGAGCGAGACTCCGTCTCAAAAAAAAAAAAAGAAAATATGGAAATATGTATCACACAGATGTGATCACTTTTTAAACATTTAGCTTATTTACATCTTTTTCTCTTTTTAACATCATTGTGATAACATCATGTGTGCAATTTTGTATCTGACTTAATTCATTTAACATGAAAACTAAAAATTAGAAAATTAACGTTTAGCAGTGCTTGCCATCATCTCTAATTATCTGCCCAAAAGGTAGGAGTTATTGTCACGGGTAATAGATGAAGCTTAAGTGGATGCATGGCTTTGGCAATAGGGAACCTCCAGATATTCTTCCAGCTGTCAGGGTTTGACTTAATGAAAGGGAACATGTGATTTTAGAGCATACAAACTCAAACAGCATAAATATATTTCTGCCCACAGCCTTCCACCTCAGCCCAAGCGGGTGGAAACCTGAGTCAGCCACCTGAGTGGAAGGATGTAATGTGTGTGAAAGTCACTGGGACGGAGACTTCACTCACCTCTTTGGAATTCTCTTCCACTGGCTCAGCCTGAAGTGTGCCTTCCTGATTCTAACATAGCCGCATTTAATCCTTGTTGAGTACTCAAGATGGGCAAGGCATTATTCTACATCTGTCCATCCATGTGTTAACTTACATAATCCTCCCAACAACCCCGTGACATAGATACTGTCATTATCTCCATTTTATAGATGAAGAAACTGAGGCACAGAAAGCCTAAGCAATTGAAATTTGTTTTATTCCTACTCCCGCACACCTTGCTAAGTGTCTTACATGTTAGTGAGTCAACCTACTAACAAGTGGAGGAATCAAAGTACATCTACCAGTAGTGCCTGTGCCACTAACCACTGAGCAGCCTTCCATGCTGCCGTAAGCGAGCCACTCAATCTTAAGGAAACGGCATTAGAGCTGTCTGCATGGTTGCTTAATGAATGACTTTCGATATCCTCCAGATTGTCCGAACAGATCTGAAAGAGTTGAGAGATTTCAGTTTGGATGGTGCTCCTTATGGTTACACTCCCTTCTGTGACAGCCGAAGAGAAATGGATGGCTACAGGTTCTGGAAGTCAGGGTACTGGGCCAGTCATTTAGCTGGGCGAAAGTATCATATCAGGTACTGAAAAGAAGCACTCCTAACACTATGATGGGGTTTTCGTAAAATTGATTTTGTGTGGTTAAAATTGTGAATAGATAATAAATACATTGGTATGGTTGGAAAATAAAAATTATAAAAAATACACAGTGGCTGGGCGCAGTGGCTCATGCCTATAATCCCAGCACTTTGGGATGTCTAGGCAGGCAGGTCACCTGAGGTCAGGAGTTCAAGACCAGCCTAGCCAACAGGGCAAAACCCCGTCTCCACTAAAAATACAAAAATTAGCTGGGCGTGGTGATGGGTGCCTGTAATTCCAGCTACTCGGGAGGCTAAGGCAGGAGAATTGCTTGAACCCAGGAGGCGGAGGTTGCAGTGAGCTGAGATCATGCCACTGTACTCTAGCCTGGGTGACGGAGAGAGACTCCATCTCAAAAAAATAAAAATAAAATAAAATAAAATACACAGTGTAAAAAAAACTTCCTAATCCTGTCTCTCTCTTTCCTACTCAGTTCCTGTTCTCACAACAGATAACCTCCCAACTTTTGACTGTCTGTCTTTCCACATTTTCATATTTCTTACAGAAACAGCTGTGAATGTGTATTCTTTTTTCACACAAAATATGCTACCTATTTATACATTTTGTAACTTGGCTTTTTTTTTTAACTTAATGTCATATACATCTTCTCAGTGAATAGAAAGAGACCTGATTCCTTTTCATAGCTGCATATTATTCCAGTGCATGAGTGTTATTTATAGTTTTTTCCTGTGACCTACAATGTTGCAGTGAATAATCTAAATAAATTATTTTTCATATCTCAGATATGTTTGTGGGATAAATTCCTAGAAGTAGACCTTTTAGGTTGAACGGTGTGTGCGTTTTTACATTTCTAATGAGCACTCCATTTTCTTCTCTGCGAGAAGTGTGATTTGAAGTGTGATTGTGCAGGGAAGAGGAGCCTGTAGAAAGCGGCTCATGCATCACTGCTGGGGTGTAGTGATGGCGGCTTCATTCTTTACAGTCCTGGTCCAAAAGAACTGTAAGGACTGTAACACTCTGGGATTTTTTTCCCCTATGTAACGTTGAAGACATCATCAGGATATCATTGAATAATAGTTACCAGTTACTATGGCTTTTATTACTGCCGCATTTGCTAGAAATCTTTTGTCTGAGATTATTTCTTTTGGATGGCAAATACGGAACAGTAACAAAAGCATGGCACAGTATAGATTTTGCAGTGACTTTCTTAGAGATCTTAAAGTAGCACACTTTAACTCCACTGTAGGGCTGCAGCATACCTTTTCAAAGAAAAGCCAGAATATTTGGCTAGTGGCCTGTTCCATTACTCATTGGGTTTAGTTTTCCTGTCGTAATCCATGGTTGGTTGTAACAAGCGGGTCTTCTTTGTTCAGTGCACTATATGTTGTGGATCTGAAGAAGTTTAGGAAAATAGCTGCTGGTGACAGACTCAGGGGACAGTACCAAGGTCTGAGTCAGGACCCTAACAGCCTTTCAAATCTTGATCAAGTAAGTGTCCATTTTTTATGGTTAACTGTGAGTGGCGGGTATACAGAGTTGTATCAGAAAATGAAATTTGTGTCTTCAATTCTCTCCTCTCAAGATGGTGTCTGGTTTCTTCATGGTGTGTGTGTGCGTGTGTGTTTGAGAGAGAGATTTTTATCTGCCCTCAAGAGAAGACGTATCAGCATGAAAAGTGTCATAGATCTGATGCTGGCTGGGGAGAGAGATGGAAGGAGAATGCTGCCTTTCTGAACCATTAGCATATCTTTGCATTTTGTACTCAAACTAATCTCATAGATTTGTTTTTCTACCAGCTCGGGTCAGTTTGTTTTTCTGCTGTAGGAACTAAATAGCTCAGGATTCGTAGTAGAGAATCACAGTATAGTATCACAACTTCCCCTTTTTCTATGTCAGAAACCATGATGTGTTTCAAGGCTAGCTAAATTACTGTTTGTTCATGTTAAGCATTTTTCAGAGGTGAGATTGTAGTTTAAGGGTTTTGGATACATATTTGACATATTTTAAGCATTTTGTTTTGCTTAAGTCTACTTAAATTTTTTTAAACCTTTGTCGTGGTATGTAACATCCATAAAGAAAAGTATACAAAAAACATGCACACATATTCACAAACATCTAGGAATTATTGTGACGCAAATACCCAGATACCACAACCTAGTTCAAGAACTAGAGCATTATCAGCATCCCA
Organism: Rhinopithecus roxellana; assembly: GCF_007565055.1. Taxonomy (NCBI): domain Eukaryota; kingdom Metazoa; phylum Chordata; class Mammalia; order Primates; family Cercopithecidae; genus Rhinopithecus; species Rhinopithecus roxellana. The sequence continues at coordinate 119,985,136 of NC_044562.1, forward strand.
GAAGCCACCCTTCCTCCCTAACAAAAGTGTCTAGCATCACGACTTTTATGGTAATCATTTGCTTTTCTTTATAGATTTACTGTGGAAGCATGTATCTGTAAACACGAGTTTAATTTGTTCGTTTTCTTCTCTTCTATCACCGTGGAATAGTAAAAGATTTTTTTTTTTTTTTTTTTTGAGACAGAATCTCACTCTGTCCCAGGCTAGAGTGCAGTGGCATGCTCTGGGTGGCACTCACTGCAGCCTCCACCTCCCGAGTTCAAGCGATTCTCCTGCCTCAGCCTCCTGAGTAACTAGGATTACAGGCGCGTACCACCACGCCTGGCTAATTTTTGTATTTTTAGTAGAGACGGGGTTTCACCATGTTGGCCAGGCTGGTCTCAATCTCCTGACCTTGTGATCCACCCGCTTCAGCCTCCCAAAGTGCTGGGATTACAGGCATAAGCCACAGTGCCCAGCTCTACTTACTTTAAAATTTGTGTGATACCTGGTATCTTCTAATTTATGGAGCTACTGTGGATCTGATTCTGTTGTATTATTTCTGTTATTCTTTTGTTCATACTGTCTATCACATATCTGTTTGTCTTCTGTAGTGTGTCAGGCGTTGTTTTTGCAGAATTATTTTGGGGAATAATTTGAGTTCAAAAATGGTATCACCCAACAGTTTTTGTTTCTCTCTCCCTTTTTTTTTTTTTTTTTTTTTTTTTTTTTTTTTTTTTTTGAGATGGAGCTTTGTTCCCGTTGCCCAGGCTGGAGTGCAGTGGCACAGTCTCGGCTCACTGCAACCTCAGCCTCCCAAAGTAGCTGGGATTACAGGTGCCCACCACCACGCCCCGCTAATTTTTTTATATTTTTAGTTGAGACAGGGTTTCACCATGTTGGCCAGGCTGGTCTTGAACTCCTGACCTCAGGTGATTCACCCGTCTCGGCCTCCCAAAGTGCTGGGATTACAGACGTAAGCCACTACGCCCAGCCTGTTTGTTTATTTTTGTCGTATTTTTTGTCAGAAACTTGGCACTGGCTATCCAGGAGTATTTTCATCCGTTTTAAAGATTCTGATGATTGGAATTTGAACTGCGTTCTTCTCGGGCCTTTTCTGGCTCACTCTAAATCCGAGTGTATGTTCTTTTGCTATGCCAATCCAAAGCGAAGGGTTTCGCTAGAACTCCCCTCAACCACCACGGATCTTACATACAAATCTTTGTTACCTCAGGCCTGAGTAGCTGTCGAAAGCCTCAGAAAGCCTCACCAAGCAGCATAGATCCTGGGGGAAAAACCTGATTCCAGAGTTATCTTTTCTGGCCATTATTCTCCCCCGGACCAGTAATTACTGTCTTGTAGTTCTCTGGTGCCTTCAGAAGGTGTGTGCTTTTTGTAATTCATTCAGCTATTCTAGTTTTCCTCAGGAGGTGAGCTGGTCTCATTTACCTAAGTCCACCAGTGCTGAAAGTAGAGCTCTGCTCTTTTTCAAGCAGAGTACAGGGTCGGAACTCACACCGTGTTCTTGATTCGGCTTTCTATAGCAGTGCCACAGGGTCAACAGTGTGTAAGACTTTAAGTGAAATTAAGATAAATCAAGAAGAGTATTTGATACCTTAATCCAGCTTTCTTTTTTTTTAAGACAAGGTCTCACTCTGTCACCCAGGCTGGAGTGCAGTGATGCGATCATGGCTCACTGCAGCCTCGAACTCCCAGGCAAAGGCGATCCTCCCACCTCAGCCTCCTGAGTAGCTGGGACGACAGGCTTGCACCACCAGGCCTGGCTAAGTTTTTGTAGAGATGAGGTTTTGCCATGTTGCCCTGGCCAGTCTTGGGACTCCTGGGCTCAAGCGATCTACCCACTTCAGCAGGTATTTTTAAATTTTAGTTTGTTGACAGGGTTTCATAGAGAAGTATCTATTTATTTTTGTACCATCGTGGAACATTCTTTACAAATATCGCAGTCAATCATTTCTGTACATTTCCTTGTTCCATGTAAGTCTTAGGACAATGGAACATTTTATTGTGGCAAAGTCAGAAGGCCTCCTCAGAAAAAGGTTAGAATAGAATTGGCTAGAAAATATGTCATCTATTTGGGAGCAAGTCTCAATAGACAAGGTAGATTCAGAACTTCCTTGACAGAAGCCTGTAAAATTTGTGAACCATCACTCTATTTAGTTGATGTTCAGAAGTCAGTAGGAGTATTTTTCTTAGGATTGCCCTAATGAAGGGAGGGTTAGGTGCAGGCTATTTGTAAGTTTTAAGCTAGAGCTTTTCAGTTGCTTATTATGGGCAGATGTTTTATGGATCCTCTAAAATTTGTAGTTTTGAATAATTTCTCTAAGGCATTGGTAAGGACCTTTTCCATTTTAAACATTTGTGATTGGCATGTGATCCATAACGAGCAGGTGTACACATCACTGATGTTCTGTGCATTTAAGCTCCCCATGAGCTAGCTGGGCACAGTGGCTCACGCCTATAATCTCAGAACTTTGTGAGGCTAAGGTGGGCGGATCGCCTAAGCTCAGCAGTTTGAGAGCAACCTGGGCCGCATGGCAAAACCCCGTCTCTAGTAAAAATACAAAAATTGGCCAGGTGTGGTGGCGGGCCTATGTAATCCCAGCTACTCAGGAGGCTGAGAAACAAAAATCTCTTGAATCTGGGAGGTAGAGGTTGCAGTGAGCTGAGATCGTACTACTGCACTCCAACCTGGGGAACAGAGTGAGACCCCATCTCTCAATAAATAAATAAATAAATAAATAAATAAATAAATAAATAAATAAGTACCACCAGAACTTTAGATACATGTGTTTTATTTTTATTTTTAACCAAACAGGATCTGCCCAATAACATGATTCATCAGGTGCCAATTAAATCCCTCCCTCAAGAATGGCTTTGGTGTGAAACGTGGTGTGATGACGCCTCTAAGAAAAGGGCAAAAACCATTGATTTGGTAAGCTGTGTGCAGTGCTTCTGCATGTTCATCCAGTGGATGTATGAGCGAATCACGATTAATGATTTTTATCTAGATTCTTAAATTTCAGAATTTCCTAGATTCTTATTTAGACTTTCTCTGTAATTGTATAGTTTGTCAGGGCTATAATTATCTTAGAGAATATTCTTTTTTTTTTTTTTTTTTTTTGAGATGGAGTCTCGCTCTGTCGCCCAGGCTGGAGTGCAGTGGCCGGATCTCAGCTCACTGCAAGCTCCGCCTCCCAGGTTCCCGCCATTCTCCTGCCTCAGCCTCCCGGGTAGCTGGGACTACAAGCGCCCGGCACCTCGCCTGGCTAGTTTTTTGTATTTTTTAGTAGAGACGGGGTTTCTCTGCGTTAGTCAGGATGGTCTCGATCTCCTGACCTCGTGATCCGCCCGTCTCGGCCTCCCAAAGTGCTGGGATTATAGGCGTGAGCCATCGCGCCCGGCCAAGAATATTCTTATAAACATTCTTATCTTATAGAATAAGTATAGTTTGTTGTATAGTAAGTATAAGTACTTGGTTTTTCAGGGCTATTCTTACAGAATATTCTTACCTTATAGAATACTTCAGTGGTTTTATTTCCCCGCTTACGTTAGGCAACCAAAGCCCTGAGCACTTAATGGGACCGTTCCCACAGCTCTCAATCTGCCAAGCCGCTCCTTGGCTTCCAGTTGATCTCTGCGCCTTGTAATTTTTCCAAATGGACTTTTACTTTTTCTGCCTTTCAGTAGCCACTCACACATTCTTTGCAGATGTAAATACAGCTTTACATAGCGCACTACCATATTGCTTCTGGTAGTGTATCATTTGGTTCCTTAACTATTGTTTTTTTGTCTAGTTAGGACTTGTAACCCAAGAACCTTTGAATTCTCTGTGATTGGCCTTTCTTCAACTCAGCTGAAGTGTGTTCTTTTGGTTTTCACAGTGTAATAATCCAATGACCAAAGAGCCCAAACTGGAAGCAGCCGTGCGAATTGTCCCAGAGTGGCAGGACTACGACCAAGAGATCAAACAGCTCCAGCTCCGCTTTCAGAAGGAGAAGGAAACGGGAACGCTGTACAAAGAGAAGACAGAAGAACCCAGCCGAGAAGGTAAACACAGACCGTTGGCTTTAGGACAGTACTTCTTTCCATTTATGATTTGTTTGTTGTAAAGACAATAGAATAATGGATAAAAGGAAGAGAAAAATCTATTAATTCTTCCATTCTGACATCGACCAGTGTATATTTTTCATTTTCCTTTTATGTTGGTCTTCTAAACAGTATTTATTAATGCAATTGCTATCTTTTTTTTTTTCATTTTTCTGAAAAAAATGAAAAGGAGGAGAAAGGAATTTTAATTATGATTATAGTTATTTAAGTTCATGAGTTTTGTGATACATAAACCAAACCTTTTGCGGAGTTCTTGTCAGATTCCTTGTTTTTTTCTTTAAATCTGTCAGTGTACTAGTGAATGAATAAATTTAGATCAAGACAAATATGTATTTGAAAAAACTATTCTTTTTTTTAAAGACAGAGTCTCACTCTGTTGCCCAGGCTGGAGTGCAGTGGCATGATCTTGGCTCACTGCGACCTCCACCTCCCAGGTTCACGCACTTCTCATGCCTCAGCCTCCCAAGTAGCTGGAATTATAGGCATGCACCACCATGCCCAGCTAACTTTTTATTTATTTTTTATTTTTTGTATTTTTAGTAGAGACAGGGTTTCATCATGTTACCCAGGCTGGTCTTGAACTCCTGACTCAAGTGATCCACCCGCCTCAGCCTCCCAAAGTGCTGGGATTACAGACGTGAGCTACTGCGCCTGGCCGAAAAAGTATTCTTTAAAACAAGCGTGTTGGGATGGAGATGGAATGCTTATATTTAGTTTAGCGTTAAGTCTTTAATGTTTTCCCTGTTGTGTGTGTCTTGAATAATAGCTACTTGAAAAAATCATTAGAATACGAAAGTGACTTTTACAATATTAATAAGCTGGGCTCTAGATTTAAGAAAAATTTTAAACGTATTTACTTTTAAATTGTCACATAATAATTGTACATATTTGTGAAGTCCATAGTGGTGTTTTGATATGTAGATGGGCTCTGGATTTTTAAGATTTATTCTGCTTTAGACGAATTCTAAAAAAGTGCTGGGCGCAGTGGCTCATGCCTATAATCCTAGTCTCTCAGGAGGCTGAGGTGGGAAGATTGCTTGAGCCTGCGAGGTCAGGGTTGCAGTGAGCGACTGCACTCCAGCCTACATAGCAGAGAACCTGTGACCGAGCAAGACCCTGTCTCACAATAAAAAAATCCAGAACATGGATCTTGAGTGATTTGCCTGTATATCCCTCAGACTGTACTGTGATATTAAATATCACAGCTGGAAGGTTATATAGGAACCATAACAATAATTAATTCAGATTCATCAGTAAAACCCTGAGAATTTCCATAGATAAATGGGCAAAGAATGTGGACACACTGTTCAAGTAAGAGGAAGCACAAATAATAAATGAATTTGTGGAAACTAATCAAATTAAAGCGCTCTGTCACTAGTATCTGCGACGTGGAAGAAAACAGAGATAGTGATAATGCCATTTGTTTGGGAGATGGTGACGAAACTGTTATGGATCTACCTTGATGAAGCTTTGTGCATTCAAATCGCCCTTGTTGAAAAGCAGTACACCTGCCATTAGAAGCCTTCAAAGCGTTATATACCCTCAGTAATTACTCTCTTGAGAATATATCTTAAAGAAATAATCAAGTTGTATACATGAAAAAAATTTATTTTACTATTACTTATAAACCAAAAGCATTAAAAACAGTTTAAACATCCAAGAATGAGCTACACTGATACACAGAAAATGTTTAGATGGTATTAAATGATAAAAGAAAAATCCCAGCTAAAAAAATGCATGCATATTTACTGAAAGTAAATATTGTATTTGTAAAAACAATTCAGTTGGAGTGGGGTTTACAGATAGTTTCCATTTTTAAAAAATCCTTAATTTAGTTTTTGCTTTCAAAATACAGTACAAAAACACAAATCCCAAAGATGTAATAAGTGAGATAAGATGGAGGTGGAGGTACAAAGAATAGGTTCCGGCGATGAAAAATGCCCACTCAGTGGTGTTTGTAATTTGAAGATCATCTGTTTTCTTTTCTGTGGTTCTCTTTTTCCTTAGGTCCTCAGAAACGCGAAGAATTATGATCTCTGGAGAAGGACAGGAAATTACCCCCTTTGAAAAACAGTTTTTATACTAAATATTAGTTTTTTCTGATCTGTCTATACAACTGCTGATGTACTGGCTGGGCCGCACCTTTTGATTCTGAGCATTTGATTCTGACTTCTGCACTCTGGTGGCCGCTGGATCTTTGGGATTGAAGCTGTATTGGAATTGTACCTCAGAGGAAGACCAAGTGGCTGATCTTCTGGACTCTGTAAAGAGCATTCTTCTAGCCAGAGGGTGGAATGGCAGCAGCAACTGGAAGAAAATGGGTTTTTTGGTGCCCACACCCGAGAGCACACACATGCTGCGGTGTCTCAGCAACCAGGGCCAGCTAAAGCCGCCATGTTCTTCCTTACCTCAGTTTACCTGCAGCCTGCGCTGCACTGCAGATGCCCATCCTCCCCAGGGTCTGGCCGGCAGAAGCTCTGTCCAAGGTCCACACATCTCCAGGTTTATGCCAACATGCTCCTTGTGCCCTCCCCACTTTCTCTTCCCACGCATTAGGTGCATTGTTTAACTGAAATCCAACCGACAACTGTGTGTCAAGGCTGGTTTGGTGCAGTGGCTGGGCAAATTAATTTTGGGCCGGGATGGCGGTGGGTTGCAGTGAGGGTAGGGAAAATATCAGGAGTAGGAACGTTCCGGGGGTTATGGGAAGGGAAGGAAGACTAGAACTGGCCATCCTCTTTTTTAATCCATTAGTAGCGCCATGGCTCATTTGAAATGAAAATGTTACACTTATTCCCCACCCAACCACAGAGAACTTTCTAGGAAATTGTTTGGAAAACACATTTTATATCTGTGAAAGTCTTTGCTTTTTCTTTCCACTTTCTAGTGGAAAGAAACTGTTACCAGTTTCCTTACTGGATACAGCCATGCTCAACCTCCCTTGTATCCAGCCCGTCAGGATCAGGGTCAGGCTCCCTCAAGACGAGCATCGCATTGTCTGCCCTGTCCTGCGCAGGATTTTCTCTCAGACCCAGGGGACATTGCCTTGGACTTTCCTCTACAAATGCCCTCAGTTCTAAGACCAGGAATGATTCTGCTTGTGGAACGTGTGGCTTTCTGTCCTATTTTCCTTTTATTTGAGCACTGCAGGTTACCTTTGGCGCCCATAGCAGTTCTGTCTTCATGTCTCTGCGTCATGAAGCCCCATTTGCCTTTAGTCCCTGCTTTGTGTGTCTTCACTTCCACAGCCCGTGTTACCCCTTGGGGCAGCCTGTGCTGGTGAATGCGCTGTCGAGTCTTGGGTATGTTATTGGCCTGAGTGGGCGTGAGGCCCCGGCATCTGACTCCATCTGCCAGGCTGCAGGGCACAGCAGTACTGGCATAGACAGGCACGCTCTGTCTTCCAATGTGCACCAGCCTTTTCTTGCATATTTTGCCTGTTTTTTTTTTTTTTTGAGACGGAGTCTCGCTCTGTTGCCCGGGCTGGAGTGCAGTGGCCGGTTCTCAGCTCACTGCAAGCTCCGCATCCCAGGTTTATGCCATTCTCCTGCCTCAGCCTCCGAGTAGCTGGGACTACAGGCGCCCGCCAGGTCGCCCGGCTAGTTTTTTTTTTTTTTGTATTTTTTAGTAGAGACGGGGTTTCACCGTGTTAGCCAGGATGGTCTCAATCTCCTGACCTCATGATCCGCCCGTCTCGGCCTCCCAAAGTGCTGGGATTACAGGCTTGAGCCACCGCGCCCGGCCTATTTTGCCTGTTTTTAAAAAATAGGAGAGGGTGCAGATGGATAGCTGTGCCCTCACCCTTCTAAGCCTGGTAATATATTGATGTGCAGACTTTTTTTAAAATCTTAAGTTTTATCACAAATATCAAGTAATTTATTTTTTCCATTTTCAAATACAAAAGTTAGCCTAGGAAGCCTCCCAGTCATCCCGAAGGGCCTTTTGACTTTACTTTTATAATTCAATAAAAAATTGAGGAGGGGATTAATGGGTACAATGAAAACAAAACAAAAAAAAATTAAGGAGAGGAGAGCTCGAAAGAGGATAAGGGACTGAAAAGGCACCTCAGAATGGCTGCTGTGGGCAGAGTCTGTGGCATGACTTTTCCCGCCCTGCCCCTCTGGTCAGAGCAGCTGAGAGATGGAATCAGTGAGATTAAAAAACTTTTGTTTGTCCGGGCGCGGTGGCTCATGCCTGTAATCCCAGCACTTTGGGAGGCCGAGGCGGGTGGATCACGAGGTCAGGAGTTCAAGACCAGCCTGGCCAATATGGTGAAACCCCATCTCTACTAAAAATACAAAAATTAGCCGGGTGTGCTGGCTCATGCCTGTATTCCTAGCTACTCAGGAGGCAGAGACAGGAGAATCGCTTGAACCTGGGAGGCAGAGGTTGCAGTGAGCTGAGATCGCACCACTGCACTCCAGTCTGGGTGACAGAGCAAGACTCCGAAAACAAACAAAAAAATACTTTTGTTCAAGCTGCATCTTCACATTGAATGAAGCATTCAGAGAGGTGACTGCTGCTGTCCACAACTGTGGGCAGAAGGGTGCCTTTTCCCGGTTTATCGTCCAGGAGGTTGAACGGGAAAGACTCAAATCGCTGAGGTATATGTTTTCCAGATGCTGGCCCCCATGGCACCTTTTCCTGTGTCTTTCTACCAAGCCTCTTGTGTTTATTCTACGCAAGGAAGACAAAGAGTAGACCATGTTCTCTGTGTGCTGTGTATGTCCTGGTGTCACTCATTGCCTCCTCTCTGTCACCACCCTGACAAAAGTCAGCTGAATAGTTGACTCCGAATAATGCAAGACCCAGCTTACTTCCAGAATGGTCCAGGACCCTCCTCCTCCTGCCAGTTTCTTTTTTGGTTCATGTGGCATAATCATCTTCCAAAATTAACTGAATGCCCCAGAAAATGATGTTACCACTAAAATATTGTCTCCAAGAAGGCATACTGTAACGGAAAAGATAGGTAAGAGATTTTTTTCCCGAGAAGTAAGAATTGATTGTGTTGAATGTTCAAAGTCTGGAAACTGTTCACAGTATGTTGTTCTTAGCTATTATTTATATATAATGAATTATTTTCTCTCTCAATCATGCCATAGTGGAGACTTTTGTTTCTGAATAAGTGACAGAGTAATATGAAATACTGTGATATGTCAGAGTGACATGCAGCACCATGAGCCTGTTTTTATGTTCTGTGAACAGTGGCATTAGATTGAGATCAAAGCCTGTCACAGACTGCTGCTCGGGGTGTGGGGATATGCCAGAGTCCTGTGTTTGGTTTTAGAAGTTTACTGAATGTTTCCCACATGGAGTAATGGATGGCATGTTAGTTTCTGTAAGAGCGATAAAGTTGTACATCTGTCATAGTTGCATTTCAAATTGAACACATAGATGCTTGCCTGTCTACTTGGGTGAATGCCTCTTGGGAGAGCACAGATTACATGCATGATGTATGTTAAGAAACAGATTCCGGCCAGGCACGGTGGCTTAAACTTGTAATCCCAGCACTTTGGGAAGCTGAGGCGGGCAGATTGCGAGGTCAAGAGATTGAGACCATCCTGGCTAACATGGTGAAACCCTGTCTCTACTAAAAATACAAAAATTAGCTGGGCATGGTGGCGCATGCCTGTAGTCCTAGCTATTTGGGAGGCTGAGGCAGGAGAATCACTTGAACCCAGGAGGCAGAGGTTGCAGTGAGCCAAGATCGCGCCAGTGTGCTCCAGCCTGGTGATAGAGCGAGACTCCGTGTAAAAAAAAAAAATTAAATTAAAAAAAAAAAAACACAACAGTTTCCATAAATGGAGTTTGATTTGCTCTGCTGTCCTTAAGCCCTCATGGGTTTTGTTTGTTTGTTTGTTTTTTTGAAAGAGTCTCATTCTGTCACCCAGACTGGGGTGCAGTGGTGCGATCTTGGCTCACTGCAACCTCTGCCTCCCAAGTTCAAACAATTCTCCAGCCTCAGCCTCCCGAGTAGCTGGGATTACAGGCGCCTGCCACCATGCCCGGTTAATTTTTGTATTTTTAGTAGAGACGGGTTTTACCATGTTGGTTGGCCAGGCTGATCTCGAACTCCTGACCTCAGGTGATCTGCCCACCTTGGCCTCCCAAAGTGCTGGGATTACAGGCGTGAGCCACTATGTCCGGCCAAGCCCTCGTGTTCTGAACCTTGTCAAGGCTCTGCCTGAATGAGTTTTCATCTGATTGTGGGGACCAAGTCCCTGAGTAGAGGGCCAAGAGCTAGGGACGGGGGGAAGATACTGGCCCACGTGGTAGAGAGGAAAGAATTCCCAGAGTTTCCTTTAGCCAGGAAACCTACTCTAGTGACCCCGTGACCTGGACAGTCAGACCCCACCCTGATAGTGACAAGTGTAAAATGACTCGCTTCCTCCCCCACCCTCCGGAAGTATATTCAGATACTTGAAAGCGATCCTTTTCTAAAATTGCCGTACCCAATTTGGCCTGAATGATTAAAAGAAATAACTCAAGAGTTACAAGGGAAAAAAGAAAAAGAGTTACAAGGGCATTCTAGTCTCTTTTTCGGAACAGAATATTAGTGCTGTGGTACTGCGCTCCGTGGGAGTGGAGGTGTATTGGTAAAGCCACCTGATGGAAGCTTTCTCTTGGTAACAAAAATGGAGGGTATATTATGTGCAGTTATTTAAATATTTGTATTCCATTGTTGAGTGTGTTTTTTTTTTCCCCCGAGACAGAGATTTGCTCCTGTTGCCCAGGCTGGAGTACAATGGTGTGATCTCGGCTCACTGCATCCTCTGCCTCCTGGGTTCAAGTGATCCTTCTGCCTCAACCTCCCAAGTGTAGCTGGGATTACAGGTGTGCGCCACCACGCCTGGCTAATTTTTGCCTTTTTTTTTTTTTTTTGAGATGGAGTCTCGCTCTATTGCCCAAGCTGGAGTGCAGTGGCATGATCTCAACTCACTGCAGCCTCTGCCTCCCGGGATCAAGCGATTCTCCTGACTCAGCCTCCTGAGTAGCTGGGGTTACAGGTGCCTGCCACCTGCCTGTTTAATTTTTGTATTTTCAATAGAGACAAGGTGTTGCCGTGTTGACCAGGGTGGTCTCAAACTCCTGACCTCAAGTGATCCACCCGCATTGACCTCCCAAAGTGCTGGGATTACAGGCGTGAGCCACTGCGCCTGGCCCATTGTTGTGTAATTTTAATAATTAGTTTTTTAAGTACTTGATTTTATGCGCACATTTTTGTGGGATGATTGCAGTTAATCAAATATAGCTTGTCGTGTGTAGTTTGGTAAGATAACTTTTTTAAATTCATGTTTTCTCTGCCTTGAGGTAGTGAGGGAAAGATCTTAATCAGGATTTTGGTGATTACCTGATTGAATTCAAGCAAATGAGACATCATGAAGTTCAGTGGTTATTGATAGTTCAGGGTATATACCTGAAATGCCTGGAGGATACAGATTTCTCATTCAGTCTTCGGTCTTTCATTTCTCTGTATACAGAAATGACACTTCTGAGAGGCAGTAGTAGCAGGAAGTCTATGAATTGAGTAGAGGGTCCCTTTCCTCAGGCTGTCATTGATCAGTGACAATTTATAAAAACAAACTACAAAGTCTGCGTGCGGCAAGCAGCCACCTGCTTCCTAGAAGGAGCCCATGAAGGTTAAACTCCATGGTCAGTATTCGCAAGCGCCGGGCATGGTGGCTCACGCCTGTAATCCTAGCACCTTGGGAGGCCTAGGCGGGCGGATCACCCGAGGCCAGGGGTTCGAGGATTTGCAAGCAAATGGTCCTCTCCTGAGTCTTTCCCAGATACTCAGCAGTGCAGAGGCCGGCCGTGGAAGGTTGCAGTGGGACAGGAGTGTACTGTACGCCTTGCCTTACTTGTCACCTTTGAGATTTCCAGAGAAATGGGCATAACAACTCCTAACAACAACAACAAAAAGCAAAACACATTCACCTAAGGTTGACACCAAAAGATTATCAAGTACCATGTTTTCCAGCCGACCAGTTATTCATGGTAATAACAAAATAAAGGTGGGAAACCGTTAGAATTTTTAAGGAAACTATGTACTTTCTTCTTTATGAATATCCAAATTTACTGTAATCCTGCTCCATTAAATGCAACATTGTTATCAGGTGCTGCCCCTTGCTTGGGAACAGCATTGGGCTTTTAAATGGCTGCAGAATCTCTGCACTTGAAGGGAACTGAGAATGAACTCCGTGGTACTGTAAATGAAAATAAGGTCTGCTCAACACAATAAACTTTTCCTCTCTTCTCTAATCCTGCGCAGTCATCCGGCTTTTGTGTTTAGGGAGGGCAGATTGATAGACTGCAGAGTCTGGCCCGTTCATCTAGCGGAAGCTGCAAACCCGGTGGACGAACGAGGGCTTTACCTGAGTCTTGTCTGCTGCTGGGGCTGGCTTCGGGTGGCAGCCAGTTCTTTGGATTCTGAGGATAGCACCCAGGTCTCCTCCAGGTCCTCAACCTCTGGGAGCTGCCCCAGGCAGAACTCGGCAGGCAGGCATAACAGGTGGGTTGGGAGGGGGAACCTCAAGGCAAGAAGGTGTCATGAGACCCCTGGGCCCGCAGAGTTCCTTAGGCGGGTGGCATGGACTTTGCGTTTTGCCAGTTCTCTGAGCTCCTACTCCAGGGTGGATATGCACTGAGGATGTAATCTCTGTGTGATGATGGGGAGGGTGGGGAGGGGCGCCTCGTGCCTGTGAGGGCACAAGAGAGGGCCCTAAGGTGCAGGAGCAGGGACTTGCTGGTCAGGAAAACCTGCTACAAGGAGGTGGTGCTTAGGTTAGCCTGAGGACTAAGTAGGGCAATCCCTGTGGGCGAGGGGTGGGCAGAGAGGAGGAGCTTGAGCTAGTGTCATCGAGGGAGTTGCGTGGAAGCCTGCTCACGGCCAGGATAGGGGAATGGGTTTGATCCTGGGGGCACAAGAAGGCCCCTGAGGGGTTTAAACTGGATGCTGGCATGAAATGGGTTTTTTCTTGTAGTAAACTTTGTATTGAGGTCTGTAGCACATGTTGAAAAGTACATAAACGTACACCTTGATAGATTTTCACAAAGTGAAAGCACTAGCATATCTATCATCGAGATAAAGAAAAGGAAGTTGGAGTTTATTTTAACATTTAAACATCTGATTACAGTCTGACTTCCAGGAAGGACACAGCAGCTTGTATCAGACCAGCCTACGCCTGATCATTACACACACTATTGAAATGCACTGGAGCCTGCCGAGATACAGGCAAGAGGGAGGGGACCAGCCATCAGAAGAAGGGAAGCACATTGGGTCAGAGCCACATCTAAGGCGCTGTTCCTCATGTGGTTCACAGGGAATGAAGCAGAAGGTGGCAGTCTCACTAGGCCCAGGAGCCAAGTCACTTCAGAACATTCTTAACAGCTGCACATCCCAGAAAGGAGGAAACTGCAGAAGCCCCCAACTTTGCCTTGTATAGTCTCGTCAAGTTCTTGGCGGGTTCCTGTATTGTACGTAAACAGGGTAGAATTCCAAACGGAAAGCAACACTTGGAAGGCTGGAAAAGCTGAGCAGAGATTTCAGAAGATGTGCTGGGGAGAAGAAGTTTAGAATTCATGTTTCATCAAATTAGAGGAATTTGGTAACTATTTCAGACTTTCCATTGAAAACCCAGGTTGTAGACCTTAGGATTAGGGCCACATCACAGAACTCAAATCTAGGGTCTAGGACTGAGAGCAAAACTAAAATAGACCTACCTTCATAAAGCCTAAAATGAAGGCTTAACAGAACTCTACTAAACCAAAACAGTTTTGTGGAAAAAAAACTGAATCTGGAGTCTCCATAGTATATGTCATGCGCGTCCGTGTGAAGAGACCACCAAACAGGCTTTGTGTGAGCAACATGGCTGTTTATTCACCTGGTGCAGGCGGGCTGAGTCCGAAAAGAGAGCGAAGGGAGATAAGGGTGGGACTGTTTTATAGGATTTGGGGAGGTAAAGGAAAATTACCGTCAAAGGGGGGTTGTTCTCTGGCGGGCAGGAGTGGGGGTCACAAGGTGCTCAGTGGGGGAGCTTTTTGAGCCAGGAAGAGCCAGGAAAAGGAATTTCACAAGAGAATATCGCTTAAGGCAAGGACCGGCCGTTTTCACTTCTTTTGTGATTCTTCAGTTACTTCGGGCCATCTGGGCGTATACGTGCAAGTCACAGGGGATGCGATGGCTTGGCTTGGCTTGGAGGCCTGACAGTATATTATTCAGAATGTCCAGTGTATAACTACGTCAGTAGGCATGAGAGGAAGTGGTAATATATGACATGTAATCAAGAAAAGAAATCAGGCTGGGTGCGGTGGCACACATCTGTGACCCCAGGACTTTGGGAAGCCGAGGTGGATGGATCACTGGAGCCCAGGAGTTCGAGACCAGCCTGGGCAACATGGTGAAACCCCCATCTCTACAAAAAATACAAAAAATTAGGCAGGCATGGTGGTGTGTGCCTGTAGTCCTAGCTACTCAGAAGGCTGAGGTGGGAAGATCATTTGAGCCTGGGAGGTTGAGGCTGCAGTGAGCTGTCATTGCACTCTAGCCTGGGTGACAGAGGGAGACCCTGTCTCAAAAAAACAACAAAATCAAACCACCCATAAATCAAGGTGTTGAAACCATTCAATAAAAATGTTAAAATAATTATAAACATTTTTCTTAGACATAAGTGGATGCTTTTTTTATTGTCTTTACTTTTGATATGTCCTGAGTTTGTGTGTGTGTGTATATGTGTATATATATATTGACAAAGATTGTGTATATTCAAGATGTACAGTGTGATGATTTGCTACACATGTGCATTGTGTGATTATCACCACTGAGTTAGGACCCCATCCTCACCTGTGCTGCACATTAGATTCCCCAGAACTGATATTTTTCTTTTCTTTTTTTTTTTTTTGAGATGGAGTCTCGCTCTGTTGCCCAGGCTGGAGTGCAGTGGTGTGATCTTGGCTCACTGCAACCTCTGCCTCCCAGATTCAAGCAATTCTCCTGCCTCAGCCTGCTGAGTAGCTGGGATTATGGGCGTGCGCCACCATGCCCGGCTAATTTTTGTGTTTTTAGTAGAGACGGGGTTTCACCATGTTGTTCAGGCTGGTCTCAAACTGCTGACCTCGTGATCTGCCCACCTCAGTCTCCCAAAGTGCTAGGGTTAGAGGCGTGAGCCCCCACGCCTGGCCTATTGCTCAGGCTTAAGTGCAATATTGCAATCTGGCCTCACTGCAACCTCTGCTTCCTGGGTTCAAGCAATTCTCCTGCCTCAGCCTTCCAAGTAGCTGGGATTACAGGCACCTGCCACTGCACCTGGCTAATTTTTGTATTTTTAGTAGAGATTCACCATGTTGGTCAGGCTGATCTGAAACTCCTGACCTCAGGCAATCTGCCCACCTTGACCTCCCAGAGTGCTAGGATTACAGGCACGAACCACCACGCCCAGTCCCCGCAGAACTTACCTTTAAACTGAGAGTTTGTGCTCTTTGATCAGCATCTCCTCATTTCCCCATTTGCAGAAGAAAAGTCAGTGAACTTGAAGGCAGGTTAATAGAAAGTATCTAAATTGAAAAAGAGGAAAAGAGATTGAAAAAAGAATAAGTGAGCAGAGACTCAATAAACTGTGAGACAGTATAACAGATGCGTAACTAAATCCCAGGAGAGGAGAGAAAATGTGGCAGAAAAAAAAAATACGGAGAAATAGTGGCCAAAATGCTGTTTTTTAAAAATGTGATTTTGACCCAGTTCTGAGGCCCTAGCTTTGAGGTCTTGGCTAGAGGCCAGTCAGTCCTCTAGAGCAGCCAATCAAGTTTATGCCCTGAACTACCTCCCTTCTTCAGCTCAAGCTCCATGCCAGCACCCTGACACCCCAGGGCGGTACCAGGCAACCTGCAACAGTCCCTGTGGCCCAGCGCCTGCTGAGATTATCCCAGTCAGTCTCAGTCTGCTGCCCCTGCCTTGCCTGCTCTTCCTGGGAAACCACTATCAGGGGTCTTGCCCACATTCCCCTGGTCCCTGTGCCCCATAACCACTGGTTGCTTCCCCTGAGCGGCCCTGCGTGGAGGGCTGTTTCTCCCCGGGGAACTGAGTGCGACATGTCAAATTTACCGTTTCTCTCTTGATCTGCATCTGGCCTCATCGGAATCACCAGTCCCTCCCCTTAAAAGCAGGATGAATGTAAAGAAGACCACACCTAGGTGCATCATAGTCAAATGCTGAAAACTAAAGATAAAATCATGAAAAAGCAGTAGCCGGGGGAAAAAAAACCACCTGATGTGTAGGGGAACAACAGTGAAAATGACAGCTGACTTTCCATCAGGAACGGGGGAGCAACATCATAGAAGGCTGAAAGAAGAGCTAACGTCCTACATGCAGGGAAAATATTCCTCAAAAATGAACTCGGGGCCCGGCGCGGTGGCTCACATCTGTAATCCCGGCACTTTGGGAGGCCAAGGTGGATGGATCACCTGAGGTCAGGAGTTTGAGACCAGCCTGGCCAACATTGTGAAACCCCGTCTCTACCAAAAGTACAAAAATTAGCCGGGTGTGGTGGCAGGAACCTGTAATCTCAGCTACTCTGGAGGCTGAGGCAGGAGAATCGCTTGAACCCGGGAGGCAGAGGTTGCAATGAGCCAAGATCATGCCATTGCACTGCAGCCTGGGTGACCGAGGGAGACTCCGTCTCAAAAAAAAAAAAAAGTTGAAATAAAAACATTTTAGAGTAGCTGAATGCTGACAGAGTTCATTGTAGGAGGCAAGTACTACAAAAAAGTGCTAAAAAAAATAAAATGAAAGGCTCCCAGCGGGGGTGGTCCCAAGAGTTGGGGTTCAGTGTCCTCCAAGCCCTGGTCCTCTCCAGTGGGCCTGGGTTCCACCCCGCCTGACCCGTTCTCCCTACCCTGAGGTTGGCTTCAATGCTAAGGAAGCCCACAATGTTGTCGAAGAGTGTGTCGATGGCGTTTCAGCTGGTGAAGATTATAATCACAACAATATCAACCAAGCATAGTGGAACAATCCTTAACACATCTGGTTAAGTTGGGAAAAGCTTATAAATATATTGTGACCTGTGCAGTGGTCTAGAAGAGCACACCTGGCTTTCCAGCAGCCAGCTCCGGTTTTTGGAATACCACATCTGATGGAACCTGTACCATAAGATGGGAGAACCAGACCATGAACTGTATTGTCAACGTTTTTGCCATTGCTATTGTTCTTTAACTGACTAAAAATGTTGGGCTAAAGCCATTAACTTAAGAATTAGTGTATCCTTTCAAAAAATAGAGTAATAGTTATGTATTAGTGTGCTAGATGACAAGCATGCAATTTGTTTTTTTTTTTTTTTTTTTTTTTTTTTTTATTATACTTTAAGTTCTAGGGTACATGTGCATAACGTGCAGGTTTGTTACATATGTATACTTATGCCATGTTGGTGTGCTGCACCCATCAACTCGTCAGCACCCATCAATTCATCATTTATATCATGTATAACTCCCCAATGCAATCCCTCCCTCCTCCCCCCTCCCCCCTCCCCATGATAGGCCCCAGTGTGTGATGTTCCCCTTCCCGAGTCCAAGTGATCTCATTGTTCAGTTCCCACCTATGAGTGAGAACATGCAGTGTTTGGTTTTCTCTTCTTGTGATAGTTTGCTGAGAATGATGGTTTCCAGCTGCATCCATGTCCCTACAAAGGACGCAAACTCATCCTTTTTTATGGCTGCATAGTATTCCATGGTGTATATGTGCCACATTTTCTTAATCCAGTCTGTCACAGATGGACATTTGGGTTGATTCCAAGTCTTTGCTATTGTGAATAGTGCCGCAATAAACATACGTGTACATGTGTCTTTGTAGTAGAATAATTTATAATCCTTTGGGTATATACCCAGTAGTGGGATGGCTGGGTCATATGGTACATCTAGTTCTAGATCCTTGAGGAATTGCCATACTGTTTTCCATAATGGTTGAACTAGTTTACAATCCCACCAACAGTGTAAAAGTGTTCCTATTTCTCCACATCCTCTCCAACACCTGTTGTTTCCTGACTTCTTAATGATTGCCATTCTAACTGGTGTGAGATGGTATCTCATTGTGGTTTTGATTTGCATTTCTCTGATGGCGAGTGATGATGAGCATTTTTTCATGTGTCTGTTGGCTGTATGAATATCTTCTTTTGAGAAATGTCTGTTCATATCCTTTCCCCACTTTTTGATGGGGTTGTTTGTTTTTTTCTCATATATTTGTTTGAGTTCTTTGTAGATTCTGGATATTAGCCCTTTGTCAGATGAGTAGGTTGCAAAAATTTTCTCCCATTCTGTAGGTTGCCTGTTCACTCTGATGGTAGTTTCTTTTGCTGTGCAAAAGCTCTTTAGTTTAATTAGATCCCATTTGTCAATTTTTGCTTTTGCTGCCGTTGCTTTTGGTGTTTTAGACATGAAGTCCTTGCCCATGCCTATGTCCTGAATGGTACTACCTAGATTTTCTTCTAGGGTTTTTATGGTATTAGGTCTAACATTTAAGTCTCTAATCCATCTTGAATTAATCTTCGTATAAGGGGTAAGGAAAGGATCCAGTTTCAGCTTTCTACTTATGGCTAGCCAATTTTCCCAGCACCATTTATTAAACAGGGAATCCTTTCCCCATTTCTTGTTTCTCTCAGGTTTGTCAAAGATCAGATGGCTGTAGATGTGCGGTATTATTTCTGAGGACTCTGTTCTGTTCCATTGGTCTATATCTCTGTTTTGGTACCAGTACCATGCTGTTTTGGTTACTGTAGCCTTGTAGTATAGTTTGAAGTCAGGTAGCGTGACGCCAGCTTTGTCCTTTTGACTTAGGATTGTCTTGGCAATGCGGGCTCTTTTTTGGTTCCATATGAACTTTAAAGCAGTTTTTTCCAATTCTGTGAAGAAACTCATTGGTAGCTTGATGGGGATGGCATTGAATCTATAAATAACCTTGGGGAGTATGGCCATTTTCACGATATTGATTCTTCCTATCCATGAGCATGGTATGTTCTTCCATTTGTTTGTGTCCTCTTTTATTTCACTGAGCAGTGGTTTGTAGTTCTCCTTGAAGAGGTCCTTGACATCCCTTGTAAGCTGGATTCCTAGGTATTTTATTCTCTTTGAAGCAATTGTGAATGGAAGTTCATTCCTGATTTGGCTCTCTGCTTGTCTGTTACTGGTGTATAAGAATGCTTGTGATTTTTGCACATTAATTTTGTATCCTGAGACTTTGCTGAAGTTGCTTATCAGCTTAAGGAGATTTTGGGCTGAGACGATGGGGTTTTCTAAATATACAATCATGTCATCTGCAAACAGGGACAATTTGACTTCTTCTTTTCCTAACTGGATACCCTTGATTTCTTTCTCTTGCCTGATTGCCCTAGCCAGAACTTCCAACACTATGTTGAATAGGAGTGGTGAGAGAGGGCATCCCTGTCTTGTGCCAGTTTTCAAAGGGAATTTTTCCAGTTTTTGCCCATTCAGTATGATATTAGCTGTGGGTTTGTCATAAATAGCTCTTATTATTTTGAGGTACGTTCCATCAATACCGAATTTCTTGAGCGTTTTTAGCATGAAGGGCTGTTGAATTTTGTCAAAAGCCTTTTCTGCATCTATTGAGACAATCATGTGGTTCTTGTCTTTGGTTCTGTTTATATGCTGGATTACGTTTATTGATTTGCGAATGTTGAACCAGCCTTGCATCCCAGGGATGAAGCCCACTTGATCATGGTGGATAAGCTTTTTGATGTGCTGCTGAATCCGGTTTGCCAGTATTTTATTGAGGATTTTTGCATCAATGTTCATCAGGGATATTGGTCTAAAATTCTCTTTTTTTGTTGTGTCTCTGCCAGGCTTTGGTATCAGGATGATGTTGGCCTCATAAAATGAGTTAGGCAGGATTCCCTCTTTTTCTATTGATTGGAATAGTTTCAGAAGGAATGGTACCAGCTCCTCCTTGTACCTCTGGTAGAATTCAGCTGTGAATCCATCTGGTCCTGGACTTTTTTTGGTGGGTAGGCTATTAATTGTTGCCTCAATTTCAGAGCCTGCTATTGGTCTATTCAGGGATTCAACTTCTTCCTGGTTTAGCCTTGGGAGAGTGTAAGTGTCCAGGAAATTATCCATTTCTTCTAGATTTTCTAGTTGATTTGCGTAGAGGCGTTTATAGTATTCTCTGATGGTAGTTTGTATTTCTGTGGGGTCAGTGGTGATATCCCCTTTATCATTTTTTATTGCATCTATTTGATTCCTCTCTCTTTTCTTCTTTATTAGCCTTGCTAGCGGTCTGTCAATTTTGTTGATCTTTTCAAAAAACCAACTCCTGGATTCATTGATTTTTTGGAGGGTTTTTAGTGTCTCTATCTCCTTCAGTTCGGCTCTTATCTTAGTTATTTCTTGCCTTCTGCTAGCTTTTGAATGTGTTTGCTCTTGCCTCTCTAGTTCTTTTAATTGTGATGTTAGAGTGTCCATTTTAGATCTTTCCTGCTTTCTCTTGTGGGCATTTAGTGCTATAAATTTCCCTCTACACAGTGCTTTAAATGTGTCCCAGAGATTCTGGTATGTTGTATCTTTGTTCTCATTGGTTTCAAAGAACATCTTTATTTCCGTTTTCATTTCGTTATGTACCCAGTAGTCATTCAGGAGCAGGTTGTTCAGTTTCCATGTAGTTGAGTGGTTTTGATTGAGTTTCTTAGTCCTGAGTTCTAGTTTGATTGCACTGTGGTCTGAGAGACAGTTTGTTATAATTTCTGTTCTTTTACATTTGCTGAGGAGTGCTTTACTTCCAATTATGTGGTCAATTTTGGAATAAGTGCGATGTGGTGCTGAGAAGAATGTATATTCTGTTGATTTGGGGTGGAGAGTTCTATAGATGTCTATTAGGTCCGCTTGGTGCAGAGATGAGTTCAATTCCTGGATATCCTTGTTAACTTTCTGTCTCGTTGATCTGTCTAATGTTGACAGTGGAGTATTGAAGTCTCCCATTATTATTGTATGGGAGTCTAAGTCTCTTTGTAAGTCTCTAAGGACTTGCTTTATGAATCTGGGTGCTCCTGTATTGGGTGCATATATATTCAGGAGAGTTAGCTCTTCCTGTTGGATTGATCCCTTTACCATTATGTAATGGCCTTCTTTGTCTCTTTTGATCTTTGATGGTTTAAAGTCTGTTTTATCAGAGACAAGGATTGCAACCCCTGCTTTTTTTTGTTCTCCATTTGCTTGGTAGATCTTCCTCCATCCCTTTATTTTGAGCCTATGTATGTCTCTGCATGTGAGATGGGTCTCCTGAATACAGCAGACTGATGGGTCTTGACTCTTTATCCAGTTTGCCAGTCTGTGTCTTTTAATTGGAGCATTTTGTCCATTAACATTTAAGGTTAATATTGTTATGTGTGAACTTGATCCTGCCATTATGATATTAACTGGTTATTTTGCTCGTTAGTTGATGCAGTTTCTTCCTAGCCTCGATGGTCTTTACATTTTGGCATGTTTTTGCGATGGCTGGTACCGGTTGTTCCTTTCCATGTTTAGGGCTTCCTTCAGGGTCTCTTGTAAGGCAGGCCTGGTGGTGACAAAATCTCTAAGCATTTGCTTATCTGTAAAGGATTTTATTTCTCCTTCACTTATGAAACTTAATTTGGCTGGATATGAAATTCTGGGTTTAAAATTCTTTTCTTTAAGATTGTTGAATATTGGCCCCCACTCTCTTCTGGCTTGTAGAGTTTCTGCCGAGAGATCTGCTGTTAGTCTGATGGGCTTCCCTTTGTGGGTAACCCGACCTTTCTCTCTGGCTGCCCTTAAGATTTT
The DNA here is from genome assembly GCF_007565055.1 of Rhinopithecus roxellana. NCBI lineage: Eukaryota > Metazoa > Chordata > Mammalia > Primates > Cercopithecidae > Rhinopithecus > Rhinopithecus roxellana. The sequence continues at coordinate 120,007,039 of NC_044562.1, forward strand.
TTCCTTCATTTCAACTTTGGTGAATCTGGCAATTATGTGTCTTGGAGTTGCTCTTCTGGAGGAGTATCTTTGTGGCGTTCTCTGTATTTCCTGAATTTGAATGTTGGCCTGCCCTACTAGGTTGGGGAAGTTCTCCTGGATGATATCCTGAAGAGTGTTTTCCAACTTGGTTCCATTTTCCCCCTCACTTTCAGGCACCCCAATCAGACGTAGATTTGGTCTTTTTACGTAATCCCATACTTCTTGCAGGCTTTGCTCATTTCTTTTTCTTCTTTTTTCTTTTGGTTTCTCTTCTCGCTTCATTTCATTCATTTGATCCTCAATCGCTGATACTCTTTCTTCCAGTTGATCGAGTCGGTTACTGAAGCTTGTGCATTTGTCACGTATTTCTCGTGTCATGGTTTTCATCTCTGTCATTTCGTTTATGATCTTCTCTGCATTAATTAGTCTAGCTGTCAATTCTTCCACTCTTTTTTCAAGATTTTTAGTTTCTTTGCGCTGGGTACGTAATTCCTCCTTTAGCTCTGATAAGTTTGATGGACTGAAGCCTTCTTCTCTCCTCTCGTCCAAGTCATTCTCTGACCAGCTTTGATCCGTTGCTGGCGATGGGCTGCGCTCCTTTGCAGGGGGAGATGCGCTCTTATTTTTTGAATTTCCAGCTTTTCTGCCCTGCTTCTTCCCCATCTTTGTGGTTTTATCTGTCTCTGGTCTTTGATGGTGGTGACGTACTGATGGGGTTTTGGTATAGGTGTCCTTCCTGTTTGATAGTTTTCCTTCTGACAGTCAGAAGGACTGTCTGTTGGTCTGTTGGAGATTGCTTGAGGTCTACTCCAGACCCTGTTTGCCTGGGTATCAGCAGCAGAGGTTGCCGAAGATAGAATATTGCTGAACAGCGAGTGTACCTGTCTGATTCTTCCTTTGGAAGTTTCCTCTCAGGGGTGTACTCCACCCTGTGAGGTGTGGGGTGTCAGACTGCCCCTAGTGGGGGATTTCTCCCAGCTAGGCTACTCAGGGGTCAGGGACACACCTGAGCAGGCAGTCTGTCCGTTCTCAGATCTCAACCTCCGCGTTGGGAGATCCACGGCTCTCCCCAAAGCTGTCAGACAGAGTCGTTCGCGTCTGCACCGGCTCCCGCTACTTCCCCTGTTGGTCTTCAGCTGTGCGCTGTCCCCAGAGGTGGAGACAGAGACAGGCAGGCTTCCTTGAGCTGCCGTGAGCTCCACCCAGTTCGAGCTTCCCAGCAGCTTTGTTTACCTACTTAAGTCTCAGCAATGGCGGGCGCCCCTCCCCCAGCCTCGCTGCTGCCTTGCGAATAGATCGCGGCAGACTGCTGTGTTAGCAGTGAGGGAGGCTCCGTGGGTGTGGGACCCTCCCGGCCAGGCGTGGGATATATTCTCCTGGTGTGCCTGTATGCTTACAGCGCAGTATTGGGGTGGGAGTCACCCGATTTTCCAGGTGTTGTGTGTCTCAGTTCCCCTGGCTAGGAAAACGGATCCCCTTCCCCCTTGCGCTTCCAGGTGAGGTGATGCCTCGCCCTGCTTCAGCTCTCGCTGGTCAGGCTGCAGCAGCTGACCAGCACCGATTGTCCGGCACTCCCTAGTGAGATGACCCCAGTACCTCAGTTGAAAATGCAGAAATCACCGGTCTTCTGTGTCGCTCGCGCTGGGAGTTGGAGACTGGAGCTGTTCCTATTCGGCCATCTTGCTCCGCCCTCAAGCATGCAATTTGTAAGCAACATGCTGTAATCCCAGCACTTTGGGAGGCTGAGACAGGTGGATCACGAGGTCAGGAAATCCAGACCATACTGGCTAACACGGTGAAACCCCGTCTGTACTGAAAAATACAAAAAAATTAGCGGGGTATAGTGGTGGGCGCCTGCAGTCCCGGCTACTTGGGAGGCTGAGGCAGGAAAATGGCGTGAACCTGGGAGGCGGAGCTAGCAGTGAGCTGAGATCTCGCCACTGCACTCCAGCTGGGGCAACAGAGCAAGACTCTGTCTCAAAAACAAAAACAAACAAACAAAAAAAGCAAAATGAAAAGCACTTAGTGCTTTCTGACAGAATTATGGATGTAATTTTAAGAGTTGCTTCTAGCAAGTTAAAAGTGCATACAAAATATGCAACTCTTAGTTAAAGGCTTTATTATCAGTCTTATGTATACAAGTAGTAAATTTTGTCATTGTTTTAGTTACAGCCATCTGTAAATAATTTTAAAGACTTACGTGGGGTTCAAATTGAGTGGAATAGAGTGTAGATTAAAAGTATACAATTGGCCGGGCGTGGTGGCTCAAGCCTGTAATCCCAGCACTTTGGGAGGCCGAGACGGGCGGATCACGAGGTCAGGAGATCAAGACCATCCTGGCTAACACAGTGAAACCCCGTCTCTACTAAAAAATACAAAAAACTAGCTGGGCGAGGTGGTGGCGCCTGTAGTCCCAGCTACTCAGGAGGCTGAGGCAGGAGAATGGCGGGAACCCGGGAGACGGAGCTTGCAGTGAGCTGAGATCCAGCCACTGCACTCCAGCCTGGACGACACAGCGAGACTCCGTCTCAAAAAAAAAAAAGTATACAATTGACTGGGCGCAGTGGCTCACACCTGTAATCCCAGTACTTTGGGAGGCTGAGGTGGGTGAATCACAAGGTCAGGAGATTGAGACCATCCTGGCTAACACAGTGAAACCCCATCTCTACTAAAAAATACAAAAAATTAGTCAGGCGTGGTGGCACATGCCTGTAGTCCCACCTACTCAGGAGGCTGAGGCAGGAGAATCGCTTGAACCCAGGAGGTGGAGATTGCAATGAACTGAGATTGCACCACTGCACTCCAGCCTGGGCAACAGAGCAAGACTCAGTCTCTAAATAAATAAATAAAAGAATAATATTAACAAAATAAATGAGTTGAATGCAGTGATCTTTGTTTTTGGCACATCAGAAATTCTTGGTCATTCATGTTTCTTTATGCTGCTGGCTTTTGTGCCCTTGAAGAGTATAATAGTGACCAAAATATATATATGCAGACATTTTTTATTGTGGTTGAAGCCTGATTTAAGAAAAGAAAAATTCATACCTTGTGAACTTGCTATCTGCTGTGTTTCTAATTAAAATATAATACGTATTATCTTCCTGTGCTGGAAAAAAACAAAAAACAGGGGCCGAGCACAGTGGCTCATGCCTGTAATCCCAGCACTTTGGGAGGCTGAGGCGGGCGGATCACGAGGTCAAGAGATGGAGACAATCCTGGCTAACACGGTGAAACCCCGTCTCTACTAAAAATACAAAAAAAAAAAAAAAAAAAAAAAGCCAGCCATGGTGATGGGCACCTGTAGTCTCAGCTACTCGGGAGGCTGAGGCAGGAGAATCACTTGAACCTGGGAGGCAGAGGTTGCAGTGAGCTGAGATTGCACCACTGCACTCCAGCCTGGGCGACAAGAGTGAGACTTCATCTCAAAAAAGAAAAAGGGGAAATGATGCCAAATATAAATTCAAACCCCCAGGGAGGAAGGAGAAGCACTGGGAATAGTAAATATGTGGGTAAATACACTATTATTTTCTTGACTTGAGTTCTTTACAAGACCATTGATTGCTTAAAACAGAAATAACATTGGTATATTGTGGGGTGTATAGCACGTAGAGTAAAATATATGACAATCACACAAAGGCTGAAAGTTGTAAGGTTCTTAAATCTACTGTGATTTCTTATGAGGACAGGGCAGGAGAAACTGGAAAGCTAAGGCAGCATATCACTTTCTCTAGCACAGCCATCAAAAAAACGCAAAGTGTTACAGCCAAAAAGCAAAAGAAGAGGTACAATGGAATGCTGAAAACTTTTTAAAAATTAGGGCTGGCGGACGCAGTGGCACATGCCTGTAATCCCAGCACTTTGGAAGGCCAAGGTGGGCAGATCACCTGAGGTCAGGAGTTCGGGACCAGCCTGGCCAACATGGTGAATCCCCGCCCCCTGTCTCTACTAAAAATACAAAAGCTAGCCGGATGTGATGACGGGTGCCTGTAATCCCAGCTACTTGGGAGGCTGAGGCAGGAGAATCACTTGAACCCGGGAGGCACAGGTTACAGTGAGCCAAGATCATACCACTGCACTCCAGCGAGACTCTGTCTCAAAAAAAAAAAAAAAAAAGAAAGAGAAAATTTAAGGCTGGATGCACTGGCTCTCGTCTGTAATTCTAGCACTTTCAGAGGCCGAGGTGGGAGAATCACTTAAGCCCGGGAGTTAGAGACCACCCTGGGCAACATAGGAGACTCCATCTCTACAAAAAAAGTTAAAAATGAAAAAAAAAAAAGTTATTTTAATTAAAAAATTCCCCTGAAACATAAAACGTGATCAACCCAATTGAAGACAGGAATGGAAGGACAGAAGAATCAGTACAGAGGAGACAAGTGACTAAATAGTAGCCATCAAACTCAAAACTAAAAAACATCAGTAATTACAAGTTAATTTTCTTAAACACTCTAAATAAGAGGCTAAGATTTTCACATTGGACTTTAAAAAGCAATTTACCAGAATTGGCTGGGCGCAGTGGCTCAAGCCTGTAATCCCAGCACTTTGGGAGGCCGAGACGGGCGGATCACAAGGTCAGGAGATTGAGACCATCCTGGCTAACACGGTGAAACCCTGTCTCTACTAAAAAATACAAAAACCTAGCCGGGCGAGGTGGCGGCGCCTGTAGTCCCAGCTACTCGGGAGGCTGAGGCAGGAGAATGGCGTAAACCCGGGAGGCGGAGCTTGCAGTGAGCTGAGATCCGGCCACTGCACTCCAGCCTGGGCGACAGAGCGAGACTCCGTCTCAAAAAAAAAAAAAAAAAAAAAAAAAAAAAAAAAAAAAAAAAAATTTACCAGAATTGCACGTCAAATGAAAGTAGATAGGGTGAAAGAGATCTAGCGGGTGGTCACGGCACTGAGTCACCCATTGATCTGGCAAGATCAACTGGAAGCAACTATTCTGGTGCTCTGGACCCTGTTCAAACACTTAAAACCACCAGGGAAGCACTTCCTGGAGGAAGAGACTGCTGATTGGTGAGTTAGTGGCGTATGTGACCCACCACCATCCCCCTTCCTCAGTGCCACCTCAGCTGTAGGGATGGCTGCCTGCACTCTTGGAACATCTGACTGGTACCAGGGTGGGCAGTGGTGACCTCCTCCAAAAAAAAATTGGATCTGTAAATGCTGGCTGGTCTGGTGTACCCTGAGGAAGCGGCACAGGCACCTGCTTCAGGTTTGGCCCTCTTGGCAGTGGTGGCAGCTCCTTACCCTTCTATCAGAAGATTTAGCGTCTCATTGGGCGCCACCAACGTGGTGTCCAGGCACTGTGTGGAGGTTGGCCAAGTGGCTTACCTCTCTGGACCTCGTGCCGAAAAGCTGGTTGCGATGATAGATGTTGTTGATGAGAACAGGGCTTTGGTTGGTGGAGCTTGCACTCAGGTAAGGAGACAGGCCATGCTGTTCAAATGCATGCAGCTCACTGACTTTATCCTCAAGTTCCCACACAGTGCCTGCTCCAGAGGCATGGCCAACAAGCCTGGCAGAAGGCAACCACCAATACAAAATGGACAGCCACACAATGGGCCAAGAAGAGTGAAGCCAGAGAAGGGGAAGCCAAAATGATAGATGCTGATCATTTTAGTCATGAAGGCAAATAAAATGAGGAACAGAGTGATCAAGAATGAAATTAAGAAGCTTCAAAAGACTGCTCTCCTGAAAGCTTCTCCCCAGATAGCACCTGTTGCCCAGGCTGGAGTGCCAATGGCATGATCCTTTGTCACTGCAACCTCTGCCTCCCAGGTTCAAGCAATCCTCCCACCTCGGCCTCCCAAGTAGCTGGGACTACAGGCACGTGCCACCATGCCAGGCTAGGTTTTTTTTTTTTTTTTTTTTTTTTTTTTGAGACGGAGTCTTGCTCTGCCACCCAGGCTGGAGTGCAGTGGCCGGATCTCAGCTCACTGCAAGCTCTGCCTCCCGGGTTTACGCCATTCTCCTGCCTCAGCCTCCCAAGTAGCTGGGACTACAGGCGCCCACCTCGTCGCCCGGCTAGTTTTTTGTATTTTTAAGTAGAGACAGGGTTTCACTGTATTAGCCAGGATGGTCTCGATCTCCTGACCTCGTGATCCGCCCGTCTCGGCCTCCCAAAGTGCTGGGATTACAGGCTTGAGCCACCGCGCCCGGCCTTTTGTTTTTTGTTTTGTATTTTTGGTAGAGATGGGATTTAGCTATGTTGGCCAGGCTGGTTTCAAACTCCTAACCTCAAGTGATCCGCTGGTCTCTGCCTCCCAAAGTGCTGGAATTATAGGCGTCAGCCACTGGACCCAGCCAAGAACAAATGTCTGTAAACATACAAACTAACAAAACTGGGACAAAAAGGACTAGAAAATCTGACTACACCCATAACAAGTAAGGAGATTGAAACAATAATCAAAAAACTCCCAATAAAGAAAATCCCAGGACCTGATAGCTTTACTGGTGAACTCTACTGAATATTTAGAGATTAATGTACCACTGTTTCTCAAACTCATCCAGAAAATCCAAGAAGGAACAACACTTCTGAACTCATTCTATGAGGCCAGCATTACTCTGATACCAAAGCTTTGTATCTTTTAGGGTACAAAGATCTTATAAGAAAACTGGAGGCTAACCTTCCTTATGAAGAAGCAAAAATTCTCAACAAAATACTACCGAACCAAATCCAGCAGTATATTAAATTGATTATACACCATGAACAAGTGGAATTGATCCCCAGAACAAGGGTAGTTCAACATAGAAAAAATACCACGCCATATTAATAGAATGAAGGAAAAATACTAGATTCAGCCAGGTGCAGTGTCTCATGCCTGTAATCCCAGCACTTTGGGAGGCTGAGGTTGGTGGATCACTTGAGGTCCAGAATTCAAGACCAGCTTGACCAACATGGCGAAACCCCGCCTCTAGTAAAAATACAAAAATTAGCCAGGTGTGGTGGCGGACACCTGTAATCCCAGCTACTCAGGAGGCTGAGGCAGGAGAATCGCTTGAACCTGGGAGGTGGAGGTTGCAGTGAGCCAAGACCGTGCCACTGCACTCCAGCCTGCGTGAGAGAGTGAGACTTCATCTAAAAAATAATAATAATAAATAGGCCGGGCGCGGTGGCTCAAGCCTGTAATCCCAGCACTTTGGGAGGCCGAGACGGGCGGATCACAAGGTCAGGAGATTGAGACCATCCTGGTTAATACGGTGAAACCCCGTCTCTACTAAAGAATACAAAAAACTAGCTGGGCGACGAGGCGGGCGCCTGTAGTCCCAGCTACTTGGGAGGCGGAGGCAGGAGAATGGCGTGAACCTGGGAGGCGGAGCTTGCAGTGAGCTGAGATCCGGCCACCGCACTCCAGCCTGGGTGACAGAGCCAGACTCCGTCTCACAAAAAAAAAAAAAAAAAAAAAAAAAAAAAAAAAAATAATAATAATAATAATAATAATAAATAAAAGATTATCTCAGTTGATTTTTAAAAATTGATTAAATTCAATACCCTTTCATGATAAAAACACTCAATAAACTAGGAATAGAAGGGAATATTCCCTGCATGATAAAGATTGTATGTGAAAAATCCACATCATACTCAGTGGTGTAAGACTAAAATCTTTCCCCCTAAGATCACGTAAAAGACAATGATGCCCACTTTTGCCACCTCTATTCAACATAGTACTAAAAGTTGTGGCTGGAGAAATTAGGCAAGAAAGAGAAATAAAAGACACCCAACTTTTTTTGTGTGTGAGACAGGTCTCACTCTGTCACCCAGGCTAGGGTGCAGTGACATGATCACAGCCCACCGTGGCCTCAGCCTCCTGGGCTCAGGTGATTCTCCCACCTCAGCCTCCTGAGTAGCTAAGACTACAAGCATGTGCCACCACACCTGGCTAATTTTTGTATTTTTTATTGAGATAGGATTTTGCCATATTGCTCAGGCTGGTCTCAAACTCCTGGGCTCCCACCTCAGCCTCCCAAAGTGCTGGGGCTACAAGCATGAGCCACTGTGCCTGAATATACCCAAATTGGAAAAGAAGTTATCTCTGTTCACAGATCATATGACCTTATATATAGAAAACCCTAAGGAATCCACAAAAACTGTTAGCACTAAATAATGAATTCAGCAATGTTGTAGGATACAAAATGAACACACAAATAGTAGTATTTCTAAACACTAGCAATGAACAATCCAAAAAGAAATTCCACTTACATATCATCAAAAAAGAGTAAAATGCTTAGGAGTAAAACACAGATGAGAAAGGCTATATACTAAACTACACAACATTCGTGAAAGAAATTGAAGTTCTAATAAATGTAAAGACAAAGTATTTACATTTATTTATCCATACATGTGTTCATGAATTGGAAAATGTAATGTTGTTAAAATGACAATACTCTGCAAATTGATCTAAAGATTCAATATATTTTTGTCAAAATCCCATGGTTATTTTCTGCAAAAATATAAATATTCATCCTAAAATACATATAGAATTTTAGCAGACCCTGAATATTCAAGGCATTCTTGATAAAACAGAACAATGTTGGAGGACACATACTTCCCAATTTGAAAACTTACTAGTATTCAAAACAGTATGCTGTTTTGAACAAAAGCTACAGTATTCAAAACAGTATGCTATCAGCATAAGGATAAACATGTAAACAGATTGAATTGAAAGAAAAACCCTTATATATGTGGTCGATCGACTTTTGATGTGGGTGTCAAAGCAATTAAATAAAGTAAGAACAGGCTGGGTGTGGTGGCTCACGCCTGTAATTCCAACACTTTGGGAGGCCAAGACGGGTGGATCATGAGGTCAGGAATTCAAGACCAGCCTGGCCAAGATGATGAAATCCTATCTCTACTAAAAATACAAAAAAATTAGCTGGGCATGGTGGTGGGCACCTGTAATCCCAGCTACTCGGGAGGCTGAGACAGAGAATTGCTTGAATCCAGGAGGCAGAGGCTGCAGTGAGCTGAGATCATGCCTCTGTACTCCAGCCTGGGCAACAGCTAGACTCCATCTCAGAGAAAAAAAAACAGTAAGAACAGTCTTTTAAAAAAATAGTGCTGAGACAACTGAATAGCCACATGCAAGAGGATGAAGTTTAACTCTACTTCGGCAATGGTTTCTTCAGTATACCACCAAAAGCACAGGTAACAGAAGAAAAAAAACAGATAAATTGGAATTCATTAAAATAAAAAGTTTGTGTGCATCAAGGGACGTCATGAGACAACCTAGGGAATAAGAATAATATTTGTACATCATACATCTGATGACAGATTAATACCAGATCATATAGGAAACTCCTACAACTAAGCAGAAAAAAAAAAACTAAAAAAGCAAACAAAAGACCCGCCCAATGAAAAACTGGGTGAAGGACTTGAATAGACATTTTGCAAAGAAGAGATACAAATGAACAATAAGCTCGTGAAAAGATCTTCAATATCATTAGTCATTAAAAAATTGCAAATCAAAATCTCAATTTAAAAACTCCAACTATAATTATGCGGTAACATGGATATTTCCCTTTTAGCTGTCAATTATTCCTCCGTGTTTTTATTATTTTTAGACATGAGGTCTCCTTATGTTGCTGAGGATGGACTTGAATTCCTGGGCTCAAATGATTCCCCCACCTTAGCCTCCTGAGTAGCTGGTAGTACAGGTGCCCACCAGCATGCTTGGCTTGCACCGTGTATTTTTTTGTTGTAATTTTTATTGTGGTGCAATACATAGAACATAAAATTTACCATTTTAACCATTTTTATATGTACAGTTTAGTGGTCTTAAGTACATTCAGTGTTGTGCAACCATCACCACTATTCATTCCCAGCACTTTTTCATCATCCTATTCAGAAACTCTGTGCCCTTTAAATAATCATTCTCCCTTCTTTCCTCTCTCCAAGTCCCTAGTAACTTTTTAAATTTTATTTTATTTTATTTTTGTTTTAAGACAGGGTCTTACTCTATCGCCCAGGCTGGAGTGCAGTGGCGCCATCTCTGCTCACTGCACCCTCCATCTCCCGGGTTCCAGGAGGCATGTCCCCTCGTGCCTCAGCCTCCCAAGTAGCTGAGATTACAGGTGTGTGCTACTACACCCGTCTAATTTTTGTATTTTTAGTAGAGTTGGGGTTTCACCATGTTGGCCAGGCTGGTTTTGAACTCCTGACCTCAGGCGATCCACCCGCCTCAGCCTCCCAAAGTGTTGGGATTGCAGGTGAGAGCCACTGCCCGGGGCCCAGCCCCTAGTAAATCCTGTCTGTATGAATTTGCCTATTCTGGGTACCTCATGTAGGTGGGATCACAATATTTGCTCTTTTATGCCTAGCTTAATTTCACTTAGCATAGTGTCCTCAAAGTTCATCCACTTTGTAGCATGCCTTAGTCAGCTCTGCTGCGTAACAAAATGCCACAGACTGGGTGGCTTCAAACAGTGGTCCCCAACCTTTTCGGCAGCAGGGACTGCTTTTGTGGAAGACAATTTTTCCACGGCGTGTTGCTGAGGGTATGGTTTCAGGATGAAACTGTTTCACCCTCAGATCATCAGGCATTAGTTGTTAGTTAGATTCTGATAAGGAGTGCGCAACCTGGATCCCCCGCATATGCAGTTCATGATAGGGTTTGCCCTCCTGTGAGAATCTAACGAGGCCGCTGATCTGAGAGGCGGAGCTCAGGCAGTGATGCTGGCTCACCCGCCTCCCTGCTCCTGCTGTGCGGCCTGCTTCCTAGCAGGCCAGAGACACCGACTTTGGAGACCCTGGCTTAAGCAACGGAAATGTACTTCTCCACCGTCTGGGAAGTGGGGAGCCCCTGTGCCCGGCTGCCAATGTCTGGGAAGTGAGGAGCGCCTCTGCCCAGCTGCCAACCGTCCGGGAAGTGAGGAGCGCCTCTGCCCGGCTGCCAACCGTCCAGGAAGTGAGGAGCGCCTCTGCCCGGCTGCCACCATATCTGGGATGTCAGGAGCGCCACTGCCCACCTGCCCACCTTCTGGCAAGTGAGGACCCCCTCTGCCCGGCTGCCCACCGTCTGGGAAGTGAGGTGCCCCTCTGCCTGGCCGCCCATCTGGGAAGTGAGGTGCCCCTCTGCCCGGCCACCCCACCATCTGGCAAGTGAGGAGCACCTCTGCCTGGCCGCCCATCTGGGAAGTGAGGTGCCCTTCTGCCCGGCTGCCCACCATCTGGGAAGTGAGGTGCCCCTCTGCCCGGCCGCCCATCTGGGAAGTGAGGAGCGCCTCTGCCCGGCCACTGCCCTGTCTGGGAATTGAGGAGCGCCTTTTTTTTTTTTGGAGACGGGAGTCTCGCTCTGTTGCCAGGCTTGAGTGCAGTGGCACAATCATCTTGGCTCACTGCAACCTCTGTCTCCTGGGTTCAAGTGATTCTCCTGCCTCAGCCTCCTGAGTAGCTGGAATTACAGGCTGTGATCCGCCCGCCTTGGCCTCCCACAGTGCTGAAATTACAGGCCTGAGCCACCGCGCCCGGCCCTCTATGTTCAACTTTTTAAGAAACCACCATACTGTTTTCCACAGCGGCTGCACCGTTTTACATTCCAACCAACAGCGCTCAAGTGTTCTAATTTCTCCACATTTTCATTAACAGTGGTAATTTTTTTTTCTTTTTCCTTCTCTTCTTCCCTTCCTTCCTACAACCATCCTATCGGGTGTGAAGTGGTATCTTACTGTGTGTGTTTTTTTTTTTTTTGAGACAGGGTCTTGCTCTGTCACCCAAGTTGGAGTGCAGTGGTGTGATCACAGCTCACCTCAGCCTTGACCTTTTCTGGCTCAAGCGATCCTCCTACTGCAGCCTCTGGAGAAGCTGGGACCACAGGCGCACACCACCACATCCACTAACCTTTGTATTTTTGTTGAGACAGGGTTTCACCATGTTGCCCAGGCTGGTCTGAAACTCCTGGGCTCGAGTGATCTGCCCACCTTGGCCTCCCAAAGTGCTGGGATTACAGGTGTGAGCCACCATGCCTGGCCGAGCATCTTTTCATTTGCTTTTTTACCATTTGTATGTCTTCCTTGGAAAAATTACTCAGATCTTCTGGCCATTTAAAAAAAATGGGCTATTGGCCGGGCGCGGTGGCTCAAGCCTGTAATCCCAGCACTTTGGGAGGCCGAGACGGGCGGATCACGAGGTCAGGAGATCGAGACCATCCTGGCTAACACGGTGAAACCCCGTCTCTACTAAAAAAATACAAAAAACTAGCCGGGCGAGGTGGCGGGTGCCTGTAGTCCCAGCTACTCAGGAGGCTGAGGCAGGAGAATGGCGTAAACCCGGGAGGCGGAGCTTGCAGTGAGCTGAGATCCGGCCACTGCACTCCAGCCTGGGCGACAGAGTGAGACTCCGTCTCAAAAAAAAAGAAAAAAAGAAAAACCTGCTATCAGCGATTACTACTGTTAACATTTTCACATGTTTGCATCTATATCCACATATACATCTATATTAAAAGTAGGACATATTGTATCTACTACTTTTCATTTATATTTATTTATTTTTGAGACAGAGTCTTGCCCTTTTGCCCAGGCTGGAGTGCGGTGGATGATCTCAGCTCACTGCAACCTCTGCCTCCCAGGCTCAAGTGATTCTCCTGCTTCAGCCTCCCAAGTAGCTGGGACTACAGGCACCCACCACTGCACCTAGCTAAGTTTTGTATTTTTAGTATAGACAGGGTTTCACCATGTTGGCCAGGCTGGTCTGGAACTCCTGACCTCAAATGATCCCCGTGCCTCAGCCTCCCAAAGGGCTGGGATTACAGACATGAGCCACTGCGTCTAGCCTTGTATCTACCACTTTTTAATAGACAGTTTTACTTAGCAATTTTGTATATGAATGCAGTTGTATGTCTCTTCAGGTGCTTTAAGCTGCGTGTAAGAGAAAGCCCTGCTCGGGCTGGCACACCCACTCAGAAAATATTCTAATGCTTACACATCAGAAGCCAGAGCGAGGACGGTCTTCTGTCTGAAAGGTTCAGGTGTTCCGAGACGTCCTTAGGACTCAGGTTCTTCCTGCCTCCCTGCCCCGTCATCCATAGCATCAGCTCTGTGTTAGGATGGCTGCCCGCAGCATGCGGTGCTACATGCTCCCTTGTCCGCACGGTGGGGGGACCTGGCTTCCCACAGCGATCACCCTGGATTTAGGGTCAGAAGAGACCTTTCCCGAAGACTGGGCAAGCCTCTCCTGTTCCAGAGCCAGCCACTGGGCACAAACCAAGCCTGTCCCTTGAACTGAGGCTAATTACTCAGCCTCATTACTGCTATTTCAGGTGGGCTGGGAGAGGGGTGTGGCTTTAGTATGTCCATCACAGTGTGCACCACGAAAGTTAAAAAAGTCAAGTAGTGCTTAAAAATATCAATGAGCCGGCCAGGCGCGGTGGCTCATGCCTGTAATCCCAGCACTTTGGGAGGCCAAGGTGGGTGGATCACTTGAGGTCAGGAGTTCCAGACCAGTGTGGCCAACATGGTGAAACCTCATCTCTACTAAAAAGATACAATTTAGCCAGGCTTGGTGGCGTGCGCCTATAGTCCCAGCTACTTGGTAGGCTGAGGCAGGAGAATTAATTGGACCCGGGAGGCGGAGGTTGCAGTGAGCCGAGATCATGCCTTTGCACTCCAGCCTGGGCAACAAGAGCAAAACTCCATCTCAAAAAAAAAAAAAAAAAAAAAAGAAAGAAAGAAAGAAGGAAAGAAAAAAGAAATATATCAATGAGTCTGGGTGCTGTGGCTCACACCTGCAGTCCCAGAATTTTGGGAGGCCAGGGAGAGCAGACCACTAAAGCCCAGAAGTTTGAGACCAACCTGGGCAACATTGCAAGACCCTGTCTCTTTTTTTTAAAAGTCACATACACACACACACACACACAGACACACCAGCAAATTGCTGACGCACTGTGTTTCATCTAGAGGCAAATATTTTTCAACTCTTTATGCTATTTTTCCCAGGATTTCCCTCCAAGTTTCTCAAGCATATCCTCCTGTCCTCCTGCACTACCACTGCTCGGTACCTAGTGTGGAGACTGAGGACTCCCTCCGCTCCCCTACAGCTGCATCTCCCACCTCCCCACTTCCCCTCCTATGGCATCAAGCTTAGGAACCATTATGACTGGGATTGTGTCCCCTACATATGTTGAAGCCCCAAGCCCCCACATGACTGTATTCGGGGGTAGGGCTGTTAAAGAGGTAGTTACACTTAAATAAGGTCATAAGGGACCGTATGAGAGGAAGAGGCACTGGGCGTGGGTGTACACAGAGAAGGGCCACGTCAGGATACAGGGAGAAGACAGAAGACGGCCGGCTGCAAGTCAAGGAGAGCAGCCCCAGGGGAAAACAACCCTGCCAGCACGTTGATCTTGGGCCTCCAGCCTCCAGAACTGTGAGCAAGTCAACGTCTGCTGTTTAAGCCTCCCCGTCTGTGGTATTTTGTTATGGCAATCCTAGGAGACTAATACAGTGTTAATCATTAGTAATTATCAGACAAATACAGTATCAATTTGGCTAAATCAATAGTGATTTAATAATTATAATTATGCAAATGTTGTTTGCTGCTGAAGCAAGCTGTGTACTATAACTTTTTTCCTTTCTGGAATAACTTATTTTGTTTTAACCAGAGGGTAAAATCTCTCTGTCTTTGTCTCTGTCTCTTTTGTGTCTAGTTTTCTTTTTTCTTTCTTTCTTTTTTTTTTTTTGAGACGGAGTTTCACTCTGTTGCCCAGGCTGGAATGCAATGGCACAATCTCAGCTCACTGCAACCTCCGCCTCCTGAGTTCAAGCGATTCTCCTGTCTCAGCCTCCCGAGGAGCTGGGATTACAGGCGCGTGCCATCATACCCAGCTAATTTTTGTATTTTTAGTAGAGACGGGGTTTCACCATGTTGGTCAGGCTGGTCTCAAACTCCTGTTCTCAAGTGATCCACCCGCCTTGGACTCCCAAAGTACTGGGATTACAGAGGTGAGCCACCACACAGGGCCTCGCGTCGTTTTCTATACATCAGTTTTTCCCCCAAGAGGTCCAACAGAAAATGCCTTTCTATCTTCTTCCCGACTCCACACCTCAAATCCACGGTTTGTGCCTGCCACCCTCCATCCTCGGGTGGGCCCCATTCTGGCCGGTGGGCTCGAGGCCAGGGTTCTACTGCCCCTCCCCAGCCCGCCCTTCCATTTGCCTCTCCCCTGGTGGAGCCTGTGTTCCGGGTTCAACGGCTTCCTCTCTTTTGGCTTCCCACCTTGTTTTCCTTTGTGAACAAGAATGCACGGCAGGTGTCTTGGAGTCCTTGCACACCTGAAGATGTTTTAAGTCTCCCTGACACTTGGCTGAAAATGAAATTTGAGGCTGGGAGTTATTTTCCTACCTTATTGTTGAGGATTTTCAGTTGTTTCTACTTTTTCATGTTATCAAGGCTGTGTTAGGTGCTACCAATTTCATTGTATTTTTTATTGGAAGAGACAAGGTCTGGCTCTGTAGCCCAGGCTGGAGCGCAGTGGGGCCATCACAGCTCACTGTAATCCCTAACTCCTGGGCTCAAGTGATCCTCCTGCCTCAGCCTCCTGAAGCACAGGGACTACAGGTGCACACCATGATGCCCAGCCTAGTGCTTTTTTAAAAAAAAAAAAACCAAACAGCTAAACTGGCCGGGCGCGGTGGCTCAAGCCTGTAATCCCAGCACTTTGGGAGGCCGAGACGGGCGGATCACGAGGTCAGGAGATCGAGACGATCCTGGCTAACACGGTGAAACCCCGTCTCTACCAAAAATACAAAAAACGAGCCGGGTGAGGTGGTGGGTGCCTGTAGTCCCAGCTACTTGGGAGACTGAGGCAGGAGAATGACATAAACCCGGGGGGCGGAGCTTGCAGTGAGCTGAGATCCGGCCACTGCACTCCAGCTGGGGGACAGAGTGAGACTCCGTCTCAAAAAAAAAAACAAAAAAAAAAACAAACAAAAAAACAGCTAAACCAATTCTCTAGGATAAAGTCCTAAATGGGTCAAAGGTGGACACATTTTTAAAGGTTTAAAACAATACATGTTGCACAATGCCTTCCAGCACCATCCTATTTGAGTGCCTTTGTTTTGTGCTGTTTTTGTATTTTCATCAGACCTGAATATCAACACTTTAAAAAGTTGTTCGCCAGCTTGATGAGGAAAATGATGTTTAGAGATCTGGCTCTAGTAGGGTGGGAGGTGCCGTGAGGTATGAGGCAGGACCTGGGCCTGCTCCCACCTTCCTCGCCAGCTCCAGGAGATGGGCACCGGCAGGCGCGTCTCTGCTGTGCTCCCAGGGCTGGCGGGAGGAGGGGGCAGGGCAAGTCCTGCAGGCAGTCTCTCCCAGGGGTCCCCGGCATGCTCTGCTTCCTGTTATCCCTCTGTGCAAGTATACATACGAACATGAAGATGGGAGTAAACCTAAGCTCTACACATGACCCGAGAGGGAATGCCAGGGTGAAAATGTACCTCACCCCGCCCTGGCCATGGAACCCTGGATAAGTCATGGTGGCAGCCAGCTATTACAAATAAAGCTATCACAGACATTCATGTACAAGCCTTTGCATGGATGTGGATTTTCATTCCTCCTGGGCATATATTTAGGAATGGGAAGGTGGGATTATATGAAAGGTAAATGTTTAACTTTTTAAAAGACTGCCTAGCTGATTTCCAAAAATAATTTTACCATTTTTCATTTCCACCAGCAGAGTATGAGGCTCGCTGTTTTGCTGCACTTTTGCTTTTACAATTTTAGCCATTCTGGGGCTGGGCATGATGGCTCATGCCTGTAATCTCAGTGCCTGGGAGGCCAAGATGGGAGAATCCTTGTGGCCAGGAGTTGGAGAACAACCTGGGCAACATAGTGACACCCTGTCTCTACAAAACAAAAATAAGTAAATAAAATAAAATGAAAAATTAGCCCACACAACTGTAGTCCTAATGAGAGGAGAAGCCAGCTGGACTTCCTGGGTTGAGTGGGGACTTGGAGAACTTTTCTGTCTTATAAGAGGATTGTAAAATGTATCAACCAGCACTCTGTAGCCAGGATCGTAAAACGCACCAATCAGTGCTCTGTAGCTAGCAAGAAGATTGTAAAATGCACCAATCAGTCCTCTGTGAAACACACCAATCAGCAGGATCCTAAAAGTAGCCAATCGCAGGGAGGGATTGAAAAAAGGGCATTCTGATAGGACAGAAACGGAACATGGGTGGGGACAAATAAGAGTAAAAGCTGGCCACCCCCCAAGCCAGCAGCAGCAACCTGCTCGGGTCCCCTTCCATGTTCTTTTGCTCTTCACAATAAATCTTGCTGCTGCTCACTTTTTGGGTCCATGCCACTTTTAAGAGCTGTGCTGTAACACTCACTGCGAATACTGTGAAGATCAAATACAAGATCAAATACGCGAATACAAGAATGCAGCTTCATTCTTGAAGTCAGCAAGACCATGAACCCCCAGCGGCAGGAACCAAAGCTCCGGATACCCTAGCTCCTCTGGAAGCTGAGGCGGGAGGATCACTTGAAACCAGAAGTTACAGCTTACCCTAAGTTTCTGTCACTGCAGTCTAGCCTGGGCCACACAGTAAGACCCTGTCTCTCAAAATGAAAATTAGCCTTTCTAGTGGAGATATAGTGGTATCTTATAGAAGTTTTTGTTTTCATTGAAGTTTTAATCTGCATTTCCTTAATGATAGTGAGATTATTTTTTCACGTCCTTATTTGTCACCTGTAGAGCATCTCTGGTGAAGTCTCTGTTCAAAACTGGCCGGGCTTGGTGGCTCACGTTTGTAATCCCAGGACTTTGGGAGGCCAAGGTGGGTGGATCACCTGAAGTCAGGAGTTTGAGACCAGCCTGGCCAACATGATGAAACCCTATCTCTACTAAAAATACAAAAATCGGCCAGGTGTGGTGACACGTACACGTAATTCCAGCTACTTGGGGTGGCTGAGGCAGGAGAATCGCTTGAACCTGGGAGGCAGAGAGGTTGCAGTGAGCTGAATTAGCACCACTGCACTCCAGCCTGGGTAACAGAGAGAAACTCTTTCAAAAAAAAAAAAAAAAAAAAAAAAAAAAAAAAAAAAAAATTGAACTGTTTGTCTTACTGTGTTGTAATAGCTGTATATATATATTCTAGATACAAGTATATGTTTTGGAAATAATTTCCATTTGTGGCTTGCTTTTTCATTTTTGTATTTTTTTTTTTTTTTTTTTTTTTTTGAGGCGGAGTCTCACTCTGTCGCCCAGGCTGGAGTGCAGTGGCACAATCTCTGCTCACTGCAAGCTCCGCCTCCCAGGTTCACGCCATTCTCCTGCCTCAGCCTCCCGAGTAGCTGGGACTACAGGTGCCCGCCACCATGCCTGGCTAATTTTTTGTATTTTTATAGAGATGGGGTTTCACTGTATTAGCGAGGGTGGTCTCGATCTCTTGACCTTGTGATCCGCCTGCCTTGGCCTCCCAAAGTGCTGGGATTACAGGTGTGAGCCACGGCGCCCGGCCAACTAGTTGTTGGTCTGTAATCCCAGCACTTTGGGAGACTGAGGTGAATGAATCACCTGAGGTCAGGAGTTCGAGACCAGCCTGACCAACGTGGTAAAACCCCGTCTCTACTAAAAATACAAAAATTAACCGGCCATGGTGGCGCATGCCTGTAATCCCAGCTACTAGGGAGGCTGAGACAAGAGAATCGCTTGACCCTGGGAGGTGGAGGTTGCAGTGAGCTGAGATCGTGCCATAGCACTCCAGCCTGGGCAACAAGAGTGAAACTCTGTCTCAAAAAGATAGAGTAACTGTAACTTTTTCGGCTGGCACCATCTTCCGGTGATTCGCCAAAATGACTAACACGGAAGGAAAGAAGAGAGGCCCCCGATATATTTTCTCTAGGCCTTTTGGAAAACATAGAGTTGTTCCTTTGGTCACATGTGTGTGAATCTATAAGAAAGGTGATATTGTAGACATCGAGGGAAGGTACTGTTCAAAAAGGAATGCCCACAAGTGTTACCATGGCAAAACTGGAAGAGTTTACAGTGTTACCCAGCATGCTCTTGGCATTGTTGTAAACGAACACATTCGGGGCAAGATTCTTGCCAAGAGAATTAATGTGCAGCCGAGATAACTTCCTGAAATGCGTGAAGGGAAATGATCAGAAAAAGAAAGAAGCCAAAGAGAAAGGTGCCTGGGTTCAACTGAAGTGCCAGCCTGTTCCACCCAGAGAAGCACACTGTGTGAGAACCAATGGCAAGGAGCCTGAGCCGCTGGAACCTATTCTCTATGGATTCAGGGCATCATAGGTGTTAACGAAACAAAAAGACCTCTGGACTGTGAAAATGTTTCTCTTCATCGAGTCAAAGTGTGGTATCCTTTCCCCCAAAGAAATATGTAAAGCAAATTTTAATTGGACCCTAATTCATTCTGTAATGTCTTTACTATCCAAATTTAATGTATTTCTTGCTGAAAGATGTGAGGTAGCTTATTGTGCAACAAATTACTCGACTGGTTAGAAAACGGTCAGACACTAGGCGCAGGGCACAGTGGCCCACGCCGGTAGTCCCAGCACTTTGGGAGGCTGAGGTGGGTGGACCACTGAAACCCCCATCTCTACAAAAAATACAAAATTAGCTGGGTGTGGTGGTGGGCGCCTGTAACCCCAGCTGCTTGGGAGGCTGAGGCAGGAGAATCACTTGAACTGGAGAGATGGAGGTTGCAGTGAGCTAAGACTGCACTGCAGCCTGGGTGACAGAGCAAGACTCTGTCTCAAAAACAAAAGAAAAAAAAAAGAAAATGGCCAGATATTATTTATGAAACATTTTTACTGGTTTGAAGATAGTCCCTCATGGGTTCTATCATGGAAGAAATAAAGTAATTTATAAAAATAAAATAACTATAGACTCACATGAAATTGCAAAATCAGTACATAGACTGCCATTACCCGTCCTCATCTTCCCTCAAGTATTACTACTTATGTAACTGTAGTATAATAGCTAACTCAGGAAACTGACAGGCTACCATCCTGGTAATTAGACTTCGGACCTCATTCAGCTTTCATCAGTTTTGATATGTACTCATATGTGTGTGTGGTTCTCTGTGATTTAATCTCATGTATAGAATGACCGGACCGCTGCCACAATCAATATGGAAGTATTTCATCACCATGAAGAAATTCCCTGGGCTACCCTTCATAGTTGCACTCACCTCCTGCACCCCGCCCCTGTCTCTCAGCAACTATTAATCTGTACTTTATTTCTATAGTTTGATCATTTTCAAAATGTTATCATACAATATATGAACTATACTAGAGTATGTAACCTTTTGCTACTGACTTTCTTCCTGTAAACACGGTTGCTTTGAGATCCGTCTAAGTGGTTGAGTGGATCAATAGTTGCTACTTCGTATTGCTGAGTAGCATTCCACTGTATGGATGTACACTCCATCCACAGTGTGTATCCAGAGTATCCAGGAGTGTTTTTTTTTTTTTTTTTTTTTTTTTTTTTGAGAGAGGGTCTCACTCTGTTGCTCAGGCTGGAGTGCAGTGGTACGATCTTTAGGTAGGCTCACTGCAGCCTCTACCTTCAGGCTCAAGGGATCCTCCCACTTCAGTCTCCTGAGTAGCGGGGACCACAGGGGCATGCCACTGTCACAGGTAGTTAGACAGGCATGGGTGGGGCAGGAGAGGACTCTTCCCCCACCCACTAGAAATGTCAGGTGATGGTTTGACAATATTCACATTGCCTTTCTCAAAATGGTAATTCGGCAGCCGGCACCAAAAAGAGACAAGCTCCCGCTGATCCACAGCTGTTAACATTAAAGTGTGAATTGAATGCAGGCACTAGGCAGAAGCAAAAAGGGCTTCCAAGGAAGTCTCAGGGATTGGGCGAGTGAGCCTGGGCATGCGTATTAAGAGACAAGATGGCTGAGTGTGATTTTCCAGGGGCCCTCCGCCAGAAAAGGGAAGAAGGCCTCAGATGGACACGCATGCAACTTGCTACTAAACCCACTGTGCGTGCTCGCCTCCCACGGGTGAGGAGGGCACTGCAGGCGGGCAGCCCACCCTGAGGGAAGAATCATGGGAAAGGAGCGCAGGATGCTGGAGGTGGGTCAGCCTATAGTCCCAGATGCAAGGTTCAGCACTGCACTTGTTCTTCAAGCTGCCTGCCTGGGTCCCTTCCAAGTGTACCTTCCTTTCTTTCCTGTTCTAAAGCCTTTTCAATAAGCTTCCACTCCTGCTCTGAAACTTGCCTCGGTCTCTTTTACTGCCTTATGCCCCTCAGTTGAATTCTTTCTTCTGAGGAGGCAAGAATTGAGGTTGCTGCAGACCCGTCAGGATTCGCCACTGGTAACTCAGCTGCCGGTCACCGGTAGCTAATTTTTGGTACACACCAAAATTACACCTGGCTAATTTTTGGTATTTTTTTGTAGAGTTGGGGCTTTGCATGTTGCCCAGGCTGGTCTCGAATCCCTGAGCTCAAGCGATCCTCCCGCCTCGGCCTCCCAAAGTGCTGGATTACAGGCATGAGCTACTGTGCCCAGCCTTATCCAGAGAGTTTTAAACCATTCACCCATTGAAGGAAATTTTGGGTTTTTTTTTTTTTTTTGGCTTCTGAATATTATTGTTGACAAAGAAAGTCGAACTCTGTAAAGTATTTGAAGACATTTATTCTGAGCCAAATGTGAGTGACCATGGTCTGCAACACAGCCGCAGGAGATCCTGAGAACATGGTCAGGCTACAGGTTGGTTTTATACGTTTTAGGGAGACTTAAGACATCAATCAGTACGTGTAAGATGTGTAAGATGTACATTGGTTGGGAAAGACGGGACAACTGGAAGTGGAGGTGGGTGTGATGGGGTGGGGTTCTAGGTCATAGGCCGATTGAAGGATTTTCTGATTGGCAATTGGTTGACAGTTTATCTAAAGCCTTGGAATCAGTAGAAGGGAGTGACCATCCCACTTCCAGGATGGCCTGAGCTAGTGTTTCAGGTTTATTTTAGAAAGCCCTTGGCTGATAGGAGGGGTCCATTCAGTTGGTTGAGGGGCTTAGAATTTTATTTTTGGTTTACATTATGAATAAGTTTGGAAGAACAGTTGTGCACAGGTTTTTTGTTTGTTTGTTTGAGACAGGTTCTGGCTCTGTGGCCCAGACTGGAGCACAACAGCACGATCACAACTCACTGCAACCTCCGCCTCCCGGGCTCAAGCAATCCTCCCACCTCAGCCTCCTAACAGCTGGGATTACAAGTGTGTGCCACCGAGCCTGGCTAATTTTTTTTTTTTTTTTTGTATTTTTAGTAGAGTTGGGGTTTCGCCATGTTGACCAGGCTGGTCTCAAACTCCTGAGCTCAAAGCTATCCGCCTGCCTCAGCCTCCCAAAGTGTTGGGATTACAGGTGTGAGCCAGCACACCTGGCCCTCTCTGTGCACAGGTTTTTGTGTGAGCATGAGTTTTCATTTCTTTAGGATAAATATCCAAGAGTGTTAGTGCTGGTTGTTTTATAGGTGCATGTGTAGTTTATAAGGTAAATCAAAAATAATATTCTAAGACCCCCAACCATGGAATAGACTTCCTCCTCAGCCAGAGTATCTAAAATTTAATCTGAGAGACTGGTTCAGGTCATGATAGGAAGTGGGGGTCAGACATGCTTCATTATACCTCTCTGGCATTCACATCAACACAGACCTTAAGTCTGATAAGAAACATTTACAATCTATTCTCTCTGAAGCCTGTTACCTAGAGACCTCATCTGTGTGATAAAACCTTGGTCTCCTCAACTCCTTATCTCAACCCAGGCATTCTTTTCTACTGATAACTCTTTCAACCAATTGCTAATTAGAAAAATTTTAAATTTACCTATAACCTGGAATTCCACTCTCACACTTCAATTTGTCCTGCCTTTCTGGATCGAACCAATGTTATTTCCTAAATTTATTTGATTGAAATTTCATGTCTCCCTAAAATGTATAAAACCAACCTACATCCCGACTCCCTTAGGCAACATGTTCGGGACCTCCTGAGACCCGTGTCATGGGCCATGGTCACTCATATTTGGCTCAGAATAAATCTCTTCAAATATTTTACAGTTTGACTCTTTGTCGACAATAAGAAACCGTTGAATTATTTTGCAGACTGGCTGTACCGTTTTCCATTCCAGTTTATTTGCTTCTGTGCCAGCATTTGGTATTATCCCAATTTTTTATTTGAACATTCTAATAAATGTGTAGTGACATTTTATTCTGGTCCCCATTTGCATTTTTCTTTCTTTCTTTGTTTTTTGAGAAGAATTTCACTCTATCATCCAGGCTGGAGTGCAGTGATTCGATCTCGGCTCACTGCAACCTCTGCCTCCCAGGTTCAAGTGATTCTCCTGTCTCAGCCTCCCGAGTAGCTGGGATTACAGGTATGCACCACCGTGCCTGGCTACTTTTTGTATTTTTAGTAGAGACAGGGTTTCACCATGTTGGCCAGGCTGGTCTTGAATTCCTGACCTCAGGTGATCTGCCTGCCTCTGCCTCCCAAAGTGCTGGGATTACAGGCAGGAGCCACCACGCTTGGCCCGTTTGTATTTTTCTAATGGCCAATGGTGTTGAACATCTTTTCCTGGGCTTATTTTCCATCTCTGTCTCCCAGACTGCCCATTTTCTGTTGCTTTAACAGTGTAGGGGAGCCCAGGGGAAACATCCCCTTTGCCTTCTGAAGGTTTGCTGAACAATCACTGAAATGAGGCAGATTCATAGGAGAAAAGGCACACACATTTAGGAGAACAGGCATACACATTGGTGTATCCATGGGAGCCTTCAGAACGAAGACTCCACCTCCCAATAAGGTATAGAAGCTTCCATACCATCTTGCAGTTACAATAAGAAAGGGAGCTTGGATCTTGGCAAAAACAGGTCCTGGGAGGGAGAAAGGAAGTGGCCTGGCTGGCAGAGGTGGGCTTGTTATGCAGATGAAGCCTTACAGGTAGCAGAACTCGGAGAGAATAGATGGTAAATAGCTCTGTTCAGACCTTTAAAGGTGTCAGAGTGAGTTAATCTCTCCGCGATCCAGGAAAGGGCTAGAAAGGGAAGGCCTGGCATTTAGTAAGATTTTATTCTTTTCTTTCCTTTTCTTTTGAGATGGAGTTTCGCTCTTGTTGCCCAGGCTGGAGTGCAATGGCGCAAACTCGGCTCACTGCAACCTCTGCCTCCCGGGTTTAAGCGATTCTCCTATCTCAGGAGTAGCTGAGATTACAGGTGCATGCCACCACGCCTGGCTAATTTTTGCATTTTTAGTAGAGATGGGATTTTATCATATTGGTCAGACTGGTCTCGAACTCCTGACCTCAGGTGATCCGCCCACCTCGGCCTCCCAAAGTGCTGGGATTATAGGCGTGAGTCACCGCACCCGGCCTTAGGGAGATTTTCTGCAGATGCAAGAGTTGCCCCCCAAAAGACAGTTTTGCAAGGCTACCTCAGCCTGCTGGCCCTGAGGGAGCCATTTCAAAATACGTCAAACAAATATATCTGGGGTAAAATATTTTGATTTCCTTTTACAGAATCCCTGAAACTGGGTAATTTATGAAGAAAAGGAACTTGTATCTTACGTTTATGGAGACTGAGAAGTCCAAGTTTGAGGGATTGCATTTGGTAAGAGTCTTCTGGCTGGTGGGGGAGTTTTGTGTCTTAGTTTATAAGATATTGGCCCATAGTTTTACTTTTATTTATTTATGTTTTAGTACTGTCTTTGTCTGTTTATGATTTCGAGGTTTCATAAAATGAGTTTGGAAGTGTTCCCAACTCTTCTGTTTTCTGGAAGAAATCATATAAAATTGGTGTTAATTCTTTAAATGTTTTGGAGAACATTCTAGTGAAACTATCTAACCATCTGGGCATGGAGACTTTTTTTTTTTTTTTTTTTTGGACAAGATTTTGCTCTGTCACCCAGGCTTGAGTGCTGTGGAATGATCTTGGCTCACTGCAGCCTTGACCTCCTGGGTTCAAGTGATCCTCCCTCCTCAGCCTCCCGAGTAGTTGGGACTACAGGCACATGCCATCATGTGCAGCTAATTTTTGTATTTTTTGTAGAGATGAGGTTTTTGCCATGTTGTCTAGCCTAGGCTGGTCTTGGACTCTTGGGCTCAAGTGATCCACCTGCCTTGGCCTTCCAAAGTGCTGGGATTATGAGCATAAGCTCTGGTGCCTGGCCCCCTTTTCAATTTCATTGAATTCTGGTTTTTTTTTTTTTTTTTTTTTTTTGAGACAGAGTCTCTCTCTGTCACTGAGGCTGGAGTACAATGGCATTATCTTGGCTCTGCCTTGGCCTCCCAAACTGCTGGGAATACGGGCAGAAGCCACCATGCCCCGCCTCAGCTCTTATTTTTATTTCCTTCTTTCTTCTTGCTTTGAGATTATTTTGCTCTTCTTCTCCTGGTTTCTTGAGGTCAGAGCTTAGATTATTGATATGAATCTTATCATGCTTTCTAATGTAAGCATTTAATGCTATAACTTTTCTTCTCAGCTGGGTGCAGTGGTTCATGCCTGTAATCCCAGCACTTTGGAGGCTGAGGCAGGCGGATTGCCTGGGCTCAGGAGTTTGAAACCAGAGTGGGCAACATTCTCTACTAAAAATACAAAAAATTCACTGGGCGTGGTGGTTGGAGCCTGTAGTCCCAGCTACTCAGGAGGCTGAGGCAGGAGAATCACTTGAACCCAACAGATGGAGGTTGCAGTGAGCCGAGATCACGCCACTGCACTCCAGCCTGGGAGACAGAGTGAGACTCCATGTAAAAAAATAAAAATAAAAATTTCTTCTCAGCAGTGCTTTAGAGGTATCCCACAAATTTTGACATGTTGTATTTTCATTTGAATTTAGCTGTATGTACTTTTTTTTTTTTTTTTTTGAGACACAGTCTTGCTCTGTCACCCAGGCTGGAGTGCAATGGCATGATCTTGGCTCACTGCAACCTCTGCCTCCTGGGTTGAAGTGATTCTCCTGCCTCAGCCTCCTGAGTAGCTGGGATTACAGGGGCTGCCACCACGCCCAGCTAATTTTTGTATTTTTAGTAGAGACAGGGTTTCACCATGTTGGCCAGGCTGGTCTCCAACTCCTGACCACAGGCGATCCACCTGCCTTGGCCTCCCAAAGTGTTGGGGTTACAGGCGTGAGCTACCGCGCCTGGCTATGTGTGTTTTATTTCATTTAAGGCTTTGTTTTTTGCTCACAAATTATTTAGAAGTGTGTTGGTTAATTCCCAAGCATTTGGAGATTTTTCCTGTTGTCTTTCTGTTATTGATTTCTAGTTTAAGTCCATTATAGTCAAGGAATATACTCTACATGATTTTAATTATTTTAAGTTTGTTAAGGTTTGCTTTATGACCCAAGATATGGTCCGTCTTGATTAATATTATATAGGCACTTGAAAAGACTGCATTCTGCTGTTGTTGGCTATAGGCTGTTTGATAAATATCAGTTAAATCCTGTTTGATAGTGTTGCTCAGTTCTTCCATGTCTGATATTGTTTGAATGTTTGTCCCCTCCAAATCTCATGCTGAAATGTAATTTCCAATGTTGGAAGTGGGGTCTGGTGGGAGGTGAATTGGATCATGGGAGCAGATCCCTCATGAATGGTTTAGCACCATCCCCTTGGTGATGAGTGAGTTCTCAGTTCACATGAAATCTAGTTATTTAAAAGTTTGTGGCATTGGCTGGACATGGTGGCTCATGCCTATAATCCCAGCACTTTGGGAGGCTTGGCAGCAGGATCACTTGAGCTCAGGAGTTTGAGACCAGCCTGGGCAACATGCTGAGACCTCATCTCCACTAGAAATCAAAAACATTTGCTGGGCGTGGTGGCGTGCGCTTATAGTCCCAGCCACTTGGGAGGCAAAGGTGGGAGAATTACTTGAGCCCAGGAGGTAGAGGCTGCAGTGATCTGTGAGCACGCCAGTGCACTCCAGCCTGGGCAACAGAATGAGACCCTGTCTCAAAAAAAAAAAAAAAAAAAGAAAGAAAAAGAAAAAAACCTATGTGTCATCTCCCTCCTCTCTCTCTTGCTCCTGCTCTGGCTGTGTGATACACTGGCTCCTCCTTTGCCTTCTGCCGTGATTGGAAGCCTCCTGAGGCCCTTACCACAAGTAGATGCTGGCACCATGTTTCCTGTACAGCCTGCAGAACTGTGAGCCAATTAAACCTTTTTTCTTTATAAATTACATAGTCTCAGCTATTTCTTTATAGCGATACAAAAATGGCCTAATACAATGTCCTTACTGATTTTCTATCTAATTTCTATGTATTTCCAACTGCAACTGTGGATTTGTCTACTTCTTTCAGCTCAGTTTTTGCTTCATGAATTTTGGGGCTCTGTTGTTTGGTGCATATATATTTGGGATTGTTTTCTTCCTGGTGGATTGATTCTTTTATCATTACACAATATCCCTCTTTTTTTCTAGTAATTTTTTTCTCTGAAGTCTACTTTATGTGATATTATGATAGTGACTCCTGATTTTTAAAAAATCAATGTTTGTTTGCTATTGTGATTTGAATGTCTCCTTCAAAACTGATGTTGAAATGTAATTCCCAATGTGGCAGTATTGAGTGGCGGGACCTTTCAGAGGTGACTGGCTCATGAGGCCTCTGCCCTAGTAAATGGATCAATGAGTTAATGGATTAATGGGTTATCATGGGAGGGAAACTGGTGGCTTTACAGGAAGAGGAAGAGAAACCTAAGCAAGCACATTCGCACTTCAGCCCCTCACCTTGTGATATACTGCATTGCCTTGGGGCTCTGTAGAGTGTCCCCACCAGCCAGAACACTCTCACCAGATGAGTCCTCTTGACCTTGGGCTTCCCAGCCTCCAGAGCTATAAGAAATAAGTTTTATTTTTTATAAATTAGTCAGTTTTAGATATCCCATTATAAGCAACAGAAAATGAACCAAGACGCATATATCTTTTTTCATCCTTTTTCAACCTACTTATGTTGTTATGTTTGAAGTCAGTGTTCTGTAGATAGCACATAGTTGGTTTGTGTTTTAAAAATCCCCTTTGCCAGTCTGTCTTAATTGGTGTATTTAAACTATTTACACTTAAAAAAATTACTAATATGATTTTTTTTTTTTTTTTTTTTGAGACAGAGTCTTGTTCTGTTGCCCAGGCTGGAGTGCAGTGGCACAATCTTGGCTCACTGCAACCTCCACCTCCCAGGTTCAGGCAATTCTCTTGCCTCAGCCTCCCGAGTAGCTGAGATTACAGGCGTGCACCACCTCACCAAGTTAATTTTTGTATTTTTAGTAGAGAAAGGGGTTTCACCATGTTGGCCAGGGTGGTCTCAAACTCCTGACCTCAGGTGATTCACCTGCTTTGGCCTCCCAAAGTGCTGAAATTCCAACTACTTGGGAGGCTGAGGCATGATAATCGCTTGAACCCAGGATACAGAGGTTGCAGTGAGCCGAGATCATGCCACTGCACTCCAGCCTAAGCAACAAAGCCAGATTCCTTCTCAAAAAAATAAAAAATAAAAATAAATAAAGTTTAGTGGTCAAGAAGCTTGTCCCAAAAGATATTATTATGTATATATTCAGATAAGAGAGTTAGGGATCATCTATATTTCTAATATTTCAATATTTCCAATATTTTTGAGTTTTTTTTTTCCTGTTTTTTTTTTCCTGTTTCCTTTTCTTGCTCGCCTCTGGGCTACTTAGAGGAGTGGTCTACATTACAATTTCCCTCTTTCTTTCTTTTTCTTTTCTTTCTTTTTTTTTTTTTAAAGGAGTTTGGGAGTGGAGGTTTAATAGGCAAGAGAGAGAGAAAGAAAGAGAAAGGAAAAAGAGGGAGGGGACTTCCAAGAGGAAAGGGCCATATAGTTTTTAAATTAGCTTTCTATGTATACTTTTTGTGTATGTGGTTGCTCTGGGTATGACAGTATACATATACAACTTATCACAGTCTATTGGTACTGATAGTTCACCACTGCAAGTAAAACATGGAAAACTTATTCCCATTTAGGTCCTTTTTTCCTCCCCACTTAAAAAATATAATTGTCTTAGTGTCACATAATGATACTTAGGTCAACAACGGACCACATATAAGATAGCTGTCCCATAGCTGTACCTCTTCTGTGTTTAGATATGTTTACATAAGCAAATACTGACCATTGTGCCACAATTGCCTATAATATTCAGTATAATCACATGCCATTACACTGTACGATGTTTGCACAATGACAAAATTGCCTAATGACTCATTTCTGAGAATGTATCCCTGTCATTAAGTGACACATGACTGTGTTTCCTGTACATATATTGAGCATCACATTAGATCGTTAAGTTTTGCTTCAGCCATCAAACATGGTATTAAAAACTATAAGGACAGCTTATTTTACTTAACCCTATTTTTTAAACCAACTTATTTGTTCTTTCTTTTCTTGTTCTTGTTCTTTTTTTTTTTTTGAGACAGGGTCTTACTCTGTCACCCAGTTTGGAGTACAGTGGTGCAATCTTGGCTCATTGTAACCTCTTGGGCTCAAGTGATCCTCCCACTTCAGCCTCCCGAGTAGCTGGGACTATAGGCATGTGCCACCACGTCTGGCTAACTTTTTTTTTTTTTTTTTGGAGATGGAGTCTCGCTCTGTTGCCTAGACTGGAGTGCAGTGGCACGATCTCAGACTACAACCTCTGCCTCCCAGGTTCAAGCAATTCTCCTGCCTCAGTCTCCCATGTAGCTGGGACTACAGGTGCCGGCTACCACACATGGCTAATTTTTGTATTTTTAGTAGAGACAGGGTTTCACCATGTTGGTCAGTCTGGTCTTGAACTCCCAACCTTAGATGACCCACCCGCCTCAACCTCCCAAAGTGCTGAGATTATAGGCGTGAGCCACCACGCCCGGCTACGTCTGGCTAACTTATGTATTTTTTGTAGAGGTAGGGTTTTGCCAAATTCCCCAGTCTGGTCTCAAATTCCTGACCTCAAGTGATCTGTCAGCCTTGACTTCCCAAAGTACTGGGATTACAGGTGTGAGCCACTATGCCCCACCTTTCTTTTCTTTTTGATGTTGCAGGATTCCTTTTGTTATCACTTCCTTTTTGTTCAGGGAATAACATTTTGTTGTTGTTGTTTTGAGGTGGAGCCTTGCTCTGTCACCCAGGCTGGAGTGCAGTGGCGCAATCTTGTCTCACTGCAAGCTCCGCCTCCCGGATTCATGCCATTCTCCTACCTCAGCCTCCCAAGTAGCTGGAACTACAGGCACTCGCCACCACACCCGGCTAATTTTTTTTTCTATTTTTTAGTAGAGACGGGGTTTCACCATGTTAGCCAGAATGGTCTCCATCTCATGACCTCGTGATCTGCCTGCCTCGGGCCTCTCAAAGTGCTGGGATTACAGGCTTGAGCCATCACACCCGGCTTGTGGTGTCTTTTTTTTTTGAAACGGAGTCTTGTTCTGTGGCCAGGCTGCAGTGCAGTGGCATGATCTTGGCTCACTGCCACCTCTGCCTCCCGGGTTCAAGATATTCTTCTGCCTCAGCCTCCCGAGTAGCTGGGACTACATGCGCGCGCCACCAAACCAGGCTAATTCTTGTATTTTTAACAGAGACCGGATTTCACCATATTGGCCAGGCTGGTCTCGAACTCCTAATCTAGTGATCCTCCCGCCTCAGCCTCCCTAAGTGCTGGGATTACAGGTGTGCGCCACCGCGCCCGGCCCTGTGGTGTCTTTTTAAAGAACAGAACTTGGGGCCAGGTGCGGTGGCTCACGCTTGTAATCTCAGCACTTTGTGGGGCCGGGGGCAGGAGGAGTGCTTGAGCCCAGGAGTTGGAGGCCACCCTAGGCGCTCTCACAGCTCACTGCAGCCTCGACCTCCTGGGCTCAATCAATCCTCCCGCCACAGCGCCTCCCAAAGTGCTGGGATTGCAGGCGTGGGCCACCCGCCCGACTAAAAATCAGTCTTTTCCTTTGGCT
Source organism: Rhinopithecus roxellana (assembly GCF_007565055.1). Taxonomy (NCBI): domain Eukaryota; kingdom Metazoa; phylum Chordata; class Mammalia; order Primates; family Cercopithecidae; genus Rhinopithecus; species Rhinopithecus roxellana. The sequence goes on from NC_044562.1 coordinate 120,037,943, forward strand.
TCTGGTCTCTTCGCTCGTTTAAGAACCCCTAGCTGCGGCCGTCTGGACTTTCCCTGGTGCTGGTGGAAGTTTCTGGGGCGCACTCCCATACTGCTGCCTGGGGAGTTTTGCACCCCACAAGTGCGCCCCTCCCCTCCCCCGTGAGGCTGCGGGGCCGGCTTGGTTGTGCAGGGGAGAGGAGGCCCGAGGGGCCGCGCCCTGTCACCCGCGCGACCACCGCGGGCCGAGGCGGGAGCGCTGCGGCGGCTGTGGTGGAGTCACCTTGCGCTCCTCCTCCCTGCTCTTCCCTTCCAGGCTCGCCTGGGGACAAGGGCAGCCGAGCCCTGCGGCGCCGCCCAAGCGCCCGCTTCCTCGCCAGCGGCGGGTTCCCGGAGAGGCCGCCCCGCCCGCGCCCGCCTTGGCAGCCTCCAGCCCTCCCGGGTAGCACAGGGCGTCGCTGGGGGCTCCACTGCTTTAGGAGGCCGTTCTTGGGAGGGCCGCCCGGTTTAGAAGATGGGAAAGGTGCAGAAACAGAAGACCAGTAGACAATGTCCCCACTCGCACACAGCGCCAGGGGCCCTGCCCGCCCTGCACTTCGCGCTGCCGCGAGGCGACGGCTGCGCAACCTTTCCCGGGACGGTCTCGGGAGTGCCATGGGGTCCCTGGGGCTCGGATCCGGGCGCCCGCGCCTCCGCCAGGGGCGACCCCACAGCCAGGCTTCTGCTTCGGCACAAGACCCGCCTCGGCTGCCGGCCTCCAGCCCCCTTTGTAAATCCCTGAGGGCCTCGGGGTTCAGTGACAGGGCCCGGGGACTGGGGGGCGGGGAGAGAGGCCAGGCGGGGTGGCGCGGCTGCGCGAGGGGTTCTGTTTGGAGGGCAGGGCGGAGCCCTCTGCTGGTCGCGGTGGGGACGGCTGGCTCCCCTGCAGTCACCAGGCAGGCGACGCTGTAGCCTCGTCCTCCTTCCTCCCTGTGCAAAGGTGGGCTCAGTACCACGTGGAAATCACCGTGGGACAGGCACCAGGTGGGTGGATTTGAGAAGCTGCGCAGTGTCCAACATCCTGTTACGAAGGAATTGCAGGTATTTAAGAATGAAAGAAAAACGATTCTCTTTTCTGCTTATGTGGATCACTTTCTCAAACGCCAGCTAAGTAATTAGCATATACGTGCTTGTTGGGTGGCTTGACCTAATTACTTTTTTTTTTTTTTTTTTTTGAGACGGAGTCTGGCTCTGACTCCCAGGCTGGAGTGCAGTGGCCGGATCTCAGCTCACTGCAAGCTCCGCCTCCCGGGTTTACGCCATTCTCCTGCCTCAGCCTCCCAAGTAGCTGGGACTACAGGCGCCCGCCACCTCGCCCAGCTAATTTTTTATTTTATTTATTGTATTTTTTAGTAGAGACGGGGTTTCACCGAGTTAGCCAGGATGGTCTCGATCTCCTGACCTCGTGATCCGCCCGTCTCAGCCTCCCAAAGTGCTGGGATTACAGGCTTGAGCCACCGCGCCTGGCCGACCTAATTACTTAATAAACGCACCTGCCAGGTGTTGCCTGCCCCTAGGAGGCCCTGAACATTTTCAGATACTGAGGGCCCCATGAACTGAACTTGGGAACTGGAGGCTCCCAAATATAAAAATTAACATCTTCCGCAGGAGGGTGGCCACAGGTGTGTTTTGGCAGTTCCATTTTGTCAAGCAGGACACCAGAGGGGCCTGATGTCAGGCAGGAACTGGCAGGGGTGGATGTCTAAGCTACCCTTGCCCTGCTGAACCCTGATGGGCAGCATTTCTTTTCTGAAAGCAAAACTCAGAAGAATTCAGGCGGGGTGTGAGCTCACCCCTGTAATCCTAACACGTTGGGAGGCCAATGTGGGCAGATCATCTGAGGTCAGGAGTTCAAGACCAGCCTGGCCAACATGGTGAAACCCCATCTCTACAAAAATACAAAAATTAGCCAGGCATGATGGCGGGTGCCTGTAGTCCCAGCTACTCGGTAGGCTGTGGTGGGAGAATTGCTGGAACCCAGGAAGCGGAGGTGGCAGTGAGCTGAGGCCGTGCCATTGCCCTCCAGTCTGGGCAACAGAGACTCTGTCTCAAAAAAAAAAGAGAGAGAAATTCAGGTGTGCATTTTGTCTATACCCATGTGGTGTTGACCAGCCTGTGAAGTTTAGCTGGGCCTGAGAAAAATTGGAGAACCAACAGGACATGGATTTGCAGAAGGCTTCACACTGAGCTGTGTGGATTGTTTGGGGACTCCATGTGGCCAGTGATAGCCTGGCACAGCTGGAAGGCCCTGTGTCCACGGCACAAAAAAGCTTAGGTCTTCCCAGGGCTGGACATCAGGCCATGTAGAAAGCAGTTGGGCAGCATCTGTTAAAATTTAACATGCCTCTGTATTCCGGCCAGCAACCCAACTCTGAGCAACCAGATGTAGAAGTGAAGCACAAGTGGGTGGGGCTGTGTGCAGGGACATTACCATGGGGCCCCAAATTGGTAGCAAAGTGACTGCCTGTCACCCAGGGCTGGGTGAGTAAATTACAGTCACCCACAGCATGGAATATTATGCAGCCACAAAAAGGACCCAGTGAGCAGGCTGCGAGCAGTAGATTTCACAGGGATTTCTACAAGGCATCATTGACTGAGAACATCGTGATACAGAAAAATGTGTGAAACAGGATGCCACTGTGTAATGAATTACCTGAATACCTCTATGGATGCATATGTGTAGAGGTATATACACATCAATATGCACACGTGTGCTTGATTATTATATATAAGGATAAAGGAAAAATACAGAGAATAGATGGAATACAAATTAGGTTATTGATATAGGGTATGTGGGTGGTAAGACAGAGATGGGAGAGGAAAGGGAAGTATATGGCCAAGGAAAGAAGGAAAAGAAGACTAATTAAAGTAAATTGAAGCAAAATTCTTGCTTATGTATTTCTATAAGGTGTTACACACATACACACTTAAATGTGTATACAGATATGTTTATGACAGAGGGAGATTACACACAGTTCTGTGGCAAGACATAGTGGCATGAGAAAAAAACCATTATTTTTGTTTCAAAATAAATGTATGATGGCCATGGAGTCTGTGGGTCAGGCACTGGGGAAAGGTTCAGCTGGAGTTTCCACTTGGAGTCAGATGCCATCTAAAGGCTCATCTGTGCTGGGGACCCCCTTTCCAAGGTGGAGCCTCACACAGCTGGCAGCGTGGTGTTAACTGCTGGCCTCTTCGTGGGGCTACTTGATGTCTTCATGGCAGTGTCGGACAGCCGCAGGTGAACTGTGGTAAACAGATAGTAGCCATAGACAGGGCAGTCGAATGCATGTGGCTGTGGGCTGTAGTTTGCTGACCCCGGCGTAGCCTTGGAGCCATGGTTAAAGCTTTGACTTTTTCTCTGAGAGACATGGAGAGGCACTGGGGGACTTGAGCAAAGAAATAACCTAGCCTGGCTCAGTTTTTTTTTTTTTTTTTTTTTTGGAGACAGAGTTTTACTCTTGTTGCTTAGGCTGGAGTACAATAGCGTGATCTCGACTGACTGCAAACTCTGCCTCCTGGGTTCAAGCAATTCTCGTGCCTCAGCCTCCCAAGTAGCTGGGATTACAAGCATGCACCACCATGCCTGGATAATTTTGTATTTTTAGTAGAGACAGGGTTTCTTCATGTTGGTCAGGTTGGTCTCGAACTCCCAAGCTCAGGTGATTTACTTGCCTCAGCCTCCCAAAGTGCTGGGATTACAGGCGTGAGCCACTGCACCTAGGCCTGGCTCAGTTTTAAGACGGGCACTCTGGCTGCTGTGTGGGAGTCACACAGAGGGGTCAAGAGGGAAGCCAGAAGACTGGAGCAGGTGTGATCTTGGGGGACAAGGGTGGTGAATATGGGGTGAGAAGGGGCTCCTGGATGTACTTTGAGGGTAGACTCGGATTGGTTGATTAATTCATTTTCTCAGGAAGAAACACAAATCAAAATGCTCTGTTACAGTTGCCCCATGTGGTCATCCTGAGCTCAGCGCAGATGGCCAAGAAACTCAGGGGGTGAGTGTGAGGTGGCCGTTGGCGAGTGGGGCAGGACAGCTGCCGCCAGAGGAGATGGAGTTAGGTGGAGCAATTCTACCCAACAGGGAGGCCGGTGTCTGGAAAGAGGACCTGGGGCCAGGCTGCCCTAGTGCTGAGGGCTGGTTTGCCAGCTGTGTGGGGTCCAAGGAGCGGGCAGCCATTCTGGCAAGGGCTGGCCATCTGTGGCCCTGGAGTACAGTGGCAGGGCCGTCCAGCTTGGACAAGCCACAACTGGCCGATCCCTGGCTCTTGGGCACTGCTCTGTACAAAGAAATATGTAGATACATAAATTAAAATGAAGCTGTGGGTTTTGTGATTCAAGCTGGTGATTCATATTCTGCAACTGCTGGTCAGTGCTGTGTGTAAGTAAAAATGCAGGTCCAGCATTTTTCCCCAACTTCTTATCCTGACAATTTTCTGACATGGATAAAAGTTGAGAAAATAGTTTAACACCCATACACCCACCACCTGGATTCAGCACCTAACTTTTGCCATATTTGATTCATCTGTGTATTTTTTTTTACCCAATCCCAGATATAATGAGGAGGTTGAACAAGAACGATTGCTCAACAAATGTCAGCTTTTCTTCAGTTATCTAATAAAAAAAGTTATTGGTGAAAATAAGATGTGACATAGTTACTTTAGGATTTTGCTCTTGGTATTTATATAACAGTCTGAGGCCTTGATTTGAACCTTCCTGGTGAGAGATTAAATGAATATACAAACAGACAATAGCCAGAGCATGTATAAAACTAGAACTCAGGCCGGGCGCGGTGGCTCAAGCCTGTAATCCCAGCACTTTGGGAGGCCGAGACACGCGGATCATGAGGTCAGGAGATCGAGACGATCCTGGCTAACATGGTGAAACCCCGTCTCTACTAAAAATACAAAAAACTAGCCGGGCGACGTGGCGGGCGCCTGTAGTCCCAGCTACTAGGAAGGCTGAGGCAGGAGAATGGCGTGAACCCGGGAGGCGGAGCTTGCAGTGAGCTGAGATCTGGCCACTGCACTCCAGCCTGGGCGGCAGAGCGAGACTCCGTCTCAAAAAAAAAAAAAAAAAAAAAAAAACTAGAACTCAGACCCACAGTCTGCAGCAACCAGGCCAGGAAACTGACCTGTTACCTGCAGGAACCAGCCCAGGAAGCCAGCCTGCTGCCTATATATCAGGCTGATAGAAAGTTGGCCCACCATCTCCAGCAAACAGTCCAGGAAGCTAAACAATGACACCTGTGACAATCAGCCCCAAATGTCCAGGATTAATGGCTGCCTGCCTTTGTAATTTAAATTTTTTTTTTTTTTTGAGATGGAGTCTCATTCCAGCGCCCAGGCTATAGTGTGGTGGCATGATCTTGGCTTACTGTAACCTCGACCTCCTGGGTTCAAGCAGTTTTTCTGTCTCAGCCTTCCAAGTAGCTGGGATTACAGGCACGTGCCACCACACCCGGTGAATTTTTGTATTTTTATTTTTTATTTTATTTTATTTTATTTTTTTTTTTGAGACAGAGTCTTGCTCTGTCGCCCAGGCTGGAGTGCAGTGGCCGGATCTCAGCTCACTGCAAGCTCCGCCTCCCAGGTTCACGCCAGAATTTTTGTATTTTTAATAGAGACAGGGTTTCGCCATGTTGGCCAGGCTGGTCTTGAACTCCTGACCTCAAGTGATCCGCCCGTCTCGGCCTCCCAAAGTGCTGGGATTACAGGTGTGTGCCATCACACCTGGCTAATTTTTGTAGTTTTCGTAGAGACAGGGTTTTGCCATGTTGGCCAGGCTAGTCTTGAACTCCTGACCTCAAGTGATCCACCCGCCTCGGCTTCAGCCTCTGTAACTTTTGGACCAACCCTTTTAACTTAGGACCAACCAAAGAAAACCAAATATTTGCCCCTAACCAATCCCATAAAATGCTCTCTTCTAGTTAGCTGCTTCCAGTTTCTCCATGACAGCGGCCTCCATCAGGGCACCCCTGAAGCCTCCCGTTTTGCACCATGAGGCTTCCCCTCCTCAGGCTGCCTTTGAGTCTCTGCCAAACAAAAGTGAGGATGGCCGACTCCCTTGCTAGAGCAAGCTCTCAATCAATAGCTTTCCTGTTCTCATTTGGCTGGTCTTTGTTTATTTCCACAATGGGATCATAATTTTCTTCTGCATGAAATTTTCTGAGTAAATCTACCTTTTAAAAGTAAATTTCCCTTTTAAGGCCAGGGAAAAAAACGGTGGTTTCCAAATTGGATCCAGAAGCCTGGAAGATGAGCAGATGTTGTGGGCAGGGTGGGGTGGGAAGGAACTTGATTTGGAAGTGGGGGTTCAGGAGGGACCCCACTCTCCCAGGGCAGGGGCAGAGGGACGACCTCGCTAAGAGGAACATGGAACATAGAGCCAGGTGGGGGAGGCCGGGCCCCGTGGACGCAACACTGTCCTGCATTCCAGCATCCCACTCCCGATCCCAGCCGTTCAGAGCAAACCTCAGACTGAGTGGACACTGAGTCTGCTCAGGCTGCCAGAACTGAGACCATAGACTGGGTGGCTTCAACAACAGGAGTTTATTTCCCCAAAGTTCTGGCGTCTGGAAGTCCAAGATCAAGGTGTGAGCAGGTTGGTTTCTCCGGAGCCCTCCTTCCTTGGCTGGTAGACAGCCATGGGCCGCTGTGTCCGCACATGCGCACACGGTCTTTTCTCTGTGCGCACCCCTCCCTGCTGTCTCTTTCTCTTTTTATAAGGACATCAGTCCTGTTGAATTAGGGCCCCATCTTATGACTTCATTTAACCTTAATTACCTCTTTTCTTTTTTTTTTTTTTGAGACGGAGTCTCGCTCTGTCGCCCAGGCTGGAGTGCTGTGGCGCGATCTCAGCTCACCACAACCTCCGCCTCCCGGGTTCAAGCGTTTCTTCTGCCTCAGCCTCCCGAGTAGCTGGGATGACAGGCACCCACCACCACACCCGGCTAATTTTAATTATCTCTTTAAATGCCCTATCTTTGAATACTATTACCTTCTAAGATACTGTGGGGTAGAGCTTCACCACAGGAATTTGGGGGAACAGAATTCAGTCCATAACAGGTGGTCAGAGGCATATGCCCAAGGTGTCCATGAGCAATCCAGTTCCTTTTTTATTTTTTATTTTGAGACAGGGTCTCACTCTGTCACTCAAGTGGAGCGCCGTGGTTCAATCAGGGCTCACAGCAGCCTTTAATTCCTGGGTTCAAGTGATCCTCTAGCCTTAGTCTCCTGAGTAGCTGGGACTACAGGCACACGCCACCACACCTGGCTAATTTTCAAATTTTTTTTGTAGAGATAAGGCCTCTCTATGTTCCTCAGGCTGGTCTTGAATTCCTGGCCAAAAGTGATCCTCCCACCTTGGCCTCCCAAAGTGTCAGGATTACAAACGTGAGCTACCATGCCTAGCTAGCAGTCCCAGTTCTGAGGACTTGACACTCACGGGTTTATGCTCTGCCACAAAGTTAGCAGATTGTCCCACTGTCTGGAGTGGCTGCTCTCTCTCTGGTCCTAGTGGAGTGGTATACTATAGAACCAGTGTCCTTACTTTAGGTCCCTAGCGGGCTTCCTGACTATAGTGAACCCCAGGCTGTGGCATATTTTGTGGACAAGTGAGTCGATGCCTTTTGCACTTTTCAGGGAGAAGATGAATGACATTCACTTTATTCTCCAAGGGAAAATTGATAAGGACCATTGCTCCAGGTGGCTGGGGCCGGTGAGTCAACATGAAAGCCCGGAAGGAGTAAGGTTGTGTGTGTGGCCCTTTAGAACACTACGTGGAGGAGGATGGGATCTCTGACATGTCTGTGGTACAGAGATGTCAGAAATGTACCTGGGCGTTATACACAAGGCACTTTAAAAAGCGTTATTTTAGGCTGGGCACAGTGGCTCACACCTGTAATACCAGTACTTTGGTAGGCCAAGGTGGGCGGATCACTTGAGGTCAGGAGTTCAAGACCAGCCTGACCAACATGGTGAAACCCCGTCTCTACTAAAAATACAAAGATTAGCTGGGCGGGGCTGACTCAAGCCTATAGTCCCAGATACTTGGGAGGCTGAGGCTGGAGAATTGCTTGAAGCTGGGAGGTGGAGGTTGCAGCGAGGTGAGATGGTGCCATTGCACTCCAGCCTGGGTGACAAGAGCGAAACTCTGTCTCAAAAAAAAAAAAAAAAAATCCGTTACTTTATATGATCCTCACAACAATCCAGGGTGAGGCAGGCAGCTGTTGTTATTGATAGATCCCTGAGACCCCTATTTCAAAGGAGGAATTGGCTCGCAGAGGTTAAAATTGGCCCAGGGTCATCCCACCAGAAGCCTAGAGCTGCTGGCTCCCTATCCCGGGGCTCCACGGCCTCATACCGCCTGTGCACTCTAAGTAAGTTGTGCTTGTGTGGCTGCCTCACGCCTATATTTCAAGGCATAAGTTAGGACCCATGAATTCAGTTCTATTTGTATTTCATAAATCTCTGTATGTTGGTTCATTTCCCACCAGAGGCCAAAGCACAGCCACCTAGACCACTGTGCTCACACTTCCATGCCAAGAGCAAAGCCTTGACTCAAAGCGCCAGTTCTCAACCTTGATAATCCATGTAGGATCCCCTGGGGAGGCTTTGAAAACTAGGAAGCCTGGGCCTCCTCACTCAGGCCCAACCTGACTCAGGGTTTTCCCCCCATCATTTTTTTTTTCTTTTTTTGAGATGGAATTTCTCTCACAGGTGTGAGCCACTGCACCCGGCCACTTTTCCACTTTTTATAGGCTCACTAGGTAACTGTGATGGATATGGAGGATTGAGACCCACTGATCTAGAGAAAGTTTTGGAACTGAAGTGGAAACAGAAGGGTAACTAGTGAGTTTGCTAACTGATCTTTCTTTATACATCAGTTTATGATTAGGTTCAGCTGTGAAGAATAAAATCCTGAATAACAGAGGTTTACACAAGATAGAAGTTTATTCTGGAGGGGCACAGTGGCTCACACCTGTAATCCCAGCACTTTGGGAGACTGAGTCAGGCAGATCACCTGAGGTCGGGAGTTCCAGACCAGCTTGACCAATATGGTGAAACCCCATCTCTACTAAAAATAGAAAAATTAGCCGGGCATGGTGGTGGGCACCTGTAATTCCAGCTACTCAGGAGGTTGAGGCAGGAGAATCTCTTGAACCTGGGAGGCAGAGGTTGCATTGAGCTGAGATCGAGCCACTGCACTTCAGCTTGGGTGACAGAGGGAGACCTTGTCTCAAAAAAAAAAAATAAATAAAAATAAAAATAAAAAGAAAGAAGTTTATTGTGTCCCATATAAATGAAGTCTGGAAGTAGACAGTTTCAGGGCTACAATAGCATCTTCATGATGTCTTAGGCTTCTTTGGTCTTGTGACTTCTGTTCCCAAGATCACCTCATTCTCAAGGTCTAAATGGGAGCTAGTGCTCCAGTCATCACATGTGTGTTCCAGGCAGTAGGACAGGGGAAAGAAGGATGAAGGGCATGCCTTTTTTTTTTTTAAAGGAGGCTTCCTAGAAGTATTATATAACATTTATGTTTACATTTCTTCAGCCAAAAAGACACAAAAATCACTAACCACAAAACAAACAAAAATTAATAGACTATTAAAATGGAAAACTTCACTTTATCAGGAGTTCATGAAAAGAGTAGACAATCAAGTCAAAGACTAGGAGAAGACATTCAGAAAACATATATCTGACAAAGTATGCTTAATAAAAATGTTTAAAGAATTCCTACAAATGAATAAGAAAAAGCCAAATGATTCAATTTTTTAAAATGAGCAGAAGAGGAAATGCGGACTTCTAAGGAGCTTAGAAGCCACCACTCCATCCTAACAACAAGTACACAGTTGAACATACAGAAGAATCAAAGAACTCTTCTTGGATCCTTAAGAGAGGTGAGGACACAGGGTAGACCATCGTCCCCAGCACTGGAGGGACTGACAGGCAGACACAGGGAGTTGCAGCTGACTGAAGCAGAGGCCGTGGGCAGAAACCACCACAGGAGCCAATGCCGGGAGAAACCTGAACTGCCAGTGTCCAGTTGCTGGAGGCTAGTGGGGATGAGTCTGAGAGTTCGAAACTCCAGGGCACCCATTCACAGGGTGAGATATGAGGGGAAGAATATTGTGAGATTTACCTCCAGGACCTTGAACAGATTTCCACAGTGGATATTGGAGAAAAATCCTGTGTTTCTAGCAGGAGGAGGGGAAAAGGAACTATTTTGAAATAAGCCATAGCATTCTGTTCTTAATAGACCTGCCCTCAGGGGAACTAGTTAGTCAGAGTCTACCTGCAGGGATAGTTTATTTTCAAGTTTTTTTTGTGACAAGGTCTTGCTCTATTGTACAGGCTAGAGTGCAGTGGCATGATCATGGCTCACTGCAGCCTTGGCCTCCCAGACTCAAGCAATCCTTCCATCTCAGCCTCCCTCGTAGCTGTGACTACAGGTCACGCTTCCACACTGGACTAATTAAAAAACAAATTATTGTAGAGATATGGTCTCACTGTGTTGCCCAGGCTGGTCTCAAACTCCTGTGCTTGAGTGATCCTCCTGCCTTGACTTCCCGAAGTGCTAAGATTACAGGCATGAGGCACCACGCCCAGCCCTAATTTTTTCTTTTAATGATACCTTATATTTATACATATTTAAGTGGTATATGTGATGTTTTATTACATGCATAGAATGTGTAATGATCAAGTCAGGGTATTTGGGGTGCGCATCACCTGGAATATTTATCATTTCTTTGTGTTGGGAACATTTCTAGTTGTTTTGAAATATGCAACACACTGTTGTTGACTATAATCACTCTACTCTGCTATTGAACATTGAGACTTATTCCTTCTATGTAACTGTATGTTTGCATGCATTAATCAGCCTTTCTTCATCCCCCTCGCCCCCCGCCACACACACACCTTCACCTGCTGGAGTATTATTAGAGCTTAACTGACTTGGAGGAAGGGAAGTAGCAACTCCAGCCCACAGTAGCTATTCTGCTCCACCTAAGGGGGAAGACAAGAATCTGTGAAGTTCATGGTACAGAGCGATAGGCTCACAAGAAGTCCTCATCATAGCAGGACACGTCCTCTCCCCCCAGCATTACCACATCGCTAAAGGCTGAGCAGTTCCTTTTACTCAGCACACCATGTACACCATCAAGAAAACTATATACAAGGCAAAAAACACAATTTGAAGAGACAGAGCATTAGAATGAGATGCGGTAGGAATGTTAGAATTATCAGACCAGGAATTTAAAACAACTGTGATTAATATGCTAAGGGCTCTAATGGATAAAGCAGACAGCGTGCAAGAACAGATGAGTAATATAAGTAGAGAGATGAAAATCCTACATAAGAACCAAAAAGAAATGCTATAGATTAAAACAAAAAACAAAAAAACAGGCCGGGCGCGGTGGCTCAAGCCTGTAATCCCAGCACTTTGGGAGGCCGAGACGGGCGGATCACGAGGTCAGGAGATTGAGACCATCCTGGCTAACACGGTGAAACCCCGTCTCTACTAAAAAAATACAAAAATCTAGCCGGGCGAGGTGGTGGGCGCCTGTAGTCCCAGCTACTCCGGAGGCTGAGGCAGGAGAATGGCGTGAACCCGGGAGGCGGAGCTTGCAGTGAGCTGAGATCCGGTCACTGCACTGCAGCCCCGGCGACAGAGCTAGACTCCGTCTCAAAAAAAAAAAAAAAAAAAAAAAAAAAAACCAAACAAACAAAAACAAAAAACAAAACACCACTGTAACAGGAATGAAGAATGCCTTGATAAGCTCATTAGTAGACCGGACACAGCTGAGGGAAGAATCGCTCAGCTTAAGGATATATCAACAGAAACTTTCAAAACTGCGAAGCAAAGGGAACAGACTGAAAAAAAGAAAAAAAAAAAACAAAACAAAAAACACGCCCAAAACCAAATCAGAGCAGAATATCCAAGGACTATGAGGCCAACTATAGAAAGGTGTAACATATGTGTAATGAGAATACCAGAAAGAGAAGACAGAAGAAATATCTGAAACAATAATGACAGGATTTCCCCCAGATTAATATCAGACATCAAACCACAGATCCAGGAAGCTCCGAGAACGCCAGCCAGGATAAATGCCTCCTATACCCCCATACCTAGGCGTATCATTTAGAACCCACAGAAAATCAAAGATAGAGGAAAATTCTTGAAAGACGCCAGAGGAAAAAAGTGCCATACCTACAAGGAACAAAGATAATAATTACATCTGACTTTTCTTTAAAAACAGTGCAAGCAAGAAGAGAGTAGAGTGAAATATTTAAAATATTGGGAGAAAAAAAGCACCAACCTAGAATTCTACATGCTGTGAAATTATCCTTCAAAAGTGAAGGAAAAATGAAAACTTTCTCAGACAAACAAAAAGCGAAGGGCTATGTTGCTGGCAGAACTGCCTTGCAGAAATGTTAAAAGAAGTCTTAAGAAGAAAAATAATATAGGTCAGAAACTCAAGCTCTACATAAAGAAAGGAAGAGGGCTGGGCGCAGTGGCTCATGCCTGTAATCCCAGCACTTTGGGAGGCCGAGGCAGGCAGATCACCTGAGGTCAGGAGTTCGAGACCAGCCTGGCCAACATGGCAAAACCCAGCCTGGGTGACAGAGCGAGATTCCATCTTAAAACAAAAAACAAAAAACAAAAAAAAAAACCTTTAATTTTTCTTATTCTTAATGGATCTAACAGATCAATACAGCTACATACTGTAAGTTTATATCCATAAGTAAAATGAATGACAGCAATAAGACAAAGCACAGGAGAGAAGAGTTAAGTATTATTTTGTTACAAGGTACTCATCTCATGCTGACTGTGAGGTGGTATAGTGTTATTTGAAGGTAGACTTGGAGTAGTTGTAAATGTATATTGCAAACTCTAGGGCAACAACTAAAAAAGTTTAAAAAGGAGATAACTGATATGCTAATGGTCTAGAGAAAACAGAATCATATATGATCTCTTTTTTTTTTTTTAAATTTATTTATTTATTTTTTTTTTTACAGATTTTTTTTTTTTTTTTTTTTTTTTTTTTTTGAGACGGAGTCTCGCTCTGTCACCCAGGCTGGAGTGCAGTGGCCAGACCTCAGCTCACTGCAAGCTCCGCCTCCCGGGTTCACGCCATTCTCCTGCCTCAGCCTCCCGAGCAGCTGGGACTACAGGCGCCCACCACCACGCCCGGCTAGTTTTTTGTATTTTTTAGTAGAGACGGGGTTTCACCGTGTTAGCCAGGATGGTCTCGATCTCCTGACCTCGTGATCCACCCGTCTCGGCCTCCCAAAGTGCTGGGATTACAGGCTTGAGCCACCGCGCCCGGCCTCTCTTTTTTTTTTTTTGAGATGGAGTCTCACTCTGTTGCCCAGGCTGGAGTGCAATGGCGTAACCTTGGGTCACTGTAGCCTCTGCTTCCCGAGTTCAAGGGATTCTCCTGCCTCAGCCTCCTGAGTAGCTGGGATTACAGGCACCTGCCATCATGCCTGGCTAATTTTTGTATTTTTGTAGAGATGGGGTTTCAACATGTTGGCCAGGCTGGTCTTGAACTCCTGACCTCATGTGATCCACCCACCTTGGCCTCCCAAAGTGCTGGGATTATAGATGTGGGTCACTGCACTCGGTCTACAATCTCAATTAAAACTTCAAAAGGCAGAAAAAGAGTGGAAGACAAAATAGGAATAAAGAACAAGGGCAACTAATAGAAAATAGTAAAAAAATATGGCAAATATTGGCCGGGCGCGGTGGCTCAAGCCTGTAATCCCAGTACTTTGGGAGGCCGAGACGGGCGGATCACGAGGTCAGGAGATCGAGACCATCCTGGCTAACACGGTGAAACCCTGTCTCTACTAAAAAATACAAAAACTAGCCGGGCGTGGTGGCTGGCGCCTGTGGTCCCAGCTACTCTGGAGGCTGAGCCAGGAGAATGGCGGGAACCCGGGAGGCGAAGCTTGCAGTGAGCTGAGATTGTGCCACTGCACTCCAGCCTGGGTGACAGAGTGAGACTCCATCTCAAAACAAAACAAAGCTCTTCAAAAGGTACTACTGGCCAGGCACAATGCTGTAATCCCAGCACTTGGGGAGGCTGACAGGCTGAGGTAGGAGATTCCTTGAGAACCCCTGAGTTTGAGACCAGGTTGGGCAACATAGTGAGACCCCATCTCCACAAAAGAGAGATTGTGCCACTGCACTCCAGCCTGGGCGACAGAGCAAGACTCCGTCTCAAAAAAACAAAAAAAACAAAAAACAAAAAACAGAAGGGCAATACATAATGACAAAGGGGGTCATTTGTCCCTTGGTCATTATGTAATGCCCTCTTTTATCCACTGAGGTTCTCCAATCCTTAACATGTATACAACTGACAACAGAGCAAAAACGAGGCAGAAACTAATAAAACTGAAAGGAAAATTGATAAATCCATGAACATAGTTGAACACTTTAACCACATTTTATCACAAATGGTCAGATCCGGCAGGCAGAAAATCAGTAAAGGTGTAGTTGAACTCAAAACACCATCAATCATTAGATACGATTAACATCTCTAGGCCGGGCGCGGTGTCTCAAGCCTGTAATCCAAGCACTTTGGGAGGCCGAGACGGGTGGATCACGAGGTCAGGAGATCGAGACCATCCTGGCTAACACGGTGAAACCCCGTCTCTACTAAAAAAAACACAAAAACTAGCCGGGCGAGGTGGCGGGCACCTGTAGTCCCAGCTACTCGGGAGGCTGAGGCAGGAGAATGGCATAAACCCGGGAGGTGGAGCTTGCAGTGAGCTGAGATCCGGCCACTGCACTCCAGCCTGGGCGACAGAGCCAGACTCTGTCTCAAAAAAAAAAAAAAAAAAAAAATCTCTAAACTACTTCCTTCAACAACAGCAAAATACTCTCAAGCTCACACAGAACATTCACCAAGATAGACCACATTTCAGGCCGTAAAGCATTCCTTCACAACTTTAAAAGAATAGAAATCACACAGTATTTGCTTTCAGACCACAATGGGATCAAACTACAAATCTGTAACAGAAAGATAACTGGAAAATGCCAAAATACATGGAAATTAAATAAGACGCTTCCTTAGGAAAAAAACTAACAAACACGTGGATTAAAGGAGAAATCTCAAGATAAATTTGAAAATATTTGGAGCCAAATGAAAATGAAAATACAACTTGTCTTAGCTTGTTTTATGTTGCTATTGTAGAATACCACAGACTGGGTAATTTATAATGAACAGAAATGTATATGACTCACAATTCTGGAGGCTAAGAAATCCGAGAGTATGGTGATGGCATCTGGCAAAGGCCTTTGTGCTGTGTCATCCCATGGCAGAAGGTAGAAAGGCAAGAGAGGGTGAGAGCAAGAGGGGGGCGAAACTCACTTTCATGACAAACCTACTTTTGAGATAACTGCTAGCCCATGCCCGTGATCATGACATTAATCCATTAATGAGAGCAGAGCCCTCAGGACCGAATCACCTCTTATTAGGCCCCAGCTCCCAAAACTGTTACGTTGGGGATTGTTTCCGACACATGAACTTTGAGGGATATATTCCAACCATAGAACAATTTATCCAAGATCGTGGGATGCAGCAAAAGCAGTACATAAAGGGAATTTATCGCACTGAATGCATACATCAGAAAAGAAGAAAAATCTGAAATCGATAATCTAAATTTCCACAGTAGAAAACTAGAGAAAGAAGAGCAAATTAATTCCAAAGTAATCAGAGGAAAAGAAAGAAAATAATTAGAGCAGAAAGCAATGAAATTGAACACAGGAAATCAGTAGAGGAAATCCACAAAAGCAAAAGCAGTGCTTTGAAACGATTAATAATATCAATAAGTCTCCAGCAGGGCTAAGAAAAAAAGAGAGAATGTAAATTACTAACATCAGAAATGAAAGATACTATGGACATTGTAAGGCTAATAAAGGAATACCATGAAGAACTCTGTCCACAAATTTGATAACACAGATGAAACGAACCAATTTATTGAAAGACACAATCTGCCAAAACTCACCAAAGAAAAAAATAGACATTCTGAATAGGCCTATAGGTGTTCAAGTACTTAAATAAATAAGTAATAACCTTCTAAAAAATAAAGCACTAGGCCCAGATAAGTGCAACTTCTACCAAACTTTTTTTTTTTTTTTAAAGACAGAGTCTTGCTCTGTCACCCAGGCTGGAGTGCAGTGGCATGATCTCAGTTCACTGCAACCTCCACCTCCCGGATTCAAATGATTCTCATGCCTCAGCCTCCTGCTAGCTGGGACTACAGGCTTGTGCCACCACACCTGGTTAATATTTGGAATTTTTTTTTTAGATGGAGCTTTGCTCTTGTTGCCCAGGCTGGAGTGCAATAGTGCGATGTCGGCTCACTGCAACCTCTGCCTCCTGGGTTCAAGTGATTCTCCTGCCTCAGCCACGCAAGTAGCTGGGATTACAGGCATGTGCCACCATGCCCAGCAAAGTTTGTATTTTTAGTAGAGACGGGGTTTCTCCATGTTGGTCAGGCTAGTCTGTAACTCCTGACCTCAGGTAATCCACCGCCTCAGCCTCCCAAAGTGCTAGGATTACAGGTGTGAGCCACCGTGCCTGGACTTAATATTTGTATTTTTAGTAGAGATGGGGTTCTGCCATGTTGGCCAGGTTGGTCTCAAACTCCTGGCCTCAACTGATCTGCCCACTTCAGCCACCCAAAGTACTGGGACGACAGGCGTGAGCCACCTCACCCAGCCTCACACACATTTAAGGAAGTAATTCTACAAATTGTCTACAATGTCTTTCAAAGAGTAGAAACAGAGAGAATACTTCCTAACTCTTTCTATGAGGACAGCATTACCACAATATCAAAACCAGACAAAGATAACACAAGAAAAGAAAACTGATATCCCTCATTAGCAAAGAGGCAAAGACTCTCAACAAAATATTAGTAAATTAAATCCAGCAATGTATACAAAGAATTATTTATCAAGACCCACTGAGGTTTATCCTAGGTATACAAAGCTGGTTCAACATTTGAAATTTTTTTTTTTTTTTTTTTTTTTTTTTTTTTTTTTTTTTTTTTTTTTGAGACGGAGTCTCGCTCTGTCGCCCAGGCTGGAGTGCAGTGGCCGGATCTCAGCTCACTGCAAGCTCCGCCTCCCGGGTCCACGCCATTCTCCTGCCTCAGCCTCCCGAGTAGCTGGGACTACAGGCGCCGCCATCTCGCCCGGCTAATTTTTTTTTTTTGTATTTTTTAAGTGGAGACGGGGTTTCACTGTGTTAGCCAGGATGGTCTCGACCTCCTGACCTTGTGATCCGCCCGCCTCGGCCTCCCAAAGTGCTGGGATTACAGGCTTGAGCCACCGCGCCCGGCCAACATTTGAAAATTAATTAATGTAATCCATCATATCAATAGGCTAAGAAAAAAAATTATGATCATATCTATACAGAAAAAACATTTGACAAAATGCTGTTTGTAGTAGCTTTACCCATAATTACTAAAACTTGGAAGCAACCAAGATGTCTTTCAGTAGGTGATTGGATAACATGTATAATAATGGAATATTATTTAGCACTAAAAAGATTTTAGCTATCAAGCCACAAAAGCACATAGAGTATCCTTTTTTTTTTGTTTGTTTTTGAGATGGAGTCTGCCTCTGTCATTAAGGCTGGAATCTCAGCTCACTGCAACCTCTGCCTTCTAGGTTCAAGCGATTCTCCTGCCTCGGCCTCCCGAGTAGCTGCAATTATAGGCGCCCACCACCATGCTCAGCTCATTTTTGTATTATTAGTAGAGATGGGGGTTTCACCATGTTGGGCAGGCTAGTCTGGAACTCCTGACCTCAGGTGATCCACCCACCTCGGCCTCCCAAAGCGCTGGGATTACAGGCATGAGCCACCACGCTTGGCCGAGGATCCTTAAATGCATCTTACTAAGTGAAAGAAGCCAATTTGAAAAGGCTGCCTAGTGTATGATTCCAACACCCTGGAGAAGGCAGAGCCATGGAGACAGTGAAAAGAGCAGTGGTTGTCAGGCATTCGTGGGGAGGGAAGGATGAGTAGGCAGAGCAGAGAGGGTTTTTAGGGCAATGAAAATCCTCTGCGTGATGCTCTAATGGTGGATCCATGCCGTTATGCATTTGTCCAACCCATAGAATGTCCAACACCAAGAGTGAGCCCTCAGGTAAACCGTGAACTCTGGAGGATAATGATGTCACTGTAGGGTCATCAATGGTAACAAGTGTACCACACTGTTTGGAGATGTGGATAGTGGCCAGCGTGGTGGCAGGGGTTATATGAGAAATCTCTGTACCTCCCTCTTAATTTTGCTATGATATCCAAAGATATCCAGATGGCCCACAGCATATGAAAAAGTATTCAACATCATTACTTATTTGAGTAATAAAAATTAAAAACTAGAATGAAATTCCACTATGCAATTAGAATGACTAAAATGGAAAAGATTGGCATCAACAAAGGTTGGCAAGGATGTGGAGCAATGGAAACTCATCCGCTGTCGACACAGGTAAATCAGTTCCAACACTTTGGAAAACTGCAAATTTGGTATAAAGTTAAAATTCACTTTTAATGGCCCAGAAATTACACTCTCTGGTATTTACACAAGAGGAATAAAAAGATAGGTTTACAGAGAGAATTTAGTATCAACTTTATTTATAAATAGGTAAAAACTCAAAACAACCCTATGTCTAATAACAGGAGAATGGATAAACAAATTATGGTACATTCATATGACACATAAAAAAACAGCAAAGGCCCCTTGCCACTAGCCAGGCCTGGCCAGGTCCAGCTAGTAGCATCAGCTGTCCTGAACCCTGAAAGGCTCTGGGCCTGGCCTAGGATCTTGTAGCAGCATCTTGGCAGGCCTAGTTGAGCCCAGAGGGAGCTCAGAGTTGGAGATGGTACAGCCTGTAGCAGCCAGTGGCACCTCTTCTAGGGAGACTGGACTTAGCCAGCTAGCGTCTGTGAGGAGTCACATGTAACACACATGGTGTCCAACATGAATAGCATGAAACATATATAGCATGTAATATATACTGCATATAACATATATAGCATGCATACATGCATAGCTTATAACACATATATGTGTGCAACACCTAGTACACAATATGCACAGCATATATAACACAAGCTGCATGACATGTAACAGACAGCATGTGTACATGTATGGCATGCAACATGCATAGCAACATGTACACTACATAACTCATACATAAAGTGCATAACACACATGCATGTTTAACATATAACACACAAGCATATATGTATAGCAAGTAATATACATACTGGATAATAGGTATAACATGTAACATATATAGCATGCACCACATGCAGCAGATACCATGTATAGCATGTCGCAGATATAGCACGTATACATGCATGGCACCTACCATGCATAGCGTGGCACCTTGGCCTGTGGTTTGTTTTTCCATGAGGAATGTCCTCTCCCCTGGTTGAACTGGCCTGAGGGTGGGAATAGCTCTTCCCAGGAGGCATAATTAGGCTTGTTTTGCCTCACCCTTCACCCTCTACCCTTTATTTCCTTCTTGGGACATGGCCCAAATAAGCTGGGATAAACAAGGGGCCTTTTGTAATGTGGCTGTGAGTGGAGAACAGTCCAGGAGGCTCTTTTCTGTACTGGCCCCTGGAGTCACTAGAAGAGGTCACTTGGCTGCACCAGGACTCTGGCTGCCTTGCGACCGGGCCCCCAGGCTGAGGGTGTGAAGAAGGCTGACTTCCTTCTCCTCAGTCCCGCCATGCTTCTGTCAAGGGAGAAGTAACTTGCAAGAGGGCTTCTGGTGACTGCCCTGAAATCAGGGTGTCTTGGTTTGTTTTTCCCCAGGAGCAGACTCAGCAAGGCTTCAGTTGCAGGTGGCTTATTCAGGAGGTCATTTCAGGAACCTCCAGTATGCAAATGGGGAAGTGAGGGAGGACAAAGCGGGCGTCTTATCACGCAGGCTCCACCGGGCAAGTGGGGTCAATCCTTACGGGGATGCTGGAGACTTATCCTTGTCTGTTGTGGAACCACCAGTTCTCAAGGAGGATCTACTCCCAGCTCTCATTTTACAGTAGAAACTTCTGACGAAAAGAGCCAAATTCGGCTGGGCGCAGTGGCTCATGCCTGTAATCTCAGCACTTTGGGAGGCCAAGGCAGGTGGATCACCTGAGGACAGGAGTTCAAGACCAGCCTGGCCAACACGGTGAAACCTCATCTCTACTAAAAATACAAAAATTAGCCGGGCGTGGTGGTGGGCACCTGTAATCCCAGCTACTCGGGAGCCTGAGGCAGGAGAATCGCTTGAACCCAGGAGGCGGAAGTTGCAGTGAGCCAAGATCTTGCCATTGCACTCCAGCCCAAATGACAAGAGCAAAACTCCATCTCAAAAAAAAAAAAAAAAAAAAGTTAAACTAAAATATTTGAAGAGATTTATGCAGAGCCAAATATGAGTGACCACAGCCCATGACACAGCCCTCAGGAGGTCCTGAGAACACAGTTCTCCTTGCTGGGGAAAATCAGACATGCTCAGCATGTCAGGAGGGCCCAGCCAGACAGTGGGATGCTGCAGCCAATGGTTGTTGCACGTGCTGTCCTGAGGCAGGGTTTGTTGGCTGAAGGTGGGAGCAGCAAAGACCTGACATGGTCATTATTTATGGCCTCACAGCCACTTTCTCAGTGACCGTGAGAAAGGGCCTTCTGAGTGGAGCCTCCCTGAACTGACTGAAGGAAATGTGGATGCCTGTGCTGGGGTAAGAATAACCATGTCCCAGGCTGGGTGCGTTGGCTCATGCCTATAATCCCAGCACTTTGGGAGGCCAAGGTGGGCGGATCACCTGAGGCCAAGAGTTTGAGACCAGCCTGGCCAATGTGGTAACACCCCATCTCTACTAAAAATACAAAAAAATTAGCCAGATGCAGTAGCGCTTGCCTGTAATCCCAGCTACTTGGAGGCTGAGGCAGGAGAATCACTTGAACCAGGGAGACAGACGCTGCAGTGAGCTGAGATCACATTCCAGCCTGGGCAACAAGAGCGAGACTCCATCTCAAAAAAACAAAAAACAAACAAAAAAAACCCAGCCATGTCCTAAAGGTGAGTTGATTAAAATAAAAGTCTTCTAGATAGGAAACTTACACCTCTGGTAATATGGGAATGTGGAGTAGACATGCTTTTCCCTCCTCCTGCTAAGTAAAACTAAAAACTCTGTCCATCATACATATACTCTGAAAGGTGGAGAGAAGACAGACCAGCTAGGGACCTTGAGACCCAAGGAATGATGTATTGATCCATTGTCATGCTGCTAATAAAGACATACCCAAGATTTACAAAGGAAAGAGGTTTAATTGACTCAGTTCTTCAGGGCTCAGGAGGCCTCAGGAAACTTACAATCATGGCAGAAGGGGTAGCAAACACATCCTTCTTCACATGATGGCAGGAAGAAGTGCCGAGCAAAAGCGGAAAAGCCCCATATATCCATATATATGTACGTGTATATATATGTGTGTGTGTGTATATATATATATTATATATATATTTTTTTTTTGAGACGGAGTTTCACTCTTGTTGCCCAGGCTGCAGTGCAATGACGCAATCTTGGCTCACCGCAACCTCCGCCTCCCTTGTTCAAGCGATTCTCCTGCCTCAGCCACCCAAGTAGCTGGGATTACAGGCATGTGTCACCATGCCTGGTTAATTTTGTATTTTTAGTAGAGACGGGGTTTCTCCATGTTGGTCAGGCTGGTCTTGAACTCCCGACCTCAGGTGATCTGCCTGCCTAGGCCTCCCAAAGTGCTGGAATTACAGGCATGAGCCACCACGCCTGGCCAAGGAAAAGCCCCTTATATTAATAAAACCATCAGATCTCATGAGAACTCACTATCACAAGAACAGCATGATGGTAACTGCCCTCATGATTAAGTTACCTTCCACTGGGTCCCTCCCGTGACACATGGGGATTATGGGAACTACAATTCAAGGTGAGATTTGATGTGGACACAGAGTCAAATCATATCAAATGAAATAGTGGTGAGTCCCTGGGTTTTCTTTCTGGCCTCATGTGTCCCAGACTTGGAGGAGAAGCAGCGGCAACCCAGAAATGCTCATGGACATAGGAAAAAACAAAAGCCCCAAAAAAGTCTGCTATCTTAGTCCAAAGACCAGGGAAGGTGTAGCCTACCAGAACAGAAAACTCTCAGGCAATAACCATTCTAACCCAGCTGAACACCACAGAAAAATCTGTAGTCCCCCTAACCCCCACCAGCAAAGGCCAAGGTGAGATCCTAAACTATAACAAAGCACCCCAACATCTGCTGGGATGGTGTCAGAGAAGGCCAAGTAGGGGACTGGGACTTCTATCCCCAGTGGCTGGTTATGAGCCCCTCCCAGGTTTCAGTAACATTGAGCCCCTAACCTCAGGTGTCAGGAGAGCCAAGCGAGGAACCTGCATCTACACCTGGAACTGCTGGGACAGCATCACCACCTCCCCTGTTTCACCTCCAGAGCCATGCCAGTGACTGGAAGGTGAAACAGAAGGATTCAATAAGATCCAGAGTGTTATATAAAAAAAAGTCCATATTTCAACAGAAAATCACTCATCATATCAAGAACCAGGAAAATTTCAAGCTGAATGAAAAAAGACAATCAGTAGATGCCAATACCAAGATGACAGGGATGTCAGAATTATTTGAGAAGTTTGACAATAATTCTTAAAACAGCCATGATAAAAATGCTT
Organism: Rhinopithecus roxellana; assembly: GCF_007565055.1. Lineage (NCBI taxonomy): Eukaryota > Metazoa > Chordata > Mammalia > Primates > Cercopithecidae > Rhinopithecus > Rhinopithecus roxellana. The sequence goes on from NC_044562.1 coordinate 120,060,689, forward strand.
CAGTGAATAATTATGAGCACTCTTGAAACACAGGATAAAATAGAATGTCTCAGCAAAGAAATAGAAGCTATAAAGAAGAACCAGGCTGGGTACAGTGGCTCACGTCTGTAATCCCAGTGCTTTGGGAGGCCAAGGCAGGTGGATCGCTTGAGGCCAGAAGTTCGAGACCAGCCTGGGAAATACAGCAAGACCCTGTCTCTTCTAAAAATACAAAAATGAACCAGGTGTTGTGGCACACGCCTGTAGTCCCAGCTACTTGGGAGGCATGAGAATTGCTTGAAGCTGGGAGACGGGTTGCAGGAGCCAAGATCATACCACTGCACTCCAGCTTGAGCAACAGAGCAAGACTGTCTTTCAAAAAGCAAAAACAAGAACCAAATGGAAATTTCAGAATTGAAAACACAATAACTGAAGTAAAAATCTCAGCAGACGGTCTCAATAGCAAATGGAGGGGACAGAAGAAAGAACTAATGAACTGATGAACTGGAAGACAGAACAAAAGGAATTACCCAATCTGAAAACAGGGATAAAAAGCAGAGTTTTAAAAAATGAGCAGAACCTTGTGGGCCTATAACAAGATCTTACATTAATGCCATCCAACTCCTGGAAGGAGAGAAGAAAGAGGGTGGAGTTGGCAAAGTATGTGATGAAATAATGGCTGAAAACTTCTCAAATTTGGCAAGAGACATAAACTTATGTATTCAAGAAGCTGAATGAACGCCCAACAGGATAAGTTCAGAGAAATCCACTCCAAGATACCTCATAATTAAACTTCTGAACACGTAAGATTAAAAAAAAAAATGTTAATAGCCAGAGAAAACAACACATTACCCCTAGAGGAAGAAAAAATTGAAATGACAGTGTATTTCTCATCAGAAATCATGGAAGCCAGGAGAAAGTGGCATAATTATTTTTCAAGTGCTGAAAGAAAGGAATTGTCAACCCAAAATCTCATTACTACCCCCGCTCCCCAAATCTTTCAGGAATAAACCAAGACATTCTCAGATGAAGGAAAACCAAGAGCACACCTACCCTAAAAGAGTGGCTAAAGGAAAGTCTCTAAACAGAAAGGAAACAATAAAGTAAGGAACCCCGAAACACCAGGAAGGAATAAAGAACATGGTAAGCAAAAATATGGGTGACTACAATAGGCTTTTCTCTTCTTGAGTTTTCCAAATTGTGTCTGATGGTTGAAGCAAAAATTGTAACATTGATGTGGTTCTAAGTGTATGTAGAAGAAGTATTTATTAAGATAATTATAAGTGGGGGAGAAAAAAGGGATATGAAAAAAGGGAGGTAAGGTTTCTATACTGTATGCAAACTGGTAAAATGATGACACTAGTAGACTGTGATAAATTGTGTATACTTATGTAATACTAGAGCAACCACTAAAAAAGCTATATCTAGAGATACACTCAAAAACACTACAGATAAATGAAAATAGAATTCTAAAGAATTGTTCAGCCAAGCCACACCAAGGCAAGAAAAAGAAAATAGAAAAATGAAAAAAGAGAACAAACAGAAAACAAAATATAAAATGTTAGACTTAAGCCCTACCTAACATATCAATACTTATATTAAGTGTAAGCAGTATAAATATACCAATTAAAAGACAAAGGAAATGTGGATGCAAAAACATCCCCCAATTCTGTGTTGCTTACAAGAAACTAACTTCAAATAAAACAATATAAGCTGGCCGGGTGTGGTAGCTTATACCTGTAATCACTGCATTTTGGGAGGCTGAGGCAGGAGGATTGTTTGAGGCCAGGAGTTTGAGACCAGCCTGGGCAACATGGTGAAACCCCATCTCTACAAAAAATGCAAAAATTAGCCAGGTGTAGCAGCATATGCCTGTGGTCCCATGTACTTGGGAGGCTGAGGTGGGAGGATCACTTGAGCCCTGGAGGTAGAGGCTGCAGTGAGCTATGATTGTGCCACTGCACTCCAGCCTGGGTGAGGAAACAAGACCATGTCTCAAAAAGCAAAAAACCAAACAAAACCAACCAACCAAACAAAAAACCCAAAAACAGCAACAACAAAACAATATAGGCAAGTTGAGAGTAAAAGGATGAAAAAAGATATATCATGTAAAGATTAATCAAAAGAAAGCAGGAGTGACAATATTAATATCAGAAGGCAAACTTCAGAGCAAAGACAATTACCAGAGATAGTGTGGGACAGTATATAATGCTAAACCGGTCAAAATCCACCAGGAAGGCGTTGTAATTTTAAATGTGTATGCACCAGACAAGACAGTTATAAAATACGTGAAACAAAACTGAGAAAAGAAAAATAGATAAATCCACAATTATAGTTAGAATCTTTAATGTCCCTCTCTCAAAACTTGATAGAACAGCTAGACAGAAATTGGCAAGGATGTAGAAGAATTCAACAACAAACAGACTTAATTGGCATTTATAAAACAACAGCAGTCAGCAGTATATAACTTCTTTTCTTTTCTTTTTTTTTTTTTTTTTTGAGACGGAGTCTTGCTCTGCTGCCCAGGCTGGAGTGCAGCGGCCGGATCTCAGCTCACTGCAAGCTCTGCCTCCCGGGTTCACGCCATTCTCCTGCCTCAGCCTCCCGAGTAGCTGGGACTACAGGCGCCCGCCTCGTCGCCCGGCTGGTTTTTTGTATTTTTTAGTAGAGACGGGGTTTCACCGTGTTAGCCAGGATGGTCTCGATCTCCTGACCTCGTGATCCGCCCGTCTCGGCCTCCCAAAGTGCTGGGATTACAGGCTTGAGCCACTGCGCCCGGCCAACAGTAAAATTTATAGAAGGCAGCTTAAGCAGTGTTGAGAGGCAAAAGTACGCAAGAAATGTTTCCATTAGAGAAGAGGAAAAGATTCAAATCAAGAATCTAAAGTCCCAGGTCAGGCGCAGTGGCTCATGCCTGTAATCCCAGCACTTTGGGAGGCCAAGGTGGGTGGATCACCTGAGGTCAGGGGTTCGAGACCAGCCTGGCCAACATAGCCAAACTTTACTAAAAATGCAAAAAAAAAAAAAAAAAAAAAAAAAAAAAAAAAAAATTAGCTGGGCTTGGTAGCGCACCTGTAATCCCAGCTACTTGGGAGGCTGAGGCATGAGAATTGCTTGAACCCAGGTGGTGGAGGTAGCAGTGAGCCGATATCACGCCACAGCACTCCAGCCTCGGGGCAGACCAAGACTCCATCTGAAAAAAATAAAAATCTTAATAAGAAATCCTGGGCAGTGATCCGATTGGTTCTGCTTGTGTCATGTGACCACAACAGGGCAAATCCCTGTGGCTGGGAGGCAGGGCCCTTTCCACCAAGGTGTCTGCCTCCGCGTTGCTGGCTCAGTGGACTTCCCCTCACCCAGGCAACGCTGTGTGGTGGGGCTGTGGCAGCCGGTGTTGGGGGCTCTTGTGAAAGGGACCAAAACAGGTGTGTGGGGGAAGGTGGGCCCACCCTGGGGGAACCAGGACCGGTGTCACCATTGCTCTATGATTAATCCAGCAACATGATGTGCAACGGCTTAAAGCCCGTGTCCCTTGTCTCCCCTGCCTTCATGGCACCTGGCCACCCAGGAGGTGCCAACCAGCCTGGTCCTCTGTCCATGTCCTGGGAGTGCTTGGACCTGGCTGTGGGTGCCAGATCCCTTTCTGTTTCGGGAACCGGTAGCTTGAGGTAGCCCAGGCTTCTGCACTGGCCTCACAGGCAGGCTTATCCAAATTATGACTTTATTTTGAGACACATAACCACACAGCAAAGTCCAAAGAACAACATGTATCCTTAGTACGTATTTATGCTTTATTATATGTATTTATATTGTTAATATATACTATTATATAAGATATATACATATTTATGATTCCAATATTTATACTTAATAGATTTATACATTTATAAATTTTTATAAATGTATAAAATCACTCAGAGGTGATGATTGCTGTCCTTATTTGTCTTGTTTTCTAATGAAAATATGTAAACTGTTACAGATAAAGTTGATGTTCCCTTATTCCTCCAAACTGAGAAGTCCCCATTTTGCAATTTTGAGACAATTCCTGTCACGAATTTAGTGTTTATCTTCCCTTCCATTTTGTATTTGCTTTTATTTCCAGCTATTTATGTTTTGAATGGGTAATTCAAACATAACGTCATTGTCTTCATCTTCTCTTTCCCTCCCTCCCTCCCTTCCTTCCTTCTTTCCTTTCTTTCTTTCTCTTTCTTTCTCTCTCTCTTTTCTTTTTTTCTTTTCTTTCTCCTCCCCCTCCCCTTCCCTCCCCTCCCGTTGCTTTCCCTTCCTTTCTTTTTTGTGAGACAGGGTCTCATTCTGTCGCCCAGGCTGGAATGAAGTGGCTCGATCTTGGCTCACGACAACCTCCAACTCCTCAGCTAAAGTGATCCTTCCGCCTCAGCTTCCCAAGTAGCTGGGATTACAGACATGCATCACCACTGCTGTCTAATTTTATTTTATTTTTTTTGTAGAGACGAGGTCTTGCTATGTTGCCCAGGTTGGTCTGGAACTCTTGGTCTCAGCAATCCTCTCAAGCCTCCCAAAGTGCAGGGATTATAGGTGTGGGCCACTCCATCCGGCCTCATTCACATGTTTCAAAAATCGAAAGGTACAAAAGGAAAAAGCTCCTTTCCCCTCTCTGGGGCTTTTAACACTTGCACATAAATGAAGCCAGGAACAGCAGCAGTGTCTTGAGTAGTTGGTGGAAAGAAGGTGTTATTACATGGGCTGCAGCCTCCAGCTATGCTCTTTGCAGGAATTTGATCTTTAGTGGCCGGACCATTGTTAGCATTAGGTTCAGCTGAGAGTGACAGAAACCCCAAGCGACACTGGCCTTAACAAGGTACACATTTCTTTCTTTCTTTCTTTTGTTTTTTCAGAGTCTCACTCTGTTACCCAGGCTGGAGTGCAGTGGCATGATCTCAGTTAACTGCAACCTTTGCCTCCTGAGTTCAAGTGATTCTCCTGCCTCAGCCTCCTGAGTAGCTGGGACTACAGGTGCGTGCCACCACGCCCAGCTAATTTTTGTATTTTTAGTAGAGACGGGGTTTCACTATATTGGTCAGGCTGGTCTTGAACTCCTGACCTCAGGTGATCCACCTGCCTTGGCATCCCAAAGTGCTGGGATTACAGATGTGAGCCACCGCACCTGGCCAGAACGCACATTTCTATTTTACAGGTAGGCATCCCACAGCTATTAGGGTGGTTCCACAATCATCAAGGACCTATCTTGTTGCTCAAGCACCCTCACCACATGGCATCTACTTCATGGTCCAACATGGCTGCTTGAGCTCCAGTCATCACATCCTCATTGTAGCCATTCAGTAGGAGAAAGGGAGGAAGTTACTTTTTTTTCAGGATTGTCTCCCAAAGTGGCAAGGAACATTTCCTCTTGCACACTGTTGGCCACAGAGTGTAGTGACAACACAGGCCATTGTAAAGGGGGCTGGGAAGTGGAGTCTTGATCCTGGCTGGCTGTGTCACCGCTGATACGTAGTGGTTCTACTGCTAAGAAAGGAGGGAAGAACAGCTACCAAGGCACAGCTAGCAGGCTCTGCCACCATGCCTGAGTTTCAGATATTCCAGGCTGAAAAACCCCTGCCTTCATGGAGTGCCCGCCAGAAAGGGACCGACTTCAGGCCACTTCCCAAGCGGCACCAGAAGCAGCAGCCAGGCTGCGCAGGGCCACTTCCTAAGCAAACGCATGAGTCACACAAGCGGCCTTTGTTAGCTCAGCCAGCTCTCCTGGAAGTCCTTCTCCCGGAGCCGAGGGCCCCTTCCAGCGCTTCCTGCGCCTGAGGCAGAGGACGCTGGCAGCAGTGAGCCCACCTGCTCAGCCCCCATGAACAACATTGCCTGGTGCTCCCTGGCCTGGGACCCGGCCTTCGCGGCTTCTGGGCTGGGCGGGCACCGTGGGGAACAAAGAAGCGTTCCTGAGCCTGAGCCACGCGGCTCCAGGCCGACTCCCTGGAGTCTTGGAGAGGCTTGTCTTGAATGCCTGGCTTTTTGTTTGAGAAAGAAAAGGGTTTTCCGAAGTCCCCAGGCTTCCTCTTGCATGGAAATCCCAGAGTTCTGAGGAGCCACAGAGTGGGGTGGGAGGACAGGGCAGTGAGGACGCCCTGTCGCAGGGGACAGTGAGGATGTGCAAGGGTTGGGGAAGTCTGGGGGCACAGGTGAAAGGGAAGACACCCCACCTCAGCCCTCCATGGCTGTGGCCTCTGCCGGGGCCGGGCGCTGGGAGGCGGGCCGTGGCACCCGCCTGGAATCCTGCGAGGGGCGTCTGGCAGGCCTGGCGGGGTGCAGTGCAGTAGACACGGCAGTGGGCGCTTAGACACGGCTGACGTGCAAGGGGGACCTGGGGCTGAGGTGGGGGCTCAGAGCAGGGCATCAGAGGGGACAGACTGGGTCCCAGAAGGGGTCTCTGTGTCTCGCCCGAGCCAAGAGACTAGACTCTGAGTTCCGGCTGCCCTGGACACCCCTGCAGTGGAGCTGCTGAGGGCAGAGGCTGGCGGTTCTGGTGAGACCAATGACCCCTCTTCAAGGCGGGGTGAGGGGGACCGTGTGTGAATGCCCTGTCCCTGCTAGGGGGATGACTGACCTAACAGGATGTAGGTAGTTTTTTTTTTTTTTTTGAGATGGAGTCTGGCTCTGTCGTCCAGGCTGGAGTGCAGTGGCGCGATCTTGGAGGCAAACTCTGCCTCCTGGGTTCACACCATTCTCCTGCCTCAGCCTCCCGAGTAGCTGGGACTACAGGTGCCCGCCACCACGCCCAGCTAAGTTTTTGTATTCAGTAGTGAATTTTAGTAGTGAATTCAGACCCTCTGGATCTGCCCCAGGAGCCCAGGTCCTACCTGAAGCCCGAGGCCCGGGGCTGAGCTGGGAGTGCAGACAGAGCTGGAGGCCAGTGAGAGGCAGCAGGGAGCAGGGCTGGCAGGAGGGAAGCAGACAGGCGTCCTCTCAGCGTGGGGCTGGGAGCAGGATGGCAGGGCCAGGCAGGGTTGCATGGAAAACTGTCATGGCCCTTTTGGGGAAAGAAAGGGGAGAGAGAGGGACAGTGCATGGGTGTGCCCACAGGAGAGGCTGGGCCCACCTGGTTTTGCTTGGCAGCTGCAAGGCAGTGGGTGGGGCCAGGATTCTGTGCTTTCAACAAGCCCCCCAGGTGGCTCATTTGTGGTCCGCGTTTCGTCTGCCTTTGTGGGCAGGTGTGGGGCCAGGCCGGCTCCCCCGATGCAGCGGGATCCTCACGGCAGCCTTCCTCCTTTTTTTTTTTTGAGATGAAGTCTGTTGCCTGGCTGGAGTGCAGTGGCATGATCTTGGCTCACTGCAACCTCTGCCTCCTGGGTTCAAGTGATTCTCCTGCCTCAGTCTCCCGAGTAGCGGGTATGACAGGTGCCCGCCACCACTCTTGGCTAATTTTTTATATTTTTAGTAGAGATGGGGTTTTGCCATGTTGGCCAGGCTGGTCTCAAACTCCTGGCCGCAGGTCACCCGCCTGCCTAGGCCTCCCAAAGTGCTGAGATTACAGGCGTGAGCCACTGCGCCTGGCCCAGCTTTCCCATTTCACAGAGAAGGAAATGGAGGCACAGGAGCGAACAGCAGCCAGCGGTCCACTTGGAACCCAAGACCTGATCTGACAAAGCGACTCCTGTAAGTTTCTCTGCTGCTGCCGCTACATGTCAGGGAGCCAGACCCAGGCTCTCCCTGCAGGGCTGTCCTTGGAGCCCTGAGGTGAGGCCCTCCTAGGAAGGTGTTCTCATATCATGAATACACTGTGTGCCCCCGAGTCCTCCTAGTCTGGAAGCTCCCCAAGTCCAGGTGTACACTCCCGGGAGAGGTCTTGGGGCTCCCACCTTTGCGAGGGTGGCCTGAGGATGGGCTTCTCTCTGTGCCACAATGAAGGGGACCAGGGGCCCCAAGCCAGGCACCTGGGAGACCATACCTAGGTAGGGGTCGTGGGGGCCCAGCTTCCCCGAGGAAGAGAACCCAGCGCTGTGTGCAGAGGTGCCCCCAGCTGAGCAGGGTGTGAGGACTGATACTGGCCTGATGGCTTTGGCATGAAGCCCAAGGGGAGCAGTGGGGAGCAGGCCCAGTAGGCCCATCCAGGAATGGGACCGTGGCTGGCCATGGCTGGAGCATCTTGTGTGAAGACGGAACGCTGGGGCAGGAGGGATGAGGCATGTGGTGCTGGCCACGAGGCTGGGTGGTGGAGGAGCTGCCTTTGTCCAAACCCAGAGGCCCAAGAGCAAGGACAGATGTGGGTTTCCCTGGCAGGATAGAAGGGGGTAGGGGACCTTGGAGGATCCGGTGAGTCTGACGCTCACAGGACTGTGTGGCAGTGGGCAGGAAGTGGGGATGAGGGCTGGGCAGGGGGCAGACCCGAGCCTCCTGGGTCTTTGGCTCAGGTGGACTTCCTTTATTTATTTATTTTTTGAGATGAAGCCTCGTTCTGTTGCCCAGGCTGGAGTGCAGTGGCACGATCTCGGCTCACTGCAACCTCCACCTCCCGGGTTCAAGCGATTCTCCTGCCTCAGCCTCCCAAGTAGCTAGGATTACAGGCATGTACCACCACGCCTGGATGATTTTCTATGTTTTTGGTAGAGACAGGGTTTTACCGTGTTGGCCAGGCTGGTCTTGAACTCCTGACCTCCAGTGATCTGCCTGCCTCAGCCTCCCAAAGTGCTGGGTGTGAGTCACTGCACCCAGCCTCCTTCTGGCTCGTTCTGACTCCCGCCCTGCTTGTGCTGTGACTCTCCCAGAAACACCCTGGTGACCTTTGTCACTGGGATGGTGGCGGGTATAAGCCTTGACCCTCCTAGAAACACCACGGTGACCTTTGTCACTGGGATGGTGGCAGATACGAGCTGGCAGGTGACCACTATGGCTGGTTTTCCCCAGGGCCCCAGCAGGGAGGCTGGACTTCCCCCATCCAGGGAACAGAGCCACAAGACACCTGGGCTGACGGAACGTGCCTCGCCCGAGGGCCTTCCTGCCCAATGTCACCAAATCTGACCACTAGGAAACTTGCATCTGCAGACCTTTTAAGACAACTGGCCCGTATTAGTCAAATAAGTCAATCCTAAGAAAGATTGGAAAAAAGAAGGGGTGGCCGAGACTCTCTCCTCCATTCAAGGAGACAGGAGAGGCACACAGAGGATCGTGTGGTCCTGGGGCTACGAAATGCTCCGAAGGCATCTCTAGAACAAGCGGAAGATCTGGATATTGGAAAATATTGTATTGTTATAAAATGTGGGGGCTGGGATAACAGGGTTTTGTGGCAGAACATCCTTAGGAGACACGAGCTGATGGATTTAGAAGTGCAGTATTCTGATGATCACAATCTACTTTCAGATGTTTCAGAAAGGCATGCGCATGTGTGCGTGTATGAGAAAGGCATGCGCATGTGTGCGTGTATGAGAAAGTGTGGGCACAGGATAAAAGAAGGTGAAGAATTTAGGCTAAGAGCATGTGGGTGTCCATGAACTATTCCTCCACCCTCTTTGTCATTTGAAATCTTCCAAAATTTCAAAAGACAGGGAGGGAGGAGGTTAATGAGAATGTAACTCAGTGGCGCCTGCCTCCCTCTCAACTGGGTGTCATCTTCCCAAATACTGTCACTGATGATGAATAAATGGTTACTCTTTATGGTGATGACAAAGTCCCATTTTTTTCTTTCAGAATGCCTTAATGTGACTGTCCTCACTGAGCCCCCTGCACCTGTGCAACACACCCCACCCTTGGGACTTGGTGTGAGACCCCCCCCCCCACTGGGAGGGGCAGCTATGCCGCAGAGACCACAGCACGCCCACCACTCCTTGTCAGAGTTTATTTCATCGGCTAACATTCATTCTCGACCTAGACAAAAACAATTAGATGATTATGACTTGCTTTTCCATCAACTCATGTTTTTTTTGTATGAATAACCAAAACATTTCTTCTCAACACTTTTTTTTAAGAAGAAGCTATAAATAAATAAAGCTTTAAACGATCCTGGGCTCAAGTTAAACAGTTCCAGTTCCCGAAAGTTCACAGCCTTGTTTCGTGGGCAGTTCTGCTATTCCTGGCTTCCCCCTCCAGGAAGGGACGTTTGCAGGTCTGGGGGTCCTGGTGACTAAGCTGTTAGCTCCACTGCCTGCCTGCTTCCGTCCTCGCAGCCCTGGGAGGGCCCTGGGTGGACAGAGTCCTTACAATTTAGGAGATGCTGCTGGCAAAGGAACCGTTGACCCAAAGCAGGTGGCCTGAACGGGAAGTGCCAGGCCGGACACTTGGGGGCTGAGGGCACTGCCAGTTGCCACCACCTCGGGACACCTCAGCCTGGCGCAGGCCCGAGAGGAGACTGCTTTCCAAATGCAGCGGAGAGACTGAGACGAGACCCGTGCTTCCGTGTGAGTTGGGATGCGGGGCATAAGTTAACACATACTCCAATATGTACAAAACAACCTGCGCTCGGGCTGGTGCACCCAGGAAGCCCATGGCCAGGTGAGGCCACCTTGAGCCAGGCCTCTGGCTGGGTGTCCACCTCCTGCCAGGAGGCCAAGGTGCCCCATGTGGCTTGTGCAAGACCCCAGGCTCCCCTGAACATGCTCCTCCTCCCTCCCAGGAGTGCACCCACCCCAGTGCTGAGTGTCCGAGCAGATTCCCATTGACCCTGACCTCCCTTTGAAAGAACCACACCACCACATCCCCTTGGCACTCACTTCCTTAGTGTGATGCATCCACCCAGGGAGGTGACCCTGGCTAGCACGCTGCCCACCCTACCCTGTTGACCGCCCTGTCCTTGGACCCCAAAGTAAAATGGGGCCAGTGTAGGAGGCCTGAGGGTGGGGCCGTATGCCACACCTCCAGGGGTAGCAACCTCATCTGACCACATCCTCACCTTCCTGTGCTGTAGCAGGCGCTTGCTCCCAAGCCCGTGGTAACCCATATCTCCACCCCACAGTGGGGCAGCTGCAGTGGCTGAGTGAAAGCTGGGGCAGGAGAGAGGGCCCCTGCCAACCCCAGCCAGGCAGCTTGCAGAGCCCACTGCCCTACATCTGAGTCAGCTTGCGGCCTGAGCACACCAGTCTGCCCTCTGGGGGACCCACGGCACCTGTGAGGGCCTTCCTAGAGACAGCAGCCTGGCCTCCTAGGGCATAAGGGATGGGGATAGGGCACGTGCTTACAACAGATATGCAACATGGCTTTTACTAGGGCCACTGCAGCCAGTGGGGAAACCTGCGGGGCTGCTGGGAACAGAGCTTGGCCAGCCTTTTGCCAGGGGTTGGGCAGCGCGGGGAAACGCAAGGAGAGCCAGGGTGGGGAGGGCTGAGGATCTGGTGTCAGGGAGGGCACCTACAGCTGTTTTGTCAAGGCTAGTTGAGAATCTGAACACTCAAGTCCTCATTCCTGGCCATCCAGAGCCACTGTGGTCCAAGGGTATGGCTCTTGGGCAGGGGCTATGGTCCCACGCTCCAGCCGATGGAAGCCTGATGAACTTAATCCACACGCTGGCGGCAGCAGTGGTATTTGAGCTCTTGAGTATGTGTCTCGGTGATGGGGCTGGGCAGCCTGCTAGCAAATCCCAGTGGGTCAGAAAGGAGAACAGAGGCAGGGGAGGGCTCGGTCCCCAGCCCTTCCAGTCTGAGCCAGGTCTGCCTGGGTCACCTCCAAAGGCCAGCCGGGGACTCAGGCACAAGTGGCAGCATCTCCGACCAAAGCCTCCCCACTCCTGGGCTGCCAGTCGGCCCACGGAAGGCCGGCAATGCAGCTTGGGCCCACTCCCCAAACCCCTCCTTGGTCTGAGGACTGTGGGGAGTGGGTGGGGCCTGAACATCAGCTTTGGCCTCCTGACCCAAAGCACGAAGCAGGACCATGGGCCAGAGTGGAGTGGGCCTCCTGGGGGCTGGACTCGAGTCTTCTCTGCCTCAGATGGGAGTGGGCCCCGACCTTGGGTGAGCTGGGGGCTCCCCAGGCCTTGGGGCTTTGGGGACAGCCAGAAGGGGAGGGCCTATGGGATGGCCTGGAACTGGGGCAGTTGCCAGAAGCTGGTCTCACTCCTAGTAGCCTGGACAGAGGAGCTAAGAGCGAGTGCCGTGTGCATAGTTGGTGAGGGACACGCTCCTGGCCTGGCAGGTCCACTTTCTGCTGTCCTTGTCTCTTGTGCAAACCTTCAGTTTTTGTGATAAATCCAAGGGGGCCAGGAAAGCAGGCACAACCCCTGCTCTGGAGGCCCTGCCCTGCCCATGGCATCCTCCGAGCATGCTTTCCTCTGACCCACTGGCTGCACCTGTTGATTCCTCAAGCCCCCATCCCCACCCAGCCCTACTATGTCCCTGTTCTGTTTATTTTCAGGACACAGCTCTCTCTGGGGGGCAGGTGTGGGACACTCTCCCCATGACAGTCTTGGGTGGACCTGTTGTCTGTCCTGTTTTAACCCCCACACCCCCCAAAAGGCCTCCCTGTGGCCACCACCGCCACTACCACTTCTCAATGATGTGGCTCATGTAGTCCTCGGTGGGCACGCGGCCCGGCTCCTCAGCGTCCTCCCGCGGCAGTGCCTCCTTGGCCCGGTGCAGCAGGCGCTCCTCGCGGCTCCTCAGGCGTTGCTCCCTGCGCTCCAGCTGCCGCTTGTACTGGTAGCGCTGCTGGAAGAGGTCCTTGGCGTAGTCATACAGCTGCATGTCCAGGTCGTTGAGCTCCTCGATGCGCCGGATGGTGTCCTCGTCCACCTCCACGCCGCCCGCCCGCGTGCTGTTGTACTGCATGAAGGGCCGGATGAACTTGAGGTTGAACGTCCGCTCGAACAGGTACTGCGTCTTGCGCTGGAACTCGGTCAGGCCGAAGAAGGCCATGCCCCGCAGGTTCTTCTTGGCGCTCTCAAGCAGCAGCTGGGCTCGCTTGCCCTCGGGGATGAAGGACAGGTTGTAGCAGCCCACCAGGCTCAGGTCGGCCAGCATGCGCACCTGGCGGTTGTTGGCCAGGTTGTACGGGCAGTCCATGAACTCCTGCAGCGTGCAGCCCGACCAGTCCGTGCCCTCGTAGCAGGGCGGCAGCTCCTCGGGCGTGGGCGTGCGCCCGTCACACATGTGCAACGACGTCTTCCACGTGGCACCCCTCTGCACATGCCGCCACTCACTCAGGTAGCGGGACACGGGGTCTCGTAGCAGGGTGATGTAGTAGAATTTCCTGCAAGGAGACGGGGAGAGGAGGTGAGGGCTGTGGCAGCATGAGGGGTGCTACCAGGGCTGCTCGGAGTCAAAGTCCCCACTACAGGGGTTTGGGCTTCACCTCTGAGGCCAACCAATGCCTGCATTTAGATCTCCAACAGCCGTTTCAAAACCCGGTATCAGAGATGCCAAGGAGCATGCCACGGTCACATGGCTACCCAGGGTGATCACCACAGTGCCCTGCAGTGCCTGGCCTGGCTCCTCTGGAGGGACAACCTGACTTTTTCCTGCTGGTGGGTGAAGCCGCCAATACCTCATCCAGGGAGGTCCCAGAGCCACAGCTGCCTGAGACCAGCAGTGTTCACCAGCTGTTTATAGCCTGGGCACGGTGCCACCCAAGGAGCCACTCAGCAGGAGCAGAGGGTGGGCAGGGGTCAGGGAGGGTCACCTCCAGTCCCAGTCCCAGGGTCCTACCAAGGCCTGGTGGTTGGACCCAGTGGACCATCCAGCCCAGGACCCCAGGGGAAGCCATGACTTATACAGTCTCCAACTCTACTTGGTGGGTTGTCTCCCAAGACGCCAATGCTTTGCACAGTACGTAAGGGTGCCTGCACAAGGGAGAAACGACCCAAGGAAGGCTCCACCTCCCACCGTCCCCTGCACGGCAGGAGCCCAGCATGGAGCATGTCTTTGCCAGGCTCGTGATGACGCCGGGCTGGAGGCGTCAGGACACTGGACAGGTGGGTAAAATGTGGCGGCAGCTGCAGGTGTGCCCAGTGTGTGTGTGGGGTCAGCCCCAGGGAGGCTGCAGTCATTCTTAGACGGTTCCTCCTCCTGGCTCCTGCCCGTGCCGGGGTGGGTGGGCCTCAGGTCAAGGAGAACCAGGGCCGGGCTGGCAGCCTAGGAGCCCACAGGGCCCCTCACTGCCCGGGGGAGCAGCTCTAGAAGGGCCCTGACCCACCGCCAGGACTCCCCAGATGGCAATATGGAAGTTACCCACACTGCCCTCCTCCTCCCCTCACACTGCCCTGGGCTGGAAGGGGATGGGGGGGGGGGCATGGGGGGACCCCAGGGAACACAAAGCGCTTCCTGGCGTCTGCTGGCAGCTGCCCTGATCTGACTGCACACCTCCCTATGGGGAGGGAGGCACAGTGCCTGGCAAGTGGTACGGTGCCACTGCAGGCCACCCCCGCCTAGGGGGACATGTCAGAAAGCCTCAGCGGGGGCAGCTCTAAAGCAGGTGGGGCTGCCAGTGATGGCTCCAGGGACAGACAGCAAGGCCAGCACTACTGCATGCAGACTGCCGAGGAAGGGACAGGCAGCTGTCATCCGCCCGGTGTTCTCTGTGGCCTGGCAGGCCCAGACCCTGCCCTTGAGGAGCTCCCAGCAGATGGGGTGGAGGGAGGACCCGGCAGGACTGAGCTGACAACCCCAGGGTCAGGCACGGCTGGTCTCCAGGGGCCAGACAAGCTGTGGTCAGCAGGGGCGAGAGCAGGCCTCAGCTTCCCTGCTCCAGGCTCCCTCTTCACATGCCCCAAGGCACACCTGGCCCTCCCTGAGCACCCTGCACCCATTGCCTGCCTGGTACCACCCTGCACCCATCGCCTGCCTGGTACCACCCTGCACACATCGCCTGCCTGGTACCACCCTGCACCCATCGCCTGCCTGGTACCACCCATCCGTGCTGATGGCAGCAGCTCCTGGGCACTCAGGGCCTCAAGGGCCAGAGGGTGGGACCTTCTTCAGGTAGCAGGTGAGATAAATGCTTTAGAACCAAAAATGACCACGGGCCAGGGAGTAAGGGCCCGAGGCGGCCGGGGCAGGCTTCTGTCTCCCGCCTCGGGCTCACAGGGCCCTGACTGCTCAGAAGAGAGGCCATCCATGCCTTCCTAGCTGACCCTGTGTCCAGGGGAGGCATCGGGCTGCATGGACTTCCGCTCCCCACGCCTGTGGGGCCTTGACCAAATGGATGGAGACAGGCCAGTGTGAGGGTTTCTTCTGAACACAGAAAACCACAGTGTGATGCGTCAACCAACAGAGAGGCTTGCCCTCCTAGCCCCAGCCAATGACCCTGTGAGTTACAGCCACACGGACCGCTGAGGGCTTTCCCCCTCCTGGGAGGAACTCATTCCTCGGCTGCACACGGTCTGACCATACCGTGGGTCTTGGCAGCCAAGCTCGAGCAGCTGCCACTAGGGCACGTAACTGCAAATGCCAGGTCAGCACCAGAGTGCGGAGGAACTGAGGTGAAGCCGGCACCATGGGAAGGGCCAGAACACGGTCGACACCAACCCCATACCCAGGTCCCCTGGGGGTTCAGATGGTCCCTGGCCACTCGAAGGCAGGAGCCTGGTGGTGAGGGCAGCATGGGCCACAGGCACAGGCTCCCTTCTCTGAGTCCCTTCTCCCTGGCAGCGACCTTTCTGAATGACAGCCTCCTCACCCCACGAAGCTTGGGGCCTCTGCGGTGGAGAGGCTGCAGCATCCACCTGCCGCCCTCCCGATGCGGCCTGGGCACCCCCTCCCCAGCCCCGTCATGGTCTGCAGGTAGGAGCACACAGGTACATCACCCCTGGTCTCTGCACGGGCCATGCCCTCCGTTGGAATGCCAGTGTGAGTGACCGCCCCTTGGTCAGACCTCTCCACCTTTAAGACCCAGCTCAAAAAGATAAGCGGTTACCAGTGGAGTACAGAAGGAGCCCAGAGCACCCAGCGGGCACGTGTGGTGTACACAGTGGGCCGGCTCTAGTAGCCCCAGATGGCACACGACCTACTGACCATCATGGGTTAGGGTGGCAGCCAGCTCAGTTATCACGTGTCCGACAGCGGCATCCTCTCTACAGGACACAGCTGAGGGGAACAAAGGCCTCTCTGCCTGCGCCTGCAGGGGCAGTGTCTTGAGGGAACAGTGAGACCCCGGTACAACTGCGGCAGAGCTGGGGGCCAGAGACAGGGAGGAGGAGAGGAGAGGGCTCGGTTTTCTGGGTCCAGCCATTGCAATGACTTA
This sequence comes from Rhinopithecus roxellana, assembly GCF_007565055.1. Taxonomy (NCBI): domain Eukaryota; kingdom Metazoa; phylum Chordata; class Mammalia; order Primates; family Cercopithecidae; genus Rhinopithecus; species Rhinopithecus roxellana. The sequence goes on from NC_044562.1 coordinate 120,076,814, forward strand.
GGTTTTTCGTGTGCAAGCCACTTAGAAGAGCCATGAGCAATTTACTCTTTGGTTTCTGAAAAAGCTGGGAGGGTGAGCTGCTGAAGACAGACACTCATTTGAAAACCATCTAAGTCTGGAGCCCTCAGAGCACAGGAGGTGACACTTTCTCCTTTACCGCCCCAGGCCTGGCTCTCTCCTTTGCCAAGGACTTCTGTGCACAGAAGGCCCAGCAGGCACCAACAGGGGCAACGGGCACCTGAACCAGCCGAAACCCTCATGGTCCCTGGAATCACCAAGCCTGTCAGCCTCACCTGTCCTTCCTGCGTCCATTTCCCAAATAACCCTTCTGGACCAAGGCCTCCCGCTGCAGGGACAGCTGCTGGGGAACCACACCAGGGAGGCAGATGTGTGCAGAGACATGCATGTTCTCATTAGCAGTGCCGGTCCAGCGGCTCTGCATCTTGCAACAAAATGGCGCAACGGGCACTGCGCCTGGGGGACCCTGAGGAGCTGACCGAGGCCCCCGTCCTAAGGCCCAGGGGCTTACACTGCTCCCACGGCTCCCTGCGCACCTTCCCTGCTCAGAACATCGCCATGCCCTGGGTCCCCTGGTTCTGTCCCCTAGACACGGCCTGTGGTATAAAGGGCCAGGCAGACTCTAGAAGTTGCCTGTGAGGCCAGTAGCCAAATGTGTGTGTTCCTGTCCCTTTCTGCAGAAGTGACAGCTGAGCCAGGGAGGGTGACCTGCCCTTGGCCACCATCTAGTTCCTACCTACCCCTGCCTGAACGGCATGAAAGCCCCTCCCTGGCACACCCCTCCAGAGCTGGTGGCATTCTTTAGGAGCCAGAGGCATCCAGTCCTATGCCCACCACGCAGAGCCCTCCCCTCCCCTCTGCCTTCCCTCTGCCGAACACTGCAGGCACTGCTGGCCACAGGCACGTCCTGGCTATCCTCTGCCTCAGTGCCCCAGCTCCACCTCGCCCTGTCCCACCTCCCGTGCTCTGTCTTCTTTCCTCCACTGCATGCATTGCCAGACGCATCTGCTGTTTACTCTCCAGTCTGTCATCTGCCAAAAGGTGGGGTGGAGGTGTCGAACAGAAGTGGGAAGAGGGCGGGGTGTGGTGAGGTACAGAGGACTCCCCAAATGGCCCACCCTGGATCTAGTCAGCTCTCTGACATGTGCTCTCTGGAGGTGCCAGGGGGGCGACTCACAGCTCAGATGTTCGAGGAATGATCTGCACACTCAAGGTGGTCCCCCGCCTCTGCCCTCAGGAGCCCAGGCTCATCTAATCCCTGCCCTGCACCCCCTGCGGAAGGGTCTGCACCCCAGAGCAGCCTTCCCTGCACTGACACCTGGGACCCCACAAAGCAGGGGGCTTTGTGCCTACCACTATCCAGCAGGGTCTATCCATCCAAGTGCTCCAAGTGCCTGCCGGCAAGGCTTCCAGAAAGAGGGAAGAGAGAAAATAGAGGAGAGATGATGAGAGAAATAACCAGAATTGGAGTACATCATTCACTGAGACTGAAATGGCTCACCAAGTGCCGAGAAAATGAATGTGGGGACTGAACAGATGACTAAAAAGTTGACCCTTGAAGCATCTGAACAGAAAAAAATACATAAAGGGCATGCTTCTCCATCGCAGTGCCATATGTTAGAAACCAATGGAGCAAGGTCTTCAAAAGACAGAGGGAAAATGACCCATGCAGTCTCATACCCAGCCAAACTATCAATCAAGTGTGGGCAGTAGAGACATCTTTAGACATACAAAGACTTAGGAAATTTACCTTCTGTGAATCTTATTTTAGAAGATCCTGGAGTAGGCATCTCATTTAGCAAAAAAAGGAAAAGAAACAAAACAAAACAAAACAAAAAAAGCAAACTTGGGAGCCAGGAGCTCCAACCCAGGGGGCGGTTCCAGGATGTCAGCAACACATCCCACTGGGCCTGTCACGAGCAAGGGGACAGAAGCTCTAGTTAAGAAGGGCAAAGGCCGGGCGTGGTGGCTCACACCTGTAATCCCAACACTTTGGGAGGCCGAGGTGGGTGGGTCACTTGAGGTCAGGAGTTCGAGACTAGCCTGGCCAATGTGGCAAAACCATGTCTCTACTAAAAATACAAAAATTAGCTGGGTGTGGTGGCACATGTCTGTTTTCCCAGCTACTTGGGAGGTTGAGGCAGGAGAATCACTTGAATGCAGTAGGCGGAGACTACAGTGGGCCGAGATTGCACCTGGGTGACAGAGACTCAGTCTCAAAAAAGGGGGTGGGGTGGGGGGGATGGACAGATGGCCTGACACAACTGAGTAGTTGGTGGGAAAAAATGAACGGTAGGTGTGTGGCAGATTCTGGAATCATTTGGAAAAAATCCATGAAGATAGAAAATAAGGCAAGTAAAAATACAAGGCAATCATGAATTCCAGGAAAAACAAAAAGTTACATAGAAAAGAAAATAAGTATACTACTTGCCTCAGAGGTAAATGATGGTTTTGAAGGCATCATCATGTAAACAGTGATGACTGTAACAGTGAATACTGATTTAATAAAACGTGAGCTTTAACTGTATGTGGATGATGGGCGGGGTGAGGACAGACTGTGTGAGGGTGTAAGAATGCTTCACCATCTATCGAAACAAAGTAAACAGAGAATATCTAAATCAATAAATTAAGAAATGGCACTATGGGCCGGGCGCGGTGGCTCAAGCCTGTAATCCCAGCACTTTGGGAGGCCGAGACGGGTGGATCACGAGGTCAGGAGATCGAGACCATCCTGGCTAACACGGTGAAACCCCGTCTCTACTAAAAAAATACAAAAAACTAGCCGGGCGAGGTGGCGGGCGCCTGTAGTCCCAGCCACTTGGGAGGCTGAGGCAGGAGAATGGCGTAAACCCGGGAGGCGGAGCTTGCAGTGAGCTGAGATCCGGCCACTGCACTCCAGCCCGGGCGACAGAGCGAGACTCCGTCTCAAAAAAAAAAAAAAAGAAAGAAAGAAATGGCACTATACGTTATTTAGAAATATGAAAGTAAACACTAGAAGTATATTGAGAAAGCTGCAAACGGTTCTCTGGAGAGGCTGGAAAGAGAAAGCAGATCTGCTGGTTTTCATCATAAGCCAATTGGAACTGTTTTTAAGTACGTATATGAATTACTTAAAAAAAATTAAAAGTAAAAGAAAATGAGGAAACTGACCAACAAAGCGTATGGAAAGAGGCTCCAGTGTGTCAGTTACCAAGGCGGTGGCACAGGAAGCCACAGGCAATAGCAGGAGAGTGGTGGGAAGGCAAAGCCGGGCAGCAGCAAGAGTAGGCACGAATACAGGGCAACCCTCCTGCCATCTGCTTACGGATGTGAATGAGACAGTGAGAACAGTCATCTCCAAGTGTCTTCACTGGAAAGCAGAAGGTACATATACCCCAAGATGCAGCGAGTCCTCTCCCAGATGCACATCGCAGAGAAACCTGGCTGTGTACACAGGAGGTGTGGGGGAGACTGCAGTGGCATTCTGGTAACAGCTCCAAATGCCCACCACGGTGGCGTCCTTACCTCCATGGTGGCATACTGCACTCAGCAATAAAAATGAACAAACAGCAGCTACTCACACCACCATGGGAAACGTGACGAAGAAGGCTGTGCACATCAAGACTGGATTAGGATGGTAACGTGTATTTTATCAAGTTCTCAAAAATAAATCCCCAGAAAACACTATTCAGGGATATATATATATATGTATGTTGAAATTATGATTATTGAGACAGTCTCGCTCTGTTGCCCAGGCTGGAGTGCAGTGGCGTGATCTGGGCTCACTGCAACCTCCGTCTCCTGGGTTCAAGCAATTCTCCTGCCTCAGCCTCCTGAGTAGCTGGGATTACAGGTGTGTGCTAATTTTTTGGTATTTTTAGTAGAGATGGGATTTCGCCATGTTGCCCAGGCTGGTCTCGAACTCCTGACCTCAGGTGTTTAGCCTGCCTCGGCCTCCCAGAGTGCTGAGATGACAGGCGTGAGCCACTGAGCCCAGTTTTTTAAACAAGTGATGAGCTGAAACAGGAAAATTCAAGTCAGAGGCTAGCCCTGGGGTGTGGGGCTAGGGCGGCACTGGGTGCTCACGGTGCCTCACGTGGTGCCGATCATGTTTTCGCGCCTCCGGTGAGCAGCTGGGGGTACGGGTGTTCACTGTGACCATTTATTTCCTATGTACATTATGAAGTTCTTTTGTATGTCCCAAACACTTCGTGTGAATCAAAGTTTAAAGAAAGGAAGAAAGACAAAAGTGAGATCCTAGAAGGCAGCCTGAGAGGCCCAGCTGGCTTTCCAGGTGGACCAGTCTTGTCAAGCCAGAGCCTCCGTCCCCAGAGCTCCCCGCCCCGTCTCTACCCTTTGCTCTGCTTGCAACCCCCTGCTACCTCCATGCCCAGCAAATCCCAGGCGTCTTCAGCACTTCCTCTCCCCTCTCCTCTCCTCCTACGAACTACGCTGCTGTGGTGAGCAAGACAGGCTCCACAAAAGGGGTGGAGGGCCCCTGTGGGTATCAGTGAAGGCAGACCACCTCAAGGGTGGCCGGGTTCCAAGGCAGTGGGGGTTGCCCTGAGGTTTAGTAACCATGCATTAATGAGTCGGAATGCTCCGTGGCCACTCTGGGAAGGAACCACAGGTCCTGCCCAGCCCAAGCATCCGGCTGGTGGTTGGTTCACCGTCCATGAGTGCCTTGGGGATGCAAACAGGGCCACTTCTCTCCTACGGGATCTCCCTCATTGCTGCCAACCTGATGCAGGAGGCTGGGGACCCTGCCCAGTGACTTTGCTGGCAAATGATGTTCTTTCAGGGTGGCAAACCTCTGGCATCTTCTGTGAGCACAGCCCTAAGCTGTGGTCCGGCTGCATGGCACTCACAGCACCCTGACCTCCAGCGCAGATCTCTGTGAACACCTGTGCATGCCATGTACTGGGACAGACCCAGGGCTCCCAGCGTTCACTCCTGAATGGGGCACACACTGGTCACTCGAGGGTGATGCGGAGACCCTGTCCACACCGCTGGCTGTTCACTACCACCGTCCAGTCAGTGGGCAGCAGCTGTGATGTGTGGCCATCCCCAAGGCGCCACATCGGCAGCTGGGGTCACCTGTGTCTGTGCCGCCGGCCAACGTCCCTCCCTCTCACAAGGGGTGGGAGGGGCCAGCCCCTGAGACCCTCTGCGGGTAACAGGGCAGCTTCTCCGAGGCGGGTGAGGTGAGGGCATGGCCAGTGAGGCTAAGGCACACAGGCAGGGCCAGACCAAGGAGGGTCTGGTTCACTCTATAGGGAAAACAAGGTTGGATGAGTAATGGCCCTGAGTGCAAAACTCACATGGATTTCAAAGATGAAGCAGGAAACGTCAAAGAACTGGAAATGCACTATGAAATAATTCTAGTCTGCACAAACTGCTGCTTCTTGTGACAGAACACACAATGACCGCCTGGATCGTGCACTTTGGCATTTAATTATGCTTGGTTTAATGCCCTCTGCAACCTGAAGCTGTTCTGACATTTTTCTGGGCACTGGTTTAGTGCATCCCACAATCGGATAAGATCTGGGCCCTGCTGTCAGGGCGTGGCGAGTTCTAAAGTCCAGAGTCTGGATTCTTACAGGATAAACTTAGACCTGGCCTGATCTGGTCTGGGACAAACACAGAGCACCCCAGGGAAAATCCTACAGGTACAGCCCATGAGCTCCGAGTGTCTTCCAGGCAGGAGGGCGGGACAGGCAGGTAACCGGTGAGGCCAGTATCAGCCAGGCCGGGCCCTGCAGCCCACGGTACCTGTCCCTCGCTCCTCCAGTGGCTCACGCCCATGGCTGCAGGGAGCTTCATTTTGTCTCCTCTGCCTTTGAGTGCTGCTCTGACCCAAACTCATGCCTGCATCTTCTTATTGCTGACTCTGCCTTCCGGAAGCTCAGGACTCCAGCCAGAAATGAGACTTCAAACCTGGTTCAGGGCATGTGGGAAGTCCAGAGCTGGGGTGGGGAAGGAGGGGCACAGGAGACTCGAGCCTGGTGAGGGGCTGGTGCAGAAACTCCACCTCTAGGAAGGTGCTGGCCCTGGAGGGAAGGACTGAGACATGGCAGGGCCGCCTCAGAGGGTGTGCACTGGAGCGTGAGCCGTCACAGGGAGTCATGGTCATGCAGGTGGAGGCTGACGGTAGGCACACAGTGGATGGTCCTGCAGCCCACGGCGGGGGTGCCAACAAGACATGAAGACATGGAGAAATGCCTGCACCAACCCCTGGAGCTGACCATGGGGTTCCACGAGCAAGGGTCTATCCCCTTCCAATGTGTAGGACAACAGCACTCTGTGGTCATGGTTTTAAGATACATACATGCTCAGAAAAAACACCACCCAGACAGGAATGGACTATTCAGTGGCTGTCTCAGCAGTGAGATAATGAATTTTTTTCAGCATTTTACTATAAAAATGTTTAAACTGATAGGAGTTGAGAGCTCAGTGAAAACCCATAAGCCCAAATGTGACCATAACGTTTTCTTTATCTATTTCTATACTGTCTGTACTTAAATATTACATAAACAACCTAATAGGACATTTGGCCCAAGAAGGAATGATGTCTATGAAATAATGAAGATCACAAAAGCCTCCCTGCTGCCTGGGACAGGGTGTAGGGTGCAAAGGGGCCATCACACGGGGCCAGCCGCGCCAGTCCTGCTTGCATTGCATTTGTCCAGGGTGTGCCCTTCCCCTCCCATGCCCGAAGCTGATGGGGGTGCGGGGGTGGGATCCATGAAACAAGGGTCTAACCCGCACGTTTCTAAACTCAGATCCTGAAACAATGGCCATTTTTCTACCAGTGCCAGCAGAGGGGAAGCTCCCTAATTGTGGGTGAGGACGCTGCCATTTACAGTCAGAATGACAGAACTTTTTTTTTTTTCTAAGAAATACTGTTGCATTTCTTCTGACTCAGTTACTGGAAGAAAATGGTTTTCCGTGGCTCAGAGAAGAGTCCTTGGGGGGTCGGCTTCAGTGAAGCAACAACCATGCCTGTCACATTCCAGCCCCTGAGGACAAGGACATGGTGTGATGAGGGAAGCTCTGAGAGGGACTCCGAAAGTCCTCTCTTCCAACAGTGTGCTTGGATCTCCCAGGGACCAGGGGTCCCACGATGAGGACAGAGGCCATTACCACGAAGGTCGCATCTCAATGATTAGTTTTAAAAACCCTACTCCAGGCAAGGCATGGTGGTGCGCACCTCCGGGCAGTCCGAGCTGCCTGCAGGCTGAGGTGGGAGGATCACTTGAGCCCAGGAGTTCAAGGCTGCAGTGAGCTGTGATTGCCACTGCACTCCAGCCTGGGCAACAGAGCGAGACTCTGTCTCTAAACAAAACCAAACCTGGACTCCAAGGGGCATCAGAAATTCAGAGAGACAACCTGGGAGAACATTCCTCCGAGGGCTGCGTGAGCACCTGGCGGCACTCAGCAACGGCACCTGCTACCCCAGCCTGCCCTGACTGCCGGCCTTGCCCCAGGCCCATGGGACACCACAGGGCACCAGGATGGTTCTCTCTGGAAAGCGGCCGGGCCTCCCTGAGGCCTGGGTCCTCATCACAGGAAGGAAATGACAACCTTTAGGAGGATGCCAAAACGGGGAGCTCACGGCCTAACACACCACCGTCACCCTCATCAGCACTGCCTGCTGCCAACCCCACCAGGGGCCCCTGGTGCCTATGCCCCTGACAGCACCAAGCAGCCCAGCTTCTGCTCAGTTTGTTAGAAAAAGTGGAAGTCTGATTTTGGCTCCAAGTCCCACTGTGGGGTGGAAGCTGCTGAGCACCCCACGTGGGGCGGGTGGCCGCCTCCTCTTTCCTGTGGCAGGAAGGGGCCCTCAGGCGCGGCTCTCCAGGGCCACAAGGCCGGGCTGGCTGTCCATGGTGTCATTCCCTCTGAGAGGGGGCAGCTGCAGGCCCAGGAGGGTGAGGGTGGGGAGACAGCCCAGAGGAGACGAACCGCTCCCAGGAGGCACAGGCATGTGAGCCACTGCCTGAGAGGGAACGGCTTCCCCATCACTCTGGTGTGACCCTGTGCGGGTGTGCCTGCACCTGACCCAGTGCCGCAGCACAGGCCTGGCCTGGCCCGAGGGCAGGCAGCCCCTCCCCTCTGCCTGCAGAAAAACCCAGATCATCACGTTCTGAGCTGGCAGCAGCAGGCTGGGGAGCCCCTCTCCAAATGCAGCACAGAAAATGCTGGGCTGAGGCTGTCCCTTCTTGGTAACGTCTGCAGAAGAGTTGTGAGTTTTTTTTTTCATTAACTCAATCTGCTTCCAAACATACCCAGGTCTGGAGAGAGGCCCCATGACATCAGTGGTCAGGTGCTGTGTGGACACGGGGCAGTCCTCGCCCACGTGCTTCCTGGGAAGGCTGTGCTGCCCACACTCCTTCCAGAGAGCCCCCCCTCGCCTCAGGACACACACAGGGCAGGCAGAGCCTACAGCTGATGGGACCTTTGGCAGGACACCCGGATGGACAGGCGAGGCTGACCCAACCCCAGGGAGCCCCTCACCAGTGACCTGACAGCCTGGGCGTGTCCCAGCTGGAGAGATGAGGAAGCAACACCAGAGAGGCCAAGGCCACCCAGCCCCTCAAGCGTGGGCTGGGCTTGGAGCTGGGTCAGCTGAGGTCCAGCCTCAGCCTAGTCCCTTGGCAGGAAGGGAGCAGCAGGGCTGAGGCCCATCTCCGTGCCCTGCCCCCTCTGGCAGACAGAGGCACGGGGGTCTGGACAGGACTGGCCAGCTGGTGCCCGCTGGCCTCATGACGCTGCTCCTGCGCTGCCTACCTCCAGCAAAGTGTGGCATGGGGGGCGGGGGCGCCTTCTTGGCTCACCCAGGGGAGCTGAATTCTTACAGATGGGTGGGAAGGGAGTCCAGGTGGTACAGGGCTCTGTGCTCACGTGGCCCTCAAGAGACAGGCTTAGAAAACTGCAGAAAGTCCCTGAGGAGGAAGACGCCCAGGAGATCATGTGCAGCCAGGTTTGGCTGTGTGACTGGCCATCACGATGTCCTTAGAGACAGCCTTGTTTGCCCTGTTTTCCTCTTGCTGACTGGAAAGCAGATGTGACTGCTGAGCACCAGCAGTCACCTCGGACCACGAAGCAGGATCCTCACTTTGCAGAGCGAAGAGAAAGAGCCTGGGTTCCTGGTGCTTCCTTGGCTTTCCCCCAGCCTGGTCTGCTTATGCTGGGCTCCCTTCCAAAGGGAGGGAAATAAAAAATAAACTGCTGCCCCGTTTTGGCCTCTGAACCTAATCCATCTATTCAGGGAGATACACCAAGGACCTGAATGAGAGGAGAGGCTGGGCTCCCGGGCGAGGCCAGGGGGGCCTGGCAGCAGCCTGGGCTCAGGAGTAACTGAATTATTAATTTACTGAACTCTTGGTGCTTTACCCAGTCACCCCACAGGCATGAATTATTCTCATTTTGCAGATGAGGAAACTGAGACCTGGAGAGGTTCAGTAACTAGCCCAGGCCACATGGCTGGTCAGGGCGGCACTGGGATGGGAGCCCACACCCACCTGGACCCAGGCTGTGACTGACTGAAGAGAACTATTCCCTGCCTAGCCACAGCCTCCGGGCTGGGAAGGGCAGACTGACCTTGCCAGTTCCCGGCAGCTACGCAGATACGATGGTCCAGCAATGCTGCTCAGGACGCCCTGCTGACCAATGCCCAAACTGTGGCCAGAGTGGTGTTTTCTGACCAGGAACAAAAAACACAGCCCGTAGAGCACAGTGAATCAGTGAAGAGTCAGAGTGTTCGCATAAAGAAAAAACCACCTTCAGCCCTGCGGTGAAGACGTAGCAGGAGCGGGCCGAACCACTTTAAATAGGAGCTGCGGCTGTCTAGCGGCACCAGAGGGACAGAGCTGAAGCCCTGGACTCTGGCCCAACCTGGTGGCACCTCGCTGTGGCTCGCTGGGGGGGCCTCCCTCCAGCCTCCTGGACAGGGTCTCTCTGATCCCTCCCAGCCCCCCAGCCCCCACCGGCCCGGGGCAGATGGTTGAAAACACTGCCGGTGCAGAGCTGGGCTGTGGCCTGAGGAGCTGAGGGCAGCTCGGCCAGCGTCCTAACAGCACTGCCAGCCCCTGCTGCGAAGCCAGATGGGCAGAGACCCTGAGGCAGGAGGGCATGTGAGGGGCAGGTCTGTGTGACCCCGCAAGGCAGGATGTGGCAGGGCGGGGACAAGGCTGCTTGAACCCCACCTCTGTGCCTCTGCAACTGCCCTGGCCCCTTCCAACTCCCGCTAGTTGGAGGCCTGGAATCCAGGGGAGACACCTGTGCCTGCCAGGAGCTCCTACCCGGAGGGGAGCTGGGCACTGCGGAGGAGCAGAGGGCCTAGTCCGGAAGCCTGAGCGTGCCCAGGGCGCACAGCCCAGCCCTGCATGTTGGGCTCCAAGTGCTGCAGGCCACAGCTCCTAACGCAGGCGGTGCCGAATGCCCCACATCTGGGGCCTCTGGACCTCAGGGGACCAGACACCCTGGGGAGGGGCTCACTGACTCCGTCCTCACTGCCAGGGGGCTCTCATCTCCACTTTGACCCACTCAGTTCCACCTCCAAAGTCACCCCTCCAGCAAATAAAAACCAGCTGTCCTATCAGATTCCAAGCACCTGGCTCCAGGCCCACAGCTGTGTGTCCTGGGCAGGCCACCCCTGTGAGCCCACTTTCCTGCAGGTGAAAAACGCCAGGACTCTACGGCTCCCCAACACAGTGCTGGGACAGTGTGCCCAGAGCCCCCGGGTGACTGCTTAGGAGCTCTGGGGCACTGCATAGGAATCCGCTCACAGCTGGGGGCACTGTAGGCCTCTGTCACTGCAGCAGCTCCCTGTCTGGACGGAAGGGACCCTGGTAGGTTTCCAGCCCCAGGGCTTAGCAGTACTCACATCTCTGTCTCCCCACTGGCCTAGTTCTTCCTTGGTGGCAGGGACCCCACATGATGGGGAGCAGTCCCAGTGAGCCCTGGCAAAGGACGTGGTGGTTTAGGAGTTACTGTGCAGCTACGCTGTGAGACGGTCTACTCCACTCGGAGCGGCCAGCGAGGTGTCCGTGGAGGAGGTGACCCTGGGCCAGGTCTCTCAGGCGAGGTGGTGGCCTCCAGCAGTGCCACTTACACCTGGAACTGTGTGAGAGCTGGAGGGTATTGGGCCCCACGTCCTGGTCCTCACGAGCATGCCTTCTGCAGCCTCGGCCTCACCTCTCCCTCCCCCATTATAGGAGTGACAGGGGTGGGCTTTGGCCAGGCTGTCAGGGTGTGGGTCAACCCCTGTGTGTGAGGTGCCTGCTGGCAGGAAGACCTCAGCTCCTTCCTGAGGAAGATGCAGGGAGCTCTTGGTGGCTTCCTGAGTTCCAGAGCTGTCGTCACTCCTGCCGAAACACCTCTCCCACTGCAGGCCTGGGTTAAAATGCAACTGACTCCCGGGACTGTGGCGATTTGGATATAAAAATGGCAAAAACGAATGCCACAGCTGTAAACCCCACATTCTAGGTCAAGAAATGGAGGCTGGGTGGCCCTCTCACCTGCCGAGGGACACAGGCCTGGACGGAGCTGGAGCAGGACTGAGTTAGACCCATGGGGCAGCCCCACACCCTCGCCCCACTTCCAGGGCCCCGCAGCCATCCTCCTGCCTGCCCTGTTCCTGGGGGCTTTCCTGCAAGGATGTAGGCTTCCTGGCTGGACTCTGCTCTCAGGCTCCTGCAGCCATGTCTGCAACTAGGTGCTCAGCGAGGGCAGGGGCACCCGGCTTAGGCATCTCGGCTTCACCCTCCAATGGCCTCTGTGCCCAGGTTGCCAACACAGGCACTGGTCCCCTCATCCACAGGCAGCCCCCCACCCTAGGGGCCTTCTCTTGCCACCCTCCCACCTGTTGCCACCTGTCCTCAGTCACACAAGGCCCCAAGTCTCTGCCATCTCTCCCACATTACGCCCATGGGCACATACCAGCCTGTGCCCCAGTTACTCATCCCTGTGCCCCAGGTGCTGTGCACACAGCAGCACCTACCACACTGTGGAGGTGCCATCCCTCTTTTTTTTTTTGAAACGGAGTCTTACTCTGTCACCCAGGCTGGAGTGCAGTGGCGTGATCTTGGTCACTGCAACCTCTGCCTCCCAGGCTCAAGCGATTCTCCTGCCTCAGCCTTCCGAGTAGCTGGGACTACAAGCCCGTGCCACGACACCTGGCTAGTTTTTGTATTTTTAGTAGAGATGGGGTTTTGCCAAGTTGGCCCAGTTGGTCTTGAACTCCTGACTTCAGGTGATCCACCTGCCTTAGCCTCCCAAAGTGCTGGGATTACAGGCACGAGCCCCTGTGCCCGGCCCCACTGTCCCTCTTAACAATGGGGCTGACTGAGCCCCTGAGAGGTTGTGAGTTTCCCAGGGCCAGAGCCAAAAAGGGAGAGGCACCCCATGGCTGCAGTCTCCCATCCCCCACCTGGTGGTTTGGGCCTAAATGCTGAGCTCAGCTTTTCTGGACCTGCCAGTGCTCCTGGTAAGCACTCCTCCCTGGAGGCATCCACGATGCCACCACTGCGGCCCCGCTGGCAAGCCTGGTGCCTGGGCCTCACCAGAACACCCTGTGCTGTGACCCGACCTCTGGCCTCCAGGAAACAGGCGGCATGCCAGAGAACACGCACTGATGGAGTGCCTACTGCATGCTTTAGGTCACCGACCACCAGCCAGGCCCTGGGGCCGCAGTCCCCATCTAGCCTGTTTCCCGGAGTCAGGGAGATGCGTGTTCCACGCTCTCTGGGCTCTACCCTTCTTCTTTGTGGCCTCCCGGCCAGGGGTCTGGTAGAAGTCTGACCCCTCTGTCCCATGCCCTTGAATGTGGTATGGAGGTGGGGAGTACAAGGCAGCCCCCAGGTTCTGGGTGCTCCCCACTCCCCTCATGGGCAGGGCAGGTGGCTCCCTCTCTGGCCTGCCCTGGCGGCAGGGTCCACAGACCCCACTGGGGCCCAGCAGCGTGAGGCCCTGCCTTGCCCTGCACTGGGCGCCTGTGCACCCAGTCTCCCAAGGCCTCGTCCCACCTCACAGTCAAGCTGCTAACCTGGACGCCTGCTGCTAGGCCCAGCTCTGCTACCCTGAGGGCTCAGCTGCACTGTGCAGGGAAGGTTCCAGGACCGGGGCGGTCTTGGGGGATGGGCAGGACTGTCTGACCAGCACCTGGGCCAGTGAGGCTCGAGGGAAGGCCCATCTGCGGCACCCCTGCCTCTGCCTCCACCCTCCCAGGCTGACTCTTGCCTGGGGGTCCATACACTGTCTCCCCACCCGTGGTGGGTGTCCCTGCCTGCCAGTTACTGCTCCCCGCCGGCTTGGGCAACCATCCCCATGGGCCAGGGCCTTTTTCCACTGATGGGTGGTGCTGGGAGCTGAGGGCCTCCACCCCACCCTCAGGCCGGCAGTGGGACAGGTGCCGTCTGCCCCAAAATAGCTCTGTCCAGCGAGGGGGCTGAGGAAGTGGATGAGACAGTCAGAGGGGACACAGGTCCCAGTGTCAGATGGAGGAACAGGTGGGATTCCTGCTCTGCCAGCTATCCCGTGTGGCCTGGGGATAGTCACCTGGCCCCTCTGAGCCCCAGGAACTGCCTCCATAAAACAGGTAGACAGAAACCCACTTCCCAGGCTGGCAAGGATCTGGTGTGTCGCATATGTAGAGAGCATTATAGCCTACAACACCCTGCAGGGGTGAGGGCTCATCCAGCCCAGGACAGGCGTGGGGGCCCCCAGCAGGTACAGGTGTGAACTGTGTGACCTCACCTCGTCACAGTCCCTGTCCCCAGCAGGTGCAGCAGGTGTGAACTGTGTGACCTCACCACATCTGTCCCTGTCCCCAGCAGGTGCAGCAGGTGTGAACTGTGTGACCTCACTTCATCACAGTCCCTGTCCCAGTCCCATCCCATCTGCCATTCCTATTCCTCCCTCCCAGGGGGGTCTATCACGGCCGAGGTCTGCAGGCTGGAGCCAGGGTCCTGCCCTCACAGCATCCCGGAGGGACGGGAACATGGCCACTAAAGGCCCAGGCAAGCAAGCGCCAGGGAGAGGGGGGTCAGGGGCCTCATCAGACTCCAGGTCAGGAGACTGGAGGACGAGGAGTAGCAGGCCTGGCAAGGGGGCCGGGGGGTGAATTCAGACAAACCTGCAGAGTAGCAGAGGACATGCAGGAAGCCGGGGAGGGCCCCTGGGAGCTTGCACTGCACGCCCAGGCTTTGCAGGCCATGCAAGTGCACGGGTCGGTCAGAAGAGGAAATGAGTTCACGGTTTCAAGGACAGGACCCTGCTATTAAATGGTGGGAAAAAGGAAAACTTCTGACCTTGTTTAAAAATACTGACTCGTCAAAAAATAAAAAACAAAAGGCTTTATTAGTGTAGGTTTAGGAAATACCTTCTCAGCTCCTCCCTCACAATGTCTGCAGGCGGGTGAAAATCTGTGCAGGCTTTCCCAACAAGGTCAGCAAAGGTTTCAGAACACGGAGCAGGCTGCTGGCCAGGATACGCCCTGCCCCCTGTAAAGCTGTGCCCTCCCAGATAGAGAAACCAAAGCCCCACCTGGTGGCCTGGGGAACAGCATTCCCCAAGGCAGGAGGCCCCTCTGAATGCCTCCTAAGAGCCTGAAACACCCCATCTTCCCCTTGGGGAGCAAGGCACCAGGAAGCAGAGGCCCCACGCTGGGGGGAGCCCAAAGCTTTTCCTTCAAAGCCCCCTGACCTGCATGATCTCACTGGGCCCTGAGAAGGAACCCTCTGGGGCAGCGGGAGGCTGAGCCATGAGGCGGACACACACTGTGAGGTGCTGCGCAGGCCACACCCACCACACCTCCACAGAGGCACAGATGGGAAGGAAGCGCCCAACCCTCCTGGCCCCAGGAATGGTCACTGCCATTCCTGACCAGGGCAGTCCCCCTGCAAGAGCCACCTCCGTGGATATGCCCAGGGCCCAGGGCACTCCCCAGAGAAGGTGCAGGCGAGGCCTCTTCCCCTGAGATGTACTTCCCAACTACGGGCAGGGACAGCTGCCTCCCTACTCGGTGAGGGTGAACAAGACCCCAGCAGGCCCCCTGATGGGCTGCTTCTCCAACAGCACTGAAATGGGGGTGCACAGAGAACTGGGCAGAGGGCTGGGATGTGAGGCTTAGGACCGCCCCCACCTGGCAGGTGTCAGGTAAGGCTGTGACTGCTGGAGGTCCTAGAAGTCACCCCCAGCGTAAGGGCCACAAGAGGAGGTGCTGGCAACGTCCTCCCAGCAGGGCCAGCTAGAGACGCCGGGTCCAGGGGTGCTCTCCACCAGCCCTCTTCAATGAGGGGAGAACAGGCGGATGGCTTTCTGGGAGCTTGACCCCTGTGAAAAAGCCCAGAATGGCTGTGGGCAGTCTGGCCCCAGATGCTGCTGACTGGACACCTGGAATGGGGCTCTGCTGAGCTCGTCCATGAGGAGAAGGGGTGAGGACCACCTCCTCACCTGTGTCCCACTGCCCTTCAGATTCTCCTGCCTGCCGCTCCAAGGCAGGGCTTCAGCAAGGGCGTGAGGGCCCTGAGGGGCTGCTCGCCGGGCATGAAGGCTGCCCATTCATATTGCACGCCTGCCCGCCTGGCACTTTCTGGCTTCTGACACCGGCAGGCGAGATGTCCCTTTTGCCTGAACGCACACACTCATACCTCCGGGTCCGGGGAAGGTGACGGTGCCGGGCTTCTTCCCAGGGCACGCAGTCAAGTAGCAGGGCAGCCGGCTAGGGTGGGCTGGCTCGGCCTGAGACCTGTCTCCAGAGCTGTGGCCTCCTCTTGCCCTGGCCAAGAGCTCTGGGGCTCACTCCTCACTCCTTCTGCTTCCAGGCCTTTTGCTGAGGCTACTGCGGGGACTCACATGGCCCTTCCCCTTCCTCACAGGCTGTAACTACACACCCACCATGGCTGTTTGGGCCCAGAGAGAGAGACGTGGAGGCCCGAGACGGAGGCTGGAGGCAGTGTCAGGTCCTGCCGGGGTGTGTAGTATTCGTACCCAGCTATGAAACTGCCCCTCCCAGGTGAGAAAGTGCTCAGGGCCCTGAGACCAACCGGCACGACTTGATACCTATGCCCAGTGACTCCATGGCAGTAGAAAAGCACAGCCCTTTCTGGGGCGGGGACTCTGCATTAACACAGGAGCTCATTTCTGCACGTGCAGTGAGCAAAAGATCCACATCAAAGCTTGTGGGTACAGACTGTTGCCAACTCTGGAAAACACATGAACTGCAGAGACGGAGCAGAAATGCAACCTGCACCAGGTGTGAAGATGGCTTCTCCCTGGGCCTAGTGCCCTGGGCCATTTTTTCTTTGTCTGTATTTTTCCAGTTTTATATAACCAATCATGTATTAGAAAACAAACACACAAACAAAAGGATAATGTACACGATCGAACCTGACTTTCTCACAGGAGGCAGGAGAGTCAGGGAGGCCTGGGAGGCTCAGGGCCCCCCAGCAGCCTCTCAGGACATCTCCAAAGCCACAGGACCATCACCAGTCATCAGCCTTTCTTGGGGTCAGGAGGGCGAGAGCTCATCTAAGGATCACTGGGGGGGTCCCTGGGACCCTTCCAGGCTCCACCTCCTGCTGAGCCCACAGGTAGTGGCAGGTGCCATGTCCTACAGCAACTCATCTCAGGGTCCCAGGCAAAGCCCTCCTGGTTCTCACCCGCATGACCCCACAGAGCCTCTCTGCAGAGAAGAGGGGCCGACGACGCCTGCCCCCTCAACCCCCGAGTCCATATAAACACAGAGGGGGCTGGGGAGAGATGGCCTTGCACACTCTTTAATGTAGACTGTTTTTCCCCAGACAGAGAAATTCAGAGCCTAAACAGCATACCGCAGAGATAAGCCATTCTGTGCCCAAGCTAACTGCAGCATCCAACTCTACACTCCCATGGCCCTGCTGATCTGGCTCTGCTTACAGGAAGGGCGACAGCTCCGGGTGATGCACTGAGAAAGCTGTCACCTGAGTAGTGACCCTGGGGACTCGGGAATGCCAACTCTTCCAGAACCAGGACTCCCCCAGCCATTTTATGGCCCCCCATCAAGCACTTTGCTCATTTTGTTCCAGCAACCCCGGTATGGTCGCCACTATTAGATCCCCCCTGCAGATGGGCAAATGGAGACTCAGAGATCCTTCTGCAGCCAAAGCCTCCCAGATACCAGAGGTGTCTGACTTCATAGGCCACAAGGCATGTCTGCTGCTCACCCACATGCATGGTCCCTGAGATGAGCAGCACGCGGCTCCCAGGGGAACCCGGTGTGCCGTTGGCAGCACCAGGAAACAGGTCTCCCGCTTGCTAAGGGATCTGCCACCCAACAGCTGTGTGGCCCTGACGAGTTCCCCAAGGAATACATCTGGCATCTGTTTCCTCCTTGCACAAGACAAGACAATATGCCTCCTAGAGGCACAGCATGACGCCCGGTGTGAGGATGGGCCCACCCCAGCTGGCAGGGAAAGAGAGGAAGCTGCCGGAACAGACTTACCTGCTTTCACCAACCACAGGTCAGAGGCACCAGGAGAACATGTAAGAGACAAAGAGAGGATAACTGTCAAATTATTTGTGTAAAATGTCCAAATATAAAAGTCACAAATAGCCCAACAGTCTCAAAAAGCAAAAATCAAAGCAGTAGTTTAAAATCTTCCTAAAATATTGAGGAAATGTCTGCAGCTTACTTTCAAATGTTTCTACTAAAATGCAAAAGCATGTATATGACTACCTATATAAATACACATGTAAAGTACACATGTATCTACAGATACACATATATGTAAACAGCAAGCGAGAGCACCCACTCACAAGCACAAATATTGCAAAGTGTTAACAGGCAGTGGGTCTCCGTGAAAGGTATGAGGTTCATTTTGCTACTATTTCAATGACTTTGTAAGTCTGACATTTTTCAAGACAAAAAGTTAGGGGGAAAATTCCTACAAAGAAAATGCCAGGCTCTTTCTACCAAGTTTTAAAAGAACCAGATTTTTGTAAGCAAACCCTCCTAGACAACAGTAAAGCAGTGGACACCCCCAATTCATTCTATGAGGCCAACATAGTCCCAATACCAAAGTTGGAAAAACGCAAAAGAGAGGAAAATTGCAGCCTGGTGGACAGATCTGCTAAGCTCACTGAGTTCAAATATGATACAAAAATTCCTGAACAAAAATGTTATCAAATCCAACCCAACTGAGCACATAAAAGATATTACACTATGACCATACTTAGTAACCCCAGGTATGCAAGGATGGCTTAACAGGAGAAAATCCATACATGTGGCTCATCACAGCAACAGACTATAGATCTCAGTAAATGTCTAAGAAGCATCTGCTAAAAACACTATTCATAATAAAAACTCTCAGGAAACTAGGAATAGAAGTCCCTTAATTTGGCCGGGCGTGGTAGCTCACACCTGTAATCCCAGCACTTTGGGAGGCTGAGGGGGGCAGATCACTTGAGGTCAGGAGTTCGAGACCAGCCTGGCCAACATGGCAAAACACCATTTCTGCTAAAAATACAAAAAAAAAAAAAAAAAAAAAAAAAATTATCCATGCATGGTGGCACGCACCTATAAAGAGGTTGAGGCACAAGAATCGCTTGAACCCAGGAGGTGGAGGTTGCAGTGAGCGGAGATCACACCACTGCACTCCAGCCCGGGCAAAAGGGTGAAACTGTCTCGAAGAAAAAAAAATTCCTTAATTTGATAAAGCATCCCCAAAACCTAGAGCAAGCAAGGCCCCCATGAGGAAGAGTCAGATGCATTCCCTCTAAGATCACGAATAGGACAAAGATGTCCGCTCTCTCTGAGGCAACTCTGCATGCACTGGGAATCTCAGCTGACACAATAAAACAAGGAGGAACTAGGGACCTAACTCCCAGTAGAGTCCCCTTGCCTGTCCTTCTTGTCTTTACTGAGTACTCCAGGAAGGCATTACTAGGTTGGGGGCTTTACACACCCTCTCAGACAGCCGGAGTCCCGGCATGGGGGAGGGCTACTTTTCTTGCCCGCTGCCCTTGCCCTGGGTCCAGAGCACCCCATAGTTAGGGCTAAGGGTTTACGCTCAGTCAGGTGTGAGTCCCGGAGGTTTGGGGTGGCCATGGCACCAGAGTGGCAGGAGGAAGCAGTGGCCTCCTCAGTCTGGATCCTCACTGTGTCTCCTGGGGGCTAGACCTCTGGCAGGGAGGGCCCCAGGCACTGGGTGAGCTCAGCAGGTGCGTCAGCGGGAGCAGCTGGCTTCTAAATGGGCTCAGCAGGGCCTGAGGGAGAGCCCCTGAGGGAGAGCCCCTGGCTGCAGGACCTGGCCCTCCACAGGCTGACACTCTGCCTGGGCAAGGTGGACCTCGAGGGAGCCAGGGCACAGGCTGTGTGCCTCACCTGGCATGGCCTCTCCAGCCTGGGGCTCTTGCTGCCTCATACCAGTCCTGCTGCTTTCCATCACTTGGCCCCTCCTCCTTCCACGGGGAAGCCCTGGACAGACCTCATAGAGGCAACCCAGCAAGGATGTGGCTAACAGCTGTGCGGGGCGCCGGCCCTGTAGCCTGCCGGGTGTCTCTCCACAGGCTCTTCCCCAAGAGCCTACACATGCTTCCCCATAGGTGCTTCTTGTCCTCCGTTCCTTCCGTCCCACACCCTCCCTGCTCAGGGCTGGCAGGCTCCTCTGAATGCCCACTCTTCTCGAGGCCCACCCAGGGGAGACCCTGACAAGCTCCTCCATCCCAGGGTGGCTGTGTGGGGAAGGGTCCGGCTCAGGAGAAAGCCCCTGGATGCCAGAAGAGGGGCCTGGATGCAGCCGGCAGGGGAGGCGGCACAGGGCAACAGTGAGGAGGCTGAATTGAGGCCGGGGACAGGGCCCAGAGAGTGCCAGGGATTCCCGGCCCTGCCCAGCTCTAGGCCCTCCCAGTGCCAGAGACCACCTGGTGAAGGTGTGGGGAGAGGGGTGCCCAGAGGGTCCATGCCAGGCAGTCTGGGCCTACTCACACCATGTGTGCCCTTCCATGGCGCCCATGCCTGGCAGGATCCCAGCCTGGAGCGGCTCTAACTGTGGCTGGGCTCCTGAGGAGGTGAGGTGGGCCCTGTGCTCCAGGCCCAGCTATCTACCCAACACCTTCTCAGGGCAGCGATGCCCACACCAGTCTGGACATAGAACAACCCAGGCCGAGACACGTACTGGAGAAGACTGTGCTCCTCACCCCGGCGCTCTGGGACCTTGCTTTGCAGAAGCTGGAAGGGACCAGCCAGGCATCCCGGCGAGGATGTGGAGGGTGGTGGAGGACCCACCCCTGCCTCGGGGAGGGCGGCCAGGCTCACAGGGAGGCCGTGGCATGCGGGCATGTGAGTGGGTAGGGACAGCCCAGCAAGGGCTGCAGGAAGCAGGGAGGTCAGTGCCCCGTGCAGAGGCTCCAGATTGAGGGCATTCAGTGTGCCGCAGGCCAGGGCAAATGGCACGGGGGGAACGGGGCGGAGGGGAGAGGGCATGACTCACAAGGCCACGGGGGTGGGCAGAGGAACAAGGGCAGCAGGAAGGGCAGGCGGGGGTGCTATCAGCTGACGGGCTCCTGCTGGAAAAGGCGGCTCGACTCACAGGAGGGCACCTGAGACATGGGGCATGGGGGAGGGCAGCGGGCAGGGTGAGCCCAGGCGGGCCTCCCACTTGGCCGCCTCTCCAACTCTGTTGCCAGTCCTACTGCAAAAGGGCCCTGGAGACCATCCTGGGTCTGGGGTCCTTGGCATGGCTGCGGCCCCCACCTGCCCGCAGCCTGTGTGGTTCCACCCACGGGCCCGGTGGAGCTGGTCCCTGCTCTGCTCCTCCACACCGGGCCTCCCTCCCAAAGGCCAGGCCTTGCTCTGCACACAGTGGGACCCAAACCAGCCAGGAATTTCAGTGCCCCGCCCGCACACCCTAAACCAGCCAGGCACTCCAGTGCCCCACCCGCACACCCTAAACCAGCCAGGCACTCCAGTGCCCCGCCCGCACACCCTAAACCAGCCAGGCACTCCAGTGCCCCGCCCGCACACCCTGTCTCCTGCAGAAGCACACCGCTCCCAGGCACAGACTGCTCTGAGCCACCGGCGAGTCACACAATGTGACGCTTTTCTCCTTTTCTGGCCTGGCTCCCCATTAGCCTGCCCAAGGGCCAGCCTGGGCCCGGGCAGAGCAAGGCCTGGAATGAAGCATGACCGTCACTCCCTAAAGCCAGGAGTAAAGCTAGTCTGAGGGGTGGTGGTGGCTGCCACCATCTGCTGGGCACTTTCCTTTCGAACACTGGGGTGGCTCCAGATTTCCCAGAAACCACCGTTCCTCATATCCCAGGAGGGGAGGGGACCTCCGAAGTTGGAGGGAGAGCAGCAGCAGACCATGGTCCTGAGGGGTGCTTCCCGGGGCCACAGCCTTGGGGGATGTTTAGTAAAACCAGGGGGCTGGTGTGGATGGCATTCAGGCCTGGGGGGCCCCGAGCCAGAGGAGGAACATGCTCCCAGACTCTTTGGGGCCCACGGGGACAGAGGGCAAAGAGAGGCCATCAGGTGGCCTCAGGTCACCAGTGCTTTCACCGGAAGGCGAGTTACATTTATACCAAGCACCTGTTTTGGGGGTCCTCTGGGGGTTGAGGAAGGTGGGATTAACCACCAGCTTAAGAGGCCAGTGCTATGTGAGCAGGGTCTGTGGCCACATGGGATCCAGTTAGTCCTGTGGTCAGCCTCTAGGTGCGGAATGGCCATGCTGAGCCAGGCAGAAGCTGACCCAGGCCTGCTAAACATCCCAGGGCAATGGTTTGGCCACAGGTTGGGGGTCCATGCTGAGACCACACTGCAGGGACACAGACAGGGGCACCATGATGGTACTATTCCTGGGCCCTGAAGCCAGTAGGCTTGGCTCTGTGCCTCCTTGAGAGCAGGGCCCTGCCTTCTCCTCTTTGCACCTGCCCTGCTGGCCCAGACCCTCTGCTGGAAACCTGCCCCAAACTCCATGAAGCACTGTCCTTCACGTCACAGCCTCTGGGCCCATGGAACCTGAGCCTGGACTTGACAGCCTCCTTCTGAGACCCCACGTGGCTCTTCTGTCATACACGCCCTCTGCCCAGCCCTGGCACTGTGCTCTGGATGGCCTGCACCAGGCCAGTAACAACTCACTGACTCTACTGCATCAGAGGGGGCACAGGGCGGGATGGGCTGTGATTGAGGGCCCAGGGCCCCGCCCATGAAGTGCCACAGCCCCCGAGGGAGGGGAGGGCTCTCCCTAGCTAGTGCTCAGGTCCCCCTTTGTTCTCAGCCTGTCTACTGGGTGGGTGGGACCTGCCACCTTGTGTGTGTATGTATATATATATATATATATTTTTTTTTTTTTTTAGTAGAGACGGGGTTTCACCGTGTTAGCCAGGATGGTCTCGATCTCCTGACCTCGTGATCCGCCCATCTCGGCCTCCCAAAGTGCTGGGATTACAGGCTTGAGCCACTGTGCCCGGCTGGGACCTGCCACCTTTAAAAACTTGTTCACCCTGGGGCAGCCTGTTAGAGTCAACAGGTGCTGGCTGTCCTTAAGATAATACCAGTTTCAATAGGTTGGTGGCCCAGGCAGGACAGAGACACCGTCACACTCCCACCTGGGAGCTGCGGACCCTCTGAGGACAAGTGCTCTGGGGCCTGGAGAAATGGGAGAAGAGGGCGGGTTACTGGGCAGTAGAGAGGCTCCACCATGAAGAAGGGAGGCTTGTGGGTGTGCATGTATGTGTGTGGAGGGGGAGACAAAAGAGGTCTTCGGACCACCCTCCCATACTCAGGCTCTGGGATTCCCTGGCTGTGGCCCATAAGGTACAGGGGTGTCAGCCTGGGTGGGCAGGCCCTGGAGCCTCCTGCTTCCTGAAACTACTTCCTTCAGGCACATTTGTGCTGATTCTCCAAGGACACAGCCCTGGCCTCCCCAGACAGGCTCCAAGAGGAACAAGGAAAGTAAGAGGCAGTTGCCAGGATACCCAAGGCTCAGTGGGCCCCATGACCTACTCCAACCCACCTCCCCTTCTTGGCTTTCCTATGTGGCAAGGCAGAAATGCAGGATTCTGAAGGCAGAGGGGTCTGGATGTGCCCAGTGAGGAACCAGCAGCCGAGTGACCATGTGCAGATTCAGTGACCTCTGTCCTCAACGGCTACTGTGAACACCGTGAAATGTTGCCAGCTGATGGCACAGGCAGCATCCTTGCTACCTCCCCCGTCCTCATTTGGTCCTCTCCTCACTCCAGGGCAACGGGTACCATTCTTCTCTCCACTTTAGGGCAGGGGGTACCATTCCTCTCTGTTTACAGTTGAGGAATCAGGCACCGTGAGGCCTTGCTCAGGGCCACACAGCCAGGCAGCTGCCTGGGTGTCGACACCCTTGACTGCAAGGCATTGTGACTAGGCTCCCAGTACATACTGAGACCCGAGAGGCTCTCCTGGGACTAACACAAATCTTTCCCAAACTTTTCCAAAAAACTGAAGTGAAAAGAATACTTCCTAACTCATTCTATAAGATCAGCATTATCCTGATAGCAAAGTCAGACAAAGACAGGACAAGAAAACTATACACCAATGTCCCTTATAAATTCTGATGAAAACATCCTCAGTAAAATACTTGCAAATTGAATTGAACAGCATATAAAAATGATTATGCATCATGACCAAGTGAGATTTATCCCCAGAATGCAAGGATAGTTCAACGTATGAAAATCAATGTAGTATGCCACAATAACAGAACGAAGGAAAAAAACCATATGATCATCTCAAATGATGCAGAAACATCATTTGACAAAATTCAATGCACCTGCATAATAAAAACTTTCAACAAACTAGAACCAGAAGGAAACTACCTCAATGTAATAAAGGCCATTGCTATGGACTGAATGTGTGTGTGTTCCACCGACACTCATGTTGAAGTCCTAATCTCCAATGTGATGGCATTTGGAGGTGGGGACTCTGGGAGGTAATTAGGTCATGAGGGTGGAGTCATAATGAATGGGACGGGTGGCCTCATAAGAAAAGACATGAGAGATGATTTTCTCTCTCTTGGCCATGGGAAATACAGAGGAGACACAAGCCAGGAAACAAGCCCTCAACAGTTCCAAATCTTCTGGCTCCTTTATCTTGGACTTGGATCTCAAGAACTGTGAGAAATAAACACTTGCTGCTTGAGCCACCCAGGCTATAGTGTCTGTTATAGAGGCCAAACTAAGACAGCCAGATATGAAAAACGCACAGTTAACATATTCAATGGTGAACACCGAAAGCTTTCCTCTACATTGGGAACAAGGCAAAGAAGACTACTTTTGCCACAGCTATTCATCAGAGTACTGGAAGTTCTAGCTTGAGCAATTAGGTAAGAAAAATAAGTAAAAGGTATTTAGATTGGAAAGAAAAAAGGAAAGTTATCTCTCTTCTCAGATGACATAATCTTATATGTAGATAACCCTAAAGAATCCACCCCCACACACAAAAACCTGTTAGAGGTAATAAGCTAACTTAACAATGTTAAGAAAATAAAAATTAAAAGAAATCAATTGTATTTCTATTCACTAGCAACAAACAATACAAGAAGGAAATTAACAAAACAATTATGTTTTTGATGGCATCAAAAAGTATAAAATATTTAGGAGGAGACTTAACAAATGAAGTGAAATACTTGTATACTAAAAACTACAAAACTGATGGAAGAAATTAAAGACAACACCAATAAATGGAAAATCATCCCATGTCCATGAACTGAAAGATCTACTATCATTAAGATATAAATACCGCTCATGTAATCTATGGATTTAATGAAATCCCTATCACAACCCCAACAGTATTTGCTGCATAAATAGAATAACTTAATCTAAAATTCATATGAAATTTCAAGGGATCCTGAATAGCCAAAGTACCTGACAAAAAAGAGTGGCTCATGTCTGTAATCCCAGCACTTTGGGAGGCCGATGAGGGAGGACTGTGAGCCCAGGAGTTTGAGGCCAGCCTTGCAACCAGTGCGATGCTGTCTCTACAAAAAATTAAAAAATTACTCAGGCACGGTGGAGTGCCTGTGGTCCCAGCTGCTGTGGTGGCTGAAGTGGGAGGATTGCTTGAGCCCGGGAGGTCAAGGCTGCAGTGAGCCATGTTCACATCACTGCACTCCAGCCTGGATGACAAAGTGAGACCCTGTCTCAAAAACAAACAAAGAAACCCCCAAACCAAAACAAATACAAAACAAAGTTGGACTCCCATTTCCTGATTTCAAAACTTAACTACAAAGCTACACTAGTCAAATCAGTGTGGTACTGTCATAAAGACAGACATATAGACCAATGGAATACAATAAAGAGCCCTCAGAAATCAACCCTTGCATATATGGTCAAATGGTGTCAAGAACATTCAATGGGGAAACACAGTCTTTCCTTCAACAAATGGTGCTGGGGAAACTGGATTTCCACACGTAAAAGAATGAAATTGGACCCTTATCTAATAGTATACACAGAAATGAACTCAAAATGGATTAATGACTAATGATAAGACCTAAAACTGTCAACTCTTAGAACATAGGAGAAAAGCTTTATGATACTGGATTTGCCAATGATTTCTTGCATATGACAGCAAAACACAGGCAACAAAAGAAAAACTAGATTAACTGGGCTTCATCAAAATTAAAAACGTTTAGGCTGGGCGTGGTGGCTCATGCCTGTAATTCTAGCACTTTGGGAGGCTAAGGTGGGCGGATCATCTGTGGTCAGGAGTTCGAGACCAGCCTGACCAACATGGAGAAACCCCGTCTCTACTAAAAATACAAATATTAGCAGGGCATGGTGGCACATGCCTGTAACCCCAGCTACTCAGGAGGCTGAGGCAGGAGAATCACTTGAACCTGGGAGGCGGAGGTTGCGGTGAGCCGAGATCGTGCCATTGTACTCCAGTCTGAGCAACAAGAGTGAAACTGTTTCAAAAAACAACAACAACAAAAAAGCAAGTTAAAAACGTTTGTGCATTAAAGGATAGTATCAACAAAGTGAAAGGCAACCCACAGAATGGAAGAAAATATTTGTAAATCATGTATCTGATAAGAGATTAATATCCAGAATATATAAAGAACTCCAACCTAATTAAAAAATGTGCAACAGACATTTGAGTAGACATCTCCCCAAAGAAGACAGACCAATGGCCAATAAGCACATAAAAGATGAACATTGCTAGCCATTAGGGAAACGCAAATCAATACCACAATGAGATTCCACTTCACATCCATCAGACTGGCTATTACCAAAAAAACAGGAAGAAATGTTAGCCAGGACGTAGAGAAACTGGAATCCTTCTGCAGCGCTGGTGGGAAGGTAAAATGGTACAGCTACTGTGGAAAGCAGTATGGTGGTTTCTCAAGAGATATAGAATTACCATACGATCTAGAAATTCCTCTTTTAGATATATTCCCAAACCATCTAAAAGCAGGACTTAAACAGATATTTGTACACCCATGTTCCCAGTAGCATCATTCACAACAGCAAGAAGGGAGTTGCCCAAGTGTCTATCGACAGATGAAGGGATGATGAGCAAAATATGGTACATACAGACGATGGAATATTATTCAGCCCTAAAAAGGAAGGCGATTCTGACACAGGATAAAATATGGATGAACCTTAAAGACATTATGCTCAGCCAGTTGTGAAAAGACAGGATCACATAATTCCACTTAGATCTGCTATTTAGAGCAGCCAAATTCGTAGTCAGGAAGTAGGATGGAGGGCGTGAGGGGCTGGAGAGAGGGGAAGGGGAAGTTCGTGTTTAATGGGGTCAGAGCTCAGTTTGGGAAGATGAAAAAGTTCTGGAGACGGATGACGGTGATGACTGTACAGTGTGAATGTACTTCATATCACTGAACTGTACACTTAAAAATGGTTAGAATGGTAAATTTTATGTTATATATACTTCACCACAATAAAAAACAAAAAAAGCCTTTCCTACGATGAGTGTCCTCAAGAGCCAAGTCCCTGCAGCTTCTCAGGAAGGAAAAGAGCACTTCCCTGGGTGCTGCTACCCCAGGCCCACCAGTGGGGTTGGCCCAGGCCTAACCCACCCCTTACCTCCTCTCCTTCCTGCACCAAGTGCGTGGGGTACTCCTCGGCTCTCGGAATGAGAGGACCAGAGGCTAAGGACGCCAGAATCGGCCTCAGACGGGGCAGAAACACACCTGGATGTGGCCCAGGGTTCAGGTGGGACCTAGCCAAGGACCCAGGTTCTATTCTTTGGAGGGACAGAGCAGGCTCCGCAAGTGCCTGCCTCCTGCCATGCAGCATGGAGCTCATAGCTCCCTCCTTGCTCTGCACCATGCCTCCCAACGCACCCCAACAGCATGGGAGGTGGTGTCCTGCTCTCCTGTCCAGAGCAAACTGAGGCTGTGGCTGTGCCCTCGGCCGCAGGCCCACCAGCAGGAGCAAACCGTCCGCCCTGGCCGGCCCAATCTTAGCAAACTACAAGAGGTCACCACAACGCAGACTGCAAATTATGCTGCTGAGGCTCTGCTGGCCCCAGTCTCAGTGTGACATGTAGGGAGACTGAGTGGATGGCAGGCCGTGCCCTGTCCTCCAGACTCCTACCCTGGACACCCTAGGCCCAGCGAGGAAGAGCCACAGCAGCAGCGGAAGGCACGCTGAGGCCCAGCCCCACGTGGTGGATGAGGAAACTGCAGCAGAAGCTCACATGCCGGTGAGCAGCACAGTGGGGCTTGGGCTGGCTGTCTCTGTCTTTGAAGGCCACGCATGACCTGCACCAGAGCCCTGGCAAAGAGCTGGGGCACAGAGGGTAATCACAGTGGTCCAGGCCTCCCTGGAGGGAACCCAGTTGGTGGAGAGACAGAGGCACACAGGGTAGGAAGCTGTGGCCAGGAGGTTCATAACCCCTCACCCATCCCGGCCCTGCTAACACAGCCCATCTGCCAGGCGGAGGCTAGCGGTGCAGGTGAGCGCGGCAGACCCCTGGGCTCTGAGCAGATGGAGAAAACCCGGCTTGCAGCAGCACAAACACCCAGCAAGGTAGGGTGGCTCTGGGTGGGCAGAGGGCTACACCCCACCTCCAAGCTGGGGTCTCGCCAGCCCCTTCCCATCAGCACTCAGGTTGTCTTGTGAAGCCCAGGCTGGGGTAGCATGGGAGAGTCAGACCTCGGCCTGGGTAATGCTCTGCTTCTACTGCTGAATTCACCAAACCAAGGACCCCAGTGGCTTCCTCTGTAAAATGGGGGGCTTCTCCAAAGTCCCAAGCAGACTTCAAACTCCTGAAACCAGAGCTACAGGCCCAGCCCCAACCCATGGCATAAGCTGAAGGCAGAGCTGGCATGGACGAGGCTGTGCAGGAGGCCCACGCGGGGAAGCCTGCTGTCCGGAAAGGGCCTGCAGCCCCAGGACCCAGCTACCATCCCTACCTGGATCCCGGCAGGGATGAGACACTGGAGAAGACGGAGGGACCACCCACCCTCTCCCAAACCAGCGTCGCCTTGGGCCGTGCTGGTGACCAGGTGGGGCTTCCAGGGTATGCCTGCCCCTAGCCCTGCACCTGGGCCACACCAAGGGGGCCGTGTGTTCGCGGAGGTGTCTACTTGGGGTGCTGTGTACATGGACGGGGCTTTCTCTGGGTTCTTGGTCCCTGAAGCTGAGCAGCTCCAGTCCCTCTCCCAGCAGGTAGGGAAGGACAGCTGGGAACCCCACAGGACTGTCTAGCACCTGTTGGTAACGAATCTCTTCAGCTGAGACTGAAAAAACTGAGGGCAGGGTGGGCAGGCCACCTTGAGTGACGCAGGTGGAGGACGGGGATGCCCGGGACTGGGCCCAGCTCCTGCCTGACATCATCATCTGGCCACACCCAGGGCCCCTGCCATGCCAGCTGCCCCCATAGTCAATCCGTGAGTCCCGCAAAGTGGAGGTGCCCGGCGCAGACTCTCCTCCCAGTTGCTCGGGGTGTGTCTCACCCTCCAGAGCAGCTAGTCCCATATCCGTCCTAGCCTCAGCCAGAGAGAGCTGCCAGCGTGTGCTGTGTGCGGTGGGGGTGGGTGCAATAGCACGTGCCTGACAAGAAACGCGTGTCTCTGCCACTGTCATTAGCTGGGGAGGGCAAAAGAAAGGAATGGGAGCCCTGGATCACAACGTTCGAGAAGTCTGGGCTTTTGGGTGCTTGGACACACGCAGCGACAGCCTCCTGAGTGATCTATGGAAACCAGCCTCCCCTCCCTCTGTGTGGGGCAGGGGTCCCTGGGGGCTGCATGGTTCTAGCCACTCCTCTGTGTGGGGCAGGGCTGCAGGGCTCCTGCGCCCTGTGTGTCAGGCAGGGGTTCCCAGGGGCGTGTGGCTCCAGGACACCCTTCCTGTGTCCGCAGTGACAGCAGATCTTCTTTGGAAAAGAATCTCCTTTAATATCCTTGGACCATTCCAAAGACTTCTGAGGGCTCAGGATAGAAGAGCAGCCCAGCTCAGAGTGGAAAATCGCTCAGCTCTTCAAGGGACCAGTGGGAAGGAATTTCAAACACAAGGAAATGTCCCCAAGTGCCAACCACTTGTAAGGAAAAGAGGAATTCTTGTTCCAGAATGTTTCTGAGTCACCACTGGCACCAAAGCATGAGCAGCTGCCGGGGGTGTGTGTACATGAGTGTGTGCGTGCGTGTGTGTGTGACAGCATGCCTGCTTTGTCAGCCCTGGGAGTCCTCCGGCCTCTCACCCTCAGGGGTACATGTGTGCTGGTTTGAAGCCTGCAGCTGATCCTGCCTGCTGGGCCCAGCCTCCATGGGGTCTCCTGCACTCATGGACATCGGGCAGCATGCGTCCCTGGGCCCCACTGGCTCACGCAGGCATCAGGGCTCCCAGGCAGTCAGGGACACCATGCTGGCTGGTGTCTCCCTGATGGGAACAGCTCAGAGGCTCCAGCTTGGCCTGAGGGGAGGGAAGGCAGAGGACTGGGCTCTCCATGGTGCTGCCAGCTCTTCTCCCTGGATAAAGTCATACCCCAATCAGAAGATATTCCCGCCAGAGTCCTGAAGCCAGTCCCATCCCTTAGGACATCCTGAGGCAGTGGGTGTCACCACTCAGTGTGACCAGAGTGGAGGCTGTGCCTGGGGACTTCTGGCCAGGTGCTGTGCTCCGGGCTGGCGCTGCTGCCTCAGGGGGTCTGAGAGGCATAGCTAGGGGAGGACACCTGGTCTCAGGCCCCATGACTCATTGGCCACCTGCTAAACTGGGGACCCTCAGGTCAAAGAATGCCACTGGCAGCACACACGGGTCAGGCTGAGCCGGGGCTGTGCAGCCAAGGCTAGGGGCGTGTGTGTGTGTCTGCAAGTTTACTGATGTATGCTTGGTGTGTTCACTTGTGGGAGTGCGTGTGTGGGGCTCTCTCACTAAGCATCCAACTGAGGACACTCCCATCTGATCCACTCCCTCCCAGCCCCGGCCCTGTGACCATGTGCAGCTCCTCTAGGTGTAGGGCTAGCGGCTCCCCCAGGGTGCACCCAGTCCTCTCTTGGGGCCCAGGAATGGCTCTGCACACAGGTGCTGGTGACTGAGCGGCTCGTGGACACAGTGGCTCCCTCCCCAAACCCCCTGCTACTCCTGTGCCTGGTGGTTGGCTCCCCTCCCCTCACTCCTTCAAGCTGCACATGGGATCCTCTCCACCAAGCCCCTGCCACCATTGAGCTTCAAGGCATTTCCTGATTCCTGGCCCTGACAGCTAGCTCTCCCATTGCAACGGCTCTGTGGTGGGGCCTCTTCTGCATTGGCCCCCATCTGAGTTCACCCTCCCAAGGCCTCTTCTGGGAAGACAGCTGGCCAGGTCCCTGCTCTGCACAGGGCAAGGCCTGGCCTCTCACCAGCTCCAGCGTCTTCTCCCCTGACCACCTGCCCTTGAGGGCCTTGCTCACAGCACCTTCTGCCTGCAACACCCTCCTGTCCTCACCCCTCCCTGTGTGTTCCTCCAAAGTGCTGACCACAGGTTTCTCTAGTCCCCCACAGTCTAAACCCTGGGAGCTGGGCCCACACACATCCGACCTGCTGCCCATTCCTGGGAGGAAATGCCAGGCTTTTCTGGGACCTGGCCTGCCCCACCCCTGATGCTCAAGGGCGAGGCACACAGCCAGGACACCTCCACTCTCCATGTTCTCTGAAAGGACGCCCCAAGATGCAGACCAAACATGCAGCCAAGGGGTGCTTTGCAGCATCACAGAGAACAGTAAAGGCAGGGCCAGGAGGGTGTGTGAAGTGCCCAGGGACACGGGGCCATGTGGAGAAGTTGTGAGTGGGTTGACCTTGACCCTAACAGCACAGCACCCACGGGGCCGCCTGAGGGCTGGGGACAGCTCTGTGTAGTGCCTCTGTGCTGGAGAACAGGTTCTAGAATCAACATGCATTACTGTTACAGTAAGAACAAAACGGAAGAGAAGTATCTAAAACATAGTTTCCAGGTCTAGCACCCAATCACCCCAAACCCTGAGCTTCCAGTCCCACCTGCACATGCACCTGTCTGGCCCAGATGCTCCTGGGTCCACGGTGGGGGGACACCGTTGGGCAGCCCCGTCAGGTGGGCACGTGCCACCAGCTGGCCCTGCCAACGTCCTTCCGCTTCATGACATCCAGCCTGCCTGCTAAAGGGGACATCTGGGAGGTGCCTAGAAATAAACGGCTGAGGCTCCCTTGGGAGAATGCCACTGCAGCCCAGTGTGGGTGCTCAGGTCCTCACTCAAAGGCCACTGTGGTGGCTTTTAGGTGTCAACTTCACTGGGTTAAGAGACACCAAGATTGCTGGTAAAGCTTTGTTTCTGGGTGTGTCTGTGACTGGCATTTGAATCGGTGGATTGAGAAAGTTTGACCGCCTTCTCCAATGTGAGCAGGGATCTTCCCACCTACCACACGCCTCAGCAGAACAAGAGGGTGGAGGAAGGGCGAATCTCCTCTCTCTTCTGGAGCTGGGACACCCATCTTCTGCCCTTGGACATCAGAACTCCAGGTTCTCAGGCCTTTGGGCTCTGGGACCTAACACTGCAGCCCCCAGGTTCTCAGGCCTTTGGCCTTGGACTAAGCCTCCTTGCTGGCTTCCCTGGTTCTCGAGCTTGCAGATGGCAGATCTCGGGTCATCTCAGTCTCCCTAATTGCATAAGCCAATTCCCCTAATAAATCCTCTCTCACCTGCCTCTATATATCCTGTAAGTTCTGTCCCTCTGGAGAACCCTAATACAGCTCCCCTCCCTGACCCCTACCCCAGGGGATGCTGCCAGCCATGTTCATCCTCTGGAAGTGTGTCCGAGCCTTCAGAAGCTGGGTCTCCCCCGTGTGGGTGCTCCCCAGGGACGGAGATGGTGCGTGGTACAGGCCTGGTGAGAGTAGGGCCTCTAGCCCCTCAGGACAAGGACCACTGCCTGGGTGCTAAGTTGTCTTTGGTTAAGGGGCAGGAGGACGAAACAAGTGCCTGTCACAGACTGCATGGCCCTGGCATCCCTTGGAGGCTGCCTTGCTAACGGACAGCTGCAAAGGACTCCAGAAAGGTCCCTGGGCTGGCTGGTGACCTCTGCCCGCGGGTCCCCTCGGGAGAGGAGCCCAGCACTGCAGCAATGCACATAGTCACTGCAGGCAGATGCTGCCCAAAACCCTTCTGCCACTGGAAGATATGGAGGCACCCAGGTACCAGAGGACAGTGCCAGGGACACTGTCCCATCAGAGAGCTCACAGCAGTGCTGCACAGCAGTGGCAGCCCTCACTGGGTCAGTGAGAGGACCCACCCCGGAGCACTCAGCATCTCACGACACTCAGGAGCGGCTGCCTTCCTCTCCTGCACCTGGGCCGGGCTGGGCTGCACTGGGGAGGGCGGGTGACTGAGCAGCCACACACACTTGCAGGCCATCATCCCCTGGCTCTGTGGCAAACCATGGAACGTGGTCCCCAGGGTCTTCCTGGTGGCCCAGGGCCGCACCTGTGATCTGTGTGGAATGCACAGGGTCAATGTCAGGCAGGAGGCGGCTCCCTGCTATGAAGGCCTCCTAAGCTCTCCATTCTGGGATTCTCCAGCCTGTGCTGGCCTGACCCACTGCCTGCCTGGGTCCCCATCTGACCCACTTGCTTAAGGATGGGGGTTTGCTCCTGTCCTGGAACAGCCATACCAGTCCCACTACCTGCCTTTTACCCACTGGGTGAAAGCTGACACCCCTCTACTTTATAAGAACAATGTTCTCTGCTAGGAAGGTTGCCAGCCCAGCTTCCAGGAAAGCAGAGGAACAAACCCCTCCTTGCCGGGCTTGACTTCCCGACGGGCCTGCTTGGATGGTTAAAGCATGACTTGGGAGGCCTATACTTTTGCAGGGTTCAGGATGTGGGCCGACAAGCAGCCCTGTCTGGACTTGCGTGAGCAAAACCAACTGCTCAGACCTGCTCACCTTCCTCCCTGCCAGGAGGGAACAGAGGCAGGAGAGGAGGGGCCTGGAGCCCTGGGGGCTGCGGTGGGCGGGAAGGAAGGAGGCTGTGGCAAGGGTTGGAGCCTGGCCCATTGAGGCCCTTGTTCTTCAGGCACAGCTGGAACCCGCTCTCACTCTGGGGCCCACCTTCTCCCTGGCTTAGTGCCTGGGCAGGGCCTCTCCTTACAGGTGACATCACAACCCTCTCAACTCCCCGGGAGACCATCTGCTCTGCCTGCCCTTGATCCTCTCAGGGGAGCTGACGCATCACACCTGGTGACAGCTGCTTCCAGCAGGTGGCCACTCATTCTGCTGGACTTTGAGGAGGGTGGGCCGGCGGTCCCTTAGGACCTGCCCAGGGTCCCTGCACCATCCTGGGCTCCCTGGAGAGCCCACCACTCACAGAACAGCTGCGTTACCCTCCCAGAGGCAGGGACCGTGGTGGACATGAGCCCCATGCCTGGCTGACGCCTGGCTCCCCACTCTGGGGAGTGACCTGCCTGCACCTTGTCACTGGGAGGAGTTTGGGGGAAATCCTGGAGGCACAGGCCTGTGTGGGAATCCCAGCTCTGCCACCGGTGACCTTAGGTGATGAGTTAGTTAGGCTCTTTGAGTCTCAGTTTACTCATCTGCAAAACGGGGCCTCTGACAGTGAGGCCTGAATGAGACTGGCCTGGCCTGGAGTGGGTGGCAGTCGGTCACAGCCCCTCTCTGCTCCCAGACTGCACCCTTGGGACAGGAATGCCCTCCTTTGTGCCTCCGCTCCTCAGCAGTGCCACCACACTGGCATCACCCCACAGGAGAGCGCCTTCCCTGGCCTTCCCTCCGTCAGCTGTGGTTGGGCTGGAGGACGTGGCTGCACCGCTGCGAAGATTTCCCTGCCAGGGAATGTGGACCAGGATTCCAGGGAGAATGCAGCTGCACACTCCGCAGCCCGGCTCCCTGCTTCAGGACGACACCCCCACCCCACCCTGGCCATGATGACGTAAACACAAAACCTCAGTGCTTACAGATCCCAATCACCCAAGGTCATCAATGCTCCAGAGAGGTAAATATTTACACAGGAGCCTCCAAAGCTCATAACTCAGATGGGAGATGCTACCCCTGCTGCCTAGGGGCTGCAAACAGTTGTTCCTGCAAGCCCTACAGCAGAAGGCGCTTTCTAATTCTCAGGTGGACGGCGATGTGTAGGCCTTTCTGTCTGAGGCCAGAGGGGCACGACAGCAGGGGTGCCACAAATATGGGGCTGGGGCACATTCCAAGGCTGGGATGATGAAGGGGCTGCCACCTCCCCGCTCCTTTCCGAGGGGGTGCGAGAAGCTTCATCCACAGAGCAGTGTCCCACAAGGGCAGCCCTGGGTGCTCCCGCAGCAGACGGTGTCCAAGGGGCCTGGGGACTGAGGGCAGGGCCAGACACCAGGCTGGAGGCACAGACAGCAGTGTCGTCAGTGTCATGGGGGGAGGCTGAGGCACAGGGTGTGGACATCCAGCTCCCTGGCAGGGCTGGGGGGTGACACAGGCAGGCTTCACTCTGGGAAAGGCCCACCCAGATTTTCACTGGGAGTTGGGGTGGGGTGGCCCTGTGACTTCAGAGCTGTGGGTTCCAGGCTCTGGTTTTAGCTGGTTTTAGTTGGGTTTCCTTCCAACTCAATCTCAAAGGGACCCCAATACATGGGGCAAAATCGCTGTGAGGGGCCCTGGCACAGGGCCTGCTTGTCTGGTCTTCCTGGGCTCGGGGCCATGCAGGTGCCAATGTGGGCACTACTGAGGGTCTCCAGGGAAAGCCCTGGAGGGTGCGTGCTGCAGGGAGGATGCTACACAGCTGCCATCTGTCCACCCGCTCATACTAACAAGTCCCCGGCTGAGCTCTCACCGCCAGCAGGGTCCCATGGAGTTCAGAGGTCAGCAGGCATACCTCTTCTGGGCATCTGCCTCAGCTGGAGGATGGGATGTGCCTGGGCCAGCCTAGCCTTACCTGGTGCAGGCACTGGGATGCCACAGGCCCAACCCCACACACGGAGAAACGATGAGCAGGAGGAGAGAAGCCGGCAGCATGCTACCCATAGAAGCCGACACAGGACACATAAAGAACCCTTCCAGACCAATATGCAAAGAATAAACAACGCTGCAGGGAAAACAGGCCGAAGACATGGACAGGTCGGTGGAGGAGACCTCAGTGGCCAATAAACACATGGTGAGATGCCATCTCTCCGCCAGGGGGAAACATGCACTAAGACCACAGAGGTCCCATTTCCTGGCTCCTGGCCTGGCAGAAATGAGCCAAGTGTGCCCACCCAAACAACGGGGAACCACAGGCACAGCATGGTGGTGAGGAGAACCTCCCTCTGACACACTCCTAGGGACACACAAGGACGGTGAGCGAGCACCGTGGCCGCACCTGGACTGTGATAGCCAAAGTGAAACGCTCCCCGCAGCTGCATCGGAACCAAGCACAGATCCGTCTGGACTACCTTGATGTGAAGTCCAGCAGTCAATGAATTAAACATGCGTGTCAGGGACCAACAGGGATAGATCTCAAAACAAGGCTTAGTGAAGACAGCAAGGTGCAGAAGGTCAAGCAGAGTTTGATGAGGGTTCTGGAAAATTAGTAACATCAAAATGGCAGTGTGTATCGTTTAAGGAATACACACATCTACAGCGAAAGCATAAACACAAGGGCAGGAAACACGTGAAACGCAGGACAGCGGTGCTGAGCGAGGCTGCGGGGAGGCAGGGGAGGGGCGGAGCACAGGGCACGGGGTCTTCACCTGCGAGCCGCACCCAGCTCTGAGGCTGCAGTGGGAACAGAGGTGAAACTCCACAGGGCTCCCCAGTTACACCCCCGGAGATGCCCTGTAGGGGCGACAGCAGCTGGTGGGGTCCAGGGAAGGGAGGAACCACTGCATCTGAGGAACAAGGCCTGGGCCCTCAGCCAGGCGGGCCTCTGTGCAGGGCCAGCATCACGCGGCACCCACCCCTTCCTCCTCTTGACCCTGAGTTCCTCTTGGTTGGGTCTCGAGGTTCTCAGATGGCTGGGGGTGGGGTCGGGCTGCCACCCACAGGGTCTCACGACCTGGGCACCAGGAAAGACGTGCACAGTCTCTGAATCCTGGCTGCTGGCCAGGGAGGGCCACAGCTTTCTGGAGATCCTGGTAGAGAAAGCCTTTTGTCAAGTGGGCACAGTCAGGAAGGCACTGGGTGGTCCCAAGGCCATAGCCCAAGGTAAGCAGGAGACCCCCACAGCCAAAGGACAACATGCTCCAGGTTGGAAGGCCAGTGATGATGCTTGGTGATGTCCCAGATAACAGGACCCAACCTGCACAGACTTCAGCTGCTTTGCGGGAAGCTCCCTGCAAACCAACCGATTCATGGAGTGAGAACAAGAGCTGACTTCCTAGCTGGCTCTGGAGGTCTCTTCCCTGTCTCCAGGAGAGATGGGCCACATTATAGCCTCTTACAGTACAGAGGCCACAGTGGAACTGTGGGTGCAACTCCAAGTGCCTACGTACTGCACAGGCACTATCAGTATGCCCATTTTACAGATGGGGAGCCTGAGCTGCAGAAACCTGTGAGATGCAAAGCCAGGATTTGGCCCAGCTGGCCTGGCTGCAAGCCTGGGGCCTCTCTTTTGCTCTGCTGCCACCCCTGGTATGGTCCTGGGGTTCCCCAGCCCCGAGGTGGGTCCTGGCCAGCCTTGCCTGCCCTCCTTGTTGCTGGGTTATCCATAGAACCTTCTGCCCCTGTTTGCTGTGGAGGGTGAAGGATGGCGTGGAGCTTACAGAGTGGACTCTCATCTCCCACCAATCCATGAGGCAGGAAAAGAAAACAAGGCTGAGTATTCCCAACTTCTCTAGGCGGGAAAGGGGCCAGAGCTAGAATGCAAACTGGGCTGGCCCCAGAGATCGGACGTTCCAATGTCCACCTGACACAACTTCCGAGCAGCGGCCTGGGCTGACCAGTGGAGAGCCACTCCTAGGGAACAACTGGGATCCTGGACAAGGACCAGGCCTGCCTCAGCAGGAGGCCCTGTCACAGGGAGATAACAGGCCCCTGCCCCTGCCCATGACCAGCGGGGACGGTCACCCACGGCCACTGACCTCTGTGGCCTTCAAGGCTTCGTAAACAATTAACTCCAGAGCTTCAATCTCTCCAGTTTGTATCTTTCCAGACAATTAGTGGTTTGCTCTGACGGCCCTCCTGTTGGGCCTTTTACTGTTCTCTGTGTAAACAATCCTAGGCAGCTGCGCTGGTCACGTGTGGCCTTCAAAGGCAGGCCAGGTGCAGGCCGTCGGGAGCTGTCTCTCACTGAAGCCTTGGCCCCGCAGCCAGTCTCCCCATGGCGCGTGGACAGCTGCTGACGGCTCGCTCTCCAGATGAGGAACTGGGCCTGCACTAGGCTACGGAATGCCAAAGGGTTATGAGTGGCCATGGCTCCCATAAGGCACGGACACAGTCCGGGGCTGAGGGATCATGCGGTCACGGGGTCACGGGTTAACAAATCACTGGTTCCTCTACAGAACCAAATAGCAGACTGCCACCCCCTTTTAGAGATGGGAAGACTGAGGCTCAGACAGATATCTACCTGGGCCCATGAGACCCACGGGCTCCAGTCACAAGGTAGGAGGGGCCGCCCAGGGCACTCCTCTCTTCCTTGGACTCTCAGCAGAACTTTCCAGAAGAAGCCCACCCAACACACATCCCAGGGCCTGAGCAGACAGCTGAGTCCCTACGGATTCCCTGCCCTCCACCGCAGCCTCAGGGCCTGGTCTGCACAGAGAGGACCCAAGAGCTCCCGAGGTGGCCTTGTGGAACGTGGGGCATGTCACCCCCACAGGCACCCCCCCCCCACCCCAGGGAGCCAGGCCCCAGCCCCAGCCCCGGAGCACACACTGTGTGAGTCAAGGAATCAAGAACCAACAGTGGGGTGGGTGTGAGGCCCCAGAGGTCCTGCGCCCTGGAGGGAGTTCAGGGCAGGGGCACCATGGCAGCAGCAGGCCACAGGCTGGCAGGGACGGGTGCAAATCCTTAGCGCAGCTCCCAGCACCCACAGAGCTGGCTCAGGAGCAGCTGGTGGCGTGGAGGGGGAGAGCTGTCCTGGATGGTTTTCGCTCCATGGTCAAGGAAAACAGCCCCAGCTTCACACCACGGCTGGGGTAGGATGTGTGTGGTCTCTGGTGACTGGACAGCCTCCCTCCACCCATCTGCTGATCCTAAATGCCCTCTGACAGCCTCTACCCTGGGCTGGGTGGTCTGCGATCAGCACTTGAATGCTCCTGCGTGGGCATGTACCTGCCATGTTTTTCCAAAACGACAGCCCTTGCAAGCTGGGGACTTGGGACAATGCCCTATCAGGAAAGAGGCACTTTCAGGAAAGGAACAGAGAGATGAGGCCACAAGTCCCACAGTCAGAAAGCAACCGGCCTGCATGCAGGGGCCTGTCTCCACTCATGCCGTCCCATCTCCACTGCCCCCTCTTGCTGTGACTGGCCGGGACTCGGATGCTGTGTCTGAAACCCAACTGTGCTTTCCAAGTGCGGCTTCTATTGCACACCCCGCTCATCCTGCAAAACCCTGTGTGTGGTTTTGCCCTCATGGTACTGCAGCCCACACCTCTTGCTGCCACCAGCTTACTGTCATTTGGGTGGAGCAACTTTATCCCCTAGGTCTAGACCTATTTTTTCAGCATAACATACCCCACCCAAACCCAAAACACACAGCAAATCTTCATAGAAAGAGCCAACTGAGTCTCTGAAAAGGCAACAGAACAATGGCCTTAAGAGATGAAAACCTTTTTGCAAACAAAATGTCACCTCACCTATAAGTGCTGCCGTGTGGAGTGGGCCTCAAGGACAGGAGAGCAGGTGCCAGTGAGTGTCCAGGTGGCTGCAGAGAAGTGCCTGAAAAGCAGCTGGCAGGGGATGGCCCGAGTCTGCTTCCTGCCTGAATCATGCAGCCCTTCCAGTGGGGTTTCCCTCTGACGGGGCCCCGCATGCCACCACTCAGTAACTGCTCCCCAGAGCTCTGCTTCTCACGCTCTTCCTGCCTCAAACCCGAAAGACCCACCAGATGCTACCACCAAGTGGGGGTTGAGCCCAGTCCTGCTGCCTCCGTGATGCTCGAGGTCTGACCCAGAAACACCCCCCAGTCTTTCATAGGGGAATTCAGCCCCACAAAATGCTATGTGGGATGGTGATGGCACCCAGAGAGGGAAGCTGAGGGGTTGGGGAGACTCCTGGGCTTCCCACCTCCTCACCCTCCAGCACCCACTGGGGCAGAGCAAGGACATAGGAGCAGAGGGATGGCCTAGACCCAACTGCACCCACACACGCTCACAGCACTGCCTCCTGCACGGCTGAGCCTCCCTGGGCTGGTGGTGGCATCGGCGGTGCAGGACCAGAGGAGTACCTGAAAAGAGCCCGATCTTACGGGGAGGTGGCAGAAGAGGCTGGCCACACTGCGCCAGAAGTCAAGCACCGCCATGGGCAGTCTCTGCTGCCAGGGGGCCGACTCTCAGGCAGCCTCACCAGCACTACCTTTGCAGAGCCCAGAGCCCAGGCATGATGCCCGTCCTTCTGCTCTGAGCGAAGGCTGCCAGATGTCTTCCAGTCAACGCAACAACACAGGCCTACATGTGAAACTGCCCGTGTCTGCCCAGGTCTCAGAAGCCCCGGTGTTCTGCATCTGGCTGGCCTGGGCCGGTGGCAATCGTTACCGCCTGCAGACAGCCTTCCACAGGCATGCAGGGGTTGCCGGGAGCAGAGGGCTGGGTGCGGCATACAGCCTTCAGGACAGACAGACAGATGTCCACATGCTAGCTCCTGGCCCTCCAGGCTGAGGGGCTGACACGTTCTCCACCTTCTCTGGGGCCTGACTTCCTTGTGTGGAAAATGGGGCCGATCTTCATATACTTGTCTTGTGGGAGTCCCGGGTCCAAAGATGACCCATTCTAAGTGCCTGTTAAGCACTCATGGGACAAGAGTCACCCTGCCAGCCTCTCTACACGCCCCCATGGCTTGTCACGTCTGTTCCTCAGAGAGGCGGAATTCAGTCCCACAAAATGCCACGTGGGACAGTGATGGGCACCCAGAGAGGGTGCACCCCAGGTCCCTGGGAACTGCACAGGTGAAACTCAGTCACCTGTGAGCAGGTGAGGACATGTGGGTGACTGGGCACGGCTGCTCCCAAGCGCCCTACACAGATGGGCCACCCTGAGGGTGCACTCATGGGGCAAGGCTTTGCAATAAAAACCAGAGATTGGCACTTTTTGGTGATTGAAGAAAATAAATTAAAAAAGAAATTCACAATAGGCTAGCACGGTGGCTCACACCTGTCATCCCAGCACTCTCACAGGCGAAGGTGGGCAGATCACCTGAGGTCCCAAGTTCGAGACTAGCCTGGTCAACATGGTGAAATCCCGTCTCTACTAAAGATATAAAAAAATTAGCCAGGTGTGGTGACGGGCACTGTAATCCCAGCTACGTGGGAGGCTGAGGCAGGACAATTGCTTGAAACCGGTAGGCAGAGGTTGCAGTGAGCTGAGATCATGCCATGGTCCAGACTGCACTGGACAGAGTGGGACTCCATCTCAAAAAAAAATTTTCACATGCTATTCAGTACCAATGAGCGTGTCCCTGACGTGGGTGCTCACAGACCACAGGTGGGAGCACACCGGGAGTGGGTGTTCTGAAGAGGAAGGTAACATTTCCACCGACAGCAGTAAAACATTCAGACTATTCAACTCAGAAATTCCACTCCCAGGAATCACCAAAGGAAACCAGAGCTAAGCGGAATATTCACACACAAGGAGCAGTCCTGCAGCAGTCCCCACCGAGTACAGAATGGGCAACCTGCACGCTCACCCACTGGCAGCCAGCGGTGGCACACCCAGAGCGGAGCAGCTGCAGCCACTCAAATATTAAGTTTTTAATGACAACAGATGACATTTATGGTGTAATTTATACGATGGCTTCAATTACAGTGGAAAAACCATGCATGGCGAATGGAAGATTTTCCTTTTCTTCCTCTGCCTCCTACTTTCCTCCCACTCACCTACCAAACAATCATTAGAACCACAACAAAGGGGGCGTGAAAGAAAAAGCCTCCAAGTCCTGAAAGGACGACAAAACCAGGCCCTGGAGGACGCCAGACCCAATGTGGCCACTCCCCCCCCATGGCAGCCAGAACTCCCGCTGAGGAAGACACCTGGATTTCCAGGCCCTGGGGACCCAGGCGGGCACTGCACTCTCTGGGACCGGGGCTCTCTGACGCAGGAGCAGGAGTCCCCAGGGCTTTTATGGATGAAGTGCCTAGGACAGGAAACTCTGGCTTGAAGACCACCAGAGCAGCATGACGGAAATGATCTCCCAAGCCAGAGGACCACTGAAAATGATCCTGTCACCAGGCTGGGTGCGGTGGCTCACACCTGTAATCCCAGCACTTTGGGAGGCCGAGGCAGGCGGATCACAAGGTCAGGAGATCGAGACCATCCTGGCTAACACGGTGAAACCCCGTCTCTACTAAAAATACAAAAACTTAGCCAGGCCTGGTGGCGGTCGCCTGTAGTCCCAGCTACTTGGGAGGCTGAGGCAGGAGAATGGCGTGAACCCGGGAGGCGGAGCTTGCAGTGAGCCGAGATCGCGCCACTGCACTCCAGCCTGGGCGATAAAGCAAGACTCCATCTCAAAAAAAAAAAAAAAAAAAAAAAAAAAAAAAAGAAAATGATCCTGTCACCAAACCATTGGTAAGTTTGCCTTATCATGTGTCTGCTTTAAAAAAGGACTTTTTTTAAAAAAATGTTTTTAGTGAAAATCTAGGAGCATCTTAACCACAGATTCCCTTCTCATCTTAACCAAAGGACTCTCTAGGCAATGCAGGCGGCAGTGACACCCCCAGCCCGGTCCCCAGGTCCTGTTCATTGGCCCCAGTCACATGCTCTGGATAACATCTGTCCCCATCACGGCAGATGAGGGTTTGTCCCTTGATCTCAAAGAAGAAACAGATTATGAAGGCAGGGTGGGAACTGTCGTGTGCCACAGAAACAAAGGTTCTTATCTAAGCCCACCCCCACTGCTCTGCCTCACCAAAGAGCCCCCCAGGTTCTCCGGGAACAGCATGACACTCAAGGCTGACTCTGTGAACTTGAGTCACAGGGAAAGGGCAGGGACAGAGCCCAGATCCTGCAGAGCCCAGGAAGAAAAAACATCCTCACGGTGCCAGCAAGAGGGCAGTGCCTATTCAGCATCAGGCCACAGCAGTGCCAATGCACTGTGCAGGTGCCAGGGTGGCAGATGGGAGAGCAGTTGAGTCGCCTAAGGCAACAGGGGAGTCTAGGAACAGAAAGCCAGGGAAGGCTTCCTGGAGGAAGGGGCATCTGAGCAGAGACCGAAGGGAGGGGAGGAGCAGGCAGAGCAGTGGAAGAGGAGAGCAGGCACACTGGGTGAGGGGCACACAGGCCCAGCACCAGGCGGATTTCCGGAGTCTGAGAAGGCTTCAGGATCATGGAGGGCAGGTCAAAGGTGAGGCTGCAGGCACCGAGAGGGCACATCATGAACCTGCGGGCTCCTGCGCCATCCCTCCTGCAAGGAAGCATTGTCTCTGTAGGGCAATGTCACAGAGGCTTCGAGCCCACTGAGGGCTCCACAGAGGCCCTGGTGCAGAGAGGATGTGAGCTGGGCCCGGGACCCCGGCCAAGGTGGCCCAGACGCCACACTTGGGCTCCAGATGCCCTCCATGGCTCCAAATGAAGCCTACATGATCTCAGGGACATTTCCAGGGTGGCCCAGGCAAGACCTTGACCATGCCTCCCGCTGTGTTGCCTTCAGGCAGACGGGAAGAGGAAGGGGGGAGGTTCTGGCTCTGGAGCACCGTCCGGACCCTCTGAGCGACAGCAGAGCATGGGGTGCTGAGACATTCTAACCGAGTGGTCCCTAGAATGGTTGGCTATTTGGCTGCTGCCTGGGGATGGCCACACCTCTTCAAGGCCAGCCAGCAAACGTCCTTCCAGGACAGTCTTACAAGCACCCTGGCTGATGCTGGCAGATGAGGCAGCCGCCACAGTGAACACAGGACCAAAGAGGGACCCGCCAACGCTCTGCTCACAATCGTTTCTCTCTACCAAGGCAGCCAAGCACTAACAGCCACTAGAAGTTCCAAACCATATTCCAGGAAGATGTCAAAATCCTGTCCATCTCCATGTGTCACCTGAGTGTACGCCCAGCTCAGAGCAGCCCAGGCTGATGCTAAGCAATGGGGAGGCTGGCAGCCGGGAAGAGCCCCACCTCTCTTACGCGCACCACAGGCCCCACTGAGGTCCTCACAAACCGCGGCAGGGGATGGGAGGGGCTTGGCGGAGAGGTTCCAGGAGCCAGCCTTGGGCAGGGAGATGGGGAGACAGGAGGAAAAGAGAGTCTGTTCCCAGAGAACATGGAGAGGGCAGTGCAGAGTCAGAGTGAAGACATCGCAGGAGGGCCAGGGTGACACCTGAGTCTCCTGACACCAAGCCCACTTAACACCAGGCACCCCAGCAGGGACGGGCACTGCCCCTGACAGAGAGTTGCTGGGTCCCTGGGCAGATGGGGGAAGCGCATCCCAACTGCCACAGCACAGCAGCTTAGTCTAGCCTCAGCCTGGGCCAGAGGACTCAGGTGGCGGGGCAGCACTCAGCAGGTGGACCTCAGTGCAGCTCGGCCCTGCCAGCACAAAGCCAAGATTACCTTGGCCTCCTGAGGAAGCTCATTAAAAAAGCAATCTACCTAGTGCCTGCAACAGAAATGAAGGGAGTGGAGGTGGAGAAGAGGGACTCGGGGGGCAGGATGCTGTCACCTGCCTGGTAGCACAACCCACTTCCAGAGTGGGCGGCAGAGTGGGCATCCTGAAGGCCCTGGAAGCCCCTCCCAACCCTGCCACATGCTGCTGAGCTAGCAGTTTCCAGGCTGGCAGCCCACCTCCGCGAGAGGCATCTGTGTTTTCCATTCTTGCTCCACACATGCTCCCTGGGCAGGGGGAGCCGGGCTGCCCTGGTGCAGCACCTGGCACCCCATCAGCCCCATCTGGTCCTCCCACTCTCATGGACAAACTTCAGAGAAAGGAGGCCAAGGCCCTTCACCTTGGGGACCCAAAGGCATGCGGGGCTGCAGGAAGTGTCCTGGTTGCAATCTAGGGCTGAGGTGGCCTCTGCTGAGCAGGCTTGCTTCAAAGGCTCCGGCTTCTTGGCAGCCTGAAGCTTCCATGCACTCCTCTTAGGCTGCCGATCCAAGTCCCTCTGGCAAAGGGGGTGGCCCCCACCCTCTTACCCGCCACAGGTAGGGAGGCGCCTGTTGGTATTGGTCAGTGACCAATTCTGGAAGCCTACTGCTCCGGCTGGCAGAAAGGCGGTGGGGGCATGGCGGCAGTCCCAGGCACAGCTCAGTCTAGCATAGAGCGGCTGGACCAGGGCTGGGGGGCCCTGCAGCAGGAAGGCATCTGTGCAAAGCAGACCAAGTGCTGGGCCGGAAGTAATCCTTCACGGGCCCTAGACAGGCAGTTCTGTGACCACCAAGTGTAGAAT
Organism: Rhinopithecus roxellana; assembly: GCF_007565055.1. Classification (NCBI taxonomy): domain Eukaryota; kingdom Metazoa; phylum Chordata; class Mammalia; order Primates; family Cercopithecidae; genus Rhinopithecus; species Rhinopithecus roxellana. The sequence goes on from NC_044562.1 coordinate 120,121,745, forward strand.
GTCACCGTAAGGGGCTCAGAACATCACCTCCCAGGCTGGGAGCTGCTGTGCGTGCGTATGCATGTGCGTGTGTGTGTGTGTGTGTGTATACAGTGGGGGCTGGGGGGAGAAAGGAAAGTGGGAAGATGCCCCTCCAACTCTAGGACCCCCATTTCCTGACAGTCTGAGAAAGACCACAGAGCAAGGATTGAGGGCTGTGCAGGGGAGCAGTGACTTGGACTCTGCTCAGCTCCAGGCTGGCCGGACCTTCCAGGCTCCCCAAGCACACCTGAGAGCCTGCAGCCTCTGGACCCAAGAGTGCCAGCCAACAGGCCTACAACCACCCAGCCTCCTACCACCAGCCTGTCTGCAAACTCAACCCTAAGGCAAATTTGGAAGAGAAACAAAAGGCAGACAAGAAGCCCTGCTCCTGGCCCTTCCCAGCCCAGACTTTGGGGAGGAAGGCCCCGAATAACCCAACTTTAACTGCTGGGAACCCAGCAGCACCCCAGGTTCCCCTACAAACGGCTTCCCAGGAGAGCTGCCCCGGCACCCCTCCCATGCCCTGTGTTCTCCCGCAGTTCAGCTCTGTGCTCCCCACCTCCCGCAGACATGGGGCTGGGGGACCTCAAGAAAGAGGTGTGGCAGCACAGTTTCCCTGGACCAGCTCAGGTACCCCCATCCCGGCTGGTGGCTTCCTGGGGAAGGTGGTCCCCCATCGGCTGGCTTTTGTTCCTCTCTTCAGGCAAGCTTGTGCCTGGAAGAATTTGGCTGGAAGGCCCCACTGGGAGGACAGGCGGTACTGCCTCCTCCCCGCCCCCAGCCCCAGGTCAACAGGGCCTTTGTTCTACCTGCACACACCGGCAGGGAGGCGGGCAGAGCCAGCCCCCTTCCCTGGCAGCTCCCCCACCCTCTGAAGGCAGGCACTCCAGGCACAGGGGCGGCACCTCACTCCTCTCCCTTGCACTTTTGGGACCACAGCATCGAAGCGACACGGGGAAGCCAACACCCCAGGTGGGCCACGCACACACCCAGAAGCCCGCGTCCCCAAGACCGGCGGGCCAGACCTCACGGCGCACAGCAGGTAAGGTGGCCCGAGGGCAGCGGGCGGAGACCCTGGAGAAAACCCGGGCGCTGCGCAGCCAAGCCGGCAGTGGGGCAGCACCATGCAAGGAAAAGAGGGTGAGAACGAGGTCAGAAAGCGCGGTGACAGCCGGCCAAACCAGAGGAGCTGGGAGCCTCGGGCGCCCGGCAGGTCGGGAGGGGTGGCGGCGAGTGGGGGGCCCCAAGAGGGCAGAAGCGGGTGGGGAAGACAGGGTCGACCCAGCACTGCCCGGCGGGCATACGGCCCGGTCAAGGGGGGCGCAGCTGCGCGAGGATCCCGCCGCCCCGGCGCTCACCTGGGCGTGCGCAGCGCGGCGGAGTCGCGGCGGTCCAGCACGCCGGGCACGCAGTTGGTGAGCTCGGTCCAGTCGGCGTGCAGCCCGCAGCTCCAGCCGGTGGAGAAGCGGGAGAAGAGCCAAGTCTCGCGGCGGTTGGGCCGGTAGCAGGTGCACTTCTTCTGGCCGGGCCGGCAGTCGCAGGGCACCTCAAGGCGTACGTTCTGCACGAGGTGGCGGCCGAAGGTGGTGCCGCCCGTCTTCTGGATGTGCAGGAAGACGATCACGTCGTCGCCCTTCATGTCGAAGCGCAGCGAGCGCTCCAGCTCGCGGACCGGGAAGTAGTACTTCTTCTCGTAGTGGGGATCGGGCGTAGGGAACAGGTCCAGGTCGTCGGGCGGCGCGCGGCCGCCGGGCGCGCCCAGGCTCAGTCCCGGGCCCGCGTACTGGTACAAGATGAGCATGAAGCACACCGAGCCCGCCACCACCAGCACGAACTTGCTGGCGCGCTCAACCATGGTCCTGCCGCCGGCGCGCCGCCGCCGCATGTGTCACCATCGCCGGGGCCCGGGCGCGGGGCGCGGGGCCTGGGAGGGCGGGGGGCGCGGGCGCAGCTGCCTCCGCCGCCACCCGCGCTCCGGCCCGGCCCGGCTACTCGGCGCCCAGGCCGCCCGCAGCGGCTCGGGCCCCGACCCTCCACGGCGCCATGGCTGCTCCTCGCCCGGCCCCAGCTCCCCGGGCCCGACGCCCGACTCCGCTCCCGCTCGGCCCAGCTCCCGGCCCCGGCCCGCACGGCGCGACCCGCGCCCCCCGCACCGGCAAGCTCCCTTTCGCTCCGCGACGAGAACGCTCTGCGCCGCCCCGCGCGCCGCCGCGTCTCCGCAGTCCGCTGCCGCCCCGCCCCGGCCCGCCCCCGGCCCGCCCCCGTGGCGTCTCTTGACGTCGCCGCCCGCGCCGATCCTCGGCTCCGCCCCCGGAGTGCCGGGGGCCGCCGCGGGTGCTGGGCGCGGGACCAGGGTCTGCTGCGGTGGCAAGGCCGCTCGCAGGCGGGCAGCTGGGGACTGGGAAGTGATTCCGCCCGCAGGGGCGTGGGGGACCAACCGGCAGCGCGGAGCCCAGGCGTGGGAGGCTCTCCTGGCTGGGGCCGCGGCGGGGGGGCGCGGCGGCTGGCGCCTCTGGAGCCTGGGTCCTGGGTCCGTACCCCTCCTCCCCGAGTCCCGGCCGCCCGCGTCCCTGCAGCGCGCACGGGAGGAAAGGCCTTGACCTTGCACTCTGGGGCGCTGAAGTTAGACGCTAGCCGGCTGGGCTGCACTTTCAGGGACCAGGGCGACGGGGGCTGCGCACCGCGGGAGCCGAGAGGGAAAGCGAGGCTTTCCTTTCCTGCCCGACCCCCTCACCCTTGCGGCTGGCTTTGGGACAGTGCTCCGCAGCCCGGCATCGAAGAGATGTTGGGCTGTCTGCCGAGGCCTGCGGACCAGCTTTATGGCTCCGTCCTTGTTTGAAAGGAATTTCAGACACGGTGCGTTTTTCCTCTCTATGTTTATTATACTCCAATGAAAGAGTTATAAAACATTGAGCCAATTCTTAAGAATCGTGAATGCCCACCAAAGATTCTGGCTTTCGTGGGTCGGTTGGAGAGTCCGGCGGCCCGGGCCCATCCTGGCTGTGGAGGCCTCGCTCCCCTTTGGCTCACGTGTGGCCCCGGTGGCCAGCCTGGCAAGCACGCGGCATTCGTGGGGCGGGGGTTCCCGCCAGGTACCCACTCAACGCTGCTTGGGCTTTGGCAGTACTCGGAGGCTGCAGCCCATGGGAAGCGCAGGAGCGGGGCTGGGACCTGCCAGGATCTCACAGCTGCAGGGCCGGCCCCGGTGGGCCCTAGTGTGTTGGTTCAGGCCAGGCTGGGCTCCCAATGTCCACATCAAGTCCTGCCGGGGGCGGGGCAGGGGGGTGCCCTGCCTTCCGTTCTGTTAGGGGCTGGAAGCGATCATCGGGTGTCAATTATGCCTCAGTGAAGCTGTTAAACATAGACAGGATCACACCAGAAAGCCCTCCCGGAAGCAAACACAGAGAGCTGGAAAAACCAACACCCCAAACCCAGCTGGGCGGGCGGCGTGCATTTTCCAAAGGGACTGCAAGAATATCCGCTGTGGATGGGGGTGCAGTCCCCATCCCACACAGGTGGGGCCGCCCTGCAGTGTGGTTGGACCTGTCTGCTTCTGCCTGCAGCCCTTTAACACAGTCTGTGGCTGAGACCTGGGGAGCCTTCCTGTATGGCCTAGGGGACCACAGCTGCCCCGGGTCCACCCCCGAGATGTTCTTACCCAGATAAGAATCCTCTACCAAGTGCTACATCATAATTAAGACTGCTCTTTTGGAGACCTACTGGGTGCCAGGCGCTGTAGAGGTGTCATTTCCAATTCCATCAGCAAATCTGCGAGGGTAGGCTGTGATACCCATTTACAGAAGAGAAAACCGAGGTTCAAAGGGGTTAAGACCCTGGTTCCAGGGTCAACCACTGTCACCCCGTGAGAGTCAGCAGAGCTGGAATCCTGTTTCCTGCTGTGAGCCCCAGAGCCCTGCCCTTCCCCACCTCTGCACTTGCCCCAGCTCCCCAGGCCGGGAGTGAGGGCAGTGAGAGCGTCTACAGGGGCCACTCCTCAGTGCCTGGTGACTGTCACTGCCACCAAGGAGGAATGTGGACCCAGAGTGTTCAAGGGAAAGCTGGAGCAGCTCCGAAGGCCAACGAAGCCATCGGTGCTTGGGCCATGGCCCCACCCTGTGATGATCTCACTGTCCCAAGGGGGAACTGAGGCCCAGGCAGGGAAGAAGTGCCCGTGATAAGGTCCCACCCTTGAATGGGAGCCAGAGCAGCCTGACCCATGGAGCAACATCTCCGCGAAGGAGCTATTTAATCAAACTTCATACCTGCCACCCTGGCTGATGGGGAGCACCCACATTAGCCAGGAAGCCCTTTCTTTCTAGAATTCTCTTAAGAGGAGGGAAATCTGCCTGGCTGGCTACAGGACTTTGCTCAGTCTTCCACTTTGATTGAAGCTCTGTGCATGCACCTGAGACCCCAAAGCTGTAGGTGAGTTTCTGGGGTCTGAAAGTCAAGTCACATGAGCCACCCATCAGTGGACACTTGAGTCGAGTGGAAGGCAGCTCGAGCCCTCGTTGGCGGGGCAGCTTGCATCACGCTACTCCCCATCACTTCTTGCTACTCCCTGCGATGAGTCCTCAGTGTCATGTCTTGGAAAATGGACAGAAACGCAGAGTCCGGTGCTGGCCTGGGATTCCAGGAGGTCAGCGGACACAGCCAGACCCTCAGGAGGTGCGCTCTGCGCGCTGTTTCCTTTCTTCCCTGGGTGATCCCCTTGTTGGCCAAGGTTTGCCCCAGCCCTGAGAGGGCATATGAACAGCTTCTAGCCCTGACTGCTTGTGGAGTCCAGGGAAAAGCACTGGCAGCTCTTCTGCTCAGTGGCTTTGTCCCCTAAAGATCCACTTCACTAATTCTTTAATGTGTTATCTCTGACTTAATGGCAAAGAAAAGTAAAAGAACACGGCTAGTGGCAGGCTGTGATGATCTCAGAAAAGGCATTAACATTCAGCTTCAGGAGTGAAGCCTCATTCCCGGCCCACCATGCTGTCTCAGAGTCTGAGAACCACGAGATCAACCGCGGCGCCCCCTCCCGGCGCACAGTCCCGCGGGCGGCCGCGCGGGGGCAGCACGCGGCCCGGCCCCCGAGCGCCCGCAGTTGACTTTGCAAAATTGGGGGATTTTCCACACTTTCTTCCCTAGTCGTTGGTCCGGCGGTCGCCCATTGTTGTTTGCGAAGGGGTGGAGGAGGGCAGTTGCCTCTGTCCTCAGAGCCTCCCCTGGGGCCGGCCCTGCTGCCCACGCGGGGCGGAGAGAGGGGTTTTGTTTGGGGACAAACTTTTAGAGGGGACTCCGGGTCGCGCGGACCCGCGGGGCCCGGCTCCGGCCCCGACCCCGACCCAGCGGCAGGCCTGGGGCACCGGGCTGTGCGCCGTGGACGCCGCCTCCTCCAAGGTCGCCAATCCCCGTCCGCAGCCGCCTCCTCCAGGGAGCCCCGTGGCCCCTTTGCCGCCCAGTAACCCCGTGCCGGGCTCCTCCTCCAGCCCCGCGGGGCGCCTGGGCTCCCACGCAGCCCGCAGACGCGGCTGGTCTTCCCGGGGCCCGAGGGACGCGCTCCGGCCGCTGCCCGGGGACAGCAGGGGTCCTGCGGTTCGGTTCGAGGGCCACACTGTAAGAGGCCCCGGGCTTCGGAAGGGCCGCTCCCTTCCACGCACGCGCAGGGCCTCACTGTTCCCTGTGCCCTGTCTGCAGGACCTCCAGGCCCGCTTCAGTCCTTAGGGGAAGAGGGTGGGATAAACAGAGGAGGAGAACCTGAGCAACTCGGAGGGGCAGCGTGATCCTGGGCTTGCCCACCCGCCCTGCCGGCCCAGTGACCTTCCCCTGGCTGGCCCCCTGCCCTCGCGTGTGACGTGGGGTTGTTGGCAGGTGGGGGGCTTGGCCTGCTGCCTGGCCGGGATTCCGAGTCTGTCCAGTGGAGCCCACCCTCCTCCCCAGGTAGAGGGGCTGTGGGCAGGCCGGGCAGGTTCTGCCAGCTTGGGAGGCAGGACAGGGACCTGGTCATGTTGCCCAAGGGCATCGTCCTGGTTCTTCTGCTTGAAACTTCCCAAGGGACATGTCTTTAGACGGCCAGGGCGGAGGCGGACTGACAGCCTGGATGGGGTAGGGGGTGACTGCTGGCAGCTTCCAGTGGCCAGTGAGTCTCTTCCCAGATGGCTGTCATTCTCTACGCAAAGGGGTTCAGACCCAGCCAGGTCGGGGGAGCCACCAGAGAGGGCACTGAGCAGCTTGAAAAGCTCTGCTGGTGGGGATGTTCCCTGGGAGTGGGGTGGAGTGGATAGCGGCCCTCTTGAGGGTGAAATGGTCTAGTCCGAGAAAAGTCACTCCACCTTGGGGTGCTTGCTGCTCCCACCCCAGCTCCCTGAGCTACCAGGGGCCGGGGCATGGGTGGAAGGAGGCCTCGGTCCCGGGCCCTGATGTCCAGAAGGGCATGGTCAGTGCTCTCCAGGCAACCTTCCCTGACTGGTGGGGCTCAGGACCAGCTCCCGCTCCGCTCCGCTCTCCGTTGGCTGGACTGGCCACCCTCTGTCTGTGGAACTCACCTGGCGCCAGTGCCCTTCCTGGAGGATGATGGCTGGCCCCCATGCTCCTCAGCACCAGGTCCTGCTCTTTTTACCTCCATTCATCGCCACTGCCATTAAAGAGTCACCCTCCTGCTAGATTACAGTTGGCTTGACAAGTAAGTTGACTGTTCTGATGGAAGCTTCTTCTCGGCCAGCTTCCCTGGGTGGAGACACAGAGGTCAGACATAATAGTGGCTTTATGGAGAGGGCCTTGCCCGGCACTGTGGGGAGGGGACTCATCTGTCCCTAGGCCAGGCCTTGGCACGGCAGTGGTAAACCTGGCTGGCCCTGCCACTTCCTGGAAGCTCTCAGTGACCGTGTTTCTTTTTGCACCGAATAGCAATTGTTCTTGCTGTTCGTTTCTCTCCCTGCCCTCCTTTAAGGAGAGTTCATGGGGATTAGACACTCAGGGTGGGGGGGGGAACCTCGGCCCCTGGTGGGAGGAGGCCACATCCCTCTCTGGACCCAGGGCCTATGGGGCAGCAACAACATCTACTCTAACCTCACAGCATCCAGGGACAGGGTCCCACCATGGGCGTGCCGCGCAGCAGGCGGTCCTCCTGGCTGAAGGCCTCGGCTGGTGATGAGTGCTGTGGTGCTGTTCAGGCCAGTAGACAAGAGGGGGCACATTTCTGTCAGCAGACAGGATGGGGTGTGGCTCGCACCTGCTGGGCTGGAGGCTGCCCTCCACCCAGGGCCTCAGGCTGTGTCTGTGATAACAATAAGCACCCTGCGGTCAAGGTGTGTGTGCTGAGCCCTTGTCAGGCTGCATCTCCTATAATCCAGCGGCAGCTCTGTGGGCCTCTCTTTGTAGATGGGGAGGCTGAGCTCCAGGGAGATGATACCACTTGCCAACGTCACAGAGCCAGTGGGTGCTCAGTTGAGCCTGCGAGGGTGGGAGAGGCCGCCCCTCAGGTAAGGGGGCTGGAGAAGAGAGTCCACACCATGGCCACGCATGTCTGTACCGTTGCCACTGCCATGCTGTCTTGACCAGCCTTGGACCGGTGAGGGCCTCCTGGCAAGTGTTTTGCCCTTGACTTTGGCTTTTGGGTGACTGGGGTTGGGACGCTCCTGCTACCCTCAGGTTGGTCCTTGGAGGGACCACCTGGGCTGGGGGCCAAGGAGGAGGGTGTCAGCCTCAGTTGTAGGAAAACAAAGTAAGACATTATCATTAGGAGCAAAGGTGCTACGTTCACACCACAGCTCTGTCTAACCAGCTGTGTGGCCTTCAGCAAGCTACTTAACCTCTCTGAGCCTTGGTTTCCTCATCTGTGAAGTGAGGATAATAATGGGATCTACTTCACAGGGTCATGGTAAGGAATAAGCAAGCAAACGCTTGTTCCACAGCCCTGTCTGGGCCAAGGGCTAGGTATTCCTACTGTCGAGTTGTGGGAAGCACTGTATCAGCATCCGTATATTCAAAACCAGCTACGCGGCTTCTCCTGTGTGCCAGGCCCTTGTGTGCGCTGGCCTCCTCTGTGCACGATTGTCTTCGGTGCTCTCGGCTGCCCTATGGGCAGAATTCCCTCATTTCTCAGGTCAGGGAACTGAGGCTGAGCAGAGGATAGTGACTTGGCCAAGGGGACAGTGTCCCCTCCCTGGTGAGAGCCTTGGTTGAGGGTCCTCTCCACCTTCCCATTTCCTGACTGCCAGCCCTTGGGGAAGCCCAAGCCCTGGGCTCCTGGGCAGAGTCCAGCCCCCAGCCTGGCCTGGACCGCGTCCTCCTGCCAGGCGAGGTTGTCAGGTGCCCTGCTGCTGGGCTGTTCGTCCTGTCCTAGGGTCTCGACACGTTCCCCTTCCTCTTCCCCCTTTCCACGCCCTCCGTTGACTCTATCTCTAGTGCAATTTCCAGGGTTGTAGCTGAACTTAGAAGAGGGGAGCTGGAGAAATGAGTCTGTGCCTCCTTGTCCAGACCTGAACTCAATCACTGCTTTTTCTTTTTATCTGCTCCCATCTTCTTGAGAGCCCATCCCCCTGTGTGGCAGAGAAAACCTGTATTACTTCCATCCTGTAATCCCAGTCTGATCCGATAATTGTTAGGCTCTATTTGATTTCTTAACTTTTGTTTACGAAGAGTTTAAATTCACGCAAAGGTAAAGAGGGTAGCACAGTGAGCCAACTCCTGCCCTTCCCCGGCGTCCACGGCTGGCACTCGTGCCTGCCCCCACTGCACACTGCCCTCCCCAGCGGAGCACCGAAAGCCAACCCAGGACAACACGGGCTTTCCCCGCTAGTGCTGCCCTCTGCTCTCTTCAGGTCACCCTCGGGCCCTCTCTCAAGGCTGCTTGGTCCCTACTCACACACCCCAAGAGAGTGTGTGGTCTTCCGAGATCTGAATTCTTTGGGAGTCCCAGAGGGCCCCAAAGCAAGAGCACAGGGCGAGGTTCATAGGTAGCGGCTGGCCCCCGTGTCAGCTGGCCACTGTCCAGCTAGGGAGGTTGATGGAGCCTGCTTGGTGTGCCATGGGCACAGGCAGCAGGCCTGCAGCTGGCAGGACTCTGGGCCTTGCCACAACCCCTAGCCCTGGCAGTCATGGAAAAAGCCCAGCCCTGGTGGGCCATGGGGGGCAAGCCTGCCCCTGCCCGTACGTCAGTCTCGCTCTGCATCCCCATTTGAGGCACAAGAAGCCTCTGGGCTCTATCTCTGCCACAGAGAAACCCAGGACTGTTTGGGAGGACAAACTCAGCCCCTCCGCTCCACCACGCCTACCCTGCTGGGCCTGCAGAGCAGCCTACACCCAGAGGCCCCTAAGGGCAGACAGAGCCCCTCACAGACACCTCTGTGTTCCAGGACATCTACTCCTATCTTGAGATATTAAGAGATAAAAGGTTTACAGAATCCTCATCTCAACAAAGTCTGTCTTTCAAGCCCATGGGCCAGGTGCAAACTCAGAAAGCTTGGTTTTGGAGTGCTGAAGCCGAGTGTTCATTCTTGAGAGTCCAGGCCACCCGAGGCAAAAGGATGCCTCCTGCAGAAGAGGGAGGTGGCAGGACCAGGAGATGCAAATGAGATGGGTGTGTTCACATATTTCAAACCATGCGATCAAGTTGGACAGAACCAAACACACACACACCAATGGGAGCAAGCAGAACTGGGGAAATCTGAACAAGATTGCTGCTGTCTCCGTGTTATAGCCTACTTAAAATACTGTGCTGTATTTCCACAGGATGTTAGCCACTTGCCATTGGGGAAAACTGGTGTAGGAACTCAACTGCATGCAAACCCACAGTTATAATAAAAAGTTTAACGTGAAGAAAGGCACATCCGGCCAGGTGCAGTGGCTCCCGCCTGTAATCCCAGCACTTTGGGAGGCCGAGGCGGGCGGATCACCTGAGGTTGGGAGTTTGAGACCAGCCTGACCAACATAGAGAAACCCTGTCTCTACTAAAAATGCAAAATTATCCAGGCATGGTGGCACATTCCTGTAAGCTCAGCCACTTCGGAGGCTGAGGTAGGAGAATCGCTTGAACCTGGGAGGCGGAGGTGGTGGTGAGTCAAAATTGCGCCATTGCACTCCAGCCTGGGCAACAAGAGTGAAACTCCATCTCAAAAAAAAGAAAGAAGGGAAAGTACATCTGTGTCCGGAGTGAGTGGGCGTCACGGAGCCAGTCTCCTGGCCCTGGGAGGTCCTACAGGGTGTACCCTGCTGTCCTGTGTGCCCTGCCCACCTGCCATCTGATCAGTACTCATCAAAGGCGGGTATGAATGATGGAGGAGCAGTCCTGTCCAGACACCTGCTCTGTTCACCGGAGGCTCCCTGTGACTGCAGACCAGTGCTGGCCTGCTGCTTCTGGCCTTGGCCTGGGGGGCCTGGTCTGGCTTGCTGCCTTGGCTGGGACTGCCAGTGAGAGGGACAGTCCTGCTGCCAGGTTCAGGCAGGTGGCACAGGCCCAGTCCAAGCACCCTCTGACCATCCTCTGCCATCTCTAGCCCTCTGGTCTTTATGCCCCTTTTACCAGGATTTTACTTCCCCAGCAGGGCTAGGCCCTGGGCAAAGAGAATCAGATGGAGAACTTTGAAATGCTGGCTCCAGGGCCAGCCAGAATCTGTAGGGGGCCTCTTGTAGGGGGCCTGGGCACCAGGTTTGAAATGCTTGTGGGTGATTGTGACGTGGAGCTAGGGCTGAGAACACCCATTCTACCTGCCCACCTGTCCCTGGAACAGGGGTGGTGGTGGCTTGGGCCTGGCTATATTCTGGGCTGGAATCTGTAGGAACTAGTGGCCAAGTCTCCTTCCAGGAGCTAGGCTCAGGGGAGGAGAGTGGCCGTTTTATTCCTGCCCTGAGGGTGCATCACCCGCCCCCTTCAGGCACACCCATTTCCCACAGCAGCACCTGGGTCGGGGCTGGGGCAGAGCAGAATAACAAGCTGAAGCATATTCAGTTTCTGAAATTTTTAACAAGTGGATTTTTTTTTTTATGTTATCAACTCTGGAAAACATTTAAACTATAGGAAAGAAGAAAACTGTTGTAAGGAAACAATGCCAATCATCAATACTTTAATTATTTAGAATGAACTCCTAATCATGTTTTTATTTCTTTCTGGTCTTTTATCTTTTGCATGTTCATGTAGCAGTTGAGAGCACGCCACATGTGTGGTGTTGAATCCTGCTTTATTTCACTTAATATTTTATCCCACGCATTTTTGTAAATGACTAAGAATAACTCCATAAACATCATATTTGACTACTCAGTATTTCCAATTTTGGACATACCATAATTTACTTCACCATTTTCTTAGTGTTGAGTCTTTAGGCTTCTTTGGTATTTCCCTTTTTTTGTTTCTGATTGTTTATTTTTTTCCTCATTTAAAAGAATGCTGTAATGAACACTCTTTTTTTTTTTTGAGACGGAGTCTCGCTCTGTCACCCGGACTAGAGTGCAGTGGCCGGATCTCAGCTCACTGCAAGCTCCGCCTCCCGGGTTTACGCCATTCTCCTGCCTCAGCCTCCCAAGTAGCTGGGACTACAGGCGCCTGCCACCTCGCCCGGCTAGCTTTTTGTATTTTTAGTAGAGACGGGGTTTCACCGTGTTAGCCAGGATGGTCTCGATCTCCTGACCTCGTGATCCGCCCGTCTTGGCCTCCCAAAGTGCTGGGATTACAGGCTTGAGCCACCGCGCCCGGCCTACTATGAACACTCTTATGCACAAATTGTTGTCTGCATTTCAGGCTTTTTTTTGGATACTTTATTAAAGGAGCATTTGCTGGACCAAATGGGGGCTGCGGGGAGGAATCATCTGAAGAGTCTGAATTCATAATGCCAAGCTCTGTTCCAGGATGGTTCAAGTCTGACCTCCCATAAGCAGTAAATGGCAGTGCTGCCTCACCCCTCTTACAGCACAGAATATTGTCATTTCTTAAAATCTTTTTGAATTTGAAAGAGCAAAAATTTTAATTTTTTTTTTTTTGAAACAGAGTCTCATTCTGTCGCCCTGGCTAGAATGCAGTGGTGTGATCTTGACTCACCGCAACCTCTGCCTCCTAGGTGCAAGCAGTTCTCTGCCTCAGCCTCCCAAGTAGCTGGGATGATAGGCACCTGCCACCACGCCCTGCTAATTTTTTGTATTTTTAGTAGAGACGGGCTTTCACCATCTTGGCCACGCTGGTCTTGAACGCCTGACCTCATGATCCACCCACCTCATCCTCCCAAAGTGCTGGGATTACAGGCATGAGCCACCATACCCAGCCAAATTTAAAAATGTTTAAAAGAGTTTTCTGTTGTAGAATTCATTTTCTCAGAATCCTAATCATGGCATTTGCAGTTACTAATGTTTGTGCCAGAATAAAGGCATCCTAGAACGTGAGGCTTATAATAAGCTGTTTCTCCCTCTGCCCCACCATGGGTCTACAAAAAGAGAAACAGCAAGAAGCGGTAGATTCTACTTCTAACTCTTTTTTATAACTAAAAAAAAAAAAAAATTATCAACTAACTAATGTTCACTAATGACCATAAAATTAGGAGATTATGCCCATGCAGCTCAATCTTTCTTTCTTTCTTTCTTTTTTTTTCCTATGACAGAGTCTTGCTCTGTCACCCAGGCTAGAATCTCGCCTCACTGCAACCTCCGCCTTCTGTGTTCAAGCAGTTCTTCTGCCTCAGCCTTCCAAGTAGCTGGGATTACAGGCACATGCCACCACGTCTGGCTAATTTTTGTATTTTTAGTAGAGATGGGGTTTCACCATGTTGGCCAGGCTGGTCTCGAACTCCTGACCTCGTGATCCGCCTGCCTTGGCCTTCCAAAGTACTGGGATTACAGGTGTGAGCCACCACGCCCAGCTGACTTACCTTTTAAAAACATTTTTACCTATCATTTAAGAATGTCTCTTATTAGCAGTAGGTTAATGGACTTTGAAATAATGTTTCTAGATTATATAAATAATATATGGTTCACTTCTTGGCCTTTTGGCTAAGATCAAGTGTAGTAAATAATACATGGTGATGGCAAGAAAATTAAGCACATAGTTTATTTAAAAGATAAAAATTACTACAATCCTACAACCCAGTAGACTCTATGATTAATATTTTGATGTTTATACTTCCAGACTTTTTCTGTCTACACAAATGTATGTGAATAAACATTTTAGCAAAAGTAGAACAATAGTACACATTCTGTATAATCAATTTTTAATTTTTTTTTTTTTTTTGAGAGAGTCTGGCTCTATTGCCCAGACTGGAGTGCAATGGCGTGATCTTGGCTCACTGCAACCTCCGCCTCTCAGGTTTAAGTGATTCTCCTGCTTCAGCCTCCTGAGTACCTAGAATTACAGGTGCCCACGACCGCACCCAGCTAATTTTTGTATTTTTAATAGAGACAGGGTTTTGCCATGTTGGCCAGGCTGGTCTTGAACTCCTGACCTCAGGTCATCCGCCCACCTTAGCCTCCCAAAGTGCTGGGATTACAGGAGTAAGCCACCACTCCTGGCCTTTACTTTTTAATTTCATAACACGTTGTGAACATCTTTCCTTGTCTAGATATGCACCAGTATATCACTGTTTTTTTTTCTTTTTCTTTTTGAGACTGAGTCTTTCTCTGTTGCCCAGGCTGGAGTGCAGTGGTGCAATCTCAGTTCACTGCAAGCTCTGCCTCCCGGGTTCAAGTGATTCTCCTGCCTCAGCCTCCCAAGTAGCTGGAACTACAGGCACATGTTACTACGCCCGTCTGATTTTTTTTTTTTTTTGGTAGTTCTAGTAGAGACAGGGTTTCACCGTGTTAGCCAAGATAGTCTCCGTCTCTTGACCTCGTGATCTGCCCACCTTGGCCTCCCAGAGTGCTGGAATTACAGGCGTGAGCCACTGCGCCTGGCCCATTGTTCTTAATGGCTATATAGAATTGCGTTTCATGACTTATACCACAATTTAAATAGTCACAGATGTTGAACATTTAGGTTGTTTCCAATTGTAAATTCCTGCTATAATGAACATTCTTGTATGTACATCTTTGTGCACTGGTTATTGCATCAGAATAAATTCAGGAAATTTGAATTTTGGAGTCAAAGAATGTGTGTGGTTTAAAGCTTTGTGTAAATAGTGTTGAGTTGTCCTTCAAAAGGGATTGCCAGTGAATATTTCCACCAGCAGTCTATGAGAGTCCTCGTTTCCAGGAATAACACAGCTCTGACTCCATTGTACGTGCTCGCCAACTCTCTCAGTTTCAGCCAGGATGACTTTCCTACTGTTTCCTCAATGTGTCAGTCATGTTCTCACCTCAGCAGCCTTTGCACGTGCTAATCCCTCTGCCTGAAATATGTTTCCCAGGACATCCAAGTGGCCACACCCTCACTTTCTTCAGGTATCTGCTCAGATACCATTTTATCAGAATTGCCTCCCCTGTTCATCCTATGTGGAAGAATAAACACCTTTTTCTCCATTCTCCCCCACTCCCTTATTATTCCTTATCTTTCTTCCTAACACCTATCACCTTGTGTCTCTCCACACTAGAAGAGAAGGTCTTAAGGGCAGACACTGTCAATTCATTTCTGGAGTCCAGTGCCCAGGGATACATACGAATCTCCCACGTAGAATGTGCCCAACAAATATTTATTGGAGTCAAATGCTCTCTCTCTCTCTCTCTCTCTCTATATATATATATATATATTTTTTTTTTTTCTTTTTTTTTTTGAAATGGAGTTTCACTCTTGTTGCCCAGATTGGAGTGCAATGGCGTGATCTCGGCTCACTGCAACCTCCACGTCCCGGGTTCAAGCGATTCTCCTGTCTCAGCCTCCCGAGTAGCTGGGATTATAGGCACCCACTACTACACCCAGCTAATTTTTTGTATTTTTAGTAGAGACAGGGTTTCACTATTTTGGCCAGGCTGGTCTCAGATTCCTGACCTCAGGTGATCCACCTGCCTCGGCCTCCCAAAGTGCTGGGATTACAGGCGTGAGCCAACGCCCCCGGCCCCAAACAAATACTTATGGAATAAAGGATTATTCTCAAATTTCACTAGATCAATAAGTGAAAAATGGTATCCTACTATGGTTTCAATTCACATCAATTTAATTGCTAATTAAAATGAATTATTTTCATTATTTTTGGCCATTTATTTTTCTCCTTTTGCAAATTACTCATTCATTTCCTTAGTTCATTTTCTATGGAGGTGTTTGTCTTTTTATTTTTTATTTTGTTTGTTTATTTTTTGAGATGGAGTCTCACTCTGTCGCCAGGCTGGAGTACAGTGGCACAATCTCGACTCACTGCAACCTCTGCTTCCCAGCTTCAAGGGATTCTCCTGCTTCAGCTTCCCGAGTAGCTGGGACTACAGGCGCGCGCCACATCCGGCTAACTTTTGTATTTTTAGTAGAGATGGGATTTCACCATGTTGGCCAGGATGGTCTCAATCTCTTGACCTCATGATCCACCAGCCTTGGCCTCCCAAAGTGCTGGGATTGCAGATGTGAGCCACCATGCCCAGCCTCTTTTTATTTTTAATAGTTCTTTAAATGTTAATGGTATTAACCCCCCATCTCTCATAGATTTTGGAAATAATTTCTCACAAATTTTCATTTACATTTTAATTCTTTTGTATATTTTTGCCATATGTAAGTTCTAGTTTTCTGTTTAGTCAAATCCATCAATTTGCTTTGTTTTCTTATCTTGGGGTCATGTTTAAACAATCTCTTCATACCTGAAGACTATATGAAGGCCATCTTTATATTATTTTAATATCTTTAATGTATCTTTTTTTAATATTTAAAATTAAAACCTGTCTGGAATTTATTTTGTTGTAACATGTGAGGTAGAGATAACTTTAAAAATTATGAGTCTGTTTTCTCGATAACACTAATGAATTCATCCTAACAGTGAGAACAAGTAGATAAGCTGCAAAAGTCACAGTTTAAAAAACTCATCAGAGGCCGGGCGCGGTGGCTGAAGCCTGTAATCCCAGCACTTTGGGAGGCCAAGACGGGCGGATCACGAGGTCAGGAGATCGAGACCATCCTGGCTAACACGGTGAAACCCCGTCTCTACTAAAAAATGCAAAAAACTAGCCGGGCGAGGTGGCGGGCGCCTGTAGTCCCAGCTGCTCGGGAGGCTGAGGCAGGAGAATGGCGTGAACCCGGGAGGCAGAGCTTGCAGTGAGCTGAGATCCGGCCACTGCACTCCAGCCTGGGCGACAGAGCGAGACTCCGTCTCAAAAAACAAAACTAAACAAAAAAAAAACTCATCAGAGAGCTAAGGTTGTAAAGAAATGTAAATGACCTAAATTCCAGACAGCAGAATAGGCAGATGACTGCTTTTGTCCCCGGTACACTGGGGAGGGAAGGAAGAATATGCTATAGGGAAAGAGGAAACAGCCAACATTTTGATGAGCATTTAGTGGTCACATGTGGCCTGGCAGACCACATGTGTATCTTGTGCATCTTGGATACTCACATTAGTATCTTAAGACACCCAATCACATAATGAGTCTGGACCCACCTGCCAACTGAAGCCGCACTGAAGTCAAAACCTAACTCAACCCTCCACAGTAGTGGCTTGATAAAAGAAAGGGAATGTCCTGTATGGGGATGAACATCATTAACTTTAGTCTCAACTATTGTTTTACAGACAAAGTCTGATTTAAAAAAATGACCAGGCACACACACAAATAACCAAAATGTGCCCATGGTGAAGAGGAGAAATAATCAATAGAATCAGATCAGAGATGGCTCAGATGTTGGAATTATCAGACAGATATGTTAATATAGCTATAAAACATATGTTAAATGATCCATCCAAAAAGATAGACAACATATGTAAGTATATGGGGTTATTTCAACAAAGATATGAAATTACAACAAAGAACCAAATGCAAATTTTAGAAATGGAAAACATTAGAAATGCAAAATCTGCTGAGCTCCTCAGCAGACTGGGAACAACAAAGGGAACAACCAGTCAGTGAATTTGAAGACAGGTTAAGAGAAATTATTCAAACTGAAGCACAAAGAGAAAAGTATATAACAAAACAGAAGGGATCTCTGGGAGGATACCAAATGGTCCAATATATGTGTAAGTGGAGCACCAGAAAGGACAGGTGAGAGGATGGAGCAGAAGACATATTTAGCAGAAATAATATCAGATAATTGAACAAGATTGATGAAGGAAATCTGCAGATCTAAGACTCAGTGAATTTCAAATGGGGTAAACACAAATAAAACCACACCTAGGTACATCATATTCAAATGGCTAAAAGCCATGGATAAAGATAAATTTTGTTTTGTTTTGTTTTTTGAGATGTAGTCTTACCCTGTTGCCCGGCTGGAGTGCAGTGGCATGATATCGGCTCACTGCAACCTCTGCCTCCTGGGTTCAAGCGATTCTTGTGCCTCAGCCTCCTGAGTAGGTGGGATTACAGGGATGCACCACCACACCCAGCTAATTTTTTGTATTTTTAGTAGAGACAGGGTTTCACCATGTCCAGGATGGTCTGGATCTCCTGACCTCGTGATCCGCCCACCTTGGCCTCCCAAAGTGCTGGGATTACAGGCGAGAGCCACCATGCCCTGCCAAGATAAAAATCTTAAAATCAGCTAGAGAGAAAAAACACATTATACACAGAGGAATGATGATAAGAATCAATTTTCATTGATTATTTTTATTAGAATCAATGGAGGGCAGATGACAATGGGACAATATTAAATTTTGAATAAAAAAAAAAAGACAAAATTAAAAACCCTTTCCAGCAAGAAACATATATCCAGAAAAAAGTGTCTTTAAATAAAGAAAAATACAAATTTTCAAACAAAGACTGAGAGAATTAATCACAAGCAGATCTATACTTCAAGAAATGCTAAAAGAAGGTCTTCAAGCTGCAGAATAATGATGCCAGATGAAATCCCAGATCTGCAGGAAGGTACAAAGAGTATTAGAAAGATGTATGTAGACCTCTAGACCTATGTCTACTTATAAATGTTGACCAAAGCAAGAACAGTAACAAGGAATTGTGGAATTTATAGAATAAATAAAAATAAAATATGTGAAAACAAAAGCACAAGACAGGAGGGGGTAAATGATATATATTGCTCTAATATTTTAGGGGAAAATAGACAAATCCTTGATCATAGCTGTACATTTTAACACCACTCTCTGAGTAACAGAGAGAATTAGCAGACAAAACCAGTCAAATGTTTTATAAAAATGTGCCTTTTAATCTCTAGAGCAAGCCTGTCCACCCATGGCCACATGTATCCCAGGATGACTTTGAATGCGGCCCAACACAAATTTGTAAACTTTCTTAAAACCTTATGAGGTTTTTTTTTTTTTTTTTTTTTTTTTTTTTTTTTTTTTTTTTTTGAGACAGAGTCGCGCTATGTCACCCAGGCTGAAGTGCAGCAATGGCTGCTATCTTGGCTTACTGCAACCTCTGCCTCCCAGGCTCAAGTGATTCACCTGCCTCTCTCCCGAGTAGCTGGGATTACAGGCAAGTGGCATCAAGCTCAGCTAATTTTTGTATTTTTAGTAGAGACGGGGTTTCACCATGTTGGCCAGGCTGATCTTAAATCCTGGCCTCAAGTGATCTGCCCATCTCGGCTTCCTAAAGTGCTGGGATTACAGGCATGAGCCACTGTGCTCGGCACATTAGATTTTTTTGCAAATTTTTTTTTTTTTTTTTTGCTCATCAGCTAAAATGTTAGTATTAGTGTATTTTATGTTTAGCCCAAGGCAATTCTTCTTCTCCCAATGTGGCCCAGAGAAGACAGAAGATTGGACACCCCTGCCTAGAGCAACTAAAGTAAACCTCACTTAATGTTATCAGTAGGTTCTTGGAAAATGTGCCCGAGTAAAATGACATATAATAAAACCATTCTTTTCATCGTTACAATGAAATAATGTTGAACACAACGACATTATTTGAGAACCTGCTGTACATTGTTTCACTTAAAGTCAGTTTCCAAGAACCTATTGATGACATTAAGTGAGAGCTTACTTTACTAAAAAACGTGAAGAGTTATATCTAAAAGTTCAACAGATGACATTAAAATACACAAAGAAATACTTGATTGACCCCTAAAAACGTCAAGAAAAGTGGAGCAGAGGCACAAAACAAAACATAACAAATGTGACAAATAGAAAACATACCAAGATGGTAGACTCAAACCAAAGCATAATAGTTACTACATTTGGTATAAATAGAAAAACTCTCCAATTAAAATGCAGAGACTGCCAGGCTGGATAAAGAAGCAAGATCCAACTGTACGTTGTTTATATAATAAGAAACAACTTAAATACAAAGACAGGTTGAATGTAAAAGGGTGGAACAAGACATACCATGAAAACCCTAACCACAAGAAAGCTGGGGTGGCTATATCACTGTCAGAAGAGGTAACCTTCTAGATAAAGATATAAATGCCAAAAGGGACATTTCAGAAACATAAAAGGGAAATTCATGAAGCCATAAAAATCCCAATTATGTATTCAACTAATAACAGAGCCCCAAAATACATGAAGCAAAAGCTGACAGAATTAAAGGGGAAAATGACAAATCCATTATCATACTTAGTCACTTTAACACCACTCTCTGAGTAACTGATAGAATGAGCAGACAAAACCAGTAAGGTTACAGAATATTTGAATGACATCATCAAAACGACTTTGACATTTTGAACACTATATCCAACAATAGTAGCATACTTGTTCTTTTTGAATGCACATGGAACATTCATTGAGAAATGAAATGATGTTGGGCTGGGTGCGGTGGCTCATGCCTGTAATCTCAGTACTTTGGGAGGCCGAGGTGGGCGGATAACCTGAGGTCAGGAGTTCAAGACCAGCCTGGCCAACATGGTGAAACCCTGTCTCTACAGAGGTTGAGGCAGGAGAATTGCTTGAACATGGGAAGCAGAGGTTGCAGTGAACTGAGATTGCACAATTGCACTCCAGCCTGGGTGACAAGAGTGAAACTCCATCTCAAAAAAAAAAAAAAAAAAGAAATGATGTTGAACAAAATGACATTATTGGAGAACCTACTGTACATTGTTTCACTTAAAGTCACAGTTTCCAAAAACCTACTGAAGACATTAAGTGAGAGCTTACTGTATTAAAAAGCAATGTGAAGAGTTATATCTAAAAGTTCAATAGATGACATTAAAACACACAAAAAATACTTGATTGACCCCTAAAAAATGTAAAGATGCCACAAAATAAGTTTCAGTAAATTTAAATGTTTTGATTTTTATATAGAATCTGTTCTCTGACCACAACATTACTAAAACCAGAAATTAATGACAAAAGGTTATCTAGAAAATTCGTAAATATTTGGAAATTAAACAATATACTTTTAAATAACCTATGGGTCAACAGGAAATCATAAAATAACTTAGCAAATATTTTCACCTGAATAATAATGAGAAGATACTATATTAAAATTTGTGGCTGAGAATGGTTGCCCCCAGCACTTTGGGAGGCCAAGGTGGGCAGATCACTTGAGCCCAGGAGTTCAATACCAGCCTAGGCAACATGGCAAGACTCTGTCTCTATAAAAACGCAAAAATTAGCCAGGTATGGTGGTATGTGCCTATAGTCCCAGCCAATTGGGAGGCAGAGGTGAAAGGATCACCTGAGCCTGGGAGGTCGAGCTTGCAGTGAGCCAAAATTGCTCCCCTGCACTCCAGCCTGGGCAACAGAGTGAGACATTGTCTCGGAAAAAAAAAAAAAAAAAAATGAGATGCAGCTAAAAGCAGTCTTTAGAGGAACCTTTACAGCTTTAAACACTTATATTAGGGAAAAAAAGGTTCAAATTCACTGATCTAAACTTCCACATTAAGAAGCTAAAAAACAAGAGTACACGAAACCCAAGGTAGAAAAGAGAGTGAAAAGTAATGAACTAGAAAACAGTAGAGAAAAACCTATTAAACCAATAGCTGCTTCTTTGAAAATATTTTTAAAAAATGCCCTAGAAACACTAATAAAGAAAAATAGAAAAAAAAAATAAATTATCAATATCAGGAATTAAAGAGAGGCCACCACTTCAGATTATATAGGCATTAAAGTGATAATGAGGAGATATTATGGATGACTTCACGACGGTAAGTTCAACAACTTTGATGAAATCAACAAATTTCTTGAAAATTGCAAATTACCAAAACTTACACAAGAATAGAAAGTCTAAATAGCCCTATGTCTATTGAAGACATTAAACTTATAATAAGAAGTCTTCTTACAAAAAATCTTCAGGCTCAAATGGCTTCTCCAGAAAATTCTATCAGATTTCTAAGGAAGGAATAATACCACAAAATAATCCTACAAAACTCTGGAGGAAACAGAGGAGGAGGGAATACTTCTCAATTTATTTTATGAAGTCAACATAATCCTGATATGAAAACCTGACAAGAAAATTATGGACTAATATCCCTTAATAACATATTTGCAGAAATTCTTAATAAAATATTAGCCAATTGAATCCAGCAATACATAGAAACAATAGTATATAATGACCAAGTGCGATTTATCCCAGGCATAATGAATTACATTGATTTCTACTGGAGTAGTACATGAACAGAAAAAGCATCTGATAAAATTCAAACACGTATATGATTAAACACTTTCAACTAACTAGAAATAAAAAGGAACTTCTTCGATCTGATAAAGAAGGTATCCAAAAACCTACAAAAGTGAGATTAAAAATACATTTAAAAATAGCATTAAAACCCACCGAATGCCTAGGAATATGTCTGAAGAAAGATGCACAAGACCTCCATGCTGACCGCTGCACAAACATCGTTGAGAGAAATGAAATAACACCTATGTTAATTAAGAAATATACCATGATCATAGATTAGAGTTCTTGGATATTGAAAAGAGGTTGATTTTCTCCAAATTGGTTTGTAGATTCAACAGTCTCAAGAAAAAATGTCAGCAGTCTTTTTGAAGAAAGCTGATTCTAAGTTTTTAAAAGTGGAGAACTTACACTAACTGCTTTTCAGATTTCCTGTAAGGCTACAGTAATCAAGATGGTATCATACTGACATAAGGATAGACAAATGGATCCACGGAACAGAACAGAGAGGCAATAAACCTCCACAATGTGGTTAATTGATTTTTCAACAAGGAATCAAATTAATTCAAAGCAGAAAAGAAAACCTTTTAAACAAATGGTGCTAAATCAAACTGGATATTTATATAAAAAATAAACTTAACCCCCACGGAAAATAATTTAAGATGAATCATTGACCTAAAATGTAAACTTAGAACCCTGAGTCTTTTAGAAAAAAAATGTAGCAAGATATTTGCAAATTTGGGGAATACAAAGATACCAACCAAATTAGCACAAAAATCTTTATAAATAAAAAAATAAGAATTGGACATCATCAAGATGAACATTTCTACTCATCAAAAGATACAATTAAGAAAATGAACAAGTAAGCCACAGATGAGGAAATATTCACAGTGATAAAGAATCCATATTCATGATATGGAAAGAATTACTAAAAATAATAAAAAGGCAGACAGCCCAGTTAAAATGGTAATAAGACTCATAGACACTTTATAATGCAAGATATGTAAATGGCCAATAAACACATGAAAAGATGTTCAACATTGTTTGTTATCAGGCAAAAGCAAGTGAAAATCATGATGAATTCCCGTTAGACAAATATTAGAATGACTAAAAGTAAAATAACTGACAATATCAGATATCGGTGAGAGTGTGGAGGAACTGGAACTCATACTTCGTTGGTGGGCCTGTAAAATGGGACGGTAACTTTGGAGGACTCTCTGACAGTTCCTTATAAAGCTAAAACATACACCTCCCCATGACCCAGCAATTTGACTTCTAGGGATTCACCCAGGAATCCTTAAAAAGATCTGTACATGAATGTGCATTGCAGCTTTATTCAAATAATCATATGCTAAAAACGTCTCAGATCCATCCGTAGGTGAATGAATGAATTACACAATTTTTGATACAGTCAAACAATGGCATACTACTTAGCAATGAAACAGAATCACTTATTGATATGCACAGCTATGTGGTTGAATCACAAAATTATGCTGTGTGAAAGAAACCAGACACAAAAGAGTTCAAACAGTATGTTTCCATTTATATAAATTTTTAAGAGAAGCAAAACTAATCTCTGGTGATAGAAATCAGAGCAGCGGTTGATTCTGGATGTGTGTGGGGTATCAACAGCAAAAGAACATGAGGAAAGCTTCTGGGTGACAGACATATTCTAGATCTTGATTTGGCTATTTGCAACTGTCACAATTCATTGAACTGCACAGTAAGGATCTACATATTTTGTTGTATGTAAATTGTACATCAATTTATACATACAAATGAAAAAGAACAGTACTATGGAGGGAAATTTATATCTAAATATTTATTTTGATTCCTGTTATAAATATAATACTTTTTTCTATTACCTTTTCTCACTTGTCCAAGCAATTTTATAGTCAAAGTCTGTCAAACTTTTAATAAATAATTCCCTTCAAATTTCCTTGATATCAAAATTTGATAAAGACACAAAACTGTAGACCAAGTTCATTTTTGAAAATAAATATAAAAACATGAAATAGCAGAAAATTAAATTGGATAACATTACACCATGACAAACCAGGATTTATTCTGGGAATAGCAGGAGGAAAAGCATGTGATTAGTTGAAAATATGCAAGAAAAGCTTTGGAAAAGGCTGGGACACAGGACAGGACAGAGGTTCGCCGGACAAGTTGAGGCTGAATGTCACACTGTGTGGGGATGTTGGCACCTCAGGGAAGAGCCTCTCTGTGCCCCTGACCTCCCTGTGCACTATAGAGAACAGGGCCAGTGCATCCTAGATGCTCACGAGGCACTGATGGGGTAGAGGAATGAAGTCAGCAATCAGTCTCATTGGGGCCACCAGACACATGTGACCACTGCAGCCTGTCCACCCACAAACTCCTCTACACAGCCACGTGCTCCCTTGTACCTTTCTTTTTAAAAACTCTCCTGGTGGCCGGACGTGGTTGCTCACACCTGTAATCCTAGCACTCTGGCAGGCTGAGGTGGGTGGATCTCCTGAGGTCAGGAGTTCGAGACCAGCCTGGCCAGCATGGTGAAACCCTGTCTCTATTAAAAATACAAAATTAGCTGGGCGTGGTGGC
Organism: Rhinopithecus roxellana; assembly: GCF_007565055.1. Taxonomy (NCBI): domain Eukaryota; kingdom Metazoa; phylum Chordata; class Mammalia; order Primates; family Cercopithecidae; genus Rhinopithecus; species Rhinopithecus roxellana. The sequence goes on from NC_044562.1 coordinate 120,145,880, forward strand.
GTGCACCTGTAATTCCAGTTACTCAGGAGGTGGAGGCAGGAGAATTGCTTGAACCAGGTGTGGGGGCGGAGTTTGCAGTGAGCTGAGATCGTGCTACTGCATTCCAGCCTGGGCAACAAGAGTGAAACTCTGCCTTAAAAAAATAATAACAATCAAAAATCAAAAATAAAAACTGTCCTAGCAACAGCCAACAATGTTTGAACTCTTGCTCTGGGCCAGGTCCTGCTGCCAGGGTTTTGTGTGGTTCAGCTCATGAAATCCACAGAGCTGCCTGCCTGGGGTGCTGTCCCTCTCTGGACCCCTGGCCGTTGGGAAGTGGGGGTAATGTTTCTAGGGTGATGGGTGTTGTGGTCACCCGCTTGGCTGCTTCCTTTTCACTGGCTGGAGGCATTTGGTGGCAACACCACTGTGCTAGGCAAGAATTCCTGGGAGCACCCTGCTCGGAGGAACACTGGGAAAGCCTCTAAATACTTCAGATGGAGACACGGGAAGGAAGGGAGAGGAGAGGGGAATGCGCATTGACTACGCCAGCCTGGGCGGCTGCGCTGGGCAGTCCTAGGCGCATTTGCTGATGTTGTCCTCACAGCAGCTCACTAAGGTGGCGCTTCTGTTTTCCTGTTTCCAGAGTCCCCCGAGTGATGGGCCCCATGCACGGCGGGTGACCGGGGTGTTGTTGCAAGGTGTTGGTCTGGGACCGTCTGGTCTGCGGTGGCTTTGTGCGAGGATTTGGGCTGCCGACGGTTGAAGACCTTGGTATGAGGGGAGTCACGGAGAAGTGGGTGCCTGCCGCTGCCCCCTTGGGGCCCTCTGCCCAGCCCCAGGGCTGGCTGCAGTGAGCGCCAGGGTTCAGGGCTCAGGATGCGTGGGACCACTCACCCAGGCCTGTATGCCCCTCTGCACCCCCTGCTGGGACAGAGCCCGAGGCAGCAGGGACACAAGCTTCCGATGTCCAAGAAGGCCCCGCCTGCACTCTGCTGACAGGGAAGGCAGCAGCCTGGTTTGACTGTTGGCCCACCCCTTATAGCTGTGTGGCTTTGAACAAATCACTCAACCTCTACCTGCCTCCGTTTCCTCCTTGGCAGTCAAGGATAACAATAATTGTGCTAGCTAACACTTTTTGAGCTTTGCATGCCCAGGTCATGTGGTAAGGAGTTACTCTACTACTTTACATATAAGGAAACAGAGGCTCAGAGAAGTCAGGTGCCTTGGCCAAGGTTACCCAGCCAAGCCACGCCAGAGCCGTCTGTGCTCCTTATACTGCATTAACTGCCTGAAAGCCCATCCGCAGGGTGGGTGGGAGTGCAGGGAGAACAGGCTCCACGGAAAGAAGGGCAGGCTGCCTAGGGAAAGAGGGGTGGGCATGGAGGCGGATGCTCTTATTCCACCTTCCATTCTCTCTCTTTTTTTTTTTTTTTTTGAGATGGAGTCTTGTTCTGTGGCCCAGGCTGGAGTGCTGTGGCGCGATCTTGGGTCACTGAAATCTCCGCCTGGCAGGTTCAAGCAATTCTCCCGCCTCAGCCTCTCGAGTAGCTGGGGCTACTGGCACCCACCATCATGCCTGCCTATTTTTGTGGAGACAGCCTTTCACCATGTTGGCCAAGCTGGTCTTGAACTCCTGACCTCAAGTGATCCGCCCACCTCGGCCTCCCAAAGTGCTGGGATTACAGGTGTGAGCCACCACGCCTGGCCCTCCCTCCATTCTCATGGCCGTCGGGGTTACTGCACCAAGCTGCTTTTCCCAGACCAAACCCTTGAGGCCTTTGCATGATTACCTGTGCACCGGAGGGCCATATCTGAGACCCACTCCCACTCCAGGAAACAGCAGTCCCCCGTTCACCCGACACAGGTCCCTCTGTCCTTGCCGCTTCTGTTTCCCTCTGTTCACCCATCCCAGCCTCCTTCTGGGGCTGCCTCTGCATCTCTCACTCCTCCCATGGTGGGCAGGGCTCCTCTGTGCCCACCAGCCCTGGAACCACTGCAATGGAGGAAAACCCTCAGCCTCCAAATTCCCCAGGCATCCGGACTTGTAGCCCTGGCCGTAAACAACTGGCTTTAATTGCTCCCAGTGGTGGGAAGTAAATTCAATTCATCACTACGGGGAGTATCAGGAAACTTTACATTACAAATGGAAACCGTGAGGATTTGGAATGTTAGTGGACTTCAGCATGCAAATCTGCAAGTTGTCATGTCTTTCCTCAAACAGGCTTTTAGCATTTTCAGCAAGTGAATTTTTCTCCTTGAACGTCATTTGCTTTGTCCTGCCTTTGACAGAGTTTGTTCTGTGCTTTGTAAAAAAGATACAACTCCGTTTAGTGACCCAACGGCTCATGGTTTAATTCCAGGCAGATTTTGTTCCCCTGTACACCTTGAAGTAGTCTTAGTTTCATAGTTAAATTCCACTAAGGTCTGTGGTCTGGCACAGGTTAGCATGGACAGCTCTTCCTACCACCAGGGATGCTATGGGCCAGCTTGGGGAACTTTCTCATGGTGGTTTTTATTTATTTTTTATTTATTTATTTATTTTTTTGTTTTTTTTTGTTTTGTTTTGTTTTTTTTTTTTTGAGATGGAGTCTCGCTCTGTGGCCCAGGCTGGAGTGCAGTGGCCGGATCTCGGCTCACTGCAAGCTCCACCTCCCGGGTTTACGCCATTCTCCTGCCTCAGCCTCCCGCGTAGCTGGGACTACAGGCACCCGCCACCTCGCCTGGCTAGTTTTTTGTATTTTTTAGTAGAGACGGGGTTTCACCGTGTTAGCCAGGATGGTCTCGATCTCCTGACCTCGTGATCCGCCCGTCTTGGCCTCCCAAAGTGCTGGGATTACAGGCTTGAGCCACCGCGCCCGGCCCATGGTGGTTTTTAATATCATCCCCAGAATCATCAAAACCTTGATTTAGAACCACTTCTAGTAAAACTGGTGACAAGTCTGAAGTCTGAACTCTTTTTTAAAAAAATGAAATCTTTTTTTTTTCTCCTTCCAGTTTATTTGTTTTTCTCTCTAGGACCAATTTACATTCTATCAGCCGTGCGTGAGCACCTGTTTCACCACATATACAAACCCCTCCAAGACTATAAGGATATCATTAAGCTTTACATCACTGTCAGTTAGGTGGTAAACATAGTTTTGTACATACGTTGCATTTTTGTTTCTCACGAGGTTCAATGTTTTACATGGGTATGTTGTTAGAACATATTTATTCAGGATGAGGCGTTTGTCTCCTGGTGAGACGTCTTGGTCTAATGCTGACTCTGGGGACATTCGGCTATTGACTGTGAGGTGGCTATCTACATTGGAGTGGAGGAATCCTGGCCTTGGATTGAGGAGAACAAAGTCAACTTCTCACCTCACTTGTTTCTGACTTTTGTGACCTTGGACAAGTTTAACTTTTATCTCTCCCAGTCTTAGTTTTCTTGTCTGTAAGTGACAGCAGTGATGCTGTCTTGGTTGGCTTGGGCTCCCATAACAAAATACTGTAGATTGTGCAGTTGAAACAACAAAGTGTATTTTCTCACAGTTTTGGAGGCTGGAAGTCTTAGAGCAGGCTATAGCATGGCTGGGTTCTGGTGAGGGCTCTCTTGCTGGCTTGTAGAGTGCTACCTTCTCACTGTGGGCTCACGTAGCCTTTCCTCAGTATATGTGCAGAGCTCTCTCTCTTCCTCTTCTTTTTTTCTAAATAAATTATATAATTTGGAAGACCGAGTGCAGAATCTTCCTCTTCTTATAAGGCCACCAATCCTATCCAATTAGGAACCCATCCTAATGACCTCATTTAACCTTAATTACCTCTTATAAGTCCTGTCTAGGAATAGAGTCATACTGGGGTTTATGGCTTCAATATATGAGTTTGGGGGGATGGGGAGACAATTCAGTCCATAGTAAACACTTTCTCAAAGAGTAGTTACAATGTTTATAAGAGACAATGTAGGTAAAAGTAGTTTCAGATGCATGCGGCTAAATGCAGTTTAGTAAGCCTTCAGAGTCCTCTGCAGAAGAGGCACCTGATAAATATTATTTATTTGGCCTTAACCTAAGGTATTATTCGTTATATAGCGCTTTCCCATGGAATGATTGATATCATGTTTATCATTTTGCAGCACAGTTTATTTCTTATAGGGTCACGGCTAACAAGCAACATGGGAAAAATGACCCTCACTAATACAGTCATTAAAATCAGGAAATGTAATTTCAATTTTTTTTTCTTTTTGGGGGCCTATCAGGTTAACAATGCTTTTAAAAATATATTGTAAATATGAGTGCTCTAAGACAGGAATTTCCATATTATGTTGGGATTATAAACTGGCATGACCCTGAACAGCAATTTAGCAATGTGTATGTTAAGAATCTTAGAAAATGTTTTTCACTTTTGATTTAGTATTTCCACTTCATGAAGTCTATCCTTAGGAAATAATATTTGAGCAAAGATTTATGTACAAAGGTGTGTGAGCTGCATGATCTATAATGCATAAAATGAAAATGGGAATCAATTGAAATAGTCAATAACGAATTACTACATAATTATCAATATATCCATAAATTATACATCCATAAAATGTTTCTAGGATATTTACCTAAATATGTATATAATCATATGAAACCTAAATTTATTTTATATATGATACATGATGTGAGATATAGGTATGAATATGAATGTATGATCTACATCCAAAAAGAACAGGAGATACTAGGAGCTATTTTAATTTTGTCTTTATATTTCTCATTTCATAAATTTCTATGAAGAACATTTTAATAGTTTTATACATAGGAAAAAATGAGCTAATTTTTCTTAGCCAGGTGTTCATTGGTCCTTCTCTGATTGTTCAAAATGCCTCCATTTATCTTCTTCTAGGATCACTCATTTTCATTGGTTTATTTGCAAGATGAAACAGTGTCCAGCCCTGAAGACTCCTGGAAAAGATATGTCTAAAAGCTGTTGTCTCCCCTTGGAAAGTTTACTTGGAGCTGGCATACTTGGTGATGGCCTAGGTGCCCTCCGACACGGCGTGCTTGGCCCGCTCTCCGGGCAGCAGCAGGTGCACGGCCGTCTGGATCTGCCTGGAGGTGATGGTCCACCTGGTGGTGTAATGCGCCAGGTGGAAAGCCTCACCCGCGATGCGCTTTATGTCGACATCTTTATGCCGTTAACGAAAGAATTCATGATGCCCATGGCCTTGGAAGAGATGCTGGTGTTGGGGTGGACCTGCTTCAGCACCTTGTGCGCATACACAGAGTAACTCTCCTTGCGGCTGCGCTTGCGCTTCTTGCCATCTTTCTTCTGCGTCTTGGTCACTGCCTTCTTGGAGCCCTTCCCCGGGGCGGGAGCAGACTTGGCTGGCTCAGGCATCTTAAAACAACAGAAATGTGTCAAAGAAAAAAATGAAATCGTATTACTTTCAAATAAGGACAGCTTCAGCTAATAGCTGACAGTGGACTTCTGACCAGAAATTTTATTGTAAGATCTCTTTGATATACTAATTGAATAAATATCACATATGGTTGTTGGTGCTTTACTAGCGATTTTGAACACGATTGATGAGTGTGCTTTCTTGAGCTGGTGAAACATGACTTTCTGCTGTTTTATTTTTGTTTTTTTTTTTTGGTGTGTGTGTTTTTAGATGGGGTCTTGCTCTGTTGCCCAGGTTGGAGGGCAGTGGCGCGATCTCAGCTCACTGCAATGTCCGCCTCCTGGATTCAAGTGATTCTCCTGCCTCAGCCTCCCAAGTAGTTGGGATTACAGGCGCACGTTGCCACACCCGGCTATTTTTTTGTATTTTTAGTAGAGACGGGGTTTCACTGTGTTGTCCAGGCTGGTCTAGAACTCCTGAGTTCAGGCAATTCACCTGTCTTGACCTCCCAAAGTGCTGGGATTACAGGCATGAGCCACCATGCCCAGCCTGCTGTTTTACTTTTAATAACACTTTTTTAGCAAGCCCCTTAATTCACCTTTAGTCAAAAAACTTCCTGTCAAACCCTTATTGCCACACTGGAATCTTCCAGAAAAAAAGTGTCCTTGGGAGAAGAAGAGGGGTACGTATAAGAGTCAGAGGGAGTGAAGCATGGTGATAATGATGGTGGTGATGGTGGTGGTGGTGGTGATAGTGGTGATGATGGTGGTGGTGGAGATGATGATAGTGATGTTGATGGTGGTGGGGGTGGTAGTGATGATAGTTGTGGTGGTCCTGATGGTGGTGGTGATGGTGATGGTGGTGGTGATAGTGATGGTGGTGATGATGGTGATGGTGGTGGTGGTGGTGGTGTGTTGGTGATGGTGATGGTGGTGGTATGGTCTTGGTGGTGGTGATAGTGGTGGTGGTGGTGATGGTGGTGGGGATGATGATGATGGTGATGGTGGCGATGTGGTGGTGGTGATGGTGGTGGTGGTAGTAATGGTGGTGTTGTTGGTGATGATCATCATGATGGTAGTGGTGTGGTAATGGTAGTGGAGATGATGATTATGGTGATGGTGATAGGGATAATGATGGTGTTGCTGATGGTTGTGGTGGTAGTGGTGATGGTGCTGGTGGTGGATGTGATGATGGTGATGGTGGTGGTGGTGGTGTTGGTGGTGGTGATGATGGTGGTGGTGATGGAAATGATGGTGCTGGTGCTGGTGGTGGTGATAGTGGTAGTAGCAGTGGTGGTAGTGGTGGTGGTGGTGGAAATAACGATGATAGTGCTGGTGATGGTGGTGTTGGTAGTGGTGGTGGTGGGGATGATGCTGGTGGTGGTGATGATGGTAGTGGTGGTAGTTTGTTATAAGCAGGGGCATATGTAGCTGGTTCTTCATCCTTCACCTCTTCCCTTCCCACTTTTGCAGCTACATGGTATCTGGGGAGGCAGCAGTCATCCTGAAATCTTGAAGTAGCAAGGACAATACTAAAATATGATTTGCTAAAGGAGGCCAAGTGCAGTGATGACAGCCTGGGCCCCAGATGGCACAGATGAATGGTTGAGCCTATGCCAACAGAAGCCCACCTCTAAACTAGTAGGTTTTGGAGAAAACCTGCTCGTTTTAGACACTGTTGGTCAGTAGGTTTTCCATTACTTGCAGTCAGACACGATACTGATAGGGGCATCCTCTTGGGATGTGAGTAATGCCTGATATCATCACGCATAGCCATGGATGTTTGCTGAGCTCCTGCTCCTCTCTTTTTTCACAACACTCTGTTCTTCTATGATTTGCATTTCTTTTTTTTTTTTTCTTTTTTGAGACGGAGTCTCGCTCTGTCGCCCAGGCTGGAATGCAGTGGCCAGATCTCAGCTCACTGCAAGCTCTGCCTCCCGGGTTCACGCTATTCTCCTGCCTCAGCCTCCCGAGTAGCTGGGACTACAAGCGCCGCCACCTTGCCCGGCTAGTCTTTTTGTATTTTTTTAGTAGAGACGGGGTTTCACAGTGTTAGCCAGGATGATCTTGATCTCCTGACCTCGTGATCCGCCCGTCTCGGCCTCCCAAAGTGCTGGGATTACAGGCTTGAGCCACCGCGCCCGGCCCTATTTGCATTTCTTTACTTATGTATTTCATAGTTTTAGACACGTCATAGTACTTATCAGATAATCTCATTATGTGAAGTATTTGAAGGCCTAATTCTCTATTTGTTGTTTCTTTTGACTGCTCTCCTTATGGCTCACTTCCTCAACAGCTTTCTAATTTTGATGAGCGAGCTCATCTGCACTGAGGCTTTGTCTGTAGGACTTCCTTGTGGCCTGGATTAAGAGGATGACTATTACTTCTGCCAGGCGTCCAGGGGGTGTTACCAACCCAGGAATATTTCTCATGTTAATTTATTTGTTTTGCAGTACCTGGGCCATGAGGTACAATACATTGGACCCCAAACCCTGAACTCTAAACGATGTGGACATTGTTTGCAGAGTTTACAGCGTCTCAGGAATCATTTTTCTTTTTTTTCAGTGCTCAAGCTAAAATGGACAAGCATCCTTCTCTCTCTTTGTTAGGGTGCAATCTGCTCTTTTACCAAATATGGAGCTTCTTGTGGGTGTCACCTTCTGCAGGGATCTCAGACACAGCTCCCCATCCTGATCCGGCCTATGAGACTTCTTCTCCTATATTTGTACAGCTATAAACCCGAGCCCCAGGGTACATAAATGGACTCCCATCTTCTTTCCACCTCCACCAGGTATCTGAAATGGCCACACCTATTTAGTCTACTGGTGTCCATGTTTCTTTCTGTTTTTGGCCCCTGATACCCTAATTTCTTTTTGAACTCAGTTTTGCATTTAAGAAGGCATTTATTATATTTTGTCTAGCACCAATCAGAATCACAAGTCAGGCAGATTCGGCACAAAGAGGTAGATTTAAGGATGTTCTTTGCATCACTACATCACTGTTGATAATAGCCCTGCACCCCTCCCCCAAGGGCAACAATCTGAGTATCCCCTGGGAGACAGTGAAGGGTTAGCTCCCGAATGCTGGGCTAGCCCTGATTTTGTCATCAACTTATCACCAGCACTAGCTCAGTGTGTGGCATGTAGTAAATGCTCGGTACTTTTGTGGTTGGATTTTGAACTAGGAATTAGTAATTTAATTGCTGCACATTCATATGTGCCTTACTAAGCTGCATTAAAATCATTTTGTAGGAAAACATTTAATAAAGTAGGAAAATGTTCTTGACATATTTTTAGTTAAAAGAAAAAAATAATAAGAAAGGCAAACACAGGTTGCCTGACAGCTATGTGCTGTACAAGTTCTACTTGGAGAAATAAAATGGTGCAAGAAAAATAAATGAGAAGAATACATACAAAAATATTAAAAGAGGTTATCTTTGGAGTGGGATTACAGATCATTTTTGTTATTTTCTTTATACTTTTATATGTTTTCTGATTTTTCATGGACAATATGCGTGACTTTTACAATATCATTTGTTTTAAAGAAGGCAGATAGGGCAATTGCCATCAAAGAGAGACTGCTGCAACCAAGTCACCTCCAGAGCTGACTGCTCCTCAGAAGACCTGGCCTCACTTTTGCCCTCCACACAGTTACTTCTACTGGGGAAGTCCCAACACCTTCCCTTACCACTGGCCTAGGCACTGGGGCTTCTGCAGGAAACATTTTAAAAAAGAAACAACAGCAAGGACAACATTCATAATAATAGTTAACATAGAAGAAGAACAGCATTAATGATCATAGTTAACACATACAAAGTATACTATGTGTCGGGCACATATGTAATCATTTATATGTATTTATTCAGTTAATCCTCATGACATATTACCCTATTTTATAGATGAGAAGAGTGAGGCAAATACATATTGTAGCATATGTATATAGAAAGTACACTGTTCTCAAATATGTTACTGTATCAGTCAGCATAGGCTAGAATTTGCTGCTGTAACAAGCATCTTCAAGTCTCTGCAACTAGAAGCAACGTATTTCTCCCTTATACCAATGCCCATTGTAGATCAGCTGGGGGCTGACCTTCCTGACTAAGGGAAAACCCAGGCTCTATCTCTTTGTCTCTGCTTTTGCGAAGGCAAGGCAAAAGAGACTATGAAACTATTATGAATTGGCTCTTATGATTTTCTCCAGGAAGTAGCATAAGTCACTTCCACTAACTGGGAAAAGTGAGTCACATGACCATACCTACTCCAAGAGGCCCAGGGCATGGCCTCTTATCACATGTCAGCAAAAGAGACCCAGACTATTTGGAAAACAGCACAAATGACTACCATAGATATCTAAATTGACCCTCATAAAATCTTATCCTATTTTAGTTTAGAATGGTTGGTTAGTGGACTCTCCAGAGATCCAGCCAGAAAAGAGGGTGGAGTGTGGCACCAGTGCCTGGGTTCCAAGGCCTTAGGATGGCTGCTGTTCTAGTGTAGGAGTCATCATGAGACAGTCCCTAACATTTTTTCCTTCATTCCTTTCACTGTATTTTATTCATTCCAAGAAAAAGGTTCTTACTGGTCTTATCACAGAGGTAACACTTCCCCTAGTAAAGGAGCAGTGATGTTTCACAGTTCAAAGGGGGATGAAAGGGCTTAGCGATGTGATAAGCCAAACCATGGTTCAGCTCCATTCTCTAGCTGTGTGACCTGGGCAAGCACTGAACACTCAGAGCCTCACTTTCCTTATCTGTAAATGGGCCGTGGTGCCCACCTCCACTTCTCAGGGTTCTTATGAGTATAAAATTAGAGTAGATTACAAGTGCTTGATGCGAGTGGTCACTCACCAGTATGTTTCTTTTGTTTACCCACTAACTCAAGTTATTTGACAATGTAACCCTCAGTTTTCTCATTTATATAATGGAGATTTTTTGTTTGTTTGTTTTGTTTTGTTTTGTTTTTTTTTGAGACCGAGTCTCCTTCTGTTGCCCAGGCTGGAGTGTGCTGGTGCGATCTTGCCTCACTGCAGCCTCCACCTCCTGGGTTCAAGCGATTCTCCTGTCTCAGCCTCCCCAGTAGCTGGGATTACAATGCACCACCCCTCCTGGCTAAGTTTTGTGTTTTTAGTAGAGGCGGGGTTTCACCATGTTGGCCAGGATAGTCTCGAACTCCTGACCTCAAGAGATCCGGCCACTTCGGGCTCCCAAAGACCTGGGATTACAGGTGTGAGCTACCATGCCCAGCCTTATAATGAAGTTCTTAATAGTGGCTACACTTCTCTCAGGCCAGTTGTATGAAGTGATGTAGGTGTGAACATTTTTAAAAGCTAAAAGCACTTTAGAAAATGCAAATTAAAGGCCAGGCATGGTGGCTCACGCCAGTAATCCTAGCACTTTGGAAAGCCGAGGCGGGCGGATCATGAGGTCAAGAGATCGAGACCATCCTGGCCAACATGGTGAAACCCTGTCTCTGCTAAAAATATAAAAACTAGCTGGGTGTGGTGGCATGCGCCTGTAGTCCCAGCTACTTGGGAGGCTGAGACAGGAGAATCACTTGAACCCGGGAGCGGGAGGTTGCAGTGAGCCGAGATTGTGCCACTGCACTCCAGCCTGGCAACAGAGTGAGACTCCCATCTCAAAAAAAAAAAAAAAAAAAGAAGAAAATGCAAATTAAAAAAAAGTGCTCATGATAAATGTAAACATGCTGAACTTTTAGAAGGTATATTTTAATCAATGGACTACTGCTTTTAAAACAGGGAGTCACATTTGGCTGGTATTTTCACCTCAAGTACAAAATCCAGGCTGGGGGCCATCCCCCCATGCAGTGAAGGTGAGGGGCTCTTCTACCTGACTTGCGCTCATTGTTCACGCTGTGGTGGGCGAGGCTGGCTTTCAGGATCACCATTCAGTAGCAGCTCTGACTTCCAGATTCCGTGGCTAAGCAGCGAGTCCCCGCGGAGGGTGCACAGGAAGGCGGCACGTTTTCAGGATGCTCCGCCACCCGAGCGCAGGAGGGAAGAGAAAGGCGGAGGGCCATCGGGAAGGGGTGGGTGGTGTGGCCGGTGGCTCTGTCTTACTTTTCTCTTCCTGGAAGGGAACCTGTGGGGCGGCGAGGGTCCCCAACCCTGGCCCTGAGGCCACTCTGTGGGTCCTGCAGGCCGCGAGGTGGCCTCTTTTTACCCAGGGACTCGCGCGGGGATCATCGTCTCCCGGGGGCGCGCATATAGGACGGACCCTGCCCCAGACCCCTTGCGTTCCTCCACAGGGGAATGGGAGCTAGGGCTGGAAGTGCTGGGGTGGAGGTCTGCACACTGGCTTGACGGCCCCCTCTGGCGGGGACAGTGAAGGCTTGGGGGCCTTCGAGACAGGTGCCCGCGTTGCCCAAAGCACGTGTTGGTGCCACGTGGCCGTGAAGGTTTTAAAATTGGGGTTGGGGCTGTGAGGCTGGGCAGGAGGGGTGAGATGGGGCTTGGGCGTCTGGCCTTTCCCTGGGGGGGCGAGGCTCCTGAGGAGGAGGCTTAACCGGTTGTTGGGGTGGCCCATGGGGAGGAAGGCGCCCAGGCCCAGGAACAGCCTGGGAGGCCCCAGGGGCAGGGGCAGGTGGGCTGGAAGAAGGTCGTCCGTCATGGTGGAGACAGGAAAGGGCTGGAAAGGTGAGGACCCGCCCTGTGCAGGGCGTGGGGCCCCGCTCCCGCCCTGTCCCTGCTTTTCCGAGTCCTGCAGACCCTGGGCCAGGTGGGAATCAGCCTGCTCGTGGCGCTCGGACGGGGGGGCTCCTCCGTGAGAAGCTGGCCCCTGAGGTGCCAGGAGGACCGGGCCCCCCGCTTGGCACCCATCCATTTGTTCTAATGAGAGAAGGAAAGAACGGGTTGACTCTACAGGGCTGCGCCAAGGCGGTCTCCCCTGCGAGGCTGCGGAGCGGTTGGGGTCTGTGCGCTGAGCCCCGTGAGGGTCTCGTCTAGATGAAGGCCTTCTCCCCTGCGCGCGCGTCCCACAGCAGCCAGGAGTGCGAGGTCCTCACGGCCCAGCCCTGTCCCTCCCTTCACCGGGAGCGCATTGCCCCATGGGCAGAGAGGGCCGAAGGAGGGCAGAGGCAGGCTTGCCCCTGGGGCGGGTCAGGGAGGTCTCTCTAAGGAAGTGAGCTGTCTGTCAGGCGAGCCTAGAATGATGAGGACCAGCAGCAGAGAGCAGCCTTGGAAGATCCCCCGCCCCACACCAGGCCAGGGAGCGGCTGGAGCAAAGGTTCTGGGGCACAGATCAATGTGGGCTGCCCATGTGGAGCCCCTGAGCAGAGGGAAGCAGCGGGGGGAGGGGGGCGGGTGCCAGGGCTTGGATCCGGGAACAGGTCTTCCAGGCGGTGGAGAGGGGTTTGGCTTTATCCCAAGCCTGAGAGGAAGCTGCAGCGCGGGGCTAAGCAGAGGGAGAACTCCTGTACTGTCTTCTCCTGTTTTTCCCCTCTGGAAGCTGGGTGGGGTGGGAAGGACAGCCGTGTGGTTCGTCCTCCAGGCAGGAGTGGGCCTGGTGGGTGAGGGCAGACGTGGTGGGTGAGGAGGGCAGGGCTGGTGGTTGCTGCGGCTCAGTGGGGCCTCCTGGAGGGTGAGGATCCTGTGGACTGGACACACACAGGCGGCCACCAGGGCACCTCAGCTGGGCTGTCACCTCTCACCCTGGGCCTCTCTGCCTGCCCCAAGCCAAGCGCTGTATGGGGCACTGGGCCACAAGCCCTGCCCTCCTGGTCAGCCCTTGGGGGAAAGTCATGCACTTTTAGGACCATCAGCAAGTCCAGAGTCGAAGCCAGAAAAGAAGGCACAGACTCCAGCGGGTGCGGCCCACTCCCTGGCATCGCCCTGCCACGGAGCTGCTGCCTCTCTGCTTGGTGTTTTCAGTGACTCCTCGCCATAACCTTGTGTCACACATAAAGTGACTAAAGTTAAAGGACTAACAGAATTTTCTAGAGACCCAGCTAACAAATGACAAAGCAGGGTTGGCCAAACAGGGGTTGGAATCCACAGAAGAATCACATGCCTGCTCCCAGCACCCCTTGAGGCCTGGAGCCCCAGACACAGGCCTGCTGCACAGCCAGGCATCTCCCACACGCACCGGGGGGCCTGTTCCACATATGCACATGTACCCAAATGCACACACACATGCGCACACACACACCCGCTCACCCCAACCCTCCTGTACGCATCCACTCAGGTGCACATCCACGGTTCCCCTACGTCTGTCTGATCCTGCATCACAGGGCTGTGTTTTCTGAGCGCACATCTGCACTCCCAGCCACAACTCCAGCCACAGGTATTTGCCAGGAAGCTGGATGTGCTCTTCTCTGCAGTCTTCCTTTCTCTGCTCCTCGTTGCCTGGCTTGGCTGCCATAGGGAGAGAGGATTTGCAGTGCAGAGGTAAAGAGGTTTTTCCTAATTCGACCCATGTCCAAACCATTGTCTGCAGGTGCAGCCTCACGGCCACCACATTTTTTCACAGATGGTGGCTTGCCAAGAAAAAGAGCCTCCTCTGCCAGTCACCAAGGGGGAGAAGAAATTACGGGGAAGCTGCACAGTGCAGTGGGCCTGGCTCCTGCAGGCCTTCTGTGAGGGCTCCTGCCAGGGCGGCCTTAGGAAGGCAGGGACTGGGAGGCAGGCTGGCCTCCTGCCCAGGATGGGCACAGCCCCCTCTTCATGCTCCCGGGTTCTCCCGATCCTGGTCCAGCTGGGGAGATGTGCTCCTTCAGGCCATCTGCATCTTGTTCTTTCTTTTCTTTTTTTGGTTTTGTGAACAGGCAGGATGTTCACATGGCTCCAAAGCTAAAAGCTGCCGGAAGCCCCCAGGGAAGGGTTTCTCCTGCCCTGCACCTCCACCTGGCCTTCCTCCCTGCTATGGCCAATATCACACAGTTTTTGCGTGTCCTTTTAGAGAGATTTTTCTGTACATTCAAGTAAATATGTGCATAAATTTCTCTTTCCCTCCAATTTTGTAGAAAAGATGACACCTAGCACATGCTTGTTTCACGTGGCTTTTTTCACTCGATGTTGTGACAGTGGGATCCACTCTAGGCCAGGATATAAGGAGGTTCCTTAGGAATTTGAGAGGCATAGTTCATGGTGTGGAGGAGTCATAATTTATCTAAACTGTAATGCATCCAGTTGTTCAGAACTCCTTTGGGCAGCACCCACTGCGTGCTCAGCTCTGTGCCCAGGTCCTGGGGGCTGCTGTTGGTTGTAATGTTTCATGGAAAGAACCGGGCTTGCTGCTGTACAGCAGCTCAGATGATGCTGGGCCAAATACCCCAAGTTTGTGCGGGTGAGGTCCAGCTGGACACAGGCAACATGGTAACTAACAGCGGCTTAGATCAGGGGCACGTTTCTTACCCACTCTTGCAGGAGTGACTGTTGCAGTTGTGCTGAGGGAGAGTTATTATAGGATGTTTATAGTTTTAACACATTACATTGTTTCCCTTTTATTTTTAAAGTTTTTGCGGGTACAGAGTAAATATTTATGGGTTACATGAGATATTTTGATACAGGCGAGCAATGCATAATAATTATATCAGGGTAAATGGGATATCCATCACCTCAAGTATATTTTGTGTGTGTGTGTTGCAAACAATCCAATTATACTCTTTTAGTTATTTTGAAATGTACAATAAATTATTGTTGACTGTAGCCACTCTATTGTGCCATCAAATACTCGATATTATTCACTCTTTCTAACCATATTTTTATACCCTTTAACCATTCTCACTCCGCCTCCACGACCCTTCCCAGCATCTGGTAACCATCCTTCTACTCTCTAGCTCCATAAGTTCATTGTTTTAATTTTTAGCTCCCACAGATGAGTGAGAACATGTGAAGTTTGTCTTTCTGTGCCTGGCTTATTTCACTTAACATGACAACCTCCAGTTCCATTCATGTTGCTACATAAAGCTCTCCCTCTTGACCCCTCTGCCCCTATGGGATTGGGACTATCTCTGTTCTCCTCCTCCATGCCGGTGTCTATGTGGTATGCAGAGTTCAGGTGAACATCACGTGGCCTGCGCAGTCCAGATAGTGATAGGCTTCCCAACCCACCATGTTCTGATGATCAATCCCCCTACCCATCCCTCTCCAACAAAGTTGCCAGGGGCTGGGTGCGGTGGCTCACCCTGTATTCCCAGCACTTTGGGAGGCCAAAGTGGGTGGATCACCTGAGGTCAGGAGTTCAAGACCAGCCTGGTCAACACGATGCAACCCTGTCTCTAATTAAGATACAAAAATTAGTCAAGTTTGGTGGTGGGCACCTGTAATCCCAGCTACTCGGATGGCTGAGGCAGGAGAATCACTTGAACCTGGGAGGTGGAGGTTGCAGTGAGCCAAGATAGCACTGTTGCACTCCAGCCTAAGCAATAAGAACAAAACTCCATCTCAAAAACGAAAACAAAAACAAAACAAAATGAAACCAAAGTCACCAGGGCTTCTGGGGACCACTTCACTACCTCCTATCTCCCCCAGCAGCCCTCCTGTAGCTCAATTCTAGGACTCTCTCTGTTTTCCAAAGCAGAGGAAAGGGAAGACACCAATATTTCATGAACAGCCACTCTGTGTGCCATAGTGGAGGGAGAACATGGGCTGGGCCATTGGGCAAGGCCACTGGTAAACTGGTGTTCAGAAATCATGTCATAAAGTCCAACACAATTGTTGAAAGTGGGAAGCAAATTTGAAAACTAATTTCTTGGTGGCCAAAGCAGATCAGCTCAAAACACTCAGACCTGTGAATACCTGCACTCTTGATTTATGACAAAACTGGCCAAGCAGTAGGAAAGGAAAGGTTTTTTAATAAATGGTGCTGGGATTATTGAGCATCTAAATGGAAGAAAACAAAACAAAATCCTTGACCCCTACCTCACACCATCCACAAAAAAAGCAACTCCAGGTGGGTTTGGATTTAAATGAGAAAGACAAAACAATGTAGCTTTAGAAGATAATATAGGAGTATCAGTAAGGACTCAACCAGAGAAGCAGGGCCGGCAGTGATCCTGTGTGTGTGTGTTTACATGGAATTGGCTCATACAATTGTGGGGGCAGGCTAAGGACATCTGAAGTCTGATGGGCAGGTTGTCAGGGGCTGTTTGGAGTGTGGCTCAGGGAATGCCTAAACCCTTTTAACAAGGCCTTTCAATGAACTGAGTCAGGCCCATCCAGGATAATCTCTATCCACTTTTTTTTTAGATTAATCAAGTGCAGTAGTGAGAAGTGGAGGATGAGTGGAAAGAGGAGTTCGATCTGTAACTGACTGTGAGCAATAATCTCCCTTTTGATTATCTTAATGTCAACTGACTTGGGACTTTAATCACATTGCAAAATCTCTTTGCAGCAGCATGAAGGCCAGGGCTTGAGTGAGAAAGTGGAGAAAGCGTGTGCAGGCTTGAAAGGCCACTGCTTCCCTGTGTCCTCCTGCTCTCAGGAGAGAATACCCCTTATTGCCCATCCTAGCCTAACTGAAAGCACCCTAGAAAGGGCATTCCAGAGAAATATAGTTCAGCCTAGGCAAGGTCACACATCAGAAAGCCACCCAAATAGGAAAACAGCTTTAGGACTTTGCTTCTTCAGCAAGATATAAAAAGCACAGTCCATAAAGAAAAAGACTGATAATTTAGGCTACACTAAAATTAAGAAAGTTTGTTTATCAAAGAGACCATTAAGAAGGTATAAAAGCAATCTAGGTGTGGGAGAATGTATTTGCAGCACATATAACTGACAAGAGACTCATATCTAGAATGTAGAAAGAACTCTTATAAATCAATGAGAAAAACTAAAAAAACAAAAACAAAACAAAACAAAACAAAACCAGAAAATTGTGGAAGACACTTGAATAGGTACTGTGTGAAAAAGTTAATGGCCAATAAACACATGAAAAAGTATTCAACCTCATTTAATCAGAGAAATACAAATTAAAACCATAGAGATTCCTGTGGTAGTGTTAAAATATGTCCAAAAATTCTTTAGTACTCTTCATTTCAAGAGGTGGAACTTAATTCCCCTCTCCTTGAGTGTGACTGGACTTGAGTGATTCACCTTAATAAATAGGATATGGCAAAAGCAATGGTGTATCACTTGCAACACTAGGTCATGAGACAATGTGGCCTCTCTTTCTCTTTCTCGCTCTTCCCCACACCCCTCTCTCTCAGAGCACTTGCTGATGCCATGAGGCATGACTGTCAAGAGGAGAGTCAAGCAGACCTGCTAAGAGGTGCATACAGCAAGGAACTGAGGCCTCTTCCTATCACGTCCTGTGAGTGAGCCATCTTAGAAGTGAATCCTATAGCCCCAGTTGAGCCTTCAGATGACAGCAGCCCTGGCTAACATCTTGACTGAAACCTTGTGAGAGACCAGAACCACACAGACAAGCCACTCCTGGCTTTCTGACCCACACAAACCTTGAAATAATAAGTGTATATTGTTTTGGGCTACTATACTTTGAGAATAATTTGTTATGCAACACTAGATAACTAACACACTACCTTTACCCACCAGAATGGCTAATATTAAGAAGATTGATAGTAACAAGTGTTGATGAGAATGTGGAGCTACTGGAACTCTCAGAGACTGCTGCTGGAAATGTAAATTGGAACAACCATTTTGGGAAACAATTTGGTATTATTTCTATTACTTTCTAAATAATTGAAGGTATGCATTTCTGATGACCCATCCCTGATGACCCGGCAATCACACTTATGGGAATATACCCAATGGAAAGGTGTATGTGTAAATGTGCGTATCAGGATACATATATAGAACATTCCTAACAGCATTATTTATAATAGCCCCAAGCAAAAAAAGGACCAAAATTTCATTCACAGTTCATTCATACAATGGAATACTGTAAGCTATGAAAATTAATGAATTATGACTACACACAATACCAGGAAGAGGTCTCAGAAGCATAATTTGAGCAAAAGCAGAGTCCATGTTATATAATTCTATTTAAATAAAGTTACTTTTGGTGAGGTGGACACAGAAGAGTCCATGTTATATAATTCTATTTAAATAAAGTTACTTTTGGTGAGGTGGAGGGGCCCCAGGGAGTTGGTCTCCCACCTCACCAAATAAGACTTCATGTTGTATTTTTTACCTGGCTGGTGGTTACATGGCTGTTTACTACATGGTCTGCAAATTTTTGTTTTGTGTCTTTTTGTGTAAATTTATACCTTTAAAATGATTTTTTATAATCATTTTAAAATGACTATAAAAAAATTTACACTTTTACAAAATCACACAACCCAACAGCATAACACCAAACACCACAGTCCCGTGAGTCTGTCTTAACAGCCCTCAGAGTGGGCTCAGCAGATCATCCTGGTATGAGTTCAGTGGGTGCTGTTTTATCAGGGCCACACCATGCAGTTGACCTGTGGTGCTCTAGAGGGCATGACCTTCAGGAGTCCATGGAATGTGTGTTTCCTGGGTAATTCTCCATGAAAAATATTGCTTTAATTAAAACTGGGGAACAGAGAGTTTGAGGTAACGTTCTCTGGTGATAGCCTTACGTCCTGTTCCTCAGCTTGGCTGACTCAAGGCCAGTTGCTACTGTTTGAGTGTTTGTCCCCTCTAAAACTCATGTTGAGGCTGGGTGTGGTGGCCCATGCCTATAATTCCAGCACTTTGGGAGGCTGAGGCAGGAAGATCACTTGAGGCCAGGAGTTTGAGACCAACCTGGCCAACATGGTGAAACCCTGTCTCTGCAAAAATAGAAAAATTAGCCGGGCATGATGGCAGGTGCCTGTAATCCCAGCTACTTGGGAGGCTGAAGCAGGAGAATCACTTGAACCCAGGAGGTGAAATCTACAGTGAGCTGAGATCGTGCCACTGTACTCCAACCTGGGTGGCAGAGTGAGACTCCACCTCAAAACAAACGAACAAACAAACAAACAAAAAAAAACAAAAAAAATTCATGTTGAAACTTTGATCCCCACTGTGACAATATTGAAAGGTGGAGTCTTTAAGATGTGATTGGGTCAGGAGGGTTCTGCCCTCATGAATGGATTAACCCATTCGTGCATTAATGGATTAATGGGTTAATGGATTAATAGTTATCATGAGAGTGGGACTGGTGGCTTTACAACAAGAGGAAGGGAGGCCTGAGTTAGCACCTCGGTCCCCTCACCATGCGATGCCCTGCATTGCCTCAGAACGTTATAGAGTCCCCACCAGCAAGAAGGCTCTCACCATGTGCTCCCTTGGCCTTGGAGTTTCCAGCCTCCATAACTGTAGGAAATACATTTCTTTTCTTTATAAGTTACTTAGTTTCAGATATTCTGTTATAGGCAACAGAAAATAAACTGAGATGCCAATCTGCCCACTTGAGAGAAGGAATGGTGTGATGGTAGAGCTGACACCCTTGAAAGAAGGCCAGGGAGTCTCAGCCTGATTCTCACCTGAACACGTAACAACATCCCGCCCTGGACACTGGATGCCT
Organism: Rhinopithecus roxellana; assembly: GCF_007565055.1. NCBI lineage: Eukaryota > Metazoa > Chordata > Mammalia > Primates > Cercopithecidae > Rhinopithecus > Rhinopithecus roxellana. Next base: position 120,165,666 of record NC_044562.1, read on the forward strand.
GCAATGTCTGCCGATGGGGCCCTGTGCGCCTGGATTGTGTGCTCCCCATTGTGGATGAGGGGATCTGAAAGCTGGCCACCACGGGACGTAGGTGGTGGGGATTTAGGCTGGATGTTTCCAAAGCTGGAGTTACCAATTGCCTCAAGGCCCAAGAAACATCTCAACACACAGTTCTCATCATGTCTTTAATTTTAAATAGTGTAATTGGCTCTCTTCAGGATACTGCTGTGGAGAGACTGAGGTGACTCTATGGGGTCATGGCTCCAGTCATGTTTGTCCCCTCCAAATCTCATGTTGAAATGTAATCCCCAGTATTGGAGAGGAGGCCTGGTGGGAGGTGTGTGGCTCATGGGGTCAGATCCCTCATGAATGGCTTAGTGCCATCCCCATGGTGATGAGTGAGTTGGTGAGATCTCGCTGTTTAAAATTGTGTGACACCCACCCTCTGTCTTGCTCCCGTTATCACCATGTGATGCACCTGCTCCCCCTTCACCTTCCACCATGATTGTAAGCTTCCTGAGGCCCTCATTAGAAGCATATGCTGGAGCTATGCTGGTACAGCCTGCAGAACCATGAGTCAAATAAACCTCTTTTCTTTATAAATTATCCAGCCTCAAGTATTTCTTGATTTTTTTTTTGAGTTTGAGTGTCACTCTGTTGCCCAGACTGGAGTGCAGTGGTGCGATCTCGGCTCACTGCAACCTCCGCCTCCCAGGTTCAAGCAATTCTTCTGCCTCAGCCTCCTTAGTAGCTGGGATTACAGGTGCGTGCCACCATGCCTGGCTAATTTTTGTATTTTGAGTAGAGACGGGAGCTCACCAGGTTGGCCAGGATGGTCTCGAACTCCTGACCTCAAGTGATCCACCTGCCTTGACATCCCAAAGTGTTGGGATTACAGGCGTGAGCCAACGTGCCCAGTCCCGCCTCAGATATTTCTTTATAGCTATGCAAGAATGGTCTAACACAATGTACTTGCTGTTTCTTTTGATGCGCCTATACTGCATGCTTTATGTAAAATTGACAACTCTGTGCCTGACTTCTTTCAGTTAGCATTATAGGGTCTCAAGATTCATCTGTGTTGTTGCATGTATCAGGATTTCATTTCTTTATATGAATAGGATTCTATTGCATAAATATACCTCATTTTCTTTATCCATTCATCAGCTGATGACCATTTGGGTTGTTTCCTCTTCTTGGTTATTATGAATAATGCTGCTATTGTGCAGACAAGCTTTCATTATTCTTGGGTTTATACCACAGAATGGAATTGCTTGGCTAAATTGTAACTCTATGGTTATTTTTTTGAGAAACTGCTAGACTGTTTTCCAAAGTGGCTGCATCATTTTACATTCCCGCCAGTAGTGCATGAAGGTTCCAGTTTCTCTACATCTTCACCAACACTTGTGAATTTTTATCTGTTTGATTAGCGCCATCTTAGTGTGTGTGAAGTGACGTTTCACTGGGGTGTTGATTTTCACTTTTTTAATAACTGGTGACATTGAGTATCATCCAGTGTGTTCATAGGTCATTTGCATATCTTCTTTGGAGAAATGTTTATTCAAATACTTTGCCTGTTTTAAAAATAGATTACTTGTCTTTTTATATTCTGGTTATAGGCCCTTATCAGTTACATGAGTTAAAAACATTTTTTTCCCATTCTGTGGGTTGTTTTTTTCACTTTCTTGATAGTGTCCCTTGATGAACAAAGTTAAATTTTGATGAAGTCCAATTTATCTATTTTTTTCTTTGGTTACTTGTATTTTAGACATCAATCTAAGAAACCATGGCCAAACTCAAGGTCATGAAGATTTTCACCTGTGCTTTCTTCTAAGAGTTTTATAGTTTTAGCTCTTACTTTTAGACTTTGATTCATTTTGAATTAATTTTTGTATGTGGCGCAAGGAAGGGGTTCAAATCAAGTCTTCTGCATGTCACTATCTTGTTGTCCTACTGCCTTTAAGTGTCTTGGCACCTGGTTGAAACTCAGATGACCACAAATGTATGAGTTTATTTCTGACTCTCAATTCTATTCCATTGATCTATTTGTCTGTCCTGTGCCTGTACAACATAGTCTTGCAGTCTTGATTATTGTAGCTCTGTAGTAAGTTTTGAGATTGGGAAATGTGAATCCTCCAAATATTTCCTTCCTTTTCAAGATTGTTTTGGCTACTCTGAGTTCCTTGGATTCTCATATGAATTTTAGAACCAGCTTGCCCATTTCTGTGAAAAAGACCTTTGGAATTTTGATAGGAATTGCATTGAGTCTGTTGATCAATTTGGGAAGTGTTGACATTTTAGCAATAGCAAGTCTTCCCATCCATGAACACCAGATGTCTTTTTTCATTTACTTTGGTCTTCTTTATTCTTTTTCAATAACGTTTTGCAGTTTTTAGTGTACAAGTTTTATACTTTTGTTAAACTTATATTTATTATATAGATGTTTTATATATATATTTTAAAGCATTTTGCTGCTGTAGTTTTTCTTATGGGCACATTGCTACATTCATATTGCTGTGCAAAATCAAATTTCTGTTGCTAAGGACGATAGAGGAAAGCTTGGATATTTTTGTAGGCAACCAGTGGTTCCGACCACATTGTTTGTTGCAAATGAAATTCAAGAACCCTGGCTTTATTGCTCCATGATTCTGCCTGTGCTTGACTGTGCAGCCAGTCTCATCTCAGGCCGACTTCCATCATGGCAGCAGCACAGCTACCACTGTTCCAGGCCTCACCCCTGCACGGTGACATGATCTAGAGCTAGAGGAAGCACCTGTGTCTTAGAATTTCTGGCAGAGTGTCCTGAGATTCAGTCTGAAGGGACCAACTTAGGTCCCTTGCTCACGTCTGAACCAGCTGCCAAGGCCCAGTGGATGGAATTTGCTGTCTCATGTCTCATCTCCTGGAGCTGGGGCAAACCGAGGTGTGGGCCCCTGTGTCCACTTACTTCTGCCACTCTCCAGCACTGAGACAGACAGCCCGGGCTGCCTGGGCATGGAAGTCTTGCTGGAAACCTTCTCATTCTCTTTCCTGGCTGCCAACCTAGTGAGCTGAGAGCTACTGCCTCAGTGGACCGCTCATCCCACCTCCATTCAGGCAGGAGTCTGATCGTTCCTCCCACTGTCCCCAAAGTTCAAGTTGTGTCATGACCATGCCTTACTTCACTCAATGAGTACAACATACGTGTCAAATGAGGATTTGGGAACCCCGCTTGTCTCTTCCATCTTCCAGATTTTTCAGAGGTGTATTTGTGTCCTTCCTCAGACTCCTGGGTTCTCACACTTGATGTCAGATTTTGGTGGCAGAGAGGGGGGTGGTCAGGTAGCCTGTGAATCCTGGCCCCACCATTGACCAGCTGGGCACCCTTGGGTACGTTACTTACGCTTTCTAAGCCTCTGTTTTCTCAACTGCAATGCATTTTGGGCGAAGGTTCTGCCTACCTTGCCGGGCTGGGAAAATGAAATGGGATGATTTTGTAAAGGGCACTCAATATGTTTCAAGTCTCAGTAGACAAAGGTGAAGGCAATGCTCTGCCAATCCTTTGCTGTCTGTGTCTGTTCACACTGAGCCCTGGAAGCTGTGGATGCCCCTGGTTTAATGATCCCTTTCTCCTTTCCCCATTACTGTCCATGCTTCTGCAAATGAAAATGTAACTTTTTCGCCAGGAGCGGTGGCTCATGCCTGTAATCCCAGCACCTTGGGAGGCCAAGGCGGGTGGAACACCTGAAGTCAGGAGTTTGAGATCAGACTGACCAACATGGCAAAACCCTGTCCCTACTAAAAGTACAAAATTAGCCCGGCATGGTGGCACATGCCTATAATCCCAGCTACTCGGGAGGCTGAGGCAGGAGAATTGCTTGAACCCGGGAGGTGGAGGTTGCAGTGAGCCGAGATCGTGCCATTGCACTCCAGCCTGGACAATAAGAGCGAAACTCTGTCTCAAAAAAAAAAAAAAAAGTAACTTCTAGTAATTAGTCACTGAAGCCAAACCATCATCACCCTCTTGGGCAAAAGGTTTATTGGCGTTTAGCTTCCTTCTGACAGCTCCTGCCTGTGCGGGGCAAGATAATGCCAGCACCCCACACTTACCTCCTTCTAGCCTGCTTCCTCCAAGGAGAGACTGCTCAGAAGCCCCGGGGAACGAGGAGGAATATGGAGCAGGCTAGGTCAAGTCTACCAAGAGTAACCAGAAGTGAGGGCTGGGTAGGCTTTCGGAGTGGACCCCAAACCCCACCCACACCAACCAGAGCACGGGAGACCAACAAAGACCAGGTTGTGGGGCCCTCTGGGATGGGCCACTGCAGTAGCATGGATCTCTGGCTGGGTGAATTGACACTCGGCAGGGTGTGCCGGCCGTGGTTTCCTGGTGCCTTTCTTGCAGCATTGTGCTCTGGGCACTCAGAGGTCCTGCCTCTCAGCCCCGAGGCTGTTCCACACCTCTGCCATTGCCTCTTCCTGCACCAGGGCTCGCCTTTCCTCCTCCTGGGCATGAGGGCGTCCTGGCTGCCCTCTCATAGCCTGGCTGCTGCTAGCCTTCTTCATGGGGCTCCCAGCCCTGGACCCGAGCTGACTGGAGTAGATAATTGGAAAAAGCTTGGTGGCCGCGGCTAGGTCGGGCAGCCGCTGCACCTTGGGCCTCAGCTCGACTCCTCCCCTGCTAAAGGGTGGGGATATAGCTTGATGCGTGTTCTCACCAAGCCTCACGCTACTTGGTGGGAGATGTTTGGGTCAGGGGGGTGGAGCCCTCATGACTGGCTTGGTGCCCTCCTCGTGGTAATTAGTTACCATGAGATCTGATTGTTAAAAAGCATCTGGAACTCCCTCTCCTCTTTCTTGTTCCCCTGTCACCATGGGACGTGCCTGCTCCCCTTTCGTTTTCTGTCACGCATGAAAGCTCCTTGAGGCCTCCCCAGAAGCCAAACAGATGCTCCCAGAGCCAATTAAACTCCCTTTCTCTATAAATTGGCCAGCTTCAGGTATTCTTTTATGGCAACAGGAAGTGGATTGGCAGTCGGTTTTGGGGTCGGTGGACCACATCAAGTCTAACCTGTTTGGCTCAGTCCACTTCCTTCCAGAGAGGCCCTTGTCCTGTCAGTCTGCAAACCACCAGGCTTCTTGCTGCTCCGCCTGTGTCCCTGCTCAGCATACCTGGTGGCCGTGGGACCCTGAGTGTCCAGGGCAGTGGTGCCAATGGGGAGATCATAGCTAATGTCACCAGAAAGCAGGGCACCTTGACAGCAGAGCCCAGCTTCCCCACGGCACCAGCCACCAGCTGATGGCCCAAGCCCCCAGAGCCTCTCCAGGCCACAGGCTTGTCTCCTCTCCAACCCCGGCCAGACGTCTTCTCCTTTCACTTGCTTGAGTCCCATCAGGGGCTCCCCAGTTAGGCTGGTGCTTCCAGAAGGTGGAGACCAGGTCCCCTGCCTCCCAAGTCCTGATGGCGCCTCCTGCAGTTCTTCGCACCTTATTCGGTCAGGGGTGATGTAGTGTTCTTGAACTTTTTGATGCCAGCACCCCTTTACACCCTTAAAAATAGGGAGGACCCCAAAGAGCTCCTGTTTTGTGTGCGTCTGTTCAGTGATGTGCCTCAGCTGTCTCACCGGCTGGCGAGAGCCGACTGTGCATTTTCTTTCCAGCTCTGCACCCAGTGATGTTATTTTGGTGACTTAACATCGATCGTGGTGAAAATATTTACACCACAGAAATTGGCAAACACTGTATAGCGGGGCCCTATGGCTTGGAAAGCTGGAGGTTTAACATCCTCCAGCACTCTGTGGTTACAATTGTGTTCACTACATTAGAGTTTAAAACTGATAAATTTGCAAAACACGGGAAGACAGAAGCCCATGTTTTGTCAGCCATCAGGGTGAAGATGTGTTATGCGTCAAGAGCCTCTGAAAGCCCCCTGGGTACATCTGTGAGAGAATGAGAGAGAAAGGCAAATCAGGGCTCAGTGTTACTGTGAAAGTAAGTCCGGCCTTTCTGAACCCTGGAAAGATCCTGAGATGCTGGAGGTCCCCCAGGCCACCTTTGGAGCATCGCTGGTGTAGACTCAGATGTGGGTCAGGCTGTCTGCTTCATCCTGTTCTGGCTGAGTGACCTTGGGCAAGTCACATGCCTTCTCTCAGGGTCAGTTTCTTCATTGTGAAATGGAGATGATGGGGTTATTGAGGTCTATAGGAGAGAGACTGCAGAAAGCCCCAGACAGAGCTCGGCCTTGCAGAGGGTGCTCTGCTGTGGCAGGTCTGCTCTGTCCTTCCCAGCCTCCTGCCCCAGTGGCTGGAGGCCGCTGGGCAGAGCCCGGCTGGTTTTGCAGGAGGTGATACAAGTGTGACACAGTATCATTCATACAACGCCATCATAATTTTCACAGTATCATGGGTATCTGTACTGTTATGGACTGAATGTTCGTGCCCCCCAAATTCATACATTGAATCCCTAACCCTCAATGTGAGGATGTTAGGAGGAAGTGGAGCCTTTGGGAGGTGATTAGGCTTAGAGGAAGTCATGAGGCTGGGTCCTGACCCGATGATGGAATTAGCGCTCTTCTAAGAAGAGACACAAGAGACGATCTCTCTCCACCATGTGAGGATACAGAGAGAAGGTGGCCACTAGCAAACCAGGAAGCTGGCCTTCAGCAGGCACCAGATCTGCCAACACCTTGATCTTGCCCTTCAGCCTCCGGAACTGAGAGAAACACGCATCTGCTGCTAAGCCGCCCAGGCTGCGGAACTCCCTTAGAGCAGGCGGAGCTGACCGGGATAGCTCCCTGGGTGCATGTGTGTTATGGAAGCACTTCAGCAAGGGTGGTGGGGACAGCAGTGGCTGCCTTCACCCTGCGAGACAAGCTGAAAAGAGAATTGAGGGTACCCTGGGAAGGGACGAGGGTCATGCAGGTAGAGGGCGTGGGCCTTCCATCGTGTGGTGGCACAGACTGATGTGCTGCTCTGTCCCTAGCTTCCCTGAGCAAGGAGAGCATTAAAGAGGGACCAGGGCACAGCCAGGCACTTCTGTCCATCTGGTGTGTCCAGGAGGCTGGAGCTTCCTGTGAGTACGGAGTACCCCTCCGAGCATGGCTGACCTGGTGCTGTGCTGTGAATGCACCCGGGAGGGCTGGGCTCTGGCAGGCTTGGAACCTTGTCGGGCGCATCCTCAGAGAAAGAGGCTACCTCTAGGGCAGGGCCCGGTACTGCAGCCCTAACCCTCTGCTCTGCCCTGAGACAGGAGCGTAGAGGGGAAATGCACATTTAACTAGACTCCAGTGCACGGACACCTTTTCTTCTGGACTGGACTTTTATACTTGGATGTGTCTAAAGAGAGATTTAACACATATGGCTGAAGGCAGTGATTGGAGGAAAAATAAAATTGTTTTGCACTTGAGCCACTGGGATGAGATTCTTAGGTAGGCATACGCACCTCCCAGCTCCTCTAGGCCCTGTGCAGTGTGGGAAGGCTCAGTCCAGGCAGGAGCTGCTGGAAAGATGCTTTTGTCCTGCCTGCTGTCCCCCTGTCTGCTGTCTCCTGTCTACCGTCCCGTCTACTGTCCCCTGTCTGCCGTCCCTATCTACTGTCCTCTGACTACTGTTTCCTGTCTGCTGTCCCCTGTCTACTTGCCCATCTGCTCTTCCCTGTCCCCTGTCCCCTGCCTGCTATCCCCTGTTCCCTGCGTGCCGTCGCCTGTCTGCTGTCTCCCGCCTGCCATCTCCTGTCTGCTTTCCCTGTCTCTTGTTCCCTGTCTACTGTCCTCTGCCATCTTCTGTCTGCTGTGGCCCCTGAGGGCTGGGGCCTTCCTGAAGATCACAACCTTGGGGTGGTGCCCCCCGGGGCTACATTACCAGAGATGATTAGAGCCAGTGTTCCTCCTTGGAGCTGACCCACTGAGGCCTGCAGGCAGCTCTGGGGGTGCGCAGAGGAAATCTGTGCGCTAGGTTGGGGGTGGGGCAGGAGTTCCACCCTGTCTTGGGAGGGTGGGGGTTGGGTTTTCCTTCCCAGACCACCCTGGAGCCCCAGCTCCACTCTGACTCCCAGGAGGCTGAGTGAGTTGCGGTGCAGGCAGAGGCCTGAGAAGGGGCACATTTTTGAAATTCCAAGCATGCCTGCATCATTTCCAGACTCAGCTCGGGGGAAGGCAGGAGTGGTGCCGAGTTGGTGGCTCGGGTTCCAGTCAGTCCCCATCCCAAGTGACTGGGGCGGGACTTTCCAGAACGTTGTCAGATGAAACTTGCTCTGTAGCGGACTCAGGAAGGGGGCGGGAGGCTTCGGCCCCAGCGCATGTGGTACCAGGAAAACGGCGCTAAAAATGATGCTACTTAATTTGGAGACCAAAATGTCATGGAAAATTCTTTGTGTTTCTTTTTTTTTTTTTTTTTTTTTTTTTTTTTTGACAGGGTCTCACTCTGGTCACCCGGGCTAGAGTGCAGTGGCACAATCTTGGCTTACTGCAGCCTCCACCTCCTGGGTTCAAGCGATTCTCCTGCCTCAGCCTCCCAAATAGCTGGGATTACAGGTGCCTGCTACCACGCCCAGCTAAGTTTTGTATTTTCAGTAGAGACGAAGTTTCATCATGTTGGCCAGGCTGGTCTTGGACTCCTGACCTCAAGTGATCTGCCCGCCTTGGCCTCCCAAAGTGCTGAGATCACAGGTGTGAACCACTGCGCCCGGCCCGGAACATGCTTTTAAAGGATAGTTATTTGGGAGATCATATTGAAACACTAACAGTAACATTTTTTTTAAAGCTCTGTTTTAACGTATCTTAAATTGTGGGTATGATGACACCCATGCATTATCAATGATGAGGTGTGTGTGTAAGATACTAGTGACACAGTGGTGAACTACGAATATGTCATTGGACATCTGGCACTTGGGATGTGATCTTAGAAAGGGTTGCTCAATTTCTCTGGACCCCCAGGAGCTTTGAACCCAGGTTGGTGGCCTGATACCCCTACCCCTGGGCCTGTGCCTGCCTTCTCACTGTGAGGGATTTCCTCCTCTTCAGCTGGTCACCCACCTACCCTGCTGAGCCCCCTTTGCAGGGACTTGGGGCGTGAGGGGAGCAGCAACTTTCCTGGACTTGACCACATGCTGCATTTTTCTTGTAAGACTGGCTGTTCGCCTGTGCAAAGTCTCTGCAGGGCGTGTGCATTGTGCAGATGGGTAGTGAGAGAGGCTGGGATGACGCCTCACCGCTGCACCAGCGGGCTGTCTTGTCATTGCCGGAGACACAGCAGCGTCTGTGGGATGCCACACGGCCACTCCTTCCTGCCCGTCCTGGCCCGGGGGTTGGTGGACTGGCATTCACTGCTGGAGGGGAGCTGCCTCATTAGCAGATAACAAGTTTAAAATGACAAGAATGTGTTTTTCTCATGGAAACAATGCACAGCTGCCTGGGGGCAGTGCGTGAGAGGTTCTTTTGTGAGAGAGGGGCTTCCTGAAACTTGACCTTGTTTTTTCCACCCATCCATGGGGAAGTGGGCAGTGAAGGCTTGGAGGAAGAGGACTGGGACCTGCAGTTCCTCTATACCTCCACGCTCTCTGTCCTCTGTGTCTGGGCCAAGCTGGCGCCAACCAGAATGCCACTCCAGGAGCCCTTCTCCTCTTGCTCCTTCCAGGCTTGGCCAGGGAACCGGAGTCCCGTGTGGCCCAGGCCCCACTTGAACATGGCCACTCTCCGTGGGGTTGGCCCTGAGCAGCTCCCTCGACATGGGGGCTCTGGTGCCCCTCCAGCTGCAGGTGAGCTCGGGAGGGTTGTCTGCAGCCAAAATCAAGTGTGCATTCTGTGCCAGGCCCTGCTCTCGCCAGCTGGGCACACACTCTCAGGGCAGCTGTTATGAGAGCCCTGCACTGCCCCCACCATGGCTGTGGGCTGGGCTTCAGACTGTAGCCTGATGACTGCCCTGCCCAGCACCCACACTCCCAGGGTCCCAGAACCTTGATGACACCTCACCCCTGCAGCTGTGGGCTCCCTTGCCTTTGCTGGAGACGCAGTAGCACCTGCGGGCCACATCGGTGGGATGCCACATGGCCACTCCTTCGTGCCCCTCCTGGCCTGGGGGTTGGTGGACTGGGGTTCACACTGGGAGAGCAGCATATAGGAACCACGTTATTATTGGGTAACAAGCTTAAAATAACAAGAATTTGTTTTTCTCATGAATCTTCAATTTGGGTTTGGCTAGGCAGAGACTGTTCCTCATGGTGTCACTGCGACCTGGGGCCAGAGGGCCTCTTCCCAAAGGACGCACTCGCTTGGCAGGCCGCTGCAGGCATCGCCCAGGAGCTCACGTGAGTGCAGGCCTCTTCATAGGCTTCTTTAAGGCAGGGAGGCCGGTTCCAAAAGTGGGCATCTCCAGAAAACCAGGGGCCTTAGAGGGCGCAGCACATCACTTTCATACGGGATATTGAATGGAAAAGTCACAGGGGTTCCCTCAGGTGCGAGGAGTGGGGACACTGGCTCCACCTCTTGATGACTGAGTGGCAGGGTTCTAGAAGAGCCCGTGGAATGGGAGAGGCTGTGGCTGACAGTTTTGGGAAAGGTCTGGCCGGCTCAAGGGTGCCCTGGTCTGTTCATACCTTGAATGATCCCCTGCCCTTGACTGTGGGCTGGATTCACTGACTCACTTCTGATGGACAAAATCTGGCAGAGGAATGGGGCATCACTTCCAAGATTCGACTATGAGAATGTTGTGGCTTCTGTCCTGGGTGCTTTCTCTCACTCTCTGAGGTCACTCACCCTGGGGGAAAGCTGGCTGCCATGCTGTAAAGCAACCTTGCAGAGAAGTCCACACAGCAAGGGATCAGGCCTCTCAAAGCCACAGGGGAGCGCTTGGAGGCTGATCCTTAGCTGGTCCTCCGGATAAGGCTGCGGCCCACTGACAACTTGACTGCATCCTCCTGACTGACCTGGTGAGGGGCTCCCAGCAGAGCCAAGTCCAGGTTCCTGACCTGTGGAAACTGGGGGGTAATGAACTTGTGTTGTTTTCAGCCGATAATTTCTGGGTAGTTTGTTACAACACAGTTGATAACACAAGTGGTTTTGCTGTAGAAAGTGGCTTGAGGCTGGGTGTGGTGGCTCATGCCTGTAATTCCAGCACTTTGGGAGGCTGAGGTGGGCGGATCACCTGAGGTCAGGAGTTCAAGACCAGCCTGGCCAACATGGAGAAACCCCATCTCTACTAAAAATACAAAAGTAGCCAGGCATGGTCGTGCATGCCTGTAATCCCAGCTACGCGGGAGGCTGAGGCAGGAGAATTGCTTGAACCCGGGAGGTGGGGGTTGTGGTGAGCAGAGATTGTGCCATTGCACTCCAGCCTGGGTGACAGAGCAAAACTCTATCTAAGATAGAAAGAAGGAAGGAAGGAAGGAAGGAAGGAAGGAAGGAAGGAAGGAAGGAAGGAAGGAAGGAAGGAAGGGGCTTGAACCCATGGCACACACATTTGTCTTTCCCACCCAGAGAAGATGAAGGCCATTTCGTCCCCTGACCTCCTCTTGCTTTTGCTCACCATGGGTCATAGTGACAGGGGTGAAAATTTCTCTGAATGAAGAAGAAAGGAAAAAAGGGGATAAAACCGCATTTTGGTGAAAAGGATTCTGTATCAGCAAGGAGGTGTTTTCACTGAGATCCTGGCTCTCCATCAATATGTGCTTATTCATGCAATCCACCCAACATCTCCTGGGCACCACCCCTGAGCCAGGCAGTGCGGGGGACACAAAGGTGGCTCAGGTGACATGCTGGGTTGTGGGGGCTCCCCTTGAGGGATGGACCCTGTGGTGTGACAGAGGGACATGGGCCTTACACGGCCTCCCAGGGTTGTTGAAGAGGCAGATATGGATGGGAAAATTCCTCGAAACGGGCACCTGTCCTCCAAGGAGTGATGAGCTGAGCTCTTAGAGGTAACAGCTGTAACAGCTGGCACTCACACTCTGTGCTCTAGTTCACGTTAGGTTCATAGTCAGGCAAGACAGATCCGAGGGTGGGGCAGGGCACATGCCTGGGTGCCTGAAGTGGCAGGATGAACGGGAGCGTCGAGTGTCCCCGCAGTGGGAGGCCTGGCACTGTCTTTCTCATAGCAGCCTCAGGGCCTGCGTCCCATGGAGCACAGCCTCTCCCAGCTCCGGAAGGGGCCAGAAGGCTGGTGAACTCCTAGCAGCAGGCTGCTGGGGACTGAAGACTATATCTCACAGCCCCCAGGGTCGGGAGCCTGGCTGAGAAGCCCACAACCTGAATCAGCTCACCAGCTGTGCTGTCTCTGGTGGGGGACAATGTGGGGAAAGGCACTGGGGAAGCCAGGGGAGTGTATGCTCATCCCCCTACCTCCCTGAACACCTGCCCGGGAGCTCGGGCCAGTGAGGGCGGGTCCTGGGCCCAGTACCCTTCAGCTGGACAACCAGACACTTTGCTGGGGCCCTGCCCTGCAAATGACACAGCTGTGTCTTCCCTCCTCACTGCAGCCCCCCTTGATGTCCTTGTGGCCCTGAGATGCCTGTTTCCTTTGCCAGGCCCCCGAGCGGCTCTGGCCAAGATAAGGCTGAACAAGGGCAGTGGGGAAGGGCGTCGACTACCACCCCTCCTGCCCCCTGCATCTTCTGGGTGTGCTGCCCGCTGGGTGCAGGAAGCGGGGGTCCACTCCTGGTTCCTGGTGTGTCCTCAGCCTGCTGCAGCCCCAGCTGCCTCGTTTCTTGGGGTGAGATCCCAGTGCTGGGTGCATGAACACAATGATAAGAAAAACAGCACCCAGCCTCAAGGATGCCAGCGCTGCACAGGGGCTGTCTGGAGGCCAGCCCACCTTCACAGTCCCATTTCACAGGCAGGACAAGAGCCTGTGAGAGGGACAGCCTCTGCCTGCTGGCACACAGTGGCAGCCTGGGCACTCAGTGACTGCATTGGCAAAGAAGTTTGTGCTGGTTGCAGTGCTCGTCTCGGTCAGGTTCCGTGCCTGTGGCCGATCCATTGCCAGCACACACAAGGCTGGGCTTGGTGATGCTGCCAATCTGCCATCTGGGAGGCCAGGGGCTCTGTGCCTTTGAGGTAGGAAGGGGTGGGTGTCTTCAGGGTGCTGGTTGTTCCGAAAGACTGGCTGTGGGCTCTGGGAGATGGCCCTGGGTTTGGGAAGCCCATGGGGGCACTGTGAGGGTGCAGAGGGGAAACGAGAAGTGTCTGAAGGGAAACTTCAGAAGCATCTGTACATCTCTCCCTCTCTCCAGATTCTGAGAGAATGAAAGCTCTCAGAGGAAGGCCAGGGGCAGGAGGGGCATGGGGCAGGGGCGCGGCTTCCCGTGGGTGCCTGGGGAGAAGGGACCAGTCACAGCTGGGGACAGGTCAGGATCATCCGGAGGGCCGGTGCGCTATGCACACGGGGAACACCTGCCCCGCTTCCAATCCTCAGCAGCAGTGTAAACATGGCGAGGTCTTCATCAAAATACAAAAGGAAAACTTGACAAGTAACTTCCTGGCGCTTTGGTGGCGCCATGCTGGTGACCACCACATTGAGGTCAAGGGATCTGGGGTCTAATTATGTCTCTGCCCTAAGCCAGCCTTGCCTCTGATGCACTGTGGCAGGGTTGGCAACGGCATGGCCTCAGCACTCATAACATTAGGGCCCGCCTGTGCCTGTGGCAGGCGTCGCTAATCTACCCCCGAGTATTTTCAGGCTGCACTGACAGGCAGCCCGAGGACCCTTCTCAACACGCTGGTCCAGGGGAAATGACAGGTGTTACAGCATGAGGGTGCTCACGGCCGGGCAGGAGCCACTCTGGATCCTTCTGGATCCTTCCGGCCCAGGCAGGCTGCCGGGCAGGGGCAGGCCCTTCAGAGATGCTGAACGGCTGCGCAGTGGGGCTGGTCAGGTTACTTGTTTCATGCAGTGAGGATAATTCTTGTCTTGCTACGACCCAACCGCAGGTGGCCTCTAAGGTGGCCATGAGGGAGCAACTGTCCACTGTCATAGCTGCTTCAAGCACAGCGGTGCAGACGGGGCTCAGACCTGTTTGTTGCAGGGTAGATTAGTGGCACGGATGGCAATAACTACTAACACATGGGTGCTTCCTTCAAGCCAGGGCCTGCCTGAGTGGTTTTCCTGTGTGCTCCAGTAAATGGGATGATGTCCATGAGAGACAGGAAACGAGGTGCCGAGAGGTGAAGCAGCTTGCTAAGGTTCTGCAGAGGTAGGAGGGGAGGTACAGAGGTATGTGTAGGGGCCTCCTCCCATGTGTAGGTTTGCCTCCTCCCAGGTCACCAGGGCCTCATCCAAGCACCCAGACCTTTCTGACCAAAATGGTGCTGATGCTGGCCCGGCTGCTCGGGTCAGAGCCCTGGGCCAGGCCCCAGCTTGTCTGAGTTGGTAGGGAGGAGGGAGATGGATGGGGACTGGGTGGGGTGCAGGACTGCAGCTGAATGTGGCCGCCAGCCGCGGGGGGCGGTTCCCGGGCTGGGATCCGGACGCAGTTCGGGTTTCTCTAGGGGAGGTTTGTGCCTGCACTTAGCAAGAGCATTGTTTCCAACGAGAAGGGCTTTTTATGTAGGTTCCCTGGGAAATCAGACAAGTCCAGGCTCCCCGCCGTGTGTCCGCACTCCCTGCAGGCTGGTGGGAGATGCCTGCCCATTTCTTAGCACTGGAGAAAAACACGCTTATAAACAAAACAAGACAAAACAAAACAAAATGTTATTGTTTCCTCTCCTCTTTTGATTTTAAAAGTAATACATGCTCTTTGCAGAGACTTTGGAAAATACAGAAGAGAATAAAGAGCAACTGACACTAGCGGTAAGCCCCTAGCCCGAGCTAACTGTGGGGGCAGGCCTCTGGCACGCAGGAGCGAACCCCCGTGAGCTGACCTTTCTGACCCATCCATTAGGGCCTGGTCGGAGCCAGCCGTGGGAAAAAGCTGCCGGCAGGGCCTGGGAGGGGCAGCCATTGTCCCACACCCCTCCTACCCCGTAAATCCTTCTCAGCCGGAGCCTGCAATGCCCCGTGGGAAGATTGATGGGGACATTGAGCCTGTCCCTGCCCTGGAACACTTGTGATTTAATTCCTGCCCAGCCCGAGGGAGCTTCTGAAGCCGTTCTTTGCAAAAACAATACCATTCCTGACCCTGAGAAGGAGGAGAGTGGAGAGCTTGGGCCACCCTCCACGGTGACATGTAAGGCCAGGGGTGGCCAGAGCCCAGAGCCTAGCTGATCTGTCTGGCGGAAGGTATCTCTGAATGACAAAACGGTGACCTTCCTGCCACCATTCAGACCGTCCCTGTGGAGGAGGAGGGCAAGGGGTGCAGAGGGACTCCCTGTAAACAGGGGAGGGATGAACACCCCTGCCCCAGAGCAGGACACGTCTCCTCCAACCTCCTGTCTGTGCTGTTGCAGTTTTGGAAGAATCTCCCAGAATCTCAGGGAAGGAAAAGTTGCACATTGAAAATGACTCCACTTCTGGTCTCCACAGGAAGAGACTGGAATCTATAGGCTCCTCCTTCAGGAGGGGCTGGGGTCTGAGGGAGGGCTGGGTCCTTGGAGCCAGGTAGACCCACGTTCTGGGCCTGACGGCCACTTTCTAGCCCCGTGGGACTGCGCTCCTTCCTTCCCGCTGTGAGCTTCAGTCATCTCATCTGTAAAATGGAAATGACCATCACGCTGCCTTCATACGGGAGGCTCCAGGCCCATCCGAGATGGCACAGTGTCTCGCCCATGCAGCCTTCAGGCCCCAGCAGTTGCAATATTATCTACATGTCTCATCAGCAAACACGTGATCTCATTTCATCCCATTATACTGCTGGACAGGAATCCTCAGTCCCCGCGGATGGATGAGGAAGACCAGTCTCAGAGTTGGAGCCGTTTGCCCGAGGTTCCACGGCCAAGACTCAGGTCAGGCTTGAACCTGGGTCTGGTGACCTCAAGCCCTCACCTCTTACCCCTCAGGATTGAATCTTCTTTTTCTGCACTGGCCTGTGGCCTGGTTGGCCTCCCAGGGTGCCCCCAGCCCCGTGACTCCACCTCCCGTGACTTGCATGGCAGTGGTGGGCTTGCTAGTCTCATGGCCCGATGGGCAGGTGGTGGGGCAGTGTGGTGAAGAAGCTCACAGCCTGGTCAGCTGCGCACAGTGGCCCGGGGCCGCCCACCACCCCGGCTCGCCACAGGCCACACGGTCACATCACTGTGTGGCTGCCCTGGCCAAGCTCACCGCCCTCCTTCTCTGGCCCCTCCACACTGCCTCTTCTGTTCCTAAACTGTCTGCGACCTCAACTGTCCTCAGAGTTCTTGGGATGGCCTGGCAGGCGGGCAGCTCTCGTGACGGATAGGGGTGGGCTGCTCACTCCCCTCGACGATGGAAACTTGGAGTCACTTCCGTGGGGTGTCCTTTTCTCCCTCCTCCAAGATGGCTTTTCATCCTAACAGTGAGGTTGTTCTGGGAGGTGCATTTGTCAGGAAATAACAGCCTCTCAGCAGAGGGCAGCGCTTTGGGGCCCACATCAGAGTCCCCATTTCCCTGGCCTGGCGTCCTTCCCACGATGGCCGTGGCCCCTCCAGGGATGGCTCCAGGACTGGCCTAGAGTGCTGGTCCGGAAAAGCTCCCCAAAAAGCCTGGTGGGCCAGGGGCTGCAGATAAATTCACAGCCTGGTGGGGCTGGGGATCCGGAAATGTTTCCCCACGCCTGGGCAGGCATCCTCCCAGGCCTCTGGCCACCTGCGGCTGTACGTCCACGGGAGGAGGGGAGTCTTCTGCTTTCCACTGGCGCTTTGTCTTCTCAAATACAGTGAGCACATATAGTTCTTCATTATCTTTAAAAATACGTTTAGCAAGAAAATATATATAGTGTCTTGTGTGTTAGTTAAAGGCATGACAATGACACAAACACGCCGCCTCTGATTGTCATGGGTGTAAGGAGACACAGCTGGGGGACAATGTGGGTGGTGGGGATGTGAGATCTGAATCTGAAACTCGCTTCTGCCACTGACTACCTGTGTGGCCTTGGAAAGGGCACAGCTGCTCAGACCTGTGTCAACTGAAAATGGGTACACCAAAGGTGCAGGGCATCCTTGAGTAACAGGTCCTAAGACATCTGCAGAGCTTTTCTGTTTTTTGGCCAGGTGTGGGGAGCATCTTGGCCTGTGTATGCTTGTGAGTAGCGGGCACCCAAGGTGCGTGAAGATGCAGGTGCTGGGTGGCTAATGTGGTCTTTGTCACCTGAGTATTAGTAGCCACCCTGTGGCAGGGTCATCCGGCCTAGCCTTGGTGATGTCGCTGTCTCAAGGAGCCTTTGATTTCTGCCAGCAGCAGGGAGGGCCATGTTGTCTCCAGGGGCTCCAGTGTGCTGGGGGCCAACCTCGGGCGTTTCTCACTTGGTAGCTGAGGAGGGTCCCCGCGGCATTCCCAGCCGGCCATCTGCTTAGGTGCCCACTCTGTCTGATGCTTAAGGATAGCTTGGCACGAGAATGGAATAAGTGCTGCCTTTACCCCGTCTTTCTGGATGCTACTTCCTGGACCCCTTTCTCATCACTTGCCACCTCCCTGCTGTTCTTCGGAGCATGGCAGAGCACACAGTGGCCATTCTCCCATGATGCTTCCTTGCAGCCACTGCTCTGCTCCTTGGGGGCTTGGAGTGGAGTGTCTGGCCTTGGCCGTAAATTACACACATCTAGTAATTTTATGAAAATTTATGAACTCCTCTTTTGGCTGTGAACACACAACTCCCTTTTTCCTCCTCTGGAGCTGTGAGGTTGGCAGGCTGCACCCAGCTTCATTAATTCCCGGAATGTCAGCAGAACCTGTTGGGATAAGTGAAGACTCAGATATGTAGTTAAGAAATGGGAGAAGGCCGTGGAGGCCTCATGGAGAGATGGGGCGCAGCGTGCCGAGGGGGCGCGCGTGTCGATGTGCTGCACGTCCTGCAGGGGCCTGGGTGCAACAGGCTGGGGCTTCAGGACTGAGGTCCATGTGGCTGGGAGTGAGCCATGGTGGGTAGAGTGTGGGTGTCGCCCCGCCCACCTGGGCTGCAGCTGCCTGCCGCCCTGCGTTCTTGCACAGAACCTCATTTCTCTTGCTTCCTTCCCCTCATCTGTGCAGTCTGTTCTGTGGTTTCACACCTATGGCTGCCTTGAAGCTTGAAGAAGGTCAATGAGGGCTGCGGTGGCACCCTGCGGTGGCACCACGGCCGTGTTGGGGGTCCTGTTCCTGTCTGACACCCAGCAGTTTTTGTCCTCTGGTGTGAGGTTAGGGGAAGCCAGGGCTGGAGGAGCCACTTGCACCTCAGGTCTCTGTGGGTATCTGGTAAGGCTGCTGGGACTGGGGGCCCAGGAAGGCTCCGGGGTTCTAGTGAAAGGAAGGGCCTAGAATCGCTCACCCCCTGCCACGGACCCTTTGGCTGCACCCTCAGAATTGTCCTTTGCCCTGTGTGTAATTCTTAGATTCCCGTCCCATTTCCCAGTTCTGGGGGGAGCCCTGAGTGAGCGTGGGCAGAGTGGTGGTCGGCATAACAGTTGCTCAATGTTCCTTTATTGAATGCGGTGCCAGAGGCCTTACCTGAGTCCCGTTCCCTTCAGCAACATCCACCAAGGCCCTCCTGGGGCTCCCCCTGTGTCAGAGGCGTCACCCCTTGCCCCCTCCACACACACACAGCCCCTGCCAATCTGCATGGTACCTACCGGCTGTTCAACACACCTCCTTGAGACCCTGCCCAAGCCACAGGCAGGAATTTGGAAAAAGCTTTCCAGGGCCTTCCCGAGCTTGCTTTTTCTCACTCTCTTCAGCATTCCCTCCTAGGCTGGGTTCCTCCAGTTCTCCTGCCTGTCCCAGGGATGTGTCTCAGATTCGAGTTGGAGCACGTTCCTCCTGGAGGCTAAAGCCTGCTGTGGCTCCCCACTGCCCTCAGGGTGAAGCCTGTGCTCTCTTCCCAGCTGCAGGTCTTGGCATTTCCATTCTCCCTCTCCTCTCATGCCTTCTGCTGCAGCCAAGCAAGCTGTGGGGTTCACTGAACTGGGGAGACTCCTCTGTTCCCTGACCCTTCACTCATACTGCCCTCTCTTCCTGGAGGACTTCACAATCTGAAGAGCTCATCTTGGTGCTACACTGCTCTCAGAACCCTCTCCTGGTCCTCCCAGCAGGCTGGGTGCCCACCTTTTGTGCCCTGCTGGCTTCTTGCAGACTCCACTGCTATACCTGGGGCATGCTGGCATATTTCCTCACTTGCTGGTGTGTCTCCCACAGGGCCCTGAACTCCTTGAGGCGTCTTGGTGTCGCTGGAGCAAGCTGTGGGGCTGACACACACTTGGACACACGCATTGTCTGGCCGTCCATCCACTGCACAGACTCCAGCAGGGCCTGCAGAGTGCTTGGGCAGTGCCTGGCCTCCCCTAGCAGTGGGCAACGCTGCGGCAGGGCTGTGGGCAGAGGCAGCGGGAGCACCAAGGGCAGTGAGGGAGGCACAGCCTGGGCAGGCTGGGGCTGCCGGGCCCTGACAAGCACTGTGGAATATTTGTGGCTGCCCAGGCTTTGAGCAGTGGTTGCAGAGGAATTGTAAGTATGTGTGCCGTGTAAACACATGTCACACTGAAATGCGCTGATGGGTGGGGAGTGCTGGGGTGGGGCTGTGTGGCCTCCCTCTCTGGCCCTCTGCTTTTGGGGGAAGTCTAACCAGATAGCAGAGGCCCAGGTGAAAGCTTTTCTTCCAAGAGATGCTGGGTCCTGGTTATGGGCTAGGCCCGGCTAGGCACGGGGCTGGGCACGGGGCAGATGTGCCCACCTGGCACCCCTGTGGGGAATCCAGTCCACTTGCATCTCTGCTGGGAGGGGACGTGGAAGCTCCCACAGGTCAGGAGAGGTGGGACCCACTTCACACCTGGCTGTGTCTCTTGTCCAGCCTGGAGACTTTCCCTCAGACCACACCACACCTGGCTGAAGAGGAGCTGACTGCAGTGCCAGGCTCCGCCTCCCCCAGTGATAGTGCACACCCTCAGGAAGTGTGCACGGCAGAAGGGCTCTGAGCCATAGCTCCTGGGGACCCTGCTTCTAAAGGGGTGTCCCCGCCCCCGGCTGGACTGCCAGGAAGGAGGGCACCTGTCTCTCATCCAAGGAGCAGGGTAGGTGGGTGGGGGAAAGGGGGTGGAGGCCCAGGAGGTGCAGGGGACGTGGCGTATGTGGCTTCTGGGCTGGCATGCCAGGGATGTCGCAGGGCAGCTAGCGCTGGGGAAGGTGGCAGGAAAGCAGGGAGCTTTTGCATTTCAGCCGGTTTATCCATTTTAAAACCGGGACTCCACTTCTGTTTGCCATGTAGACTTTCTCACCACACCCCAGACCCTCCCCTCCCTCCCTTCTCACCCTGTTGAGTCCAGAGTGTTGCCCCCAGCAGCACTGGCTCAGGAGCCTGCCAGCCAGCGGTGAATGGGCCCAGGAAGGCCGTAAATCAAACACGGCGGCGCACTCTCCATCTTGAGGAATTTGGAGGAAAAACAGATGGTTGTAGCTGGGCGACATTTACTTTCTGTCTGTCAATATTTGAGAGGTTTTATTACTTTGCAGTGCCAGGTTTTAGAATAAATTAAATGGCTAATGGAAATATTAAAATAGAATTAATTTAACTAAACAAATACAACAGGGAGAGTCGGTACGATTTGTTTAGAAGTTACTAAATTTATTTTCAAAATGAAGCCTCAGGGAAGGAAATAATTCCTTACCCCCTTGGGTCAGAGCTCAGCCAGACAGACTCCGCCAGGCACTCTCTGGGGGCCAGGACCTGGTCTGGCGTCAAGCAGCAGCTGGGCTGGCCTGGACAAGCCTGCCTGGGTGCTCATAGCCTGGCAGGGGAGACACGCATGAGCTGCAGCCTTGCCTGGGCTCCCATCAGGGAGTTGCCAAGCACATGCGCAGGGCTGGGAGGTGGCTCTGGGGAGGCTGGACTCTGCCTGCCACATCTCCGTCCCATCCCCCAGTCCCTAAGGGCCTGAGGTTAAAGATTCAGAGGATACTTCAGTCCTATCCCTGCCCTCAGTGAGCTCACAATTGAGGAAGGGAAGCAAGAAGTTAACAGGTAATAGGCAAGATGCAGTCAAATGTCTCTACCATTCCAGTGATGCTAGAGACATGCTCAGAGTGTGTTGGCAGAGTACAGGCCAAGTTTTTTGTTTGTTTTTATTAAAGCAATATTGATTTGGTGCCCATTTTAATGCTTTGAGATAAATATGGAAGCAATTATTTGCCCAGCAGCACTAACTGCCTCACCATGGCCCTGCCTTTTTGCCAGAAACTCCACCATTAGAAAGTCTTTTCTTAGACTAGAGCATTGCCTTTTGTGTGTCTTTTACAATGCAAGTGGTGAGACCACCGACGTCCCCACCCTAATGCTTTCCTCAGAAACAGAGAGGTGGGCCCTAGAGGCTGTGGTTCTTGAGTGGGGGTGAAAGTGCAGAGTGGGGAGGTGGGAGTCCAGAAGGTGGAAGGGAACTGGCCTTCATCAAGGGCGGTCCAGGGCGTCTTCAGTTATCACTCATGCAGTCCCACCCTGGGCTGGGGTGCGGGGAGGGTCTGGTGATGTCTTCAGACTTCATCCCACATGGATGAGGACCCATGGACAAGTGGGCCAGGGCGGGGAGGCCTGACTCACCCTCCAGGAAGACGAAGAGCCTTGCTGCCATGGGCCTGGGGCACTTCGGGCGCCCAGGATCACCCTCAACAGTCCCGGAGGGGCCTGGGCCTTCCTGTTTCTCCGGCACACTGCTGCCCCTTTGGGGAAGGACCCAGGAAGGTGACGGGCCATCCTTGCCATGAGGTTGCAGGGCCTTCCTCCCAGGGACCCGCCTCTCCTCTGGCCAGTGCCTTAGCACCTGACAGCGGGCGAGGGACTCACTGGTTTTCTGGAGCGCCTTTGCCCTCAGTGTCCTGGCTGTCTGTCTCAGTCGCTTAGTGCTGCTACAACAAAACACCCAAGGGTGGGTAACTGACGAAGAACAGACAGGTCTCCTCTGGCAGCTCTGGAGGCTGGAAGTCCAGGATCAAGGGGCTGGCAGGTTAGGTGCCTGGTGAGGGCTGCTCGCCACCTCCAGGATGGCGCCTGGTGCTGAGTCGTCCGGAGGCGAGGCGTGCTGTGTCCCCTGCAGTGGAAGGTGGAAGCGTCAAGCCCTTTCATAAGCACAGCTAGCCCCACGAGAGGGGGAGGAGCCCCCCAGCCTGGTCACCTCTTAAAGGCTCCACCTCTTGACAGGTTCAAGCCTACTGGTAACACCTGTACTTTGGAGGGGACATGTTCAAACCATTGTGTCCCCCAACCTTGATTTATTCTGATGGCAGACCTTAAGCCATTGCTTGGCTCTCAGCACTCGCTGGCCACTCAGCTCCTGTTCATCATGCACTCACGCCTGCTTCTGGCTGTGGCACTGCCGCCTGGCCTCCACCAGGTTGGGCTCCTGTCCTTGCCCCTGCTGTTCACAGCCGAGTCTGCAGCAGTGTCTCCTGCCATCAGCCCAGCCTGCGAGGACCTCTAAGAGTGCGTCGCTCACGGGGTCTTCTCATGGGGGTGTGGGGCATCCCCCAGCCATTCCTGGGAACATGGCACCTGGTGGGTTTCCTTCCTATGCAGCCCATCTGCTCACGCAGGCCCACTTCTGAGAGCCTGTGCTGTGCCTCTGCTGTCTGCTGTGGCAATGCTGGCGTTTCCGCTTCTCACAGACCCCCGCTTCTTGCACGCTTCCAGGAGACAGGAGCCATAAGCATGAGCTGTGTAACCCGGGTCCTTCCGGAGGCTAAAGCCCTCCATG
The DNA here is from genome assembly GCF_007565055.1 of Rhinopithecus roxellana. Taxonomy (NCBI): domain Eukaryota; kingdom Metazoa; phylum Chordata; class Mammalia; order Primates; family Cercopithecidae; genus Rhinopithecus; species Rhinopithecus roxellana. The sequence continues at coordinate 120,188,389 of NC_044562.1, forward strand.
CCGGCACTTCCTTCCTTACCCGCGGTTCTGAACCTTGATGTGGCACCTCCAAATGGGCATGTATTCCCCTGCTACGGCATGCCACCTGGCCCTGCAGCCCTCTGGGAACACAGGGAGGTGATCTCGTTCTTCCTCTCACAGACCAGCAACTTCCCACTGGGGTGTGCCAGCTGTGATGCTGGTTGCAGGAGGGAGGGGGCACTTGTCTCCTCTGGCAACGCCTGGAACCTGCCTCATTTGAGCCGCCGCAGGGGCTCAGTCAGGTGGGGCACTGTCTCCTCACAGGAGAGTGGACTGCCCTGCCCTCTCCTCTTAGCAGATTCCGGGATCTAGGAATTGCACCTCTAAGTGTCTACATCCCTGGCCTCGAGTCCCATTCCTCGCACACTGGAGCCCGGAATGTGCTGTGGGGAGTATGCCTGGGCTAGAATTCCATCTTTTCTGAAGCGTGGTGCTTGTGCAGTTGGGTCCTGAGCTCCCTTTCTGCTCTCTGTCCTTGGCTCCGTGCTGTCAGGGAGGCCCCTGAGATTTCACCTTGTGCCTTCAATGAGTCATTGATCACCATAAGCCTGTTTTCATTTTCAGTGAATTGGTGACCTCAGCCAAGTGCTGTCCAGTTCCCTGGTCCTATGTGACCGCTTCTCTCAGGGCCAGCGATGCTGCCCTGGCCCTTGCGTCCTCCTCTGCAGGTCTCCCGGCCCTGCTCACCATAGGCACGATTCACCTTTTATGCCTCGGCAGCACCCAGAGCTCTGCGGTCTCCATCTCCCAGGGGTGGCGGGTCTCCATTGTCCCCGGGCTGGTCAGAGAGCTGCCTCCAACATCTGCCTTTGGAATCAGCCTCCCGGGTCCGCTGCCAGAGCTGACTGTTCTAGGATGGGTTTCCTGGAAACAGATGCAGAGCTGGAGAGTTGGGTGGGGTGATTTCAGAAGGTGTCTCAGCAGGGAAGCGGGCTGTGGGGCTGGGCAGAGGGAGGCTCTGGGCAGTTGAACTGAGGCTTTGGCCGGTCCTACAGCACTGAGACTGGGGACAGCCCCCAGAGCTCTGCCTTGTGAAGGCGAGGGGCTAGACCTTTGGATCCCTCACCAGGCAGCCACGGGCCTGCAGACCAGCTCTGGAAGGGGCTGCAATCTTGGGCGAGGGGCTGCCGGCGAGGTATGCTTCCCACCTTCCCAGCAGCTGGCTGGCACAGGCTCACAGGAGAGGAGCTGCTTTCTAGGTGCCAGAGAGTGGCTCACTTCCAGGAGGAGGAAGGGTCCAGCTTGTCCGCTGCTGCTGAGGAGCAAGTGAGATGTGGATTGGGACCGTCCCTTGCTCCAGGGGAGGGGTGGGGCTGAGCACCCGAGCAGAGAGGGGTTTGGAGCAGGTCACCCCAGATGCTGAAGGCTGATTGTGGGGGTCCTCTGTGCATTATGTGGGGGCCTTGCCCAAGCTCAGGCTTCAGTGGATAGGACAACTCTTTCCTTCTATCTCCCTTTGTGTTCCTCTCTCCAGCCCACATATTCCAGGAAGGTGGGGGAGGAGGAAAGGCAGAACAAAGCTGCCAGGGCCAAAGAACATCCTGGTCTTCATTGAAATGTTCAAAGAGACAATCCTGTCAGATTTGAAGCTGTAAACAAAGCAAGTTTGCACTCTCCCCGCCCTCTCGTTTACCCACCTATCATCCTTCCCCCTTCCCGCCTCCTGCCTGTCCATTCACTCCTCCGTCTGTCTGCACGGGCATGTCTGTAGCTAGCAGCCAGCTCAGTGACGGAGAGGCTGCGCTTCCCTGGGCACGGGCACTGGCTCTCCCTTCCCTGGGCTGGACCCAGCCTGTCTGAACAATGGTACAGCTCCAGCTTTCCTTAAATCAAGAGAGGAAAATATTTTGGAAAGGGACTAAATAGAACTTAATTTGCCATGTGGTTGGAATTAACAGACAGCACTTCCCACCAGCCTTTGAAGGGCTCGGCGGTTGAGGCCTTGCTCTCTCTTGGTTCAAAGCCACGTTGTCAGGGCCTGTGGACATCCCAGGCTGGGCCGGAGCCCGCACAGCACATTGTGGGTAAATGTTTGCCTTCAGTGGCTACACTGAGGAGCAGCCGGAGCCCTGGGAAAGCCTTCCTCCTCACGCTGAATGCCTCTCTGAACTTGCAGGAGCAACAGCTCGGGGCTCAGGTTCTCCAGGAAGGCAGACATCACAGAGAGGTGTCTGGGGACCCCTGGTGAGTGTGACTCACTGGGGCCTCAACTCAGACCGTCTGGTTTCTTCTGTCTTGCTCAGGTCTTGCTCCCAAACAGCTAGGAGGCCCATGCAGCTAGCAGGGGAAAAGGCGAGGAGAAGGGGGTACTGCAGAGAGTACTGGTCCGTGTCATTACAAACTCATCCACACACACTTTAAAGCCCTGTGATATTCCACCTTAAGGATCCACTGTCGTGCACGCACCCGCCTCCTGCTGCTGAGGGCTCCGGGCCGCTTCAAGACCCAAATATGTAATCACCTCTTAGATGAGGTTCCTGGAGGCGAGCCTGCTGGGGTGAGGCATGAGTGCCGTGGCTGTGAGCCTCGCATGCCTGTGAGTTGCACACTCCACCTTGGCGGCTGAGTGCCACCTCAGCGTCCCCAGGCTCCGGCCCCCTGGGAATGCCTTCCGACCTCCCCTGGACGTGGCAGCTCCTGTTCTCCCTCCATCTCACACCCTCGCTCTTGGCACTGGCGGAGCTGCAGGTCGTGAGGGCTGCCATCCGAGAGTCCCTGCCTGGGGAGTCTGGCCCACTGAGCCTAGTCTGCCACAGTGGAGAGCCTGGCCGTGTCTCCGAGCTGCAGCGGCCCCCGGGGGAGTGGATCTGTGAGCCCCAGAGCCTCGGCAACCGGGGCTGAAGATGTCACGTGTGGTAAGATGACATTGCAGACATCAGGGACCCCTGCCTGTCAGTGGGGAACCCGCCAGGCCACCATCAGCTCTTTGGAGCCCAGCCCAGGCTTCTACCTTCTCTCTGGAATAACTGGGGATTCTTTCCACCCCAACAGCGTTCTGAGAGCTGCGGAGTCTGGCTAGTGCCAGGGACCCCGGCCCACTGCGTACATCAGGGCAAGTGTGCAAAGGGGAGCCCCCTCCTTGGGGTATGTGCACGTCAGCCCGAGAGTCCAGCTTGGTCTCTCACTCTGACCGACCCCACCGCCCTGGGTCCCAGTGCAATGAGTGTCCTTTCTGGGCACCGAGTGTGGGAAGCAATGGGTGCCTGCTCCTCTCCCTCACCCTCCAGTTCATCCTGTGGGTGTCCCAAATATATATGAGGGTCCAAGCACCCAGTTTTAGGCCCAGGGCCAATTCAGACAGGTCAGGGCCCCGAGGGGATGGTGGAGCCCTAGACTGTGACACATGGCCTGACCGTGGCCCAGGACCGTGTCCTGGATGAGTCTGAACTGGTGATTCCCATGGGGATGGTGCTCACCCCCCACAGAGAGGGAGTCCCAAACACAGAACCAGGAAGTGAGCTGGGGAGGAGAGGGTGAGCTCCGCACAGGCCGGGTGCCCAGGCTGTTGGACATCCCCACGGCTGAGCTTAGGGCCAGAGGACACTCGTGCAGGCCTGTGTGGACCCCTGAGTCCAGGGAGGCTCCTTATGGGGCCCTGTCAGAGTGTCCCTGCACACGTGACCTGCATATCCTCCTTAGTGTCTGGAGACCAGGCCCGAGGAGGGGTGGGCAGTGCCAGCACAGGCGTCAGGACTGCAGCGCCCTGGGAGCCTGTAAGCAGGAATGCAGCGTGAGCAGGGAGGGCGACGGCCAGAAAAAGTGGGCATGGACCTGTCACAGGCGCAGCTGGCCTTGCAAGCCCCTGCCAGGGCAGAGTTCTTTACCTTAGCTTTGTGACCACGGGCAGCTCAGTTCCTTATCTGTGACACGGAATGAGACTCACAGGGTTATTAGGAGAATTAAGAAAGAGGACAGGTGTGGAAGCTGCGTGACAGCTGGAGACACCCCACCTGGCTCCTTCCTCTCTGCGGTGACATCTCAGGGTCCTCCACCCCTTTTCCCTCTCCTTGGGACCAGGGACTTAGGACCCTCATGCTGTTGCTGCCCTGTCCTAGGGAGGCTGATGGCCGTGCCTGATAGTGTCCAAAGGCTCTGAGCACGTGAGCCCCTCTGGGGAGGCCTCTTAGACACAGATAACAGCTGCCATTTGGAAATCTTCAGCAATTACACTAAGCGCCTGCTGCGCTGGTTAAAGAAGCTGCTGCGATGCCATGCTGAACTGCGTGTGCACGTGATGCTGTTTGATCTAGTTCCCACAACAATCCTGCCAGGTGCCTGTTATCTTCCCTGCTTCATGGTTGAAGGACCCAGAGAGCCCAGAGAGGCTGAGGAACTTGCTACAGGCTACATAGCTACTTACTGGTGGAGTAGAGATTTAAAGATTTCCTTGATACTGACCAGGGGCTAGCCACCTTCCTTCAGAGTGAGACCCTGGGCTGTGCCAGGATTCAGACAGGGCTCTGCCTCTCACTAACTGTGATGTGCCCTTGAGCACATCAGGTGACCATTCTGCGCCTCAGTGTCCTCATCAAGGACATGGGATTCTTGGGACTGCTTGAGTTAATGCAGGTAAAGTGCCTACAACAGTTCCTGGTGCACAGGAAGTGATCATTTCACTCAGCCCCTGCTGCTCTTCAGGCCTAGGATCTCAGGTTGTTTTTTTCTGCAGCCAAAAGCCTGGTAAGTGAGCTCACTGATCTCCTATGGTTTGAGCTGAACAAACAGGTGAGAAAAGCTCTGTCAACACCGTGTGCTGAGTGAGGGCCGGGCCACCCGTGCACAGGTTTTGGTGGGGTCCTCTGTGGGCTGGTGGAGGAGAGGAGGGGGCTTCTGGGGGAATCCTGAGGGATTGGGGTCAGGCCCAGAGCTGAGTGCATGGATAGGGCACTGCTAGACAGAACCTGGAGGGGCAGGCATGGGGAAGTGCTCTCTTTCACCAGATCCTTGATTGTAGCTTGCAAACGTGTCACTTGCTCTGCTAAACAATTTATTATACACTCCGTTCAACGGTACTTTTTTTTTTTTTTGAGACAGAGTCTTGCTCTGTCACCCACCCTGAAGTGCAATGGTGTGATCTGGGCTCATTGATTGCAACCTCTGCCTCCCTGGTTCAAGCGATTCTCCTGCCTCAGCCTCCTGAGTAGCTGGGATTATAGGTGTGCACCACCACGCCCAGCTAATTTTGTATTTTTAGTAGAGACAGGGTTTCTCCATGTTGGTCAGGCTGGTCTCGAACTCCTGACCTTGTGATCCGCCCACCTTGGTCTCCCAAAGTGTTGGGATTACAGGCGTAAGCCACCATGCCAGGCAGGTACATTTCTTTTTATTTTAAGACAGGGTACAGGGTCTTGCTCTGTCGCCCAGGCTGGAGTGCAGTGGCGCCATCACAACTCATTGCAGCCCCCACCTGCCAGGCTCAAGTGATCCTCCCACTTCCACCACCCAAGTAGTTGGGAACACAGGTGTGCACCACCATGCTCAGCTAATTTTTAAATCTTTTGTAGCAATGGGGGTCTCACTGTGTTACCCAAGCTGGTCTTGAACTTCTAGGTTCAAGTGATCCTCCCACTTCAGCCTCCCAGAATGTTGGGATTATAAGCGTGAGCCACTGCGCCTGGCCTCAAGTCATACATTTTCTTATTGCCGAAAGATTTTGTTTAAAATATACAGTTGACCCTTGAACAACATGAGTTCATTTATATGAGGACTTTTTCCATGTCTGCCACCCCTGAGACAGCAAAGACCAAGCCCCTCCTCCTCAGTCTCTCAATGTGAAGATGTGAGTATGAAGACCTTTATGATGATCTACAGCCACTTAATGATTAATAAATCTATTTTCTCTGTGATTTTCTTAATGACAGTTTCTTTTCTTTAGCTTACTTTACTGTAGGGATGCAGTATATAATACATAGAACATAGAAACTGTGTGTGAATTGACTGTGTGTGTTATCGGTAAGCCTCCTGGTCAACAGTAGGGTATTTGCAGTTAAGTTTTGGGGGAGTCAAAAGTTATACACAAACTTTTTACTGTTGGAGGGGTTGGCATCCCTAACTCCTGTGTTGTGCAAGGGTCAACTGTATTTTAATATATTTTCTTTAAATTGTATTAAATTTCTTTCTTTTTTGAGATGCAGTCTCACTCTGTTGCCTAGGCTGGAGTGTTGTGGCATGATCTCAACTCACTGCAACCTCCGCCTCCTGGGTTCAAGCGATTCTCCTGCCTCAGCCTCCCGAGTAGCTGAGACTATAGGAACATGCCACCGTGCCTGCCTAATTTATGTAGTCTTAGTAGAGATGGAGTTAAACCATATTGGCCAGGCTGGTCTCGAACTCCTGACCTCAGGTGATCCACCCGCCTTGGCCTCCCAAAGTGCTGGGATTACAGGTGTGAGCCATCATGCCCGGCCCAAATTTCTACATATTATAAAATACATGTTTGTATATATTAAATGTGTTTCTATTAATATAGCTATATACTAAATGTTTATGTTAATATATTTTATGTATTTTATGTGTTTATATTTAAACTCTTTTGTTTAAAATTGTATTTATTTTATTTTGAATAGATAGTACCTAGACACGGTAAAACCAACTCCAGAAAAGTGAAATGGTACATGAACGCTCCCCCTCACCTCTGTCCCCAGCAGCTCATGCCCCTTTCCAGGCACCACTGCCTCTGACTTCCTGTGAATCTTTCCAGAGGTATCTTGTTCTACAAGAGCCAGTGCATTCTTTTTGCCCCATTTCCTCTACTCAAATGGCTGCACGTTGCTTTTTGGCTCCTCAGCATGTCTTGGGGATTAGTGTAGATTGACGCGTAAGGAGCGCTCTGATTTCAGTGGCTGCCAGGCTTCCATCATGTGGATTTAGTATATAATTCAATGAACACAGCCTGAGGATGGGCAGTCAGGGTGACGGCTCCTTCAGGAGGCGCTCATTGTCTTCCTCTGTTCCGGCTGCTATCACAAAATCCCTGACACTGAGTAATTTACAAACAATGGAAACAGGTTGCTCACAGTTCTGGAGGCTGGGAAGTCCAAGATGGAGGTGCCAGCAGACCTGGGGTCCTGGGAGGGTTCACTTTTCACAGATGGTGCCTTCTGTGTCCTCACCTGGTGGGGGGTGGGGGCGCAGGCTTCCCAGAGCTCTTTTACAAGGGCACTGGTCCATTCACAAAGGTGCCACCAAGCTCCCTGCCTCTCAACACGGTGGCACTGGCAGTTAGATTTTCACGTATGAGTCCTGGGGACACTAGCATTCAGATCATAGCACTCACTGTGGCAAAGGTGCAGCTCACATCACAGTGGCCTAACAAAGTGAGTCACCGTTTCTCAGTCGTGTAGGGTCCTGGTGGCATTTCCTTCAGGCTTATTGAGGTACAACTGGCAAATAAAATTGTATGTATTTAAAGCATACAACATGATGATATGATATGCAAATACACCGTGAAGGGACCAGCTCAATACACACTTCTGTTTCCTCACAATCACCTTCTCTTTTAGGTAAGAAAGCTTGACGTCACCTGGCACAGTGGCTCATGCCTGTAATCCCAGCACTTTGGGAGGCTGAGGCAGGTGGATCACGCAGTCAGGAGTTCGAGACCAGCCTGACACCAGCCCCATCTCTACTAAAAATACAAAAATTAGCTGGGCGTGGTGGCACGCATCTATAATCCCAGCTCTTCAGGAGGCTGAGGCAGGAGAATTGCTGTTCAAGCAATTTCAGTGGCTGCCAGGCTTCCATCATGTGGATTTAGTATATAATGCAATGAACACAGCCTGAGGATGGGCAGTCAGGGTGACTGGGAGGTGGAGGTTGCAGTGAGCTGAGATTGTGCCACTGTAGTCCAGCCTGGGTGACAGAGTGAGACTCCATCTCAAAAAAAAAAAAAAAAAAAAAAAAAAAAAAAGAAAAAGAAAGCTTGAGGTCTTAGCAGATTCAAGTATGTAGTGCAGTATTATTGGTATTATTAGCTGTGGTCATCATGCTGAACATTCAATCCTCAGGCCTTACTCATCTTTTTTTTTTTTTTTTTTTTTTTTTTGAGACAGAGTCTTGCTCTGTCACCCAGACTGGAGTGCAATGGCGCGATCTCGACTCACTGCAACCTCTGGCTCCCGGGTTCAAGTGATTCTGCTGTCTCAGCCTCCTGAGTAGCTGGGATTACAGGCACACACCACCACTCCCAGCTAATTTTTGTATTTTCAGTAGAGATAGTGTTTTGCCATGTTGGCCAGGCTGGTCTCCAACTCCTGACCTCAGGTGATCTGCTTGCCTCGGATTCCCAAAGTGCTGGGATTACAGGCATGAGCCACAGCACCCAGTCTCTTACTCATCTTCGAACTAGCAACTCGTACCCTTCCACCAACATCTCCCTATTTCCCTCACTCAGGCCGCTGGCCCCCGCCAGCCGCTCTCTGCTTCCCAACTGGTGTTTTCATCAGCATGAGACTCTCCTTCAAGGCAGCACCTGGCCTTCCCCAGGGACTCTTCCACGGCCTCCACCCAGCAGCTTCCCTGCAGTGGTGACGACTGATAGGATCAGTATGGGAAGGCTGCCCCATGTGTGGACAGTACTCTGTTGGCCCCACTGTCTGCAGGGAGGTCGAGGTGATCTGCCTGGGCATCCAGAGGAAAGGGAAATAGTGTGGCAAGCAATACATCTTCTCTCTTACCAGCCCTCCCAGCCTCTGCTCTAACATCATGGCTGCAGAGTAAGAGGGGGACATTCTGACCTCATCCCTCTGTGGTATGGCTGTGTCCTTATTAAAACACCCAGGCTGCACCATGGACCCAGCACCGTGTGACTGGAGCTGGCCAGCTTATGTCCTCTGCTGGGGTCCTGGTGGGGAGGTACTGTGGACCCATGAGTGATCACAGCCCTCTGGCCCACCCAAGCTTCAGAGGCTGCTTGTCAGGTGGCCGCACCCAGGAAGGAGTCATGCTCAGGCCCCCCTGACACTTGACTCCAGTGCATGCTGGGGTCCTGAGGGTTAGGGACATGGACCTCCGACAGGCTGGGAAGCCCAGTGCCCACCAGTGCCTGAGACCCTCTAGAAACCACGGCAGGCCTCCAATGGAGGGGAGATGGGACAGTAGAGTTCCCTCCTGTCTGTCTCTAATCGAATCTGGTCTAATGTAATCTAAATGAAACTGTCTCAATCCATTTCTCACCTACCACATGCCAACGTTTCCAAAGTTACCATTTTCCTTGGGGAAATGGGTCGGTAACGCCTGTGTGTGTGCATATGCGTGTGTGCACACACATGTGTCGGGGCACGGCGCTCAGGCCATTAAGGGGCAGGAGATAAAGCTCTGTTTTCTGCTGTCCCTGACTGGGCAGTAGCTTCCGCTAAGCTCCATTTGTGTTGCTAAGAATCCAGGCTCCAGGAGCCCCCGGCACGTGGTGGTGGTCATCTTTCTGGGGCCAGGATGTGAGAGATGGCATCCCACCCCAGGTACGTAGCAGAGCCCAGGGACGGCCTGGGCAGTCCTCCACCCCACGACCCCAGAGAAAGCCCCAAACATAGTGTCTTCCATTTCAGATTGGAGACTCACTTCCTCCATCCTGCATGTTGCTGGATAAGAGAAATACTTTGCATTTAATAGGGTGTGATGTATTAGAAAATTTGGATCAACTCAGGGTAATACTTTTGCATTTCCCCAAGTGCCTGGATATGTCTTACCTCATTTTGTCTGCTCTTGGACTAAGTGTCTGCCATGGAAATAATTTTCAACTTCTGTTTCAAAATGGTGGACTGAACTTAAGCTCCTCCCTCTAGAAATTATTTGAAAAGGAAACTAAGTAAATACACAAACGTGATCAAAAACAAAGATGAGAACCCTCAGGGCACCAGACACTGCAAGGAACCCCTGCCGAGAAGAAAGCAGGCAGGGTTGGAGGGAGAGCGGCCCTCGGCTGGGGCTGAGGGAGAGTCCTGGAGAGGCAGAGGCCCGCAGGCAGGGTGTGGATCCACCCAAGAGGGAGGCCTAGCAGCTGCTTCCGAAGATCCATCTGGGCGCCCCAGCGGTGGCAAGTGGGAGCTGATAAGGTACTTTTCCCCCTACTTGGCCCAGGCAGCAGTGACAGGGGTGTCTGATTCCCGCTGGGAACAGAGATCTCGCCTTAGGGACAGGATGGTACCCGAGGGCATGATGGGGGCTGCCCATCATGGAACGGTGTTTTAGTCAGCCCGGCCTGCTGTAACAAAGCGCCACACATTGGGCGGCTGAAACCGCAGAAATGCATTTTCTCACAGTTCTGGAGGCTGGGAGTCTGCGATGAAGGTGTAGGTGAGGCTGGTTGCTTCTGAGGCGGTGAGCCAGAATCTTCCCTGCTCCTCTGCTGGCTTCTGGTGGTTTGCTGGCCATCTTCTGCATTCCTTGGCTTGCATCACTCCAGTTTGCCCTCATATTCACATGGTGTTCCCTCTGTGTGCGGGTCTGTGTTGGAATTTTCCTGTCCGTTGTCTAAGGATACTAGTGAGATTGGATCAGGGGCCCCACCTACCCCAGCACAACCTCAGTTTTTTGAGACGAAGTCTTGCTCTGTTGCCCAGGCTAGAGTGCAGTGGCACGATCTCGGCTCACTGCAAGCTTTGCCTCCTGGGTTCAAGCGATTCTCCTGCTTCAGTCTCCCGAGTAGCTGGGACTACAGGCGCCTACCACCACGCCTGGCTAATTTTTGTACTTTTAGTAGAGACGGAGTTTCACCATGTTGGCCAGGATGGTCTTGATCTCTTGACCTGGTGATCCACCCGCCTCGGGCTCCCAAAGTGCTGGGATTACAGGTGTGAGCCACTGCGCCCAGCCAGCATGACCTCATTTTAACTTAACTAATTCTATATGGAACAACTCTATTTCTAAACAAAGTCACATTCTGCAGACCTGGGGGTTAGTACTTCAACATACGCATTTAGGGGGACACAATGAACCCATAAGAAAGATTCAAAAAAGGAGCTGTAGAAGTGTCCCGCCTGATGGGACTTCCTGCTCCTCCCTGTTCACTGCAAAGCTCCCACATCTGCCCCCAGGCAGGCTTCTCACACTGAAGCAGACAGTGATTGGACTTCCACTATCAAGATTGCTGGAACACACAATTAAGAATCACCGAGGCTGGGTGCAGTGGCTCACGCCTGTAATCCCAGCACTTTGGGAGGCTGAGGCAGGTGGATCACCTGAGGTCAGGAGTTCGAGACCAGCCTGGCCAACATGGTGAAACCCCGTCTCTACAAAAACACAAAAATTAGCTGGGCATGATGGTGTGCACCTGTAATCCCAGCTACTCAGGAGGCTGAGACAGGAGGATCGCTTGAACCCAGAAGGCAGAGGTTGCAGTGAGCCTGCCCTCCAGCATGGGCAACAGAGCGAGACTCCATCTCCAAAAAAAAAAAAAAAAAAAAACAAAAAAACCCCACCAAATATCAGAGGAATGCCAGCATCAGAAATGAATATATGGACAGAAAAACTCACTCCCAGAGAAATGAAGTAATAAAGAAATTAGAACTTTAAAAGTAGGAATAGTTATTATTCCCTGAGAGACAAGAAAATGTTGCATCCATGAAACAAGAATACGAGGTTATGAAAAGGAATGAATTAATAGAGCTTGGCAATGAGAAATTCAGCACATCACTGGATGACAGGATAGGCGGAGCTGAAGAGTGCCCTGTGATTAGAAGGTGACGCTGAGAAACCATGCTGGAGCCTGGCTGCTCAGAGTGTGGGCCACAGACCCACAGCGGCAGTACCACCCACGCGCTTGTCAGCAACGCAGTCTCAGGATCAAAACAGCATTCAAGACCCAGGCAACATGCATATATTGCAGTTTAAGAAGCACTGGACTAGAACCTAACGGGATAGTGAGATGAAAAATGAAAAATCAGAGTTGAGACATGGAGATACCTTCTGAAACTCAAGCATTCCTCTACATGGATGTGCCAGAGGGAAAGAACAGAACAAAGGAGGGTAGACGCTGTTTAAATAAAAATAGATGAGAATATTACATAACAAACAAAAAAGACCCAAGTCCTCAGGTTGAAAAGGAGGAGAAAATGTCAAGCAAGACAAAAACAGATGAACAACCAAAAAAGTGTCATAGCTGGTCACCTATATTGAAATTTCAGAACATGAGCGATAAAGGGCTCCCAGAAAAACCAAAACCCAAACTGAAAAAAGAAAAAAAAGAAACTTTTGTCCACAGAAACATGAGAATCAGAAGACATCAGTCTTCTCATTAAGAAAATTGCTGTAGGAAATGGGGCAAGGCCTTCAAAGTGCAGGGATACAATGACATCTCTGAGTATTGAATTTCATACTCACAATCGATTTTTATGATGGCACAGAAAGGGCAATTTAGGACGTAGAAAGACCCAGGAAATCAATCATGCATGCCTGTCTGAAAGAATTAATAGAGGGTTAATTCCAGCAATAAGAAAAATGAATCCAGGATTCCATTTTTTCCAGTGTAATGTGAGTGTAAGAAAACCGAGGCTCAGCAAGGCTGAGTAAACTACCTGTGGTCACACAGCTCAAAAGTGGCAGAGCTGGGCCTCAAAGTCAGGTTCGTGTGCTCGTAAAGGCTTTAGAGCTTCTGCTGCATCAGCAGTTTCTCACCAGAAACATCTGTGGCCCTTGCCCTAAATTCAAATTCCAGAGCTATAGAATCAGCCTTCAGGGGTGGGCCCAGGCTTCTGCACTGCTGGGCTTCAGAGGAAGTTCTCAGGCAACCTGCCAGGTGCAGTCTGGGGACGCCCTCTACCATGCTGAAAAGAGACTTAGGTGACTGAAGGACAGGAGCCTTGAGTGCCGGGGAGCCTACGAGGAGGGCGTCCTCACTGGGTGGAGTGGGATGAACCAGAACAGAGACAGGAAGATAAACAGATCCAAACGTGCTGTGGACGGGACTCACTCCCACCTGTCCACGCTGCTGCGTCCTGCCAGCCCGGCTAGTAGTAGTTCTTGTTCTCTGGTCTTGACAGCATGTTTGCAAACTCTAGTCCTCGGAGGCGTCCTTGCAGGGATTAAAACTCTGACTAGGTGTCTTAGTCGGCTTGGGCTGCCATCACAAAATACCATAGTCGGAATGGCTTCAACAACAGACATTTATTTTCTCACACTTCTGGAGACTGGGGAGTTTGAAATCGGTGTGCCAGGAGGGGTGGGTTTGGTGAGGACTCTCTTCCTGGCTTGCAGACAACTGCTTTCTCGCTGTGTGCTCATATGGCGTCTCTTCTTACAAGGACACTATTCCCATCACGAGGGCCATACCCGTAGGACCCCATCTAAACCTCATTTCCTTCAAAGGCCTCATCTCCAAATCCCATCACACTGGGGATTAGGGGCTTCAACATGTAAATCTGGCAGGGATCGGGGGAGGCTGATATTTAGTCCACGGCACTAAGCGTGCACACAGCAGGGACGCTGTCAGCTCAGTCATCTCTGCAGCATTCCGATGCTAATCGCATCTACAAAATCACCCAAACTTCTCCATCTTCCTCTGTTTGTCCTTGGGTGCTGGCCTCATCTGGGTGACTGGTTTACTGCTCTGCCTGCGCTCCTGGGCATATGCACAGAGCAGAATTCTCTCGCGTCCCAGACATGCACAGCCTTCCTTTAGTGCTGGCTTGGCTGTGCTGCCTGCCATCCACAGCACGCAGTGGCCCCGGGGGTCCCCAGGCCCAGCTCGGCCTGACCGTGTGCATTGTCTGTGGCTGCGTGGTCTTGTGGAGCCAGGATGCTGAGGTACCCCAGCTGGAAACCTCTGGTCTGGGGCTCGGCATGCCTGGGGACTCCCTCGGGGACTCTGTTGGGGGCCCACTGGATGTGAGCAGGAGCCACAGAAGCCAGACTAGTGGAGCATATCCCATCTTCATTTCCCAGTTTTGTTTGGCTTTGCGTGTGTGGGAAAATCATGCTGGTTACAATCTTGGGTTATTATTTGGAGACTCACGGCTGGGGGAGAATTTCATTTCTCAGTTTGGCCCAAGCCCTGCTGGAGTTTATGAGCCTGGGACTAAACGCGGAATCAAAATTGAAGCAAGGAGCTTATTCTTGGCAAAAATACATTTTCCTCTTCCTTGAGAAAAACAGCACTAAAATGACTTATAAGAGGTTAAAAAAAGAGCCCTGTGGATGTTAAAAATTCTTGCAAAAACATGTTTTTAATGATTTGAGTGTAAATTAATAAGAAACAAATGCATAGTATTTTCTTTCCTAGACTATGAAATTAAATAAAAAGTAAGAAGGGCCCATGGGGAAATCACTTGTTGGGGGCGGTTTGCCCTTTTCCGTGTGGCAGAGGACCCCTGAGGATGCCCTGCCCACTGAATCAAGTCTGCTGGCTCTGAGTGGGCCCTGGCTGGGCTCTCGGGCATTCTCTGGTGCTCTCACAGGTGTTTGCCCAGGGGCTGCCGAAGTCCCCTTCTCGGCTGTGTGGGAGCCCACCCTGAGTCACTTGTGCATTCAGCCAGCCTTTACTGTGCTTCCAGTCCAGGCCCATGCCAGACACGATCCTGGAGGCACGAAGAGGGGTCAGCCATGCTGGATTCCTCGAGGAACTCACAAGGCAGTCACTTTCCATGGAGACAGGCCATCTTAAATGGCTCCAAGCTTTAAAATTGGACTCCAACCACTGGTGAGGGAGGGGCTTCCCAGGCCGACTGTCACTCCCAGTGCATTGGGAATTGATGACATTCCTGACATTTCCCCTCTGTGCCTGGCAGTGCATGACCAACCATCTTTGCTCGGGGTGGGAGCTTAGCACGGTTGCTCCCTCCCTTTGAGGCCTCCCCAGACTCCTCCCTTCAGGGTTTGAAGGTCCGTGTGTCAGCCTCTCTGTATTTATCTAACCTGCTCTTCCCTGTGTCTGCCACCCCTTGAGGTCTCTGATATGTGCTGCATGCAGTTTACCTTGGAAAGGAGGCCCGCAGAGGCTCCCCTTGCAGTCTCCACACCCCATCAGCAATTGGCAAAGGCAATTGACAAGCGTGGACGTTTTACAAGGCTAGGTCTGTGGGGAGGGAACTGATACCATGAGGGAGGCAGCATGGGCTCCTGGAACCAGCAGGGGCCTGTCTCTGCTGGTGGCGTAACCTTGGGCAGGTTATCAGTCTTGTCTGAGTCATCATACAACCCGCTTTGCAGGTTTAGTGAAAATTAAATGAGATAATGTTGAATAGGCCCGCTATACGTGGTGACACGTGCAATACACTTTAGTGCCATGAGATAGTCGGAATAGGCTGTAGTTAGAAAGCACTGGTGCTGGCTTGTTGATCTGAGCAGCTAGCTCTTCGTAAACCTTTTCCAGGTAGACATACTGCCTTTTAGTACCTTAAACTTAAACTGGAACTCACAGCAGGGAAGGGAACGTATGAGGGAAATTCACATCCCATACTTGGGTGGTCGTGGAGCACGGGGCTGAGAGTGTGGGCCAGAGGCCAGCTGCCCACATGTAAAATCCTTCTGAGCAGCACAGAGCCCTGATCACCCAGCCCGTGTTACGTGTAATTGACAATCTGTATTTTAGTTTCACTTTTTGTATACTCCTGATTCAGTTTTATTGTACCGATTTGCATAATCGATGTATTATTTATTCAATCAGTGCTTGAATCAGTTTTTGGAATTTTTCCTGATTTCTTTGTTTCCTGTTGTTTCTGGTGCCTAGTAACTTCTCCCGGGCTCTGTTTTCTTCTTAAAGTTCCTTCCTCAGTGTTCTTTGGGGAGCGTCTATGAGTGGTAAACTCTCACAATTCACTGTAAAGTGACAGATGTTTTCTCTCGGTACTTTGGCCACGCCACTCAGTTGTGCCCTGGTCGCTTTTAAAATCATAGCTTTGTATTCGGTTCTTCCGTACTGTTGGATGTGTCTATAATGAGTTCATTTTTGCTTATCCTACTTGGGAGTCTGTGACTCATGAATATGTGGATTATCATCATTCTGGAGTATTCTCAGCTGTCATTTCTTCAAATACTGTGTTTTCCCCATTCTCCCTATTTTCTCTTTCTGGAGTTCTTACCAGCTTATTAAATGTTCTTATGCGATTCACATGTCTCTCAACCTCTCTAGCCTCTCTGTCATAGTTTATCTTTATTTCTTTTTGCTTCTTCTGGTTTAATTTCTTTGAATCTAATGCCACAAATTCTCCCTTCAGCTGTTTTTCATCTATTGTTTAAGCCATACATTAATTGAGTTTACAGTTTCAGTGCCTTCTTACGTGTAGAAATTCTATTTGCATATTTTTTCAAATGAATCCATCCTTTTTAAAAATAGTTTTTTTGGGGTGGGTTGTAAGTTGTTTTATGTCTTTAATAATTTTAAACATATTTATTTCATAGTCACTGTCAGATTATTCTGCAGTCTGTATCTCTTGCATAACACTTTCCTGTTTATGGTATTTGCTGACTCTCACTCATGTTGGTGGTTTTTGCTGTATGTTTGTAATTTTTCATTGCGAGCTCATAGTCACAGTAGCTGTGTCACCGAGAATCTCTTAGAGACTTAGTTGAGGTCATGTCCCTCCAGGTTTAGTTTTTGTTTTTGCTAGGTACCCCAGGGATTTCACTGGCCTATAACTTAGTTTTTATGTTAATTTCTTAGATTGGTGGTTTGTGGAGCATGAGAGGAATGTGACTTTTAAAATCCCGAA
Organism: Rhinopithecus roxellana; assembly: GCF_007565055.1. NCBI lineage: Eukaryota > Metazoa > Chordata > Mammalia > Primates > Cercopithecidae > Rhinopithecus > Rhinopithecus roxellana. The sequence goes on from NC_044562.1 coordinate 120,205,053, forward strand.
TACATGAATCTCAGGCTCATGTTTCAAATTCTCAGAGAAGAATATTTTATCTGTACCTAGAAACCAGGAGGAAGAGATAGGTGTCCTAGTGGGTGTCCTGTGCTTGTGGATGGACTTTCCCCCTAGGCTCCCCTGTAGCCCTTTTCAGGGCTGACCTAATGACACGGTGTAGCTGTGTCCCCACCCAAACGTCATCTTGAATTGTAGCTCCCATAATTCTCACATGTTGTGGGAGGGACCCGGTGGGAGATGATTGGATCGTGGTGGGTGGGGGGGGGGTTCTCCCTTATGGTAGTGAATAAGACTTATGAGATCTGATGGTTTTATAAGAGGTTTCCCCAGGCCAGGCGCAGTGGCTCACACCTGTAATCCCAGCACTTTGGGAGGTCGAGGCAGGTGGATCATCTGAGGTCAGGAGTTCGAGACCAGCTGGACCACGACCAGCTAAAAATATAAAAATTAGCTGGGCGTGGTGGTGTACCCCTGTAATCCCGGCTACTAGGGAGGCTGAGGTGGGAGAATTGCTTGAACTCGGGAGGCAGAGGCTACAGTGAGCCGAGATCATGCCATTGCACTCCAGCCTGGGCAACAGAGCGAGACCCCATCTCAAAAAAAAAAAAAGTGGTTTCTCCTTTTGGTTGGTTCTCTTCTTTTGTCCACCACCATGTGAGAGGTGCCTTTCACCTTCTGCCATGATTGTGAGGCCTCCCCAGCCACGTGGAACCTTGAGTCCATTCAACCCGTTTTTCCTTACAAATTACCTAGTCTCGGGTGTGTCTTTATCAGCAGTGTGAAAATGGACCAATACAGTTAGACCCACTCCTACTCAGCACGGGCCTGTCCTTGCCTGCACCTTCTCTCACTGCTGTCCTCTTCAAGGCTTCCCCAGGCATAACTTTGTTCCCATATTTCTAACTTAATTCAATTCCTTTTTTTTTTTTTTTTTTTTTGAGACGGAGTCTCGCTCTGTCGCCCGGGCTGGAGTTCAGTGGCCGGATCTCAGCTCACTGCAAGCTCCGCCTCCCGGGTTTACGCCATTCTCCTGCCTCAGCCTCCCGAGTAGCTGGGACTACAGGCGCCCGCCACCTCACCCGGCTAGTTTTTTGTATTTTTTAGTAGAGAAGGGGTTTCACCACATTAGCCAGGATGGTCTCGATCTTCTGACCTCGTGATCCGCCCGTCTCGGCCTCCCAAAGCGCTGGGATTACAGGCTTGAGCCACCGCGCCCGGCCAATTCAATTCCTTTCTGTAAATGCGTATCAAGTATTCTTCCAATGCGTGGTTGAGCCCCAGCTCCCCAGCTCTTGGGAGCATGGGATCCCAGCTTTTTTTCTCATTTGCCTTGGAAGTAATCCAAGGCAAGTTCAATCCAAACAAGTTCATTCTCTTTTCCACCCTGGACAGGAGCAGTAAGAGAGAAGCGATTTTGGTTAGACCACCTGCCTCTCTGTGCTTCTAGACTTCCTCTGGTTGTCTTTTTTTGTTCTTAGATTTGGAAGGGACCTCACAAAATTTGGCCTCGCCCCTTTCCAGGTTCGCTGGTGGGAGTTCACTGTGCCTGTCGTGACATCGTCTCATGCCTGGTGTAGATGCTCCTCAGCTTACATTGGGCATATGTCCTGGTAAGCCCATCATAAGTTGAAAATGCATTTAATACACTAACCTACCCAGCATCACAGCTTAGCCGAGCCTACCTTAAACGTGCTCAGAACACCTGCATTAGCAAAATTGCCTGGCAGCAGGAACACTGTTTACCCTCAGGTTAGTAGGGCTGACTGGCAGCTACGGCTCACTGCTTCTGCCCAGCATGGCAAGACTGTCCTACAACTTTCTACTGAATGTGTATTGCTTTCACACCCTTGCAAAGTTGAAAAACCAGAAATCAAACCATCGTAAGTTGGGACTGTCTATATGAGGGCAGCTCAGAGCCATGGAGATGTGCTGATTAATAAGAAATCCATGTCAGTAAAAAGGGAAGCTGCCAGTGTGCTGACGAGGCTCACTGGCAGGGAAGATGGGACCAATTCAATGATTTTCTTTTTTGCCCTTTGCAATCTAGAAGTATTTGGGAGTCTGAAACCCAACGTTTAGTTTAGTTTTCATTTTTGCTCTCTCTGTGGTGGTCAGAGCTTCATTACCTGCGATGATGGAACTGGAAGGGTGGTTAGCCATTTGCTGACTTGGCAAGAAAACCAGCTGATGCTGAGATTGGGCTGCTAAGGAATTGTGTGCAAGCAGGTCTGGCAACGCGGGCCAGCACCAGGCACGAGGGCAGGGACTGGGCACTAAGGCTACTGCTTAGCTGCAAGATCTTGGACCTACCCTTTCATACCTCTGAGTCCCAGGGCTCTCTTCCATCAGACAGGTTTCATTGTACCTGCAGGCTTGTTGCTGGAGTCAAGTAAGATCATGCACAAGAAAGAGGTTTTTTGGGACCAGCTTATAGCATTAAAAAATGTAAAAAACTATAAAGTAACCTGACTTAATTTGAGAAGTCTATTTGAACAACGCCTTCAACAAAGGAGTGAGATAACACTTGGCTCCGTGGCAGGCTTTTCTCCAGAGCCTGGTGCAAACTTGTGGATTTCCACCTTTTTCTATGGGGGAGGAGGTTTCTAAGCTGCTTTACTTCAGTCACAGGTGTACCTAAGGGGTATTGGGTATGTTTTCATTAAGTCAAGCAAACAGGCCAGGCGTGGTGGCTCATGCCGGTAATCCCAGCACTTTGGAAGGCCGAGGCGGGCGGATCACCTGAGGTCAGGAGTTCAAGACCAGCCTCCTTTCTACTAAAAATACAAAATACAAAAATGCAAAAAAAAAAAAAAAAAAAAAAAAAAATTAGCCAGGTATGGTGGCAGGCACCTGTAATCCCAGCTGCTCGGGAGGCTGAGGCAAGAGAATCGCTTGAACCTGGGAGGCAGAGGCTGAAGTGAGCCAAGATTGCATCACTGCACTCCAGCCTGGGTGACAAGAGCAAAACTCTGTCTCAAAAAAAAAAAAAAAAAAAAAAAAAGTCAAGCAAACAGACAATCCTCTCCTCCCTTTGCTGGGAGTCAGGTGTGGCGAAAGTGGCCCACCCTCCGGGCGACAGGCCCCAGAGGAAGCCACTGTGGGGTATGACTGCAGTGAGGCGTCCGCTGTAGGGTGAGCACAAGTACGTCCTCTGAGCCTCACCCCTCCTGTGAGCCCCACACGCCAGGGTCGCCTCCTTCTAGGGAGTCCAGCTTTGGTGTACACACTGTTGGTGAGGCTGGGATGTAAGTAAAAATGTAAGACATTGGCTCCCACTTTAAGTGCCGTAGAAGAGCATCTTTGTTACAAAAAGAATTTTGAAAGCAGAATTTTATGAAAGTTTTATATAAGCTGCTAATGACGATCCTGTTGAAGGTTTCGGTTGGAAAGTGTGCGTTTTCACCTTCTGAATATTCTAGAATTGGGTCCCTGTGCACATTGGAGTTGTTGAGCTGAAGGTGCTGGGGCATCTGCGGGCACCCTGCGAGGGGGCGGTTCCTGACTCATCCATCCGTTCCCACTTGTTTCTCTGAGGGCCCAGGCTGCTGGACAGGCCTTGGACAGCAGAGGATCCGGTTCCCAGCCCTGCCTTTCTCCAGCCCTGGGACTTGAGCAAGTGGGCTGTGCTCTCTGACCTCAGTATTCTCATCTCTAAAACCATGGGATTAAAATACCAGACAGAGAGGGTGCCTCATTCCTCATGCATGCCATTGAATGAAAGAATGCGGAATTATTATTCCAGGAAGTTATTATTGCCTGTGAATAACTGGCTCTAGCTAGTTTCCTGGGTTGGGCTGAATGCTGAAGCATGGTGAGCAATGAGCCGTTTTACAGGAAGGAAGAAGGATCACCAGGTCACATAGCAATTAAAGGTCGGCCGGGATCTGGGCTCAGGTGTCTCCGTCCATGTGACGCCTCCAGTAGGTAGGATTGAAATTGCCGCTAGGGCAGGCTCTGGCGCTGTCCCCTCCCACACCCTCCCCTGCTCCCATTTCCTGTGGGGCAGCCTGCTACCTTTCTAGAGGTTTGCTCGTCTGGCTAAGTTCTGATCCATTTCTCTCTTGGGTAGGTTGTTTGACAGAATTCCCTTCCAAGCCGTCTTATGTCTGCATGTTAAACATTGAAACTCGCTGGGGTTTCACTGGGCCAGGTCGTTAATTTGCTTAACAAACAGTCATGGCAAAAAAGAGGAGAGCTCGCGAGGCCCTGTGTCCATGAAGTCACCCTTGTTTGCCAGCCAGGACTGGGGAGCTGTGGACACTCGCAACCCCGCATTCCCAGTAAAAGTGTTTAAAGGCCTTGACAACCTGAGCAGGGGCTTCAGACAGCTTCCCTGTCCCCTCTTGCTCTGTTCCTGCCCAGGGAGAGGGGACTCAGCATGACGACAATCACAAAGGGCTTTTCATTCTCTTCATATGTAGCTGTCAGGGAGTGAGCAGCTGCAGATCCAGACAGGCTTCTGTGGGAGGGAGGGGACCCGGGAGGCAGTGCTGAGGCGTCCCTGTGGCTCTGATCTGCGCTTCCCCAGTGCTTAGCGATGCTGAACATCGTTTCATGTGCTTATTAGGCATCTGGGTATCCTCTGTGAAATGTCTCTCGGTGCTTTGTGCCCATGTTCCAATAGGATTATTTGTTATTTTTACTGTTGAGTTTTAGAAGTGTGCGTGTGTGTGTGTGTGTGTGTGTACATATATATATATGAGAAGTTTGATAAATTATATATATATATATAAATTTTAAAAACTTTCATACATTTTGTAAATTATATATGAAGAACATTCTTTACATATTCAAGAAACAAGTCATTTATCAGCTATGTGGTTTGCAAAGATTTTCTCCCAGCCTACTTGTCTTTCCTTCTCTTAGCACGGTTGCTTGCAGAGTGAAAGTTTTAAATTTCAGTGTAGTACAATTAACTGATATTTCTCTTTTATAGATCTTACCTTTAGTGTCACGTCTAAGGAATGTTCACCAAGCCTGAAGTCCTAAAGATGATCTTCTATGTTTTCTTTTAAAAGTTTTATAGTTTTGTTTTTTGCCTTTTTTTTTTTTTTGAGACTGCGACTTGCTCTATTACCCTGGCTGGAGTATGGTGACACAATCTTGGCTCACTGCAACCTGCGCCTCCCGGGTTCAAGTGATTCTCCTGCTTCAACCTCCTGAGTAGCTGGGATTACAGGCACGTGCCACCATGCCCGGCTAATTTTTGCGTTTTTAGTAGAGACAGTGTTTCACCATGTTGGCCAGGCTGGTCTGTAACTCCTGACCTCAAGTGATCCGCCCACCTCGGCCTCCCAAAGTGCTGGGATTACAGGCATGAGCCGCCACGCCTGACCTGAAAGTTTTATAGTTTTATGTTTTGCACTTAAATCCATTTTGGGTTCATTTTTGTATAAGCTGTGAGGTTTAGGTCAAGGTCTTTTTTTTTTTTTTTTGCCTGTGGGCATGTAATTACTCCAGCACCATTCCTTGAAAAGACCATCTTTCCTCTCTTGCTTTTGCACCTTTGTCCAGAATCTGTTGGCCACACGTGTGTGGGTCTATTTCCGGTCTCTTGATTCTGTTCCACTATTTATGGGTCTGTCCCTCTGCCCATACCACATGGTCTTGATGCCTGTAGCTATATAAGTCTTAAAATTGGGTAGAGTGATTCTTCCCATTTTATTCTTTTCAAAATTGTTTTAGTTATCCTAGTTTCTTTGCCTTTCCATATACATTTTGGAATAATTTTGTCTATGTCTTCAAGATTTCTTGCTGGAATTTTGATAGTTGCATTAAACTTATAGGTCATTTTAGGGAGAATTCGTATCTTTACTAAATCGAATCTTTCAATCCATGAACACTGTATGTCTCTCCATTTATTTTGAGTCTGATTTCTTTCATCAGCATGTTGTAGTTTTTGGTTAGAAGCTAAGTATATGTTTTATTAGATTTATATGTATTTCATCATTATTATTACTTTTTTGCAGAGTTGTAGATAGTATTGTATTTTTAGTTTTGATTTCCACATATTTGTTGCTAGTATATAAAAATACTGTAGTTTTTTTTTGTTTTTTTTTTTTTTTTTTTTTTTTTGAGATGAAGTCTCACTCTGTAACCCAGGCTGGAGTGCAGTGGTACAATCTCAGCTCACTGCAACCTCTGCCTCCTGGGTTCAAGCGATTCTCCTGCCTCAGCCTCCTGAGTAGCTGGGATTACAGGTGCCAGCCATCATGCCTGACTATTTTTTTGTATTTTTAGTAGAGATGGGGTTTCACTATGTTGGCCAGGCTGGTCTTGAACACCTGATCTTGTAATCTAACCGCCTTGGCCTCCCAAAGTGCTGGCATTACAGGCATGAGCCACTGTGCCCGGCCCTACAGTTGACTTTTGTATCTTGATCTTGTATCCAGCAAACTTGCTAGAATCACTTACCAGTTCTAGGAGCTGTTTTGTAAGTTCTTTGAGCTTCTCTACATCGACAATTATGCCATCTGTAAATAGCTTTATTACTTCCCTTCTGATTTCCTTCGCCTTCCCTTCCCTTTCCTTTTCTTGCCTTGCTGCACCGGCTGGAACTTCCAATGTATCATTGACTAGCAGTGGTGAGTGATCATCATTGCCTTGCTCCAATCTTAGGGGAAAAACATTGTCTTTCACCATTAATTAGCTACAGGGTGTTTTTTTTTTTGTTTTTTGTTTTTTTTTTGGTAGATGTCAAATTGAGAAAGTTCTTCTGTATTCAGTTTTTTTTTCCTGAGAGTTTTAATCTTGAATGTGTATTGAATTTTGAGAAGTGCTTTTTTCTGCATCAATCGATACATAATCATGTGATTTTTCTTCATTAGTCTGTTAATATGGTGCATTACGTTGATTGATTTTCAAATATTGCACCAGCCTTGCATACCTGGAAGAAACCCCACTTGCTCATAATGTATAATTCTTTTTATGTACTGCTGAGTTCTATTAGTTAACATGATGTTGAGGATTTTTGCGTTTATGTTCATAAGGAATATTGGTCTATAGGTTTTTTTTCTTTGTACTCTTTTAGTCTTATTTTGGTATCTGAGTAATACTAGTTTCATAGAATGACTTGGGAAATGTTCCCTGCTTTTCTGTTTTCTGAAAAAGAGTGTGTAGAATTGGCATTAATTTTTCTTTAAGTGTTTGGTGGCATTCTCCAGTGAAGCCATCTGGGCTTGGAGGTTTCTTTTTTTGGGAGTTTTAAAATTACAAATTCAATTTCTTTAAGTGTTACAGAGTTATTCAAATTATCTACTTCATATTGAGTGAGTTGTGTGAGTGAGTTTTTATATCTATTTCCTACGGAGTGAACATTTAGTGTTTGGGGAAGTGGTTTGTTTCTTCTAAGCTGTGTATTTAGGAGTGGAATAGTTCATGGTATTCCTTTACTGTCCTGTTGACGTCTGCAGGTTCTAGCCCCTGCTGTGGTAGCCCCTGTTACATTCCTGATTTTGGTAATTTCCATATTTTCTCTCTTTTCTTTTTTTTGTCAGTCTTGGTAGAAGTTTGTCAATTTTATTGATTTTTTTCAAAGAACTGACTTTTGTTTCATTGATTTTCTCTATTGTTTTCTGTTTTCAATTTTATTGATTTCTTCTCTGCCTTTAGTATTTCCTTCCTTTTGCTTGCTGGGGTTTATTTTGCTCTTCTTTTTCTATTTACTTAAGGTTAGAGCTTGGTTTATTGATCGGACTCTTTTCCTCTTTTCTAATGTAAGCACTTAGTGCTATAAGTTTCCAAGTGTACTGCCTCAGTTAGCATGAAATGTGGAAAACTTCCTCCCTTTATGTCCCTTTATCCTCCCCCATTGAAAATGACATTGTCTTGAACATTTCCTCTACATCACTGATAATCACATCAGACAGTGATACAATTTTTGCTTAAGTCATCAGATGTAATTTGGGAAACTCAAGAGGAGTTTCTGTATTTATTTATATTTTTTACTTTTTTGGTTTCTTTTTTTTTGAGACAGAGTCTCGCTCTGTTGCCCAGTCTGGGCTGCAGGAGGCTGCTCCCTGCAGCCTCCGCCTCCTGGGTTCCAGTGATTCTCCTGCCTCAGCCGCTGTGTAGCTGGGATTATAGGTGTGTGCCACCACGCCTGGCTAGGTTTTTTTTTTTTTTTTTGTATTTTCAATAGAGACGGGGTTTCACCATGTTGGCCAGGCTGGTCTCAAACTCCTGACCTCAAGTGATCCGCCTGCCTTGGCTTCCCAAAGTGCTAGGATTACAGGTGTGAGCCACTGTGCCCGGCTATTTTTTTTTTTCCCACTATTTCTGTTGTTCTTTCTTCCTGATTTCCAAGATTTCCTTCCTTAATCCTTTTTCTGTTGAAGGAACTTTCCTTAGCCCGTCCTTTAGGGTAGGTCAGCTGACACAAATTCTCCTGACAGTCCTGAAAGCCTGTTTTTGCTGGATATAGGATTCTGGGCGGCAGTTCTTTCCTTTCAGCACTTGAAACACGCTGGGCTACCTCTGTAGCTACCATCTCACCCATGTGTTCTAAGGAGAAATCTGCTTTCAGTAGAGATGGTTATTTCTTAAAGTAAGATGTCCTCTCTCTCTTGATGTTTTCAAGGCTTTTAATTTGTCTTTAGTTTTCGCAAGTTTGATTATGATACACATGGTATGGCTTCTTTGGGTTTATCCTATTTGGGGTTTGCTTAGCTTCTTGAATGTGTAGGTTTTTGTCTTTTGCCAAATTTGTGAAGACTTCAGCTATTATTTCCTTAATACTTTTTAAAGTCGCCCCCTTTCTTCTCTCCCTCATGGACTCAGGTGACACAAATGTTGGATGTTTCGTCAGAGTCCCCCAGGTCTGGGGGTGATCATTTTCCCCTCTATTTTCTCTCCATTGGGCAATTTCTATTCTGCCTTCAAGTTCTCTGAATCTTCCTCTGTCCTGTACATTCTACTTTTCCTTACCCATTGAGATTTTTATTTTTATTATTATGCTTTTCAGTTCCAAAATTTTCTTTCGGCTTTTTCTTTTAGACATTCTATTTTTTTGCTGAGATTTTCTGTTTTTTCATCTCAAATGTGTTCATAATTGCATTTTTATAGCATCACTGTAGCATCATAGCTTTTTCATTGTGGTTGCTTTAAAATCTTTGTCAGATCATTCTAACATCTGTGTCATGTCAGTGTGGGAATCTTTTGATTACTTTTCCTCATTCAAGTTGAAATTTTCTTGGTTCTTGGTAAAATGAATGATTTTCACTTGAACTGTAGGCTTTATTTTTTATTTTTTTTATTTTTTTTGATAGAGTTTTGCTCTTGTTGCACAGGCTGGAGTGCAATGGCGCGATCTCGGCTCACCACAACCTCTGCCTTCCAGGTTCAAGCGATTCTCCTGCCTCAGCCTCCCGAGTAGCTAGGATTACAGGCATGCGCCATCATGCCTGGCTAATTTTGTATTTTTAGTGGAGATAGGGTTTCTCCATGTTGGTCAGGCTGGTCTTGAACTCCTGACCACCTTGGCCTCTCAAAGTGCTGGGATTACAGGTGTGAGCCATTGCGCCTGGCCAGCATTTTGGGTTTTATAGATTCTGGATCTTATTTAAATCTGTCTCAGTAGTTTCCTTTGACCTGCACTCGCAGACAAGGAGGATGCAGCCTTGTTGCTGTGAGGCAGGGCTGGACCCAGTTTCTCTGTCTGGCCTTTGTGGACACCTGAGTAGGGAAGGATGCCTTGTCACTGCTGAAGGGAGGGAAATAGGTGCCTCTTTACTGCTTCCCAAAGTAGGGGTGGCCTCCTCACTACTAAGCCTCCTCTGACACCACTCCAGCATGGAAGGGAGGGGTGCCTCATTATTGCCAGGTGGGGGTAGAAATCCAGGATTCCTACATGGACTCTAGTGACACCACGAGTGGGGATGAGGGACTTTTTACTACAGGTGGAGATGAAGTCCCAAGTCCCCCCTGAGTCTTTGCTGGTGGGAGTGAGGTCATAGTTGTTCCTCTTTGGTTAGATTAGGGCAATTGTTGTCTAGAAGTTTCCTGCCTTGCTAGGCTGCCCCTTTCCTAGTCCTTTAGTTAGAGAGAGCTGGCTCACTTTCTTTTTTTTTTTGAGACAAAGTCTCGCTCTGTTGCTCCAGCTGGAGTGCAGTGGCGTCATCTTGGCTCACTGCAAGCTCCGCCTCCCGGGTTCAAGAGATTCTCCTGCCTCAGTATCCCGTGTAGCTGGGATTACAGGCATGCGCCACCACACCCAGTTACTTTTTGTATTTTTAGTAGAAACAGGGTTTCACTATGTTGCTCAGGCTGGTCTCAAACTCCTGACCTCAGGTGATCCACCCGCCTCAGCCTCTCAAAGTGCTGAGATTACAGGCGTGAGCCCCTGCGCCTGGCTGAGAGCTGCCTTTTCTTAGGGCTTTGTTCAGCTGTACCCGTTGATGATCCTGGGTCACCAGCTTCTCCAGCACCCACGCCGGAATATCCGTGGCTGAAAGAAAACCTTGGGAACTCACTGCCACATGGTTCCTTAAAGTTTGTAACTGATCAACTTTCTTCTTTCCACCTTCCAGAGTCTTCTTCTATTTGGCTTATATATAATGCCCCGGGTTTTTAGTTGTGCTTTGTGGGAGGAATACGGAGAAATATGTCTGCCTCATCTCACACAGAACTAGAATGCAGCCTGGTTTTGAAACCACTGCATGAGGGAATTCCTTTGAGGTGGGTGAGAGAACTCAATGCTGGCCCAGATCAGGCAGGGCACCTCCCCTCCCCTCCACCAGAGGTAGATGTGGCTCCTGTACTCTCCCAGAACACAGAGGCCCTCATCAGCTGCTGGGGCTGGGACGAGAGGGCTTCTCTCTGCTTACAGGGCTGTGGGCTTCTCTTTCACACCTGGTCCATCATCTTCAGCTCTCACACAGCTTTCTCTCTTTTGATGGCCCAGGCTGAGATGATCCTTCTCTCTCCTGCGCCGTCTGCCCCTGTCTTTGCATTACTGCGCCTACCTCACTCTTCACCCATCTGTGTGCCCACAATATGGGGAGACACTCTGAAGTCCTTGTCACCGGGGCCATTTTATTTCCTTTTATTTCTGCAAGCTCAGCCCAAGATCTGTTGCTCATGGGCCTGGAGTTGGGCTGGGTGGAGCTGGACTGGCCAGGGATTTGATGGGGTGCGGAAGGGAGTGGTGCCACTAGGGACTGAACTTTGGAGGCTCAGGGTTGGAAAGGCTGTGTGCAAGGTTACTTGATCCCCGAGGGCCCCGAAATGATAGAGATCTGTGGGAGACTTCCTTCGGGGTCAAGACAGTTAACGCTTTTGTCTTATCTCGTGCCCAAATCTCAAATTCTAAATGAAGAGAACAGAATTCAGGATTAAAGTAAATAAATGAAAGATTATCCCTTGTTTGAACTACCTGGGTGATTTGCATATTCAGCCCTTCTCAGAGGAATTCAGAAGATTATCAGGGAGAAGAAACGAAGATTATCCAGACTTGTAGGATATCTTAAAATGAGGTTTGTTAAGCAGGGATGTTCATAAATCAGGGGCTGGAGCTGGCACAGGTGTGAGGAGGGAGGGTTAGGTGAGATGGTTCCTTCCATTAGACCATGCTGCTGAGGGCAGAAGGCGTGGGGGCAAGGTCTGCCTTTTCCCCACCGAGTCCTTTTGCTGTGTGACCTTGGGTGATTTCCTGCCCTCTCTGGGCCTTGGTGTTTTCACTGGTCATTTGATGCAGTTGGACTTTTAGCTCAAACCCAACGTCCTGGGAGCCTTAAACTTGATTCCCCTGAAGTTCTTCAGCAGATCCCTATGAATACCCAAATCAAGTCCAAACCCTCAAAGGTCTCCTGGGTGTAGCCCATCTACTCCTCTGTCTTTGTCCCTTCTCTCCCACTCATTTTGCCAGGTTCTTCAGTCACATTAGTGATCCCTAGACTGGGCCGTACTCTGCCACACCTCTAGACCTTGCCCGTGCTGTTCCAGGACTAGAACACACCCCCTAGCTTGCTTGCCACTTTGTTAATTCCTCCTTACAGCTCACGTGAAGGAACTGTCTCCTCCTCTAAGAAGCCCTCCCTGACCTTCCCTCCATCTGCTGTGTCTCTCAGTCCTGCCTTTACTGTATACTGTTGCAATTCATCTTTGCCCTCTGTCCTGCGGGCTTCTTGGGATGGGGAGGGCTGTGATTTGGTCACGTTTGAATGCTGTCTGCCTAGCGCCAGGCCTGGCTGGGAGCAGGAGGTGGTGGTAAAATGAACTGGAGATGAGATCTGGCTGTTGCCTGTAGTGGCTGAGCTGGCCCATTGGGAACAGGAGTGGGGGTGAGGGAGTGGTCAGAAACTTTCTTGTCTGCTTCTCAGACATCGTCTTAGAAAATGTCAACTTATATAAAAAGAATTGGCCTGACATTGTGTGTTTCTCTGTTGCCAAAATAGTTTGAATAGACCATCATGCATTTTCTTTTTTTTTTTTTTTTTTTTTTTTGAGGCGGAGTCTCGCTCTGTCGCCTGGGCTGGAGTGCAATGGCCGGATCTCAGCTCACTGCAAGCTCCACCTCCCGGATTTACGCCATTCTCCTGCCTCAGCCTCCCGAGTAGCTGGGACTACAGGCGCCCGCCACCTCGCCCGGCTAGTTTTTGTATTTTTAGTAGAGACGAGGTTTCACCGTGTTAGCCAGGATGGTCTCCATCTCCTGACCTCGTGATCGCCAGTCTCGGCCTCCCAAAGTGCTGGGATTACAGGCTTGAGCCACCGCGCCCGGCCCCATCATGCATTTTCTAGCCCTTTAAAGGTGAGACTACGGTGACCAGTGACCGCTTGTCCTGGTCCGCCTGGGGCTTGCCTGGGTTTTCAATGCAGGTTGTATGTCTGCAAATCCCCTCAGTCCCAGACAAACTCTGATATTAGTGGTCCCGTGGTGTGAGGCCTCTTTCCTTCCTCCCCTAGGGTCAAACTTGCTGTGGGGAGCTGTGGAGTCTGCTGGAAAAACCAGGTATTTGAAGGTGATGGGGTTATGGCTTGACCCCTGGCTGGTCAGTGGCCCCCATGGTGGCTGGGCTGGGGCTCTGGGAGAAGGTCAGCAGACCTTGCTGTCCGCAACCTCCCTCCCTGTTGGAGGGTCGGTTCCTGCCTCCTGCTTGCCAGGGGAGAATGGTGCTGGGTACTGACAGGGCCAGCTGTGGCCAGATCTCCACTACTGTTGGCAGGTATTCTTGAGCAACTCCAGGAACCTCCATTTCCTAATACAGAAAATGGGCAGGAAAATCCTAAATCAAGTTGCTGTAAACTTTCAGTGTAATCACACAAATAAAGCTACTGGGATGAGGTGGTCACGGCAAGCATTTCTACCTCAGGTGAGGGCCTATGGAGACCTAGGCACTGTGGCTATAACCCTCGCAGCAGCCTTACAGGTTGGCACTAATATGATTTCCGTTTGGCAGACGTGAAGACTGAGGCTCAGTGAGGCCGAGTGATCGGCCCAGGGTTACAGACGTGTAGGAGGCAGAGCTAAGCCGTGGTTCCAACCACAGGCACACTTTCTGTTTGACTGGGCCTGTCCGCAGGCTCAGGGTGGTAGCCAAGTGGCTGAGATTATGCAGCTTTCATATGTGGACTGGGATCAGATGGTCGGTCCGACTCTCTCTTGAACCAGGCCTCCCCGTGACTGTGGGACCATCCTGCCAGTGGAGCTCTGGGCTACGTGAACCTCTGGCTCAGAGTAGTGGAAACAGCTAACAAAGCCAACATCCCCCGTGGGTGCCCATGCCTTGTTAGAGTTGGGAGCAATTGAGGGATCCAGCAGTGCGATTTGGGCAGTGATTCATTCGTTCCCTAGTTCATTCCTGCATATATTAATTCATTGCAGCCATGCACTTACCCTCTTTGCCACCTCTGAGTTCATAATCGAGGGAAGGGAGGGCCCCGCTAGTGAACACACTGGTGTTCAGAGGGAGGGAGGAGCACCTAAGGGGTGCTGCCTGGGGCAGTCAGAGAAGGCTTCCTGGAGGATGAGGCATTTGAACTACTGCTGGAGACTCAATGTGCCTTCTGGGTGGACAAACCACGGATGGGTGGCATTCCAGCCTCCAGGCTGGCACATGCAAAGGCAGTTTGACGATGCCGGACTGCAGGAAGGCGTGAAGGGAGTGGAGGAGGCCACGCGGCTCTGTGGCCTCACAAAGGTGCTGTGGCCATCCTAGAGGTTCTGAGTAGTCACTGAGAGTCCTGAGGGGCAGGTACAGCTGCCTGTGTGGGCTAAGAAGGCCCAATGTGGATTACCGGGGGACTGAAACAGTCCTGGTGAAGGGTGGTGGCTGCTGAGAGCCAAGCAGGGTGGAATCCCAATCTCTGCGGCGCACCCCCATCTACATGGCTGTGCTGTGTTCTCGTGGGCTCCCCAGGAGCCCTTGTGTCCTTGGCACACCCTGGAGTCAGAGTGTGGACAGGGGCATTGGTGATCTGACAAAGGTGATGGAATCTTCAGGACTCAGTTACTTGACTGACCCATCCCAGTATCGGGTGGGGGAAGGGAGGGGTCTAGGCTGAAGCCCAGGGCTGATGTGGGGCTGGGTGGAGGAGCCGGTGGTGAGAGCTTTCTGGGTGGGGCTGGGTGGAGGAGCTGGTGGTGAGGGCTTTCTGGGGTGAGGGGAACGGCGAGGACTTGATTTGGATTTGGAAAGGAAGACATCACTCCCTGCCTTTCCCAGGAGGAGCAAGTGCCTCTCAGCTGCTCTGACAGCTCATCAGCCTGCTGTTTTGCACAATATACAATTTCTTTGCATAACAGACAGAATAATCTCATTTTCTCACTGGCTACACAGCTTAGCTTTCAATCAATTATCCCCAAATACATTAAAAAAAGGGCTCCATGTCACAGCTCTGCCTGCTCAGTGCTCCGTTTCCCTGTCAAGGAATTTGCAAATCAATTGCTTTAACAATACTTTCCACAAATTACCTTCGAATGCCTGTGATGTCACCCACAGCTAATGCGCTCCTGATAAATAATGCATCAGGAAGTGGCGAGGGTTTTTACCCCCTCCCTGGCACACGATAAAGGAGACTGCCTGTTCTTGGGCCGAGCACTCTGGCTTTAGCCTCTGGGGTCCAGCCAGGTGGACGGATGGGTGCTGGCGGCAGGACAGCAAGGTGGCTGGCTCTGCCGCATTGCCTGGTTTGCTGTGCAACACCCTGCCCCTCCCTGCCCCACAGCGTGGCACTGACGCCTGGTTACAGATGCCTTACAGTGTAGTGAGCCATAGTGGCTTCAATGGAGGAGCTCGGCCTCTGGAGTGTGGGGATGGCAGTGGCTCTCACTGTGAAGCACGGCCTGATGGGGAGAGAGCACTTTTTGGGAGTTGCTGGGAAGCAGAGGGCTTTCCCAAGCTGGCCAAGCTCCCAGCCTGAGGAGCCCCTGGACCTGCATCCCTGGAATCAGCCTGTCACCATCCCACCCGCAGGGTGACTCTGGAATAGAGTCTGCGCTGAGCTGGGCTGGGGACTCTGAATGTAGGGCCTAGAAGGGCGTGAGGAGTGTGGCCCTCGGGGAGAGCTGTGTGTCCTGGGGCTCAGGCAGCACTGAGCTGGCCTTGGCTGAGGGGGTGGGGAGATCGGAGGGTCCTGGCCTCCATAGCTGGGGAGTTCCTTCCCTGTCTACTGTGTGCACGTGTGCCTATATGCATGTGTATGCAGGCATGTGTATGCAGGCATGTGTATGCAGGCATTGTTATGCCCAGACCGTTTGTTCCCCGAAGAAGACCACCAGAGTCCAGAGTCAAAGCCAAGCGGCAAGGATCTTTAATGCAAGTTTGAACTTGGTCCCTCCGTTCTACAACATACAAGAGGGCCCCGAATGATGCATGTGCCCACTTTTTATAGCCCGATGCATATAGGATATGTAAGGTTGCAGAGGTACAAAGGAATTCTTTTTGGTCTCAGCATCACAATTGGTAATTGGTTAATATTCTAAGTTATACAATTAACAGTTTTCTATTTGTTCCCACGCATTTAGTAAAACTACAAACGGTTGTGACCTTATCAGGGGCTCAGGAAGTTGGGACAAATAGAGGAATGTGTTTGTACTGGGCCCAGGACTAAGATGTATGGCAGACACCGGTAATTAGAGCAGGACAGAGACTTTCACAACGTTTGTCCTTACAATGTCTGGAGTCTATAGATAACCTAATCGGTTAGGTCCGGGGTCGATCTTTAACTAGGCTCAGGGCGCCGCCCGGGCTGTTTGCCTGTGGACTTCATTTCTGCCTTTTAGTTTTTTTCATTTGATCTCTTTCAGCATGTGTGTGTTGGCATGTGTGTGTAGGCATGTGTGTGCTGGCATGTGTGTGCTGGCATGTGTATGCAGGCATGTGTATGCAGGCATGTGTGTGCAGGCATGTGTGTGCAGGCATGTGTGTGTTGGCATGTATGTACAGGCATGTGTGTGCAGGCATGTGTGTGCTGCCATGTGTGTGCTGGCATGTGTGTGCAGGCATGTGTATGCAGGCATGCATGGGCATGTATGTGCATGTGTGTAGTCAGCTCATGAGTGAGACTGGGTGGGCAGTGCAGTAGGGATGGGGTCCTGGAAAGGCTGTCCTCTGAGGCTGTGGGCTTCCTGGCGGGGTGGACTGGGCCTGTGGTGGAGGGAGTGTGGGGGAGGGGGACTCATGGGATGTGATAGGTGTTGTTTTGCCTTTTCTTTTCTTTTTTTTTGAGATGGAGTCTTGCTCTGTCACCAGGCTGGAGTGCAGTGGCGCGATCTTGTTGGCCAGGCTGGTCTCAATCTCCTGACCTTGTGATCCACCCGCCTTGGCCTCCCAAAGTGCTGGGATGACAGGCGTGAGCCACCGTGCCCGGCCTGTTTGGCCTTTTCTATCACACAAACTGGATGTGGGGACAGTGTGAGACAACGTTCTGGTGGCTGAATCCCTTAGAAATTTCAGGATTTTGTTTCATTGTGCGGAAGGAGGTTGGGACCACAGAATTTGCTTGCGAGAATAAAGTTATTTTTTCCTGCATGATTATTACCAGTACTAGTGTCATAATAGCTGTAAGTGTGTTTTGATGCAGCAAGCGAAAGTCACGGGGATTCTAGAAAACCCAAATAAATTGTAGCACGTTTGCAGCAGCAACTACAAACAAAGGTCTGGAAGTATCCTGAGCTCCCAGCTGTGAGGAAGTCGGATGAGGGGGGGTGGACCGGGGCAGCCTGCCTGGCCCCCACGGGGGTGACGTAGGCCCCGTTATACCGCATCTAGCCAGGGTCCTGCGTGGCAGGCATGTGTCTAGTTTAAGCATCCCGTGGCGTTTCATTCAGGTGTTGGGAATACACACCTTGGGAGCAAAGCCAGTCTGTCTGCAGGCGGCAAAGGAGGACGCCTGGCCAGGAAGTTGGGGAGGATTTGGGGTAGAATGTGAAGGGCGACTCCAGGGCACAGCAGTTCCTGAGGCCTCTGGGAATGTGATACCCATGTGGTGGCTGAGAGAGCGCCCAGCCTTTCTGGGTGGTGCAGAGGCAGATGGACAAGCGTCCCTGTCCTACCCTGTTGTGTGGCTTTCCTACCCTATTACGTGGCTTTTCCTGGGCATGCATCTTTGTCTTGAGATGATAATTCCAAAGGATGCAGTTGCGTGGGTGGTGGGTAGGGGCCCGTAGTTAGGGTGGACTGTGGGGTGCTGCCTGCTGTGCTGCAAACACAGGGGACTGATGGCACGTGAGCAGGGAGAGGTCCTGGGAGGTCCTAATGCTTGTCAGGGTCAATGAAAATCTTCCTCCAAATACAGGCCCTGCTTTTATTTTATGAATTCATATTAACACATCACAGAAGTGAGTTTTTGTGGAATGTGCTTTGGGAAATGCACTCACAAGTGAGTGGGCTGCAAGAAGTCATTGAACTGCCCCTGATTTCCTCTGAGTTCCTCGGGCTGGGTCCTGGTCCTGGACAGTATGGATGGCCAGACACCAGGGAATTGGCTGGCCTCAGGGTTGACCCAGCCTCCTGAGGTCTCCGAAGGCCCAGCAGGGCTAGGGAGCAGGTATGTCAGGCCTTCGCGACTGTGGTGTCCCGGTCTTCAGGCCTTCGGAGACCCGAGCAAGAGGGAAAGTGGGTAATGCGGGAGAAGTAGAACATGGATTGTATGGACTCAGAGCCCGTCAGGATTGTGGGGCTGTGGGATTTTAGCCCCACAAAGCCTGAATCCACCCTTGTGGTAGGACAGGGTCACTGGGGGGCTCCTGGGGACGAGGTAGGTACAGTTGGTAAGTCAGAGGCACTCTGCCCTGATATAGCCTCTCCCCAGCTCCCTAAATCCATGACCAGGCACGCAGCAGACCCTGGGCTTTACCACTCCGCCGAGACCCACATGAGCAGCCCAGGCGGCCACAGGGCTAGGGCAGTGTGAGTTCAAAGGTGAAATATCAGGCAGCAACAGGGCATCTCAAATAGCCAATGAGCTGAAGAAAGCCACTAGCCTCACCAGTCCTGAGAGGGAGGATGAAGCCCTGCTCCCTACACCCAGCAGGACTAGAGGCCTTGGCATGTCACACGACAGTGGTGTTGGCCAAACTGTGGGGAGCGGGCCCCTCTCAAGTGGATGCTCTTGGTGTAAGAGCAGTCTCACATGTTTAGAGACGTTTGGACTGGGTGTGGCATAGGCCTCCATGGTCCTGCACCTGCTCTGTACCGAGACACTCCACACAGTCCCCAAAGAACTGCGAGGGTGTTCGTCCAGCATTCTCTGCACGAGTGGATGGGTGACCTGTGGCAGTGCCATGGACCCCTATGCAGCAGGGTGGTGACAGCTGGGCTTCTGTAAGCAGCTCACATAGGCTGGAGCTGGGTGGCGAGGTCCAGCATGGGAAAGAAATGCATGGTGCAATACCCTTTAGGTAGATTAAACTACATGGCCTGGAAGGACAGGTTCCAGGAAGCCTCCACATTGCAGGAAGTCTGTCTGGCATGTGGGCGTAGGTGCCTCTGAGGGAAAGGGTGGAGGGTGGGGCTGGGGATAAAGGGGAAGAAAAAAGGGAAAGACCACAGCAGTGTCTTAGCCTGGGTTCCCTAGAAACCAGAGCCGGGACAAGGACTGAGTACCAGTGCTTTGTTTGGGAGGACAGGTGGGAAGGACGAATGGGAACTGGGAGGACACAGTAGTCAGGCCACAGGTGCACACTGTGGGCCACATGGGACACCTGTCAACCTGCAATGTGGAGAGTTCCTGTCTTGGATGAGTCCATAGGAGAGGAGAAGGGAGGACGAAAGTGTTTGTGGGCTCCTGTCCCCTACCTCCACCACCCACTTGCAGAGATTACCCCTGTGAGGGGTCCCTTGCCTGCCCTTTTTGGCAGCATCTCACCTTTGGGTCTGCATATGGCAGGAGGAGCCAGGGACCCCAGGAGCATGGCCGATTGGCTGCAAGCAATGGAATAGCGCAGAGCAGTCGGGTGAGCTGGTGGCCGTGGGAGCGAGAGGGAGTGAGAGGTGGAAAGGCAAGAGAGCCTGAGAAGATGCCCAGGAGGGGGCTGCATCGCCTGGTGATGGTGGAGGAGGATGAGCCCAGCTCCTCTTGCCAGAGAAGATGCACATGCATGTGGCTTAGATCCAAGCAGACCTGAGTGTGAGTACACGAGCAAATTATGCAGCTGCTCTCATCCCCTTTCCTCAGATAGAATGGAGACAATGAGCATGTTCACCTTATGAGAGTTTAGTGATATAAGTGCCCGTCACATGGTTGGCATTCGGCAAATGTAGTCCTTTGTGGTTAGTGGGGCAGTGGGCAGGCCTGCTCTCGGGCACTCTGGGCAGCCAGCAGCCCCAAACTGAACGCAGAACCGTTGCATTTTCCAGCTTGCCTTGTCATGAGTCTTTTTAACATTGTAATGTAGCCTTGGAATCCTGCAACAAGCTGTCCTCGTCCAGGAGAAAACCTACCTGGGAGTAGTTGCTGCTTCCTAATTGAGTGCACCAGTGATTTTCCTCCTTAGGTTTCTGTGTTTTGACATTTGATTACATCCAGCTTCACACTCAGAGCTCTGTGTGTACTAAGCACTAATTATTTGATGCGTCCTGAAATAGAGATAATGGCATGCCACTTATTGTGTTAATTAGGATTTGTTTTACCCACAGCAAACTTGTGCACGTAGGTTTTATTCCATATTTGCTCATTGATGCAGCCAGCCACCCGTCAGACATTTATCAAGGGCTTACTGTGAGCCAGGCACAGCACGGCACTCAGGACCCAGAAGTGAGATCCAACCCTACCCCAGGCCCCTGGATCGTGGGGACAGATAGACGGCAAACAGTGGGGTGAGCAAATGTGTGGACAGACCAAGTGCTGAGGGCCCTGGGAAGCCCAAGTGCATGGAGGGCCACCTGCGCGGCCAGCAGGTAGGGGCGGAACTTATCAGGGTGGCAGAGCAGGGGCTGTTTGGTGGTGTGTCCTGGCGAGGTGCCCATATTTGGAGTGCAGGGTCCCTGGGGTGAGAGGAACGGTGGGAGATGAAGTGGGGTGTTCGCTGGGACCGGATAAGATTGACTTTGAGTGCCAGGCCTGGGTTTATTCTGTAGGATTCTAAACAGGGGCAAACTTGCATTTTATTTATTTATTTATTTATTTATTTATTTATTTATTTATTTATTTATTTCAAGACAGAGTCTTGCTCTGTCACCCAGGCTGGAGTGCTGTGGCATGATCTCAGCTCACTGCAACCTCCACCTTCTGGGTTGAAGCTGGTATCCTGCCTCAGCCTCCCCAGTAGCTGGGATTACAGGTGCCTGCCACCACACCCGTTTAATTTTTTTTTTTTTTTAATTTTTAGTTGAGATGGGGTTTTGCCATGTTGGTTAGGCTGGTCTTGAACTTCTGACCTCGTTTTCCACCCGCCTCGGCCTTCCCAAGTGCTGGGATTACAGGGTGAGCCACCACGCCTGGCCCACAAACTTGCATTTTAGGGAGGCCACTCTGGGGGCAGCGGTGGGTGGTCAGGGGAGATGGAACAGGGCACAGGGAGACTGGTGGATGGTGGTGATCACAGGCTGTACCAGGTCCCAGGGGCTCTGGCTAAATCGGGTGGCTTTCTGCACCAGGCTGGATGGGATGCCTCTGGGCCTGACACCCTCCAGGGCTGCCTGTCTTCTCCAAGGGTCCTGCTTACCCAGGTCCAGAATCTCCCTCCTGGGCATTTTGCTCCTTCTGGACCCCGGCTCCACTGCTATCATTGCAGTGTTCAAGAAAGTGGTGGGACAGGAGGGGACGGCAGTGTCAACAGGTGTGAACTCTTCTGAGCTGAGTGGAAGGACCGTGTCTTCTGTCCTGATGCTGTGGGCCACAGGGAACCAAGGCTGGGCCCTGAGATTCTGCAGGGCAGACAGGTCTCTGTTGCTGTCCCAGTGTTAACCCCGGACCTCAGGGAAGCTGTGGCTCCTGGTGACCAGTGACCATCACATGCCATGGTATTTTGTAGAGGATAGGAAAGGAAGGAAACCCTTAGACAAACCAACTGATAAAGACTGGCTTATTGAAGTGAACACTGAGCAAAAGCACTGAGGGAACTGGAGAATTAACCACGAGTTGCTACAAGGGCCCGCTGAAGTCACACATACTGAGCACAGGCCAAGAACTGTGAGGTTTCCAGAGAGAATCAAAGAATCTGAGATGAGAGGAATGCAGATTGGCCACACGGGTCCAGGCGCTGGTTCTGGAATCACCTGCCTGCCTTCCGGGTATCACCATTAATGTAGGTCAGCTATTCATCTCTCTCATCTGTAGTGTGTTTCCGTGCAATTCCAATGAACTCCTTGGTTAAGTGTGTTAGTTCTGAGTTACAAAGCCCTTTAGATGGACACTTGGTCACCCGCAGTCAAGATTATGGAACCCAGAGTGGGCAAAGCCCTCTCAGGCACGGAGACCCTCACTGTTTTGTCATTTTCAGATGTGTGCACCAGAGGCAGCCCTGCTGTGAGGAGAGTCCCACGCGGGCAGTGGAACTTTCGCTTTGGTGCTGTCCCTGCTGCTCAGGAGCTGAGATCCCTTGGACAGGTCTTGCCTTTCTCTGAGTGGCTGTTTCTCTTTGCTCAGCCATAAAATGGAGGCTTGGATGGACTTAGTCCTATCATCTTTGCAAACCTCCGCTTACAAGTTCTAGACTGTGGCCTCCTGTGCAGTGGAGATCACGTGCCCCCTTGGGCCTCGCTCAGGTGCTCAGGATGCTCTTAGCGGACTCAGGTCACCTCCTGTTTGCTCTGGTGGGGGTCTGTGTGGACAAGAGCATCCAGACCTGCTTTCCTGGAAGAGCTACCCCACAACAATAGATGACTGGGGGCAGTTCAGTGTCCTCCACGGTGGATGTCTTCATCAGACGTAGAACCACGGGCATGACCTGCGCCTTCTGACTCCAGACTCAGCGCTCTTCCGTGGCACTGCAGGTCTTTCCAGCAAGAAGTGAGGCTTCTGCGGCAGAGTGAAGCAGAGCAGCTTAGTGCAGTGGCGAGGTAAAGGGTGCCTTGTGGGATCAGTGCAGAAAGCCTAAGGCTTCCATTCCGTTCTCTCATTCCCCACTGCCATCTGTGCCTGCCATGAGCTGCGTTGACCAGACTTCCAGGATGATTGGGGAGAGTCGTTTCTCTACCTCCTGGTTCAAGGTCTGGTCCACAGGTGGTGGAGATAAAACTTCCCTGGAAGGCTGCTGTAATAGCCAATGCAGATAGTGGCAGATTGTGCATCTTAAAATGTGATTGCAAAATCAATAAGCCAATTACAGTGGTTAAATCTTTGCCTTTTCAGAGCTGCTTGCAAAGCTGAGTTGCTTGCTCTTTGCTTCACCAGCCGGCCTGTGGCTCAGACTCCAGGGCTGCATTAGGGGGTCTGTGGAGGCACCCTTTGAGCTCTCCTTTGGGAACCCCGCCCCCACTTCCTGACCTCCTCTCCATGGAGCTCGGTAGAAAAGCAGTTGCTAAAAACTGCATGCAAGTATTGGAGATGGGGATGGGAGATAAGGACATTTTCCAGCAGCTGGGTTCCTTCCTATCTATTGTTACATCTTAACAACCCTGTGACCTAAGCATCAGTATTATTTCCCATAGTTGTATTGCTTTTCCCTTGCTACATAGCAAAGCTTCCCAAAACTCAGTGGCATTAAAAAACCACCACCGTCTGTTTAGCCTATGATTCTGCTGGGTGGTTCTTTCGGTCCAGACTGGGCTAGGCTAATCTCAGCTGGGCCTGTTCTTGGATCTGTGGTCAGTTGGCAGGTCAGCTGGAAGCCCACTGGTCCTGAATGACCTCATTCACAAGTCTGGGAGTGTGCTGGCTCTTGGCTGGGGCACTGGGGTTCTTGGCCATGTTGGGCCGTGTGTCTCTCTTCCTCCAGCAGGCTAGCTTGGCTTGTTCACATGGCAATGTCAGGCCTCTAAGAGCAGCAAGAATGGAAGCTGAAGGTTTCTCTTGGTCTAGACTTAATACTGGTTCAATATCACTTCTTCTATGTTCTGTTGGTCAAAGCAAACCACTGGGCCAGCCCAGAACAAGTATTTTCTTTTTTTTTTCCTGCAAAAATAGTGGTCATTTTTATGATCTACCACTTGAGGAAGATGAGGTTCTAAGACTTTCTCAGCAGCTTGCCAAGGCCATGCAATGGGACTTGGAGCCCAACCTATGCTTCCCCAACACTATATGTGGTATGTGACCCCAGCAGGGGAACCTTCACTTTTAAAGTCAAGAGACTAATCCCAAAACTGTGGGAGGCCAAGGCAGGAGGACTACTTAAGCCCAGGACTTTGACCAGTCTGGGCAGCATGCTGAGGTCTCCAGCTCTACAAAATAAAAAAAAAAATTAAAACAATTAGTTGGGCTTTGTGGCACATACCTGTAGTCCCAGCTTCCTTGGAGGCTGAGGCAGGAGGATCACTTGAGCCCAGGAGGTTGAGACCACAGTGAGCCGTGATTGAGCCATTGTACTCCAGCCTGGGCAACACCCTGAGACCTTGTCTCTTATAAATACTTACATACATGCACATATAAATATATACATACATAAAGTGAAGAGAGCAATGTCCAACTCAGATAAATGAACCCATAGTGTGGAGTTTGGGGGCAGCAATGGCTGATGGCAGCTGGGAGTGTGGGGATGGAGGGTTCTTAAATTGTATCAGGAACATTCACTTTTATGTGGCTGTTGAGCCTCCCTGGCTGTGGGGCTGGGAGGTAAACGGCTTGTGCGTGTACTGGGGGGTCCATCTCTCCCCCACTTCCCCCACCTACTGCTTCCTCCACAACTGCATTCTCATTCTTCCAGCCTCACTGTGTCATGTTGGAGTGTGCGTGTTATATCAGAAGCCATGCTCCATCCTTTTGGAAGTAATGAGGTTGAAAAAGACACATTCCTTTCAAATGGATTTCTGTTGACAATGCTTACAGCTCGTATTTACTTTGGTATTTCTAAATAATACACTGACCGTGCTATTTCTTGATTAATCAATTCTAAACATTGTCTATTGACTGCATTGGAAGCTAGTGAAGGAGCCTTCCACAGACTTCCCTGCCCTGGCCCTTCCGCCATCTTCAGTACACTCTTATCACAATTTTTGGTTAAATCAATAGCCAGTATGTACATCACTATGGCAGAGAATTGTGCTTACTGCTAAGTGAAGTAGACGATAATGTTTCCTGGACTGAATATGTGCATATTTCCCCTTTATTTGGATTTCTGTGTACCCACTTCTGTTTTTTCTCAGTCTTCACCAGAGCAGTTATATATGAATCAATGTTACTTTCCAAATAGTCAAATTGCTCTTTTACCAACCCCCTTTTCTCTTGGACCCTGACCTGCCAGCTGGCTACAGATCCATGAGCAGGCCCAGCTGAGTTTAGTCTAGCCCAGTCCAGACCAAAAGAACCACCCAGCAGAATCATAGGCTGAACAGGTGATGGTTTTTTTATGCCACTGAGTTTTGGGCTTTCTGGCTCTGGGCTGCTCCCTAGACATCCTCTTCTCACCCCGGCCTGTCCCAGGGCTTGCTTGGGATGGATTCCAGGTGTCATGACTTCCTTTCCTGCTTCATGCCGTCATTCTGTTGAAGCACATCCTCTAGTAGCTTCCTAAGAACAGGTTCATGGGGAATAAAATTTTAGAGTCCTTGCATATCTGAAAATGTTTCTTCCAGAGTATGAAACATGAGTCTGCATGAAAGTGATTCATTGAGAAAATACTGTCAGGGAGTGGGGACTGCAGGGAAGGGAAGAGAGGAAGCTCAGTGGGTGTGCTTTCAGGTGCAGTGCTGGTCTCAGCTTGATGGGGATCCCTGGAGGGGAAAGGACACGACAGAGTTTGTCCTGCAAGGGCGCTGAGATTTCACACTGCTGCCCAGGGCAGGCATTAGCTCTAGGTCCCCTGTAGGCAAGGACAGACATAGGGAGAAACCTTAACTCCAGGCACTGTCTGGGCCCGAGGGTACTGGCCTGGAGTCCCCTGCGGACTGAGACTCTGGAAGCAGGCACGTAGCAGCAACTGGTGGTGTAGGGCTGGAAAAGTCCGGCTGGGGGCCCTGGACCAAACACTGCAGGGGGCTGCTCTGTTCTTTGCCTTGGTTGGCAGTTTGGCAGCTGTATCAGCAGAGTCCAATGCTCAGTGCAGGATAGACAAGTCGCAATTGCTAGAAGGACTATACAGGAGCAATTTCTAGGTGGCGCCACTAGGAATGATTTTCAGAACAATATAGAACTGCCCACTAGGTAGCAACTCCCCTCAGGCAGCCTCTGCAGCCCTGGCAGCCTGGGTCTGGAGCCGCTCTTACGCCAGCAGCCTCTGCAACCCTGGAAGCTGGGGGTTGGACCCTCTAAGCTTCCAGTAGGCTCAGAGTCGTAGAGAAAGAAGCCACCCCCACCACTGCCACTGCTTGGTGTTGTGCACAGGAAGCCGCTGAAGGAACCTGGGACTTGTTAAAAAAAGGCAACCCCTTCTGAATGAGGACTGACTTCCAGAAGCTGCGTGGAAGCTGTCTCCTCCTAAACAAAACAAAAGCAAAAATACCTGCTTTGACCTCCTGCAGAACCCAATGTACATCCAAGACCCTAGCTGTGAACTGGAAATGTAGTCTTAGTCTTACCTGCCAGCCCAGCCTTTTTTTTTTTTTGAGACAGAGTCTCACTCTGTTGCCCAGGCTAGAGTGCAGTGGTGTGATCTTGGCTCACTGCAATCTCTGCCTCCTGGGTTCAAGCGATTCTCCCACCTCAGCCTCCTGAGTAGCTGGGATTACAGGCATGCACCACCACACCCGGCTAATTTTTGTATTTTTAGTAGAGGCGGGGTTTTGCCATGTTGCCAGACTAGTCTCGAACTCCTCATCTCAAGTGATCCACCCACCTCGGCCTCCCAAAGTGCTGGGATTACAGGTGTGAGCCACCGGGCCTGGCCTGCCCAGTCTTTTTAAATAGGAGGGTAAATTGGAGGTTGGGCAAGCAATACAAATATCCTACAGCTGGGTATGGAATTCCACATTCAACAACAGCATTTTTTTTTTTTTTTCTTGGGAATTTTGAAGGTGCTGCTCTACTATGTTCTAGCTTCTGGGTTAATTGCAGACAAATCTAACTCCATTCGAATTCCTTTATGAGTGACTTTCTTTCCACTGACCCTCATTCACCCCACCAAAGCTCTGAGGATCTACTCTGTTACCCTGACATTTGGAAATGTTACAGTGATGTACGTTGTTTTTTCTTGTCTTTTTTTTTTTTTTCCATTGCACTGGCTATGCAACGATTGCAAACTCATGAGTTGGGAAAGGTTTAATAGCGCTTATTGACAATCTCCTCATCTTTGTCATTCTCTGTGTCTGGATCATCTATTAGATAGCAGGTCTTCTGAATTGGCCCTTTAAGCTTCTTACTTTTCTAATTTACATCTTTTTTTGTTCTACTTTGTCTATTTTTTGTTCTACTTTTTGTCTTTTTGTTCTACTTACTTCAGCCATTATAATTTTAATTCCCAAGAGTTCTTTGTGCATCTGTTACTTTTTCACAGAACTCTATTCTTGTTCTGTGTCTGCAATATCTTCCTGACTTTATTTTTTCCTCCCTTTCCCCCCGATTGCTTTAGTTTCTTTTTTGCTCTGTTGGAGGATTTCCTCAAATGTTTGGTGACTGCTGGCTGCCAATTTGTATTTAAGGACAAAGCACTAAAAATGAGTAGGGAGCTTTTGGGTGTGAGTGGAACCTTGCCATATAGTGAACAGGTGATGATGGGACCTTATCCTTGGGGACCCCAACATGAAGCTTTGGAGTCTCTTCTGCACAAGAGCCCTTGTATGTACTTTCTTGGGGTAGGAGCCAGGAGTGGTCTAGGAGGTTGTGGTTTCCCCATTTTGAGTGCAGACGTCCACGTCATCCTCCATGTCTCTCTGCACATCAGGCCTTCCCTCCACTACACTTGCGGTCTCGGTGAGCAGTGAGGGTACTTGAGTGTCTGGTGCCATTATCACTGAATGTTCGTGTTCCTCACAGCTCATGTGCTGGAAACTTCATCCCCAGTACTATAATGTTGACAGGTGAGATCTTTAAGAGGTGATTAATAGACCCCAAAGACGCAGAGTTCTCAGGAATGGATTCATGTCCCTATCAAGGGAGTGGGTTCCTTACCGAGAGAGTGTTTTTTAAAATAAGAGTTTGGTCCTCTCTTGCTCTCTCTCTGTCTCTGTCTCTCTTGTCCTCTTGTCTTCTGCCATGGGATGACATAGCACAAAGGTCTTAACTAGATGCTGGCACCTTGATGTCAGACTTCCCAGCCTCCAGAATTGTGAGAAATAAATTTCTGTTCTTTATAAATTACCCGGGCTGTGGTAGTCTGTTTTAGCAGCACAAAACAGACGAAGACACGAACTTTTGCCAGTACCAGGATTTCCGCCCCCAGGCCAGCCCAGGCTGCATCTGCTGTCCTGGTGTAATTATTAATAGCACCCCTCCCCAGATTGTCTTGGCTGGAATAATACATTTTGTGGCCCACGCTTCCTGCTGGCCCTCAGGTGCTCTGGGCTCCCCTCTCCTGGGCTCAGAGGGTGGCTTGGGGCCAGGGATCATTTCCTCTTGGCATTGCCTCTGTGCCTCACCGAGGGCAGCTGCCTGGGCTCTCCGGGTCAGTTGCTCTCCTCTGTCCATTTTCTAGATTCCAAAATGTATTGCATGTTTGGATTTGCTGCTGTCTTCTCTCCCATTCTCCCAGTCCTTATGAGCATATATATATATATTTTAAAATCTATTGATGTCATTTAGTGGTGTGTTGTGAGAGAGAGCTGACAATGCACGTGACTGATCTTCCCTGTGTATGTGTGAGTCCGGGGGACATGCATGACCAGCTGTAAGAATCACAGTGCTCCCGCTCACCCCAGCTGTGGCTGCTCAGAGATTTACCGCACACGTGTTTTCTGTACGCTGTTGTGTGCGGTTTGCTGGCTCCCGAGACATTTACAACCCATGAGGTGTTTGTGGATGCCTCCTATGCACCTGGCAGTGAGCTGGCAAAGGGCGTGGGGCACTGGGCAAGATGGTAACTCCTGCCCATGGGGGCTTATGTTCTGTGGAGGACAGTAGGTCTTGGGCGGTTGTGCCCAGGCAGGTAACACACTGGCTTGAGATAAGTCTGCTGGGGCTAGACACTGTTAGGGGTGCAAGGCTTAATGGGATGGCTTCAACAGCAGGACTTCTGAAGCTTTGTAAAAAAGAAAGTAGTCTGATGTCCCTCAAAGCCTCCTTCCTTTTCTTCTTACCCTGCAGCGGGCCAGAGATGCCAAAGGGGCCACCTCCTGCCTCCTCAGGAAAATCTACAGCAACTTTTGATGAGCTGGTGAGGGATGATTCTAGTTCATATCAATGCAGGACTTTTCTCAGCCTCTTCGCCAGACTGGCAGCAGGGGTACCTGGTCTACTCGGCCTGCTGTTCTCAGCCCTTGCAGGAGGGAGCACTTGAGCAAGTGAGTGCAGGATCCAGCCAGCTACTCCGTGACACAGGAGCAAGCTCCCTGCAGGGCCCGCAGCCAGACCAGGTGTGTGGCTTTGAGGGAAATGTAGCAGCACCCAGACAAGGGTGGCCATGACCCTAAAGCCCCAGAGAGGGTATTAGTGTGCTAATTAGCTCTTTTAGTTCTGCTGTCCACAGCCCGATGGATGGTGGCACGTTAGCAGCTCAGTCAGCCCCTCACCCCATCTCGTGGGGCAGCTGTCCTCCACCGGTGAAGGCACAGGGCCAGTGTGACAGCCTCTCCGGGTACCCACACTCGCTAGGTGCTGAGCTCTTGTCCAGCATCCAAGAAGAATGAGGTCACGTTTGACCATTGAAGGATGGTGAGGGTGGAGAATTTTATTGAGTGATGAAAACAGCTCTCAGTGGAGAGGGGAGCTGGAGAGGGGATAGGAAGGGCAGGTCATCTTCTCTCAAAGTTAGGAGGTCTCCTCCCCAAAGTCAGGCTGTGTTCCCTCTACTGACTGAGTCTGGGGTCTTTATAGGTACCGCATGGGGGTGGGGTGGACCATAGGTAGTATTGGAAAAGGCAACATTCGATTGGTTAAAAGGCATTATTCAGAAAGAACCAATTGGGGGAGAGCAGGTAAACAGGAATAGAAGTTCTCCCTCTGATCCGTGGGTTTCAGACGGTTTTTGGCTTGAACGTGGGGTTTCACCGGGGACCTGCCCCTGTCTGCCTAGGATTTCTCCCCTTCCTGCTTCTATTAATGTGCTCTTGGAGCATAGTGAGAATTTTCTTTCGTCGAGTCAGATCTGCTTAAGGCATGATGAGAACATGGTGGTGGAGCCGCTGGCACCTCTCCCAGTGTCTAAGGAGAAAGAATTCAGTTCAAGGCAGATCCTCCTCTGGCCCCAGCAGACCAAATGTGACCCAGTTTCAGATGAGTTCCTTGAGCCTTCGTTGCACATTGCTCCGGATTAGTTTTTTGTGCTGTGTAACAAGTTGCCAGGACGCAGCAGCTTAAAGCAACACCCATTTTTTTGCTCCTCATTCTATAAGTCAGAAGTCCAGCTCGCTGCGGCTGAGCACCCTGCTTAGGGAATCACAATGGGAGAATCAAGGTTTTGGTTGGGCTGTGTCCTCTTCTGGAGGCTGGGAGAGGGGTGGGAAAACTCCATTTCCTAGCTCTTTCTGTGTTGCCGGGACTCGGTTCCTTGTGATTGCAGGACTACGGTGCTGCTCCCTTGCTGCTGTCAGCTGGGGCTGCTCTCAGCTTCTGAAGCCTGCCGCACTGTTTGCCAGGTGGCCTGTCTGTCTTCAAGCCAGCAAAGGCACAGAGAGTCCTTCTTATGCATCCAAGCTCTGACTTGCTCTTCTCTCGCTAGTAGAGGAAGGACACTCTCTGCTTTAAAGGGCTCATGCAGGGGCCAGGCACGGTGGCTCACGCCTGTAATCCCGGCACTTTGGGAGGCTGAGGCGGGTGAATCACAAGGTCAGGAGTTCGAGACCAGCCTGGCCAATATGCTGAAACCCCATCTCTACTAAAAATACAAAATTTAGCTGGGCAAGGTGGTGCGTGCATGTAGTTCCAGCTACTTGGGAGGCTGAGGCAGAAGAATCGCTTGAACTCGGGAGGCAGAGGTTGCGGTGAGACTGTGCCACTGCTCTCTAGGCTGGGCAACAGAACGAGACTCCATCTCAAAAAGTAAATAAATAAAAAAATGGCTCATGCAACCAGGTCAGGCCCACCGGAACCATCTCCCAATCTTAGAGTCAGTGTGTCACATGATATAACTTAATCTCAGGAGCAAAATCCATCATATTCTTAGTCTCAGGATTATGCAGGATGTGCACTCTTGGGGGCTGAAAATCTGAAGGGCTGCATGAGTTCTGGCCACCACATGCCCTGAGCCAGATTCCATGCCCTGGGCCCTTCGAGAATGTGCTGTGTCCAGGGACATGAGGCCAACACAGGTGAACTCAGCCTGGGATGCTGAGGGAGTGTCTGGAGAGCTGTCATGAACTAGCTGGGAGAGCTCTCTCCTTCTCCCTGGGGCTCAGTGTATAAATGGCTAAATTGGGATCGACAAACTGGCCAGCTGTGATTGCTTGATAGTGGCTGTTTGGGGTGCTGTATTGAGCCTGTGAGGTTAGCCAGGGAAGGGTGTGGTGATTGATTAGCTATGTCTGTCAAGGACATTGGGTGGGAGGCCAATGGTTCTCTTGTCATCTATTTACCGAGCCTGGAATCAATAACTTTTCAGCCTTTTCAGTTCATGTATTCAGCACAGAATTACTGATGCCTCCTCTGTGCCGGGGGAGTCCTTTAGAGGAGTGAGGGTATATGACCCAGTGCTCAGATGCATGTTCTCCATGGAGTTTCACCCATCCACCATGTCTGTGCTGAGTTATCAAGAAGGCTTTTGGGGGTGGTGTGGGATATAGCTTTGACTGGACTAGGGGGGGCGTGGAGTAACAGGGGCTCAAGACTGGGATGCTGGGGTGAAAGGAAGGGAAGGCAGAAAATGAATATTCCTGATGCTGATGCCCAGGGCATCCATGCTACCCGTAGCTCGCCTCCGTCTTACCCTGCTGGGTGGATGGCATATTCCTACCTAATAAGTAAGAAACCTGAGGCTCACCGAATGTAAGTTGCTTACCTGAGACCACACGGTGGGCAGAACCATAAAAAAAGCCTTTGCCCCTTTAACAGTATGAAGCATTGGGATGCTGGGTGGAGGGCAGGGAGCGCAAGAGGGAGCCCTGCCTCCGTCCTCCACCCCCGCCTCCTGACTTGACAGTCATTTACCCACTGACCGATAATCCCGCTCTAGGCAGAGAGGATGGGGCCTGGTGTGTATTTGCCGCCTATCAGCGATAAAACACCCCCTTTGCACGGAGGAAGTTGATAGCAGAAGGGTCAGGCTGGTTGCTCCTGGGTTTGATTCCTAATCACTTTTTAAATCCCTGGTGCCTTGTGAAATAAACATGATTAACTCCAGGAGCTGGCTGGCCCAGCCTGGTGGAGAGGAGCGGCCCGGAGCGGCCGAGGACAGCTAATTTGATCAGAGGTTGTGATTTCCTCCTCTTGCCTCAGTGTCCAGGGCAGATAAAACGAAGGGAGGGTAGCGCTGCTTAATTAACCCTGTAATTCTTGCATGGACTAATTAGCATATAGATGAGGGTGCCTCTCCAGCCTGTTTCTGGCAGGCCTCCGTCTTTGTGAGGGGTGCGGGCTGCTCCCTGGGCGGCGGCACAGGCCCGACACTTCTGTTTTCTTTTTATTTACTTATTTATTTTTAAGTTTTTTGAGGTGAGAGCACGTAACATGAGACCTCCCCTCTTAACAGGATTTTGGGTGCAACCATGCTCTGAAGTCTCCAGAACACGCTCCTCTTGCTGGCCTGGAGCCTGAAACTTCCCATCTCCAGATTAGTTCCTCCCTACTCCCCCTCCCACAGACCCTGGCTACCACTGTGAGTCTATGAATTTGACCCTGGTAGGCCCCTCACTGAGGTGGAATCATGCAGGATTTGTTTTTTCTGAGCTGTGTTCTAGTCTTATACCAGACCTGACAGAATTTGCTCTGAAGGTCGGAGTGCTGGCCAGCTGCCCGAGATAGGGGCAGCAGGAGGGGAATGGCGGGGTAGATCTTACTGATCCAAGAAAGAGGGTCTGTGAATTTTGACACAAACCCTAGACCAGGGCTTTAGGATAAGATTGCCAGGGGCTACTTGGTCTTCTGGTTCTGGCATTCAGGACCCTCCGGGGTGGATTTCTCCACCTTGGGGTCTCCACCAGCCAGTCTTCCTGGGACAAGCTCAGAGCTGGCTGTCAAGAGTGCTCAGGAGGAGGGGTCCTCGGACATGAACCAACTCAGCTACGCATAGAAAGGTGACTTTCTCTGCCTTGTTTTTTCTGGAGACGCCTCAGTTACCTCTCCAGCCCCTTGTTCAGGTTGCTGTGTTCAAAGCTTGGGGAATCTCGGAAGCTTTCCTCCTGGAGCTTGTTTGTGGCATCGCCTGTCCCCATTCCCATCTGGTGACCAGGCTCTTGGAAAACAAAGCCTAGCTGTTTGTTTTGGTGGGTTGGAGGTCTCGCCCTGAGGGCCTGGCAGAGGCACTCCAGCATGGCACAGCATGGGGTGGAGTGATAATTGGAGCCCCGGGCCTGGCAGAGGCAGGAGCCTCACTCATCCCACCCAGCCCTCAGCCCTTCCCAGCCTCCCCGGGAGGTCCACCCGGACCCTGTCGAGCTCTCACCCCGCTTTTCCTGACAGCTCTGGGAGTCCTGCCCACTGCAGGATGTGGGACAAGGCCTTTGACTGATGAGAGCAGTATTTGTTTAACTGATTCTGGATTTGAGCTCAGTCCGGGCTGAGGGTGTGCATGTGCATGGGTGTGAGTGTGCCCTGATGCACACAAGCGTCCACAAAGGAGGTGATGATCCCGCCTGGCACCTACTTGGCTTCTCCCAGACCCACTGGAGCAGAAGGAGCACTCCCCAGGGAACAGAACTGCCAGCCCAGGGACGCTGACACCCTCCTCCCATCCTCCCCACACTCCATCCCCTGACTGCCCTCCTTTTGGGGTTATCGCTTGCATGAATGTGGTATGGCATTTTATTAGTAACGACAAAAATATTTATTGGCCCCAAGTTTCTCATTTGTGCAATGGGGATGAGGATACCCACTTTATAGATGTTACCTCTCATCCTGATAAGAACCTCACGGGGGGTCTGTTTCCCCATTTTACAGATAAGGCTGTCAGGCTAAATGGCCACCACTTGCCTGAGAAGCCAGAGCTGGGAACAGAACCTGAAGTCAAATACACATCTATGGGGCGCTGAGCTCCCTGTGCCCCCAGCAGGAGGAGAGGATGGGGGGCTTTCGTGCAGGGCCTGGCAAGGTGTGTGTGTGTGTGTGTGTGTGCGTGCTCATGCATGGATGTGTGTGCACGTGGTCCATCACCAGCAGTCTGGCAAGGATGTTCTGTGCAGGATGTGACAGTCTCACCAGCTGAGGAAGGGCCCACTCATGCTTTCAGTTGCCATGGTGGGAGTGGGGTGTGCAAAGCTTACAAGTAGCCAGACATTTTAAAAATTGATATTTTTTTGAGATAATTGTAAAGCCATATGAAGCTGTAAGAAACAATAATGACCCCTCATAGCCTTTACCTGGTTTCCTCCGGGGTAACATTTTGCAAAGCTCTAGTATGATATCACAAACTGCATCTGGACATAGCTACAATCCACTGATGTTAATTCCAATCTCCCAGTTTTACTTGCGTGTGTGAGTGTGTGTCTCTCTGTGTGTGTGTGTGTCTGTGTGTGACGGGTAGGAGGGATTCTGGCCAGCTGAAGGGAAATATATGAGAAATATCTGAGGTGGTAACACACATCAAGCTTTTCTGGGCAGCGCCAAGACAGGGTTGCATGTAGGGGAAGTCCTTCCTGACAGATGTCTGTCCAGCGGCAATAGAATAATAGAGATGAGACCTCCCCTATCCAGAAGGGAAGGAGGGTAAGGGACCTCCTGAGAGAGAGGTGTCAGAGGGGGCGTCTGTGTTTAAGTGACGTCCTGCAGAGCCTCTGGGGTGCAGCAGCAGCTGGGACCTTATCAATAGGGAACAGCGGGGGTTAGGTTTTGTGGGAGATGCAAAACAGGCAATCTCTGAATGGCTAAACATTTGCCATTTGTGGGGCCTATTTTTGAAATAATAGCATGTGTAAAATTTGAGTTTGGCACCAGTGGGCTTTAGAGCTACCAGGTCTCAGCCTGCAGAAACTAAATAATGTAGGGTTCAACACACAGTGGCAGTCTTTGGCTCATCTATATAACTCTGTGTGCATGTGTGTGCATGTGCGTGTGTGTGTGTGTGTGTATGCACGCATGCACACTTGTCTGTCATGGTTTTCAAGCTAAGAAACTTCCAGAAAGTAAAACAGCAACTTGTAATGCTGAAAAATTAAAATATATTCCCATTCCTTCCCGTGAGTTTTTTTGTATAGGTTCATGGATCTTCCACCACAATCAGGGTGCTGGATGGTTTCAACACTGCCAAGCTCCCACTTGTTGGTAGTTTATAACTCATCACTAGCTCCTTTTACTCTCGGACCTAACCCCCAGCCACCACGAATCTGTTCTCCATTTCTAAAGTACTGCTGTTTCAAAACTGTTGTATAAATGGAACTATGCAACCATTTGGAATTGGCTTTTCTTGTTCAATAGGATCCCCTGGAGATTCCACCATGCTGCGTGCATGGAGTTCGAGAAGTGTTCCATAGCATGCATGCATGGCCATTTGGTTAACATGCACCTGTTGAAGGACATCTGGGCTGAATTCAGATTTTGGGTATTACAAATAAAGCTGCTATGAGCATTATGTATATGTTTTTGTGTGAATGGAAGTTTTCATTTCTCTAGGATAGTGCCCAGGGTCATATAGTAGTTACGTGTTTAGCTTTTTAAAGTAACTGCCTAATTGTTTTCTGGAGTGGCTTTATTTACCATTTGACATTCCCAAGAGTGTGAGTAACCCGGTTCTCCACATCCTCCCAAGCTTTTGGTATTGTCACTATTTTTTATTTTAGCCACTCTGATAGGTGTATGGTGATAATCTTGTGGTTTTAATTTGCATTTCCCTAGTGGCTAATGACATCAGCTGTCTTTTCATGTACTTATCAGTCATTTGTGTACTTTGTTTAATGAAATGTCTTGTGTTATTTGTTCATTTTCTGACTGTATTTTTTTTTAACTGTTGAGTTTTGATAGTCTCTCTATGTTCTAGATACTTGCCCTTTCTCAGATATGTGGTTTGCGCATATTTTCTTGCAGTCTGCAACCTGTCTTTTAATCTTCTTTATGTGTGCTTTCACAGAACAAAGTTTTAAATTGTGTTGAGGTCTAATTTATCAGTTTTTCTTTTATGGATGATGCTTTGGGTGTCAAGTCTAATAATTCATTGCCTAGTCCTAGATTCTGAAGATTTTCTTTCATTTTTTTCCTGAAAGTTTTCTTGAGTTGTTTTACATTTAAGTCCATGATCCATTGGTTGTTGTTTTGTTTGTTGGTTGGCTTTTGCTTTTGGAAAAGACTATCCTTCCATTGAATAGGTTTCACACTTTTGTCAAACATCACTTGTGCATATTTGTGTGGGTCTATTTCTGGGTTCTCTATTCTGTTCTGTTGATCTATGCATCTATCTCTGCACAATGCCACAGTGTCTTGTTTACTGTAGCTTTAATATCAAGTTACTCTCACTTTAGTTTTACTTATTTCAAGATTGTTTACTATTCTAGTTCCTGTGTCTTTCCACATACATTTTAGAATAAATTTGTCTGCATTAAACTTTGCTGGAATTTTATAGAAATTACATTGAATCTATCAAACAATTTGAGAAATAATTGGTATCTTTACTATTTTAAGTCTTCCAATCCATGAACATGGAATGTCTCTTCATTTAAGTCTTCTTTGATTTCTTTCATCAGTATTTCACCCTGTAGATTCTGTATATGTTTCATTAGTTGCATGTGTAAGTATTCCATTTTCTTTGGAGTAACTGTAAATGGTATTGTGTTATAAATTTTGCTTTCTGGACTTCACTGTTAGTGTATAGAAATGTGATTGATTTTTTTGTGTTGATCTTGTATCCTGTGATTTTGCTGAACACATTTGTTAAGTCTAGGAGGTTTTGTGTATGGCGTAGATTCTGTGAGATTTTCTAAGTAGACAATTATGTCATCTTCAAATATAGGTGGTTTTATTTCTTTCTTTCTGAACTTTTTGCTTTTTATTTTTTTTTCTTGCCTTATTGTAGTGGCTAGAACTTCTAGTTAGCACCATATTGAATAACAGTGGTGAGAGTGAATATCTTTGTTTTATTCCTGATTTTAGGGAGAAAACATCTGGGTTTTCACCATTAAGTATAATGTTAGCTATAGTTTTGGGGAAGATATTCTTTAACAAGTTGAGGTAATTGCCCTCAATTCCTAATTTTCTAAGAGATTATAAAAAATTATGAATGGGTATTGCGATTTTCTCAAATGCTTTTTCCGCACCCATTGATATGATTATATAATTGTTCTTCTTTAGTTTGTTGATATGGTAAATTACACAGATGAAATTTCAAATGTTGAATCAGTTTTGCTTCCATGAAGTAAATTCCATTTGGTCACGGTGTACAATTCTTTTTATACATTGTTGGATTTCTTTTTAGTTTCGTTGAGGAATTTTGCATCTACATCCATGAGAGATATTGAATTGCGGTTTTCTGTTTGATTTTGGTATCAGAATAATTCTGGTCTCATGAAATGAGTTGAGAAGTATTCCCTCCTTTTCTGTTTTCTGGAAGAGACTTGTACAATTGATGTTAATTCTTTAAATGTTTGACAGCATTCCCCAGTGAAATAATCTGGTTCTGGATATCTCTTTTTCGAGACCTTTTAAAAGATGAATTCAATTTCTTTGATGATTATAGAGCTGTTCAGATTGTCTATTTTGTCTTAGTGGGTTTTCGTACTTTATAGTTTTCAATGAATTGGTTCATTTCTTCTACGTTGTCAGATTTCTGAGTGTCAAGTTGTTCATAGTACTCTGTTACTATCTTTTTCATGACTGTAGGATCCGTGGTGATATTGATGATTTGTGTCTTCACTCTTTTTTGTTGGTCTTGCTAGAGGTCTATTAATTTCATTTTTTTAATAACTGATTTTTTGTTTCATTCATTTTTCTGGGGGTTTTCTATGTTTCATTTCATTGACTTCTGTTCATTTCCTTCCTTGTGCTTGCTTTGAGTTTATTTTGCTCTTATTTTGCTAGTGTCTTGACAGAAGAAACTTGGGTTATTAATTTGAGTTTATTGATTGGGTTATTTCTAACATGTTATAAATAATAAATACAAATATAAATTATGCTAATGTGTTATAAATAATAAATACAAATACAAATTGTGCCATAAAATTTCCTCTCAGCGTTGCTTTAGCTGCGTCACACAAACGTATTTTTAAAATTGCCTTTGAGACTTCCTCTTTGACTCATATTATTTAGAAGTGCGTTGTTTAATTTCCATGTGTACAAAGATTTTCTTGTGTTTTTCTTATTGATTTCATTATGGTCAAAGAGCACACTCTGTATTATTTCAATTTTCTTAAATTTGTTAAGATTTGTTTTATGGATCAGGATATGGCCTAACTTGGTGAATGTTTCATTTGACTGCTTAGAAAATATGTATTCTGCTACATTTGGATGCAGTATTCTATACATGTCAATTAGATCTTGTTGGTTGATTATGTTGTTCACAATACTATATCTTTGCTGATTTTCTGTCTAGTAGTTCTATCAGTTGCTGAAAGGGGGATGTTATGTCCCCAGTTATCATTGTGACCTTATCTATGTTATCTTTTAGCTCTATCAGTTTTTGCTTTATGTATTTTGAGGCTCTGTTGTGTGGTATATATTTGTTTAGGATCATTGTATCTGCCTGATTGTTTGTTCCTTTTCTCATTATGCAATATCCTTTTTTTTTTTTTTTTTTTGCCTCTATAAATTCTTTTTCTCTGAGGTATACTTTATCTGTTATTAATACAGCCACTCCCTTTAAAAAATTAATGTTTGCATGGTATGTCTTTTTCCGTACTTTTACTCTCAACCTATATACATCATTGAATTTGAGGAGAGTTTTTCGTAAGCAGCATATAATTGGTTATTTTTCTAAAAAACTACTGCCTCAATCTCTGTCTTTTTGGTTGGAGTATTTAGAACATTTACATTGAAGGTAATATTGTGATATTAATACTTAAGTTTAACATTTAATGCTCTATTTTCTATTTGTATTCTCTAGTTTTACTTCCTCTTTTTCCCTTTTGTTGCCTTTGGACAGGTTACTTGAGCACATTTTAGGATTCAATCTGACTTACTTATAGTGCTTTTTTGGGAATATATCTGTATAGTTTTTTAGTGCTTGCTTTGATATTAAAATATACATGTGTGACTTATAACAATAGTCTGTCAACTATTGTAAGATGTTTGTCAACATCTTACCACTTTGAATCAAGTGTAGAAACCTTACTTATATTTAGGTCCTTTTATCTTCCCCACACTAAATAGAATTGTCTTGGGTGTAAAATGGTGTTATAATTTTTGTTTCAATCATTAAATATGATTTATACAATCCATGAGAAAAAGGGCAGTCTTTTATAGCTATCCATATTTTTTCCCTTTCTATGTTTTCTTCTTTATTCCTTGTGCTCCAAAATTCTTTCTTTTATCACTTATCTGTTTGAAGAACTTCCTTTACCCAATCTGTAATGGTAGGTCTATCACAATAAGTTCTTTTGGTTATCCTTCTACTTAAAATGTTTTAATTTCTCCTTCATTCTTGAAGTATAGTTTAATTGGACATAGAATTCATGGTTGACATTTATTTTCTTTCAACACTTGAAACAACTTGTGCTTGTTTGTACCCTCTTTGCACCCTCCCTTATTTCAGATAAAAAAATCTAGTGTCGTTTGAGTTGGTATTCCCTTATAGATATCTTCCTCACTGCTTTCAACATTTTTATTTGTCTTCAGTTTTCAAAAGATTAAGATGTGTCTTGGTGTGAAATTCTTTGGGTTTATCCCGTTTGGTTTTTGTTCAACTTCTTGGCTCTGGAGATTTGTCTCTGTTGCCTAATTTGGGAAGTTTTCAGCCAATACTCTTGGAGCCTCACTCTTTCTCCTCTCACTCTGGTACTTCACTGATATAAATGTTGGATCTTTCATCGCAGACCTATAGGTTTCTGAAATTCTGTTTATCTTTTCTCTCTGATGTCTAGATTGAGCAAATTCTATTGTTTTGTTTCGTTTATCTGATTCCACCTTCTATAATCTCCATACTACTATTGAACTTATCTGGAAAGATTTGTATTTGTTATTACATTATTACTTTTATTTCTTATTATGTATTTCCAATTTCCATTTGGTTCTTTTTATTTATTTATTTCTATTATTATTTTTTTTGACGGAGTCTCGCTCTGACCCCCACGCTGGAGTATGGTAGCACAATCTCAGCTCAGCTCACTGCAACCTCTGCCTCCAGGGTTCAAGCGATTCTCCTGCCTCAGCTTCCCAAATAGCTGGGACTATAGGCACATGCCACCACGCCCGCCTAATTTTTGTATTTTTAGTAGAGATGGAGTTTCACCATATTGGCCAGGCTGGTCTTGAACTTATGACTCAGGTCAACCACTCGCCTGAGCCTCCCAAAGTGCTGGGATTACAGGCAGAAGTATTTTATTTTTTTGTTATGGAGTCATGCTTTGTCCCCCAAGCTGGAATGCAGTGGTGCGATCTTGGCTCGCTGCAACCTCTGCCTCCCAGATTCAAGCAATTCTCTTGCCTCAGCCTCCTGAGTAGCTGGTACTACAGGCGCGTGCCACCATGCCCGGCTAATTTTTGTATTTTTAGTAGAGACGGGGCTTCACCGTGTTGGCCAGGCTGGTCTTGAACGCCTGACTTCAAGATCTGCCTGCCTTGGCCTCCTAAAGTCCTGGCATTACAGGCGTGAGCCCCCGTGCCCAGCAGACAGAAGCATTTTTATTTTTGAGACAGAGTCTCACTCTGTAGTCCAGGCTGGAGTACAGTGGTGTGATCTTGGCTCACTGCAACCTCTGCCTCCTGGGCCCAAGTGATCCTTCCACGTCAGCCTCCTGAGTAACTGGGCCTCTAAGGTGTGTGCCACCACACCCAGCTAAGTCTTGTATTTTTTGTAGAGGTGGGGTTTTGTCAGGTTGCCTAGGCTGGTCTTGAACTCTGGACCTCAAGTGATCCACCTGCCTCAGCCTCCCAAAGTGCTGGAAATACAGGCATGAGCCACAGTGGCCTGGCCTGAAGCATTTTTACAATGTTTGTTTGAAAATCCTTGTCAGATAATTCCAACATCTGATTCATCTTAGTGTTGGTGTTAATTGTCTCTTCTCACTCAAGTTGTGATTTTCTTTTGGTTCTTGGTATGATAGATGATTTTTTATTGTATCTTGGACATTTTTTCTATGACACATTAGGAGACTCTGGGTCTTATATAAATCTTTTATTTTAGCATGCAGTCATGCTATTTAGGTTTGGCATGCAGTCTACTTCTATCAGTCGTGGTTCGAATGTCTCTTCAGAGCCTTTGTGCTGTGACTTTGGTCTGCCTGGTTTATGTGGCTCTGCTGAGGCTCCCACTGGTCTCTGCTGATGCTGCCTGTGGGGTGGAAGAAGTTTCTCTAGGTTGGGTTACCCCGTGTTTCTTTGGGGAAGGAGGAGTGACACCACCACTCTACTGGTGCCCTCTGGATGTCCAGGTGTCTCTGGGTTGGGGTGGAGAGTCTTGGACCAAAAGGCCTCTAGACTGGGCCACTTGCTGCATCTGGGCCCCTCACGGGCCTGCCCAGTTGTTGCTGGTTAGGGAAGGAAGAAGAGCTTTTGTGGACTAAGCTGCCTACGGTAGCCTTTCATGCTGGCTCTGCCTGCCACCTGCCCTGCCATCTCTCAGGGAAAAAGGGAAGTCTCAGGCTCATGAGGAAGCAGAGCATCTCCTTTGCCACTTATTCTGATGGGTCTTCTAATCCATCACTCTTGCTATTGGCGTCGGGCTTGCCTGATATGCACACACGTGCGTGTGTGTGTATGCGGGACTCCCACTGAGTCTGGGGGAGGTGTAGCCCACCTGGGCTGCCTTCTGTTGCTAGGTTGGGATTGGGAAACGCTGAGCCTGGGTGGCTGTCTCCTGTTGGGTGGCAGATGCAAGACCCCCTGCCACTGTGCAGTTCTTCAGTCCTGGAGTCCCAAACCAGTTTAATTTCTTCTACCTTTTTCAGAGACCTCCTTTGGTAGCTTGTGTCTTGCACAATTTCCCAGGCCCCAAGTGAACTTAGTGAGAGGAGCAGGGGAAGCAGGTCCTGAACTATCTCCATTGAACACCATCGCCTTTGTTCCAGTACTCTCTTCCTTGGCCCCGTCACAGATAAACCTATGAGGTAGCAGGAGAGGAGACAGTGGGGTGAAAGGCAAGGAGAGTTGACTTAAGAGATCCAGATGTGACTTTGCTCCTAGCTCTGCTAGGACAACTGGTTCTCTTTTCCACTCTGGGTCTTGATGGGGTTCAGGATATGCTACCCTGAAGTGTGAAACCTTGGCGTTTGAGGAAGCAGTAGAAGCAGGAAGGTCCCTCGACTCCCTTGACACCTTTCTCCCCTAAAGCAGGTCATAAAACCGAGGATGTTCTGACCTTCCCGAGGTAAGTCACAAGCCCCTCACTGAAGAGGTACCCTCTTTATACCTAGAGGAAGGGGACGTCTCTATCTCTGAAGACACAGGGTGACAGAGAAGAAACTAAACAGACCGGCCTTGCTGACCTCCCCCAGGTTATTGCCGTAGATTACACTTCTCCATGACCACCCACTTCATCAGACCTAGTAAAAAGTACACAGGCTTCCCTGCTTGAGTCTTCCTTTCCTTATGAAGGCTCCTGTGTCAGATAAACCTTATATTAATCTGTGCTTTTCTCTTGCTGATCTGTCTTTTATTACAGGGGCCTTAGCCAGGAACCTATCAGTGGGTGAAGAAAATATATTTTTTTCCTCCCTTACAGCCTTATTTCTTCATCCATAAAATGAAATGAGAGGTCTGGGGTTGAGCAAGGTGACCTTGAAGACCTTCCCAGTGAGGATGTCCTGGATGGGTGATGCTGCGTGGTGTCTCTGTGCCAAGGATGGTGTCCTTAGTGGGTGCAAGTCCAGGGAGCAGGAGTGAGGGGCAGGGAGTGAGCCAGGATGGAGCAAGAGCCCACAGGAGGGTGACCCACTGAGCTGCAGCCCCTGAGAAGCTCCACCCAGGCCTCAGGGCAGGGAGAAGGAGAGAAGGGAGGAGACATTTGCCCACTGGTCCCGTGTGCCCCCAGGTAAAGGTCTGTCCTGTAGGGTGCTAACTCACTGTTTCTCTGGGCTGCACGTGTGTGCAGATGCCTGGGGCTCCCCAGGAATGTTAACAGAGAAGCTCAGTGGCAGGGAGAGGCGAGGGTGAGGGCAGGGGGCGAGGCACTTCATTCTCATGTGTGTGGAGTTGGTTAGAGACCACACACGGAGTGGAGCAAGAGGTGGGCAAGGCAGGGAAGATCTGAAGCAGTGTCCTGGGCACTCTCCTCAGCATCAGCGGCACTCATGCAAAGCATTGTGCTGTATATAAATGATTCGATTATTGCTGGTCTGCTTCTTCAGCATTCGGGCACACATGGCCCTCTTTTTATTGACTATGACCCATGGAGCAACTGGCTCCCATTTCCGAGGTGGTGGAGGCAGGGCACTGCCTCCAGCATGGCGTCCTCCACGCATGGCTGGCAGATGGTGCCGCTTCTGGGCCATCCTGGCAGTTCCCCATTGCAGGAACCCCTGTGGTCTGTCACGTTGGTCCTCTGATGTGGAGCTGTCTGTGTGCACTTGGGCGCCAGCCCTCCCCTCTGCACAGAACTGCCCGGGGCTGGCTCCTCACCTGCCCAGCACTCACATGCATGGCAGCTGCACCCCAAATACTTGTTCAATGAAGTATGGGGGGTGCAGCATCGGAAATATCACTGCTAGTGCCTCATTGCTGCTGGGTTTCAGGGGCATCCCCGTGAGTCCTGGGCTGTGGGCTGATTGCTGAGATGAAGACCCGTGCAAGCAGTTGGGGAGAAATCCTGGAGTCACAGGGAAGACATGTGCCTGGTAACTGTGCCAGTCTGCAGCAAGTCAAGGAAAAACAATTTTTTTTTTTTTTGGCTTCTGGCAAGTGGTGGTGGCTCAGGCTATGGTTCCAATCAGGACATATGGTGGAACTAACGAATATCTTCCACCGTGCATTGTCAGCCAAATTTAGTATGGAGAGGATGTGAGGTTTTCTTTGATGATGATAATGGCAGTAGCTCCCATCTCCTAAGCACCTACTAGGTGTCAGATCGTGGCCACGTTGTTGCCTTTTGTCCTCACTACAGTCAAGGGTAGGCATCATCACTGGATCCCGTTGGCTCTGACCGGGAGTTTGGAAGTTCCTTTATTCACGTGGAAGGTGGGGCCTGGGTCCTCTGGGTTGAACTGAACACTGGCCGTAGGTGAGGCCTGTGTGAGTGGTGTGTTGCACCAGGGAGGGGTGTGGAGGGGTGAGGGTGGGAGGTAGGAGTGCCAGGAGTTGGGGCCCCATCCTCAGAGCAAGACGCAGCCCCCCAGGACCCATAGGAAGTGGAGAGCCTGGCATCAGCCTGGCCCCGGGCAGACCCGCGTCCACCAGCTGAGCCAGTTCTCGGAGTCTGGAGAACCTGGGTTTTAGTCCCCTCGGTCAAGTCCCCGGGGCTTTGTAGGGCCTGAAGCCAGGTGGGGCCCTGAGGAGGGGAGAGTGGAGGATGGGAGTGGTGCTGGGCAGGCGCCCCTGGCCCTGCCCAAGGAGCTCAGAGCTCAGTGGCAGGAAATGAGGGTTGAGGCAGATGACTTCAGGAGCTGATGTTGTGTGATGTGGAGGTCATTTGCTGCAGGCATGGGTGGGCTGGAAAAGGCAGTCGGGGGCTGGGGCTGGCTGACGTGGGGGTGGCTGGGCAGGCCCAGCCTTCAGGCCAGCATCACGTGAGTTCCTAGGTCTTTTAGTTTTTCTTTCTTTTTTTTTTTTTGAGCTAGAGTTTCACTCTTGTTACCCAGGCTGGAGTGCAATGGCGTGATCTTGGCTCACCGCAACCTACGCCTCTTAGGTTCAAGCGATTCTCAGCTTGAGCCTCACGAGCAGCTGGGATTACAGGCCTGCGCCACC
The DNA here is from genome assembly GCF_007565055.1 of Rhinopithecus roxellana. Lineage (NCBI taxonomy): Eukaryota > Metazoa > Chordata > Mammalia > Primates > Cercopithecidae > Rhinopithecus > Rhinopithecus roxellana. The sequence continues at coordinate 120,249,759 of NC_044562.1, forward strand.
ATGCCTGGCTAATTTTTTTTTTTTTTTTTTTTTTTTTTAGTAGAGATGGGGTTTCTCCATGTTGGTCAGGCTGGTCTCAAACTCCTGACCTCAGGTCGTCTGCCCACCGTGGCCTCCTGAAGGGCTAGGATTCAGGCATGAGCCACTGCGCCCAGCCTTTTGGTCTTCTAGTTTTCAGGAGAAGTCAGAAACCTCCCTCATTTTATGTGGTATTTACTGAGTTTCATATGTTGATAAGTAATTAACAAGCAAACAACAAACCCACTGTAGGGCTAAACAAGACCCTTTGCTGGATGGATGTCCTGTGGGTGTCAGTGTGTGTGTCTGGTGCTGGTGGCTTCATGTCCATACATTGTGAAGCCAAATCCTGAAGAGCAGGGGCTGTGGGCACCTGGACTGGCACTGCCACCTGGTGCCCATCTCCTGGTGCCCATCTCCTGGCACTGCCCCCTGGTGCCCATCTCCTGGTGCCCATCTCCTGGCACTGCCTCCTGGTGCCCATCTCTGTCCCCTGCCACCCTGTGCCACCTCCCAGTGTGCAGCGCAGCCTGGTCCGCAGAGGCCGTCCGCTAACCACTCCCGGGGACACAGCTGCTCTCCATGCACTTCCGTGACTGTCCTGCAGGGGTCTGCCGCTTCATGTTGCACAAGTAGGTGTGTGAGTGTGTGAATGTGATTGTGTGTATGAGTGTGAGCGTGAGGTATAGGTGTGAGTGTGGACACCTGCATATGAGAGAGAGCCCGTGCACGGGACAACTTGGAGTGTGAGGCGTGAGCATGAGTGGGTGTGTGTGTGACGGAGTGCGTGCGTGTGTGCCTGTGTGTGAGTGACCATTGTGTCAAATCTCCTCAGAGTCTGGGGTGGTTTGCAAGCCAAGCCCCTTGGCTCCAAATCTCAGGGGGCAGGACCCCTGCCTGCCCACTGTGATTCCCTCCATTCCTCTCCAAAATGCTCTCCCCACAATGAAGGGGCCTCAGCCTTTCCCTGTCTCTGGCGTCAGGCTTGGGCCTGGGCTCCCAGCACTTCTGTCTGGACCACTGGCTCCTGGGGCCCTGAGTCACTGTGTCAGAAGCTCGACTGCCCTGTGGAGAGACACGAGATCACCAGGTGGGGATGGGGGCCCGCCGTCCCCACCCATGTGCCGGGTATGAGAGTGGGCATGTTCTGGACCTCTAGGCCAGCTGTGCTGCAGGCTGAGCCCCACAGAACCACCTCCATCGCCCAACGTCACATCACGCCGAGCAGAAGAATCGCCCAGCTGAGTCCTGCTCCAACTCTGACCCCCTGGACAGTGACATATGATCATACGGTGTGTTTTAAGCCACTGCATCTTGGGATGGTTTGTAAAATAGCAGCAGATAAGCAGAATAATCAATTCCTTTAATATTTCCCAAATGGTAATGTGTCATGTTTGGTAAAGGGTTTCTTTCAGGCTGCTTCAAATTAGAAAGAACCATGTCAGCAAATTGTGACAATAAAAAAAAAAAAAAAAAAAGCAGCAGCCTGAATCCCAGTGAGACACAGGCTAGCTCATTCATTTAGATTCAATTCTAATGATGATGACTTATTTTTCCCCTGTTAGCAGCATCACTGGTAACTAAAGTTAGCCTTGGCTCAAAAATCAATGTATTATTTTAGAGCCCAAAGCAGGCAGGGAGTGAGCTGACGACTGACAGCAGGGCTGCAGTCTCTCCTCCGCTGCTGCCTCCTGGGGAGCCGTGTGGAGCTGGTGGCCAGTAGCCCTGAGGATGAGCAGGAGCCCCCAGCAGGCTTTCTACCTTCTCGGCCATGCCTTGCTTGATATGGTGAGGCACACGTGTCAGCCAGCCCTTGGTGGTGTGGGCTGACTTGTGCTTGTCCCCTGAAACTCCTATACTAAAGTCCTCACCCGCAGGAACTCAGAAAGTGACCTTATTTGGACCCAGGGTCCTTACAGAGGTAGTCAAGGTCAAATGAGCCCTAATCCAGCCACTGGAGTCTTTACAAGAGGAGATGAGGACACACAGAGGGAGGTGACACGAAGTCACAGGACATCTGCAAGACACAAGGAGAGGCTGGGGACAGAGCCTTCCCTCATGCCCCTCAGAGGGCACCTTGATTTTGGAATCCCAGCCTCTAGAGCTGTGAGACAACAAAGCTGGGGTGTTTAAGCCACCTGCTGTGTGGCACTTTGTTCTGGCAGCCCGAGCTGACCAGGACACTTGGCGTGTTCATGCTGACCACAGCTGCATGTGTGGGGGCAGCCGTGAGCTTGCCTGGCCGCACGCCTGGGTGCTCCTGCCTGGTTGCCCTCCAAAACGGCTCTCCCCATGTCGCAGTGAGGTAGGCTGTGTACGCTTGTCCCAGGCTGGACCCTGCACCTTCCTCAAGAGAGCGGTTTGGGGCCACCTCCACTCTGTCCAGTGACCCTTCACTTCCTTTGTGAAATTTCTGTGCTTTGTGGCTTCCTTCCTATGAGGTTGGGGTCCCATCATGGGGACAGCCAAGAATGACACTCCAGCTGGGTCCTTGGTTGCCCCACTTCTTAGTCTCACTGGTGAGAAACCCCCAAGCTGGAGTAGCCCCATGAATTCAAAATCGAAGCCACTAGCAACTGTCAGCGGCTCCCGGCAATTTTGTTCCAAGTCACAGTGGTCCTGCCCCGGCTCAAGGGAGGCGCCGTGCAGAGGGGGCTCCTGGCTGGCCTCGGAATAGTGCAGCGCAGTGGGCAGAGGCTTCAGGGAGGCAGGCCATGGGAGGATGGCCCTGGTGAGCAAGGAGCGGGCCCCACCCAGACGGCCATGGGCACAGAGTCCCTGGGGAGCTGCGGAAGTCCTGGTGGAGGAAGAGGGCAGCTCAGGTCAGAAGGGGAGAGGGGAGGCTGGGCAGCAGCCCTGCCACATCCCTGGGACCCGATGGTGATGGTCACACAGCAGCTCCAGGAAGCAGATTCTGAGAGGGTGTACTGGGAAGGACGACTTTTAGGGAATTATCTTGGCATCAAGCAGGGGTGGGAAGGGGTAAGGTGGGATGCCAAGCAGACCAATTTTAGCCTTGGCTGATGGCCAGGGAGCAGTGGGCAGAGTGGCCCACAGAGGCTTCCCCTGGTGGGCGAAGAAGGCCCTTGGGTGTGGGCTGTCTGGGGAGGTGGCCTTGGCTGGCAGCTCTGTAGCTGAGCAGACCCCACGGTGGCCGGCAGCCCTCTCAGCAGCCTGCTGACCACTGGGACTTGACTGCTCTTCAGGACCCCTCAGGTGTGCCCCCCACCAGCCTTCTATGCCTGGTACTCAGGGGCCCCAGGGGAGCCCATCAGATGCTGGCACGTGGGCCCCACTGCTTCTCATCCGGCACCTGCTTCCTTTGCCTCCCAGGCCAGGGGGAGGCTCTGGCCAGGCTCTGGCCAGTTCCAGAGATGCCCACACGGCCATGGCCTCAAGAGCTTGTTCAGCTGTGTGGAGCCAGCGCACGGTCATGGGGCCTGCTGGGCCCTGCCCTGCCTGCCTACCCTGGAGCACAGCCATCTGGCTGGGCAGCCCCTTGGCGGGCAGCTGTGCATGTCCTTAGCCCTTGGTGCTGGCCCTCGGGGCCCACGGCCTCAGCCTGGCACACCTGTCATGACTGTATCACTCATCTGAGCATGGCCACTGCCCAGGCTGCTGCCGGGGCTGCTCCTGCCTGGGCCAGGCAGGTTCCAGGAAGCGGAGCCTGGGGAGCTGGGAACAGAGGCTGTGGTGCCAAAGGCAGAGGTGGAAGGAGTGGGAGCAGCTTCAGAGGTGCAGAGACGGGGAGAGGCCACCGAGGAGCGCCACCTTCCAGGGCTGGACCACGGGCCGGGCCACACGTTGACCTGTCTCCAAGCAGCTCCTGTCTTGCTGCCCCTGCGCCCTGGGGTGTGGTTCAGGAAAGGCCACCTGCGCCTCTCAGCATAGGCAGGGCCAGCCAGGCCTGCAGTGGTGGCAGCTCCATCCAGTCAGAGGCCTGGTGAGTCCCAGGGGATGCCACTGCCCTCTTGGTCAGTTCAGCCATCACAGGATGGCACCAGGGGCCCCTCCAGCCAGACACTCAGCCCCTCTCATTATCTTCCCAGTGCCCTTCCTGCTGTCTGTGATCTTTGCTGTTTTTCTGTCTCTTGAATTTCCCTGACATTCCCTGCTCCTCTGTGCTCGGGGTTCACAGTCTGGAGGGGCCTTCTGTGGCTGGGCGCTGCTGGTGGGCACTGGCGAGGGGTGTGTGGACACAGCCTGGCTGAGGCCTGGGCAGGGAGCTGCTAGATGTGGCCTTGAGCCCTCTCTTGAGCGTTCCCCTTCCCGCTCCCCAATCCTCATCTCGATTTTCCCCAATCCAGTAACGAACTCAGCAGCAGTCCATCTCATGGACAAAGTGACCATCTCACACAGACGGCGAGAGCCCCCAACCTCCCAGGAGCACAGAGCGGGAGCTGAGGCTGAGGCTGAAGCTGGGGGTGGGGGTGGGGAAAGCACCTCCTGAGGGCAGTTTGCTCTAGGGAGCAAGAAGGAACTGGAGGGGGGATTCCTGGGTCTCATCCGGAAAAGGCAGAAAAGGCCGCAGGCCAAGCTGAGGCGGGGCTTTGAGGGGAAGGCCCCCTGTGAGAATCTGCCCTGGGGTGCCCTTGAACCTGCAAATCATGGTTCCTCCCCAGAGAGGCCCTGAGGCTTTATTTATGTGGCCCCAAATTGGCCACTACTTAAGGTCCATTTTAGGGGAATGGCTATCTAAATTGTGGAGTGACTAGAATGAATACCCCTCAGCCATTCAAAGGTTTACTAAACATACGAATCCACATAATAAAATGCTCATCCTAGAAGCTTAAGTACAAAGAGCAGGCTACAAAATGGGGCCCTTCTTGCAATTTTGCTTTGTAAACAAACAGAAGTTATGCAGAGAAACAAGTCTGGAGGAAGCACTAGACCAATGTGGGAACAGTGAGTTTACGAGTTATTTACATTTTTCCTTTCCTTCCAGTGAGTTTGTGCATTGCTTACTTTTTTCTTTTCTTTTTGCCCTTGGGAACCAGTGTGTGATGTGGGCAGCTGATTAGAATGAAGGCGAGACAGCCAGGGAAAGCTTTACTGAACCTATGAATTCATACAAAAAAGCAGGCTACAAAAGCATGCCCTGTCCTTGGAATTTTCCTTTGTAAAAAGCAGGAGTTATCCTAGTGGGGTAGGTGGGCCCTGGGGGTGTAGAGGAAGAGGCTCAGGAGTTAGACCTGGGGGCAAACCCAAGTCAGGAGGAGGATTCTTTTCAGAGGACTTTCTCCGTTTCCGGAGTGGAGTCGGGCAGGCGCTCCCACACCCCTGTTCTGGTTCCCTTAGAGAAGCAGTGCAGGAAAAAGTGCAGTAGCTGCCGGCGGGACCCGGCCCTCCCCTCTCTCCTGAGGTGGCCTGGCTGGGTCTAGGCCCTACTAGGCGATTTGCCAGCAAGGGCGAGTCAAGGTTCTTGTGGTCCCCTGTGTCCTCTCATGTATAGTCGGAGTAGTAACCTGCTGACTTAGCTGGCACCCTCCTGTTACCGGAAAGGGGTCCCAATCCAGACCCCAACAGAAGGTTCTTGAATCTTGCCCAAGAAGGAATTTGGGGTGAAGTGAAAGCAAGTTTATTAAGTAAGCAAAGGAATAAAGAATGGCTACTTCATAGGCAGGGCAGCCCTGAGGGCTGCTGCTTGTCCATTTTTATAGTTATTTCTTGATGATATGCTAAACAAGGGGTGGATTATTCACGCCTCCCCTTTTTAAACCATACAGGGTAACCTCCCGGCAGTGCCATGGCATCTGTAAACTGTCACGGCGCTGGTGGGAGTGTAGCAGTGAGGATGACCAGAGTCACTCTCGTCACCATCTTGATTTTGGTGGGTTTTGGCTAGCTTCTTTACTGCAGGCTGTTTCATTAGCAAGGTCTTTATGACCTGGATTTTGTGCTGACCTCCTGTCTCATCCTGTGACTTAGAACGCCTGAGAATGACTTAGAATGCAGCCCAGTAGATTTCGACCTTGTTTTACCCAGCCCTCTGGTTCACACGCCTCTGACACTCCTGCCGGGGGTGCAATGTCTTGTTTGCCTGGCGTGCGGCAGCTCCACATGGGGCTTCATCCGAGGTCTGGTGCTGGAGAGTTCAGGGAAATACAGGATGGCAGAGGGGAATTAGGGGCAGGATGGGTTCCCAATGCCTCATCCAGTGGCCATCTGGGGGCAGGGTTGGATGCTGCTGGTGCCTGACTCTAGTTCGTGAGATGAGTGAGGAATGACTAAATAGTCTCTGGGAGCCTTGGGCAGACATTTGCTTTTGGCTGAGGCTGGCACCCCAGGGTGGCCACCCTAACTGCCCAGAGTCTACCTTCCTGTGCCTGTGCAGCCCCCCTGCTTCTGCAGTTAGGACCTCTCTAGGCTGTTCCTGGGGTGCTGGGGAGTTCTCCTCCTGGCAGGCCCTGGTGTGAGCACGAAGCTGCATGACCATCAGTGACTCTCCAGTTCTCTTCCTTGCCTCCCCTCCTCTGACCCTTCCCTCACCACATGACTGCATTTTGGGGATGCCCAAAGCTCCCCAGGACAGTCCGTTTCCTGCTCTGTCTTCCCATGAAGCTGCCCCGTGCATGGCGCTCGCGTGAGGACACTCGGATGCAGGGATCACTCTGTGTCCTCAGATGAGCGCTGGATTTGTGCAGCAGAGACTGGCCCCTCTGCCTGGCAGTGGCACCATCTGCTCCCAGTCCCTCAGGCCTGCAGAGCTCCCATAGAGAGCCCGTCTGGCTTGGGGCCTCCTCCTCTTCTCTGCCAGGGGTCAGAGGGAGGTGGTGCAAGGGCCAGGTGGCACCCACCTGCTCCCCTCCTCTCTCATCACCAGGCAGCCCCCCACCAAGTCCCCGCTGTGGGAAGCTTGAGGGTGGCTGATTTGGCCAGGGGTGGGTGGTGGTCACCGGGCTGTTTGCTGATGATAATCCCAGGTCTCCACTTTTGGGGATGTGGAAGAGGACCCATCCTGGTTTCCCAGTGGTTGGATGGGGCAGAGTAAATGGTTCTGGCTTCGATGGTAGCAGAAGTGATGAGTTGAGGGTGGCCTCTAGGCTGGGCACTTAATTTCTAATGTGAGTCATCTCAAAATTCTTTCTGCCTTTTCTACTAAGCAGCCAAATTCCAGAGGAAAGACCCCAAACTCTAGCCTTGGCGTGAGGGAACATGTAGGGGAGCCCTGCCCTTCCTGTGGGATTCAGCGTGAGTGATACTGCATCTCTGATTGCTTTTCTACTTTTATTTTTTACAAAAGCCTACAGCACCCAGTATGCCCGGGTGGTCTCCCATCCAAGGACTAATCAGGCATGACCCTGTTTAGCTTCCGAGATCACACGAGATCGGGCATGATCAGGATGGTATGGCGTAGATGGTATCTCTGATTGAGTCACTACAATGAGGTTGCTGACTGTTTCAGGGCAGGAAAGCTGATCCCGACTGACACAGGCCCTGTGGAAACTGCCTCTTGTTCAGAAAGAAGGAGCTTCTCCTGGCTAGAGGAGTCCTGGTGATTCATGTGGTGCAACCCTTTACAGAAGGGGAAACTGAGGCCCAGAGCTGGAAGGATGGAGTCTCAGGTCACAGAGCCAGTTGGCTGGTGCCACAGCTGGGAGGCAGATTGCTTGCCTTGTTGGTATCTTCCTTGTTGAGTCACAATTGCTTCCAGAGACTGGATTTGTGGAAATGCTTCTAAAGCAGAACAGAAAAACAAATGGTCCGACTCTGGGGTGAGGGAGAGTTAATAAAGAGAATTTTTATTGAACACTCATTTTCAATCTTAGCCTGAGGCCAAGAAGACCATCCTGCTGCTATCACTGAGGCTGCAGGCTTCCCGGCAGGGGCGTAGCTGGGTTGCCCCCTGGACGCCTTTGAACAAAGTTTGCAGCCTTCTCTGAAGAGCACACTGAGGTCCCTGGGAGACCAGCCAGGGGAAGAAACGGGCTGGTGCTGGCTGGGCTCTTTCTGGACGGGCTCACATTGCCGCATGTAGGTTGTGTTAGCCTTGTCTTGTTCTTTTTTCTTTTCTTTTCTTTTCTTTTTTTTTTTTTTTGAGACGGAGTCTCATTCTGAGCCCAGGCTGGAGTGCAGCAGCATGATCTCAGCTCACTGCAACCTCCACCTCCTGTGTTCAAGCGATTCTCCTGCCTCAGTCTCCCGAGTAGCTGGGATTATAGGCATGCGCCACCACACCCGGCTAATTTTTGTATTTTTAGTAGAGATGAGCTTTCACCATGTTGGCCAGGCTGGTCTCGAACTCCTGACCTCAAGTGATCCACCCTCCTTGGCCTCCCAAAGTGCTCAGGGATTACCGTCGTGAGCTACCGCGCCTGGCCAGGCTTGTCTTGTTCTAAAGGCGAGTGCACGGAGGTTTGCAAACATTGACTTGTCCGGGATCACACAGCTGGTAGGTGATAGAGCTGAGTTTGAACATGGGTGGTGTGGCCCTACGACTGGTTCCTGGAGCAGTCAGCTGCAGCCTGGCTCAGCATCCAGGTTTTGCCACCTTTGAGCTGTGTGTCCATGGGTGTTGCTTCACCTCTGAGGTTGTTTCCTTGCCCCTCAGGTGGATTCTAGGGCAGATGCTAAGCCTGCCATCTTGGTGTTCCCATGAGTTTTGCAGACAACGTGTGTGAATGCTGGTTAGGGTCAACGCAAGGCAGGCAAGGCTCATGCATGTAGAGTCCTGGGAGTTCCTCCAGCACAGACCCTCCTGGGCGATCCGCTTCTTCCACCCTCGGACCTGTACCCAGCAGCTTCCCCGGAAGAGAAGCCCAATTTCCCTGAGGCTTTGGCGGCAGTTCCCAGAAAGAGCTGGCCCCTTCTGGGAAGGAAGGAGGAGAGAGGGTGGTGGCAGGGAGCAGCTGGTGGCTGAGCAGAGAGGTCAAGGGAGGGGAGCGGACGCTGCCGGGAAGCGCATATTGATTTCCTCCTTTTAAAAATGGACTCAAGTGGAATCATTCATAATGTGCCCTCCCACCGCTGACAATACCCATTCCCATCACTGTCAGGGAAATGGATTTGCAGCACTCTCGGAAAAAGCCAACACGTTGCCGGAGACGAGCAGAGGCGGCTTGGTTCCATCCCCAGACGCTTTCTGGTGGCTTTCTGGAGACAGAGGGCGGCAGGATGAGCTGTCTGCGGCTGTTCCCCGGACAACATCTGCAGTGAGCCTTGCAGCCTTGACAAGCAGCCACCCCATCGTGGGCCGGGTGATGAGAGGGGAAGCCCAGAGGGACCTGACAGAGCCCTCGGGTCAGGGAGGCCACCAGGGGAAGCCAGTGCCTGAGATGAGCCTCAGGAGTGGCCATGTAGAACCTTCTAGGTGGAGGGACACCCTGCCCGGCCTCTGGCCGAGAGGCTCCCTGCAGGAAACCAGTGGGAGCCCAGTGTGGCTGGGACTCTCAGGGTGAAGGCAGGAGATGGGGAGGCTGGAGAGAGGGACAGGAGCACTCGGGGTCCTGGCGTCTTTCCCTGCTACCACCCTTCAGGGACCGTTAGTCCAGGTGTGGGGAGGCACCTTTGGGTGGGGTATGGCCCCTGCTGCTCACCCACAATGCCCACCCTAGGCCTGGAGCTGGCAAAGGGACACTGACCAGAGGCCACTGTTCTGCTTGCTGTGGGCTTGGCTGAGGCTGCCTGGCAGCAGTGGACACATTCCCAGCCATGGCCCCTGTGAGTGGTACCACCTACCTGAAGAGAGCCTGGGCCAGTCCCCTGCCCAGGCAGACCATCTCCCCTGTCAGCAGGGCTCAGGAGGCCACCGCACCCAGGTGCATCTCAGTGTTCATTCATCCACTCATTCATTCCTCGGGAGGAACATCAACACCTGGGCCTGGGCAAGGCAATGGGGAGCGAGCCCCACAGCGTTACGGCGGGGGCAGGTTGGGGGGCAGGACTCACAGCATTATGGTGGGGGCAGGTGGGGGGTGGGACCTGCGTTTTGTTGGGGGCAGGTGGGGGGGGTGGGACCCACAGTGCTATGGTGGGGCCAGGTGGGGGGGTGGGACTCACAGCGTTATGGTGGGGGCAGGTTGGGGGGTGGGACCCACAGCGTTATGGTGGGGGCAGGTGGGGGGGTGGGACCTGCGTTTTGGTGGGGGCAGGTGGAGGGGTGGGACCCACAGCATTATGGTGGGGGCAGGGTGGGGGAGGCAGGACCCACAGCGTTATGGTGGGGGCAGGTGGGGGGGGCGGGACCCACAGCGTTATGGTGGGGGCAGGTGGGGGGGCGGGACCCACAGCGTTATGGTGGGGGGAGATGGGGGGGCGGGACCCACAGCGTTATGGTGGGGGCAGGTGGGGGGGCGGGACCCACAGCGTTATGGTGGGGGGAGGTGGGGGGGCGGGACCCACAGCGTTATGGTGGGGGGAGGTGGGGGGGCGGGACCCACAGCGTTATGGTGGGGGCAGGTGGGGGGGCGGGACCCACAGCGTTATGGTGGGGGCAGGTGGGGGGGCGGGACCCACAGCGTTATGGTGGGGGCAGGTGGGGGGGCGGGACCCACAGCGTTATGGTGGGGGCAGGTGGGGGGGCGGGACCCACAGCGTTATGGTGGGGGCAGGTGGGGGGGCGGGACCCACAGCGTTATGGTGGGGGCAGGTGGGGGGCGGGTCCCACAGCGTTATGGTGGGGGCAGGTGGGGGGCGGGACCCACAGCGTTATGGTGGGGGCAGGTGGACACACACAGGCTTTGAAACCAGGTGGACTGGGATCAAGTCACACACTGTAGGTGACCTTTAGAAAGCCACTGAAGATCTCTGGACCTCAGATTCCTCAACAGCAAAACAGAGCTAACCCTCGTCAGATGACTGTGGGGCTCCAGGGACATGGTGGCTATTGAAGGACCTGGCAGGTACTAGGCCCCCACCAGGGCCTCAGGAGCTCAGCCCAGGTGCTCTTCGTTTACCTGGACACTTCAGGCAGGCTGTGCCACAGGGCCTTGACACACGCTACCGCCTCCCTGTCATCCTAGCACCGCCCCCTGCCCTGCCTCATCCTCTTGCCACAGTGCTCAGTGATGTCCCACGAAGTTGGCTGTCTTTTCTTTCCCTCGCTAGAAGGTGAGCATCTCTAGGGCTGGGGTTTCGATTTGTTTCGTTCCCCCAGTCTCCTCCATGCCCAGAACAGTGCCTGGTCCGTGGCAAGGGTGAGGGGTGATGCTGAGTGGCTAGAGTGCCTGAGAGCAAGGCCTTGGCCATTTCTGCTCACTAACCCTGAGCCACGGGAGACGGGTCTGGGCCGGGGGCCTTAGTGGAAGGGGGCTGTCAGTCCTTCTGAACCTCTGCAAGGCAGGAAGAGAGAGGCTGGGCCTTGGAATCAGAGAGCTGGTTCCACCCCTGCAGGGAGTGCAGGTGGCAGGGTCCGGCCTCAGGTGAATGAGGCTCCATCCCTGCCTATAAGAAGCTCCTGGTCTGGAGGGGGCCCAGCCATGAGAAGAGTTGGCAGCCGCCCAGGATGATGTCAGAACCAGACCGAGGCAGCGACTTCCCAGGTCAGGGTGCCCCTTGTCAACCTCAGAGCTTGGTGGTAGCCCAGCTGGCCCGATGGGGAGGCACCCCCAACCTTCCCTGGCCACATGGGTGAGTATTCATGGGCCTGGCTGTGTAGGTCAGTGAGACCCAGGCTCCTTAGGAGCTGTGTGCTGGCATGTTGTCTTGGTCCTCAAGAGCTGTTTCTGCCTGGTCATTACAGGCACACGCAGATGGCAGAGGACCTGTAAAACCCCTGAGGGGCTGGGGATGTTGCCTGGGCCGAGCAGCTGAGGGATGCAGCAAGCGACTGAGTCAGGGTGTCCACCCCAGCACACACAAGCACGGGCCTGGGATTTACCGAAGGACGGAGTCCTCTGTCAGTGATGTGCACGAATCTTCCTGGGAGAGGGGCCCGAGCTGGATCTGAGTCCTGTCCGGCTGGTGCCCTCTGACTGTGCGTGGTGACTGGCTCACTGAGCCTCAGTTTCTTCACCTGTAAAGCGGGCATGGTAACAGCACCGCCTCGGGGGCTGTCTTGGGGTAGAGTGCACACTGAGCACTGCTTGTTCTCGCAGTTACCATGGGGATTCGAATTCACTCCATGGCATGAACCTCAGGTGCTGGAGGGGCCTTTCCCGAGATCTTTTTGGACGGTGGAGCCTCTGCAAGGAGACTGTAACCAAGAAAGGAGGGCGGCGGGCCCAAGGCACAGTCAACCCTTTCCAGTTGCATGAGTGGAGGTGCAGTGGGTGGTGGCCTTGCTGGGGAGAGAAGCCTCTGGGAGTGGGCCTGGGCCCCCGTGCTCCTAGCCTGACCCTCCTGGTCTGAACTGAGCCATCCCAGGGAAGGATGTCTATAGAGGGCAGACTTAGTGGGGCTGTGGCGCTGTCTTCCCAGAGCTGGTGGGGAAATACTGCATCTCCGAAGACCCGTGTGTGTCTGACTCCCAGCTCTTCCCTTCAGGGGCCCAGGCCTCTGGCATCAGGCTTACTTCAGGCTCCTGGCCAAGGCTGTAGCAGCTCCCAACAGGACAGTGACATCTGTCTCTGGGATCAGAAAGTCGTGGCTGAGGCTCACTCCATCCTGGACAGGAAGGGAGCAGCCAGATGAGGCTGGGTCCCTGTCCCTAAGGCCTCTGCAGAGGCAGGGCCACTCAGGGTGGACATGGCTGCCCAGAAGGTTGGCCTGGGCTGGGCTAGCCTGGGAGGGTGAGGGCAAGGAACGGGTGAAGAAGACTGGGAGATGCACTTAGCTTTGATGTCTCTGTGTCACGACGCTGCTGTATGCTTTCGCTGGATGGTGTGTTGGATGGCCAATGGCAGGCAGACAGCTTTCCTGCCTCGGCTCTGAGACCGGGCATCTCCTCAGCACAGACAGCCCCACTCCTTCAGGGGTCACCATTGGAGGAGTGGCTGCCTCTTTCCTTGAGTTATCACGACAATCCCAGGTCACCCCCAGTGTCACCCTGTTTTACAGAAGAGACAGCTAAGGAGTTGTGGAAGCTGCTCATGAGTGCTGGGTGAGGGCCAGACCCTGGCTCTTTCTGCAGTAAGAGCCCCACCCCCCTGGGCCTGGGGCAGGGGCTGTGTTTTCAGAAAGGTTGCACAGAATTTGGATCTCTGCCCCACTTCTGCTCCTGACTTAGGCATCTTCCAGAACCCCCTAATCCCCTGCTTTATCTAAAGAAATGAGTGCTGCAGAGAGCCAGCCACAGGCTCCAGGGAGCCATTTCTAATGGGAAAACATGCCCATTTGCCTAAATGAATCAAATCCATTTCTCTCCCATACATATTTCATGGGCTTCCTCTCTGTGTAATTTAATTATCACTGTTGTTAGTGTTAATGCCCTGGTTGGTGCAGCTCTGCTCCCCAGACCCTCTGAGCCTGATGCTGCAGCAGGGCTCAAGGAGGAGCCGGAAGAATTGAACCATTGCTATGGCAACAGGATGCCATAATATTTCCTGATGATCTATTGCTTTAATCTTTAGGGCTCTGAGTATATTGCCAGCATTAATAAATAAATCTAAATAACACCCTGGTGAGATTGATATTATTCTATCCATTTTACTGATGGATAAACAGCAGCTCACGGGGGTTAAGTGCCTCGCCTGGGGGATGGGTAAGAAAGACAGTGCTGGAGACTTGTGCGAGGGCCACGCCAGTTTCTGGGGGCCCCAGTGTCCCTGCTGGAGGGGCTGGGTTAGGTGGCCCAGAAGCTTTCTGTGAGCCGGTGGCACCATGATGTTGGAAAGTGCTCTGGACATATTTACTATTTGTGACCCTGTGACTGGGTTAGGACCAGCCCAACTTCTGGTAGTGGCAGCAGGAAGGGCCCTCTGGCCTTAACAGGGCTCCCATTTCCTAAGTCCAGAATGTCACCCTGAGATGTTCTGTGTTTTGGTTTTTGTGTGTTCAGCAATACATTTTCTTGGAAGAAATAGCCTTTGATCCAGTCCCAGCCTCACCTGTTGTGAGAGTAACGAAGATGAGTCTTGAGGCTGGGTTTCAGAAGTGGAGGACAGGAGGGTCAAAGAGGCAGGTGACTTCTGTGCCCGGTGTTTAGGTGGGTGAGCTCCTGCCCGCTTCCCCAGCTGCATGCAGATATGTGTTCTCATTTTTATTTTTCCAGCTAAGGGCTTGAACCTCCCCAACCTTATTTAGGAGGATTTCCAGCCCCTCTCCCTCCAGGTGAGGCCTCCCCACCCTCTGGCTGTCCTGGTCTTACTCCACTTAAGAACTTAGTCCCATTTCTTCTGTGGCTGTCTGGCCCCACCACATAGTGTCACCGCTGAGCACAGGGTCCTATGTAGCCTGATGGTGGCTTGTCCAGCCTGTTCCCCTCACTTCCTGCACACTGTCTCTCACCTGCCCAGTGGCCAGTCCTAGCACAGTCACTTGTGCACTGCTGTTGCGTTTTCTCTTCTCTCCCTGCAGGACAGCTCCCCCACTCCATCTGCACTCATGCCAAAGCAGCTGCCCGGTGGCTTCAGCCTCACCCCACTCAACCTCCCACAGATCCTCAGTCCGTCAGCCTCCATTACATACCAGCCTTCATTACCCACCAGCCTTCATTACCCACCAGGCTCCATTACCCACCAGGCTCCATTACCCACCAATCTCCATTACCTACCAGCCTCCATGACCTACCAGCCTCCATGACCTACCAGCCTCCATTACCCTTAGCCTCCATTATTAACCAGTCTCCATTACTCACACACCTCTATTAACCACCAGGTCTCCATTACATACCAGCCTCCATTACCCACCAGCCTCCATGACCTACCAGCCTCCGTGACCTACCAGCCTCCATTACTCACCAGCCCTCATCACTCACAAACCTCTATGACCCACCAGCCTCCATTACCCAGCAGCCTCCATGACCTACCAGCCTCCATTACCCATCAGCCTCAATTACCTACCAGCCTCCATGACCTACCAGCCTCCATGACCCACCAGCCTCCATGACCTACCAGCCTCCATGACCTACCAGCCTCCATTACCTCAGCCTCCATTACTCACCAGCCTCCATTACTCACAAACCTCTATGACCCACCAGCCTCCATTACATACCGGCCTTCATTACCCATCAGCCTCCATGACCTACCAGCTTCCATTACCCACCAGCCTCCATGACCTACCAGCCTCCATGACCTACCAGCCTCCATTACCCTCAGCCTCCATTACTTACCAGCCTGCATTACTCACAAACCTCTATGACCCACCAGCCTTCATTACATACCAGCCTCCATTACCCATCAGCCTCCATGACCTACCAGCTTCCATTACCCATCAACCTCTATTACCCAGCAGCCTCCATGACCTACCAGCCTCCATTACCCATCAGCCTCAATTACCTACCAGCCTGTATGACCTACCAGCCTCCATTACCCACCAGTCTCCATTACCCTCCAGCTTCTATTATCCACCAGCCTCTATTACATATAAGCCTTTATTACCCAACAGCTTCTTTCTTCCTTAAAGCTGATGGCCCTTGTGGGGGGTCCTTGGTGTCCTTTTCATCCTGTGATCCTTACTTTTCTGTCCAAAGGGTCCTAATAATGTGGGATAAAAAGCCCGCAGCTTGGCCTCTGGGTCCCTTTCTTTATGGCACCACCTGTGCTCCTGCTCAAGTTTACCTGCCCCTTACCCCGGGGCCAGTTATGTCCACCAAGGAGCCCTTGGTAACAGCATCAGACCAAAGGGCCCCTCAGAGCAGTGAGGCCATATAATTTTTGCCTGAGCTCGCCTTAGCTGGTTTCCAGTCTCCTGCAGTGCCAGGGTGCTAGCTGATGACTTCTCTAGCTGGCATGGGTAGCTCGGCCTCTCCATTCCTCCCCTGCAGTTCTGTGAGCTCCTGGATCTCTCTGGCCATTGCTGGTGCCAAGCACTGTGCCGGTTGAGCAGACATGCTTTGGGGAGTGTCCCCATTCCACACGACCTTTCTCTACACTCCCTTCTCTGACATGGCTGGCTGAACCAGGTGTGGGCATCTGACCCCAGCGGTCCCCTCAGGTTCTCTCTCCCAGCCATTTGGAATTAGGCATCTGCGGTGTTGTGGCATTGTAAGAAATATGTATGTGGTCTTAGTCCCTGGTTCCTGACACAGAGCTCCTAATACTGTTGGCGTTCTCTGAGTGATGGGGATGAGAGGAGCACCTTCTGTTATCACAGAAAGATCATTTCAACCCCACCTGAATTTATGCCAGTGAGGAGACTCTTGGAGGACGGGGCTGGACCAGCTGTGTGATTAGAGGGTTGGAACTTTCAGCTTATCCCCCACCTGCTGGCAGGGAAGAGGGGCCGGGAATCAAGTTCAGTCTGGTGGCCAGTGATTTAATCAATTGCAACTATGTAATGGAGCCATGTGAAACATGACGGGATTTGGAGAGCTTCTGGGTTCATGAAAGGCCCCCCTGTAGCTTCTACTGGCTGTTCCTGAGTTCTATCCTTTGTAATAAATTGGTAGGTAAACAGTATGATAAACAGTAAACCATTTTTTCCTGAATTCTGTGAGCTGTTCCAGTAAATTATTGAACATGAGGAGGGGGTTGAAGAAACCTTTGATTTATTTCTGGTTGGTCAAAAGCACAGGTGACAACCTTGGGCTTGCAACTATCATCTGAAGTCTGGGGAAGTCGTATGGCCCTGCGCCTGTGGGGTCTGTGCTAACTCTGGGCAATTAGTGCCAGAATTGAGTTAAATTGTAGGACACCCAGTTGGTGTCCACAGAGAATTGGAAAATTGGTTGATGTGGAAAAAACCTCCACACACTTGCTGTGAGCATTGTTGTGTGTATAGAGAAAACCAGTTTGTTTTTCTTTTAGCCTCAGACAACTGCAATCGTATCTGAACCAAGAGAATATGTAGGGCAGGTGGGATGGGGCAGCCCCCTTTGGCTCCTATGCCTGTAAGAAGAGGAGGATGACAATATTTAGCAGGAGGAAGGGAAGGAAAGAGAGACGAAGAGGGAGAGAGATAGAGACAGAAGGAAAGGGTAGGATGCAGAGGAGAGAAAAGGGGAGGAGAAGAAGAGGGAAGACAAGAAAGTAGAGGGCAGGAAGAAGTAGGAGAGACCAGGTGGCCCCTGCAAGAGACAGGAAGGAACCCTGGTAGCTGATGCCTTCTCTGCTCTGTTCTGCTTCGCCAGTCATTAGCCCTGCCTAGTCTCTGGGAAGTCCTTATAATAGTCTGCTTTGATACTGGGCAGGAAAGAGGTAACTCAGGAGGCTTGAGTTGCTCAAATCCTGCACTTTCCAAATAAAGTTCTGTCTTCAGTACTGGCCCTTGCCTACTCCTGGAAGATTACCTGCAACATCTTAGAATATTCTGCTTCTAAGTGTTTTTGCATGCCTGAGGCTTTGAGTCAGCCATGCCAGTTTGACCAGGTAAATTTATCCTGACAACGTGCTGTATGGTGAACCCCTGCTTTTGCTTGGAGGCAGGCTGGAGTCTGAGTAGTTGAGGTCGGTCATGCAGAAGCTACATGCTGATGTGACTGTCCTCCAATAAAACCTCTGGACACAAAGGCTTGGGTGAGCTTCCCTGTGGGAACACTTCACATCAGTTGTCACACATTGTTGCTGGGAGTATAATAGTATATCCCTGAACCAAGAAAACATGTCACACTCCACTGAGAGGAGACCCCTGGAAGCTCACACCTGGTGTCTCTTGGATGTCATTCATGTGCCCTTTCCTTCTGTTGTTTGAGTCCATATCCTTTCACTGAGATAAACCATAAAGGTGATTATGACACCTTTTTCTGAGTCCTGTGAGCCCTTCTTGATAGAGAATTGTCAAGCCTGAGAGTGATCTTAGAGCCCCGACACAGTGGCTTAGGCATACTTTTCTCCCTTGCAAATAAAAGAACCTTGTCTGAGATACCTTGGCATGAAAGTTATGTACTGGAAAGGGTTCCAGCAGGAAACAGAGGACACACTCAACCTGGGTGCTGGAGGAGGGGTTGATGAGGGGACTGTTGAGGACAGCAGGGCAGGGTGGAGGGACCTGTGGGCATGCTGTGGAACCAGGCAGGGGCTGAACCAGAATCCAGGGGAAGCTCTGGTTGTAGGAACAGCTGCTCACAGAAGCCAGAGCTTCAGTTGTAATGGAAATGGCTGCACTTCAGTCAGGAGTAGGCCAAGGTGGCCCTCTGGTACAGCATGACTCAGCAGGTTTGGAGTGAAGGTGCACAACTCCACACATTGTGTAACCACGCCATGTGAGATGCATTAAGTGACCACTCACGTGAGCTCATGGTTGACCCGGAGCCGCTATTGTCTGTAAAAGGTACTGCTGGCACTGTGCATACGGCCCACGCCCGGAGAGAGAATAAAGCCACATCGAAATTGCCTGTGATTCCTTGAGTGTGTTTTCCAGCTATCTGCCACCCACCCACCAACTCCTCTTGGACCTCAGTTTGGGCTTAGAACCTGACAGCCCTGACCTCTGTGGCCTGGCAGGGTGAGAGCTGGAGGCCTGGGTCTCACCATCCACTCTCCTCCAGCCTCCAGGATCCCACAAGGGCATCCGGTCAGCCAGATCCAGAGGAAACCCCAGGGCAGGTGGGTCTTCAGGGTAGATGGAGGCAGTCAGGATATGCTGTGGAGCAGTGGACAGATCCGATGTCATCCTGCGGGGCCGCATGCATGCACTGCATCAGAGTCCCCACATGTAGCTTCTCCATCTCATGTCTTCTGGCTGGCCACTTCCTGACCTCTACACTCCTTCCCACTGGACCTTAACTCCCTGCCCCCCTCTACCTGCTGGTGGCCTGTGTCCTCCCCTGCTGCTCTTCTCAGGCACACCCACACAGAAATAGCAGCCCTCCCCCAGGACAGCCGCTTCAGCTCTGGTGACATTCCTGTTTCCAGACCCACTGCTCCCGTTGGGTATTTCTGCTAGAATTTTGTATGGCAGATGCACCTGACAGCAATAACTTGAGCATACCCTGAGAATGACCCTGTATGGCAAATGCACCTGAATGTGTGTTGGGAGTGCAGAGCTAAGGAGCTTGGGATTGGCCAACCCAGAGATTCATTCCTTATCTATGAGAAACATCTAAGACCCTGTCCCGTCCTGTGGAACACAGACCATACAGGGGATCCAGACCCTTTGCTTTGGGTTAAATGAAGGTTACCAGGCAGGGGTTGTTGGGGAAGGGTGCTCAGTGAAAATGCTATATAAACTGCATGTACTTTACAAACAGTGGCAGTTCTTCTGTCCAACCCGCCACCACTGGACTGCCCTGTATGGAAGTTCCCTTCAAAAAACCCCATGTCTCCTTTGCTGGCTCTGGGTCTCTTCTTTGGCCTCTTGACCCTGGTGCCAGCCCTGTTGAGGTTAATAGGGGTCTGGCATGACAAATTCCCATAGACTTATCAAACTCAACAAGTCTCAGGACACACTGACCCTCATCCTCCTGCCTCCCCTTTTCCTGTGTTCTGTCCCTCCCAACTGACATCCCACTTCTTGTTCAATAGCTTGATGCCTCACTCCCCACCAGTTTCCTCTCACTCCTTCCCACTCTGCCCAACCAACAATAAAGCTCCCCATCCTGGCCGGGCGCGGTGGCTCACACCTGTAATCCCAGCACTTTGGGAGACTGAGGTGGGTGGATCACGAGGTCAGGAGATCGAGACCATCCTGGCCAGCATGATGAAACCCCGTCACTACTAAAAATACAAAAAATTAGCCGGGCGTGGTGGCACATGCCTGTAGTCCCAGCTACTCAGGAGGCTGAGGCAGGGGAATCCTTTGAACCTAGGCGGAGTTTGCAGTGAGATGAGATCACTCCACAGCACTCCAACCTGGCGACAGAGCAAGACACCATCTAAAAAAAAAAAAAAGCTCTCAGTCCTTCTCAAATCCATTCTTCCTCTCTCCTTCCACCATGAACTCCAACTGCTGCTGTCCCGTACTCCAGCCTGAGCCCTGTGGGCCCAAGGGGTCCCCTTGCTGCAGCTCAGAACCTGTGAGCCCCATCTTAGGGCTGGGGACACTGCCCACACAGGCCCCACCAGGCCACCCCGCAAAAATCCTCCAGGGTGCCTGCCTCCCTCTTGCTAAGCATGGATGGAGATGGAGGCCGCCAGTTAGTGCTCACAGCCTCCAGGTCTCAGACTACAGTTCTAGTCCCATCTCCTGCCTCTCCTGACCTGTGCTTCACACTGTGGCCCTGCCCAATCCCCCCATCATGCACACCCCCTGGCTTGCTTGTGCTGTCCCTTCTTCTGCCTCCTGCCTGCTACTGCCTGCTCCTGCTCTCAGGAACTGCCCACCATAAACCTTTCCCGCATGATGGCCAGGCTGGGTGAGCGTGCAGAGTTCTCATCACCACGTGCAGACCAACCCAAGTGACGACTGAGCCTGTGCTGACCAGGAGCTAGGGGACAGCAGGTCCTTAGCTGAGGGTCTGGACTCAGTGGATGCTTGTCCAGGCCCAGTGCAGGGGATGTCCTGGAGTTCCTGCTAGGGCCTGAACTGTGTCCTCCCAAATTCACGAGTTGAAACCCTAACTCCCAAAGTGATGCTATTTGGCAGTGGGTCCTTTGGTGGGTAATTACGGTTAAATGAAATCACGAGGGTGAGGCCTTCATGCTGGGATTAGTGCCCTTCTAAGAAGAGACTCCAGAGAGTTTTCTTTCTGTCTCTTTCTCTCTCTGCCATGTGAGGATTCGATGAGAAGGCAGCCATCTGCAAGCCAGGAAAAGGGCCCTCATCACCAGAGCCCAATCAAGCTGGCAGCCTGATCTTGGACTTCCAGCCCACAGTACTGTGAGAAATGTGTCTGTTGTGAAAGCCACCTGGTCTGTGGAATTTTGTTATGGCATTGCAGCCCACTAAGACAGTCCCAATGGAGGCCGAGGTTCAGGGTGTGTGGGTCTGCCACATGCCTGCCTATTTGTGCTGTATGTGCTGCCGCTTCTGTATTTTGCTCTATGGCACTCCAATGTGTGAATGTACTCTATCCATTCTACTTTCAATGGCCGTATGCATTGTGCCCAATATTTGGCTAATATGGGTATTTCCACTCTACATTCTTGTATGTATATCCTGGGATTAGCACCCTTCTAAGAAGGGGACAGAGGAGCTAAAGCTATAAAGGGGGTAGACTTGGGGGAAAGTGGGTATGATTTTAAGTAGGGGCTGTGTATAATTTCAGATTCCTTCACTTGGTGTCATATTTCTGTACAACTCCCCAGGTAGTTTTTATAGGTGCTTGTCCAAAGCCCTGGAATCTGGGAAATCCCCTAACATGCTGGCCATGCCCCAGAGCAGAACACAGGCAGCCTGAGAATGTCCTGTGAGTGGTGGGTCCCCGGCAAGAGTGTCACCTTCCTTGGGTGGGTGGGGGGGGGGGTGGGCAGCGTCTGGCTCCAGGGCACAGAGGGACTCCTGCCACTGTCCCTGATGTGCTGCTTCTCCTTTGCTCAGGGACGTTTGTCAATTGTGCTTATCTGCCCTAAACAACAGGATTCCAGAGCAAGGTTGGGCCCTAGGTTGATATCAGCTCCCTCCAACTGCACCCATGAACATAAGGAAAACCTGAAAGATACACAGTAAGAATGGAAAACTGTAACCTAGTTCCCTAAGGGCCTGAGAAGTCAATAAGAATGTGGGGATTCTGAGTAATGTAATCAGTAAGATGACTTAATAGTTTACACATCCAACTCCGTGCCCTTCAGGCTGAGAAGCCCAGTTCTTCTCCAGTGCCCGTGGGACACTTACAAAAATATTGCATTCATTAGGCAACAAAGTAAGAAAAAAAATTCTAGTAGATTTCCCCTAATAGAAATTGTACAGGTCAGTGCTTTGACCCGGTACAGCCAAAATGGAGATTAACAACAAAAGAGAAACCAAAAACCTCCATCCGTGTGAAAATTAAACATAAACATAAAAACACTGCAACTGTTTTCTAAGTAGCTTTTGAATCAAAGAGGAATTTAAAACTGTAATTGCAAAATACTAAGAAAACAGCAATGTGAAAACCCTATATATCAAGAGCCAGGAGAACTGTCAAAGTTATAATGAAGCAAATTCACGACCTTAATTGCTTTTCAATGTTATGAAGAACAGAAGAAAATTAGATAAGGTAAGTGTTCAATTCAAATTAATAAGAGAAGAATAAAGTAAATATAAAGAAAACAAGACAAAGGAATTGATAGATAGAAATCAATGAATTAAAAACCCCAAATCATAAATAAATACCACCACTGGTTCTTTGGAAACCCTCAACAAAAGAAATAAATCACTAGCTGGTGCTGCTGGCCCCAGTGTGTTTGCCCAGTATACGTATGATGCATGGCACTGCAGGAAAAACAGTTCTCTATGGGAGGACCCGGGGTTAATGTGTAAGCCCACACTCCCTCCAGGGAGCTCAATTCCTCAAACACTCAGGAAACTCTCCCAGAATGCAAGTGAGTGGAGCATGATTGATTCAGAGCTAAACTTGGATTCACTCTAATTAATAAAAAGGAGGCTGCAAAAACTTTGGAAATATAACTATAATTAAAAACAGGCTGGTCATGGTGGCTCACGCCTGTAATGCCAGCACTTCAGGAGGCCGAGGCGGGTGGATCACCTGAGGTCAGGAGTTCAAGACCAGACTGACCAACATGGTAAAACCCCATTTCTACTAAAATTACAAAAATTAACTGGGTGTGGTGGATTGTGCCTGTAATCCCAGCTACTCGGGAGGCTGAGAAGGAGAATCACTTGAACCTGGGAGGCAGAGGTTGCAGTGAGCCAAGATTGTGCCGTAGCACTCAAGCCTGGGCAACAAGAGTGAAACTCCATCTCCAAAAAAACAAAACAAAAAAAAACTTTCATTGTATGTCAAACCTTATGACCCAAAGCATTGCATCCTCATGGTAGAGAGGAAGAAGCCTAAAGCGTAGGGATTTGGAAGGGTGGGGGGCAGTATCTCAGATGTGGAGGAGACTTAAAAAGGGTTAGAAAATTGCCAAATACAATTCAATAGGTGATCTTCCAGATGAATATAAATGACCAAAGCGTATTCCCAAAGACACAGAAAACCTGGATACAAGAATAACTATGGGAAAAATGACCAGTGATCCACAAAATGGTAGAATAACAACCGGTTACATGTCATGGAAAATGGCACAAGGTAGGAAGCTCCAGGAATTCATCCTTCCACCAAACAACTGGTGAGCTGGCAAGAACTGTCAGAATTAGTGATTTTGGAGCTCTGGGATTTAGTCAAATACTTGCAGCATCCAGGGGAGTACTTGATGAAGAAAAGGGCTGGTAAAATTTGGTATTTCATGTAGCAGCTACCATCCTCCATCCCCAGCCTTGAGGCAGGTAGCTGGAGGAAAGATAGCTGGCATTCCTTGTGTGGCCTGCTGATGCCAGGGTGAGCAATAAACTTTGTCCTCCAAAATGGGGTAGGGTATTTTGTTCTGCTGATGGTTCACTGAGGGACCAACATAGAGGCTGGCCATTGTTTCAACCCACTCTGGCTGAAGTAGCACCTCTCCAAAGAATTAAAAGAGAGAAAACATACTTTTCCCCATTTTTGTATTGTATCCAGGAATTGAAATAATTCCCTATCGGGTCACTGTTTGACCAAACAGATAATGGAACAGGAATTTCAGTGACCACACACAACTAGGAATATAGATTTTGCAAAATAGTAAAGAAAAGTGGCCGGGCACCGTGGCTCAAGCCTGTAATCCCAGCACTTTGGGAGGCCGAGGTGGGCGGATCACGAGATCAGGAGATCGAGACCATCCTGGCTAACACGGTGAAACCCTGTCTCTACTAAAAAATCCAAAAACAAAACAAAACAAAACAAAACAAAAAAACTAGCTGGACGAGGTGGCAGGCGCCTGTAGTCCCGAGATCCGGCCACCGCACTCCAGCCTGGGTGACAGAGCAAGACTCCGTCTCAAAAAAAAAAAAAAAAAAAAAAGAAAGTAAAGAAAAGTTAGTAAACAGGGTGACTGCAGCCCTCAACAAATAAAATAGCAATCTATAGGAAGAGGGGAGAATCTGATTTCTAAAATTACTGCATTATAATATTCAAAATGTCCCAGTTCTCACCAGGAAAACAAGAAGTGAACAAAAACATTTTCCAGAGAGTCCAGACATTGAACTTACCAAAGACTTTAAATTAACTCTTACATATACCCAATGAGTTGAAGGAAACCATGGACAAAGAAGTGAAGGACATCAGAAAAAATGATGTCTGAAAAAGTAGGAAACATCAATAAAGAGATAGTAATTATAAAAAAGATCCAAATAGAAATTCTAGAGCTGAAAAGTATTATACCATAGCTAAAATAAAAAGAAAAATCACTAGAGAGCTTCCACAGAAGATTTGAGTAGGCAGAGGACTTGAAGATAAGTAATTGAAATTACCCAGTCCCAGCAGCAGAAAGAAAAAAGAATGAAGAAAACTGAATAGAGCTAAGTAGTATATGGGACGGCATCAAGTGGACAAATATTAATATACACATTATGGGAGTTCTAGAAGGAGAAGCTAGAGAAAAAGGAGAAAAGATATTTGAGGACACAATGGCTGAAAACTCCTCAAATTTGATGAAGGGCACACTTACACATCCAAGAAGATTAAAGAAATCCCAGCAGGAGAAACTCAAAGAGAACAATGCTGAGGCACATTATAATCAAACTGTAAAAAGCTAAAGCCAAAGAGAAAAATCTTGAAAACAGTAAGAGAGAAACAATTTGTCATGTATGCTACTCAATAAGATGAACAGCCAATTTCTTATCAGAAACTATGGTGATCAGAAGGCAGTGAGATAATATATTTAAGTTGCTGAGGAAAAAAACCCTGTCATCTAAGAATTCTATATCTGGCAAAATTGTTTTTCAGAAATGGATAAATTAAGAGAGTCCTAGACAAACAAAAGGTAAGTGAGTTTGTCAGTAATAGACGTGCCCTACAATAAATGCTAAAGTGAGTACTTCGGATTGAAGTGAAAGGGCACTAGAAGGTGACTCAAAGCTGTATGAAGAAATAAGTCTCTCCAGCTGGGCACATTGGCTGATGCCTATAATCCCAGCACTTTGGGAGGCCAAGGCGGGTGGATCACCTGAGGTTGGGAGTTTGAGACCAGACTGACCAACAGGGAGAAACCCCATCTCTACTAAAAATACAAAATTAGCTGGGCATCATGGCACATGCTTGTAATCCCAGCTACTTGGGAGACTGAGGCAGGATAATCACTTGAACCTGGGAGGTGGAGGTTGTGGTGAGCTGAGATCACACCATTGCACTCCAGTCTGGGCAACAAGAGTGAAACTCTGTCTCAAAAAAAGAAAAAGAAAAAAGAATAGAAAAGAAAAAAAGAAATAAAGCTCTCCAGCAAAATAACTGCATAGGTAAATATAGAAACTAGTATTATTGTATTTTTTGGTTTGTAAAACCCCTTTTTGTTCCCTATATGATAAAAAAGACAAACAAATAAAACAATAATTATGAATCTATGTTAATGAACACACAAGTATATATTTTATAAAGATATGACTTTTGACAACACAATACGAAGATGGATCAGTGTAGTAATAAAGCTAAGGAATGCTATTGAAGCTATTATAAGTTGGCAGCAATTTAAACTGCATTTTTATGAATGTAGAATGTTAACTGCAACTCCTAGCAACCACTAAGATGCTATATTTAAAGAAATACAGAGGGAGCTGTGGTGGCTCAGGTCTGTTGTCCTGGTGCATAAGGAGGCAAGACTAGGCGTTCAAGGTCAGAGTGGGCAACATAGAAACCTATCATCTATATAACTAAAAAAATACAGAAAAGGAAATAAAGAGAAAAACAAGGTTGCAAACTAGAAAAGAAATCAATTGAATACAAAATGAGTCAGTATTGGAAGAATTGAGAAAAAAAATGACAGAGGTAACTCCTTCATTATCAGTAATCACTTTAAATGTAAATGGATTAAACTTATTAATTAAAAGACAGTGATTTGCAAAATAAAATTTAAAAGTAAACACGATCCAACTATATGCTACTTACAATAGATGCCCTTTAGACCCCAAGACGCAAATAGTTTGAAAGTTAAAAGGAAGATGGCTCACACCTGTAATCCCAGAACTTTGGGAGGCTGAGGTGGGCAGATCATGAGGTCAGGAGTTTGAGACTAACCTGACCAACATAGTGAAACCCCATCTTTACTAAAAATACAAAAAAATTAACTCTGTGTGGTGGTGGGCACCTGTAATCCCAGCTACTCAGGAGGCTGAGGCAGGAGAATCACTTGAACCCAGGAGGCACAGGTTGCAGTGAGCCAAGATTGTACCACTGCACTCCAGCTCTGGGGACAGAGCAAGACTCCATCTCAAAAAAAAAAAAGAGTACTGTACCGACAGCAGCAGAATACATATTCTTCTCAAGTGCATTTGAAATTTTCTCTAGGAGGGACGATATTTAGGCCATAAAACAATTCCCAATACATTTAAAAAGACTGAGATCATATCAAGTATTTTCTCCAACCCCAGAGAAATGAAGCTAGAAGTTAACAGAAAAACTTGAAAATACATAAATAGGTGGAAATTAAACAACACGTTCTTACACAACCAAATGGTGTCAAAAAAGAAATCATTAAGAAAAAAGTACTTTGAGATGAATGAAAACTAAAACATAACACACCAAAACTTATAGGATGCAGTGAAAGCAGTGCTCTGAGGGAATTTTATAGCCATAAATGCATAGATTAAAAAAGAAGAAAAACTTAACTCATTAACTTAACTTTACATCTTAAGGAGCTACAAAAATAAAAGAACCAGATCCAAATCCAGCAGAAGGAAGGAAATAATAAAACTTAGAGCAGAGATAGACAAAATAGACTAGAAGAACAATAGAGAAACCAACAAACCCAAAAACGAATTCTTTGAAATGACCAACAAAATTGACGAATCTTTATCTAGTCTAAGAAATAGAGAGAAGACATAAATAATTAAAATCAGAAATTAAAGTAGAAAAATTTCTACCAACCTTATCAAAATTAAATGGATTATAAGATAATATCATGAAAATTTTACACCACTTAATTTGACAAAGTAGATGAAACAAACACATTCCTACTAGAAATACACAAATTGCCAAAACTGACTCAAGATGAAATAGAAAATCTCAGACCTATAACGAGTAAAGAGATTGAATCAGTAATCAAAAATGAGAAGTCCAGGCCTAGCGCAGTGGCTCAAACCTGTAATCCCAGCACTTTGGGAGGCCAAGGCAGGTGGATTGCTTGAGCCCAGGAGTTTGAGACCAGCCTGGGCCACATGGAAAAACCCCATCTCTACAAAAAATACAAACATTAGCCAGGCATGGTGGCATGCACCTGTAGTCCCAGCTACTCGGGAGACTAAGGTGAGAGGATTGCTTGAGCCCAGGAGGCAGAGGTTGCAGTGAACTGAGATCACACTACTGCACTCCAGCCTCAGCAACAGAGCCAGACCCTGTCTAAAATAAAGAAAGAAATAAAGGCCTATCTTGAACAGAAAACCAAATACCACATGTTCTCACTTTTAAGTGGAAGCTAAATGATGAGAACTTACGAATACAAAGAAGGAAACAACAGACACTGGAGTCTACTTGAGAGTGGAGGGTGGGAGAAGGGAGCGGAACAGCGAAGATAACTATTTGCTTAACACCTGGGTGATGAGATAATCTGTACAACAAACTCCTGTGACATGAATGTACCTATGTAACAAACCTTCAAATGTACCCCTGAACCTAAAATGTAAGTTAAAAAAAAGTCCAGCACCAAATGATCTTACTGGTAAATTCTACCAACCTTTAAAAAAAAATTAACATCGATGCTACTTGAACTCTTCCAAAAAACAGAAAAGGAGAGAACACTTTTGCACTAGTCTTCTTGGGCTTTTATAACATGATCCCACAGACTGGGGTGGCCTCAATGACAAATATTTATTTCTCATGATTCTGAAGGCTGGAAGTCTAAAATCAAAGTGCCAGCAGTATTGGTTTCTGGGAAGGCCTCTTTTCCTGGCTTGCAGATGGTTGCCTTCATATGGCCTTTCCTCTGTGATTGAATGCAGGGCGTATGTGTGTGCGAGAGAGTGAGAGAGAGAGAGAGAGGGAGATTGGGGTTTAGGGCTTCAACATATGAATTTTTGAGGGGCACAACTTAGTTCATAACAACTTCCTAACACATTCTATGAGGCCCTGAAACCAAAGTTGGAGAAAGATACCACAAGAAAACTATAGACCAATATACTTTATAAATATAGATATGAAAATCTTCAAAACAAAGCAAGACAGTAGCAACCAAATCCAACAGCACATTAAAAGTATTATCGACCATGATCAAGTGGGGTTTATTCCAAGAATGCAAGTATAGCTCAACATAAGAAAATTAATCAGTGTGATATATTGTATTAATAGAATGAAGGAAAAACCCCACATGCATCTCAATAGACACAGAAAAAAGTGTCAAAATTAAATATCTTCTTATGATAAAAACATTAAGCAAACTAGGAAGAGAAGAAAACTTCCTTAACATGATAAAAGACATTTATGAAAAAAACCACAGCTAATATTATACTCAAAGATTGAAAGCCCATATCAGGAGCAGGACAAGGCTGTTTCCTTTCACTGTTTCTACTCAACATTGTACTGGAGGTCCTGGACAGAGCAGTTAGCAAGATGAAGGAAGAAAAGGCACTCAGATTGGAAAGATGAAGTGCAACGATTTCCATTTGATGATGACATGATTTTATAAGTTGAAAATTCCAAATAAATCACAAAGAACTACTAGAGGTAACAAACACATCTAAGCAAGTTGTAGGATATGAGGTCAATACACGAAAATAAGTTGTGATTTTATAAACCAACAGTGAACAATGCGAAAAGAAATTAAGGAAACAATTTCATTTACAATTTTATCCAAAATATGCAATACCTAGGAATAAATTTAATCAATGACGTGAAAGACTTGTACAGTGAAAACTGTAAAACGTTGCTGAAAGAAATTTTAGAACACTGAGTTAAATAGACAGCCCATGTTCATGGAGTAATTTGTTGATTCAGTGCAGTCTCTATCAAAATTCCAATGACTTATTTTGCATAAAAGAAAAAAACAATCCTTGAATTCATATGGAATTTGGACCCTAGGTAGCCAAAAATATGTTGAAAAAGTAAAACAAAAACAAAGTGAGGAGACTCACACTTTCTGATTTTAAAACTTATTACAAAGTGACAATAATCAAAACAAACCAAGATTAGACATGCAGTGAGAGCCATCCAGTGTTTCATCCCTTTTATCATTGGTTTGAGGATCCTCACCCACTGCTGGTTGTTGGTTGGAGATGCTGGTCTCCTACTGGGGAGATCCCTTTGCTGGTGCCTCTCTGCACAGGGTAGCTCTTTTGGGGTCATCTCCTATGCTCAGCATTGCTTCCCAGAGACCCTCTAGGATGAGTCACATTTGGACCCAAAACAGTGTTTCTCTGGTCCCTGACACTGGCATTGACTCCAGGTCATCAGTAGGGCCTTTCCTTAGGATAATGTGGTATGTAAGTCCTAACAGGTGGCCCTCACTTCACTTCTCAGGAAGCAGAGGTGGGGGTCTGGTTCCATACCCTCCTTAAGGCAGGGGTCTTTGTGCAGGCTGACCTTCATCAGCCTGCAAACCAAGGGTTCTAAAAGTTCACAAAAGTGCCAGCTATGCCTCCATTCCTTATTGCTCTACCTTGCAATAAACAAAATAAAATAAAAAAAAATGCTACTTAGAAGGGCAGAAAATCCAGCTTCTGTAGACTAAAATAAACACAGAAACACCATTTGAACATAATTCTGTATATCTGTATATGTAGGAAAATACCTAAATACCAACAATGAAGTAGGATTATGGACACTTTCAAATTTTCCTTGTATTTTCCTGCATTTTCCAAATTTTCAGAGTTGAGACCTATCCTTCTTGTGAGATGAAAACTATGTTACGAACCGGTTGGGTTCCTCTTACAGGGCTTAGTGTGGGGCTAGGCATGTGCCGAGAGCCTCTGATGAATTTTAGATTCAACCTGCGAAGCACTGAAGGAGGATGCTTAGGGTCTCAGCCAGGAAAGGCCTCACCAAAGGAGACCAGAATGCTAGAAAGATCCTCCTGCTTCCCTGCTTCCTGCTCCCACTCCTCCAAATTGTCCCAGCCTCCTGGGCTGTGAGTGCTGGGTGCTGGGAAGGAGCTGCCTGCAGAGGCCTGGGGTGCAGGTGGAGCTTTGCTTTCCTGGGCTGGGCCAGGTTGTCCTCAGTGTTTGCCCTGTGGGGCAGCATGGGAGTGGCACCCTCCCCCTGGCTCTCTTCACCTGCCAGCCTCCCTCTCACTTTCCCTGGCATCAGAGCGGAGACTCTGCACACCAAGCTTTGCCCCTGTGGGTTCCTCTGCCTGGTGCCCACCTCCCCATGAAGCTGCTTGGGTGCTGCCCGTCTTCTTTGAGAAATCACTCTGGGCCACTCCAGGAGAAAGAGCACCTGTCTCCTCAGGATGGTCCCCACGCTAATCTGCTGCTTTTGCTCCCTGTCTGTGGGTCCCGAGAGGGCAGGACCTCATCTGTCCTGCTGCCTGATGAATCAGTGGGGTATGCAGTGCCCGGCTGCTCCTAGGAGCCCTGCCCTGCAGGATGAGGGAAGTTATGACCTGGATACCAGCAGGACCTCACACTTCTGTCCCCCAGGGAATGGCACATTGGTCCCATCTGTAATGTAGCTCTAAGAAGATTCATGTCACCCCTACGCTTGCAGGATGAAGTGCACATCCCTGGCAGGGTCTTCAGGCCCTGTGGACTGACATTTCCCCTGCTCTGAGGCCCTGGCCTTCTCAGGACGCTCCTCCTCACCCTCATGCTGAAACCACCTTTGCGAGTGTGTGACAGTAAGAAAAATCTCACATGGTGGACTCCATCTTGCTTCTGACCTCACAGGCTGGCCGTCTTTGCTCATTGCTGGGTGGGTGTGGGCCAAGCTAACTTTGTGAGAATTTGATTTATAGTTTAAATGATAATAACCCTTCCCCCAAACTGTTCTTGTAAAACTAATGAAAATCCATCAAGTTAGGAGGATGAGAGGGGCTTGAATTTTCAGTAATTACCAGTTCATTATTCTGGAGGTCATAAGATTTGCAACTTCCCCGATTATTCTTGCAGATAACATCACTATTGTACAACTAAATGTTATGGGCTCTTTGGGATGTCACTTTTCTGGCTGGAAACCTCTGTAGCCGGAGATGCCTTTGCCCAAGTTTTGCTCGAGCCTGCTGAGCTTGTTCCACCCTCTTGGCCTGGCAGGCTGTGTTTGGCTCATCCTGCCAGACTGGATCCCATGCCTGCCAAGGGAGAGCCAGGCATGGAGCAGTGAAGGGAGTGTAAGTGGATGAGCCTGGGGTCCAGCCACCATGCCCAGTCAGATACAATGGTTGCTGCAGCAGGGCAGGCAGCTCCGGGTGCTGGCATGGGCACTGGCTCTCTGTGAGGTTGTGGCTGGACCAGGCACACCACAAGCAGCTTCCATGGCTGCCACTGGGGAACACAGTGGCACCCGGAAGCTTGGAGAATCCAGGAACTACAGGGCTCCAAAGAGGGAGTCACAGTCCTGCTTCTAGGATCTCCTAGCCTGGGCTGCTCAAACGGCTGCAGCTGTTCTCACCTTCTTCTCACCTGCAATGTGGTGAGCAAGGGGCATGTTTTAACCCTGTTTATGTTACAACTCTTTTAGACTGGCCATTCAGCAGGTCCCATGTTCTTGTCCTGTGTCCAGGAAGAATGAGGTAAGCAGACTCCTGGAGTGAGTAGCTCCTCTCTGCAGATGGTTGTCCCAACGTCTGCTCAGCTCTAGCTGAGCCTGGGGTTTTTATGGGTCTCAAAAGGGAGAAAGTCCACTTCAATTGGTCCTTGGGCAGCTGTTGGCAGCCATGGGCAGGCCCAGGAAAGGCACCACAAGTTCCCACTCTGGTCCGTGGGACTGGCGGCCCAGCCCCCAGTCTTCAGGCCCTCCCTGGCCTGAAGGTGGGGCCTCGCTGGGGACCTTCCCCCATTCACCAAGGAGCCTCTCTACCTCCTATTGCCATTCATAGTGCCCAGGCTGTTCGTGCCAGGGGTGGCTGTAGGTCAGCACCGAGATGCCTTCAGCCCACCCTTAACTTCCCTCCCATGCTTCTTGGCACCCAAAGTCCAGAGAGGGCCAAGCCAGCAGGGGCTGGTGTGTCAGCACTGCCCTGAGTGTGTGCACACCCAGCCAGGCTACATCAGTGCCTGGGCTTGGCCCCAACCCCACTTCAAGATTGGAGTGGGAGCCAGGAGTGGGGAGAGGCCAGGCAGTGGGAGTAGGCATCTCTGAGCCTTCAGGGGCAGGAGGGGGCCTTCTCAGACCCCTGAGAGTGCAAAGATGCCTGGCTCTGCAGCTGTGGCAAGGGCAGGGCTCCTGCCTGCTCCCAGTCCCTCCAAGAGCACAGGGAGGCCCGGGTCTGCAGCCATGACTTGGGCAGCTGTAGCTGCACTTGGGGAGCTCCCATCCAACCAACTTGTAAGGAGCAGGGCTCCCACCCAACCACCTTGTAAGGGGCAGGGCTCCTGCTGGCTCTGTGGAGTGTGCAGTCCCAGCTGTGCCTCACTGGAGTCAGCATGATGGCAGTGGCCTCTCCGGATGAGCTGCTGTTGCCATCACTAAGTTTGGTCATTTGAGATGTCTTTTTAGGTTTTCATATTTCTGATGACTGCAATGACTGGACCTGCCAGCCAGTCCTGTGGCCCCACTCACGAGCTGACTCAGCACAAGAGGACAACTTCCATTCCCTATGATTTCATCTCCGACTCAACCAATCAGCATGCCTCCTACCTTAGTCCCCTGCCCACCAAACTATCTTTGGAAAACCACTAATCTTCAGGGAGAGTAATAACTTTGTCTCCTCAATGGAGTGGTTGGCCTCACATCAACTAAACTTTTTCTTTACTGCAATATCATGGTCTTAGTGTGTTGGTTTTGTTTGTGTAGCGGGCAGGAAGAACCCATTGGCTGATTACAACAGTAGGAGCATTTTCTGCCTGGAGTGTTCTCTTCCATTGCTCAGCTGGCACAAGTCATTCAGGCCTCAGGCCAGGCCTGAACATCTTCTGCCCTGGGATACCTTCACAGCCTGCCTGGCCAGGTGGCCCTACTGGAGCTCACCTGTACCTGGTGCTAACCTTGGGGACAGTCACAGGCTGATGGCCAGGAGATGCCTGAGAGCACATCTACACTCTGCCTGAGGGAGACCTGGCTGGGAGAGGATGGGTCGGTAGTGCCTGAAGAGTGGGTGACTTCCCGTTCACCATGTTCCTGGGGCAGAACAGCTCATTCTCTTCCTTTTCCCCTACTGTGTCTCTGGTTTCCATTTTGTCCCTGTTTCCTTTCCCATTTGCATAGAGCCAATCTAGCTAATGAAAAACAAGCTGTCATCGTAGTATTTTTTATACTCCATTCCCCCTGCAGCTGCTGTGTTTCCAGATGTTCATTACTGCTGTATTAGCAGAGGTTGTTAATGACACTCAGGCTGGCAGAATACAAATTGATTTTCAAAAGTTATGCTGATTGCTTAGGCATGTTTCTTGCACTAGCTAAGCAAAATGAAACACACACACACACTCTCTCACACACACACATACCCGAAAAAACTATGCCATGTGGCACATGTGGTCTTTGATCCAAGGGGCTCAAGCCACATGTGAATCAAATAACAAAGGCATTATGCTGACTGGGGAAGGTGCAGATAGAGATGGGTTTTCAGGAAGGCTTTAATGGGGCTGGACCCAAAGGGAGACAATACCTGGAGGCAGTGTGACCCTAAGATGTTTTTTAGTTTATGACTTCTGCTATAAACAGAGCAAGGCCTTGTGGAGTGCAGGATTGTGGACCACGGAGTCAGATTAGCCTGGCTTGAATTGCAGCATTGCCACTTGCGGTGTATGGGTTTGGGAAAGTCATTAACCTCTGAACACCCTCCTCTGCAAAATGCAGACAATGGGTATGTGCCACTCAGGTGTTAGCATTAAGCAAGACAGTGATGCAGAATTGCAATGGCCCCTTACCAGCTTGGTGAAGATAGAGAGAGATGTTTACATGGCATTGCACTTCTAGTGTTTTCACCAGCTCAATTTGTAGGAAGGGCACAAACTCCCCAAGCTACCTAAGAACCTGGAGGTGGTACTGCTTCCAGACACCAGAGATAAACCTAGAGAATCCAATCAAGCCAGAGGCACTGTGGTTTCTGCTGTGACCACAAGGTGTCACTGTTGAACACAAGCCCTGCACAGCTCCGTGAATGCTGGTTCACTGCTCTGGTGAAGGCCTAGTTCCATGTCCCCACACAAACTGCACTGTGCCCACCCATGGACTGCAGGGTTGTGATGCTTTCCTGCAAGAAAGCCCTTGAGATTCTTTTTGAGGGATTATACAATGCAGAAAACAAAAGGTCTTCTGATAGCTTTTCCTGGGTGGCAAAGATACATTGCTGAGGTCATAACTAGTCAGAGACCACTTCTGTGAAGTCCCCAGGAAATAAAAGTGAACTGCAAGGTGACTTGTCTCTACTCCTACATCCTGGAAGCTGTCTTGGTTCTTAAAATTCCAACTCATCAGCACCTCCTCATGCATAAAAACTTAGTTTGTGTGACTGATGCATGGTGATTGGTCAGCTGACATGAGCTTGCCTCCTTCCTTTCCACGGCTCAGTCAGCAAGTCTCAGGTCACATCAGAGGCCCTGGTAACCAGGATATTTATCAACTGGTCATTCTGCTGTCCTTACGTCTGGGGGCCCTGGATTCAAGGCGCTCAGGAGAGCTAAAAGTTCATGGTGCTCAGAGCTTGCTCCATTAGGCTGAGATGCAAAGGCCTGGAAGCTGATCACGTTGGCTGCAGGGATGCGGTGCTTGGAGCACTTGTTATTTGAGTCCTCAGGCTAAAGCCTCTTTGTGACCTGGGCTGGAGAGACTCACATTGGCAGGGGCTGAGCCTTAGCATCCTTCCTGGACAGTTACTGGGAAGTGGGACAGGGGTCTTAGGGCCAGAGCCACACCAGAATCCCAACCCTGCTGTTGATCAGCCAAGGGATCTTGGCAAGTCACTGCCTCTGCTCAAGACAATACTGTCCCTAAGACTGGTGGCTGAGGAGCCCTGGAGTGTTAGAGTGGGATGGCCCTTAGAAGCCATTCTAGTTAAATCCCTTCCCTCCTTGACTGCCCTTCTCCACCACCACAGGGTAGAAAGCAAGGCCTTGAAGTTGTTCTCTTTCTCATGAGACTCTGATAAAAGGGACAAATAAAAGTAAAGGGCTTCCCAAATCTTTAAATAACGAACAGCCAGAGGGAGTTTCAGTAAGGCTATTTTTTAAGACTACTAAATGGAGAAGCTCTTTGAAGACTGTAAATTGGCACTCTTGTCACCTGGGAGGAGAGTCTGGGCTCATGTTCAGGACCCCCAAGTGCACCCACTGTCCAGGCTGGTGTGGGGTGTTGGCCAGAGAAGAATGGGAATCCCAGAGTTTCCCTTATGTTGCATTTTGCCACATGTTATAGGGTTCATCATTCATTCATTCATTCGTTCATTCATTCATTCATTCATTTTGTTGCTAAAAGTCCATGGTGCATCCAGTCTTGCAGCTGATGTTGTGGCAATGGGGTCTGGAGTCCTGAAGCTTCAGGAGCCCACCACACACTTGGGCCTCACTCACTGTGGTGGGCTGGAGGAGGCTGAGCCCCGCTCATTGTGGTGGGCTGGAGGAGGCTGGAATCACTTGCTGTGGTGGATGAGGGGAGGCTGGGATCCACTTACTGTGGTAGGTGGGAGGAGACTGGGATCCACTCACTGTGGTGGGCTGGGGGAGGCTGGGATCTACTCACTGTGGTGGGCTGGGGAAGGCTGGTGTCCACGCACTGTGGTGGGCTGGGGGAAACTGGGATACACTGACTTTGGTGGGCGGGAGGAAACTGGGATCCACTCACAGTGATAGGCAGGAGGAAATTGGGATCCACTCACTGTTGGCTGGAGGAGGCTGGGATCCACTCACTGTGGTGGGCAGGAGGAGGCTGGGATCCACTCACTGTGGTGGGCAGGAGGAGGCTGGGATCCACTCACTGTTGGCTGGAGGAGGCTGGGATCCACTCACTGGGTGGGCAGGGGGAGGCTGGGATCCACTCACTGTTGGCTGGAGGAGGCTGGGATCCACTCACTGGGTGGGCAGGGGGAGGCTGGGATCCACTCACTATGGTGGGTGGGAGGAGGCTGGGATCCACTCATTGCAGTGTGTCGGAGGAGGCTGGGATCTTGGGCTGGGGGCAGGAGCTAAATTGTTGGGTGAGAGGAGTAGATGAGGGTGGGACTGGATGAATGAAGGCTCTTGGACATGGGAGAGTCATGACCATATTGTGTGTGAAGGTCAGAAAGTGGTAAGCTTGGTGGAGCAAACAGTTTGCTTAGAGAAGAAAGGGAGGGGCAGGGGAGGGACTCTCTTCCTTGGAACACTCTCTGCCCATTTTTTTGTTTGACAAACGCTTCAACGCTTTGCTGAAGTGTCACCTCCTTAGGGAAGTTCTCCCTGTTCCCAGCCCCAGGGCTAAGTTAGGTGCCCTGATTTTATGGTCTTTCAGCTCTACATGCTTTTTACCACAATTTAGATGAAATCACCATTTGTGTGATGATTTGTCACCTGTGATCCGGCAGGGCACCTAGCATGGACTCTTTTTGTTGTTGTTATTGACAGAGTCTCGCTGTGTTGCCAGGCTGGAGTGCAGTGGCACGATCTCGGCTCACTGCAACTTTTGCCTCCCGGGTTCAAGCGATTCTCCTGCCTTAGCCCTCTGAGTAGCTGGGACAACATACTGCCACACCTGGCTAATTTTTGTATTTTTAGTAGACATGGGGTTTCACCATGTTGGCCAGGCTGGTCTCAATCTTCTGACCTCCTGATCTGCCCGCCGTGGTCTCCCAAAGTGCTGGGATTACAGGCGTGAGCCACCATGCCTGGCCGCATGGACTCTTACACACAAGCAATGCTTAGTGAATATCTGTGCTGGCCTCTGGGTGGAGAATTGGCGTTCTGACCCTGTCCATGCCAGAAGGTGCTGTTGACAGTCCTGAATCCCGCTGCCGGGGCTGTGCATGTGTGTGAGAAGCCTGCAGGGTCATTTCCCTCTGTTCTGAGTTTCTTTCCGACAAAATAGAATACACTTTTGCAGCAAATTGTCTCTGAGCTTCCCTACAGCTCTGGGCTTGTTGGCCTCACAGTGCAGCGATGTTTGCAAGAGTCTGAGGGACCTCAGCTACAGGCTGGGTTACCTCTCCCTTCCTCCTCCCCTCCTTCCTGCTTCCCTCCTTCCATCCCCACAGGACCCAGGGTGGGGGTGGGGGTGGAGGTGGGGGCTGGGAGCACCCCACGCTGTGGTTCACAGGAAGATCTGCCCTCTCTGCCCGCTCGTGATGAGTTTCAGTTGAACTGACAGTGAGCTATCAGATCGCTTCCTGCACCGCGTGGCCCTCCCTTCTTCCTGTGGCGACCCCTGGGCCTCCCGGTCCTCCTTCTGAGGCTGATGTCTATCTGTGAGGGGTCTGCGGCTGGAAAGAGCAGTCCACACTCCGTCACATGCTCACATTTTCCGCTGATGGTGCTCTTGGGTCCTCAGCCGTTCCAGGAGATTAATGATGTGGTGCAAGAGAGGGGAAAGAGGAGTCTTTCTTAACCACGCCAACTCCCTATGACAGATGATTGGGTTTCCTGAAAGCAGAGCTGCTGACTTCCACTGACATTTGTGTTAGAGCGAATCCAAACTAGATTTTGCAGATTGCTTTATATTTGTCTGTGTGGAATGCTTAGCCTCACTGCTGATGACAGGACCATCCTTTTCCTGTCGCCGTCATCTTGGCAAAGGGCTGCACCAAAGATGGGGCCCACGGGGCGTGGAGAGCATTCCTTCCCGTCACACTGGCCATATTCAATCAGCGGCACACACGGGTTCTTGTGTGTTTGTACTCGGGGAGACAGGGCTTGGGGTCCAGCTGGGAATTTCACCTCTGCATCTGCAACACCCTAAAATAGCCTGAGGAAAAATCAGCTTGGTCCCATGCAAAGAGGCTGGCTGTGCTTGGGGCAGCCAGTACCTGGGCACTCTGCTTGGCACAAAGTGGGCCTTTGGACGAGTGATTGCCACGCCATCTGGATGTCTTCTGGGAGGGACTATCACATCCTCCCTCACCAAGCTCTCCAGGCCAAGCCAACTGGAGGGGGCGCCATTAAGGGGTGGGGACCCAGCAGAAAAAGTGGCCTTCAAGATGCCCACATGGTCCCGGGCTCAGCCCCCTCCCCCAGCCCCCTCAGCCTGCTCCCTGGCTGGCCCCTGCTCCTCAGGGGTTGAGCCCAGGTTGAGGCCCAAATGCTGTCAGCTCACAGACCTCTCATGTCCAGGGTGTACTCCTGTCCTCAAGGATCCCCTCTGCCAGGACAGGATGGGGCGCTGGGGCACACGGAGGAAGGGCACCCCCATTTGTAGGTGCTTGTCTTGGGCTGGGCGGCAGGTGCACACTGTTTCTCAGCGTGGTGGTCATTCAATTAAAACGAAGGCAGGGGTGGGGTTGTGAGGGGACCAGTGATCTTGTCTCGTGGTGCAGGTTTCATTCTGAGTTCAGTGGGCAACTCTGAAGGATGCCAACATGTTCCTGTGGGAGGTCTAAGCGAAGGGTTGCACATGGACCCAGACAGAGAACACTCCAAATGCTCCAGCCCCAGGTTCCTCTCGGATTCTCTCCCCTTGGTTCTGTGCCAACCCCACCCCCCACATGCCCTGGGAAGCTGAGGGGTCCTGTTTGTCCCTTCCCTGGCCCCTCCCAGCTCCGTGTGGCAGAGCCGAGTGCCGGGGCTGCAGGGGAGACCTCTTCTGAGTGCTCTGAGTGTGTGTGTGTCTCCGCAACCGCCTCTTGTTTCCTGAATGGACCGTGTATGCAAAGAGACCCCCAAATGCAGGAGGAGCTGATAAACCACAGAAGCAGGCAGACAAGGCCAGATTGTTGTTAGAGGGTGGTTTTATTGGGGAATGTATGGACAGAAGCGTGGTCTTGGGTAGCCACAAGACAGGCAGATCTCCGCACTGTTACCCCAGGTCCAGGGCTTTTACACCACAGGGAAGGGTGTATGTGCTTCAGAAGGAATGGGCAGGAATCTGATCTGAGGGCAGGATTTGGGTGAGTGCCTGCTCTTGCACAAGGAACAATAGATAAACTGGAAATCTCAGAGGCATTCCCAGAAGTAGAGTTAACCAGAAGTCAACATAGTGGACTAGCCCAAGATGGAGTTACTTTAGCTTCTATGCTTGTCTGCCGGGTCCTTACTCTGTGTGCCCCAGTGCCCCCATTCTCTCCCGGCAGAGGGGATCCTTGAGGACAGGAGTGCACCCTGGACATGAGAGCTCTGTGAGCTGACAGCATTCGAGACTCAACCTGGGCTCAACTCCCTGAGGAGCAGGGGCTGGCCATGGAGCAGGCTGACTGTGGGGCCCGGGCTGGAGGAGGGGGCTGAGCCAGGGACCTTGCTGACACTTTGGAACCACTTTTTCTGCTGGGCCCCCGCCCCTTCATGGTGTCCCCTCCAGCTGCCGTGGCCTGGAAGCATTTTTCTGCCAGGCTTCCCCCAGGCAGCAACCCAGCATCTTGGGGAGCTCCAAGCCTCAGACTGTTGCAGTGCTTTTGTCCTTTGACCATCCCCCTGGTGACATGGGCGTTAGCTGCCCCACAGTTGCCTGCCCTGCCCCAGGCAAGGCTCCTGCTACACAGTTGGTACCACTACCGTTGTAAGACATACCCGGGGTGAAGTGAAAAAGCATTGCTCCACCCGGCGACTTGGGAGGGCAGATTTGGTTGCTTGGCAGGGAGCAGGAGGAGGGGTGAGGGTGTGCTGGGATTGGCACCCACGCATCCTCCTGAGGCCTCCTGGGCCTTCAGGCCATTCCACAGCAGCGGTCCTCATTGTGCCATGGAGACTTGACCAACTCCCACAGACACGAGCTGCACACCCTACCCAGGCACGTGGCTGGGGCTCCTCTCCCAGGGTGCCCAGCCCAGCCGCTCTGCTGGGACTCCTGTGTGCTCTGACCTGGTGACTGGACCACAGCACAGATGGGATCTCGGGCTGTCCCCACTTCTGCCCCTTAAAGCCCAGGCTGCAGCCTCTCCCATGCGCCATCCCACTCTGCCTACCTCTCTGCCTTCCCCAGTCAAGGTACCAGCTCAGCTTCCCAGGCCTACCTTCTGGTTGGGTGGAAGGCAGGGCGTTTTCTTATGGGTTCCCTGCCTACCAGAGCCTGGCCAGGGGACCAGGGGACGGGCAGGGAGCTGGGAGCTGTTGGTGCCACCTGGCCTCAGTATGTCATCTCTTCCTCCCCACCCTGGCGTTTCTGGTTGTCCCCAGTGTGTTCCGGGTTGGCAGTGGCCATGGGTGTGGACACTGGTCAGGGTTCAACTTGGAACCTCACTTAGTGGCAACTGATATCCGGAAAGTGATTTAACCTCCCCACGCTTTTACTCTTTTTTTAAAAATCTGTCAGATGGGGATACTAATGATATTTGACTTTCAGGGTTGTCTGGGTACTAAGTGGTGTTAGAGACTTAGCACAGGCTGGTGAAGGTCAGAGGGGTCACGAGGACGATCCCTGCCACAATCCCTCTCCTCTCGGGGAGGCTGGAATCAGGGAAATGACCAGTTGGTCGTTCAGTGGAGCCCTGTGAAAGGCTACAACAGGCTGTCCTGTGCACTGTCCCAGAGTCCAGATTCTCCTATGAAAATGACCTGCACTAGTTAAAAACTGATTTGCAAAGTGTTTCTGAAATGACTTTTCAAATCATGACCTAAGTTTCCACAGAAATGCTACAGGGGGCAAACAGGAGGCTGGTGGGTGGACTCTGTTCCCTCCTCCATCCAACAAGGGCCACTTTGCCTCTGCAAACTCCTCTGAATATTGAGTTCCATGTAAGACTTTTTAAAAAGTACATGACATACTGTTTAACAAGTTTGAACATGAATACATCCATAATACATTTTTTTTGGTAAAGTGTGGGCACCACTGTGGTAAAATGTCATGATCATCGTGATTATCATCACCATGTTTGCAATAAAATCATACAGCATGCTGCCACAGGCCAGGCTGTCTTCTGAATTCTGGTTAAATCTAGTATCTATTTTAATAGGGGAAAATTTTCAGACTAAGAAAGTGAGCTGCAACTCTTGTGTGTTGTGTCCACGCCTGTCATGAAGAGACTCCTTAGCCCCCCAGTGTAAATCTGAAGGAGGTTCCCTCCGGGAAGCGCTGGGATCTCAGCATCTCCTGGGATTGGACTCTGTCCTCCCCTGGTGAGGTTAGGGCCCACTGAGGGGCCTTCCTGGGTGCTCAGTGCCTCCGAGGCCTGCATGTATCAGTCAGTCGGCTGCTAAGCTTGGAAAGGGTCTGAGCCCTGCAGGCAGAACAAGCACCAAGCTCTGGGGTCCGACACCACAGAGTTTCAGGAGCACCGGCACCACCCAGCCAGTGACCTGGGGTGAATTGTGGCCGCTCAGTGTTCTCCTCTGGTGGTGGTGACGATTAGATGTCTGCCCGGCCTGTATTATGACGGTGCCTGGGAGGCTGTGCTTTCAGTCCTCTGTGGGCAGGAACACTCCTCTGTTATTTTAGGAAAAGTAACAGAAACTGTGGCTGGCCAACTTAAGGAGAGGGAAGTTTTTGGAAGACTCCAGGGCAGCCGTCAGAACTGAAGAATGATTTGAATTGAGCCAGGACAGGAGTCAAAGCGGGAGTCCCAGGAGCGTGTCATCCTGGGAACCTGGCAGGATGAGTGACAGCCTGTCTCTGTTGTGCTTCGTGAGCCTGTGCTAAGAATTGACCCCACAGTGAGAAAGCACTTGAAGCTCCTCTCCTGGCTGAGGGAGGGTGGGCTGCTTGGTTGGCCATTCCATCAAGGTTGGATCTAGTGAGGAGGAGATTCCCCAAGAAAAACGGAGGTCCTGCTACCTGAAGGAGGGAACAGACATGGAGTGGACAGTTCCCTCCACTTAGCTGGTCTCTGCTTGCATGCTCATTCTCTTCCCATCTGTCTTGCACACAGCTGTCTAATCAATCTAAACCACCACTTGCATCTGGGCACTTGTGTCTGAGTGTTGCTGCATTGTAGTTGATGATGGACTGAGGCATTCTATCTTTTCTTCTGGACTTGTTATTCCTCTTTTGTTTTTAATTCTAGACCTAGCAGCTTTGCTAGCTCCATCCTTTCCAAAATTCAAAGTCCACTCCTTTGAGTCCATCAAATTGGCCATCAGTCTTTTCCAGGGCAGAGACCATGTCTTCCTCTGCTCCCTCTTTCTGTCTCTCTCCTCCCTGTCACTGACCTCTTACTGCCCCAGTGCCTGGGAGAGGGCCCCATCATTATGCTCATGTGTCCTTCTGCGCAATGAGGTTGTTGCAATCGGGGCGCTCAAGAGTATGATGGAATAGTCGTATGATGAAAGATCAGGCAGTCGTTAAAATCACACTTATGAGGAAATCACGCTTATGAGGAAATGTTAATGACACAGATACACGCTCATGGAATGTCAAATGAAAAAAGCAGGACCTTACACAGAATATATCACATAGAAGGCTTGGGGAAAAAACACACAAGAAAATGCTACAAAATATTAATAGTGGTTGTTTTCGAATAGAGGAATTTTGTGTGATTTACATTTTCTTCTTCATACTTTTCTGCATTTTAAAATTTCTTTCAAGGATTATATATTATTTCCATTTTAGTGCTTTATTTATTTATTTATTTAGAGACAGAGGCTCGCTGTGTCGGCCAGGCTGGAGTGCAGTGGCGCAATCTCGGCTCACTGTAACCTCCACCTCCCAGGTTCAAATGATTCTCCTGCCTCACCTTTTGAAGCTGGGATTATAGGCGCCCACCACCACACCCGGCTAATTCTTGTATTTTTAGTAGAGGTGGGGTTTCGCCATGTTGGCCAGACTACCTCAAACTCCTGACCTCAAGTGATCTGACTGCCTCGGCCTCCCAAAGTGCTGGGATTAGAAATGTGAGCCACTGCGCCCAGCTGGTATTATTTGTATAGTGAGAAAACAATGTTTAAAAATTATTGAAAAGTAACAGAACCATCTGTATTCTGAGGTGATGCTGCCCAGCTTGATGGAACATGAATGGAATTCAATTTTTTCCCCTTTATCCAGGTGTTTCATTATTTTCAAGAAGGTAAAGGGAGTTGTAATTAAAACAAAACAAAACAAAATCCCCAGTCCCCGCAAGGCCACATTTCCAGTCCTGATTTTTAGATTCTATTGGAGAACAGAGTAAAATCAGGTGGATTTATCAGGGTACCTCCTGGAGGAGAACCTGGAGACATTCTCTGTCTACATTCAAGGAATGTGCCTAAATGTGGATAAAATATGCATTCCTTCTAGTGTCATGTGATGCTTATCCAACTCTGGCACTGGAATAAAACAAACTGTTGTTAAAATCTTGATTCAGCTGTTGACCTTAAACAGTCATCATTTACTCGTTCTCATCTGCAAAATGGGAATGATGACACCTTCTTGCCCAAGCTGTTGTAAAGATAATGATCCTGCTGATAGCATGTCTTGTCCAGCGCCCGGCACACAGTAGGGGTTCAGCCATGATGTGCTTTTTCTGTGAACACCCCCATGTGGGCTCCAAGGGCAGAGTTCACTGTGGCCTCCCTGTTTCTCCTGCTCCAGTGGCAGGTCCGATAGCTGCTGGGGAGAACATCTGAATATTCCTGTCCCAAGTGTCACAAGAAGGTCTGCAGATGTCTGATAAGCGGCCAAGGAAGGGGAATCAGTGAAGGAAAGGGAAGGATTAAAAAAGAGACAGAGGGGCATGAAAAAGAGAAAACTGCAATTGTGTAATTATAAAAGATCACATGAATGCATGTTTTCTTTTTCTCTCTTAACTGATTTAAAAAGCAATTGTATAAAATAATATGTTTATAGTATATTGCAGGGTGTGTAAAATATAGAAATGTAATCTATTTGCCAATAGCGACACAAAGGAGGTGAGTGGGAACAAAGCTGCTCCGGGCTAAGGAAATGACTACAGATAGCAAATTAACAATTATAGCAATGTATTGTTAGGTTTGTAACATTAATAGATGTAATACCTATAACAGTGATACCATAAAAAGAGGGGGGAAATAAAATAGAACTATATAGGGATAACATTACTATATATCACTGAAATTAAGCTAGTATAAATATGAAACTGCTTTTGATAAGTTAAGATATACATGGTAAGCCCTAGAGCAATCACTAAAAACACAACCCCAAAATATAGTGAAAAAATTATCAAATTATAATGCCACATTAGAAAATAATACAATAGAAAGGGTAGAAGAGAATAGCAGAACAAAAAGAGACACATGGGACATAGAAAATAAAAAGTAAAATGGCGAATGTCAAGGCAGCTATATCAATAATACATTAAATGAATAAATTAAGCAATCCAGTCAAAAGGCAGAGATTGTCAGACTGGATAAAACAGGATTCAGCCATATGCTATCTATTATACAAAATACATAGTTTAGAGTCAAAGATACAAATAAACTGAAAGCAAAAGAATGGAAAAAGATACATTATGCCAACAGCAATCACAAGAAAGCTGGGTGGCCATACTAATATCAGACAAAATAGACTTTAAAACCAAAAATATTAGTACAAAGAGACATTTTATGATGATAATAAGGTCAATTCATCAGGAAGATACCACAATTATAAACATGTATGCAACTAATAACCGAGCACTCAAATACATGAAACAAAAGCTGACAGAAATGAAGAGAGAAATGTACAATTTAACAGTAATGGTTGGAGACTTAAATATAACCCACTTTTAATAATTTATTGAACTAGACATAAGA
Source organism: Rhinopithecus roxellana (assembly GCF_007565055.1). NCBI lineage: Eukaryota > Metazoa > Chordata > Mammalia > Primates > Cercopithecidae > Rhinopithecus > Rhinopithecus roxellana. Next base: position 120,294,681 of record NC_044562.1, read on the forward strand.
TTAACAGGAAAATAGAAGATTTGAATAACACTATAAACTAAATAGACTTAACACATATCTACAGAACATTCTATATAACTGCAGAATATATATTGTTTTCAAGTACACATAGAACATTCTCCAGGATAGACCAGAAGCCATAAAATAAGCCATAACAAATTTAAAAGAGTGGAAATAATACAAAGTACAATATCTAATTATAATATGAAATTAGAAATAATATTGGAAAAAAAAACTTGTAAAACTCACAAATATGTGGAAACTAAACAACATACTCCAAAATAGCTAATGGATCAAAGAAGAAATCAAAAGTGAATCAGAAAATACTTTCAGATGAATAAAAACAAAGACACAACATGCCAAAATTCATGGGATACAGCAAAAGCAGTGCTAAGAATGCAAATTTATAGCTGTAAATGCCAATATTAAGAAAGACCAAAGATTTCAAATCAATAACCTAACCTTCCACCTTAAGACACTTGAAAAAAAAAGAGCAATCTAAATCTAAGGCAAGCAGAAAGAAAGAAATAATAAAGATTAGAGTATAAATTAATAGAGAATAGAAAAATCATCTGAAAAATTCAATAACATAAAAACCTGGTTCTTTGGAAAGATCAACAAAATTGACATTTAGCTAGACTTATCAAGGAATGCAAGAGGACAATTACCTGAATCAGAAATGAAAGAGGAGATATTACTGTCAATATTACAGAAATTAAAAGGACCATAAAGAAATACCATAAACAGGGTCAGGCATGGTGGCTCATGCCTGTAATCCCAGCACTTTGGGAGGCCAAGGCAGGTGGATCACTTGAGGTCAGGAGTTTGAGACCAGCCTGGCCAACATGGTGAAGCCCTATGTCTACCAAAAATACAAAGATTAGCAAGGCATAGTGGCGCATGTCTGTAATACCAGCTACTTGAGAGGCTGAGGCAGTAGAAGGGCTTAAATCCAGGGGGCAAAGTCTGCAGTGAGCTGAGATTGCATCACTGTACTCCAGCCTAGGAAACAGAGCAGGACTCTGTCTAAATAAATAAATAAATAAATAAATACTGTAAACAATTGTATGCCTAAAACTTAGATAATGAAGATGAAATGTATGAATTTCTAGAGAGACACAAACGGACTCAAGATAAAACAGACAAACTGAATAGACCTATAACAAATGAAGAGATTGAATTAGTAATAAAAAAAAAAAATACCTATGAAGAAAAGCCAAGGTCCAGATTGTGTCACAGCTAATTCTACCAAACACTGAAAGGAGAATTAATGCCAATCTCTCACAAACTCATTCAAAAAATAGAGAGAAAGTAACATCTACAAATTCACTTTGAGGCCAATATTACCCTGATACCAAAAGCAGTCAAAGATATCACAAGAAAACTACAGATCAATATAATAGCTTTCATAAATATGGATACAAATATTGTCAACAAAATGCTAGCAAACTGAATCCAATAACATATTTTAAAATTATGCACTGTGACCAAGTGGAATTTATCCCAGGAATGCAATGTTGGTTCAACATGCAAAAATCAATTATTGTAATGCACCATCTCAATAGAATAAAAAATAAAAACCACACAATCATCTCAATAGAAACAGAAAAAAGTATTTGACAAAATCCAACACTTTTTTTTTTTTTTTTTTGAGATGGAGTTTCACCCTTGTTGACCAGGCTGAGTGCAATGGTGTGATCTCGGTTCACTGCAATCTTTGTCTCCCAGGTTCAAGTGATTCTCCTACCTCAGCTGCCTGAGTAGCTGGGATTACAGGCATGTGCCACCATGCCCGGCTAATTTTGTATTTTTAGTAGAGATGGGGTTTCTCCATGTTGGTCAGGGTGGTCTGGAACTCCCAACATTGGGTGATCCACCTGCCTCGGCCTCCCAAAGTGCTGGGATTACAGGCATGAGTCACTGTGCCTGGTCCAAAATCCAACATATTTTTATGATAAAAACACTCAACAAACTAGAAGTAGAAGAGCGCTTCTTCAATTTGATAAAGAGCATCTATGAAAAACCCACAGCTAACATCATACTTAATGGTAGAAAACTAGACACTTTCTCCCTAAGATCGGGAATAAGAAAAGGATGCCAGCTCTTACCACTCCCATTTAACATTGTGTGGAGATTCCATCCCAGGCAATTAGACAAGAAGAAATTACATTATCTCAATTCACAGATGACATAATCTTGTACAGAAAAACCTTTTAAAAATTAGGATATCCACTAAGAAACAATTAAAGCTAGTAAATGAGTTCATTGATGTTGCAGAACACAAGACCCATATAAAAAATTAATTGTATTTTTATATGCATGCAGTAAACAATCCAAAAATGAAATTAAGAAATCAATTACATTTAAATAGCATCAAACATGAATAAGATATGTACAAATAAGTTTAACAAAAGAAGTGCAAAACTTATACTCTGAAAACTAAAAACATTGTTGAACAAAATTAAAGATCGAAATAAACAGAAAGTTACACTTTGTTTATAAATCACAGATTTAATCATGTTAAGAGGGCAATACTTTCCCAACTGATCTACATGTTTAATATAATCCCTGTCTGAATACCAGTTATCTTCTTTGTTGAAACTGACAACTTAATTCTAAAAACCATATGGAATTGCAAGGAGTTACACATACCTAACACAATTTTGAAAGAGAAGAACAAAATGCAAGGATTCACACTTCCCAATTTCAAAACTTACTACAATGATAATGAAGACAAAGGAGGTAGTGGCACAATAATAGACAAGTAGATCAATAAAATATAACTGAGAGGCCAGAAACAAATCCATACATCTATGCTCAACTGATCTTCAACAAGGATTTCAATATCATTCAATGGGGGAACAATATTCTTTTCAGCAAATGGTGCTGCCACATGTAAAAAAATAATTTTGGATCCTTACCTCACACCATATACAAACATTAACGCAACATAAACTAAAGCTCTTACAACCATAAAACTATTAGGAAAAAACAAGGGTAAATCTTCATCATCTTGGACTTGGCAAAGGATTCTCAGATATGATGTTAAAAGTATAAACAATGAAAGAAAAAATAGATAAGTTGGATATTCATATATGTAGAAAGAACTCTTACAATTCAATAAGACAATGACAATCTAATTTTAAAATAGGCAAAAGGTATAAACAGACATGTCTCCAAGTAAGATGTATACATGGCTAATAAGTACATGAAAAAATACTCAATATTATCATCATCAGAAAAATTGTCATGAAAAAATGCAAATCAAAACCACAGTGACAAACCACTTCACTCTCACTAGGAAGGTAGAATGCGATCCAGCAATTCCACTCCTAGGCATACACGCAAGAGGAAGGAAAACATTTGTCCACACAAAAACTTGTTCATGTTCATAGCTGCATTATTCATAAGAGATGAAGAATAGGAGCAACCCAAATGTCCATCAACTGGTGACTAGGTAAACAAAATATGGTATAGTTATACAAAGGAATATTATTTGGCCATAATAAGAAATTATATATGGATACATGGGTAAGCCTTGAAAACATTATGCTAAGAAGCCAGTCATTCATATTAATTATGTAATATAGAAGTCCAGAACAGGGAAACCTATAGAGACAGAAAGTAGACTAGTGGTTGCTCAGGGCTGGGAGGGTAGGGTAGGGTCATTAAGTGGTAAGAACTAAAGGGTACAGCATTTCTTATAAGGTGATGAAAATAAAGTTGATTGTGGTGATGGGTGCATGTATCTGTGGATACTTCAAAAAACATTGAACATTCAAATGAGTGAATTGTAAGGTATATGGATTATCTCTTAATAATGCTGTTAAAAACAAACAAATATCAGTAAATTTTTTTTTTTTTGATGGAGATTCGCTCTGTCACCCAGGATGGAGTGCAATGACGCTGATCTCGGCTCACTGCAACCTCCGCCTCCCGGGTTCAAGTGATTCTCCTGGCTCAGCCTCCTGAGTAGCTGGGATTACATGAATGTGCCACCATGCCCAGCTAATTTTTTGTATTTTTAGTAGAGACGGGGTTTCACCATGTTGGTCAGGCTGGTCTTGAACTCCTGACCCCAGATGATCTGCCTGCCTTGGCCTCCCAAAGTGCTGGGATTAGAGGCGTGAGCCACTGCACCTGGCCAGTAAAATTTTTAAAGATAGGAAAAGAGAAAGTGGAGAGAGAAACAAAAAAAGAAAAGGTAACAAATGTCAATGTCAGTAAATAACCTTAGTTGGGGAGACACATGAAGATATTGGCAATTGTGTGGAATAGCGCATAAGCTGACATTAAATGAAATATCACCAAATGCCAAAAAGAACAAGGGTGACCCCCAAGGCAGCCTAGAACCACAGAAGCTGAGGTCCTAGCAAGGGCACTGCTGGATTGAGTGTGCTCTGGGGAATTTATGGACTTCCTCAAGAGGCAAAGATCCAGGCCCAGGTGGACATTAGACCTCCACTTGTTTGTCCATGACATGAGTGGCTGCTTGGCTGAATAGGATAATAATTTTTGAATACTAGAAGACTGTTTCTTTTTTTGCACTTTTCAAAGTGTAACACCTGCAGACACACATGCTTTCAATGTAATGTAATCTGCATTTTTTTTTTCGTTTGAAATGGAGTCTTTTAGTAGAGATGGGGTTTCACCATGTTCGCGAGGCTGGTCTCAAACTCCTGACCTCGTGGTCCGCCCACTTTGGCATCCCAAAGTGCTGGGATTACAGGCGTGAGCCACCACACCCAGCCAAGGTAATCTTCATTTTAAACATTTCTTTATCACTGAAATCAGTAACGTTGTAAGCTGAAAGTATGGCATTTGCTGATTTCTGCAGTGGAAATACCCCCATCATGGTACATTTAAGGTACCACCATGATGTCACTGATGCTTGTTGGGAAGAGATGTGCAGTGGCCACCACTGTACACTATCCCCATCACCTAGGTATACCAGGTGCCAGTAACCTCAACAGCACAGGGACAGGAGTAAAGCAATTTGGAGTTGGTGAATTCAGCGTATGTATTGCTTCTTGTTGTAATACAATGTGCTTCATTGTAGGTTTATAGAATTCAATTTTTGGCAATGGCTGTGTTTAACAACATTGACTCTCAGGAGCCAGGACTGAGTGGCTCCAGTGCACTGCTGAGGCCTGAGTGACCTTGGGCAAATTAGTTGCCCTCTCTGAGCCTTCCTCTGAGGCCAGTGAATGGATACTTATAAGAACCACCTCTTGGGAAGGTGGAGAGGGCAAGGAGGCAGTCTGTCCTGCCTGAGGCTCTGTGAATGCTGGAAGCCCACCCCAAGGGGGTTGACCCTTCTGTTCCCATGGAGATATTTAGGACTGCCTCCTGCCTTAAGTCAAGAGTCCCAGAAACAGACTGTGAGGTGGAGGAGTGGGTGTTGACGGACGTGCTTTGGGAGGTGAGAGGGAAAGAGGAGACGCTGACCGCGGAGCGGCACAGCCCTGGCCTCCGGTCAGCAGCAGTGGCGACTTATATCCCATAGCACAGGCCTAAGAGCTGGCGCTTGCTTTTTCCTCGGCCTGCCCGACCTCCCCCATAGCACGTGGGCCTGCTCCTCATTTGATTCAGGTTCACACATGCCTGCCATAGAGTGGAGGATGACCCTGACTTCTACACCGGAGAGCTTTGTCCCTGTCCTGTCACTCTTCAGGATGTCAGGCAATCACTGCCGGTGTGCCAGGTACCCCGCTCAGCTCAGTGCAGCCAGGTCCTTGTTCTGGTCTGTCCAGGGCCCACCAATCACAGTCCTTCCGTCAGCGCCTGCACGTAAAGAGGCTTGGCTCACCACTGCTGCTGAATGAGGAAAGTGCTTCTCCTGTGCTGAAGGACACGGGGACACAGCTTGGACATCAGCCGCATGGCCAGGGGCAGGGTGGGGGGGCTCATGCCAGTGACATAGCCTTAGTCTCCCCCTCTGTAAAGGGGGAGTGATTCTCACATCTGCCGCATGGGGGTGTCATGCCTGACTCTGAGGAGCTGGCTGCGTGGATCCACGGAGCACTGAGCACAGAGCCTGGAGCTTGGTGGGCACCATGGTGACACGGCCCTGACCCTCCCATAGCACTGCACCAACACCATCGTGCCTACTCTGCCAAGGGGTCCACTTACATTCCCTCCAATCGCCTTCCCAACCTGCCATGGGAGGCTGCACAGACGAGGAAGCTGAGACTCAGACGCTGTCAAGAGCTCAAGAACAGGGGCCAATGTGTGTCTGGGCTAGGGTTGGAAAGCAGGCCAGCATGTCCCCAGACACTCTCACAGCTGCCTCCGCCTCTGCTCAGATGTCCTCTTCTGATCATTCTGTTCAGCCCATTCCTGTTTCCTGCTTTACTCTCTGCAGCACATCCCACTGTGTAACTTACTACCTGTTTTACTTGCTCACTTATTGGTCTGTCAGTCCCAGGAGGATGGGAACTTTGTCCATCTACCAGTGATGCAGGAAGGCACAGAGAGGCTTCAAAACATATTGGCTAAGAGCTCAGGGTCTGGAGTAGCCCTGATTCCAGGGTTACTGGTGCACATTCCAGATTCATCTCTCACAAGCTATGTGGCTTTGGATGAGTTACTTAACCTCTCTGGGACTCAGTTTCCTCATTCTCAAAGGGATAATAATGGTACCCACCTCCAGGTTGTTGAGAAGATGAAATGAGATGATAGCTGGGAGGTGCTTAGCAAGGTGTCTAGTGCAGTGCAAGCCCTCCATAAATGTGCACATAAACAAAACAGCTGGTGGAGTGGCTCGTCTCAGCTTCCGTCTGTCATCAAGGACCTGGGGGTTCCAGTATGGCTCCTCACAATGTCTGCATTCAGCCAGAGAGAAGGGAGAACAGGACAAGGTAAGGCATAGCCATGCCCTTTAAAGACAACCTGGCAATGGGGCATTACTTCTGCTTAACACCCCATTGGCCATGATTAGTCACATGGCCAAATCTGCTGCAATAGAATCTGGGAAATGTTTTCTGTAGTTTAGATGGCCGAAAATCCAGCTGACCGTGGAGAAAAAGGGAAAACAGATACTGGGAAACCACTAGAAGCTCTGCCACATGAATTTATTCATCATTGAAATTTCTATTCAGTAGTACCTCCTCCAGGAAGTAATCAGGGGATTACTCTTCCCTCCCCAGCCCCAGGGGTCACTACTCTCCTCCTCTCCCCTTTCCCACACTGTTCTGTCCTAGCATTGGTAGCACTGGATTTAATTTAATTGAATCTAATTGTCCACGTGTCTGACTTCCCTCTTGGGAGCTGCTTGACTTTGCTTTGCTATGGTACAGAACATATGCCGTATGCCCCCCCATCCACCCAAACTCTTAGTGAGTGAGTGAATGATAAACACAGACAAAACCCAAGCACCTTTTCCAAGGGACTCCTTACCTGCCTCCTGGCATCCAATGCAGATGACCCCAAAATCCATTTTAAAAACCTCAGAGCAGAAACAGGAGATCAAACGAATGAGTTTTAAAAGCAGATAATGTAAGATGAAGATAGGGGAGGTCAGAGTCAAAACTGCAGGGTTGGGTGCTGGAAGAAGGAAGAGAGCCAGTGCTGACCCGTGTCCATGCCACGCAGGGCACCGGATAGGGGCTGACAGGAAACAGTTTCTTCACTGGCTCCCACTGCCCACCTCCTCCTTCAACTCATTTCTCTCCCATCATCCTGGGGGCTTTAAGAGTCAGTGCTTTTTCTTCTATTTAAACAACTTCTTACTCTTCATAATATATGAAAAGTTCAGATAACCCAATAAGATAAGAAATCTAATCAGAAAATAAGCAAAAGACACACACAGGAAATTTATAGGAGAGTTAGCACACCTGGCTAAGGAATGTATCAAAAGTTGTCCTACCTTAAAATTAATTGAAGAAATGAAAAATTTAAATAACACTGACAAATCATTTTTAACAGACTTTATTTTTTGAAGCAGTTTTAAGTTCTTATAGCATAATCAAGCGGAAGGTACTGAGAAATTCCACACATACCTTGACCCCACACACCACAGCCTCCCCCACTGCAACATTCCCCACAGGAAAGAATTTTTCATCTATCAGTTCAGTAAAGATTGAAAAAGAACCCGTATACAATGTCAGTGGTGCTGCTGTACTTCTTTTTGAGGGAAAATACGGAAATTATTATGAACATTTCAAATGTGCTTACCATTGACTCAATAATGCAGGTTCTAAGAATGTATTGTACCTGCACACATGCATTAAATATGTATACGAATGTTTATTTCAGCAATTCCCAGAAAAACAACAACAACAACAACAACAAAATAGAAGTACTCTAAATGTAGATGGCTGGGACAGATAAGATAAACAATAGCCCATGAAAACAGTAGAATCCTTTGACCCTGTTAAAACAATGAAATTGATCAGTATGCGCTGATACGGAAATACGTCAAAGATTGTTAGATATCAAAGCAGCATGCAGAACAATGTTTATCTCTATTTTTGTTAAAAAAGTAAAGATGTAAAGAAAAATGTCTGTAAAGATCTGGAAGCAGTGGTTAGCCTGAGAAAAATGGAATTGGAGAAATATATGCTCTATTTTATGCATTTTCTAAGAAAAAAAACTAGCATATATTATTTTTGCAACCAGAAAAAACAATAAAATTCCACACACACACAGAACAAACTAGAAAGTCAGATCTGATTAACATTTGTGATTTGCAAATATTCTTTGACGAGAGATGGATTATCAGGATGGACTAAGCCAACTGTGGAATGGCTGAACATCAGCAAACCCACATTCCACCTTAGCTGGTTCCCTGTCCCAGGATAACGACCCAGGCACACCCCTGGGAGGCAGCCCAGCTTCTTTGCAGCCTCATTTTCCATAACTTCCCCAACAGGTTGCCTCTTTTGGGCATCCTTTCATTCCTCATCCCACTGGAACTGCCCCTCCTCCCATCACAGCTTATCACAGTCACCCATCACCTCCAAGTTGTAAATCCCACTTCTCTGTGCCCATTCTTTACTTCCCAGCTGTTTTGAAGGCCCTGCTCCACCCTGTTCTCAGGTTTTGGGCATTGCCCTCACCCTGAGGTTCTTATCAGTCCCAGCCCCACCCCAGGTCGCCCCTCTCAGTCCCCTTCTGCTTCTCTCAGCTGGATGTGGGAGCGCTGGCTCTGACCCCACCCCTTCCCTTCCTTTTCACTACTCCTCCCCATGGGACCTCACCTGGCCCTTCCTCCCTCTCTCCTGGCAGGACCCCACAGGTCATTTCCCTTCACTGCTTCATACTGAGGAGGAAAGAGACAGAAATGGAGACAGAAAGGAGGGCCTCCAAAGATGCACAAGCTTGTAGGACCTGATTTTCCTCTCCTCAAACTAAAGGAGACCAGGCTGTCAGGCCTCTGAGCTGAAGTTCAGATGTTAGAACCTCTGTAACCTGCACATACACATCCGTGTGGCCTGCAGGAGCCAAGAAGTCGGGAGCAGCCAAAAAACCACAAAGAAGTAAAACAGCCAGTTCCTGGCTTAACTGATTAACCAACATTACAACATTTTACTAGTGTGACTTGTCCCTGCCTTACCTTAGCTGATCAGTCGACTGTGACATTCTTCTTCTGGACAATGAGTTTTATGATCTCTCCACCATGTACCTTGTAACCCCCTCCTCTGCTAACAATAGATAACCACCTTTTACTGTAATTTTCCATTACCTACCCAACTCCTATAAAGCAACCCTTCCCCATCTCCCTTCGCTGACTCTCTCTTCAGACTCAGCCCACTTGCACCCAAGTGAATAAACAGGTTTATTGTTCACACAAAGCCTGTTTGGTGGTCTCTTCACACAGACGAGCTTGACACAGGCAAAGGAGAAGGAGGAAGGGAAGGGAGAGCAAGAGAGGAGGGGTCTGCAGAGTCAGACGGGAGTTCTTGGGGTGAAGCATTTATTCATGGGAGGAGAGGCTCACAGGATGTGACCAGTCCTTGTCACACAGTCTTAGGCACGGCCTGCTGCCTGACAACCCGGGACACATGGGAACAGAGGGGCAGAGCCCTGGGAAGGGGCTTGAAGGGAAACTTCCCTACCTCTCTTTCCTGCACACCTAGCCCTGGCTGGAATAGAAAAGCATCATTTGGGAATGGAGCGCAGCTGTGAATCATCACGGATATCCCACACACCATCACCACCACCGACACCTTCAGCAACATTTTTTTTTTTTTTTTTTTTGAGATGGAGTCTCACTCTGTCTCCCAGGCTGGAGTGCGGTGGCGCCATCTCGGCTCACTGCAAGCTCCGCCTCCCGGGTTCACACCATTCTCCTGCCTCAGCCTCCCAAGTAGCTGGGATTACAGGCGCCGGCCACCACGCCCGGCTAATTTTTTAAAAAATATTTTTAGTAGAGACGGGGTTTCACCGTGTCAGCCAGGATGGTCTCGATCTGCTGACCTTGTGATCTGCCCACCTCGGCCTCCCAAAGTGCTAATTCTGCCTTACCCTCTCTGCATGTTTACTGACTTGTCCAACAGGCCCTGGCACTCATCAGCCTCAGGGGAAAGGCACTTCCTTTCACTCACAGTCCAGTCCCCAGATCAGGGCATCCCAATTCCTCCTTTCTCTACATCCTCCACCTGCTGGTCTTCAGGGTGCGACCCTGGGCCAGTCGTACTCTCCCTCCACTTGGGATTTCTCATCTGGAGAATGGGGTAATGCCAGTCCCGGCTTCCAGGCTGCTGTAAGGATTCAGTAGGACGGATCATGTACCGCCCTTAGCCCAGGGGTGGATGCAGGCAGCAGTCTTCATCATTGTTCTTGTTGGCTGGGCCAGGAGACCCTGCTTGATAGGAAAATCAAGTTCTGCAGTGGAGTTGGTGGTCCTGAAACTGGGACATGGCTTTGTTCACCTGCCTGAGGGCAGTGACTCTAGCAAGGGGTATTTTGGTCTGGGCGTGGGCAGTCCCCACTCTCCACTTATTAGTCGCCCTCTGGCCTGTGGTCAGAAGCCTCCAAGGGGCTGTCCCATGTGCAGTGTTGTCAGCAGTGGCCATGCAAATGGTGCCCATGGAGCTGGTAGCACTGCCCTGGCCCCAGCTGCTCGGAGTTGGTGGCCTCTTCATCCTAACACTTGGCTTTTGGTTTATCTCCTCAGTATGGACCTGCATTTCCACTGCATAACAGAACTAAGCTGTGGGAGCCAGTGTGGGAGGCAAGTGGACTTGGTGGCATTTGAGAAGCATTGGGATGGCAGGCACTCCTTGGTCAGCCCTCGCCTCTGAAAAGCAGAACTCTGTGCTGCAGCCAAGACACTGAAGAGCACGAGCCTGTCTCCTCCACCCTCCAGTGAGATGCGGGAGAGATATTCTGATTCTTTCTCCTGAGTTGTGCCTACTTCCATTTTAAATTCCACCAAATGATCCCTTAGGCTAATAGCCATTGCTAACAGCCTGGCCCTGAGAAGCTCTCTTTGTACTTCAATTCCTGCATTACCCCTTTCTTGCTGGCTGAGTAGAGCCTCCACTCCTTGATGCTATGGCTTTCTAAGGCAACTAATCACTCAAGCGAGGCAGAATAAACCCATTTAGACCAAACATGAATTATTTGCAAGCCAAACCCAGCACTGATGTTGGTCTAAGGTATTTGGAGCGTTATTTACATTTGTAAGTGCAGGCATTTTGATGCTAAATCTCAGGTCAAGCTCTGGGAGCCTGACTGGCCCTGCTAGCAGCGTTCTACTGCGTGGAGCCCTGCGGCTAGGGCAGTCTAGCTGGGACCCTCTGCCTGTCTGTGGACAGTGGGCGCTCTGGGTCTGCGTGTTCCCCAAGGCCAGGCTGGCTCTCTTTGCTCTCGGTAACCCCACCGTCCTGCAGGCACCCAAAGCACTCGGCCCTCAGAAAATGGGGCCGTGGGTGGGAGGGCGAATTTACCTTCTAGCTAGGGAAGCAAGAAGGATGCTGCTTTTCCTAAGGCTGTTTCAGGTGCCAGAAGAGGCCCACTCAAGATGCTTCAGGAGGGCTTACAGCCTGTGGAATCTGCGGTTTTGAGAACCTGGGGCCTGGAGCAAAAGAACATCAGGGCCTCTAGGCTGGGCCTGGGTGAGGAACAGTGCAGTACTGAGTCCACCTGTTTGGACCAAATGCCTGTCCCCCACAGATGCTTATGGTGAAGCTCCAGCCCCCAATATACCTGCACTAGGAGGTGTGGCTTTGGGAGGTGATGGGGTTTAGATGAGGTCATGAGGGTGGGGCCCTCCGAATAGAATTAGTGCCCCTATAAGAAGAGACCAGGGAGCTTGCTCTCATTCTCTACCATGTAAGAAGGTGGCTACCTGCAGGCCAGGGAGAGGACCTCCCAGAACTGGACCCTGCTGGCACCTGAGATCGGGCCTCCAGCCCCAGGAGTGGGAGAAATAAATCTCTGTTGTTGAAGCCACCCAGCCTGTGGCGTTTTGTGCTGTCAGCACTTGACTAATCCATATTCATTCTCATTCTCTCTCCCCTCTCTGTGTGGGGTTTCTGCTCCTCTCCGCTGCTCGGCCTGCTCCCTTCTCCTCTTCTCTCTCCTCCTCCTTACTCACCTCTGCCTCCACACTCTGTCAAGAGAATGGCTCAAGATAGCTGGCTTCAGTACTCCCTGGGGAAAGCCCAGCTTCGCCCCCAGCTAGCAGGGGACTTTCTTCTGGGTCTCTCGGATTAAATCCTGAGAGGTGAGTCTGCTCATCTAGGCCGCCCCCTCCGCGGACGCACCGATGCCTGACACTGCCCACCGGGGCGTGGGCGCGCCCACACCGCCCACCCTGCTCCCGCCCAGAGCGGGTCCTCTGCGGAAGGAATGCGCGCTGGCAGCTCCGGGAGGGTCTGGCCTGCACGCGGCAGGGCAGTGAAGCCTGCAAATGTGTGGGAGCGCGGGTGATGGGGGTCCAGAGGAGGGGGCTTTGCAGGGGCGTGGAGGGACGACAGGCAGCTGCGACCCTCTGCCCTGCCATTGCTGTGTACACGCACTCCATGTAACCTTCAGAGCCACCAGCACGCCGCGGCGGGGCCGCCCCGCAGAGAAAAGAGCGTGTCCCAAGGCCCAGGGGCCTTCCGGCTGTGCGGGCTAGGGTGGGGTGGGCTCCGCTCTGGGGGCGTGGCTGACAGAAGGCCCCGCCCCCTCCCCGCTCGCAGGTGAAACCACCCCTGAGGCCCGGGCGCACACTGACCTGCACTCAGGTTTTCCTGGGCTCTGTTGCCGTTCAGGGTCCCGGGGAGCGCCCAGGTGAGCGATCCTCGCCCCGGAGCTCCCGGACCCAGCAGCCTGGAATGCCAGGCCCACTCGCCTAGGGTGCTGGCCGGAGGGCTGTGGAGCAGGATGGTGGGACTAGCGCTGAGCAGGTGGGATTAAGCTCTCCAGGGAAACATGGCCCCACCAGGCTTTGGTTTGGAGGCAAACACCCAGCAGAGTTACAGACGGAACCACCATCAGCAGCCACAGCATGGCGTGACGTTATCAGATCTTGTCCCCCTAGACTGAGAATTGTACTAGAGAACAGACTTTTGGCCGGGTTTGAAGATTCTCTTGCAATGCGCCATCGCCCCTGACAGTCTTCAGCATAGAAAAATACTTGACAACCCTGGCCGTGGGTATAGGCTTCGCTGCGCCCACCCTGGAGTACGCCACCAGGGTTCCCACAATGGCTTCACCTCGTCCTGGCTGCGTGAGCAAGGCCCTTAGTCTTCTGACACCGCAGTTCCTCGGCTGTGAAGTGGGTGTGATATCACCTGCCTCTAGAGGCATGCGAGGGAGCAGCCGTGCCTTGAAAGCATCAACGGCTCAGTTACGAAAGCACCACCATAATAATTGGTGTCCACAAGCCAGTCTGCACACGATGTAGCTCTGTTACACTATCTCCTTTGAGTCACAAATAGCTTGGAGGTTGTTTTGACTCCCATTTTACAGATGGAGAAAGGCTCAGAGAGATTAAGAGCCTGGGCTTTTAAGCGGTGAGATAGGAGTCAAGCCCAGGCTGTTTGATTCCACGTCTGCGGAGTCCTGAAAGACCTCAGGCTTCTGGGGTAGCTGGATTTAGGGTTGAGGGCTGGTGGCCTCCTCGAGCTGCGGTTTCGTAAAATATGTAAAATATGGGGATGATGCTATGGGTCTGCAGAGGTGCAGACAGCAGATGTCTGCAAAGGAGGTCATTACCATTATTCCACACCCGCATCCCTTCAGCAGGCACCAGTGGACTTCTCTGCTTTTGGTTGTTGATGTCTGGGCTTAGCCTGTCTGTCTCCAAAACGATAGCAGAGACCTTGAAGGCTGGGAGTGCGTCAACAAAAGACAAAGCACAGCCCACAGCCTATTATCTCAGCTTCAGATATCGACATTGGCAGACTTTTCTGTGCATGTGGAGGGAAAGCAATGAAACTCCTGCCAAGAGCAAAAACTGATTTGCCCACATGCAGTCCAGCTCTCTGATCCGTCCTTGGAGACAAAATAAGGAAACGATCTCTTTGATCCAAAGCTATTTTTATCGGCCTCTGAGCAGTGCTTATGGTGCATTATGTGTTTCATGGGGAAAGGGACTATCAGCAGGCCAAGATAACCATTACCCCGGCCCAGCTCCATAAACGGGCACTGTTTGTCTTCTCTGACAGCACCAGAGGGGCCAGGTTTGGATCACCTGCCGATGGCGGCTAAGAAATGGTGTCTCCATCCCTGGTCCCATTGGTGCTGACCAGATGGTGAAGGAGGCAAAGGTGCTTTGAATGACTGTGCTGTGGGGTGAGCCAGGCCTGGTGGATGCCCACTGTGCTCCCTGGGCTCTGCTCCCTGGCCTCCCATTCTTGCTCACCCTCCAACTTTTTGCATCTGTGTCACCCACTCCTCCCACCATCAGGCTCCATCTGGATGCAGGCTTCTGGGCTTCCTTTCACCCAGAGTTTTGGGCAGAGGCTCCCATGGCAGCCCTGCCTGCCACCTCTTCTGGGGAAGGGGGTTCAGATGGAGGGGCCTGGAGGAGGATAAGCCACAAGGGGGAGGGAGGGGCTGGTGGCTGAGGGAGGTCTTCTACAGGCTGAGTACCCATTGTTCAAAATGCTTGGGACCCGAACTGTGTCAGATTTCAGATTTTTTTCAGATTTTGGAATATTTGCATGTGCATAATGAGATATCTTGAGGATGAGACCCAGTCCAAACACAACATTTATTTATTTATTTTTTGAGACAGAGTTTCACTCTTGTTGCCCAGGCTAGAGTGTAATGGCACAGTCTCGGCTCACTGCAACCTCCACCTTCTGGGTTCAAGCAATTCTCCTGCCTCAGCCTCCTGAGTAGCTGGGATTACAAGCATGCACCACCATGCCCAGCTAATTTTGTATTTTTAGTAGAGACGGGGTTTCTCCATGTTGGGCAGGCTGGTCTCGAACTCGCAACCTCAGGTAATCTTCCTGCCTTGGCCTCCCAAAGTGCTGGGATTACAGGCATGAGCCACCACACCCGGCCTATTTATGTTTTATGTATACTTTATACACATAGACAGAAGGCAATTTTATATGATATTTTAAATAATTTTGTGCATAAAACAAAGTTTGGGTTAAATACTTATATGTAGAATTTACCACTTGTGGCATCATGTTGCTGCTTAAAAAGGTTCAGATTTTGGATTTTGAATTTTTGTATTAGGAAGGTTCACTCTGTAGTAAGAACCTGAAGGTGAAAACCAGTGTCGCAGGATAATGTTTAGGATATTAGACAAGCTTTTGCACCATTCCCCCAGAAGTGGCTGCTTTCCAGGTGCCCTGCCTCCAGTGCATAGAGGTGGAGGTGAACTGGGACCAAGTGTGATGGTTAACGTTATGTGTCAGCTTGACAGGCCCATAGGATGCCTGGACATCTGATCAGACATCATTCTGGGTGGGCTTGCCTGGGAGATTCCTGATGAGATTAGTGTTGGCATCAGTGGACTGAGTAAAGCAGATTTCCCTTCCGAACGGGGGTGGGTCTCACCCAATCAGTAGAATACCTGAATGGAAGAGAGAGGCTGAGTAAAGGCGAGCTCCTCCTCCCTGACTGCCTCGAGCTGGGACATTGCTGCTTTCCTGACTTTGGACTCGGACTGAAGCGTCAGCTCTTTCTTGGTCTTGAGCCTGACGGCATTTGAACTGGAACTGCATGACTGGCTCTCCTGCATCTCCAGCTTGTCACCGGCAGAGCTCCATAATCACATTCCTTATAATCTCTCTCTCTTTTACGTATATGTCCTCATACATATCCTATTGGTTCTTTTTCTCTGGTGAACCCTAGCTAATATATCAAGTATTACAGTTTGACTTTGATTCCAAAATATGCTCCTAAAACGGCTAGCAGAGATGTAGTCTTGAAAGCCTAGGTTTTTAATGGAAAGATCCAGCCTTTTTGAAAGAGGACTCGGCAGATAAGGTTTATAACATAGAGACAAACTTGAGAAACTTACATGGTGCTGTTAACAGCCTCTTCCCCATCCCGAGGGGTCATGTTTTGGTGGGGAAAAATGACCAGATGGATGTGGATGGAGCCTGGATAGTGGGGGTCCCTGAGAAGAGCTGATGCCCTGCCCCTCCACTGGCTGGGCTTGGAGGGGTGTTGACAAGATGCAGTGGAGAAGGGGGATCAGTAGCTGGGCAAACAAGTGCTTGATCGTTGTTGAGGAGAAGGGGGCAGAATCCTGAATTGAATGGATATTTACCCAGTTGTTCAAATCAAATTTGCATATGCCACAGTGTTTTTCTAGGGTCAAGAGAGTTGCCCCTGCAAATGTTGACTTTCGCAGTTCTTAAATAAAAATCAATTAGCTTATAAGAGTTTGCTCAATTCCTTCCCACCTCCCCATCTTCCACCCCACCTTATGCCAGTGGGTCTATACCACACCATGGCCTGCAACCCCCCGCTTTTTTTTTTATTTTTGAAGCAAATTCTTCGAGATCCTGACTGCCACCCTTTTCAAATGCATAATAGTGTATCTGTTAGGCTGCCTTTGATCACAAGCAACAGCAAAAGCAATTGCACAGGTTGAATCAACAGAGAGACTTCTTTGACTGACTGGAGTGAAAAGCCCAGACTGGGGTGGGCCTTCTGGTGAGGCCTTGCTCCCAAGGCCTGGTGCTATCACAAGGCCCGTGCTCCATGCTGCCTTCCACAACTTCAGATGCATCCTAGGCCTGCTTCTTATCAGTTCCCAAGATGGCAGACTGCAGCTTCGTGGGTACACGTCTTCTCTCATGCCCAGCCAGAAGGAGCCTTGGTTTCGGTGCTCACGGCCAGTAGCCACTGTCGTGAGAAGCAGAGGCCACAGCCATCTCCATCCCAGTTACGGGGTCTATCACAGGGTGCGAGGGTGTGGACTGGCTCAGGCTGGGACGTGGGCTCCATGCCTGGGGCCTGAAGAGGAGCCCCTTCTCTGAGACTCCATGGATGGCCAGGTGGGAAGCAGAGCTGTCCAGAAGGGAAGGGAAGGGAAGGGAAGGGAGTATCTAGATGCTGGGGAGGTACCAACAAGCATCCTTCTCACATGGGATCTGGCATGTTCACATTTTATTAAAATTCATTTTTGCCACCTCCTCCCACATTTTTTTCTGCTAATTGATGAGGAATCCTTCATCTCAGCAGAAATTGCTAAATTCTCATAGCCAAGTGGAGGTGCCTGCGGTCAGGGGCCGGCGCCCACATTGGTTCAGCCTTGCCTTGCTATGCTGGGAGGCTGCAGTTCTGTCCAGTGTATCTGATGACTCCTGCTTGGTAAGGTCCCGTGTGCCCTACTGCGAGGGAAGCAAGCGGAAGCAGGTCTCAGGGTGTGCTGCCAATTCACGTCAGCGCTATAGAGGCTGCTCCCCGTAAGGTGCTGTGGCGGTTTTGGTGACAGATGCGGGTTCAAAGGGGAAAGGAGAAGAGGGGGGCAAAGTGACACCGAAGAGGCTATCAGCCAGGGTCCCAAGCACAGGGTGCAGGGGGAAGGAGTGAGGGCGTGCAGGCTGCGGAGGGACCCCCAGTCACCCTCTACAGCCCCGATGAGAACTTGATCAGCTGCCCTCAATTCCCCATCCAACTGAGCATCACTGGAGGCGGCCACCCTCCTGAGGGCTGACTCCTGGCCTGGCCTGGTGGAGAAACAAGCGGCTCCACTCAATCAAGTGTAGGGCTCTGACGTCAACAGAAGATTATGGTAGTAATGCCGTTTTGGACTAAAAGTGACAGGAAAGTGTTTTATTTTCTGTAGAAGACCAGGGGACCTGTAGGACCTGCTTGAGATTTCATCCAGGGAGCAGGGCCTGGGGAGGAGCAGCCTGAGGCTCGGTTCATGGGGGCAGTGGGAAGAAAGAGTAAAGATGCAGCTGCTGTCCCTGTGGAGTCCTGGAGTTCTTTCCCAGCTCTGCAAGTGCCCTCAAGCAAGACGCTAGGCCACACACGAGGACGCCCTGAGGAATGCATTAGTCCGCAGCCTGCTTCTGGGCTGTGTGGGAGGTGGAGACCCTCAGTGTGGAAGGCTCTTTTGTGGGGGTCGCTGTGTGCTGTGCCCACCCCACTCTCAGAAAAGGGAGGGGAGGATGTCTTGCCCTCCCCTGAGCAAGTGAGAGCAGGCTTCAAGAGAGGCTTTTGGGTGGAGGCATTGGCTTTTGGAGGACACAGAGATGAAGTGTGATTGTGCTTAGTGTAGGATAGTTATCAGCCAGGATGACTGGGTTATGATGCAGTAACGAGCACCCCCAACACTCAGTGTCTTGATGCCACAGCATGTCTTTTCCATTCATGCTCCTTGTCCCGCATGGGCAGATGGAGGTTTCTGCTCACATAGTTACTTGGGGACCTGCCATAGGTTTCTCCGTGCTCCCACGACACAGGAGATTGTGCATTGGTCCTTAAAGCTTTCTCTAAAAGCAATGTGGCACATGGCTCCGATGTCCCCATGTCACCATCCAATGCAAATCACTTGGCCATGCCCTTGAAGAGGGGCAGGGGGTAGGCATGGAAGTGGAATGTTACCGTGTGTCTGGAAGGCAGAGATTCAGAAATATCCAGGGACCAGCACCAGTGACTGCTGAGGCACCCAATGGAGGGGGCTGTTATGAAGGGAGAGGGGCCTGCTGAGAATGAGCTCCCCTGACACCCACAGTGTGTGTGGGTGAAGGAGGTGTGTCAAGACCAGGCAGGAGTGTCCTGCAAGGACCCTAGGACCTCAGGAGAGACAGGTGGGCTCCTGAGCCCAGGTGAGATTAGGAGTTGGAAGTGGCCGTCCCAGGAGGACATGGCCTGTGCCATGGGCAGGGACATCCCAGCAAGGGCCACCGAGGAGCCTGGCGGGTCCTCATGGGAGTCAGTCAGCTTGCCCAGCTGAGCTCATCCACTGACCCTTCTTGTCACCTGATTCCTTAGTTTTGCTCCCCAAGTCCTCTCTCGGGAGCCCTGGGTGAGGGAAGCAGACAGTCAAGAGCAGAAGAAGAACAGCTGGGAGGCCAGGAGAGGCCTCATGAGATGGACCCTGCACCAAGGTTGGGAGGGGTGTGTGGCTGTGGGGAAGGGTCAGACACACACCCCTCAGGCAGGGGTCTGTGGTGTGGCTGGGGTGGGGGGTACTGTGGGCGGGTCCCGAAGACTGTGGTTCTGAAGGCTGTGCGATCCCTCAAAGGTTTGAGTTAGTGCTGGTGTTGGGCAGCTGGGAGACCACGAGGGGGTCGTGCCAGTGAAGCCGTCCTGGGTGCTAAGAGAACAGGCAGCGGCCCTCTGTGGTGGGAAGACCTCTGTTCGTCTAAGACCGAAACTGTGGTGAGAGTAGGGTCTCTGGCTTCCTTCTCCACTGAAGAAAGGCTGGGAGGCCTTGCAGCTGTGCTCTGTCTGTGGGTGGGCAGGGAGCGGAGGTCGGGGCAGTTCTTCTGAGCCAGCTCTGCTTCCAGCCTGGAAGAGGAGCCCAGAAGGCAGGGGTGGAGTGAGACCTCAGTCCACACAGGGAAGAAGGTGGGAAGGAAGGCCAGCGTCTGGGCTAGGCCTCTCCCCACTGCCTCTCCAGGGAGGACTGCTATCTGCATTCTGTAGATGAGGAAACTGAGGCCATGGGGACTGTGTGATTTGATGCAGGGTTCACTCCAAGCCCAGGAGTCGTTCCACAGCTGGCCGTCTTCTTACAACAGCCTGATGAAAAAAAGCTGTAGTTGCAGAATGTTGCAGAAGGTCCCTGGCAATTCAGAAAAAATTTAAAATATGCAAAGCAGTGCTCAGCATTGCTTTGGGATGCAACTGCACAGACTTGAAGTGGGAGGGTGAACTCCAGTTCGGGAGAGGGGCTACCTTAATGGGGTGGGGGTGTGAATGGGGAGGGTTCACCTGATCCCACCTGTGGTGTTTTTTTTTTTTTTTTCCTGAGACGGAGTCTTGCTCTGTTGCCCAGGCTGGAGTGCAGTGGTGCGGTCTTGTCTCACTGCAACCTCTGCCTCCCGAGTTCGAGTGATTCTCTTGCCTCAGCCTCCCGAGGAGCGGAGGTTACAGGCGTGCACCACCATGCCCGGCTAATTGTTTTTTTGTATTTGTAGTAGAGACTGGGATTTCACCATGTTGGTCAGGCTAGTCTTGAACTTCTGACCTCAAATGATCCTCCCGCCTCAGCCTCGCAAAATGCTGGGATTATAGTCATGACCCACTGCGCCGTTCCCACCTGTGGTGTTTCATGCTTTGATGTGGGTGCTGCATGCACAGGCGTGGAACTAGTTTCCATGCCTTTTCGTATGTCTGAACGGTTTCTGAGTAAGCCAGGAGAGGCTGATTACAGCCCCTGGAGTGGGTGAGGAGGCTCAGCGGCTGCTCCTGGAGTCAGCAGCTCTCCCTGTGACCCCACCTCTTCAGCAGCCTGACCAGAGACGAAGAAACGAAAAGGAGAAAGGGGCCCGAGGAGGCCCTGGCTGTGTGAAGAAGGCCTCCTGGGGCTGCCCTTATCTTCCTCCCCTGGTTCAGGGATGGAAGCTTCTCCAGGGGAAGGAGAGGCAAAGTGCACAGCTGGCACATTCCATCCTGTCCAGATTGCTCTCGGGCCATGAGGCAGCTGCCCCTGCCCCTCAGCAGCCTCTCCTTCCTTCTCAGCAGTGCAGGAGAGAGGAGAGCCGGCAAAGCTCAGCTGTGAGGGCTCCCCTTCCCTCTGCATTCCCCAGTGACCCTATCTGCCCAGCTGGCCCTGTGCCCTAGTGTACCGGCTCTGCATCTTTGGTGGCATCCCTGGGAGCCTCACATGAGTCAGAGAGGACCCAGTGCCTGGTTGGAGCCAACTGGCACATTTTTTGAAATGTTGTAAGCTGGTCTTTCAACTCTTGGAAGCTTGAAGTGGACCAAGATGGGGTATTTACACCACAGCAATTGGCTAATGCTGTGCATCAGGACTGTCCCCCTGCACTCTGCAGGCTGTTAAACATTTACCAACACAGCACTGTCACGGCCTCACTGTGAGCCTTCCTGAACTTGCCCATGTGTGCTTCTGGTCCCAGTTCACCTGCACCCTCCCTCAGGTGTCCTGGCGGCCCCTGAGACCCACCAGTCTCCCACTCCCCAGTGACTGCTGCAGTCTGTGCTACACAGGCTCACTCTTCTGCCCTGACTGGCTGTTGCTCTAAGCACAAGCTGGGTATTGCCTGGTGGAAGAA
Organism: Rhinopithecus roxellana; assembly: GCF_007565055.1. Classification (NCBI taxonomy): domain Eukaryota; kingdom Metazoa; phylum Chordata; class Mammalia; order Primates; family Cercopithecidae; genus Rhinopithecus; species Rhinopithecus roxellana. The sequence goes on from NC_044562.1 coordinate 120,316,283, forward strand.
GTGTGGGCCTCTGAGTCTCACAGGCTGGCTTTTATTTCTGGCTGTGCCCTGTGCCAATCTGTACTAGAGAGAGAGGACTGGGGCTCCATTTCTTCCTGCTTCTGTGGTGTTAATACCGCCTGCTCATAACCTCCACTGCCAGTGAAGGAAATAATGTATGTAGTGGTCCATTTCCAAGACAAAGTGCCTTAAATCAGCTTAGGTCAGCAAACTACAGAAGAAACAGGATATACCAGGCCCTTGCTTGGATAGCCAATGCCTGCCTGTTGGCCCCCCTTAGTTGCCTTCACTTGAACCAAAGAAGTGTAGTCTAAGATGAAGGTTTACTAGCCTGCAAAATAGCTTGTTTTGTCTGTTCTTATCAGCCGGCCCAGCTACTTAGGTGATAAGTCAAATACTTGAAGAGCCCCATAGCTAACTAGGATTGCAATGTATTGTGGGCCGCAACAAAATGCAGCAGGACAACCCTAAAGAAAACACCTAGAGCCCCTACCCAACAATCAATAGGTGATGCCCGGGAAGATTGTGACCCACAGTACTCAGCCTGTGAGGAACCAGGGGAGGGACCTGTGCATTAGGGGATAAATTGCTTGTTGAAACTATGCTGGGAGGAGATATACCTAATATAAATGATGAGTTAATGGGTGCAGCACCCCAACATGGCACATGTATACATATGTAACAAACCTGCACGTTGTGCACATGTACCCTAGAACTTAAAGTGTAATAAAAAACAAAAACAAAAAACAGAAACTGTGCTGGGGTTGTCGCTCATCAGACATCCGATCTTGCAAGACCATCATTGAAAGTCTCACTTTCACTGTTCTCCGGTTCTCCGTCCACTTTTTAGGTTTGGATGGGTGGGTTGATTTCTCACACCAGGGCTGAGCATGTGGCTCTAGGCACAGGGCAGGCACTCCCTCAACAACAGCCTCCAGTATTTGAGACCCCGCGGTTAGAATGGGGAGAGTTACTGAGTTACTGAGCTATCTTTCCCTCTCTTTGCTCTGTTCAACACCACTGGTCTGCAGCTGGGCCTGTGGAGTACAAGGAGAATCCCCCGCAAGCCCCTTGGGTGAAAGAGACCTCTAGTGTCATCCTGGCCTGAGGGGTGCAGTGATGGGGCAGATGTGTCTTCAGGGGTCCCAGCACCACCCCAAATAGATTTCATTGGTCTAAAGTGCAAGAATGTGGGCTCTGAAGTTGGAAGTGCTGCAAGGATGTTTGGCATCTGGGCATGGAGGCTCCAGCTGAGCACAGTGAGCATGCTGCACGGGGGCTCCCTTGCGTGTGGAGGACAGACACTGAGCTCCCACTCTCACCTGTCCAGTCTGCTCAGGGTCTGCCTTGGGGCTGGACACCCAGCAGGGACTTCACATTAGCCACTTGGCTGAGTGACTGTCTTCAGGACTCCAGAGCCCACTCCCTTTGATTAAGCACATGGGTTTTCCAGACTTACATGCACACACGATTTATTGACCTTTGCATGTTATGTGCACACGATGTATCTCTCTTTGCATGATTTCACTTCGGTATTTCCCACTTTACAAGAGTGGTACCTGAAGCACAGCGAGGTGAAGTGACTTGCTCACATTCTTGAGTAGCAGAACCAGAATTTGAACCCAGAGGGCGTCTCACCCTGGAAACCATGCTCACCACATGATACCTGTGGTCCCCAACAGCCTCCAAAGCTGTGACCTGAGGTGACCCTGCTTACAGAACACAGCTGGAGCCACCAGCTCCTTGGCATACTAGAGATTAGGTTTAAGACTAAACTCCCAGAAAGCGGGACAGACGCCAGGCCCGTGGCAATGGGCTCCCTGTGCAACACCCTGCCATTCTGATGGATGAAAAACATTTCAAGTTTTCCTGTAAAAATGTCTGTTGTGGAAAGATAAGGAAATTCTGGCACACTCAGCGGGGACTTCTTAACTAGTTCGTGCAAAAAGGCATGTTTATTTTTGGCCTTGGGGCTGGGTACAGCCTGGCGGCCCTAATCAGCAGCTAAGGTGATGCTGGCCAGGCCACTGCCAGCCCAGGCCCCCAAAAAACAATGTAGGCCAGGCCAGTGCCAGTGTCTGCCAAGGGGACAGGCATGGGGACCCTTGTCTGACCTCTGGGGGCCATGTGCAAGGGCCACGGGAGCAGTTAGGTAGCCTTAGAGACAACCCAAACGTGGGAATCTGCAGGCCTGGGGCCCTCCCAGCAGTGAGAGGGGACGCGTGCTTGTCTCTGAGGGTGGTTGGGAGACGGAGTGTGACATTGTGTCCTGAGTCCAGAGGCCCTCCCAGCAACCAGAGGGGACACGTGCCAGCCTCTGAAGGTGGTTGGGAGACAGAGCGTGACACTGTGTCCTGAGTCCTGGGGCCTGGTGGGGCCGTGCCTGTTCTGTGACCTCAGGCAGGCTCCTCAGTTGTCTGGACCACTGCTCCTTCATGGGGAACCCTCATTAGAGCTCTGCCCAGGTGACCTAGCCTGGTGGCGGGGGTGGTCAAGGCCACCATTTCCCCACAGAAAGTGTCTTGGGTGCCACCTGGTTGGAAGGGAAAGTTCTATGGGCAGTTTGTGCTCAGTGAGCCTGATGCTCTCAGTGTGTATGTGTGGCGGGGAGGGTGAGGACAGGTGTCAGCGGCTTCCAGCCGGTGCCCTCAGGCTGGCTCCGCAGCGCCGCTCCTCTCCCAGCCAACCTTGCTTCCACTGCCCCCAGGATGCCTCCTCTCAAGCTCCCCTAGGACAGGCCACACTTATTTCTGCCTCCTTTGTCACAGGAATCATTAGCCGTGTGCCTTGCTCTCCAGCCCAGACTAGGAGCCCCAAGGGTGGCCGACGGTGGCCATCTTAGGGTGTCCAGGGCAATGCAGGGCTGGATGGCGGGTGCTCAGTGGGCACAGGAGAAAATGCGGCGGGACTGGCTCTCCTGACCAGCGTGAGTGGACAGGCTGTTGATTCTGCTGGAAGACTGCTGTTCTTGGTATTTGCGAATTTGCCATGTGGCTCTGAATGATCTCCCACCCTCTTCTAGCCTGACTTTTCAGGTTCCCTGATCCTCAAGAGCTGTGGGCTTAGATTTCTTTAGCATTTGGCTTTCCTTGGGGATACCTTATCCCCTCCTCCCACCTCTGAGCCTGTCTTGTTAGGGGGCCTCTGAGCCCTCGCCACAGTCTGCAAAGCATCTTTGCTGTACTGCCAGGATTGGGAAGCCCAGAACCTTCTCTCCTCATGCCTGCTATGCCTCTTGGCATCCTGGCTGGCCCTGGCCCTGCAAACTGTGCAGGAGGCTGTTGGCCTGTGTGCATCCCCTCCTGAGACCATCCCCCTCCAGTCACCCCCCTGGGACCAGAACCTGCAGGAGGTAGGAGGCATGGGCACTGTGGAGCATCTCCACACTGGCGGTGGGCTGTGTAGACAGAGTGGGGGTTGTGTCTCAGCTTGGATGCTGACCAGCTGGGTGACCGAGCCTGTCACCTCACGTCCTCCTGTCTCTGGGGATCTGTGCTGTTCTGTGACAGGTGGTGATGGGTGGCAGCTAGGGTGGTCGTAAGGCTCAGCGAGAGCCCTCATGGTGTGCTCTGAGCACGGTGCTTACTCACAGCTTGCAGCAGGGACTACCTCCATTCAGACCAGCAACAACACCACTGCCAGGCTCGGGTCGGGAGCTCAGTGGTTTACGGAACCTCCTTCGAGGTAGTACTTTCCTTCAGTGTATGTGGGTGGCGGCTGCTTCCTTGGTCTCTGAATAACCCAGCTCAGTTTGAAATGGTGCTGAAAACCTTAGGCCTCAGCCCAGGCAGGGGCTCAGCACCTCTCCCAGGGCCAGCACAATCCCACTTTATGATTCTTGGAAATTCCTCTCTGAGAAAAGGCAAAATTCATTGACCCTTGGGATGCCCTTGGCAGTGCTGGATTACATTTCAGCCCATCTGCGCAGGGGCCCAATATTCCAACTGGAAACTACAGCCCTATCCCGAATGTATCTTGACAAATAGGAGAGGGAAGTGGATTCTAGATAGGATTTCCGATTCACACAATTACAGTGAGCTGTGGCTTTGGCTCCTGGCACAGAAGATAATAAATTAGTTGCAGACTAACATGGGAGAGATTGCACTGTGCATCTCTGAGCCTGGCCCTGCTGCAACCCGTGCATGGAGAGTGCAATTGCATCATATTTGCAAGAGACTTGTGGCAGGGATTTGATTCTACTGTAGAGGGACAGCAAACACCTGCCAACACCCTTTCTCAGCCCCGATGACACTGGCAAGGATGCTGTGTCCTTAGGCCCTGCACTCAGCAGAGGAAGCACTGATAGCCAGGACACCACTCCATGTCTTTAGCCTGCTTTAAAGAGGACTTTCTACCTTTATGAGAGCAAGAGTTCAACAAAATGTAGCCAATGCCTGTAGGTGATGCCATCCACACAAGTGACCTGGGGCCTCCAGCTTGTCCTATAGCTGTCCAGGCCCCTACTTGTGTTATCCCCATTTATGAAGGCTTAGTCAGCAATCTTTGCCTTTTATTAAAGGGCAGTTTGAAAGGAAGAACTGCAGCTCTCCTTACCCATTTCTTGCGCAGTGTTAGATATTTTAAAAGCGTTTTCCTTTGATCTTTCCATCAATAAGCACCTTTGAGGCAGGTTAAAGATTTCAGCTTTAGAAGATGGGCAAGCTGGGACTCAGCAACATCAAGAACTTTTCAATTTCCTAAGTATTCCACCTGCCAGCTACTGCCCTAGGCACTGGGCAGAATAACACAAATCCCTGCCCTTGTAGAGCTTCGGTGTAGCAGGGAGGAGACACATTATCAACTATGGGCATTGTATAGTATGTTAGGGGGAGACTGTGTCTGAGAAATCCCAGCAGAGTAGGTGAGATTAGGGATCCTGGGTTGGGCCAGTGCTGGAGGCAGCTTGCAATTTTGTATAAGTAGTCAGAGCAAGCCTCCAGGCTAAGGTGATGTTGAGCAAAGGTTTGCAGGAGGTGAGGGAGTTAGCCATGGGGTTATCTGGGGGAAGAATGTTCCAGGCAGAGGGAACAACCCTGCAAAAGCCCCAAGATGGGCCATGCCTGAGTGCTCCAGGAAGAACCAGGAGCCCAGTGTGGCTGGAGCAGAGTGCTTGCAGGAAGAGCTGTAGCTGGGGCAAGGGAAGCCATGCTGTGGGGGGCTTTGGGGTCACCATGAAGACTTGAGCTCCTCCTCCAAAATGGGAACCAGGGAGGGTTGGAAGAGAGGAACATTATAATCAGAACTTTATTTTAAAAAGGTCACTTAGCTGCTGCGTATGGAGGCAAGGGTGGGGCAGGTAGAATCCTTGGATGGCTACTACAATCATCCAGGTGAGAGGTGGTGGTAGCTCATGCCAGGGCCTTAGCAGTTGGAGGGATGTGGCCAGATTCTGGATATATTTTGCATAGTAAGCTCTCAAGATTTCCTGATCAATTAGAGCAGATGAGTCAACCATGACCTTAAAGGTTTCGACCTGAGTGGTGGGAAGGATGGAGTGGAGTTGGGCAAGGTGCAGAGCAAGTGGGTGGGAGAAGATTGAAGAGTTCAACTCCTCCGTGGTTGAGTTTGAGATGCCCATCTGTGGGTGGATGCAGGCCAAGTGGGTGGGGGAAGACTGAGGGGTTGAAGTCCTGGGTGGTTGAGTTGGAGATGCCCATTTGATATCTACGTTGGACTTTTGAGTAGGTGATAGACCAGGATTCCCTGAGCATATTAGGAGCAACTGGTAGGGGGATTAGGAATTCTCCGATCTCTCTGTCCAAGCCTCTCTCTGTTACTCTATGATGATTTTCTCTGTTTCAGTGGTTTTGAAAACTAGACAGTAGAAAGCAATTTATGTCACAAATGTCATATTTGCTTTAGGATTTGAAAGCTGGAATTTCCCCAATTCCAGGGGCCTTTTCCTTAAATTCCTTGGGTGGAGCTGGCAGTTCCCACCTGGTGGTGCACAAACCTTCGTGCAAGTATCCATTTGGCATGTTCTGTGCAGGGATGTGGGTGATCATGCCTCTCTCTCTCCCTTCAGAATGTGAAGTCCTAAAGGGAGGGCTGGCTCACTCGTCTCTGGGCTTCCCATTGGGGCTCTTGGGGTGACCTATACCTGGAGAAGTTAGTGTGAGGCTGAGGTACACCAGGGCCTCCCAGGGACACCTGCCTTTACTGGGGAGTCTTGGACGTCTTTTCCTACGGCTTACGTTCTTTTGGTTTTCCTCTTTTTATGAATTGCTCATTTGTAGTGTTTACTCACTGAAAACATTGGGTTATTTGTCTTTTTCTTTTTGATTTGTAGGAATTCTTTATATATGTTGGCTACTAATTGTGTGTTATTAAGTGGCAAATAGCTTCTCTCAGTATGAGCTTGTGTTTTCATTTTGTTTTTGATACCTTTCATTCATAGAATTTACGCATTTTGGCTTTGTGTGGTGGCTCATGCCTGTAATCTCAGCACTTTGGGAGGCGAGGCAGGCAGATCACTTGAGGTTAGGAGTTGGAGACCAGCCTGGCCAACATGGTGAAACCCCACCTCTAATAAAAATACAAAAATTAGCTGGGCATGGTAGCACGCACCTGTAGTCCTAGCTACTTGGGAGACTGAGGCAGGAGAATCGCTTGAACCTGGGAGATTGCAGTGAGCCGAGATCACATCACTCTGCACTCCCGCCTGGCCAAGGAGTGAGACCCTGTCTCAAAACAAAACAAAACAAAAGACAAAAAAAGAATTTACAAATTTTACTATAGACCAATTCATTAACCTTTTCCTTTATAACTTGTCCTTTTTGTGTTCCTCAAGAAATCCTTCTTTGTAGCAAGACCATAAAAGATGCTTTCCCATATTTTTTCCCAAAAGTTTTACTTTTCATGTTTAGATTTTTAGTTTAGTTTGAGTTGATTTTTATATGTGGTACAAAATGAAGATCTGCTTTTATATTTTCCTATATGGAAACATCTGCCCCCACTATTTTATTTTTATTTTTTAAATTATGTTTTATTGTTATATAGATATAGATTAGGGCTTGCCATGTTGCCCAGGGTGGTCTTGAACTCCTGGCCTCAAGAGATCCTCCTGCTTCACCTCATTATGTGCCAGGACTGCAGGCTGAAGCCACCGCACTGCCCAGTCCTCACTACTTTTAATGCCAACTCACACATTGTTTCCACATATGTGTAGATACGTTTCTGGGCTTTTTATTCTGTTCCACCTTCCTATTTGATGATTCCTGGGTCAATACCACACTGCTTTAATGATTATAGCTTTATTATAACTTCTGATATTTAATGGGATAAATATTCCTATTCACATCTTTTTATTAAAAATTTTGCTGGTATTCTTGGCCCTTAGTTTCTCAGATATTTTTCAAAATCATCACTTGGTCAAATGCCTTGAAATAGGCTGTTGAATTTTTATTTGAATTACATTTAATTTATAGCATAATTTTGGAAGAACCAATATCTTTATGATGCTAAATCTCATGAGATGGCAAAGCTCCCTATGTATTTACATTTATTTTAAATTTTTTCAATGATGGCTTAGAACTTTTTCTGTAAAGGCATGGCTGCAGTTGTGCAAATTGTGTATCTCAGTCTGGTGACGCTCCCTGGAGTTGTGCAGTGTACAAAGTTCATGGCTGCACAGGGCAACAATGTGTACAAGTCTTGTACAAATTTCTTAACTTTATTCCTAAGTACTTACAATTTTTATTGTTATTGGAAGTTGTACTTTCAAAAATTTTCATTTTAAAATGTAATGTTGCTGGCATGAGTGCACACACACGCACACACACAACATTGTCATCATCTTATATCCAGTGAACTTGCTAAACTCTTTTAGTTTTTTTTTTTTTGTGCAGAAATCACATTATCTGCAAATAATAAAATATGTTTTTCTCTTTCTAATCCTTCTACTTTCTGTTCCCATTGCACTGGCTAAGACTTCAAGCACAATGATAAATGGAGTAGTTATAGTAGATACTTTTGTCTTTGACTTCAAATAAGTTATGCCAGTGCTAAGTATGATTTTTTTCACTGGATTTCAAGACATAGACTTTATGGAGTTAAAGAAGTTTGCTCCTATTCCTAGGACGTGAAGAGGTGCTTTACATTGAATTTCAAAAATCTATTTTAGGGAAATAATAATAATAATTATTATTTAGTAATAGCTGGGATTACAGGCACCCGCCACCATGCCCAGCTAATTTTTGTATTTTTAGGCTTCACCATGTTGGCCAGGCTGGTCTCAAACTCCTGACCTCAGGTGATCCACCCGCCTTGACCTCCCAAAGTACTGGGATTACAGGTGTGAGCCATTGTGCCCAGCCAGAAATGATTATTTCTTTCCCTTTCTTTAATCTTAATAATTGCATTAGTGAATTGCATTAATATATTTTCTAATAGTAAATCAATCTTTCTTTCCTGGGAGCAACTTGATCATGATATATTGTTGTATTTATTCATTACTGGACCTGGTTTGCTAATAATTTATTTATGATATTGGTATCTATGTTCATGAGTATAATTGACCCATAATTTTCCCTGTTTGTATAATATTATTTTTGTTTAGTTTTGCTCTCACACTTACACTAGCCTTCTAGTGAGCTAACGTTCTATCTACGCATTGGAATAGTTTGTATAATGAAATTATTTATTCCTTGACTGCTTTTTAGAACTCACCCTAAAGCCATCTGGCATCTGGGCTTGATTTCAATCTTTCTGTCTCTGTCTCTCTCCACAGATTTTTTTAAGCTCAAGCAATCCTCCTGCCTCAACCTCCCAAGTAGCTGGGACTACATGCATACACCATCATGCCTGGATAATTTTAAAACATTTTTTGTAAAGATGGGTTCTTGCTATGTTGCCCAGGCTGGTCTCGATCTCCTGGCTCCAAGCAATCCTTCCACTTCAGCCTCCCAGAGTGCTGGGAGTATAGACATCAGCCACTGTACCCAGCCTGTTTTACATTTTTATTGAGTGGCCGCCATGAGCTGACTTTTTAACAAATTAAGAACACAACAAGAAATATTTTCAAAGAAAGGAAATACATCCTCTCCCGAACTCGAGTAAGCCTTGTGCTTTGATGAGTCACATCCCTGGGTCCCAAGGTTACTGCATCTTCTAGTTCCGGTTTCTTCGTCTCAAGGAACACTTACTTGCATCTGGGGCTCTTCAAGAACTCCCTGGCTGAGAGGACTCTTGGCAATGGTATATGTTGGGCCTGGTTCATCTGTGTGCCAGGAGGGAGACTGAACCTCGGCATACATGCCAGGAATTTTAGGGCAGGGATCCCCAATTTCCTCCTTTCCTGCGTCATCATCTTCCCTCTTGCTATTAGCTCATTCCCACCGCATGCCAATTTGCTGCAATTTCTCCCGTCTGGGAAACAGCCTTCTCTGACGCTGCCTCCTCCTCCAGACACTGCCAGGCATAGGGCATATTTGGAGCTGGAGCTGTCAGGGTGGCAGGTGGGTTGGTTGCCTCCTAGAGAATGGTGTTGTGGCTGTCACTGGGACATTTTGTGTTTCCTCTTGGCTCTTTGGGGATTTGCAGGCTGCTCTAGGTGAAGCTTGAGTTCCTGAGCTGGGGGCAGGGGTGGAAAGGATCACAGCAGGGGAGGCTCAGGCTCTTCAGGCCATGTATTGCCCATGAAAGACTCAGGGGAGCCTGGAGCGTGTCCTTACCTGGTCTCCAGGTAGGATCTGCCTTCCCTGCTGCTGCCAAGACCTCTGGGGCCTGTGGGAAGTGGGGCTCACCTCACAGGCACAGTGTTACTTCCTGGACCCAGAGGAGGTGTGTATTAGGCTGTTCTTGCATTGCTATAAAGCAATACTAGAGACTGGCTAACTTATCAAGAAAAGAAGTCAGATTGGCTCATGGTGCTCTAGGCTGTACAGGAAGCACAGCAGCGTCAGCTTCTGGGGAGGCCTCAGGAAGCTTCCAGTCATGGTGGAAGACAAAAGGAGAGCAGGCATGTTACATCACAGAGTGGGAGCAAGTGAGAGGGTGTGTGTGGGGTGCTTCATACTTTACACAACTAGGTCATGTGAGAACTCACTCATTATCTTGAGGGCAGCACCAAGGGGATGGTGCTAAACCACTCGTGAGAATCCACCCCCATGATCCAATCACCTCCCACCAGGCCCCACCTCCACTACGGGGATTACAATTCAACTTGAGATGTGGTCAGGGACAATTATCCAATTCTATCAAGGTGGTGATGCAGCCGAGGGGGCCTTTCTGGGACACTCCTTGCCTTGGAGAGACTGAGCCATTGAGGGATGTCAAGTCCTAGATAATCTAGGATTGGCAGAGTAGGAAGGAGGGAGACTCAATGATGGTGACTTCCAGGGGCATGTAGACAAGGGCCCTTACCACAGGCCATGGACAGCTCCTGTTCTGCTGACCGGCCAGGGCTCCAGGTTAGTCCCTGCCTTGTCAGCACCAAGGCTCTGAGCGTCTCCAGAGTGCCGGGGTTCACTGTTGTTCCCCCAGTCAGTCGGGCTCAGAGAGCCCAGGCCTCAGGCCCCCTTCTGAGCTGGGAGTGGTATGTAGCAAAAGCACTTTCCCAGGCCCTGCCTGATCTCCCTATCACTGCAGCGTGGCCTCCTGGGCCTCACCTCCCTCCATTGTCCCGCAGAGACACCTCCTACAAGTAGCCAGGAGAGCAAGAAGGCCGTGTGTGTAAAGAGCCCAGTGCGGGTAAGCGCTTGTAAGTGTGGCTCCCCGTCCTGTGCCTCTGCCTGGGATGGTGGTGAGGCAGGCCCTGGCCTTGGTTTAATCATTTGCTAATCAGAGTGAATAATTTAGGTTCTCTTAACCTCCCAGGACTACTGAGAGAAACACATGGCAAAGTGAAGACTGCGTAATCCAGACCCAGGGCCAGCTTGGCCCCCAACCAAGGCATTTCTCCTCTGCCACCTGCTGAGCCCTGGGATCCACTGCCCTCTTTACTGGGATGACTGCCTTTGGCTGTTAAGGGCTGGCACTTGAGTCACCTCCCCTGAGGAGCCCCCAGCCCATCTGCTCCAGACAGGACCGGCACAGGCTCTCCCCGGTCCCTGCAGCCCCACACCCCTGCCACCCCAGAGCTTATCATGTTCTTTTTTGCCTCCTTATCAGTCCTCCTGGGCAAGAATGAGGTCTGATTCAGACCTGAATCCTTGGACTCAGCAAGAATTTTTAAACAAATGGTTGCACAAACGGCTGGGTGACAGCCAGTGAGCCGTGAGTGGAGCCCAGCTCAGGGAGGGACAGCAGAGCCAACGCTCAGGGCTGGCAGGCCCTCACTGGGTGTGAAGATGCCCTGGGTTTCCAATCACACTGGTGTTTAGCTGAGGGCGACTCCAAAAGAAGCCCCAGCCCTGAAGAAAGGTGGGTCCTGAGGTCACACTCAACATCCCTGTCCTGCACTGGGCTCATCTCTTGGGTGTCCTCTTTCTAAGCAGCAACATCTCACATGGACTGAAGGTTGAGCTATGAAAACGAACATGCCTCTCTATTGGTTTTAGGATCATCCCTTGTGTAAGTCACATTACAAGAGCTGCTCATGGCACGGTCTCTAATTCCTCACTTCTTTGTCCTGCATCCTGCTCCGTGGGCTTCCTCCCCAGTCATTCTACCAACGACCCTGGCCTCGAACCCCCACCTTGTCAAATCCACACTCCCCATTCTCTCAGCAGCATCACCCTGGGTGACCACACCCATAGCTCCCCTATTTCATGGCCTTTGTGACCCCATTCTGTGTGGCTTCCCCATTCCTTCTCAGACTCGGTGAGGTGCGTTCCATCTTCCCAAGGTCCTCGAACTCTGTGGGCCTTATCTTATCTTATCTCCCTGGACAGCCCATCCATCACGTGGCCTCCAGCACCGTAGCCTGTGTGTGCCGGGCCCTCCAAGGAGCTCAGGCACTACCTGATCCCATGACTTGGACATCCAAGAAATCTCCCCAACTCGACGAGGCCTAAACTTAGTCACTAATTTTTCCCTTGAAATCTGTTATTTCCGGGTCTTTCTCAAGTCTGTGTGAGCCAGACTGGGTCTGTCCACCCAGTTTCTCAATGCCGAATCTTAGAAATTGTCCTGGTTCCTCTTATTCCCTCACTCTCTGCATCCAGCTCATTGGCAAGTCCCACTGGCTCTACTTTCACATGTACCCCCAATCTGTCCACGTCTCCCTACTTATTGCCCGGGTCCCCCATGAGACGCAAGCTCCCTTAAGTGCAGAGATTTATTTTGCTCACTATTATGGATCGGACCCCGGACCTGGCCAAGTGCCCGTTGCCAGTGAGTTCTAAGTTCCCTGTTGTTGAATAAATGACTGAGTCTCATTTCCTCTAGCAAGGAGCCCTGCCGAGTAGGAAGAATGGGGGTTATACTCCCTCTTTAGAAATGGGGCACAGAGAGACCTGACACAGGCCACACCCCAGGTCCTGGGAGGAAGTGGGACTGGGCCCCACGTCCTCTTGGGGCGTCCCAGCGTGGCCATTGAGTTATGTCTAATCTGTTAAATCTGTTATTTCCGGGTCTTTCTCAAGTCTGTGTGAGCCAGACTGGGTTTCCCTGCCCTTGCCTTCCCTGTCTCAGCACAGGGCACCCACACCCAGGATTTATTCTTAGCCCAGTCCTCTCCTTCCATACTCATCCCCTGTGGGGGTCACCTGCCTCTGGTTTCTCGGCTCTACTGGCTTTTTCCATCTCTGCAGACATTGCCCTGGTCCCCACGTGTCATTTCTCACCTGGATAGATCACTTTGCTTCTCTAATCCCCTCTCCACAAAGCAGGGTTTATGTGATCTTTTCAAAACTCAAATCAGATCATGTCACTTTCCTACTTAGAACTCTTCAACCTTCTCCTGAGGCCTGATGATAAAATTCCACACCAGACACGGCACTGCTTTCTGTGCTCTCAAGACATTCCCTGTGTCTCCCACCTCCACCCCTGCTTGGCCGGCTCACCTCGGTCTCACCTTGCTGGGCCCTCAGACCGGCTTGGGACCCGCCGCTGCCCAGGCCTGGGGGAGCTGCTTCTCGGATGCCTGTGGCTGCGTTGAAGAGCTGTGCCTGTGATTTTGGTATTTGTTTGAGGTGCTGCCGGGCAGCCTCCTCCTATTCCAGTCCCTGTAATTATCGATGCTTCCCAAGTTCTGCCCTTCAGCCTCGACCTCTCCCTGGGCCCTCGGCCTGGATACCTGACTATTCACTTGAGAGCTCAGCGGGGATGTCCAGCAGGTATCCCAAATGGACCATTCCCGAAAACTTGATTCCTGCTCCCTGCCCATGCCCAGCCACATCTGCTCCTCCCACAGCCAGTGCCAGCCCAGGCACCCCGACCTACCCCGTCCTCACGCTTGCAGTCAGTTTTCACCCCCTGTTTCCACCTTCCAAGCATACCCTGAGTCCCAGGGACCTTCCAAGCACATGTGACACCCAGAGGTTATAGCGTTTTCTTTTTCTTTTTTTTGAGATGGAGTCTTGCTCTGTTGCCAGGCTGGAGTGCAGTGGTGAGATCTTGGCTCACTGCAACCTCTGACTCCCTGGTTCAAGTGAGTCTCCTACCTCAGCCTCCTGAGTAGCCAGGATTACAGGCATGCGCCACCACACCCGGCTAATTTTTGTATTTTTAATAGAGACGGGGTTTCACCATGTTGGCCAGGCTGGTCTTGAACTCCTGACCTCATGATTCGCCCGCCTCAGCCTCCCAAAGTGCTGGGATTACAGGTGTGAGCCACCGTGCCTGGCTTCTTATAACTTTTTCTAACAACCCCAGTGCCAGGGACTGAAGTCTTGTATCCTCCCAAAATTCATGTGTTGAATTCACCCTAAACCCCAAGTTGTTGGCATTAGGAGTGGGGCCTCTGGGTGAGATTAGGTCATGAAGGTGGAGCCCCCCGTAGGATTCCTGACCTTCTAAAACAAGAAGAGATACCAGATTTTTCTCTCTCTCTTTCTGCATGAACCAAGGAAAGGCCAGGTGAGGACCCTGACTGCGCTGCCACCCTGATCTCGGACTTCCGGCCTCCAGAGCACGAGGAGGGAGTGTTTTCTGTTTAAGCCACCCGGTCTATGGGACTTTGTTACAGCAGCCTAAACTGACCAAGACATCCCTCTTCTGTATGGCAGAATTATTATCAGTCATAGTCATGAGATAAAACTAACAATCATGTCCAGAAAAAAAATGCGGAGTGTAAAGTGTCTTAAATTGAACTTTGTATGTATAATCATGCCATGACAAAAGTGAATACTTTTTTTTTTTTTTTTTAAGACGGAGTTTCGCTCTTGTTGCCCAGGCTGGAGCGCAGTGGCATGATCTCGGCTCACTGCAACCTCCGCTTCCCTGGTTCAAGTGATTCTCCTGCCTTAGTCTCCTGGGTAGATGGGATTATAGGCACCTACCACCACACCTGGCTAATTTTTGTATTTTTAGTGGAGATGGGGTTTCACCATGTTGGCCAGGGTGGTCTCAATCTCTGGACCTCGTGATCTACCTGCCTAGGCCTTCCAAAGTGCTGGGATTACAGGCGTGAGCCACCTGGCCTGGCCTAAATTTCATTTTTAAAGACAGTATTTAAAATCAGTAATATTTCATGTATGAACTAATATGTATATTTGTCAAACAAAAAAATGTTATACATTGAGGTTCACAGTTTTATCACTGTACATATTTTAAACGCAAATAAAAATCCCAAGTGGTCCTATAGACTGGCAGAATTGAAGTAACTGGTGTTCTGTTTCCTTGTCTTTATTTTGTTTTGGGTTTTTTTTTTTTTTGAGACAGGGTGTCTTCCTCTGTTGTCCAGGCTGGAGGGCAGTGGTGCAATCACAGCTCATGACAGCCTCAAATCCCTGGGCTCAAGTGCTCCTTCACCTCAGCCTCCGCTGCCATACCTGGATAATTTTTATTTGTATTTTTTGCAGAGATGATGTCTTACTATGTTGCCCAGGCTGAATTCCCACCTCAGCCTCCCAAAGTGTTGAGATTACAGTCATGAACCACCGTGCCCGGCCTTTCCTTGTCTTTATAATTGTGCTGTTAATGTTTATTTTAAATGTCCTGTTTACTTGAAGGGGTTGGAGACCTGATGTGGCCCATGGTGACTAGTGTGGTTCTGAAACCCGTGAACTTTGGTGAGAGCCGGTGCCCGTGTGGGGCCACCTGTGCAGCTGGGAGCCCTCTGAATTAACGTGTAAGTAGAACACAATGCTGACGAGAGGAAAAGTGACAGCAGCACAAGCTTGAGGTTCACACTGTGTTGTTAGAACTCAACAGTGACTGCTGTAGTGGTAGAAATGAGACAAACAGAACAGCTTTTGCAGAAGGATTTTATCAATGAATATATTATTGTCTGCACATGGTGATATCATGAAACTATCAACTTTTCATCGGTGTCATTGGTGGTGTGAATTCACTGTGGACTGTGTACCCCTTACCGCCTTCTCCTGGGCAGGCCGTCTCTGCACCCTCCCTCGGTGACTGCCTGTGGGATCTGACTCCTTCTCACCATCTTTCCTGCTGCTGCGATGGCCCCAGCCCCCACGATGTCTCCCCAGGATTCCTGTCATTGTCACTGTAGTGGGATGAATTGTGTGATTACCCCCCAAAAATTCATATGGTGAAGTCTGAACCCCAGGACCTCAGAATGTGACTGCATTTGGAGATAGGGGCTTTAAAGAGGGGATTAAAGTAAAGAAGACCACATGGGTGGGGCCCTGATCCAAGCTGACTAGCGTCCTTCTGAGAAGGAGATGAGGAGATGAGGACACAGATACCCAGAGGGAAGGCCATGTGAGGATATGGGAGAATACAGCATGTCCACACCAAGCAGAGAGTCCTGGAAGGAACCAGCCCAGCTGACACCTTGCTCTCTGGCTCTCAGGCTCCAGAACAGAATGACAGGAGTCTCTGTCAGCCGGTGGCATTTGCTGCAGGGTCCCCAGCTGGCCAGTGCATCACCTAGGAGGTTCCCCAGCCTCCCCTGCCTCCCACCAGTCCTTCCTCACCACAGCAGCACCGTGCTTCTCGGCTCCATCCACAGCCCGCTTCTGTACAGACCCCTCCAGGGGTCTGCAGTGCCCTGGCAGGAGCCACAGGCCCCATCTGCTCCACTCTGGCTGCTAGCCTGCTCCTGGGCCCCAGGTCCATTGTGCTCCTCCAACACCCAGGCCCTCCCATGGCTGGGCCTCTGTCTTTGCTGATTCCTCAGTGGGAATGCTGGTTCCTTGATGTCCACATGGCCAGCTCCCTCACAGACTTCTTTGTCCCAAAACCACCCCAGTGAGGCCCTAGAGTTCACACCCCTTACCCAGCACGTCCCATGGCCCTGGCTGTCCCCTTCCTACTTACTGCACGGAGTCTTGTTCTAACATGCTTTGTGAGTAACCTGTGTGTGCCATCGGGTCTCAGCACCTGGACCAGGGCTGAGCACAGAGCAGAGCAGGGCGTGGTGCGGGGGCAGTGACTCTCCCAGGATCACTGAGGATGCCAGCCCTGCCTTACTCTTGAGGGTAGGGGGTAGCCTGAGGGCACATTAGCCTCCATCCCCAGGGCCTTGGAGCAGATTTACAAAGACAGCCAGATTGCAGAACTAGCTCCCCAAGGCCTGGCTCTTCCCATAGAAAGTGAAAAGAGATTTTGGAGAAGAAAAGTGGAGAAACTTGAGGGGCTGTGGCAAGGATATGGGGTTAGTGAAAGTTTCTAGAAGTTACCTCACCTGTGCAGACATCGGGACACAGGAGAAGATGGAATCTTCACGCCAAGCAGAGGCTGGAAGGAACCAGCCCAGTTGACACCTAGCTGGGACCAGCCAGGTATACCTGAAATCTAGACAGAAGAAAGGCTTTGGGGGGGAGAGGGGCAGGCCTAAGTCACTGCCCACTTCACCTTGGGGCACACAGGGCAGGGCAGAGTGCACAGCCTTTGCGCAGTCACCAGGCACACTTCATAACCCGGCCCCAGCCAGGCACCCCACAGGATTACATCAGTAGCCTCAGTTTCTTTCCCCGTCCCTGGCCTTTTCCTATGAGTCCTCCTTATGGAGACCACACTTCTCCCAGGAGGGGCCTGGCCTTTAAGCCCAGGCCATGCTGAATTGCCAGTTGTCTGGATAGGCCCTTTGAAAAGGCAGGCACTTTCAAAGCGTCATTTCAGGGTTCCTGAGAAGGGCTTTGGAGTCAGACGCATAGGGTCCTTCTGCAGGTGAAGACAGGCGAGTTCTTGCCTTCTGAGCCTCAGCTGTCACCTGGGGAGGGGCACACTGGCCGGGCAGGTGCATGGGAAACTCCTATCCTGTGGTCTGCGCTGAGTCAATCTGGGGATAGCACTGTCTACAAAAACAGCAGCAACAGCAACGATGACAAACAGAGGAGGCAAGTGGGCGTCTCCAGGCCTGGGGGCCTGGCTGCCGGAGCCCGGATGACTAGAAAGACCACAGAAACCTGGCACGGCCACCTCCTCCTTCCTGACTGCTGCTGTGCCTGATGCCTCAAGGCCAGTGACAGTGCTGGGGCTCTGAGGACCCCAAGTTACAGGGCTGCTCGCTGACCACACGGCCATTTCCCCTCAAGGACCTGAATACAGCTCAGCTCTAGTCAGCCTCATGAAGGGAGGGAGGAGCCTCCTCTCTCCTGGCTCTCCCCTCCCCAGGAAGGGACCACCCTCCTGTGGGTGCAAGGGACCTTCATTTCATGGGCAGCCTGTCTATGCCAGACAGAGCCTGTGGTCAAAGCGCCTTTCATGAAGGCTGTCATGTGTGTTCAATGTGTCTAGGGCTGCAGGTCTTTAAAATCCTATGAGATAAGGGACTCCTTTTATTAACATCAGAGTCTGACTGATGTGACAGAGAAGGCCAGAATTCCCTTTGGGAATCCAATTCCATTAGAAGTGAAGAGATTCTCTCTTGCTGGTGTTGGGGTGCTCATAAGAATGGGGGGTCTCAAAGGAGAACCCAAATAGTTCTGAGGTCCCCTTGGCTGATACTTGAAGATGACAATGGCCTGTCCCTGAGGAGCCTGGAGAGACATCAGATCCAGGCCATGGTGATGCGGTGAAGCCTTCTGGGGTTGGGCCCTTGGAGGGCCATGCGGGTGACAAGCATCTCAGCCCGCCTGTCCCAGGCTTAGCTCTGAAGTTCTGTCACCCTAGCACGGTCTGCTCCCCACAACTCTGCACAATTGTCCACACCACCTGCCACCACGCTAGCTACAGCCGTGAACATCCCTTCTGCCCTGGCTGTGGGTCCATCCCCTACCCCCCACTTTTGATCTTCCTGATGAGATGAGGATGAGGGCTCCAGGGACGGTGTCAATTAGGCCCACGGTCAGGCCCTTGGTGCCCCCTGACCCTCGAGTGCTGCAGGGGGAGAAGGGGAGGGTGTATGTCTCAGGATTTAATGGCTTCTAATAGACCGGAAGGCAGCTGTGCAGCCTCCAGGGAGAGGAACTCCTCTGCCACGGGTCTGGAGCATTTGCACAGCAAGTTCTAGATTCCCAGGGGGAAAAGTTGTCATTTAATGATGCCTGGATTAAGGAATTATTTAGTACACTTCTTTGAATCCTAGGTCTATCATTGTGTGTAAAGCTCAGCCTGATGCTCCTCCTACATGGGGTTTAATGCCACGTGTGCTTTCGTGGAATGCAGTTTTTCCCTAAGAAGGTGCTTCCCAGATCACCCACACCGTCGACTGTCCCTTTGGTGCAGTTGTGCTGACTGATGTGTGGAATTCCGCCGAATGAGCGTTCTCTTCTGTGTGGCACCTGGGATGTTTCCAGTTTTGTTCTGTGAACTCTGCCATGAACATTATTGTCCACACATGCTGGTACACACATGCCAGAGCTTCCCTGGGATATATACCTAGGGGTGGCACTGCTGGGCCTCAGTTTATGTGTCTAGTCCATATTGATACGCCAATTATTTTCCAACATAGCCGTACCCGTGTGCACTCCCACCAGCCGTGCGGCCGTGGTCCACACCTGCATCCTCTCCCTAGCACCACTTCTCTTTTGACCCATCAGTTTCTGCCAAATGAGTGTAAAATGGAATTTCACCGGGGCCTTGATTTGCGTTTCTCTGACCACTAATGAGGAACGACATCTTTCTTATTGCTCATTTTTCTTGAGTTTTTTTTTTATATGGATTTTTAAGAGTTCTTTATTGATGCCCTCTTCAATCACCTTTTCATCTCCTACTTTAGTTTTGTGCCTGGTTTTTGTTCAACTTGATTTAGGGACTCCCTCTTGAGCTGGGAGAGAAGTTTACCCTCCAGCTTCTGGCTGAAGGAGCCACACAGGGTGTACGTGGTGTGGGCCCAGGGAGGTGTGTCTGGGCTGGCACCTGAAACTTCTCCACCTCCTCAGAGGCTACAGTGAGTGAGGGAGGTCAGCAAGGGAGCGCCCTCCATCAACGCAGAGACTGAGCACCCAGGGCAGACATCTACTTCTCTGCCACAGTGTGCCAGGGATGGGACTCTTATTTTTTTACAAAAACATTTTAATAACTTACAGGCAAAAACTTAGTTAAACAAATATTTTATTGTTTTATTTTACTCAGTTAAACAAATATTTTATTAAAGTTACACATCTATGAGGTTGAAGGTATGGAAAAGCCCCACAAGGTTTGCTAGGCAAGGCGGCAGTAGGCAAGGCGGCAAGGCAAGGCGGCAGTCCCTTGTCCCACCTCACAGTTTCTGGCTGCCTGGAGGACTCCAGCCTCAGCCGTTGTTTTGATGGTGTGTTCATAGCTCTAAGTAAAGTGCTTGCATGGTTAACTTTGACTTTCTGGTTTCTGGTGTTACCCTTTTACTCCCCTCCCTGGAAGGTGGGAAAGTAGGCAATACCACACACAGATTCCCCACACTTCCAATCCCCCTTTGTCAACAACACAGTTACATCCTAATTCTGGGCGGCTTGAGAATACTAACGTTCCCACACTCCTAGGAAAAGACCCATTATTCTATAGCCATGGCAACAAGCAGCAGCAGAACCGGTTTAAAACTCTTTCAAAAGCCTTAGGAAACATGTTTTATAGCCAACCAATCAGTGTCAGTCCCTCACTGAAACTCAGCCAGTCGGGGAATGAACTACTTGACTAAACCCAGGAGGGCCAGCCAATCAACCACAGTCTCTTTCACCCAATAACCCTCAAGGGATGGGTGATGGCATCATCCCCCTCCCCCGTGGTGGTCCACTAATTCCTGCACTCCCAGCTCTGCTTCCTCCGGGAGGCTGCCTGAGCAGCCGTGCTTTCCTTGGCTTGAGTTGGCAATGAGTTGAGCTCTGCTTTTTATTTTGGAGTTGAGGGTGGTCCCATCATCGTTGACAAGATTAACACCCAGTGCTTATATTGGGACTTTGTGACTATGTTAGGGCCTTTCACAGCCAAGCCCATTCCTGCACAAGTTTTTCGTTTTACCTGCAGTTGATGATTGCTTTCTATTTTTCGTTTACTTCATTTTATTTTTCTTTCTTGCATAATATTTTTGTTTTATTCAGAGTGAATAATCATCTGTATATTTTACATTTATCTTTGTTGTCCTTGTCCTTGATTGATCCCCAAACTCCTCTCCTGTTGCTGGCGCCCCTTCCTGTTGGAGTAAATTTCCTCTCATGGTGCTCCAGTACATTAGCTGCTCCATCAATTGCACTGTCCTGCAAAGTCTCCCTGGGAGCCCCTGATCTCCCAGCTGCCCTGGCCGTTCTGGCCCTGTGGCTCAGCCATCGTGGAGTCTATGTTCATTGCTGGACTGGAGACTGTCCTCAGCTCTCCGTCCCACTGGGCTTCTGTCTCCTGCAGCCTTGGCAGGATGATGCCAGCCTTGATGACGTCATGCCCTTGATTTGGAAAAGCTCATTTCCTGAAGGGCTTGGAAGGAAGGGTGCATGGGAGGGCAATCCGAGGGCCTGCATGTCTGAAAATGTCAGAATTGTTTGGCTGGTGGTACAAGCTGAATTGTGTCCCCCTGCCTTCCAAACTTGCATGTTGAAGTCCTAACCCCAGTACCTCTGAATGTGACTGTATTTAGAGATGGGGCCTTTGAAGGGGTAATTAAGGTAAGATGAGGCTATCATGGTGGGCCCTAATCCTGTCTGACTGGTGTTCTTATACTGAAGAGAAGATTAGGACACAGGCCATACAGAGGGATGACTTCGTGGGGACACAGGGAGAAGGTGGCCTTCTACAAGCCAAGGGGAGAGGCTTCAGGAGAAACCAAACCTGCCAACACCTGGATCTCAGATGTTCATCCTCCAGAATCATGAGAAAATAAATTTCTGTTTAAGCCAGTCTGCAACACTTTGTTACAGCAGCCCTGGCAAGCTTATACAGCTGGTATAGAATTCTCCGACCAAAATGATTTTTCTATAGAATTTTGAAGGTATTGCCGTATGTATATATATAGGTTTTTTAAAAACAGATTTTAGAATTACTAACAAGACTCTCTGGCATTATGATTCCTGGATTATTATATCTAACCCAGGTCAACTTATTTTTATGTCTCTCCTGAAAGCTCATAGGATTTTCTGTTTGTCTTCAGTGCTCTGAAGTTTGAAATGTGGCTGGGCATGGTGGCTCACATCTGTAATCCCAGCACTTTGGGAGGCTGAGACAGGAGGATCACTTGAGCCCAGAAGTTCGAGACCAGCTCAGGCAACATAGCAAGGCCTTGTCTTTACAAAAAATCAAAACATTAGCCAGGCATGGTATCTAGCCCTTTGTAGTCCCAGCTGCACAGGAGGCTGAGGCGGGAGGATTATTTGAGCCCAGGAGTGCAAGGCCTCAGGGAGCCATGATCATGCCATTGCACTCCAGCGTGGGTGACAGAGTGATACTCTATCTCACACACACACACACACACACACACACACACACACACACACACAAAATTGAAATGTATTGATGTCAATCTTTTCTATCCCAAGTATTTCCAGTTTAAGTTTACTGCCTCCCACTCCAACCACCAAACTTTTCTCCTCTGGCTCAGTCCAGGCTGTGGAGAACTGTGGCTCTCGGAAACCGAGGCAGGGCTTCAGAGCTGGCAGGAAAGAGCCAGGGGGCCTCTCTTGCTAAGTGTGTCTGGCCCAAGCTAGGTCCTGGTGATTGCTGTCTCTTGCTGGCATCTGATGAGACATCCAGGTCCTGCCTTGGTCTGTGGTGCCCTGGCACTTGACACATACTCTGTGTCCTCTCTGCATGGGACCCTTTGCATGGGACCCTGAAGACCACAAACACGCACCTGGCCATGCTGTTGCTCCTCTAGGCACAAGGCACTGAGGAGGCTGACTCAGGCCTTCTCTGCTGCCTCCTGGGGTCTCTACCGGAAATGTTCTCACAGCTCTGGGGGTGCCCTGAGCTTGTCTGGTGGTTGAGTCATGCCTACTTTCGCAGCTGAGCTGGGGCTGAGGGCTGAGGGACAGGAGGTCCTCAGTGACCAAAGCTCTGTGGCTCCCCTCCCTGCCCTCCTCCACCTTAGCCCCGGGTCCCATCTGCTCTCTGTTGGGGAAAGAGCAGGTGAGGTGGTACCTTCTGTTCCATGGCTCATGTGGGGACCCTGTCTCTTGAAATTTGCTAAGAGAGCAGGTCTTAAATGTTTTCACTAAAAAAAAAAAGGAAGATGACTAAAAAAATTTTGCTGTGCCACAGAATAAAAAGAACAATTGCTGTATGGTTTAATTTATATACAGTTGTAGAAAATGCAAAGTAATTTATAGTGATAGAAAGCAGCTCAGGGGTTGCCTGGGGACTGGGAGGAGGTAAGAGCCAGAGGCATGTGGAAGCTTTTGGGGACAATGGTTGTGTTCATCATCTTGATTGTGATGGTGGTGTTTCATAGGGGTGTAGTGAAGGATAACAACATACTTCACCCCAAAAATACACTTCTTTGGTATATTTTGAGATGGCTATTCAGAGAGGGCCTGCAGACAGAAGTAGCCCTGCAAAGCTGTCTTTTGCAGGGAGATTTGCATCTGTACAGAAAACCTGCATTGATGCAGCTGACTTTATCTGAGGTCTTCCTTTGTCCTGTCTAGGAATGGTTAACCAGGAGTCTGACACCCTTACAGGGCTTAAATAAACATTTAGCATCTATTCTCTCTGAGGGCTGCAGCCTGTGAGGTCTCATCTACACAACAAGACCACCTACCTCTGGTAGCCAGGCCTCCTCTTCTCCCACTTCCATTACCTGTTCTTTTTTTTTTTTTTTTTTTTTTTTTTTGAGACGGAGTCTCACTCTGTCGCCCAGGCTGGAGTGCAGTGGCCAGATCTCAGCTCACTGCAAGCTCTGCCTCCCGGGTTCACGCCATTCTCCTGCCTCAGCCTCCCGAGTAGCTGGGACTACAGGCGCCCGCCACCTCGCCCGGCTAGTTTTTTCTATTTTTTAGTGGAGACGGGGTTTCACAGTGTTAGCCAGGATGGTCTCGATCTCCTGACCTCGTGATCCGCCCGTCTCGGCCTCCCAAAGTGCTGGGATTACAGGCTTGAGCCACCGCGCCCGGCCCCATTACCTGTTCTTGGCCATGGTTGGGGCCCCCATTCTTTCTGTAACCTCAAGATGGTATAAAAGCATCAACCATGTAGCCATTTCTTTGAGTTCTTATATTTTGTGTGACTCCCATGCATGTGAATACATTTGTATGCCTTTTCTCCTATTAATATGCCATTTGTTAGTTTCCTTTCAGCGAACCTTCAGAGAGTGAAGGGGCAGTTTCTACTCAGCTTCTACAAAGGATGTGTTAAACTTGTCACCAGACTTCCTAAATCCAGAGGCAATTCCATTTATAACCGTCTAGCTTCTTTCATTTTGCTAGTATTTACACATCTCAGTAATGTTCCTATACTGTTATACACACACATATTTGAGAGTTTAGGCTTTATCTGTAGACTTATTCTGGCAGAAGTTGAGGGTTTGATCTCTCTCTTTTTTTTTTTTTTTTTTTTTTTTTTTTTTTTTTTTTTTTTTTTGAGACGGAGTCTCGCTCTGTCGCCCAGGCTGGAGTGCTGTGGCCGGATCTCAGCTCACTGCAAGCTCCGCCTCCCGGGTTTATGCCATTCTCCTGCCTCAGCCTCCCGAGTAGCTGGGACTACAGGCGCCCGCCACCTTGCCCGGCTAGTTTTTTGTATTTTTTTTTTAGTAGAGATGGGGTTTCACCATATTAGCCAGGATGGTCTCGATCTCCTGACCTCGTGATCCGCCCGTCTCAGCCTCCCAAAGTGCTGGGATTACAGGCTTGAGCCACCGCGCCCGGCCGGTTTGATCTCTCTTACACCTCCACTCTCTTTCATCCACACCCTCCCTGTTTTCCCTAGTACAGGAGTCCTTCCCTTATCGATGGCTTTGTGTCTGAGGTTTCATTTTATCAGTGGTCAACCGTGGTCTGAACATATTCTGTTGCTACTTTTGTGCTTTAGGTCATTATTAAGTAAAATAAGGATTACTTGAAGGCAAGCATTGAAATACCATAACAGCCCATCTGATAAGCAAGATGGCTACTAAGTGACTTAATGGGTGGGCAGCGTCTGTAGCGTGGACATGCTGGGCATAGGGAGGATTCATGTCCTGGGTGCTACTCAGAATGCTGTGCAATTTAAAACTCACACATTGCTTACCTCTGGGATTTTCCATTTATGTGACAATGCCCATGTCATTCACCTCACTTCAATTCATCACGTAGGCATTTTATCATCTCACATGATCACAGAATGGTTAGCATAGTACAGGAAGATATTTGGAGGGAGAGAGAAGGAGAGCACATTCACATAACTTTTATCACAGTCGATTGTTATGACTTCTCGATTTTATCATCAGTTATTGTTATTGACAAAGAAAGGTGACTCAGAGCAGTCTAAAGAACGTAAGGTCTGCCGGGCGCGGCGGTGTGTACCCAGCACTTTGGGAAGCGGAGGTGTGTGGATCGCCTGAGGTCAGGAGTTCAAGACCAGCCTGGCCAACATGGTGAAACCCCGTCTCTACTAAATATACAAAAATTAGCTAGGTGCAGTAGCACACGCCTGTAATCCCAGCTCCTCGGGGGGCTGAGGCAGGAGAATCGCTTAAACCTAGGAGGGGGAGGTTGCAGTGAGCCGAGATCACGCCACTGGACTCCAGCCTGGACGATAGAGCAAGACTGAGTCTCAAAAAAAAAAAAAAAAAAAAAAAAAAAGAATGTAAAAGAATGTAAGGTCTGCAAAATTGATCAGGCCCAAGGAGGCATAAGCATGAGATTTCAGTCACAACCCCTGCACCCAAACCCAGGGTTAATTGTTTAAAGTCATTCTAGTTTCTCTGCTTTTTTCCCTGTAGTTTCCAGACTGGCTGGTAAATTACTGAAAATGTTAGCAGTTGCACAATGTAGCCCTCGCTACATTATCTTCATGTTCTCAGAATTTGTGATACAAAAAGCAGCATATAGCCAGTCAATAGGTTATGTCAACTAAAGAACTGCCTGTCCTGTCTTTTTTCCTTTAAAACCCCACTTGTAACTACTGCTATCAGAGCATATATTCAGGGAAACTTGAGTGTATGTCCCCTGGGTGGCAGTCCTCAAACTTGTCCCAGATAAACTCTCTACTCATATTTATTTTGCCTCCATTTCTTCCCTTGGGTCGACATTTCTTTTATTTATTTATTTATTTATTTATTTATTTATTTATTTATTTATTTATTATACTTTAAGTTCTAGGGTACATGTGCATAACGTTGAGGTTTGTTACATATGTATACTTGTGCCATGTTGGTGTGCTGCACCCATCAACTCGTCAGCACCCATCAATTCATCATTTATATCAGGTATAACTCCCAATGCAATCCCTCCCCCCTCTCCCCCCATGATAGGCCCCGATGTGTGATGTTCCCCTTCCCAAGTCCAAGTGATGTCATTGTTCAGTTCCCACCTATGAGTGAGAACATGCGGTGTTTGGTTTTCTGTTCTTGTGATAGTTTGCTAAGAATGATGGTTTCCAGGGGCATCCATGTCCCTACAAAGGACGCAAACTCATCCTTTTTTATGGCTGCATAATATTCCATGGTGTATATGTGCCACATTTTCTTAATCCAGTCTGTCATTGATGGACATTTGGGTTGATTCCAAGTCTTTACTATTGTGAATAGTGCCACAATAAACATGCGTGTGCATGTGTCTTTATAGCAGCATGATTTATAATCCTTTGGGTATATACCCAGTAGTGGGATGGCTGGGTCATATGGTACATCTAGTTCTAGATCCTTGAGGAATCGCCATACTGTTTTCCATAATGGTTGAACTAGTTTACAATCCCACCAACAGTGTAAAAGTGTTCCTATTTCTCCACATCCTCTCCAGCACCTGTTGTTTCCTGACTTTTTAATGATTGCCATTCTAACTGGTGTCAGATGGTACCTCATTGTGGTTTTGATTTGCATCTCTCTGATGGCCAGTGATGATGAGCATTTTTTCATGTGTCTGTTGGCTGTATGAATCTCTTCTTTTGAGAAATGTCTGTTCATATCCTTTGCCCACTTTTTGATGGGGTTGTTTGTTTTTTTCTTGTAAATTTGTTTGAGTTCTTTGTAGATTCTGGATATTAGCTCTTTGTCAGATGAGTAGATTGCAAAAATTTTCTCCCATTCTGTAGGTTGCCTGTTCACTCTGATGGTAGTTTCTTTTGCTATGCAGAAGCTCTTTAGTTTAATTAGATCCCGTTTGTCACTTTTGGCTTTTGCTGCTGTTGCTTTTGGTGTTTTAGACATGAAGTCCTTGCCCATGCCTATGTCCTGAATGGTACTACCTAGATTTTCCTCTAGGGTTTTTATGGTATTAGGTCTAACATTTAAGTCTCTAATCCATCTTGAATTAATTTTCGTATAAGGAGTAAGGAAAGGATCCAGTTTCAGCTTTCTACTTATGGCTAGCCAATTTTCCCAGCACCATTTATTAAATAGGGAATCCTTTCCCCATTTCTTGTTTCTCTTAGGTTTGTCAAAGATCAGATGGCTGTAGATGTGCGGTATTATTTCTGAGGACTCTGTTCTGTTCCACTGGTCTATATCTCTGTTTTGGTACCAGTACCATGCTGTTTTGGTTACTGTAGCCTTGTAGTATAGTTTGAAGTCAGGTAGCGTGACGCCTCCAGCTTTGTTCTTATGACTTAGGATTGTCTTGGCAATGCGGGCTCTTTTTTGGTTCCATATGAACTTTAAAGCCGTTTTTTCTAATTCTGTGAAGAAACTCATTGGTAGCTTGATGGGGATGGCATTGAATCTATAAATAACCTTGGGCAGTATGGCCATTTTCACGATATTGATTCTTCCTATCCATGAGCATGGTATGTTCTTCCATTTGTTTGTGTCCTCTTTGATTTCACTGAGCAGTGGTTTGTAGTTCTCCTTGAAGAGGTCCTTTACATCCCTTGTAAGTTGGATTCCTAGGTATTTTATTCTCTTTGAAGCAATTGTGAATGGAAGTTCATTCATGATTTGGCTCTCTGCTTGTCTGTTACTGGTGTATAAGAATGCTTGGGATTTTTGCACATTAATTTTGTATCCTGAGACTTTGCTGAAGTTGCTTATCAGCTTAAGGAGATTTTGGGCTGAGACAATGGGGTTTTCTAAATATACAATCATGTCATCTGCAAACAGGGACAATTTGACTTCTTCTTTTCCTAACTGGATACCCTTGATTTCTTTCTCTTGCCTGATTGCCCTAGCCAGAACTTCCAACCCTATGTTGAATAGGAGTGGTGAGAGAGGGCATCCCTGTCTTGTACCAGTTTTCAAAGGGAATTTTTCCAGTTTTTGCCCATTCAGTATGATATTAGCTGTGGGTTCGTCATAAATAGCTCTTATTATTTTGAGGTACGTTCCATCAATACCGAATTTATTGAGCGTTTTTAGCATGAAGGGCTGTTGAATTTTGTCAAAAGACTTTTCTGCATCTATTGAGATAATCATGTGGTTCTTGTCTTTGGTTCTGTTTATATGCTGGATTACGTTTATTGATTTGCGAATGTTGAACCAGCCTTGCATCCCAGGGATGAAGCCCACTTGATCATGGTGGATAAGCTTTTTGATGTGCTGCTGAATCCGGTTTGCGAATATTTTATTGAGGATTTTTGCATCGATGTTCATCAGGGATATTGGTCTAAAATTTTCTTTTTTTGTTGTGTCTCTGCCAGGCTTTGGTATCAGGATGATGTTGGCCTCATAAAATGAGTTTGGGAAGATTCCCTCTTTTTCAATTGATTGGAATAGTTTCAGAAGGAATGGTACCAGCTCCTCCTTGTACCTCTGGTAGAATTCAGCTGTGAATCCATCTGGTCCTGGACTTTTTTTGGTGGGTAGGCTATTAATTATTGCCTCAATTTCAGAGCCTGCTATTGGTCTATTCAGGGTTTCAACTTCTTCCTGGTTTAGTCTTGGAAGAGTGTAAGTGTCCAGGAAATTATCCATTTCTTCTAGATTTTCTAGTTGATTTGTGTAGAGGTGTTTATAGTATTCTCTGATGGTAGTTTGTATTTCTGTGGAGTCTGTGGTGATATCCCCTTTATCATTTTTTATTGCGTCTTTTTGATTCTTCTCTCTTTTCTTCTTTATTAGTCTTATTAGCGGTCTGTCAATTTTGTTGATTTTTTCAAAAAACCAACTCCTGGATTCATTGATTTTTTGGAGGGTTTTTTGTGTCTCTATCTCCTTCAGTTCTGCTCTGAGCTTAGTTATTTCTTGCCTTCTGCTAGCTTTTGAATGTGTTTGCTTTTGCTTCTCCAGTTCTTTTAATTGTGATGTTAGAGTGTCAATTTTAGATCTTTCCAGCTTTCTCTTGTGGGCATTTAGTGCTATAAATTTCCCTCTACACACTGCTTTAAATGTGTCCCAGAGATTCTGGTATGTTGTATCTTTGTTCTCATTGGTTTCAAAGAACATCTTTATTTCTGCCTTCATTTTGTTATGTACCTAGTAGTCATTCAGGAGCAGGTTGTTCAGTTTCCATGTAGTTGAGCGGTTTTGATTGAGTTTCTTAGTCCTGAGTTCTAGTTTGATTGCACTGTGGTCTGAGAGACAGTTTGTTATAATTTCTGTTCTTTTACATTTGCTGAGGAGTGCTTTACTTCCAATTATGTGGTCAATTTTGGAATAAGTGCGATGTGGTGCTGAGAAGAATGTATATTCTGTTGATTTGGGGTGGAGAGTTCTACAGATGTCTATTAGGTCCACTTGGTGCAGAGATGAGTTCAATTCCTGGATATCCTTGTTAACTTTCTGTCTCGTTGATCTGTCTAATGTTGACAGTGGAGTGTTGAAGTCTCCCATTATTATTGTATGGGAGTCTAAGTCTCTTTGTAAGTCTCTAAGGACTTGCTTTATGAATTTGGGTGCTCCTGTATTGGGTGCATATATATTTCGGATAGTTAGCTCTTCCTGTTGAATTGATCCCTTTACCATTATGTAATGGCCTTCTTTGTCTCTTTTGATCTTTGATGGTTTAAAGTCTATTTTATCAGAGACTAGGATTGCAACCCCTGCTTTTTTTTGTTCTCCATTTGCTTGGTAGATCTTCCTCCATCCCTTTATTTTGAGCCTATGTATGTCTCTGCATGTGAGATGGGTCTCCTGAATACAGCAGACTGATGGGTCTTGACTCTTTATCCAGTTTGCCAGTCTGTGTGTTTTCATTGGAGCATTTAGTCCATTAACATTTAAGGTTAATATTGTTATGTGTGAACTTGATCTTGCCATTATGATATTAACTGGTTATTTTGCTCGTTAGTTGATGCAGTTTCTTCCTAGCTTCGATGGTCTTTACATTTTGGCATGTTTTTGCAATGGCTGGTACCGGTTGTTCCTTTCCATGTTTAGGGCTTCCTTCAGGGTCTCTTGTAAGGCAGGCCTGGTGGTGACAAAATCTCTAAGCATTTGCTTATCTGTAAAGGATTTTATTTCTCCTTCACTTATGAAACTTAGTTTGGCTGGATATGAAATTCTGGGTTTAAAATTCTTTTCTTTAAGAATGTTGAATATTGGCCCCCACTCTCTTCTGGCTTGTAGAGTTTCTGCCGAGAGGTCTGCTGTTAGTCTGATGGACTTCCCTTTGTGGGTAACCCGACCTTTCTCTCTGGCTGCCCTTAAGATTTTTTCCTTCATTTCAACTTTGGTGAATCTGGCAATTATGTGTCTTGGAGGTGCTCTTCTGGAGGAGTATCTTTGTGGCGTTCTCTGTATTTCCTGAATTTGAATGTTGGCCTGCCCTACTAGGTTGGGGAAGTTCTCCTGGATGATATCCTGAAGAGTGTTTTCCAACTTGGTTCCATTTTCCCCTTCACTTTCAGGCACCCCAATCAGACGTAGATTTGGTCTTTTTACATAATCCCATACTTCTTGCATGCTTTGTTCATTTCTTTTTCTTCTTTTTTCTTTTGGTTTCTCTTCTCACTTCATTTCATTCATTTGATCCTCAATCGCTGATACTCTTTCTTCCAGTTGATTGAGTCGGTTACTGAAGCTTGTGCATTTGTCACATATTTCTCGTGTCATGGTTTTCATCTCTGTCATTTCATTTATGACCTTCTCTGCATTAATTATTCTAGCTATTAATTCTTCCACTCTTTTTTCAAGATTTTTAGTTTCTTTGCGCTGGGTACGTAATTCCTCCTTTAGCTCTGAGAAGTTTGATGGACTGAAGCCTTCTTCTCTCATTTCGTCAAAGTCATTCTCTGACCAGCTTTGATCCGTTGCTGGCGATGAGCTGCGCTCCTTTGCAGGGGGAGATGCGCTCTTATTTCTAGAATTTCCAGCTTTTCTGCCCTGCTTCTTCCCCATCTTTGTGGTTTTATCTGCCTCTGGTCTTTGATGATGGTGACGTACTGATGGGGTTTTGGTATAGGTGTTCTTCCTGTTTGATAGTTTTCCTTCTAATAGTCAGGACCCTCAGCTGTAGGTCTGTTGGAGATTGCTTGAGGTCCACTCCAGGCCCTGTTTGCCTGGGTATCAGCAGCAGAGGTTGCAGAAGATAGAATATTGCTGAACAGCGAGTGTACCTGTCTGATTCTTACTTTGGAAGCTTCCTCTCAGGGGTGTACCCCACCCTGTGAGGTGTGGGGTGTCAGACTGTGCCTAGTGGGGGATGTCTCCCAGTTAGGCTACTCAGGGGTCAGGGACCCACTTGAGCTGGCAGTCTGTCCGTTCTCAGATCTCAACCTCCGTGTTGGGAGATCCACTGCTCTCTTCAAAGCTGTCAGACAGAGTCGTTCGCGTCTGCACAGGCCTCTGCTGCTTCCCCTTTTGTTGTTTAGCTGTGCCCTGTCCCCAGAGGTGGAGTCTACAGAGACAGGCAGGTTTCCTTGAGCTGCTGTGAGCTCCACCCAGTTCGAGCTTCCCAGAGGCTTTGTTTACCTACTTAAGCCTCAGCAATGGTGGGCGCCCCTCCCCCAGCCTCGCTGCTGCCGTTTCGGTTAGATCGCAGACTGCTGTGCTAGCAATGAGGGAGGCTCCGTGGCTGTGGGACCCTCCCGGCCAGGTGTGGGTATAATCTCCTGGTTGTGCCCGTTTGCTTAAAGTACAGTATTGGGGTGGGAATTACCCGATTTTCCAGGTGTTGTGTGTCTCAGTTCCCCTGGCTAGGAAAAGGGATTCCCTTCCCCCTTGCGCTTCCCAGGCGAGGCAATGCCTCGCCCTGCTTCAGCTCTCTCTGGTCGGGCTGCAGCAGCTGACCAGCACCAATTGTCTGGCACTCCCTAGTGAGATGACCCCGGTACCTCAGTTGAAAATGCAGAAATCACCGGTCTTCTGTGTCACTCGCGCTGGGAGTTGGAGACTGGAGCTATTCCTATTCGGCCATCTTTGGGTCGACATTTCACAGTGACGCCCCCTTGCCACTGGGCACTCTTGGACGTGGCACTCAGTACCAGGATGAACCGATTGAGTTCCTTCGACTCCAGAGGTTTCCCCGGGTACAAAGAGTGAGTTCTCTTGAATCCAGACCTCACTTCCTTTAAGTTGAGGTCTAGATTTTGTTTTCAAACCCTCTCTTTCTTTTAAAAGTGAGGGCTTTCATCTCTGTCTCTGGACAGGAGATTTGGGTAAAGAGCTCTGCAGAGAACTTCTGCCTTTTCTGCCTCCACTTCATGGCAAAAGATTTGGGTTACAGCATTGGTAGTCTAGTGTACGTTGTTTCATTGTGTTTTTTGGCCTAAAATTACATAGCACCCTTTAAAAATTGCAGCTGCTTCCTATTATTTGTAATGTGGACTTGTGTTTTAATTTAATCAATTCCTGCTGGTTTTAAACGGAAAACAACACGAGAGTGAGTTCTCCCACTCCCAAGTTAAGAGACACTCCCTCCCTCCATACTGACTGGGGACTCTAGGTGACTAGAGACTTTATGGAGGTGTTGAAATGTTTTTCCATGATACGTAGCAGCCTTATAGGACCTCCCTTTGAGAAAAATGTCTGCAGGGACTTTTGGCTTAGCCAGAAGGTGCACAAAAGGGCTGGTCACCTGGCACCTTGAGTGCTCTGCTGCCGAAAAGCGATGAGAGATTCTGAGACATGTAAAAAGAGTGAATCCATCCTGGCTAACACAGTGAGACCCCATCTCTACTAAAAATGCAAAAAGTCAGTTGGGTGTGGTAGCATGTGTCTGCAGTCCTAGCTGTCCGGGAGGCTGAGGCAGGAGAATCGCTCGAACCGGGAGGCAGAGGTTGCGGTGCGCTGACGTCGCACCACTGCACTCCAGCCTGGGCGACAGAGCAAGACTCTGTATAAAAAAAGAAAAAAAAAAAGACTGAATCACGACTTCGAGGAATGGCACTCACAGAGCAGCACACTTCAGCCCAGTACATTGTTCCAGCCTTGGTCACTTTTGAAAGGGAATTTCTAAAATGATGTCAAAGCTGATTGTCAAAGCTGAGTTTTCCCTTAAGGATCATCCCCTCGCCCTCGGAAACACCAACTGTATTTGTGTTGAACACCTGTGGAGCTCCACCTTGGACCCACACAACTCAAGCTCACCCCAAGTAGCAATGGCCAAATTGGGGGTCTTTCGACATTTCTAAATTAATGTATTTGCACGCACAATGGGAAAATGCAGGTTTTAGAACCAGACAAATGAATGGGAAGCCTACTTTCTGATTGCCCTGACTGCAATCTGGTAATAAGAGATTTGAAAGGATTTTCTAATGAGCTGTATGGTCAGAGCAGGCTTAATTAAAAGCTGATTTTCAAACTATAATTTTTTCCTTTCTTCCTTTTCTCTTTTGGATACTGTTTCTGGGAATTGCTTTTTAGTCCATGGAATCTGCTTTTCAAATATGTTTGGCCCCTCTGTTTGCTTCCTTTCTTGTTGGCATGATTTTTGCTGACAAAAATGTAAAACTTCATTGGCTTTTTATTTGTTTATTTATTTTGAGACAGAATCTCCCTCTGTTGCCCAGGTTGGAGGGCAGTGGCGAGATCTTGGCTTACTGCATCCTCCGCCTCCCGAGTTCCAGCGATTCTTCTGCTCAGCCTCCCAAGTAGCTGGGATTACAGGCACCTGCCACTATGCCTGGCTAATTTTTGTACTTTTAGTAGAGACAGGGTTTCACCATGTTGGCCAGGCTGGTCTCGAACTTCTGACCTCAGGTGATTTGCCCGTCTTAGCCTCCCAACATTGGCCTTTTAGAAACCTTAAAATCTCCCCAAATTGGCTCCTCTAGGACTTGGTCTGTTTCCTTCCATTTCTGCTCCTCCTCCCTTTTGCCATGTTAGATACCACATGAAGAAATTTGGAGGAGACTTTCCAACAGCCCTGAGCCCTCTTGAGGAACACAGGAAAAGTCACCGCAGGCCCTGTGTGAGGCCTTTTGCTTTCCTCGTGGAGTCCCAAGAGTAGTGGGTGTGTCCCTCTCAGGGCTAAAACTCTGCTCCCTTTTGCTTTGAGTTACCCGATCTCTTTGGCTTTGTGGGCACCAGGGGTTCCATGGGATTGCGAGAGGGAACGTGACCTTTGTGTGTGTGATGGCTGGTGAGTGAGTTGTGAGAGCTGCAGTTTTGGAGGTGGTTGCAGCAGTTGCAACGAATGTATTTACAACAGGGATTTCTTGTTTCTTTGTGTGTTTAGATAAGAAAAGTGTGGTTTGGATACTTGGATGCTGTGGGAACACTCACCACCGAGGGATAGGAGTCCCCCACGGGGGCTGGGCTGACGGTAGAGGGGGCTGGTTGGTGTTGGATTGCCCAGCAATCTCAGGCGAATGTCTTGTAGTGAGGCGCTCTGCGGAAGTGTTGCAGGACCTGGTCCCATCATGTTTTCCTCATCTGGGGGACATGAGATTCAATGTAAAGCGGGATCCTTGATTTCGGAAGATCTAGATGCTCTGCCTTTCAGCTGGGCCTGCTTTTCACATTTGTAAGGATTAGGCCCTGGAAGCGACACATGCTTTGTGGGCTCTGTTCATTCATGAGCTCTACCCTGAGCTCAGTGGCCCAGTTGGAAAGCAAAGACCAAATTAGAAGCTACCTATCTAAATGAAATTGGGCTCCTTATCAATCCTGTGGTGAATTCCTATGGTTTTGTGTTCCTGTGGGATTTATTCTTAATCTTTTTCTGACAAAACCAAAACCCTTCTTGAAAATGTAAATTCTTTCTCTGTGTTTCAAGATGTGAATTTGCTACCCTGTTTTCTCCAAAACCCAGTAAGGGCTTCAGCCATGTGGGACAGATAAACTTTAATTTGTTCCATTTACAGAGGCATAGTTTAATCCAAGTGTCCTTTTAAACTAGAGAGTTTTACTTGTCTCATGGCTAAAATTGTAAAGTCAAAGCCGTACAATTTTTGTGCCTATCTCTGTTTTTATGTTTACATGGGTACATGTCTGTGTGTATGTTGCCTGCATGGTACCAAATTGACTTATAAGTGCATGAGTACTCACATATTGCGTGCCCAAAGGCTTTCAAGTTTACATGACTTTAGCAATCTTTGGTAAATAAAGCTAGCTTGAAAATTGTTGGTAAAACAAAATAGAAATGTCTTCAGAATTTTAGACATTTTTTTGCCCAAGTCTACTGGTGAACAAATAGATACTGTCTCAGCTAGATGTTTTAAGGTTGTAAAACTGTTGCTTCTGTGACACTTTTTATGCTTATGTGATTTTTTCTGGGAGCTAAAGCTGTGAGGGCAGGCGGCTGGGCTTCCCTGGAGTATTGTGCGTGTCTTACTGTGAGCTGACATCTTTGGTGTTGAGCCTTTAGATTCTGCGGTTTAGGAGGTGGCCGTGGTGAGAACCGAAGTCATATGGATGTCCACAGTGTCTAGGCCAACAGCTGTGCGGCAGAGCCAAGCCCAACACATCCTTGCTGGCTTCTGCCCCCTCGTCATGCTGGGAGGGATCACGTCCTGCAGGCATGGTCTTCACAGCTCCGTCCTCTGTCCCGTGCTCTGTACCTGATACATAACAACTAAAATTACTTACTTTCTTGGTTTTTCACCAGAAATTACAGTTGCCAAGAGTAAGACTATAGTTAATATATATGCATAATTAAAACTATTAGATGTAAGAAAAACAATTCTATAAGCAGAATGTATATGAAAAGTAGGAGGCCGGGCGCCGTGGCTCATGCCTGTAATCCCAGCACTTTAGGAGGCCGAGGGGGCAGATCATGAGGTCAGGAGATCGAAACCATCCTGGCCAACATGGTAAAGCCCTGTCTCTACTAAAAACACAAAAATTAGCTGGGTGTGGTGGTGGGTGCCTGTAATCCCAGCTACTTGGGAGACTGAAGCAGGAGAATGGCTCGATCCCAGGAGGCAGAGGTTGCAGTGAACTGAGATCACGCCACTGCACTCCAGCCTGGAGACAGGGTGAGACCTCATCTCAAACAAACAAACAAACACCCAACAACCAAAAAACAAAAAACAGAAAAGTAGGATATGGTTTTGGTAAGGAAAATTATAAGAAAGAGAATGTGTTACTTTGTTAAAGAAAAGGTAATTTGGCCTAGTTATTTAAAGGTTGTTTTAAATGGAAGATTTATGGAAATCTTATTTTGCGGTCAAAGCTGATTAGATAGATCTGTTTGTAAGGTTTTATTAAAATTAGGTTTAATATTACTAATACACTAATACAAAGGTTGAATTTGTTTTTCTTTTGAATAAGATTCCTTTATAGTATTAATAAGAGATAGTAAAAGATTTTTATACACCTTTCAAGTAAACTGAAAACAAAAAGACCAAATTTCTTTGCCAATTGCATCTTTAACCAGGGCCACGTTAAGTTCTATTTTTTCTGGGGGAGGTTCTTTTGAGCTTCACAGCAGCCTGGGAACCCATTTCAGTGTCAAATCCTTCATGCTACTTGTCATTTATGGCCTATTTTTCAGCATTTCTGTTGTGCATGACACCCTCAGTCTTCCAGCCCGGTGAGATGCACGAACGAGATGGTAAAAATCAGTTGGCACAGGAGGCCGAGATGAGCAGATCACCCGAGGTCGGGAGTTCGAGACCAGCCTGACCAACATGGTGAAATCCCGTCTCTATGTCTCTACTAGAAATACAAAAATTAGCCAGGCCTGGTGGTTCACGCCTGTAATCCCAGCACTTTGGGAGGCTGAGATGAGCAGATCACCCGAGGTCGGGAGTTCGAGGCCAGCCTGGCCAACACGGTGAAACCCTGTCTCTATTAAAAATACAAAAATTAGCCAGGTGTGATGGTGCATGCCTGTAATCCCAGCACTTTGGGAGGCCGAGATGAGCAGATCACCCGAGGTCGGGAGTTCGAGACCAGTCTGGCCAACATGATGAAACCCCGTCTCCACTAAAAATATAAAAATTAGCCAGGCCTGGTGGCACACGCCTGTAATCCCAGCACTTTGGGAGGCTGAGATGAGCAGATAACCTGAGGTCAGCGGTTCGAGACCAGCCTGGCCAACATGCTGAAACCCCGTCTCCACTAAAAATACAAAAATTAACCAGACCTGGTGGTGCACGCCTGTAATCCCAGCTACTCGGGAGGCTGAGGCAGGAGAATCACTGGAACCTGGAAGGTGGAGGTTGCAGTGAGCTGAGATCGCACTCCAGCGTGGGAGACAGAGTGAGACTCCATTAAAAAAAAAAAAAAATTAGTTGGCAAGGCTTACAGGGACTTTTAGCATTCCCTGGCCTAAGGGTCTTCTGTTGGTATCACTTAACTTACATGTTACCCTATTTGGAAAGCGTCAGCTTTTTGTCTTTGGGATAATAACAGGAAAACCCACCCACCTAGATGAAGGAATGGAACAAGCTCTCCTTAAAGGTGACATTCTTCATTATTGCCAAGGCCTTATAAAGCTTCTCACTAAAACTTCTAAATTAATTAAGGATTATTTTAACAATGAGCTCCTCAGAGACGTAGTCATTCAAAGATCATGGCTTCCAATTTTATTCCAATTTTATGTATTGGAAACGCCATGAAATAAAGAATTCCTTTCAACCATTTTGGAAGGTACCATATCAGGTATTGTTAATCAATCCTTGTGCAGCTCAGTGGCATTGACTCACAAGTTCACATTCCTCATTTTAAAAGGGCAACTCTGCCTAAGTGGACATCTTCCATCATCAAGATCTCTAACTGAAGCTGGCCCATGGCCAGGTGCCTTGTGTTTCAGAGCAGGATGAGAAGTGGAAACTTGGTTAGAAAAAATCACTCAAAGGACAAGATGGCTGCAAGACATTGGAAAAACAGATCACTTACAGCATTTGACTGATTACCTTCAGGAAAAAGAACTCTTGCAAGTCTGGATTTCAAATGGTTTTGTTAATATCTGTTCTTAGTTGTGTATTTTTGATCCTTAAATTGATCATGCCTTGTATTTCTAGATGTCTAAAGGCAAAAACAAAAACTAAAATCATGATGGCTGGATGCTTAGAAATGATCCAACACACCGCCGCTCTTTTGTATGTGATGGCCTGACTGAGATCTTACTGCTCTGTCCTGTTGTGTTGACAATCAACTTGGCCTTGAGGCCTCACTAAGTTCTTAAGCTATAGTACCTCTCCCATTTCCCTCCGACACAGGATGAAATTACTTGGGAATGAGCCTCCTCAGCGACATGGGACAAACTTGCATTTAAAATGTTGGTCATCAGTACTTTTTCTTTTGAGATGGAGTCTTGCTCTGTCACCAGGCTGGAGTCCAGTGGTGCTATCTTGGCTCACTGCAACTTCTGCCTCCTGGGTTTAAGCGATTCTCTTGCTTCAGCCTCCCAAGTAGCTGGGACTACAAGTGTGTGCCACCACACCCAGCTAATTTTTGTATTATTTGTAATTGTAATATGTTGTAATATTTGTAATTTTGCACCCATCCCCAGGGCTAATTTTTAAAATGCATTTTGAGTTTTTAGTAGAGATGGGGTTTCACCATGTTGGCTAAGATGGTCTTGAACTCTTGACCTTGTGATCTGCCCGCCTTGGCCTCTCAAAGCGCTGGGATTACAGGCGTGAGCCACCGCGCCCAGACTTCATCAATGCTTTTGTAAGAGAAAGATCTCAGTCAAAAGGGGAAAATGAGGAAGAAAAATGCCTCAGAGCAGTCTAAAGAATGTGAAGTCTGCAAAATGTATCAGGCCCAGAGAGGCATGAGCATGAGTTTTAGTCCTGCACACATCCCCGGGGCTAATTTTTAAAATGCATTTTGATTTTTTCTCCCCTGTAGTTTCCAGACTAGCTGAGAAATTATCTATAATGTTACCACAACTTACACAATGTGATCTCCTGACACTGTCTTCATGTTCCCGGAATTTGTGATACAAAGAACAATGTGTAGCTAATCAATAGCCTTTGTTCATCTTAGGAATTGCCCTTTCTTTTTCTCTTTAAAATCCCACTTGTAACTGCTGCCAGTTGGAGCACATATTCAGGGCAACTCGAATCTGTGTCTCCTGAGTTGCAGTCCCCAAACCTATCCCAAAAAAAAGTCTACTTATTTTAACCTTACCTCAGTTTCTTCCTTTAGGTTGACATTGGTATATTTTTCTTTTTTCTTTTTTTGAGACTGAGTCTCGCTCTGTCACCCAGGCTGAAGTGCAGTGGCATGATCTCTTCTCACTGCAACCTCCACTTCCCGGGTTTAAGCGATTCTCCTGCCTCAGCTTCCTGAGTAGCTGGGATTACAGGCATGCACCACCACGTCTGGCTAATTTTTGTATTTTTAGTAGAGATGGGGTTTCACTGTGTTGGCAGGCTGGTCTCGAACTCCTGACCTCAAGTGATCCACATGCCTCGGCCTCCCAAAGTGCTGGGATTACAGGCGTGAGCCACTGCGCCCAGCCCATGAGTCACTGTGTCTGGCCTAGGTTGACATTGTCAATCTCTTATTGTGCCTAATTTATAAATTAAAGTTTATCGTAGGTATATATGTACACACAAAAAAACAGAATATATAGGGTTCAGTATCATCTGCAGTTTCAGGCATCCACTGGGGGTCTTGCAATGTACACTCGGTGGATAAGTTGGGCCTACTATAGTTATTGCCATGTTTTCTCAATGAATTTTCTTGTTTACAGATTATATTATATGATGATGCAAATATTATTCAAAGCGGAATCATATAATATACTATAGTTGTATACGTATTTTTCACTGAAATTAGTAA
Source organism: Rhinopithecus roxellana (assembly GCF_007565055.1). NCBI lineage: Eukaryota > Metazoa > Chordata > Mammalia > Primates > Cercopithecidae > Rhinopithecus > Rhinopithecus roxellana. The sequence continues at coordinate 120,355,830 of NC_044562.1, forward strand.
CTGGCTTATCTTTATTTTTCATTTGCTTAGTTTTCTCTGTACTTATTCTTTTTATACTTTTCCATTACCTTTCCGTGACAGTTTCCACAAGGTCAATTACATTGGGTGGTCAATTGGCCTAAGTTATATCCTGGAGGTCTCCAGCCTTCTTCTTTCTGGGCTGATTATTCTCCAGGCCTGCTGTGCGACTCTCTTATGGTGAGTTCCTTTACTCCCATCCCTGGACTCCTGGGATGGAGCCCCTGTATCCCAGACCGTAGGTCCCTCTTCCTTGATGTATTCTCTTGGTTGGATATCTCCTCTGTAGTTCCACTAAGGTCGATGGGGGTAGAATATCAGAGGCGGGTGATGGATGGCAGCCCTCGCCGAATCTGTCCTTTGAGCCACCCTACTTCATTGTGGACCGGTTGCCCTCTGGCTTCCAGGGTTGTCCTGTGGGGATCTTCCTTGTCCTTGGTCCTGGAGGTTCCCTTTATATTTCTCCCGCCAAGGGCTCTCCGGTGTCCTGAATCCTGGGCCTGCCTGTTTCTTGGTTGGCACACATCCTCCAGTATCTTCTGATAAAGGAAGCATGAGATAAATGTTTTAGGACTTTACTTATCTGAAGCTATCTTCATTCTACTCTCACAGATAATAAATAGGTGCCTGGGCATGGAACTCTGGTGGGAAGTATTCTCTAAGAAGGTATCGCTCCCTGGTTTTCTAGCTTCTGTGTGCTTCCGAAAAGTCCAAAGGCATTGCTAAGTCTTACTCCAGTGTATGGGACCTGTTTTTCTCCTTGCTGAAAACTTGTAGAATCTGATTTTATCTCTGTGATCTAACCTGTCTCAGTGAGGTGACTTAGGCTGGCTCCGTCTTCATGCATTTCGCTGGGTACTCAGCAGACCCCCCCCAGTGTGGGAATCTTCGGTGCAGGGGTTTTTCTTGTTTATTTGATTTCCTTTATTCTGTCTTCTGTGTTTTTTTTTCAGAATTTTTTTCCAGTTATTATTTGAATACGTACACTGTCTTGGGTCAGGTTCCCAGAAGCAGACCCTTAGATGAGGTTTGTGTGCAGTGACTTTGAGGGCAATGGGTGAGGGAGTCGGGAAGCAGGGGAGGGAAGAGGTGAGATTTCAGGCAAAGTCCGGTGGAAGGGCCTTCGGTTGGTCCAGCAGGGAACTGGAGTGTGAAAGCTGAAGCTACATACAGTTCAGCGTCTTCCTGCCCTAAGGCAAGGGAGTTGGCTTTTACATTCCTGCAGCTGGCTGTTATTCCCTAAGGCCATCCAGGGGAATCTAGGCTCCCAGCATTTCTAGTCCCAGTGGATACAGACCAAGTGACTCTGGTGGCTGGAGAACAGTCCTGCAGGAAGGTGCAGCTGCAGAGCTGAGAACAGAGCACCCCAACGCTGGGAGAGGGAAGAAAAAGTCGCAGACGAGGGCAGGCATCCAGATGGGTCAGTGACGATGCTGGCTATGTGGCCTCGCTTCACAGACGGGTCCTCTATTCAAAACACGGTTTTCTATCCTGCTTTCTAGCTCTTTGCTTTATTCTCTCCTTTCTGTGAAATATCCTCAACTTTTTATCATGTCATTGCCTTTATTAATTTAAACTTTTTATTATTCGGTTTTTAATTTCCAGGAGCTCTCTTTTGTTTTCCGAACATTTTTTTTTTTTTAGAGCACCCTTTCTTATTTCCGGGCTGTAATACTTTCTGTGTCTCTCGGAGGCTATGGTTAGTGGTTTTGTTTGCATCTCTCTTTCTGTGTGGGTTCCCTCCAAGTTGCTATTTCTCTCTCTGTTGATGGACGCTTTCTTCGAATGTCTGATTCCTCTTGACTCAAGAGCAGGAGTGAAACCATTGCCTGGGCGCTGCGAGTGGGTAGGTGGGGCGTGTGGAGCCATCTGGAGGGGAGAGGTTCTTATGGGGACCCCTGTGTCTTTATCTTTAGGTCTTGAGTTCCTTTTTCGTCTCCTACCTGAGGGGTAAAAGGTCTGGCTGCCGTGTTCTGGGAGCCAGGAAGGGGAGGCATGCATGCAGACAGCGCATGGCCCCGTGCAGGGAAGGGCTCTCGGTGCTCTCTGTGCCTATCCGCCTCACACCCTCTGCTTACCAGTCTTCAAAGGGGAGTCTCCAGTCATCTCCAGGGGGTGCGGGGAGGGGAGGGTGGCGGTAAGGGTAGGGGCGCTTCCCTTGCCAGGTGCAGAGTGGAAGGGGGACTCTTGGGGGTCTCACTACTTCTCCAGCAGCCTCTAGAACTTATCTTCACCCCCTGGCCTTGGTTACAGGAGCTGCTGGTGCTGCCAGTTCTGGGCAATCTGAGGGGTCTGCAGGGTGAATCGCGCTGATTCTTCTCTTCCTTCCCTGCTGACTCAGGAATTCCTTCTTTCAGTTAACTTCCCACCTTTCCCAGTGTTTGCTATTGCATCTCTCCTGGTTTCCTTGTTCTTGTGGATTTATGGCTTTTAAAAAAAGTCCTTACTGTGTTGCTTATTTTGGAGTGGGGCATTGGGAGGAGGTGAAATCAGGGGTGCATGCTCAAGTAGCCATCTGAAGCCAGGAACCCTTTGTTTCCTTGTCCTTCAGAGCCCATGTAGTTCCTGGGGGAGCAAGTGGGGCCGTGCCCTGTGTCTGTGGAGTGGCAGAACTCAACTCTGCTGCTCCTGCTCTGTAAGCCAAGCAGGTGTGGACACCCGCTGGGCCTACGGGGCAGTGAAAGTGCATGGACCCTGTGCCGGGAGCCATGAGACTGGCCTGTGTGGAAGGGTCCATCCAGCCTAGGGGAGGGAGGGGCGAGAGGATGCTCCGAAGAGTAGGAATGGTTGGGAGGGTTCTGGGGGTGGGGACTGGAGAAGGTCAGAGGCATGGCGCCCTGTGCTCATGGGCCACTGTCCTCATTCACTAGTTGGTGTCTGTGTGGCGCCTCGCACCTGGCACATGCTTGTTCTCCTGACTTCCCGTTTCTCACAACAACCTGAGGCTGTTACTGTTACTCCCCTTTTAAAATGAGGCAGTGCAGGCCTAGGCAGGAGCGTCTACAGAGCTAGAAGCTGGGGAGGAATGCATGCCCAGCTCCTCGCAGGCCTCCTTGATGCGCTTGGGGACAACGTGGAGGCAGAAGCATGACAGCCCCAGGGTGGGTGTATGGGATTGGGGTTTTAGACAATCGTCGAGTTATCTGTATGATTTAAGCAGTTTGCCCAACTTCCCTTTGTACATCCCTGTGGTGAGCATTTATTCTTTGGCAAAAGAAACACTCAGAGAGGGGAACAAGTTTGTAAAGAATACAGTGATTCCTGGGGGCCTGCATGGGCTCATTAAAAACAAGCCATGGCTTCATGACATTCAGTTTCCCTGGGCAGTTATGCTGAGCCTTAAGACACAGTGCTCTTAAATAAAGTACACTGTGAGTTCTGAAAAAACACTGGACAACATTTCTAATTATGTTGCTGTGGAAAAAACAGGAACAGGGCACCACATGGCGGGGCGACCGCAATTAGATCGACCCAAAGTAGGCCAGGCTTCTGCACCCACAGCTTGGGCGAGGAGCCACATTGGATTCAGACGCATTTTCTGTACCATGGCTGCAGGGCTCTGTCTGTGACTGTGACAGTTCATTTTAATCAATGACCTACATCATGGCAGACAGATGGAAAAACAAGCTGGGAGAGAGAGATGCTTTGCTGAATGAGCAGCTACCTGAATGGTGACCAGACCAGGAAGGTGAGGCCTTGATGGCACAATGTAGGCCTGTTGTGCCCACAGGGAGGATGAGCTGGGTTTGCCATGGAGCTCAGACACTGGGGGTATGATGTGAAATGTAAGCGTTCTCAGAGGTTTATGGTACTTAGACTACAGACAGACTGCTCAGGGCCCCAGAGAAGTTAATCCAAAAAGCCTAGGCTGAATCTTTTTCTTTCATAGTCATTCCTCACTCACTTTCCTACCAGCCCACTCATCCATGTCCCCACTGCCATTTACCCATCTACCCCATCAATCCACCCACTCATCCACCCACCACCCATCCATCCAACTATCCATCTGTCAATCCACTCAACCATCCATTCACCCATCCATCCATTTACCTACCCATTCATCTACACATTATCTATCCATGCATCGATCCTTTCATCCACCCATATATCCATTATCCCCCCATTCATCCATTCACCTATTATCCACCCATCCGTCTATCTGTCCGTCCATTCTCCATCCATCCAGCCACCCATTCATTCAGCCACCTATCTGTGCACCCATTCATGCATTCACCTATTATTCACCCATCCGCCCATCCATCCATCCTTCCATTCTCCATCCATCCATCCATCCACCCACCCATCCATCCGTCCACCTATCTATGCACCCATTCATTCATCCATTATCCACCCATTCATCCATTCACCCATTATCCATCCATCCATCCGTCCATCCATCCATCCATCCATCCATCCATCCACACATCTATCATCCACCCACCTATCTATGCACCCATTCATCTACCCATCCATTCATCCACCCACCCACTCATCCATCCATTCACCCACCCACCCACTCATCCATCCACTCACCCACCCATCCATCCATCCACTCACCCACTCATCCATCCACTCACCCACCCATCCATCCATTCACCCACTCACCCACTCACCCGCCTGTTCCACCATCCTCCTATCCAGCATCCCAGGCACTGTACTAGGTGCTGGAAAGCTGGCACATGAATCAGACACAACCCCTGCTTTTAAAGAGCTCATAGCCCTTTCATGCATTAGATTGGGAAAAACAAAGGAAAGAGTCAGAGAACGCATTGTACTGGGAGGTTTCTGGAGTCAAGCGGATCGTGGAAAAGGACAGCCACTGAGGAGTTAAGCAGGAAGTGCGTGGCAAGATTTGAGTGTTAGGACCCTGTCATTAGCAGCTCTGGGCAGGCTCCATTGGAGAAGAGCCATGAGAGGCTCAATGGCTGGCAGTGTGTTTCAATAGCCTCCAGGAGGGATGACGTGGCCTGGGAAGCAGAAGGGGAAAGGTCAAGGAGGGCCACGGGGCAAGATGCTTTGATGTGGAGGATTGGTTGAGTATTCCAAAGGTGGAAGCAGAGATCAGTCTGAGGCTCTGGGAAGCACTGCCGCCCTGGAGGCCAAAACATCATTAATGCCTGATTATTCCCCAGGCCTGGGGGTCCTTGAGTCTTCCTCCTCCTGCTGTCTGTGCCTTTCTCTGCCCAGTTTCCCTTTTCTAGAATTGTGAGAGCCAGAAACAGCCAAGGGTCAGGGGAGAATAAGTGAATTTCCTGTTTGTAAATCACTGGAGAGCACCGACCGTTCTTTGCTGTTTCACCCTGACCAGCAGCCATTTATCTGGATAATGCATTTATTTATTGCCACTCCACCATTTTGCATTGAGATATATGTGCAAACCAAAGTGCCAATGATTTGCAAGCATCAAAGGTAGGAGAAGAAAATGAAATTGGGCCTATTAGATTATTTGGTATTGAATTCAATGTTTGCGGCTCCCCATTTTTCTCCATCACCCGCCTTTTCTACAAATCAATTTATAAGACTTTTGCTGGAAATATCACTTAGTATCAAAATCTGTGGGCAGAACCCAGCTGCAGGGTGCACGCAGCATGCATGCACACACACAGTGATCTGGCCCCAGAAAGCCTCCTGGGCTTGGGGAGTTCACAGGGAGAGGCTCTGTGTTCTCAGGAGAGATTCTGGGCATGGTATCTGCCTCTGCCTGTGTGAGGATCAGGGCTACCATCCTCTAGGGGTTGAGGTGTGAGTGGGCCAGCCTGAAAGGATGTCCACAATGTGTCTGGAAAGGTGGTCACTGTCCAGCCACCTGTGCAGGCAGCCACCCAGCCTGCAGCATGCCAGCTTCTCTCCTCACTCCGAGGGGCCTCCTCGTCCACTTGGCTGCTCCCTGCTGTCCTTTGACCACGCTCAGCCCCTCACTGTCCTTACCCCTCCCCAGTGGTTTCTCCTCTGCCCCAGGCTCGACCCAGTCATGACATCACATTATCCCTATTAATTTTTAATCTTTTAAAATTGCTTTCAAAGAAAAGTTTACCTGGCAGGGTAGAACAACTTGGGCACCAAACCATGGGATGTTTAGGCTCGAACTTGCTTTCTCTCCCCAGGCTCTGCCATTCCTGGCAGGACCCTCTCTGGTCTCAGTTTTCTCATCTGTTAACCGGGTCAAAGGAGCAAGTGAGCTTCAGGAGAGAGACCAGAGGGATTCTTAGGACAAGCACTGCTCGGTAGTCCTGCTTCCCTGTGGAAGTCCCTGCTTCCCTGTGGCCTGTCCCAGTGCTCCCTGCGGTCCTCGGACCTTGCACCCACCCCACCCCGGGGCTGGGGTGACCTCGTTTAGCAACTTAGGGACTGCAGTGAGTGGTGGGTGTGCAGAAGCCATGTCCCTCCTGCCTGCCAGGAGTCTGGGCTGCTGGGCAGCCCCCATGCACGGGGCCCATGCACGGGTACCTATCCTGTGTCAGCCATCCACCTCCTCCCTGTGCCTTCCCTATCCGTGCCTGTCGCCTGCAGGAAGCCAGTCTAATGAGGGCACTGGGCTGCCTGCTGGCGTGGCAGAAACCACAGCGTCAGCATTTCTACAGCGTCTCATAAATTCACAGAGAAGCTCCCTGCAGACGGAAGCTGTCTGCTTGGAGAGGCATGTCCCCCTGAAATTAGAGTGGAAATCAGTTTCTGGGTGGTCCTCCATCCCACAGCTTCCTTTTGGGAAAGGCTGAAGAGGGACTGAGGAAGGAAGAGGGCAGGGGACAGTCGCTTGGACATCCAGGCTTGCCCTCCCTTCCCACTCTCCTTCGTCTTCTCCTCCTCCTCCCTCTGCCTTCCTCCTCCTTCCTCTTTCTCATGCAAGGGTCTGGATTACTGTTGAAGAACCTTGAAATTCTCTATGAGAGTGAACCCTGGGATTTTGCCCCTGCAAAGTGTCTCAGTTCCTGACATGGCTACACCTAACATTTGTGGCTTTCTTACACATTGCCACTTGGTTCTGGCTGAAAACTTGGAGGTTTTGGCGTCAGAGGGACATGGTTTATATTCCCAGTTCTTCCTCTTAGTGGATGTGGGGCCTGGGCACGTTCACATCCGTGCACACAAAAATACCCAGCACACCCATGGTGCTCGGTGAAACTGTGATGTCACCCTAACTCACGAGTGTCTCTGGAGCTCCTCATGGATGCCTTCCTTTTGGCATAGCAGGGTCATTTGATGTCTGAGGTGGAGCCAAAGATCAACAAAGTTGGACAGTAGTTAAATTGGTGAGAACAGATTTCTTCAGTAACTGCTGACAGTGGGGGAAGAGCTGAGCTCCCTTTCGACCCGTGCAAAGAAGGGAAGAAGGGCCTTTTGCTGCCTGGTTTCTTCCCTGGGTGGGTTTGCGTTCCTTGCAATGGGTAGAGAGCAGTGAGGCAGCCCCTGTTCTTCACAGGGAGGGAGCTCTGTGCTCATGAAAGCCCCCTCCTGCAGAACCCGGGCCTGGGAGCTCCAAGGTCACAGGAGAGTGTGTGTGTGTGGCGGGGGTGGGGGTGGGGGAAGGAGGGCCGTAGAACATTCTGGGTCCTACAGGGTGTGGGGGCTATTGTAGGTGCTGATTAGAGCATGCTGGCTGGGCTGTAGTGGGCACTGTTTGGTCTGGGCTGCCCCACTTTGCTGGTAAGCAGAGCACCATGGCGCTGACCTGAAGTGCCCAGGAAGCAGGCCTGGGCCTCTCTCTTGAAAGAATAATGTAGGCTCCAGCATGCCGGGGTCTTTTGGGACCTCTTTGGCAGCTACTTGCCTGGGTCTTTGGAGGTGCGGCCTCCATGAGGGATGAGGGCTCCTCTGCTGTGCCAGCCAGCATTTCCCTGAGTGTTCTCATGGGTCCGATTCTCAATCAGAGAAGTTATTCCCCTTAGCTCTGCTCCTGCCATGCCAGCATCCAAACAGCTGAAGTGTGCAGTGGCAGGGCCAGGCATCTACACTGGCACAGGAACTGCCATAGATGGGAGGTGGTGGGATGAGCTTAAGGCTGTGGCTGGGCTCATACCTGCTGGCAGATGTGGGTGCCTTCGGAAAGCAGATGTGGAGATCGGGCCTGGAAGAGGGCAGAGCCAGCTGGTTAGAGTGGGGTCCCAGCCACTCAGGGACCAGAGGACCTGGAACAGAGTAGGGGCCAGGAGAGCCAGGCTGAGGGGTGAATGCTGGGTGAAGGGACCCTCCCTCCTACGTTGAACAGGCCTGACCAGTGAGGGCTCAGTCCCTGAGAGTTCAGTTCCTGCAGACCCACCCTAGCCCAAGGGTGGCAAGTCTCAGGCTGTAGTCAGGCCAGCAGTCCAGGTTCAGGTTCTCAACAACCGGCAATCCAGAAGGAAGTTCAGAATATCACATGTCAACTAAACACAGCTGGACCAGGACTGGGGAGAAAGGGCCATTTAGGGCTCTAGATTTCCTGATTAACCAGGAATGTCCCCAAACTATTTCAGCCTCTTCCTTCTTAGAGACGTTTCCCTGGTTCCCAAGGCCCTTTCTTGCCTCTGCATCCGCTAATAGGATGCTCTCTGGACTTTTGAATAAAGCCCAGTGGCCACTGCCTGGGCCTCTGGCCACAGGGGGAGGAGGTGGCATCAGACCCACCCCAGGGCCTCCAGTAGGACCTTATCACTTGTTATTCCTTCCTCCTCAAAGTGATGGCAGGGAAAATTCTGGATCACCAGTACTCAGGGTATGGGGAGATTTTCTGAGCATTTGTTAGTTATTTTCTCTTTCTTCTAATTGCTGGGGTACAGGCTGGACCAGGCGTCGCAGGCTCCTTTGTGTGGGCTCCCACTCCGAGGGACAGGCAGTTCCCTGCCTTCCACCAGGTTCTCCTGGATGAAAAGGAGGCAGCCTACAGGAGCTGTGCACGTTCAGATGCTGGCTGCAGGTTGGGAGGTTCCCTATCCTGGAGTTTGTTCAGCTGGGAGCCACGTGCCTGCAGATGTCCTGGGTGGAGATGGGAAGTCTGATTCCCCGACACCTGTGTAGGAATCCAGACCTACCCCAGGCCTGCTGAATCAGCACCTCCGTATTGGTGGGGGGCTACCGAGCAACTGCACATCCACAATGGCCTTTAGTCTTGGGGGCTGGGAGAGGCTGGTGGCAGGCTCTCTCCCAGCCCTGGATGTGTGACTGGCCTGGGTTGGGCAGCATGGCTGCTGGGCCTGGTAAGTTCAACCTTGAACCGAGCCCATTGTGGACACGAGGAGCCCCTCCTTGGCCGTTGTGGGGTGCACAGACGTCAGGGGAGCCACACCTTTCCTGGAGCATGTCTCCCGCAGGGCGCTGGCTGCCCCTGCCGGGCCCTCTGCTGGGGCTGGCATTGTGCTCCGCCGCCTGTCTCTTAAAAACACCATTTCTCTTCAGAGGAAGTGATTTTGCTTTTAATATCTGGACATTATTGTTGTTTCTTCTAGGGTTCAGCAAGGAAACCCCTCCTTCTCTTTCCTCAGCTGCGAGGGCAGTGTCTTGGGGACTGTTCGTGCATGACTGGCTGAGGAGACTGCCCTGGGCCACCTGCCACCATCACTGTGGTTCCCTGTCAGCACCCTGGTTTTCCTCTTGTTCTCAGGTCAGTGGCCTAGGTTTACAGGCCCAGCTCATGCTGGCTGGCTTTGGACTATTCTTCCTCCAGGCCTCAGTTTCCCCAGGTGTGGAATGCATCTGCCTGTGTGTGTTCTCAGGATGGGGATACCTTGGTCTTCTCTGGGAACCCGGCTTGGCTGGCTCTCCAGCCCCCACTGCCCTCCTCAGAGTCTGGTTCCTGCCCTCTGAGCCTGGGTCTACCTGGCTGGCGAGGCTTCAATTCCATGGCTGTGGGGTGAAGTGGGTGGCCCAGCGTCAGGGCCCCCAGCGGTCAGGCCTCGTTGGCAACGGCACAATTCAGCACCCTTCTCCAGTACTTGTGATGTGATCTCTTCGAGGAGGCCTCAGAGGGGAACCCCCAAGCCCCCCTGGGGTGGGTGAGCCGTCAAGACGCCGTCTATATGTGGTTTAGATGCACAGACCCCCAGGAGTCAGGACTGCTTGGTGGCCTGAGGCTTGAGCAGCTACTCCCTGTGTCACCTCAGCTTTCCTGACTCAAACATTGGGATAATAAAAGCACCTCCCCCAGGAGCAGTAAGATGTCCTACGTCTCTAGATGCTAGGGTCTGGGTCAGGGCCCAGCTTCCTCCTTATTGGTAGCAGGGCCTTTTGTATTTGGGCTGAAATTTCACAAAATCTAGTATTCTTACCCCAGCTTGGTTCGACCGGGAGTGGGCAGTGTGGTGAGGTGGAGAGAGTACAGCTCTCAGGACAAAGCTGACTGCACCCCCAGGCTGGGAGTTTGCTCTGCCCACGTGAGGATCCCCAGGTACTATACACTAGACCCCGTGGTGGGTGCACAAGAAATAGTCACTCAGTGTTTGAACAAATGCCTATATGCTGCTGGTGCCAAAAACAAGTGGGTACAAACCAGAAACCAAGATAACCCCAAACCTTCCCAGGCCTTTCCCTGGGCTTCTTTCTGGCCAGCCCCCGCTCACCCTGAACTTGTGCACTGATCTTTTCACTTTTGAGGCTTAAATCCAGACAGACAGAAGCGTCTGGGGGCAGCCACTCAGGAAGTGTGGGGGGTGCTCCCACCCCACCCCACTTATCCTGAAGTCCCTCCCCTCTGTGTGTCTGCAGAGTGGCCTCAGCCTGCCGCAGCCCTGCCTGCCCAGATCCCGTCTCCCTGCTGGGCCTGGCACAGCTTGCTCCTTGCTGGTACCCTGGCAGTGCAGAGCAGGATGGGGCTGTCACCTGTGCACAAAGGCAGCCTCACTCTGGTTTGGCCCATTTGTGTCATCCACGTGTGCCTGGCCTTGGGGGTGTCTGGTTCTGGTGTCCCCTCCACGCTCTTTTTAAGCCAGGCCTGTTCTCTGTGGTGGTGCACTGTCTCTCTGGGGAGACTCAGGGGGTGTGGAGCACAAACACCCCACTTGTTAGAGCTGCCTCCTCCAGCATTTTCTAGAAGCTATCAGCATCCCTTGGCTCCTGACCACATCGTCCCAGTCTCTGCTTTCATCAGCACAGCGCTTCACCCTCACTGGGCTCTCCTGTCTCCTTACGGTGACTACTCTGAGGGCCCACCTGGACCATCCAGGGCAACAGCCTCCATCTCCTCCAGAGCCTCCGTCTCATCACACCTGCAAAGCCTCTTGCCATAGAATGCAACTCTGTGGTAACACTCACAGGTGATTCAGGCATCCACGGGGACTTGATCATTTTCAAAATGCATCCAGTGTTGAGACAGCAAAGTAGAAAGAGAGCAAGTTGGAACTGAGACAAACTGGTTGGAAATATGGCCTCCCGTATGTGTGGCCTGGGACAGGTGACCTCACTTCTTTGGGTCCCAGCTGTCTGGGGCGGATCTCAGAGCTTCCACCTTCCCTTAACAAGGGACTGGCCTCACACATTCTCTGTGACTTGAAATCAAACAACTGAGTGTCTTCATTTTGGGGAAGGAGAGGAGTGGAGGGGAAACAAGGGGCATCAGAAAACAGGGTCTGAACCTTCATGTCCCAGCCCGAGATCAGTCAGTGCCCATCAATTCCTTCACTGATTCCAGAAGTCTGAAGACTGAGCATGCTCTTTTACTGACTGTCATTTAAAAATGTTCTCCAGGTGCTGAGTGACTTGCAATTCACTGCGAGTTGGATTCCCAGGAAGCCAGCCCTGAGATCTGGATCAGCTTAGAAGGTGCTGGGATCAACTCCTGGGAAGGGGTGGCAGGGTTGGGTGGAGAGTCCTGCGGAGAGCTCTGAAACTGGGGGAACTGTCAGCGTGTCCCAGCATTACAGCAGAGGGACAGGTCTTTATATCGCTGTGTCTGTCAGTAATCAGATGTGACCATCTGAAAAAGGGAGGTAGTCTCCCAACAGGTGGAGGATGAAGAAGGACCAACGTGTTGCATTCATGGTCCCTCAAACACCTGCTTTTTCCTTCCCTTCTTGCCTCCATGCCTTTGCACAAGGTGGCCCCTATTCCTGGACTGTCTGTCTTTTCTTCCCCATCCCTGCAGCTCCTAGGTAACTTCTACTTAGTGTGCAAGGCTCAGTCCAGGGAGCAGTTCCTCCAGGGGCCTCCCTGGCCTTGTGGGTGAAGTGAAGTCCTCTCACCTCTGAGCACCTGAAGCTCTCACAATTGCTCCTGCACACACCTGCAGATGGCAGGAGTATTTGTTTAGGTGTCTCCCTCCCCTCCAGCCCAGCCCAAGGAGGGCAGCTGCAGTGCCCTGTCCTTGGAATCAGGCACTCTGTACATGGATAGTGCATGAGGCTTAGTAACTGCTGCCTGATCTTCTGAGGACAGATGGTTTTAGTGTCTCGAAATCTCCTTGGTCAAATGACTTTTCAAGCCTTCCGATAGGAACGCTAACCCTCTAACCTTGATGGAGGGGCAAATGCAGGGTTTGACTGAGTGACAACATAGGCAGCTTAGTAAGATGCCGTGCCTGGTACTCGTCCTGTGCAGAGGAATCAGCGGCTCCCACGGGAGGAACTTGCTCTGTCAGCAGTGTGGAAATATCATGGGAAGCCGGCTGAAGTGGGGAGGTGATACGCGATGAGGGTGGGGGCTCCTGGGCTGGAGTGCACCAGAACCCTTGTTTGTTGATCCCGTTAGTAGTGCTTACTGGTGATCTTCAGATGGATGCACTCAGACAGCAGAGACGCAGGAAGGCTTGGCTCCTTCTTGATGAAGTGAAGTGTTGTGGGTGCGTTTCTTTGACTGTGTTGAACAATGGAACACAGTGAACCCTGGGACCTGCTGACAACGACGGGTTACTTCTCTGCACGTGGAAGAGAAGGCAAACCTTGGACTCAGGACTGCAGGCAGTGCAGGATGAGAAAGGAGAGGGAAGGAGAGGGACGCCTGTAACAGAAACGGCAGCTGCTCACTGGAACACAGTGCTTAAAGCTCATCCTAACATGGGCTTCTGTTCCAAGAAGGGCGGACACCCTGGAAGTCAGTGGCCCCTGCTATGGCCTGGATGTTTGTGTCCCTAAAAAATCCATATGTTGAGTCCTAACCCCAGTGTGGTGGTATCATGAGGTGGGGCCTTTGGGAAGTGATTAAGGCCTTAGGGTGGAGGCTTCATGAATGGGATTAGTGCCCTTATGAAAGAGGCCACAGAGAGACCCCTCGCTCCTTCTGCCATTACAGCTAGAAGGTGCTTTCTATGAACCAGAAAGTGGGCCCTCACCACACACCATCTGCTGGTGTCTGGATCTTGGACTCCCCAGCCTCCAGAGCTGTGAGAAATACAGTTTTGTTGTTTCTAAGACACCCAGTTTGTCCAAAATGGACTAAGGCAGGACTTAGTCAAGGCAGGATGCAAGCTAGAATCACATGGGAGTGTTATTACAATGCAGATTCCCAGGTCCTCTCAGAGCTCCTGAACTGAGGCCTCTGGGCAAGGGGATGGGACATTACAGTTTTCAGAAGGTTCCCAGGTGACTCTGGGGCCAGCAGCCCAGCACAGCCTGCAGACTGACGCTTGGGGTCTCTAGCCAGGATGGACGAATGCCCCAGCAGACTGACCTTGGACGAATGTGATGTTAGTGGTGTTTGACGGTGTCACCTCCACTCCCTCAGCTAGTGACCTTGCTGACTAAAAGTAAAGCTAATGTTAACTGAGCACTTACTACGTGCAAGGTCTCTGCAATCCCCTGAGTTAGGAACTACTATCATTCCCAAAATGCAGATGATGGTACTGAGGCACAGAGACGGTTGATTAACCGGTCCAAGGTGCCAGGGAGGGAAGGTGGCAAAGAACGTTCAAAGCTGACCTGACAATCCAGACCCAGCTCCTGCCCCCACTCTGGATTGCCTCTGTAAGACGGGGTGCCGTGGGGCCTGGGGGGCAGGAGCTGCATGGTTTTCTGTGCTCTGCTGTGCCCAGCTGAGCGTCTCTGGACCATTGCTTCCCTCTCCAGGTCCTGGCTCATTATTCCAAGCTGCAGGGCCAGTGAGGGCTGGGGCACACTCCCAGTGGCTGCCCCTCAGGCTGGAGCCGCCCGTTTCCTTTACACCTGGCTTTGTGGAGCCCGGGGAACTAGGCTGATGTCCAGGTAAAGAATTGGGAGCTACCTTGCTTTCCCTTTATAGTGCGGGCTCCCACTTCTGAAGAGTAGAAACACCCTTTCTACTTTTTCATTTTTTAAAACAAGTTTTTAATTGTTTTATCTGATACTGTGCTCATTGTAATACATTAGAAAAATCAAAAGTGTAACAATGCAGAAAACTCACCCACAATTCTTCCATTCACCGTTAACACTACCAAGATTTTCTTGCCAGTATTTTAAACTTGCTTTCTTGCTCTTCTTAACTGAACCATACTTTAAATACAATTTTGCACTCTGATTTTAGTTCAGTGTTATTTTGGAAACACTTCTGTGCACCTTTAAAACAGCTTTTTGTAAACATTTTTCATCATTTCATAATATTCCATCAATATGCAAATTTACTATTTCACTATTTCCCACATCTGGATTGTTTCAATTTCACGCTATGACAAGAATGCTTGATGAATATTTTAGTGTGTACGTCTTTACCCACGCCTCTGTGGGATTTTGCAGAAGCAATATCAGTGGGTTATTACAAAGGCTCTTGATACAAATTGCCAAATTGCTTCCCTGAAAACTTGTGCTAACTCATCTTCCTGCCCTTGTGAGTTAATATTTGACCTTAAAGGGACGCTAGAAGTCCTCAGTTATGAAATGACCCTCCAAATTAAATTGGTGCGGACAGAACGTGGAGTCAGCCCATCTCTCCGTGAAGGCGGCCCCTGGGGGACCTTCAGCCTCTATTAAGAGAGCACGTGGTCTGTTGGAATAAGAGGAATAAAACTCCTCTTCAGGCAGATTAGGCAGGTCGTATTTGGCTGTTAAGCCTGTTATTTGTAATATATCTCATTTTAAAAGATCCATTGCCAACATAATGTCAGATAATTTTCCATTGAATTGCCTTTTAGATTTTAATATGTTTCTGCTCAGTCACTTTGAGGAGTTATTTTTTTTTTTAAAAATCTTTCTTTTTAAATGTTCCAAGTTTTCCATATCCCCACCCCCTTCCTGTGTCCAGGACAGACTTTTCAATCAACCCAGCACGATTTTCCTGCTAGACCTGGAGACCCCCTCTGAAGCCTTTGCAGTGCTTTACCCCAGGAAGTCTTTGCTAATCAAAATAAGCTGGCATGGAAAATTTAAACTCATTTTCTGTTTCCTGTTAACTTCCCCAAATTGCAGCACATCTCACACGATGCTGTAAACGGTGGCTCAGTGGTTTCTCCCTGCCCACTAGTGAGTGGGCTTCTTGAGAGGACATGAGTGAGTGGATGACCACTGAGGGAGGTGAGGAGGCTCTGGGTGATATTTTGGGGTGCAGTCTTCCATTGGTCCATATGCGATCTTTCAGCTCCTCCCTCACCAATGACTACATCATCATCTACTCATGCTTAAGTCCAACATGGCCTGACCTGGGCTTGAGATGCTTGAGATGCTCATAAAGTCCCTATTTTATACCTTTGAGAACCCATTGCCTGTGACTCCTCTCTTCTATACATAGCCTTTTTTTTTTTTTTTTTTTTTTTTTGCTTGGGTTCATCTAAGGAGCCATTTTCCAAGGAAAAGTTGGGCAGCTATAGGAGCTAAGGGAAGCTTTGAGGACGTGGAGGCAGTGGGCAGGTGACAGGTGGCCTCGTCTCTGCTCCAGCCCACTCTTCATGGTCCACCTCTGTCCCATCAGGGACCCATTGCCATTGGCAGCGGCGAGTCGGGCTCTGGCCGATGGGGTCTCCTGAGGCCCAGTGGAGTCACTCTGCAAAGGCATGCAGTGTCCTCATTGCCAAGATCCTCTTCCTATGTGGACTGTGAGCTTCTTGAGAGCAGAAGCGACATCTGATAACCCTGTTTCTTTCCTGGTGTTGACTCTTTGTAAACTGTAATTATGATTCACTTGTTTCCTCATTCAGCAAATAGTTACGGAGCTCCTCCTAAGAGCAGGCTCTGTTCTCGGTCCTTAGGATTCCCACTCCGAGGAGTGTACATTCTTGCAGGGTGGGGAGAAATTAAACAATCACCATGACGTGTTTGTAATTTATGCAGTGTGGTAGAAGGTGATGAAGACGAAGTAAAACAGCCTAAGCAGATTGGAGTGCCGACTGTCATTTTATATAGGGTGACCGAGGTACGTAAGCCTCAATGAGCAGGAGACATTTCAGTGCAGCCTTGAAAGAGCTGGGGGCATTGGCACACAAGTGTCTATGGAGAGAATGTTTCGGGCAGAGGGGGCAGCGAGTGCACGGGCCCTAGGGCAGAGTGGGACATAGTGACGTGGCGAATGGAAGTCACCATGGAGGGACAGGGTCAGAGATGCCTCAGCCCTGCGAGCCTTTGTGAGGACTTGGGCTTTCCCTCTGAGACAGGCAGGAGCCTTGCTGGGATTGGAGGAACAGAGTGGGGAGACAGGTTGGGAGGACTATGCTGAGGGCGATGGGAGTGTGTGCTGTGAGGGTGATGGGAAGTGGCCAGATCCTGGATGTATTTTGGAGGGAGAGCTGGCAGAATTTCCAGGTCATGGGGTCTCAGAGGAGTTAAAGTTGACTCCAAGATATTGAGGTGAGTAATTGGAAGCCCAGGCCCTGGTCAGTGAGGGGAATGGCAAGGCCATGGGAGGCGTGGGTTTTGGATGAGAGGTGGAAGGACCAGCAGCGAGGCTTGGGCATGCAGGGCTGAAGATGCCCACCAGACCTTCAGGAGTGGTCACAGGTGAGCAAGCAGGACTGTGGGCGAGGCTGGTGGATGCACGCAGCCTGTGGAAACTCTCTTCTATCGCCTCTGTGTCCTTGGTGAAGCAGGACCATCACTGCTGAGAGTGAGGATGGGGAGAGATGGGCAGGTGAGACTCAACCTCAACCATCTGTCTGTGTGAAGGCAGGCACCTTGGAGCTTCAGGGGCTCGGGGGAAGCCCATTGCCATGAACTAAGTGGGTGGCCAGTTGCTGGGGTTTGCCTGTCTTTGGCTGTGTGTATTTAGCTGTTGCGCAGGTACTGAGAGCATGGGGGGAGCTGGGCTTCATCTCCACTGGGCTTTGGTCTCCTGTGTAGGGCAATGTGCAAGGAGGCCTAAGGTGGCCTCATTGCAGTTCATTCCCCATAGGAGCAGCCGAAGGAATATTTTAAAAATGGACATCAGATGATGACATTCTCTTGTGAAAAACCACTCCAAATCTTCCCATTTCTCTTAGAAAAACATTCAACAGCCAGAGGAAGGCCAACAGGGCCCTGCAGGGCCCAGCCCTCACTACCCCCAATCCCGTTTTCTACGAGATTGTCTTCTCTCACTGCACTCCAGCCACACTGGCAGGACCCAGGACCTTTGCACGCATCGTCCTTTCGTCTGGAACAGCCTAGACCCTGCAAGATCTCCCTCAGAGAGGCCCACTCTCTGAAACAGTCCTGAGACTATCTGTCGCCTTCCTCGACTGTGTTTTCCCCATAGTGGTTATCACTTCCTGTTACTATATTACGTGTTTATCTCTGGTCTCTCTTCCACAACAGAATAGAGGCTGTGTTGGGGCAAGCACTGCTCCCTGTGTCCTGAGGCTTCAACTCATAGCATGCTGCCAATACATGAATCACTTGATAAAAGCCACAAAAATTATCTGCATATGAGTTTAAAGTAAGAAGACTTTAATATCTGAAGGTCAAAGACCTGAATAATAAAAAGCATATCATATTGGATGCAAGACTTTTTTTTTTTTTTTTTTTTTTTTGAGACGGAGTGTCACTCTTGTTGCCCAGGCTGGAGTGCAATGGCGCCATCTCGGCTCACCACAACCTCTGCCTCCTGGGCTCAAGCGATTCTCCTGCCTCAGCCTCCTGAGTAGCTCAGACTACAGGCATGCACCACCACACCCGGCTAATTTTATATTTTTAGTAGAGATGGGGTTTCTCCATGTTGGTCAGGCTGGTCTGGAACTCCCAACCTCAGGTGATTTCGCCTGCCTTGACCTCCCAAAGTGCTGGGATTACAGGCGTGAACCACTGCGCCCGGCTGCAAGACTCTTACAATGAAGACATCAGGTCTCTCTCTATGAATCTATGACTCCAATGCAATCCCAAGGTTCTAATGAATGTCATTCTAAAGTTCTGAGCTAATTCTAAAGTTCACTTTGGGACGGGAGGGAACATGCAAAAACAGCCAGAAAATGTCTTAAAAGGAATATAATAAGGGAGAACTAACCCTACTATACAAATAGAAAGGTTACAGTAGTTAGAAGTGTGTGTCTGGCACAAGGATAAACAGAAAAAAAGAACATAAACAAATAAATGTCTGGAAAAGAATCCAAGTGTATATACAAATATAGGACTTGAAGTAGGTGGCATATCAAACCCATGGAAGAAGAGATTTATTCAACTCAGTAGCCATGCAGAAAAATAAAATAAACAAATAAATAAGTAAACCTGGATCCCTAGCTCACCTCAAAACCAAAGCAAATTACATATGGATCAAACCTTTAGTGCAAAAAAAAAAAAAAAAAAAAAAAAAAAGAAAACAAACAAACAAAAAAAACCCAAAAGAACTCTAAAAAAATGAAAAGAAATACCAAATGCCTAAAAATTTAACTTTACATTGAGGAAGGACTTTTAAAGCAAGACACAAAATCCAGAAGTTTTAAAGGTTTGACCATCTCCACTACGAAATAAAGTTTTGAAACCCTGCTCAAGCAAATATTTTAAACATAAAACAAAATAAGAAAAGATCAAAATTTGAAGGAACAACTGCAGTACTATGATGAATAAAGGGATAATTTACTTGATAATATGAAATAAATCAAAATCCTAACAAGAAAAGAGACAAACATGTATAGTCAGGTCACAGAAAAGGCAGCACAAATAGCCAGTAAATGTGTGAAAAGTTATTCTACCTCATTCACTAATCTAAAAAATGCAAATTAAAACAAGTGTACCAGAGTTTTAATCTATCAGGTTAGGAAAGGCAAAACTTTGATGATGTGTAGCATTTTTAGTGTATGGGAGAAAAGTACTTATATTCTACCATTGGGAGAACATTTGGCGCAAATTCTGGGTAAAGCAATTTGGCTGATCTAAAATCTAAAATGCACAGAGCATTTCAATCAGTGATTCATTTCCTGGGAACTTACTCTACAGGTATATCATTGGGAAGAAAAACTCATTTATCAGGATGTTCCCTGCAGAATTTGTATGGTAGCCCAAGACCAAAAAAGCCTAATTATCCATCAAGAGAGGAATTGTTAATTAAATTAAATCATAGTATTCCTATACAACGGAATGTTGTATAGCCATGGGAAAAAATATGAGTCAGCTCCAAATATGGCGATATGAACAATCTCCAAGATAGGCTGATAAGGAAGTCAAAGGGCCCAAACTATACACAACATGCTCTCTCCTTGAAAAACTGGCAGGACAGTAGTTTCTTACGCATATGCTTGCATGAACACAACTCTGCAGGAACCTCTGGACAGAGCCAAACGTCTGTGTGTTAAGAGTTGCCTCTGGTGGGGTCTGGGGGACGGTGGGCCTGGGGTGGGAGTGACCTAATATTAACTTGGAGACCAAGATTCTCTGAGGGTGGACCAGACATTTTCAAATCCAACACAACTAAGGAGGCTGTAAAGAAGCCAGGTCTTCCCGCGTGAGCCCCTACACTTCATGCCACCACCAGGCCCACCAGCCCAGGGCCATTGTCTTGAAATGTCTGCTTGTTTGCAGTCAGAGACCCAGTAGGCCAGGAAGACCTTTGGCTCTGCATGGGGGAAGAAGACAGGAAGCAGAGGGAAGAACATTCCAGAACATTCTAGGCCCAGAGGCAGAAACATAGAGAAGGATTTTGCCTCTGCTGTTTGCTGGGATCTTGAGTGGTGAGGAGGGGGTGCAGAACACAGGGAACTCCGCTATGGACACTGGTGACACTGCCTTGGCCCCTCTGTGGCAGGCTGTTGCCTACACCAGGGGCCAGGGGAGGAGCACTTCCTCCATTTGGCAGCTTGTGTTGGGCACTGTTCCCTTCACGGGGTGATAGAGGAAATTAGCTTCAGCCCCTTGCAGCAAGGAGCTCACAGTTTGGCAGTGAGAACACTACAGCGTGGGATGGACCCGGGCTGGGAGCTCCTCCAAGGCTGGAGCTGGATCTCCCTTGACTAAATTAACTAACAACAAAGGAATGAATGAGCTAGCCAGCCCAGGGAGCTTTGGAGTACCAAGCGGGGGTGTGGAGTCTCACTCGGAGTGGGACGTCAGGCCAGGCCAGAAGACTTCCCGGAGCAAGAGCTGTGGAAGCTGAGTCAGAGGGGCCGACAACAGGAATTCTCTCTTGAAGCTGATCCCGCTGCCCTGTGGTGGGGGCCTAGCTTGCTCCAGCAGACAGACACTGGGCCACTGGAAGACCACTCAGCCACCCGCCTCCTTATGTCATGGAAAGTGCAGAAAGCACAGTGACTATCTGCCCTGCAACAGACATTTTTTTTTTTCCTCTGACATGGAGTCTCGCTCTGTCACCTGAGCTGGAGTGCCGGAGTGCAGTGGCATAATCTCGGCTCACTGCAACCTCTGCCTTCCAGGTTCAAGTGATTCTCCTGCCTCAGACTTCTGAGTAGGGTGGGACTACAGGAGGTGTTACCACACCAGGCTAATTTTTGTATTTTTAGTAGAGATGGGGTTTCGCCATGTTGGCCAGGCTGGTCTCGAACTCCTGACCTCAGGTGACCCACCTGCCTTGACCTCCCAAAGTGCTGGGAGTACAGGCCTGAGCCACCACACCCGGCTGGACATCTTTCTGAATACAATTTGCCTTCCCTGTTTGCTATTTCTTAGCGCCACCATGCATGGGTGTTTTAAGTGCTTTCCTCACTTAGCAGTGATCTGACAAGAAACAGAAGCCGGCTCATTCTCATGACACACATGGGTCTCACTGTGCCCCCCACCCAGAGCCGCTGGCTCCAGAGAACTTGAGAAGGCCCGTTGAGCCTTGAGAACAGCACTAGCTAAGGGTCTGGAGTCCTGCCTTCAGGATCCATGTATGCCTTGAACATGACCATGATTGGATGCAGTTTCTCCTAGGGCCAGGACACCTGGGTCTGAGAACTAAGAGGTGGCTGCATAGAGGGCTCCTTTCTGTGATTGCTAAGGCCCTTCTTGCAATGTCTGCTTCTGGTTCCACAGTCATGGTCCCTGCTTGTTTTCATCAAAGTCTTGGTTCCTAAGGAAGAAATATGACAATTGCTTCGTGGAAGTTAATTTGTGAATGGCACTGGGCTGCTTTGGATCCATGACGTCACTGTCCAGTGAGCAAAGCAGAGAACTTCCACACTGGCTGGGTGCTTGGACCCGGAGAAGAACGTGTCTGGAACATGGGGTGCCTCTTTGTGGTAGTACATGGTAAAAGCGAGTGGAAGGATACAGCAATCCAATATAGGTCATGATTTAGCTCCTTCAGGAACGAAGGTTTGGGTCACCCTGCCAGGTAACGAACCATGATCAGCCAAGGTGTGGGCTGCGATGAGGGACATGAAAAGAAGGTTGTCAAGACCCACCAGGGCTGTAAGAGCTCTGTGTGAATTCGTCCTTGCTTTATCATGTATTTGTATATATTTACTCAGTTCTCTCTTATCTCTCTGTCCACTCCTTTCTAGTATGAAGCACACGTTACAGGATCTCCAACGGGGGTCGTGACTCAGCTGGAAATGGGATGAACGTTCTCCAGAGGGGGATACCTAGTTGACCGGCCTTTACATCTTCTCTTTTTGAGGAGGGATTGAATTTACACTGATGGCGTGAGGGATGGCTGCATTGTGCAAGACACAGCACACTGCTGCTGTGGCCGTTTGGAGGTTTGGTACGGGTGTAGGGATCAGAGGTGGCAAAGGTGTCAGCTGTGCTGGATTGCCTGTTGGTGACTTGGCTTCACTGCCCCACATTCTTTTCTGCGTGGCTGCCGGCGAGGAGCCTACAACTGCCACTTCCTGCAATCCCCTTCCTCAAGGTCTGAGTGGAGTCAGCCAAGGAGGGGCACTCATATGAGATTTGGAAGATGAAGGAGAAAGGGAAGCCAGTGGCAGTTGATGGCAGCTTTTGAGGATCCCCTGCTTTGGTGCTATGAGCAGCTGAGATAATTTCTGGTGGCCTCCTCGACCCTTGCACCCCAGCCTTCCAACAGGTGAAAGCTTTAAATTCCACCTGTTACAGCCATTTCCGTTCACAATGGAGGATCTCAAGTGGTTTCCATTTTCCTCACCAAACCCTGCCTGATGCAACCCATTTCAGCTGCTGCAGTGTGCTGGGCCACACACACCCAGACTGTGCACATGGGCTAGAAGATATTTACTGGTAATTTCTAGAAAAATTGACATAGGCACCGTTACCTGGCCTGTCTGCAGGGCAAATTTCTCCAGGCAGTGTGGGGTTCCCTGTTCTGGATCTGTTTGGCAGAGCCTGTATGCCCAGTTAAATTAATTTACAGATGATTTGAACTATGTCTAAACTTTCCTCATAAAATCGACAATCACCTTAAAATGTTTCTACCCGTAAACTGCAGATTAATGGTACTACTAATAATGAAAGCAGATGTGATAGGAAGTACTGGAATGCGCATTGTTCTCCTAGGGGCGTCTTTGCATCCACATGATGGTATGGGAGCACTGCTGAGCTACTTAGGATTTTATGCATTTGCATCACTAATAAATTTGAAAAATATAATTTTTATTTGGGAGGCTGAGGCGAACAGATCACCTGAGGTCAGGAGTTCAAGACCAACATGATGAAACTCTGTCTCTACTAAAAATACAAAAATTAGCCAGTGCAGTGGTAGGCACCTATAATCCCAGCCACTCGGGAGGCTGAGGCAGGAGAATTGCTTGAACCTGGAGGGTGGAGGTTGTAGTGAGCCAAGATTGCGCCATTGACCTCCAGCCTGGGTGACAGAGTGAGACTTTGTCTCAAAAAAAAGAATATATATATATATATATTATATAAATATATATATTATATATAATATATATAATTTAAAAATAGATTTTAAAATTAACAGATCTTTAGATAATTGTGCACAGTGTTCATAGTGTTCTATGTTATAGTGTTAGATGTTATCATATATTAATAGAGAAGCCCACAATAATCTGTCATGTATGCATAAGAGCATGTACCTGTGTGTGCCTTCGCTTGTCCTGGTTGCGTTGAGTGGTAAGGTGGAGGTGGGAAGAGGTTACTTGGGGAAAGGCTTTTGCTTTCTTTCCTTTGCATTTAAAAAATAATAGTTAGCTACATGGATATTATTTTGGAATATCAATTCCATGTTCAGGCACTTTACTGAATTGTCTTAGTTTTCAAATAGTTTTTCAATTGATTCTTCTAGTTCTTCCAGGTATACGAATGATAATAATTTTGCTTTCTTCTTCCCAATTTGTATATCAAACCACCAGACCCAGATTGAATTCTATATCATCAAAGGATAGAATTTGAATGCACGTTTAAGCTCTCCAATAATTTAGGAGAGAAAAGGAAAACTTCCAAATTATTTGATGGAGTCAGCACAAAATTCACACCAAAACCAGACAAAAAGAGCACAGAAATAAAAACTCATATCAATTAATGCAAAAACTTGAAATGCGATGTTAGCTAATCAAATCTATAAATAAAATTGAGAAACAATGCAATGCAATCAGGAGAGGCTCATTTCAAAGATGCAAAAGTGTTTTACTATTAGGAAATAATTAGTACTAAAAAAAGACTGGGGACCAGGCGTAGTGACTCACCCCTGTAAACCCAGCACTTTGGGAGGCGTAGGTGAGTGGATCGCTTGAGCCCAGGAGTTCAAGACCTGCCTGGGCAATGTGGCAAAACTTTGTCTCTACAAAAAATACAAAACTAAGCTGGGCATGGTGGCTCACACCTGTAGTCCCAGCTACTCAGGAGTCTGAGGTGGGAGGATGGCTTGAGCCGTAGAGGTCAACGCTGCAGTGAGCTGACATCATGCCACTGCACTCCAGCGTGGGTGACAGAGTGAGACCCTGTCTCAAAAAACCCCCCCAAACCTGGGAAATAATTTCCCATATTAAGGAGTCCTTAGAGGGGGAAAAAAACCCATGATGATCTCCATTAAAGCCAAAATTGTATCTGATACAAGTGTTTAGTCATACCTAAAACAGGAATAGCTAAATACTTCCTTAACGTATCAGGAGAGGCAAACTCAAACGAGATACCAGCTTCCTATTGAATAGAGAAATGCTGAGAATATGCCATTAAAGGCAGAAATAGGGCTATTTCCATTGCTACTTCTATAGTATATAATAGTATTTCTACTGCTATTTCCACCACTATTATTTGAGCTTGTGTGGGAAGGACTAACTAGTACAGCTAGAAAATTTAAAAAGAATAAGATATAAAAGCTGGGATGGAGGAAGCAACATTATCTTTATTTTCAGGTGGCTTAATTGTATACCTGAAAGAAGTAGAAGTTTAGTGAAAACTTACTGGAAAAACAAGGGAATTCAACAAGAATAATGGAATTGAGATATTTTCCTATGGTGACTTATCTACTGTTTTTCTACATTCTACATATTTTTTCTTATATTTGAATTTCATAACTCGTATGTTCCTGAAAAGTAATTCATTTCTTCCAGGTTTTATATGCATTGCATAGATTTGAGCAAAATATACTTCTATTATGTTTTACAATTTTTTTCCTGATTCAATTGGAATGATGTGCTTCAAATTCTCCATTTGCCCCTCTTCAACCTGTTTTTCACCTTTTTCTGCCCTGTTCTGGGCCCCAAGAGGCTGATGTTTGTGGCTGTGTCACCTGAGCAACCTTGCTGCTGGCTGGCTTCCAGGTGGGTTCCAGGCGGATGGGGGAGGGGAGCAGAGGGCAGGAGGACGGGCTCCTTCCAGATCACCCTGCCTGTCACTCTGCTGGAAGTTCCTGCCCTCTCCAGGTTTCTTGCTTCTTCATTCCTAGAGTGGGGAGAGCTTGTAGCTGCTGCTGCTCTCTGGGTGCCTCGGGTTCACTCCCTGGTTCCCTTCACCCTGCCCACCATTCTGTAAGCAGGTCGGCCATCAAGGTGGAGGCCCAGCATTTGTAAATGTCCCATAGATATTGAAAAGCAGGTGGCATTCTGTTCACTGGGCATAATGGGAGATATAATTATTCATTTTGTTACATGGACCCCCATCCTTAATCTCTTGTCATTGTTGTTGTTTATACGATTGATTGGTCATAGGCAGAGGGAGGCGAGTCCAATCTGTTTGCTACTGTTGAATTTCTATTTTCTCTGTATTTTTTTTTTTTTTTGAGACGGAGTCTCGCTCTGTCACCCAGGCTGGAGTGCAGTGGCCAGATCTCAGCTCACTGCAAGCTCCGCCTCCCGGGTTCACGCCATTCTCCTGCCTCAGCCTCCCGAGTAGCTGGGACTACAGGCTCCCACCACCACGCCCGGCTAGTTTTTTGTATTTTTTAGTAGAGACGGGGTTTCACCGTGTTAGCCAGGATGGTTTTGATCTCCTGACCTCGTGATCCGCCCGTCTCGGCCTCCCAAAGTGCTGGGATTACAGGCTTGAGCCACCGCGCCCGGCCATTTCTTTGTATTTACTGTAGTTTTTCCTTTTGTAATTTGGTGCCCCCTTATTTGGCATATATATTTTCCTGACAGTTAGAACTTCATTGTATATTATACTCTTTAGCATTTGGAAGCGCTTTTCTCCTTTTCACAGTGCCTTCCCTCGGATTGCCTGTGGGAAGGCAATCCGACTGATGACCCCCCATCACAGCCCTGGCTTCACTCTGTCTGGCTTTGCCCATTCACGTTCAGGTTCTCAGTGACTTTGCTGAAGATGGATCTCTTTGTTTTCAGCAAACAAATTTTTAAAATGTAATCTTTAAAATGTGAGTTTATTCAATTATACTTGTTGATATATCAAGAAAGTCTGGTCTTACTTCTATCATCTTTTTAATATTATGTTATACTGAGGGATTTTTCCCCTAACGCTATTCAGGTATACTTGATAATTAAAAATTGGATGCATTTAAGGCATACAATTTGATGATTTGATGTATGTATACATTGTGAAATATATACCACAATCAAGCTAGTTAGTATATTCATCACTTCATATAGTTATGCACATGTATGTGTGTGTGTGTGTGTGTTACATTTTCTTCGACCGTTCATCCATTGACCAATATTTAGTCGATTCCATATCTTGGTATTGTAAATAATGCTTCAGTGAACATGGAAGTCCAGATATCTCTTTGAGATACTGATTTCCTTTCCTTTGAATAAATACCCGGAAGTGGGATTGCCGGACGATATGGTAGTTCTATTTTTAATTTTTGAAGAATCTCCATACTGTTTTCCACAATGGCTGTACCAATTTTCATTCTCACCAACAACGTATAAGGGTTTCCTTTTCTCCAAACCCTTGCCAACACTTACTGTCTTTTTTTTTTCAGTAGCCAATATTGTGAATGTTTGCATGTTTAAGATTGCCCATTGCTGAACGTGGCTTACTAGGAAGTTTTTGGTCATAGCTTACTTCTGTGAATTTCAAAAACTGATTTCTGTGGTTTTCTGGAATCTGGTAGTATTAGGAGAAACCTAAAGGCAGCCTGATTTCTCTCTAGGTAAGGAACTGTTTTTTTTTTTTTTGTGGAGGTGTAGTGGGGAGCCTGGATGCCTAAATAATTTCTTCTTTATCCTAGCAAATGATTTGCTGTTGATTTTCCTGTATCCTTATCTTCTGAAATATATGTGTCCATTCAACTTTAGTTATAAATTCTTCCTTTTTTTCAATACTTTTTTTTCTCATTTGCATTGGATATTTTAATTTCCATTTGGTAGGTTCTCTCATTTAGGGATACCATTTATCCATAAGTTGGATACTAGTTGTTTGCTTTTCATGTCCACTGATATCTGTTTAATTACTTTAATCATGTTATCTTTTCATTCTGCATTAATTTTGATTATATTCAGTATTTCCTCTGTGCCAGAAACTTGGTAATCAGTCATGTTTTTTTTTTTTCTGTTTCTAATTTACTTATTAGTTCTGTAAAGGCTCTTTGTTTCCTTAGCTCCTTAATCTCCCCTTGTTATGTCATTCCACCATTTTAATCATCTTTAAAATCTGTAAATCTGCCGTAGTGTACGGAGCCCTTCCACATTTATCTCATGTAATCCTTATGACAATTTTAAAGAATAGATATTATCTTCTTGCCTCAGCATTTTACTATAAAAACTTTTCACATACAGGAAAGATGACAGAATTTTACAGTGAACTCCCATCTTCTTAACATCTAAATTCTACAACCAAGAATTTATTACACTTGCTTTACTATTTCTCTTTCTTTCTAAATCTCTTTCTTTCCATTCTTCAATCCCTTGCATTTCAAAGTTGCAGACATCAGTACACGTCCCCCAAATACGCTAGCAGAATCATCTGTTTTTGAGTTCTTTCATTGCCTTTCTGTTCTGTGTAAGATTTTCTTTAACATGAAGCACGCTTGGAATTTTCTACCATTTTTTTGTTCCTTTCCTCTGCATGCAAGAGGTGATTATTCATCTTTTTTTCTCTTTCCTAGAATGTTTTAACATTTTATCTATTTATTTTTGTGATCTTATATGAGGTGACTTCAAAAAGTTGGGAGAAAGATAGAACTAAAAGATTAAAATATATAAAATTTATTTCTCAATGTGAGTTTCATCAAGTTCAAGGCACTTTTGTAAGTGATGATACCAGCTATTTAGTTAATCTGTAAAGAACTGAGGATCCTGGGAATTTAACCATATCAGTACAGACTTTTTTACATTGTTAACTGAAGGAAAATGGGTGCCTTTAAATAAATTTTAAGGTTAGGAAGCAAAAAGCAGACAGACGAAGTCAAATCAGGAGTATAAAGTGGCTGCCTAGTGATTTCCCACTGAAACACTCACAAAATTGCTGTTGTTGGATAAGAAGAATGAACAAGAACGTTGTTGTGGTGGAGGACTCTCTCATGAAGCTTTCCCAAGTGTTTTTCTGCTAACGCTTTGACTTTCTCAAAACACTCTCATAATAAGCAGATGTTATTGTTATTTGGCTTTCTACAAGTCAACATGCAAAATGCCTCGAGCATCCTAAAGAACTGTTTCCAAGTTCTTTGCTCTTGACAAGTCCCCTTTGGCTTTGACTGGACCCTTTCCACTTCTTGGTCGCCACTGTTTTGATTGTGTTTTGTCTTCAGGATCATACTGGCAGAGCCAGATTTCATCTGTTGCAATTCTTAGAAGAAACGCTTCAGGATCTCGATCCCACTTGTTTAAGATTTCTGTCGGCAACCCTGCTCTTGTCTGCAGCTGACCTTGGTGCAACAGTTTTGGCGTCCATTATGGCATCCATTAAGTGGAAAGTTTGCTCAACCTTCAGTTTTCAGTTGGAATTGTGAACTGATTGAGAGGTCTATGGTGTTGGCTATTTAAGCTGTTAATCACCAACCCTCTTCAATTAGGGCACAAGCAAGATTAATGTTTTCCTGGCATGTCGATGTAGATGGTCTGGTGCTGTGGGCTTCATCTTCAACATCATTTCATCCCTTCTTAAAAAGAGTTATTGATTTGTGAACTGCTGATTCCTTTGGAGCATTGTCCTCATAAGCTTTTCATAAAGCTTCCATGATTTCATTATTCTTCCACCCAAGTTTCACTGGAGATTTGCTGTTTGTTCTTGCTTCGATTTTAGCAGAATTCATATTGCTCTGATAGGGGTTCTTGAAATTGGTGTCTTATCTTTCCTAGTTCCCCAAACTAGAATCTCTTCAGACATGGTTTAACAAGTTAGTACAAGTTTATTTTGGCGCAAAAGAATTTGAAATCCCTGCATAGTTTTTTTTTTTTTTTTAATAATACACATTGTCCATCAACTTTTTGAGGACCCCTCCGTAGCTATGCCATCTCTTTTCATTTTAACGTACGTAGCTCCATCAAGACTTCCCATTGGTTGGCTGGGCATGGTGGCTCACACCTGTAATCCCAGCACTTTGGGAGGCTGAGACGGGTGGATCACCTGAGGTCAGGTGTTTGAGACCAGCCTGGCCAACAGGGTGAAACCTCATCTCTACTAAAAAATATAAAAATTAGCTGGGCGTTGTGGTGGGTGCCTGTAATCCCAGCTACTTGGGAGGCTGAGGCAGGAGAATCACTTGAATCCGGGAGGTGGAAGTTGCAGTGAACCGAGATCATGCCACTGCATTCCAGCTTGGGCGACAGAGCGAGACTCCTCACACACACGCAAAAAGACTTTCCATTGGTTTCAACATGGTGTGGGAAATGCCTCCTGGCCTCGCTTTGCATCTTATTGGATATTATTTTTTCTTCCCCTCAGAGTTTCACTTTGAGGGCTAGGCATATCATGGTTTCCTGTAGCTGGATATGGGGCTTGTGCGGAGGGAGGTGGGGCTGCTGGGCTGTGGTCAGCCCACTCTTAGATCCAGTCTGGACCTAAGAATACCTCTGCCCTGCTATTTCATTGGGAAGTTGCTTCCGCTAGGCTTCTCTTCTGCTGGAAGACTTTAATTCAAATCAGAGTCCTCCTGTCCCATGGCTCCTCTGCAGGCATGCTGTCTTCAATGTCCACCCCCCTCCACTCTATGTGTTTTGGAGGGCCCCCCTGCCCTCTCTGCGGGTCTGCTTCCCACTGTGGGTCTGTAGGGAGCTACACAGAACTGCTCCGAGCCTCACTGTGATGACTCCAACTCACTTCAGCTCTCCCTGTTTCTCATCATTACTTTCTGAAATTTATGTTGAGGGTATCTCTACTTCATAATAAGTTGAGCCAGGTTGTATTCACTTAATACTGATCAGATGTGACACAAGCTATTCACAATGGCTGCAGTTAGCAAGGCTGGGTCAAGTCTCCTGCTCACCTCATCTATCCCAGCGCCTCAGGGCTTCTTGGGTGGGCTGGGCTGCTCACCATCCCTCCTTTATCTGAAGAGCCAGGGGCAGCGGAGTCAGCCACAGAGCTCCAAATGCAAGACACAAGCCCTTGATCGCGCTGCCGCCTGCCTCTGTCCTGAGGGAACAGCGTTCCCACCCAGCCCTCTCAGGACATTGCTTTGGTGTGATGAGCTGTGTGGATCTCACAGTGGGGCCTGTTAAAGCAAGATTTTAAAAAGATTAGAAAACCCTCAGTCCTAGGCTCAGGTATGAGCCTGTCACCCAAGGACAGTATCAAGGAAGAAGAAAGACAAATGATCCTCCAGAAAAATGGTCACAGGACATGATCACACATTTCACAGAAGAAAAATGCCTAGTGGCTAATACGCATGGAAAAATACGCTCGCCCACCCCAGCTGGGGCTGGGGAGTGCCCATTCATATGGCCACGGGACACCCCTGGACAGGTTGCAGCAGCGACAAGAGGGACGTGGGCTGGGCTAGCACAGGCTGTGCTGCTGGAAGGAGAGGACCTCAGCCGGCCTGGGAGGACAGCCAGGTGAGCCCCGATGAGGCTGAATAAGTACTACTGGAGGGTCTATCACCAGGCACCCTCCCCAGGGCAGCACCTCCATGAGAGGGGAAGATAGGAACAGGTTCCAGGAGCACTGTCTACAGTAGTGAAAGATCTCAATGCCCACTGGTGGGGAATTGGATAAATAAATTATGGCGTATTCCTATGCACACATTCTAACAGCAATGAAAATAAATGAACTAGATTTACATATCTCCACTCCAAAAGCACTTAGAGCAACAATGGTGAATGAAGAAAGCATGTTTCCGTGTTATAAATTCAGTGTGACTTGGTGTAAATAGTAATAATAAAGCATCACTCTGCACTCTTTAGATGCACAACCAGATTAAAGTATTTTCTCAGGACAGGAAGAATGCATGCTAACTTCAGGAGAGGACTTTGCTTGCTGGGAAGGGACTGGGACAGGGGAGAGGTACAGGGCAAACCTCAACCGTCGCTGTATTATTTTATTTCTTTAAAACTCTCCGAGGCGCCTATGGAAATGTGAAGAGCAGCCGCCCAGGCATCCTGCGTGGAATGAGCAGGAGTGGTGAAGGGTCCTCTTTCCCTGACTGTCGCTTAGTGAGACCCTCTGCTTTGATGCAGGTCACTTTCTGGAAGTCCTGCATGGAGCGAGTGAAAGCTTGGTGGAAAGGCAGCTGTGTAATTTACCTGCACCTGCTGAAATCCAAATGTATCATCCAGGACCAAGTGAATTCAGTAAAGGAGGAGACTCCTACTCAAGCAGGCAATTCAGCTTTGAGGACAGAAATAGGAACCTGGGCCTAATGAACAGAGCTGTGTTAGCTTTGCTCTGCAACGCAATTTATGTTTACTTCTTTTTAAGAGAATGTGAATTCATTGCTTGGTTGACATTTATCTTATTTCTCGTATTTAGGCAAGAGTGTGATTTCACCCCCGTTGTCCACGGTATGCTGAGCAGCACTCAGAGCAGCAGTTTGACAAGAGTCAGACTCAGCTTCCTGCCGCAGTCTGACCTCCTGCAAGCCTGTTCGTCGTTCTCAGCCTCAGTTTCCCTGATGGTAAAATGATGGGTGTCACTAGATAACCTCTAATGTGTGGCCCAGTTCTAGCATTCAGAGGTAAAACGAACTGCATGCAAGAAGCACCCAGATGTCTAGGAAGTAGTGCCTGCTTTTGTTTTGCCACAGAATAGGCATGAGATAGAATCAAATAGGGATAGAGAAGCTGCGCTACAATTCTTTCATCTCAACAGTTTGCACCTCCTGAATTTCTAGTTGTTTTCTTTAAGAAAATGTGCTGTCAGATACCAGCACTGTTCATTTGTTGATTTTCCACTATGCTTGGCTTCAACAGTATGCTCTGCTTTGTATCAAAAGCCCAGAGACGGGAAGTGCGTTTGTTCTTGGAAAATTGGGAGGTGGATCTATTTATCTAATGATTATGAAAGTTACAGATTCTAACAGAAAATTTGGAAAATACGGAAAAATTTAAAGAAGAGGCCGGTGCTGTGGCTCACGCCTGTAATCCCTGCACTTTGAGAGGACGAGGCAGGCAGAGCACCTGAGGTCAGGAGTTCGAGACCAGCCTGGCCAACATGGTGAAACCCTGTCCCTACTAAAAATACAAAATTAGCCAGGCATGATGGTGCGCACTTGTAATCCCAGCTACTCAGGAGTCTGAGGCAGGAGAATCACTTGAACCCGGGAGATAAAGGTTGCAGTGAGCCAATATTGTGCCGTTGCACTCCAGCCTTGGCAAAAAGAGCAAAACTTCATCTCAAAATAAAAAAAAAAAAAAAAAGAGAATAAATCAAAATCACCCAGAGGACAGCATCATTAATATGTTATGTACTGTCTTCCAAACTTTTCAATGGGATATATAAATTCAAATATAGAAATCTTAAAATTGCAGAAAACTACAAATATAACAAGCACTTGTATATCTACCACATAGAAGTTCTAACAACTGTTAATATAGATTACATCTCTTGCAAATCTTCTTTGCTTTCTAAGGAATTAAAACACAGTATAGATTTGAGGCCCCCTTGGCGCCTGCCACCCCTGCCCCGGGCCCGTCGCAACAACCAGTCATTCAACGTGTATCTTCTCAGTCTGTTTCAGCCTATTCAGTCTATATGTGGGTAACCATGAGTGATTTGGAATATTGTTTTTTATGTGTCTAAGAATGCATGTAAATGATATTATACTAAAAGTTTTATTCAGCACACCTTTTTGATTAAACATTCTTTTTTTGAGAAATATCAATGTTGATTCATAAAGATCTGTTTTTTTTTTTTTGTTTTGTTTTGTTTTTTGTTTTTGTTTTTGTTTTTTTAGACAGAGTTTCACTCTTGTTGCCTAGGCTGGAGTGCAGTGGCAAGATCTTGGCTCACTGCAACCTCCGCCTCCCGGGTTCAAGTGATTCTCCCTGCCTCAGCCTCCTGAGTAGCTGAGATTATAGGGGTCCGCCACTACTACCTGGCCAATTTTTGGTAATTTTAGTAGAGACGGGGTTTCACCATGTTGGCCAGGCTGGTCTCAAGCTCCAGACCTCAGGTGATCTGCCTGCCTCAGCCTCCCAAAGCGCTGGGATTATAGGCATGAGTCACCGCACCTGGCCAGATCTAGTTTTTTATTTTAATTTATTTTATTTTATTTATTTATTTATTTACTTTTGAGATGGAGTCTCGCTCTGTCTCCCAGGCTGGAATGCAGTGGCGCGATTTCGGCTCACTACAAGCTCCACCTCCCGGGTTCACGCCATTCTCCTGCCTCAGCCTCCTAAGTAGCTGGGACTACAGGCGCCCGGCACCTCGCCCGGCTAATTTTTTGTATTTTTTTTTCAGTAGAGACGGGGTTTCACTGTGTTAGCCAGGATGGTCTCGATCTGCTGACCTCCTGATCCGCCCGCCTTGGCCTCCCAAAGTGCTGGGATTACAGGCGTGAGCCACCGCGCCCAGCCCAGGTCTAGTTTTTATTAACATGCTGGATAGTCTTTCACTGACTGAAAATACTCCATGTTTTATTCATCCATTCTGTGAGTACTGGACATTTGAGTTTATTCCAATATTTTGCTGTTAAAATGGTGCACATGAGGACTCTTCATGCGTATGTCTCTAGTGTAACCTTGAACCTCTCCCCAGAGGGGTGGAATCACTGAGTCACACGGGAGTCACGTCTTCAGTTAGTGTGGACATTTTGAGTTACTGGACTGGTCTCGCTCTCTCTCTGTCTCTCTCTGTATGTATGTATTGCATATGTTTTTACACTATATTTTTTCAAGAACTATTTCAAAACTGAGGATTTCTCTGTATCACTGGTGGTTTTAAAAACATCGTTGTTGCATATGGAACATCATTCCATTATATGATTGCAGCAAACCATTAACTGCACGGTCCAGCAGTTGCTCAGGATCATTCCATTATGTGATTGCAGCAAACCATTAACTGCACGGTCCAGCGTTGCTCAGGAGCGTAGCTGAGCTGTCCTGTACCATGGACCCCATGAATACCTTTACATTCCTGGAAATCTGTGGCATCCGGGGATTCAGGCTGACCAGGTTTGCCTCTTACAAACTGGGTGACCTTAGCAAGTTCCCTGACTTCTAGGAGCCTCCGAATTCCCACCGGGACCAGGGGACCATAATAATATAGTCAGCTCCTAGGGTTGGGAGGATTACCAAATGCAGGCGTATCAACAGCCATCAACACTGTTGATGGTAATTAGGGTTGTGACTGAGAACTGCTGAGAATTAGGTTTGCGCTTCCGGACTAGTTTTCTCCCGGAAGCCTTGGAGCTACAGGCATTTTGTTCAGGGAGGTACACAGAGTTTCATCCAAAGCTTTTTTTTTTTTTTTTTTTTTTTTTTTTTGAGGTGGAGTCTGGCTCTCTTGCCCAGGCTGGAGTGCAGTGGCCGGATCTTAGCTCACTGCAAGCTCCGCCTCCCGGGTTCACTGCCATTCTCCTGTCTCAGCCTCCCTGAGTAGCTGGGACTACAGGCGCCGCCACCTTGCCTGGCTATTTTTTTTGTATTTTTTAGTAGGAGACGGGGTTTCACCGTGTTAGCCAGGATGGTCTCGATCTCCTGACCTCGTGATCCGCCCGTCTCGGCCTCCCAAAGTGCTGGGATTACAGGCTTGAGCCACCGCACCCGGCCGTCCAAAGCTTTTAAACTACGAAGTGCCCTGTCATCTCCTGGAGGGTATCATGGAAATGGAGACTGGGATCAGTAGGTCTGGGTGAGGTCCGAGATCCTGCGTTTTGAGATCCTCTGCCTCCAGGCATGGCTCACCTGACGCTGCTGGTGTGAGTATCAAGGATTTGCAGCATCTTCCCCGTGGCCCTGTCTCTTCCCACAGGCAGCACATGGGTGGGGAGTCAGTTCGTTTTTGCAATTAAGGATAAGTGGGAAAAACACCTTCTAGCTTAATAAGGTATGTCGTCTTGCCCTGAGATACTAATAAATATTTTCCCTCACTCTGGACCCAGCATTATGGTCTGAATATTTGTGTCCTCCCCAAATTGCTATGTTGAAACCTAACCCCCAGTGTGATGGTGTTAAGAGGTGGGGCCTTTGGAAGGTGAGTGGGTCTTGAGGTAGAGGGCTTTACAAGGTACCCCAGAGACCTTGCTGCTGCTGTCTCTCTACCATGTGAGGGTACAGTGAGAAGTTGAAAGCCTGCAGCTCTGAAGAGGGCTCTTCCCGGAACCCGACCATGCTGGCACCCAGTCTCTTCAGCTGTGAGAAATAAAAGTCTATTGTTTATGAGTCCACCCCGCTCACGGCATTTTGTTGCAGCAGGCCAGGCTGAGTCAGATACCCAGAAAACAGTTTCATATTATCTAATGACCTGAAGGCTTTTTGACCACTTATTAAAAACAAAGGAATAAATCTCTCTTAGGAATCTTGGATAACAGATGAAGATTGTGCTAACTGGACGTGACAACATCATATAAAAAGCAAGACATTCAGTCAACTAGAGAATCAACCTCTTGTCTACGCATGCTGGAGGCAGGGGAAGAGCAAAGTGAGTTTGCTTCCTGTCTCCCTCCCTCCCCTCCACTCTAGAGAAACTCCAGGGCAGAATAACCCTCCTTAAATTGCTGTGTGGCTTCCAGTTGCTGGAGGCA
Source organism: Rhinopithecus roxellana (assembly GCF_007565055.1). NCBI lineage: Eukaryota > Metazoa > Chordata > Mammalia > Primates > Cercopithecidae > Rhinopithecus > Rhinopithecus roxellana. Next base: position 120,391,509 of record NC_044562.1, read on the forward strand.
GTGCGGTGTAAAGTGAGTCCCTCCGTCTCCTCTCCATCACCTCATGTTCCACTCTCACCGGAAGATCCAGGTGGCTGGAAGACCCAGGGCAGAGCTCTGGCCCCGCCCTAGTGGCCATCCTCCCACCTGCCCTGTTCCTGCTGGACCCTGTCCCCGAGCTGTTTCTCCTGGTTGTTGACAGCACACACACAGAGCAGAGGACAGGGCTGCGTGGGGATGGGCACGGTCCCTATGCCACCTGCAGGTTCCCTTCCTCTGAGGCTCCCCACCCGTGGGTGGTCTCCTCTCCTCCTGATTCACTAAGCCTTTGCCTGATCACCTCCTAACTGCCAGCAGCTCCCAAGCTGTAGACCCGCAATTCCCCCAAAGTTGGCTGTGGTACTGCTGGACTCCTTAGCCCTAGGAATCCATCCCTCACTGCCCATGGCTGGCCCTTCACCACCCCCACCACGCTCTCCAGAGCTCCACAGTTCTTCCAGCCTGCCAGCCCTCCAACCTCTGCCTTCTGAGCCGTCCCCAACGCCTGGACCCCAGCCGACTATGGTTTCTTATTCAAGAAGTTCCTATTCTTGTCCTATGCCCAGATGGCTCTCAATAAACGTTTGCCTGGGGAGTGAGCCAGATGAGCGCTAATGACTCTGAAATCTGTATTGTTACATCTGACCTCTTTGGCTCTGTGAAATTGAAGAATTCAAACTTAAAGCTGTTGGACTTTTAAATTGTTCTGAGCCTTGAGAGGAATGTGGCTATGTAGCCCGAGTCACACGGCTGCAACTTCTGCCTTTTTTCCCCTGTAAATAATAAAGACCAAGTAGTACCAGAGATAAAACGCCCTCAGGTCACTGCCCCTCCTCATGGAGTAATAAGACATTCTTCCTTGGCAAGCAGCAGTCTGTAACCAATCAATCCCCGCACCCTATACGTTTGTCTTGTATGGAAAATGTTGTTCCTGCTAAGATTTCCCTGTCTCTGTTTAGGTAAGTGAAACCTTAACTTCACTTTGGGACACTGACCTCATTCGTTCGAAGTTGGGGTCTCCCGGGTGGCCATCCGCAAGCTTTGTGTTGAAATAAGCTATAGTCAATCGTATTTTCTGAACCTCATTATTTGAGGTTGACAGCTTATGTGCTAGTTGGCATCAGCTGGGATGTTCCATGAGCAAGTCAGCCCCAATGCGTCCAAAAGTGATATCACTGTCTTCTTCCTTAATCGGTATGAGTCCAGGGGTCCCCATCGCCCAACTGCCCACCCTGCAAATCTGGAATTGTAACTGCCTCTCTCCTGACTGAATAAGAATTGCCCCCTTTCAATCACATTCCATGTCCCACCAATTTATTTCCACTCAGTTCCTTTCCCTAGGACTCAGCAATGGGGTCCAGGCAAGAATAGTCTGGTGGATGCTAGTTCCCAGGTGCTTGGTCCATGGGGCCAAGACCAGGGCGGGAGTTTCTCTGTTTCAGCCACAGGGCCTCAAGGAAGAGCTGGCACCAGATGCGCACCCTGTTCCAAGCCTCTGTTTGTGTGTAGGGAGAGGGTGAGTGGATTCCACCTCCATCCGGGTGTCCCAGCTGCCTCATTGCCAGCAATAATTTGGCAAGAAAAAAATCCAGACTTGCTCTTTAATCTATATTGGAAGCGTAATCTATGCTAGACATTTGTGCAAGTGAGAAACAGTAATTCTACCAATTGATATCAAATATTGATCACAAAAGCTGTCTATAAAATATGACACAAAAGAACCTACCATATTCAAACAATAAAATATCAGAAGTGATTACCACAAATAATATGGTCTTAGGGAAGAGCAGCCTTCTCATCTTTCATGCTGTTACTGAAGAATGTCCGATGCCTAAGGCAGGACAAACGAATAACTCACTCTCTCAAAATTTAAACCCAATATCAGGAGAGGATGAGAGAGGAAATCCCAGACTCCAGCCCTGGACCGTTATCATAAGAAACTTTGGAAATATGAAAAATAATATTTTATCTCTGACTGAGTTGGTGAGAACAATTCCCAAATTTAATGAAGATCAAAGAAAGCCACTAATAGCACCATTACTCAAGTCCAGAAAAATAGACAGCAGGGTTCGGGGAAGCAGCTTCAGGTGCCTGCCGAATAACGCCATTGGAGACAGCCCGTCCTCACACCCGTGCCCAGGGAACATGCTGTGAATAAAGTAAGGTAGACCACATGGCCTGGGCAAAGGCACCTGCTTTTTTTTTTGTTGTTGTTGTTGTTGAGACAGGAATCTCACTCTGTCACCCAGGGTGGAGTACAGTGGCACGATCTCAGCTCATTGCAACCTCTGCCTCCTGAGTTCAAGTGATTCTGCTGCCTCAGCAGGGATTACAGGTGCCTGCCACCACTTGGCTGGTTTTTGTACTTTTGGTAGAGACAGGGTTTTGCCATGTTGGTCAGGCTGGTCTTGAACTCCTGACCTCAGGTGATCTACCCGCCTTGGCCTCCCAAAGTGCTGGGATTATAGGCGTGAACCACTGCACCTGGCTGAGGTGTCTGCATTTGTTTTTTAATCATTCCCTCATTGCTGCTGCTTGGCCAGAGGCTCCTGTTATGTCTGGTTTTGTGTCTGAGCCATTGAGACAGTGAGGACAGGCACATATCACAGCAGGACCCTCTCCTTTCCACCCCAGGAATGGTCTCATCTTGCTCAGGGAGCCTGTTGCACCCAGAGTCTAAAGGGCTGGCTTATTGCAGAGCCCTCTCTTTACATGGCTAGGTGTCCCCAAAGTCCAAGCAAGCAGTTGAGGGGCTGAGGACTTCCAAAGGCTTACCAGGTCAGCCATAAGCCCTGCTGGCCTGATAGGACCAGGGGAACACTGCCTTAGACCACACACCCCTAACACAAGCCCTAATGCAAGCCTTGGTGCTAATTCCAACTGCTCAAGGCATAGGTTGTAGTGGGGGCATGGCAGCCAGGCTGGGGCAGCAAGCAGATGTGGGTATATGACAGTGGTCTCTGGACAGTATTGCAGGCCATCGTGCTGCTTTCTTTGGGCAGGTCTCCACTTTTACAGCCACATCTCCCTGGCATTGGGGTGGGAACGCTGTTTACTTTGGAACCAGACTACCTGGCTCCACCACACACTCTGTCCCCTCTACTTCATCTTCATCCTTGTAATTGACCCCAGAGAGCAACACTCTGCACAGAGGACTTAAGTAGAGTTAGAGCTGACTCCTGCTTGTCCCCCAGAACTTGATTTGAAGCCACCTCCTCTGGGCTGCCTTGTGGCCCACCTTGGCCAGGTGAGGCCCTTTGGCTGCCTGGCCACCACACACCTGCACTCTGAAATGCTCCTGGCAACCATGTGGGCACCTGTCAACCCATTTGTCTCCCTCCCACCATAGGCTCTGCGAGGCCAGTGACCTGCCTCTAGCCACAGAGCTGTGGACAGGGCTTTCAATCGCAGTCCCTCACTGCCTCTTCCTGTGTGTCGCTACAGCAAGTGGGTTCTGCGGGAATGGGCTGGGTGCTCACCTTGTGCCTGTCACAGGAACACTGACTGGCAGGCCAGGCCAGGCCAGCTCCCTGGAGCCTTACTGGGGCCAGGCTAGTCTCTTGGCCTCTGAATACAGAGGACTTTAGGACAAACTGCTGGCCAACGACACTGAAAGTCAAGTCTACAGGATCTTGGGTAGGTGACAAAATAAGGAAAGGAGGGGTTTGATTGATGCCCCTGGCCTCTGGGGATGACCTGGGTGGAAGAGGCCCATCCAGGAGGAGGGTACAGAGGTGTCTGAGCTGCACCTGTGTGGAGGCTGCCTGGAGCAGGCAGAGCTCACAGGTGCACATCCCCGGGTGAGCCCAGGTAGGGCTTCAGGGCTGGCCTGCAGCCTTTCGGAGGGACTGTGCAAGGTTACTGTAGAGGGGCTCCACATCCCTTCTGTTCCCATGACTTATTTGACTGTCTTTATGACAGTGCCACTCTGTCATATAATTACTGGAGCTTTATAGCCAGTCTTAAAATTAGGAGTGTTAGTTCTCTTTGTCCTTTTTTTTTTTCAAAGTTGTTGTAGATATTCTAAGTCTTTTGCATTTACATATAAATTTTATAATCATTTTGTTATGTACAAAAAAATCTGCTTGAGTGGGATTATGTTGAAACTGTAGATGAATTTGGGGAGAACTGACATCCTAATACTGTTGAGTTTTCTCACCCAAGAACATGATATATGTCTCCTTTTATTTCTCTCAACAGTGTTTTGTAGTTTCCAAATCTTTCATCAGGTTTATCACATAATTTCGTATTTTCTGATGCTACTTTCATGGTATTTAAAGAATTTTAATGTATGATTTTTATTGCTAGTATACAGAAATACAATAGTTTTTTTTGTTGTTGTTGTTTTTTTTTTTTTTTTTTTTTTTTTTTTTTTTTTTTTTAAATAGGACTCTGTAACCTGCAAGCTTGCTACCCTCACCTATCAGTTTGAGGCATTTTAAGAATTTCCACTGAATTTTCTACACAGATGATCATGGCATCTGTGAATAGAGAATTTTAATTCTTCCTTTCCAACCTGAATGCTTTTCTCCTTTCCTTTCCTTTCCTTTCCTTTCCTTTCCTTTCCTTTCCTTTCCTTTCCTTTCCTTTCCTTTCCTTTCCTTTCCTTTCCTTTCCTTTCCTTTCCTTTCCTTTCCTTTCCTTCTTTCTTGCCTTATTGTATTGTATTGATGAAATCTTTCAGTGCAATGTTGAATAGAATAGAAGTGGTGAGCAGACATCTCGCTCCTGGTCTTAGGGGAATATCTTCAGTCTGTCACTATTAAGTATGATGTTTCTGTAGGTTTTTTTTTTTTTTTTTTTTGACATCCTTTATCAGGTTGAAGAAGCTCCCTTCTTTTTATACTTTGCTAAGTGCCTTTGTGAAGAATGAGTGCTGGATTGTCTCAAACATTTTTTCTCTATCGATTGAGATGAAAATATAGTTTTTCTGTTTTAGTTTGTTAATATGGAGATTACGTTGGTTGATCTGGGAATGCTAAATGAATCTTGCATTCCTCAGATAAATTTGGCCATGATGTACTGATCTTTTTATACATTGTTGGATTTGATTTACTAAAATTTTGTTAAGAATTTTTATATCTATATTCACAAGGGATGTTGATCTATAGTTTTATTTTTTTTTGTAATGCCTTTTCCTGGCTTTGGAATCAGGTAATAATGGCTTTACATAATCAGTTAAGAAGTATTCCTTCCTCTTTTGTTTTCTGGAATAACTTTTTAGTAGAACTTGTATTATTTCTTCCTTAAATGTTTGGTAGAATTAGTTAATTTTTCTGGGCCTGGAGTTTTCTCTGTGGAAAACATTTTACTATAATTCTGTTTTCTTAATAGATACAGAGATAGATAGGTTATCTCTTTCTGTGTGAGTTTTGGTAGTTTTTGTTACTTTCAATAAATTTGCCCAGCTCATTTAAATCTTCAAATGTATTGTCATAAATTTGTTTATAATCATATCACTTTCCTAGGGTTTCTGTAGCAAATTACCATAAACTGAGTGGCTTAAAACAACAGAAATCTCATGTTTGTGGAGGTTAGAAGTCCAAAATGAAGGTATGGGCAGGGTTTGTTCCTTCCAGAGGCTCTGAGCAGAACTTGTTCCACACCTTTCTCCTGGTTTCTGGTGGTTTATGGAAATCCTTAGCCTTCTGTGGCTCTTAGGTACTTTAGTCTCTGCTTCCATCTTCATGTGGCATTTTCCCTGTGTGTCTCTCTGTGTCCAAAGTTTCCTGTCTTATAAGGACACCAGTCATTGGATTTAGGATTCATTCCTATTCAGTATAACCTCATATTAACTTGATTACATCTGCAAAGATCCTATTTACAAGGAATGTCATACTCACAGGTTCCAGATACACACAATTGTTTGGAATTTTATTTAACACAGTACAATAATATTCGTTTGTTATTTTAATTTATGAATAATGTCCCTTCTCCCATTCATAATTTTGGTAATTTGTGACTTTCTCTCTTCCCGCTATGTGTTTGATAATATTATCAGTCTTTCCACAGAACTGAATTCTGGTTTTGTTAATATATACATATATTTCAGTTTTCTGTATTTCTGTTACTTCCTTTTTTCTACTTACTTTGGGCTTCATTTTCTTTTCTGTTCTAATTTCTCAAGGTGATATCATTGATTTAAGACTCTTCTTATTTTCTGGTATGGGTGTTTATAAAGTGCTACAAATTTTCTGTCAGTACTTCTTAAGTGGCATTCCATACATTTTGATATTTGATATATTATTTTTATTTTCATCAGTTCAAAATAATTTCTCATTTAACTTTTGACTTATTCTTTGTTTTATGTTATTTAGAATTGTGTTGCTTAGTTTCCAGATATTTGAAATAATTTCAGATGTCTTTCTGCTTTTGATTTCTAACATGATTTATTTGTGGTCAGAGAACAGACTGTATTCCTTGAAACTTCTTAAACTGGTACAGATGTGTATGTGTTTTCTGGTCCAGAACATGGTTTTTCTGAGTAAATGTTCTCAGTATGCTTCAGAAGAATGTGTACGGGAAATGTTCGGAGTGTGCTTGAGAAGAATGTGTACAGGAAATGATCTGAGTGCGTTTGAGAAGAACGTGTACAGGGAATGTTCCGAATGTGCTTCAGAGGAACGTATCCGGGAAATGTTGGGAGTGTGCGTGAGAGGAATGTGTGCAGGGGATGTTCGGAGTGCAGTTGAGAAGAATATGTATAGGAAATGTTTGGAGTGTGCTTGAGTGGAATGTGGTGTATTCTGCTTTTCTTGCATGGAGCATCCTGTTAGTAGTGTTTGGGTCAGCTTGGTTGACAGCGTGGTTCCAATCATCAGTGCTTTTACTAATTTTCTTTCTGCTTAATTGATCAGTTATTGAGAAAGGAGTGCTGTAACGTCTAACTATAACTGTTGATTTATCTATCGCTCCTTGCAGTTCTATCAGTTTTTTATTCATGTAACTTTGGAACTCTGCTATGAAGGCAAAAATGGGTATGACTTTTATGTTTCTGTGATGAGATTACCACTGTATTATTGTAAGATAAACTTTCTAGCCCATAGTAATTTAGATGTTTTTGCCCTGAGACCTACTTCATCTGATGCTAATATAGTCACTCCAGATTTCTTTTTCTTAGTGTCTTTAGCATGGCATATCTTTTTTCTGTCCCTTTAACTTATTTGTGTCTTCACTTAAAGCATATCTCTTATAGGCAGCATATTGTTAGGTATTGATTTTTTATCCAATCTGACAATATCTGCCATGTAATTGGGGGTATTTAAGCCATTTATATATCATGTGATTATTGACATTGTTAAGTTTAAATCTGTTATCTTGCTATTTGTTTTATGTTGGTCCCGTCCGTTCTTGGTCTCTTTTACCTCTTTCTCTGCCTTCTTTGGGATATATTAAATATTCTAAAAAGTAATTTTGTTATCTACTATTTTGGCTTCGTTTTGTTATTTTTGTGGTTGCTTTAAGTTTTATAGTATACAGTCATACATCACTTAGCAACAGAGGTATGTTCTGAGAAATGCATCATTAGGCGATTTTATCATTGTGTGAACATCATAGAGTGTACTTACACAAGCATAGGTGAGAGAGTCTACTACACACCTACCCCTAGGCTATATGGTAGAGCCTATTGCTCCCAGGCCACAAATCTGTACAGCAGGTTACTATACTGAATACCGTAGGCAATTGTTATACAACGGTGAGCATTTATCTAAAGAGGTGTAAACATAGATAAGGTACAGTTAAAATACTGTAAGGATAAAAAATGATACATCTGTATAGGGGACTGACCATGGACGGAGCTTGCAGAGCTAGAAGTTGTGCTGGGTGTGTCAGTGAGTGAGTGCTGAGTGAATGTGAAGGCCTGGGACATTACTGTACGCTACTGTAGACTTTATAAACACTCTACACTTAGGCTATACTACATTGATAAAAATGTTTTTTCTTTTTCCAATAATAAACTAACTTTAGCTTACTGTAACTTTTTTCCTGTATAAACTTTTTAATTTTAATGTTAAATCTTAAAGTTAATTTAATGCTTTTGTAATGTATAATGTGTTTACTTAAAACACAAACACATCATACAGCTGTATAAAAATATCTTTTTCTTTATATCCTTATTCTATAAGCTATTGTCTTTTTTCTTTTCTTTTTTTTTTTTTTTTGCTTTTGAAACTGTTTTGTTAAAAGCGAAGACACAAACACACACATTGGCCTAGGTCTACGCAGGCTAGGCTTTGGGATTGTTAAGACATCAGTAGGTGATAGGAATTTCCCAGCTCCATTATAATCTTATGAGACCCCGTCATATATATGGTCTCTCATTGACTGGGACATCCTCATGCTGTCCATGACTGCACACTTTTGACTTATGGTCTGTATCTGCACAAGCCTGAGAGTCTGTGCCTCTTAAAATGTTGTGCCCTTGTGCTTCTCATGCCTCATCCTAGTTCTGGCTCCGGTTTGTATATCCTTACCTGTTAATTCTAACATCTGTGTCAGTTGTGGGTCAGTTTTGAGTGACTGGTTGAACTACTCATTGTCACTTCTATTTTCTTGTTTCTTTGCATACCTGCTGATTTTTGTGAGTTTTCCGTTGTTAGGTGCTGGATATTTTTGTACTCCTACACATAGTCTTGAGCTTTGTTTGGGGACACAGTTAAGTACTGGGAAACAGTTTGATCCTTTTGGGCCTTGCCTTTGAGATTTGTTAGGAGCATTGCTCATTTTAAGCCCGGCGCTTCCCATGACTAAGGCCCCATGAGTCTTGTGGTTTTCAGTAGGGTTGGTGGGCCCGGGCACTATTCCCGGCCGTGTTACCTTGTTGGTGGAAACTGTTACCTCTGATTCTTCAGAGTGGTACTTTCCCTGGCCTCTCGTGGTTTACTCTGAAGCGTGCACTGATCAGTTCTCAGCTGAAGACTTGCAGCAGATCCTCTTTGAGGAGTTTTCTTCCTAAGCAGCTCTCTCCCTCTCAGCACTCTGTTCTGTGGACTCTGGAGGCCTTAGATGTCTTGGGCTCTCAGCTCATCTCTGCAACAGGGAGTCTGCCAGGCTCCTCCTGAATGTACTGTCCCTGGGTTTTGGCCTGGAAACCCTCAGGATAACCAACTGGGGCCATTTGAGGGCTCACCTCATTTCCCCCATCTTTCAGGGATCATGATCCTTTGTTGCTTAGTCTCTTTCTGTTGCTTTAAAGGAACACCTGAGGCTGGTATTTATAACGAGAAGAGGTTTACTTGGCTGACAGTTCCGCAGGCTATACAAGAAGCATGGAGCCAGCATCTGCTTCTGGTGAGGACCTCAAGCTGTTTCTACTCACGGTGGAGCAGGTGTCACATGGAGAGAAAAGAAGGAAGAGAAAGAGGTGGGGAAGGAGGCACCAGGCTCTTTCTAGCAACCAGCTCTCTTGGAAACTAATGGAATGAGAACTCGCTCATTGCTGCTAGGGCAGCACCAGGCCATTTATGAGGGACCAGCCTCCACAAGCCGCGCGTCTCCTACTCAGCACCCCCTTCAACATTGGGCATCGCATTTTAAGATGAGATTTGGAGGGGACAAATGTCCAGACTGTACTAGTTGCCTTAAGTATGGTGTCTTCCAAGTCTTTGTTTCATTTATTTGGTCAGCTTTATTTATTTATTTATTTGAGATGGAGTTTCACTCTTGTCGCCCAGGCTGGAGTGCAGTGGCATGATCTTGGCTCACTGCAACCTCCTCCTCCCAGGTTCAAGAGATTCTCCTGCCTCAGCCCCCCGAGTGGCTGGGATTACAGGTGCCTGTCATCACGCCTGGCTAATTTTTGTATTTTTAGTAGAGATGGAATTTCACCATGTTGGCCAGGCTAGTGTCGAACTCCTGACCTCAGGTGATCCACCCGTCTCGGCCTCCCAAAGTGCTGGGATTACAGGCGTGAGCCACCGCGCCCGGCACGGTTTTTATTGTTGTTTTGTTTCGGGAGAAAGGGTAAAGCAGTCCTTATTACCTAATCTTGGCATCAGCAGAGGTGCCCGTTCTGCCCATTTTAAAGCCTGGTTTTAAGCATACGCACCATTTAGGGGAGCTTCCTGAGAAATTCAAACTCTCGTTCTCTTCAGTTTGTCTCAGCAGAAATATACACTCAGCTTCAAAAGCCCTTTACACGCTTAGTTTGCTCCTTGGAAGTCAGAACATCATTCTTCCATTGAGATCTCAAATTTTCTTTTACCTTTAGTGCCATTAATTTGTCAATGAGTCGTTACAAATTTCAACTAGTGGTTTCCCCACACACGAATAAAAAGGATCGCTTTGGTAAATGTTGTATTTACAAACTGTAAATACATTTAACTGCTCACTTCTGGCACACACACACAGTGCATCGTATTTATAGCTGTTGAAGAAGAGAATAAAAAGTACACTGAATTTTGAATAAGACAGAAGTGACTTTCTTGAATCCAGCCCTGTAAATCAAGCTTCTCTTTCCTCTCAGCCCCTACTTACTAAGCATTAAATGAGATATGTGAAGTGCAGGAACATTTAGCAGGTGTTGACAGCCCTCCTCTCCCTTCTGCTAGGTGGATCTACCTCTCCCTGGCTCGAGCCTTCCTGGTTACCCCATGGTCTCTCCCTTATGCATGGGAGCCTTTTCTGGTATGTAATCCCTGCACAGGGATGCTCAAGATGGGTTCTGGGAAAAGGGTGAGCAGACAGTGGCAATGCCAGGAAAGGAAGAGTTTCTGGGGCTGTCTCATCAGTGCTGCTGGGCATGGACGGAGGATTGGGAGGACAGGGGATCAGTCCTGGGCTTCCTCACAGGAGAATGTCCTGGAGGGTGTCACACACAGACTCCTCAGCCTTCAGGAAAGGTCCTTCTGCCTGGGTTCCTCCGCATGCATTGGATGGAAGGAATCCCTTTCTCTGGCAGGTGCAGGCTCAGAGGCACAAGCTGGGGCTTGGGCTCAGTGGCTGGTTGGTGGTGGTCCTGCATCGCAGCTCCTGCCACGGGGCAGTGATGCCGAGTCCTCCCTGCTCCTCAGGGTTTTCTGGAAAACTGCAACCTGGTTGCAACAAAGCGTGGATGCCAGTTTCACCCACCACTAGCTTTGTCACCTCCATCCTCAATTACCTACCAGCAGGAAATCCTGCCTTCCTCCCCTGTTGCTGGGGCCTGGCACGAGGTGGTCCATTCTCTGGCTCATTCATTCCGTAGGTGCTGAGCATCTCGGATGTGCCATCTCTGAGCGGGCAAGCCCCTGCACTGCACATGCCAGACATGCTGGAGCCTGTGGGCTGTGGCCAGCCATCCTCATTTGCACTGGAGAGATGAGTGGGAGGGGTAGAGGCTCTGTGAGGGTACCAAGGGGAGGTGGCTTAATAGTCCCTGGAAGTCAGATATGCTTCAGATGGGAAAAGGAGGAGAGAAGCCATTCCAGGCAGGGACTGCCCCGTGAGTGCTTGGGGAGTGGGGGCACGACAGGGAGAGGTATAGGGACCTGTGGCCACAGCGGACACTGGATGTGGCTGCAGAGATGCTGGTGGGCTAGGCCATGCAGGCTGATGGGAGGAGAGAAGAGAGTTCTTTCCAGGACAGCTGGGGATATCTCTTCATTATTCTTCTGCTCAAAATAGAATTGTCTTTTGAAATCAGATTTGACAGGCAGCCCAGGCACTTTGCCTGCGCTGTCTGGAGGAACTGGCTTTCTCGCCTACAGATACTTTTTTCTCTTCCAGAGGAAGAGGGAGTAGCATTCTGCTGGTTTTAGAGAAAGTGGGAGTGAGGAAGGAGAAGGGCAAGCCATGGATTTAGAAGAGTGAGGCAGGGCAGAGTGCAGTGGAGGAGGCTGGCATGAAAGCCAAGGGTGGCCTGAAGCCAGTGCAATTAATTCCCTGTTAGAAATGCAGAGCCCACATTGCTGGCGGGTGGGCTAGGGCTCACTTCCATGACACTGGGCACTGCGCTCACAGCACCCTGCCTCTGGGGCCTCCCCGGCAGGTGAGGGGGGCATGCAGGGTTGGTGGCCCCCCAGGAGTCCCTGGGATGCAGCCCCACAGAGCAGGACCCTGGCTGACAAGACGGTCTGGCCCAAGCCCCTGATTCTCAGCAGGAACAGGCATCTGCTGCTGTGCCGACAAGACGAGAATCCACTGTGAGCTCTAGGGGAAGAAGGAAAAGTGGAATGATGGAGGAGACGGGGGTGTGGGGTCCAGGGGGAGCGAGGGGATGAGGGGTACTCAGAGATAACAAGAGAGGGGCCAGAAGCCAGAGAGCAGGGCCAGGACATGACTCGGCCACTGCTGCCCTTAGTTTCCCCACCTGGAAGAGTGGGTTGTGCAGACGCTTCCTGCCTGGCTTAGGTAGTCGGTGGAGCTAGGGGCAGGCCCCGCGCTGCATGGCGCCCTCTGCAGCTCTCTGTCCCTCTGCCTTCCTTTAAGCCACCTGTCCCTGTCCGCTCTACCTCCTAGGCTGGGTCTCGTTGCATCTGGTCTACCCCCAATTTTCCCTTGTACCTGTCACGAGGCCTGGCCCACACTGCACACATAATACCTGTGCAGTGAATGGATGAATGGATCAACACAACAGTGAAAAATCTTTGGGGAAACCTTTAACAAAAGGCAGGAAGAGGATTCTTTTCACACACGGAGAATTGAACATAGGCACGTCCTGTCTCCTGTCAAAATGTCATTTAAGTAACAGTGCAGGAGTTAAAAGGGTATAAACTCAGAAGCACAAAGAGAGCAGGGAGGACACATAGACAAAAGAATATACCCAAAGGAATAGAAATCATTCTACCATAAAGACACATGGATGTATACGTTCATTGCAGCACTATTCACAATAGTAAAGACGTGAAATCAACCTAAATCCCCCTCAACTGTAGACTGGATAAAGAAAATGTAGTACATATACACGATGGAATACTACACAGCCATGAAAAAGAACAAGATCTTGTCGTTGGTGGAAAGGATGAATTTGGAGGCCATTGTCCTAAGTGAACTAATGCAGGACCAGAACACTGAACACTGCACGTTCTCATTTATAAGTCGGAGCTAAACATTCACACTGAGTAGATGCAGACACAAAGAAGAGGCCAGTGTACGCTGGGGCCTGCTTCTTGGGTGGAGAATGGGCGGAGGGTGAGAATTGAAAAGCCACCTATTGAGTACTATGTTTATTACTTGGGTGATGAAATAATCTGTACAGCAACCCCCCACGATACACCATTTACCCGTATAACCAACCCGCACATGTACCCCTGAACCTAAAATATAAGTTAAAAAAAGTTCAGAAAATTTTGAAAACCTGAAAGTGGAAGATAAATAGTAAACGACTTTGCAAACCTGAGAAAGCTGAAGCTAAGATCTATGAATTGATACAAAATCCAGAAAGGCTCAGGAATTGAAGGTGCCAGGTGCCCAGAGGAGAGGGATTGGGGTTGGCTTGGAAACTGGAGAAGCCGACACTAGCTTTCAAGGAAAACCCACCCAGATTCAAGCCCTGAAAAGGAAGCTGGTCTAACTGGCTCCATGGCCTGTGTTTGTGCTTCTCCTACTCTACAGAGACAGGCTGGGATTTCTGAGCTCTCTGCAGGCTCAGGAGGAACGGCAGATTCTGGGGAAGAATGCCCCAGCAGCAGGAGCCATTTCAGCCGCAGAGCCAGACACCTGTTGTCAGGCCTGGCCCATGTCCGGCCCGTTAGCGCATGGCTGGAGGACCGCACATCTGCCCGTGACGGTGGCTGCTTTCTTTTCGCTTCTACTCCAGCAACCCGGTCCCAGGAACAGCTGCATGGGAGGTAAATGGAAACTTTGTGGACAGAGTCCAGTGGTCACCCAGCGCTGGCGACGTTCCTGCCTTTAAGGTGTGCTGGGCACCCGAGCAGCTGTGGGCTAGGGCTTATACTTTCCCTGACTGCAATGGCTTTATTGGATGTGAGACACAGGCCATTCACCTTTTACCCCAGTCACGCAGCTAATCACCAGAGCATTTCACCGCCTCAGCCGTGGCTGCAAAACACTAAGCCGATTATGGGAAAGTGCAGAACACGAATGCTCTTGTGGAATTTTCAGTAGAGATAAGCATTTGCTGAGATTGAGTGGGATGTGAACTCAGCGCCCTCTCCATCTTATTGTGACCTGAAGCCCAATGACCTGGTCCCTGGGTGGACCCTGCCCGTCGGTGGCCCCTTCCAGGCAGGCCATTGGTCTTCATGCACTCGGTCAGCTGTGGCTGGTACCTGTCCTCCTCAGGCACCCTCTCAGGTAAGACAAGGTGTGGGACCTGGGGCTGGCGGAAGCAAGAATCCTTGGCCCTGGAATGGTCGGTGGTCAAGGTCTTCTAGAGCTCATCCCACTGCGGCAGCTCAGAAAGATGATGCAGCTCTCCCGTTGTGTCCCCCCAGCACACAAACCTGGTGTCAGTGACTCCAAGGCCCAGGAGGAGCTCCAAAACCACACACTGAGAAGATGTGTCACGGCCAAGTCCACAGGGAGGCTGTGGTAGACTCCCGGCTGACAACAGGGCCTGGCCCTGCGTTCTGGCAGGGGCTCTCGGCATGCCCCATGGGACCCCCACGGATGACTGTAGGACCTGACGGCCCCTCCAGCTTTCCAAAAAGAAGAAAACAGGATCTTGGGTGTTGGTGGTGGGTCCCAGGAATCTCCTCTCAGTGAAGCCATCTCGTTCTTCCAGGGGCTCAGGTCCAAAGCCCGGAGCCTTTTGGCCTTCCTCTCCCCTCACTCCCCATCAACATATACAGCCAGGACTGGGCCTCTGCTCCCTCCTGCCTTCCCCACTCACCCGTGGGCCAAGTGTCCAGCTTCGCGCCTGGATGACCTTGGGGCACCTGGATGACCTCCCACCTGTCAGATTACCCAGAACTTTGTGCCTGGATGACCTCCCACCTGTCAGATTACACCTGCTACACCCGACTCACGTCAGGTCCCACCTGTGCTTATGGCCCCCAGCCCTCCTTTTTGCCTTTTCCTGATTGTTTTTCTCCATTGCACTTGTTTGTAGCTGGCCTGGCTTATATTTCCCGGTTCATTTGCATTTTGAGTCTACCCTGCTGCAAGGTGAACATGTGAGCAGTATTTTGTTCGTTTTGTCAACAGCTATATCCTCAGTGCCTACAGGGTCCCCAGCATGGAGCTCTGCTGAGCATGTTGATGTAGCGACACAGCCAGAGCTCCAGGCAGAGACCCCGTGGGTGGTGGTGTGCGCTCGGCGGCACCTGTGAGGTCACCTACGATGGCAGCCGTGCAGTTCAGACCGTGGGAGCTCCACAGCCCAGCCGTACACAGCGAGTAATGGCAACCCTAGCTCCTTACCACCCGCCACGCACCTTTTAGATTCAAGCATGGGCTCAGGTTCCTTGGCCTCAATATTCTCATCTATTAAATGGGATAATGACACACCTCCCTCAGTAATAGTAATGCAGATGGACAGATCTCCAAAGTGGGTGGGACAGCGGGACCAGCACACCTCTGTCCCCAAGTGTCACTGCCCTGTGGGATTTGTCTTTTGGATCCTGTGTGTCTACTTCCCTGAGCCCTGGACCGCTTAGTGCTCTGGGTCATAAGTATCCCTGACGTCTCCGCTCCTGAATTCAGCAGAGGCGGGGTGGGATGTGCAAAATCAGCTTCCTGCAGGCCCTTCTCTGACCTCATCTGACCTTCCCAGCACAGCTGTCGGGAAAGTAGGAGTGCAAAGGGCTGGCATCTCCATCTCACGTCCTGTGGGGCCGGTTGGTCTTTCCCACCTTCGACCTTCAGAGGACCAGGGAGCAGCTGGTGTTAGGGGACTCTTCCCTCAGCCCTTGGCATGCTGAGGGGCTGGGGTTCAAGGCCGCACTGCCCTCCTGGGAGCTGGGCTGCCTTCCTTTCCCTACTGATGGTGGAGCAGAGCTGCAGCGGCTTTTCAGGCAGCCACCTCAGGGCATGTAGGCACCTGACCTTTCCTGCAGCGACTTCCTTCCCATCACTCAGCAGCACTTGTAGGCTGCCCTGTCTCAGAGAGGAGGAAATGAGGGTGGAGAGCTCTGAAGCCTGAGCCTCTGCTGACCTAGCCTGGCAGGAAGAGTCTGGAGGGTTTGCAGCATGGGGACTTACCCAGGAAGGGCCCAGCAGGCTCCACCTCCTTGGTGACCTATGAGCAGGCTCACTAGGGACCCTCCTGATGGCGGGGCACCACTGGGTGGTGGGACGTCCCACACCCCGGCAAAGTGAGTGTGGCTGGGATGGCCTTCTCTAAGAGGGGCTGTCGCCTTTTCACCCGTGTTGGAAGAGACCCCCTGCTCTGTTCTTGGGACAAATGCAGCCCTGTTCTCTGAGCTTGATGGCCTAGGTTTTGTGTGGGCTGCACCGGGATCGTGCAGCTGTGACGAGGGGCCTTTTAGCTCCCTGGTCCAGAGTCAGACAGTCCTGACTGAAATCCCTCTGGATGGGGCAGCCACTGGGTGATGCAGGCAGGCAGGCCCTTCCTGTGCCAGTAGTTAAATGTCCTTCTATGGTCAGCCCTGAGCCATGGGCTCTGCTCCTATAGCCTTGTGATGCCCAGAGCAGGCTTCTGGGGATTCAAAGCATCCCGGATGCATTTCTTCTAGGAAGGGTGGAGAGAAAGTCTGGGGTAGAGTGAGCCCAGGCCGGGAGCCCTGAGCAGCCCTGAGGAATCAGGAGGCAGGGAGGGCGTGGAACTGGGCTCCAGACCAGGCTCGTCAGGGTTCGGCTCCCAGGATGCCTTCTCCAGCCTTGCAGCCTGCTGCTATGGTGCTCCTGCTCCGGTTCCTTTGGCAACCACTTAATGACCTGCCACTGGGCCCTCAGTGAGCCTAGTCAGTGAGGGAGATGGAGCTGGGGTCGTGCTATGAGGGGAGGCTATGCTAGAAGATACAGTGGCAGGCCTCGGCTTAGCCTCAGGGATCTCCAGTGGAAGCAGGTCAAGGAGGCCTCCTGAAGGCACTGACCCCGGCCAGTCCAGAGCACTGGCAGCAGTGGTGCAGGCCCAAGAGAGGAGGCAGAACAAGGCCCAGAAGTGCAACCTGTGTGTGTGTCAGCAATGTTGGGCAACGAGGTAGGGCAGCGTGGAGTTGGGAGATGAGACACGTTGCACAGGGGCCTGGGTAGTGTGTTAATGAGTTTAAACTTTCTCTTGCAGAGGGGGGCTGTAGAGGAGCTTCAACCTGGGGAGGGATATGGTCAGATTTGGATTTGACACCTGAAGGAGCATGGATTGCAGGAGGTTGGCTGGAGGCATGGAAACTGAGAAGGAGACGGGGCAGCCAGCTTAGCAAAGTGAACAGTGGCCCAGCAATGGGGAGGGAGTAACCAGAGGGGTGGAGAGCTACTTGGGAGGCACTCAGGGCTGCGGTGTGGTCCTTGATTAGACATGGAGGACAGACCAAAGGGAGGAGTCCTTTACAGCAGCTGTGGGAATAGAGGACATTAGAAGCCACTTAGCTGAGCCTGGAGGAGTCTTTCCTGGTGGGGCCCAGGATGGCCATGTGGGGTGGCCATAGGCTCTGGGGCCTGCTGGCTTAGAGCATCCTTGAGCTATAAGCCTGGCAGGCAAAGTGCTTAAATATTTATCACAAACAGAAATTGATGTTGGAGAACTAAATTCTCAAAAAGGAAGTTGAAAGGAAAGGGAGGGTGGGACCTCTGAATCCCAATTTGTAGCATGCGGCCTCTGCATATTTCATTAACTCCTCAGAGTGTGGCAGGCCCAGATGTTCAGGATGTGAGGAGGTTCTGCTATTCACACTCCGGTGCTCCGCCCCTGCAGCAGCTCATTATTCTGGGGCTGTGTGAGGAAGGTCAGAGGCAAGGATGCTCGAAAAAGGAAGAGTGAATAAAATTGTGATGGACGGGAGAGGACTTGTGTCAAGCTGCTGAGGGAATAATAAGAATGAGAAGTGAATTGAGAATTGAAATGAAAACCAGGAAAAGGCAGCAGAATGTTTAGAAAGAGCACTGCCTTTGAATTAAGCCAGACCTCATCCATTTACCAGCTCTGAGAACTTGAGGAAATTTCTTGATATCTCTGGATTTTACAAGGTACAGATAATATGATCTATAAGCATCATCACCATAATCATCATTATCACCATCATTACCATCACCACCACCATCATCACCATCAACACTACCACCATTATCATTATCACCACCTTTATAATCACTATCATGTACCATCATCACACCATCATCACCATCATCACATCACTATCACCATCACTGCCATTATCACCATCTCCATAATCATTATCATCACCATCATCACTATCACCACCGTCACTATCACCACCATCACCATCACTGTCAATATCACTATCTCCATAATCATTATCGTCACCACCATCACTATCACCACCATCACCATCACTGTCATTATCACCATCTCCATATTCATTGTCACCATCGTCACATCATCATCACCCTCCCTGTCATTATCACTATCTCCATAATCATTATCATCACCACCATCACTATCATCACCATGTGACATCACTGTCATTATGACTATCTCCATAATCATTATCGTCACCATCATCACATCATCATCACCATCACTATCACCACCATCACCATCACTGTCATTATCACCATCTCCATAATCATTATCATCACCATCACTATCATCACCATCACCATCACTGTCATTATCACCATCTCCATAATCATTGTCACCATTATCACATCATCATCACTGTCACTGTCATTATCACCATCTCCATAATCATTATCATCATCACCATCACTATCACCACCATCACCATCACTGTCATTATCACCATCTCCATAATCATTATCATCACCACGATCATCACATCACTATCACCATCACTGTCATTATCACTATCTCCATAATCATTATCATCATTACCATCACTATCACCACCATCACCATCACTGTCAATATCACTATCTCCATAATTATTATCATCATTACCATCACTATCACCACCATCACCATCACTGTCATTATCACTATCTCCATAATTATTATCATCATTACCATCACTGTCACCACCATCACCATCACTGTCAATATCACTATCTCCATAATCATTATCGTCACCACCATCATTATCACCACCATCACCATCACTGTCATTATCACCGTCTCCATAATCATTATCATCACCACCATCACTATCATCACCGTCACCATCACTGTCATCATCACCATCTCCATAATCGTTATTGTCACCATCATCACCGTCACTATCACCACCATCACCATCACTGTCATTATCACCATCTCCATAATCATTGTCACCATTATCACATCATCATCACTGTCACTGTCATTATCACTATCTCCATAATCATTATCATCACCACCATCACTATCAGCACCAGCACCATCACTGTCATTATCACCATCTCCATAATCATTACCATCACCATCATCACATCATCATCACCATCACTATCACCATCACTATCATTATCGCCATCTCCATAATTATTATCATCGCCATCATCGTTCCTATCACCACCATCACCTCATTACATCATCATCATTATCATCATGCTCATCACCTCATCATCACCATGATCATTATTATCACTATCATCACTATTATCATTTTCATCATGTTGAAAACTTACTATGTGCCTGACATATTAATCAATCTATTCCTCAAAACAGCTGTGTCATTATAGAATATTATCATGCCCATTTCACAGTTGAGGAAACTGACGCATAACAAATTAGGCCCAAGTTGACCAAGAGCCAGTAAATGGCAGAGTGCTTCTGCCTGTCAGCGCAGGCGTCTCCGGGATTAAGGGTCATTGTGAACATTAAGTGCATGTGCACCCAGTGATGCTTGTAAATTGCTGGCTGGAAGCAGGGCTTATTACATGGAAATTCTTGCTGCCTATGCTTTTGTTGTTGAAGAGCAGCTGTGTTCCGGTCTTGTCAAGGGGTGGTGAAAGTCAGGTTCAGCCCTGTGAAGCATGAACAAAGTCCAAAGAAGTTTTTCAGACCCTTGTGTGTGCCGGGCAATGTGCAGGTAGACACTGGGCTGTGAGGTGCTTGAGCCCAACACCAAGAAACATGTCTTCATGGCTCTGCAGCGAGGTCCAGGAGATGCTTCATCTGCTGGGGCAGGTGGAGACTCCTGCCTGCTGCAAAGTGACCCACAGACTGGTGGTTGCTATATCACCTCCACGGGACAAAGCCAAAGAGACAAGAGCTTGAGCTTGGTCAGCAGCTACAGCAGTGTCAGCAGAGGCCAAGGGCCTGGCAGCTTCCACTCTGGTGCCCAGTTGGGTGTTCAGCAGCCACGCCCAGGCCCTGCGTTGATCAGCAGAAATGCCTTTAATCAGAGAATTGGTCTTTGACATTTTGAGAGCACCTGGCTAATGGATTTGAGTGCATTTTGATTACTTGAATAAAGCACACTCAACAGAATGCATTTTAAGGGCAGAAGGAAGGAGGGAGGACCCTTGCAATTATTCCACCCCACTGCATAATTTATTTCATGTGCTATAGAGTCACCTCTTGTATTTGGAAGTCTTCTATTGTGCTTTTGGCGAGGGGAAAACAGGCAGAAAAGAGAGACTTTTTTTCTTATTGGGTTAAGTAGTCTTATCCACCTCATTAAAGGAGCCCACATTTATTATCAAAAACCCAAGTTAGAGTCTCACTTCCCAAAGTTTAACCATTTGTTAATATTTTATAAATATTTTCCTGTCTTACCATTGTTATTAAAAAAGGAAAGAGGAGAAATGCAGCGATTTAGGATTAAGAAGTGTTTGGGGGAAGAAGGAGCCCTCGGGGAGGCGTGGGAGGGTGTGAGCTGTCATGGAGAGCGGATTGTTTTGTGGTCTTATAAATGTGGGTGAAAGCCCCGCCTTGTCTGTAACTTTGACAACTACAGAGTTTCTGTGTCTCAGTCTCTTATCTTTAGTGTGGAGACCAGTGTCTGGCTCTAGGGTGTGAGGTGAAAGGAGACATGCTAGTGGAAGCCGTGCAGATGCTCCAGTGAGCACGCAGTACCCGCTCAGTCCCTTCCCTCCCCCTTTCTGCCTCAGCCGAGAGCTGCAAGAGGCCTGGACACTCTGGACCACACAGAGAGACATATTGTTCCCATGGTGGTACCTAGAATCAATTAATTGCCCAGCATGGGTGCATGTTCCATACATGTGCAGGCATGCTCATGAGGATGCACACACACACGCCTGCAAAGTTGTCCACATGCAACTTTGGTGTGTATGGGGTGTATGAAGATGCACATGTGCACATGTCTGCGAGGATGCACACACACGCTCATGAGAATACACACATGTACATGCCATGAGGATGCACACACACACTCTTGAGAATGCACACATGTACATGCCTGCAAGGATACACACACGCACTCTTGAGAATGCACACATGTACATGCCTGCAAGGATGCACACATGCTCTTGAGAATGCACACATGTACATACCTGTGAGGATGCACGCACACGTTCTTGAGAATGCACACATGTACATGCCTGCGAGGATGCACACACGCTCATGAGAATGCACACATGTACACGCCTGTGAGGATGCACACACATGCTCTTGAGAATGCACACATGTACATACCTGTGAGGATGCATGCACACGTTCTTGAGAATGCACACATGTACATGCCTGTGAGGATGCACACACATACTCTTGAGAATGCACACGTGTACATGCCCACAAGGATGCACACACACTCCTGAGAATGCACACATGTACATGCCTGTGAGGATGCACACACACTCTTGAGAATGCACACATGCACATGCCACAAGGATGCACACACACACTCTTGAGAATGCACACATGTACATGCCTGTGAGGATACACACAAACGCTCATGAGAATGAACACGTGCACATGCCACGAGGATGCACACACATGCTCTTGAGAATGCACACATGTACATGTCTGTGAGGATGCACACACACGCTCTTGAGAATGCACACATGTACATGCCTGCAAGGATGCACACAAACGCTCTTGAGAATGCACGCATGTACATGCCATGAGGATGCACACACGCTCATGAGAATGCACACATGTACATGCCTGCAAGGATGCACACACGCTCATGAGAATGCACACATATACTTGCCTGAGAGGATGCACACATGTTCTTGAGAATGCACACATGTCCCTGCCTGTGAGGATGCACACATGCTCATGAGAAGGCACACACGAGCACATGCCTGTGAGGATATACACACACAGGTGCCCCTGAGGATGTGTGCACACGGATAAGGGGTGGTACTGTAGAAGCAGCTAAGGAGGGCCAGAGGACCCTGCAAACCAGGCCAGGAAGCATCCCCGAGGCAGCGAAACTGTCCAGTGTGTGCACGCCCTCGCTGCTGTGGGAGCTGTTTGCTGTGGCATCCAGATCCTGCACTCGGCCTAGTTTCCTGTGGGAGCTTTTGAGGAGAGGAAGCTCCACCACCATCGTCGGTCCCCCAGGAGAAACCAGAGGCAGTACTGCAGACCAAAGTGGGGACTCTCGCTGCCACCGGGTGAGTAGGGGACTGAGGCAGCTGCTCTCTGCCTGTCTGAGGCTGTCCACCTTGGCAAGCACAGTCAGCTGCAAAGGCCCTGCAAGGCTCGGAGACAGCACGTGTGACCCCGGGGCCCATGCACATGGACCGGCTGAGTGCTGCCGCTCTGAGAGACACTTGGAATACAATGATCCTGGCACTTGGAGGGTCCTCAGAAGGGTGTGTTCGAGGCTCAGTGTCTGGCTCCCGGGGCCCTGGACACTGGGCTTCCAGACTCAGAGAAAACCTGAGGCCTGAGTGTGCCAGGTACGTTCTTGTCTGTCTGCAGGGCCCGTCTGAGAGGGCAGCAGTGCCAGCACTCCCTCTGGGATGTGACTGGGAGGCACACTCACTTCTGGCATTCATTCATTCATTCCATAGATATTGTTTGAAGACCCTTCCTTGCCCGCACTGTGTGACGGGCTGGGGGGCAAGGGAGCGTGGAAGGGACAGGGGTCCCTTCATGTTCCTCCCCTTGGCCCCAGGCTGGCTGGGGCCACTGTGACCAAGAGGGAGCAGAGGGCAGGAAGCCAGGCACTATAGAGAACTTAGAGCACAGCAGGCGGATAAGATGGAGCTGATTGGCCCCATGCCCTGGTGCCAGGGGCTCTGTCCACCCTGCCCTGCCAGACTTGCTCCTGACATGTCTGGCTGAACTCAGTGGGTTCTGATGTTCCAACACCACCATCCTCTCACAGCAGGGAAGCTGAGGCCCAGGGAGCCGAGGGGCTGGTCTGGTGCCCATCCTGGAGCCGGTATTGGGCTAGAGTAATTCTCCCTCCACCTTAGGCCTCAAATGTGAGGAAAGTGCAGATTTAAAATGTAAGAAATTTAAAAATCAAGACATGTGGATTGAAAGGTGAGCTGTGGAGAGGGTGGCATGCCTGTCTCAGGGGCTTCTGGGCTGGTGAGAACAGGGGGATTGCTGTGGGGGCCGAACAGCCAGGAGAAGTGGGTGGGTGTCCGCCTACCTCCAGAACCTGCCTCTGGCCTCAGCAGACAAGGCGGCAGGTGGGTGGATGGGGTCAGGGTTCAAAGCCCAGCCTCCACAGGTGCTATTTCCCGAGGTGCGCTCACCTCAGTCCATTTCTGGAATGGAGAGAGGGACATTGGTGGGAAGGAGGTCCCGGGACTGTTTTACAGGTGTCAGGCAGGTGGAACTGCTAAGTTGCCATTCACAGACTGAGACACAGATGTGGACTGTACCCAATGCCTGCCCCGTGGCCGCCATGGCCAGCACATTGCTGATCTTCCCAGGCCGCACAGTGAGGGGCCAAAGCCCAGAAGAGTCAAGCTCCTGGCCTGACACAGCGGAGGAGGCCCAGGGCCGGGTTGGTCTGCCTGGGACCTTGCCACGGAGCCTGTCTGCAGCCAGGGAAGCAGCTGCATAGCAGGGTTGGAAGCCAACCTGTCAGGAAGCTTCAGGAATGGGAGGCTGGGCAGCTTTTGTTAACTGGAATCGCTGTGTCCATTTTTGAAAGAAAGAAAACAGCCACCACCCATCTTCTGCTTGTGTTGTCTCCCAGTGATCCTCACCGGGCTGAAGCAGACAGCCCTGAGGCCTGAGGATCTCACCCAGACTGGCTGTAAAGTCTGAGGGATCCAGGGCAAAATGAAAAAGCAGGGACTGTTCAAAAACTTACAAATTTCAAGAAGGTGACAGCACAGCAAGGAACCACCTGTGGGCCCTTCTGAGCACATGGCCCTGGGTGACTGCACGGGTCTCCCATTGTGATATCAGCCCTGACCTCCCCATTTCCTCTGTGTCTTCCTGCTTGTGACATGTGGTGCACAGAGTGGGTGGCCTGCACACCCCAGGGCCGGGCTACAGCGCCTGCCTTTGGCACGCAGCCATCTGCCCATGTTCAGGCCCATGCGGCTGGTCTAGCTCAACCTGCGGGTGAAGCCTGGTGTGAGGGTTTCAGAGACTGCCTTTCAGGAGGGCTCCTGACCCCAGTGATTCTGGGGAACCAGAGGAGTGTAAGGGAACAGGAAAGGACTGCCCGCTGGGGTGTACGTGGCTATTCTGTTAACCTCTCTGAGCCTCAGTGTCCTTGCCTGGGCCAGGCCACAGCCCCCTCTCTCAGGATGGTTGAGACACCTGATGCCTGGACAACTGCATCCCCGCTTGTCCACTGCCCAGCCCAGGGCTCTGCACACCTGGTGAGCAGCATGTAGCCCTCTTCTCTCTCCCTGGATGAGAAATAGCTTGGATCAGATGTGACAGGAAGGTAGGTAGACTAAAATAAATCAAAAGGAACTTGGTTTTGAGGGTTTAGGGGACACTCAAAGCAGGATTATGGCTGCATCTCAGGTCCAGCCCAGCAGGACCATGAAGGCCTCTTCCCTCACCCTTCTTCTCATTCCTGCACAGGCTCCTTCCTGCTCCAGTCCTCACAAGGGACGTGGCAGGCAGCACCTGAGAGTCGCCCCTCACAGCCCAGGCACCCAGGGAGGTTGGTCCAGGTCCCAGGCCAGAGCCCAAGGAAGGCACCTGGAGCCCAGCTGGGGCGAGGGACAGAAGTCCCAGAGAGGGTGCTGGTGGATTCTCCAAAGGGAGGCCTCTCCTGCCCCGTCCATTCCATTCAGAGACACCAAATGCATGCGTTGTTTTGGTCTGCATTCCAAATCTCTGTTTGAAGGACATTTGGAAACTCTGAAAAAGTATAAAGGGAAAGTAGAAATCACCTGTAACCCATCCACTCAGAGATAACCTCTGTTACAGCCTTCCTTTCTTTGTAAACAATCAGTCTCTCTCTCTCCCTCTCTCTCTTTTTTTTTTTTGGCAGAGTCTCCCTCTGTCGCCAGGATGGAGTGCAGTGGCCTGATCTCAGATCACTGCAATCTCCGCCTCCTGGGTTCAAGCCATTCTCCTGCCTCAGTTCTCAAGTAGCTGGGATTATAGGTGTGCGCCACCACACCCAGCTATTTTTTTGTATTTTTAGTAGAGACGGGGTCTCACCATGTTGGCCAGGATGGTCTCGATCTCCTGATCCTGTGATCCTCCCGCCTCGGCCTCCCAAAGTGCTGGGATTACAGGCGTAAGCCACTGTGCCCTGCCAAGAATCAGTCTTTTAAGACAAGTACGGTTGGCCCTCCTTATCCGTGGGTTCCGCATCTATGGATTCAACCAACTGCAGACAAAAAATATCAGGAAAAAGCAATGAAAATAACAATATGACAATAAAATAATACAAATAAAAATGCAATAGAACAGCCATTTACATGGCATTTCCATTGTATCTGGTATTACAAGTAATCTAGACATGATTTAAAGAACTTGGAAGGGTAGGTGTAGATTATATGCAAATACTATGCCATTTTGTGTCAGGGACTTGGGCATCCCTGGATTTTGGTATCATCGGGGGTCCCAGGTCCTATCCCTGTGGATACTGAGGGATGTCTGGGGTGCTATTTCCCCAGCTGAGGAGAAAAGGAATTATCATGTGCTGAAAGAAGGTGCCCATTCTAGCTCGTTCTGAGCACAGGCCGTGCCATCCTCTGCCCACCCGCAGGAGGCAGCCAGCATAGGGATCAGGGGTTCCTGCCAGTGCGGACCCCACTCCAGCACCAACTATGAGCACTTGGGCAGCTTACCTAACCTCTTTATGCCTCAGTTGCTTCACCTGAATGGGGGTATTAACAGTTCTCGCTTCCCAGAAGCATGGTTAGGGCCAGGGAAGTTAGTCCTGTACCTTCTTTGCTAGACTTGGGCCTGGATCATAGTGCATAGTTATTTGGTGGACGGAGGTGATTGTACAGTTGTGCCAGGGGCAGGTGTCCATCAGGATCAGTGTCCCCTGGCTGCTGTTGAGGATGTGTGCACGGCTGCCCCTTCTCCAGGACTGCTGGAGCAAGCACTGCCACACCTGGGAGGTTATGCCCCTGCCCCTGAGCAGCACACACCCACCTGCTGTCTGCTGATCCCGGAGAACAGCTTCCCACCCAGGAGAGACCAACTCCTCAGAGCAGTCTGTGATCAAGCCCAGAGCCTCCCCAGGCCTGGCGGGTGGAGACTGGCCTCACCTGAGCTCACGCCTTGCTAGGCTCTTCCCTGCCTGTGCTGCTTCTGCTCTGTCTCATGGTGCTTCCTGAAAAGCTCACTGTCAATACACGTTGGGGCTGCAGATCTCAGCCCCAGGCTCTGCTTCTAGGGAATCCAATCTAAGAGGGCTGTATTAATTTTCTATCACTGTTGTGACAAATTGCTGCCAACCTGCAACAACTTGAAACAGCACAGATTTACTCTCCCACCATCCTGGGGCCAGAGGGCTGAAATAAGGCTCAGTGGATGCAAAGAAGTCAGCAGGGCTGGTTTCCTCTGGGACTGGAAAGGAGCGTTCTCTGGCTTTCTCAGTTCCAGAGGCCACCCTCGTTCCCAGGCTCTGGGTCTCGGGAGTCCCGGGTACACTTGGATGCAGAGAATGTGCGCTGGGGAGGCCTTTCTCGGCCCCGCGGGGTGCACATCAGGCCCCAAAAGCCCTTCAAAGGAAAGGGGACGGGGCCCTCTGGCGAGTGTGGCCAGGCTTTCCTGGTGAGTGTGCAGGCCCTCAGGTGTGGAGAGGCTTTCCTGGTGAGTGTGCAGGCCCTCAGGTGTGGAGAGGCTTTCCTGGTGAGTGTGCAGGCCCTCAGGTGTCAACAGGCTTTCTGGTGAGTGTGCACGCTCTCAGGTGTGGAAAGGTTCTCCTGGTGGTGGTGTGCAGGCCCTCAGGTGTGGAGAGGCTTTCCTGGTGAGTGTGCATGACCTCAGGTGTGGAGAGGCTTTCCTGGTGAGTGTGCACGCCCTCAGGTGTTAACAGGCTTTCCTGGTGAGTGTGCACGCCCTCAGGTGTTAACAGGCTTTCCTGGTGAGTGTGCATGACCTCAGGTGAAGAGAGGCTTTCCTGGTGAATGTGCCCGCCCTCAGGTATGGAAAGCCTTTCCTGGTGAGTGTGCACTCCCTCATTTGTGGAATGGCTTTCTTGGTGAATGTGCACGCCCTCAGGTGTTGAACATTGCTGCTTCTTGACAGCTCCCTCCATCTTCAAAGTAGGTCCCTTGAACCTCTGCTTCTGTCCTGCATCTCCTCTGGCTCCTCTGTGCCCCTCTGATGAGGACCCTTTTGATTATATTGGGTTATTTCCATAATCCCAGTAAGTTCCCCATCCAAGATCCTTTGACTTTATCACACCTGCAGAGTCCCTTTCGCCATGGAAGGTGGCATTCTTAGGTTCTGTGGTCCTAGTCTCAGATTAGGATGTGGGCATCTTTGAGGTCATTATGCAGACTCCTGCCAAGTTGTAGTGAAAATCCTCCTTCTCGGCCGGGCGCGGTGGCTCAAGCCTGTAATCCCAGCACTTTGGGAGGCCGAGACGGGCGGATCACGAGGTCAGGAGATCGAGACCATCCTGGCTAACATGGTGAAACCCCGTCTCTACTAAAAAATACAAAAAACTAGCCGGGCGAGGTGGCGGGCGCCTGTAGTCCCAGCTACTTGGGAGGCTGAGGCAGGAGAATGGCGTAAACCCGGGAGGCGGAGCTTGCAGTGAGCTGAGATCCGGCCACTGCACTCCAGCCCGGGCGACAGAGCGAGACTCCGTCTCAAAAAAAAAAAAAAAAAAAAAAAAAAAAAAAAAAAAAGAAAATCCTCCTTCTCCCAGGCTGGCACAGCCAGATCCCTCTTCCCGAGCCAGGACAGCACAGGAGTCCAGGAGGGGCAGGGGCTGCCAGGCCTGGGGCAGGAGTTCAGGCGGGACAGCTGGAGCTGCACCTTCTTCCTCCACAGCGAATGCCAAGTCAGACCTGCCCCTCTTCTGCTCCAACCGTCCAGCACCTCCCACTTCTCTTGGAAACCCCAGGCCCAGGCTCGCCCCTGCTTTGACCACATCGGCCCCTTGTTTCCTGAACATGCTGAGCAGGCTCCTGCCTGGAGACTTGGCACTCACTGCTCCCTCTGCCCAGACAGCTTTCCTCAGACACACGGTATACTCCTTTCCAGGATCAGCTCAAGTTTACATGGTCCAGGTCCTCCCTGGCCAGCCTCTCTGAACAAGCCCTCCTACCCCAGTCTTGAATGCCTACTAACTGCTTTGTTTTTCTTCTTGACAGGTCTTTGCAACTGACATGTATTTATTTGGTTATTTGCTTTGCTTCTGTCTCATCCCAGGAGAATATATGCTGCTGATGGCGGACACTTTATACCGCCAGGGGCTAAAACAGTGCAAGGCTTGGTAAACATCAAATGCATGCCTGAGTGAAGGAAGGAAGGAAGGAATGTCACAGACTTCTGGAAAAGCTCCTAAAACGTGAGGTCCAATATCAGCCGAGTTGGATAAGAGGGCCTGGGCTGGACTTCCTCTTCAGGTTGTTGGGCTTCAGGTTGTTCTTTGCTTCCCTGGAGCTTGCAGTTTGCTGGGCCTGGTGCAGGTTGCTGAGGCTGCTTCTGAAATTGACTGAAGAGGCCGGGCGCGGTGGCTCAAGCCTATAATCCCAGCACTTTGGGAGGCCAAGATGGGCAGATCATGAGGTCAGGAGATCGAGACCATCCTGGCTAACACGGTGAAACCCCGTCTCTACTAAAAAATACAAAAAAAGGCCGGGCGCGGTGGCTCAAGCCTGTAATCCCAGCACTTTGGGAGGCCGAGATGGGCGGATCACAAGGTCAGGAGATCGAGACCATCCTGGCTAACACTGTGAAACCCCGTCTCTACTAAAAAAAATACAAAAAACTAGCCGGGCGAGGTGGCGGGCGCCTGTAGTCCCAGCTACTTGGGAGGCTGAGGCAGGAGAATGGCGTAAACCCGCGAGGCGGAGCTTGCAGTGAGCTGAGATCCAGCCACTGCACTCCAGCCGGGGGGACAGAGGGAGACTCCATCTCAAAAAAAAAAAAAAAGAAAAAAAAAAAGAAATTGACTGAAGAGTGCAGGAAGTGAGGGCTGTGGCCGCCCACTCAGGGCGAGGGAGTGGGCTTTTGAAACCCGGCCTCATCAGCACCTCTACTGCATCACTCCCTCCTCGGGCATACTGAGCTTGCTAATGCTGTTGGGATCCAAAGGAAAAAAGCAGTCTGTAAATAAGCTCTCTCAGACTTAAAATTAAATTCTACATTTTCCTGAGCTCATGGGAATTGACACTGCCATTAGGCTGTAATTTGTTTCTCAAAATTCTTCTATTTTAAGAAATTAAGCAGGAGGAGTGGAGGGTGGAAAATGAGCGGGAGGGAGAGGGACTGGGGGAAATGAGGACACCCCAAAGGCAGACAGACTGGGGGGTGGGGATGCGCTGTGGGGGCGGGGGAGGTGAGAGACAGCCCGAAGCCTGCGTGTTCTGTTCCTTCTCCTCCCATGGTTGCCGCAGCGATTTCTCAGCTGAGAATACCTTTGCCTGCCAGCCTGTGTGGAGGCCTGGCAAAGCCCGGGCACTTACAGCGGCACTGGGGAGAGGACTTTTCTCAGCCAGGCATGGAGTCCCAGGTCACTCTGGCACGCCCCTGTGGTGCAGAGCAATCATCCCTGACCCCGAGGGCAGCAAGTCCAGGAGCTTGGCACAGCACAGCCCTTTCCACTCAGAGCCCTGCCTAAAAACCAGCAGTGCTCTGGGTCTGGGGAGTCCGGGGTGCACTCGGGTGCATGGGAATGTGTGCTGGGGAGGTCTGTCCCAGCCCAGCGCGGGGGCACGTCCTGCCCCACAGGCCCTCCCAAGGAACGGTGGGGCGGGGCCTCGAGTGAGTGCGGCCAGGCTTTCCTGGTGAGAGTACACACCCTCAGGTGTGGAAAACTGCTGGTTCTTGACAGCTCCCATATTCTGCACTGGAAACAGACCCGCTATTCCCAGTTAATCTTATTTCCACGAATAAGGATGGTAAGGGGCAGTCGGAGCTGGCGCCTGCTGATGAATTGACACTACATTGCTGACCGATGGAGGAGGCAAGGAATGAGCCCTGAGTGTTATATTTGGGCAAATGGCTGTCTCGAGGGAGATTAGCCAGTGCAAAGGCCCTGAGGCTTGTCTGAGGAGCAGTGAGGAAGCCAGAGTGAAGTCCTGGGGAGGGAGCAGGAGAAGTGCAGGCCTTGTAGGCAGCCTGGGGATGTGGGCCCTACTCTGAGAGAGATGGCAACTCCCGTGTGTAGATCCAGCAGGGTGCTGGTCTGGCCTGCTTTAGAGAACGATCACTCTGGCCGTTGTGTGCAGGAGACGCTCTGTGTGGAGGGTCGAAGCATGGACATGCGTTTGGAGGCAGGAGATGAGGGCGGCAGCTGGCAGCAGGACAGCGCTGAAGAAGGGGTTGGATCTGGGTATACGGTATTGGAAGGGCAGAGCCACCAGATTTGCTGATGGAGGAATGAGTGTGGACCACAGAGCTTCGGTGGAAGCAGGAGGTGGCAGAGCGCTGTGAGGCGGCTGTTCTAGGACATGGGGTAGTAGTGGCAATGCAAGTCCTGCCTGCCCCAGTTGCCAAGAGTGAGTGGAGAGAGAGGAGGGCTTGCCTGCTCCTGGGAGAGCATGCCAAGCTGCCCTGTTTTCAGTTCTCATGTCTAGGTTGACAGAGCCACCTGGGAGCTTGAAGCCTCTCGTGTTGAGGATTTAGGGGCTCACAGCTCTAAGACCTGCTCCCCTTGTTGCTGTTCTCAGTTCCTCAGACCGCCCCATGTGGTCTCAGACC
Source organism: Rhinopithecus roxellana (assembly GCF_007565055.1). Classification (NCBI taxonomy): domain Eukaryota; kingdom Metazoa; phylum Chordata; class Mammalia; order Primates; family Cercopithecidae; genus Rhinopithecus; species Rhinopithecus roxellana. The sequence continues at coordinate 120,422,674 of NC_044562.1, forward strand.
AAGTCTCGGAGCCTTTCTGGTCACTCTTTTGCCGTAAGTAGGTTGCTCAGGCTGCACTCAGGGGCGCTGAGGACACTGGCTCTCCCTGCACCTCCTCAGCTTAACCTGTCTGCACCCATGGCTAGATCTGTCTGCATCTAGGAGTAAAGCTCCTGTGATGTTGGTGCACACGTCCATTCAAAAGTTGAGAACAAATGCCTGGCCTTTGCCTCCCCTGGATGCTTCCAGTTCTCTGCTGGGACGGTTCTCCCTTCTCTGTGGCCCCCACTGGGCCCTCTGCAGGTCAGTGGCAGGGGAGCTCGGGTGCCAGGCAGGCAGAACCCCCTTTAACTCTGGTGATTGTTCAGATCACACCACACTCTGCTTGACCTTCTTTCACTTTTGGACCATGCCTTGCTTCTAAGTTTTTTTCATAGCTTCTGGTGCTTTTTTTTTTTTTTTTCTTAGATGGAGTCTCTCTATTGCCCAGGCTGGAGTGCAATGGCACAGTCTCAGCTCACTGCAACCTCCGCCTCCTGGGTTAAAGCGATTCTCCTGCCTCAGCCTCCCAAGTAGCTGGGATTATAGGTGCCCGCCACCAAGCACTGCTAATTTAGTAGAGATGGGGTTTCACTATGTTGGCCAGGCTGGTCTCTAATGCCTGACCTCAGGTGACCCATCCACCTCAGCCTCCCAAAGTGCTGGGATTACAGGCATGAGCCACCACTCCCAGCCGTTTCTAGTGCTGTTTAATTGTTATTGTTATATTGTCCCAGCTGACTTTTTGCATTCTGTCTTTGTTACATCCCCCAGGGGTTTTCAAGATTTCTGTAGCTTTTCTAGGGACTCTCTAAAAGCCCCCGCATTCTCTGAAAGTTCTCTACATCCTCTAAAAACTCTGCCTCTGTCCTCTGTCCCTTCCTGGGGCCTGTCCTGAGACCGTAGCTGCCCTCCTGGAACTACGGTTACCTGGGTCTCTGGATTGGAGCCATGGTTACCTCATCCCATGTCTTGTTTCCTGATTTTCCCTCTCACTTTGCTGGAATCTATTAACAACTGCTTTCTAAGGAAGGGAGCCTTAGGGTTACTGTTTTCATCCTGTGTCTAAAAAAGGGTTCATTGTGCCCTCACCTTTTCTGCCAGCTGCCCTCACCAGGCACTGTAGAGCCACAGAAACACTCCTGCCCGGAACCTCGCGGCGTCCTGTGTCACCTCCCAGGATCTGGGTGGCCGACGTCTGGCCGTGCTGCTTGTATCTTTATGAGGGATGGGTTCTTTGGTCCAAAAGAATTATTTTTTCCTTCAACTCCAGCAAGTTTTCTTGTGTTGCTTTTTGGATAAATTTTCCTGCTTCCGTTTTGTTTGATCTTTGTTTTTGAAACTCTTGTTGGTCAGTTGTTAGATTGTTCCCTGTAAGGTTTATCGTTATTTCGCTAATGGTCCTGTCTATATTCTGAGGCATTTTCTTGTTTTTAATCTTCCCATCTCTCTATTCAGCTGGTTGTTTTGGCGCTGGGCATGAAGTTTGTAAGAGGATTTTCCTGTTCTCCGATATTTTGTTTTTTATGGCAGCCTGTTTTGGAGGCTTTCCTTTTTTCTTCAATCTCCCTAGAATACCAACTGGACATTTTTCTCTCTCTTTTAAGAGTGATTGAGGCCGGGTGCGGTGGCTCACGCCTGTAATCCCAGCACTTTGGGAGGCCGAGGCAGACGGATCATCTGAGGTCAGGAGTTGGAGACCAGCCTGACCAACATGGAGAAACCCCATCTTTACTAAAAACACAAAATTAGCTGGGCATGGTGGGGCATGCTTGTAATCCCAGCTACTTGGGAGACTGAGGCAGGAGAATCACTTGAACCTGGGAGGTGGAGGGTGCGGTAAGTGGAGATTGCACCACTGCACTCCAGCCTGGGCAAGAAGAGTGAAACTCAGTCAAAAAAAAAAAAAAAAACCAAAAAAAAAAAAAAAACAGTGATTGGAAGAGATCTCATTACTAAATTACATCTATTTCTTTCAGATAGTTCCCCTTTCTCTTCAGGCCTCTCTTCATAGTGGTGACCCTGGGAACCTGCCCAGATTTGGGGCTGAGATACACAAACTATCTGGGGCTCTGGTTTTGGGGACAGGCAGGTCAGAAATCCCTGCAGGTGCTGCTGGCCATGATTCCAGGGCATTTCAGAATTCTGAGGTCTGTGTTCTGGGAGAGCCAGCCTGCTCCTGGGCCTTGCTAGCCTGTTACTTCCTAACCCAGTGCTTGGCAAGACCGTCCGACTTTGGCCTTGAGACCATGCCTGGGTCCGGACTCTGCTGTGCACCAGGGTGGGGTGGGAGTGAGGATAAAGAGAATGACCTTTTAGAGCACAAACCTGAGCTCCTCCTCCCAGGTTAAACCTCTGCAGGTCCCCTGGGGGGTGGCCAAGCCTGACTCCCTGTACCTCTCTGTTTCTGCTGCAGTAGTGCAGGCTTTCTACATCAAGACGGGAGCTTCTTCTAGCAGTGAAAGAAAAACAAAATAAACAAGCAAAATGCCTCTTTAACCCTCCCTTCCTTTCCAAGACTTTGCCTGTTGCTGCTCCTTTTTACTGCAAAACTCCGAGAAGCAGCTCTCCTGCCACTGTCCACTCCTCCCAGCCACTCCCTCAGGCTCAGCCCCACCTCCCCATGGAGCCTGTCTCTCCAGGGCCCCCTTGTGGCAGGGTGGTCTCTCTCTGGCCACTCTCCTCTCAGTGCTCTGCCTACCTTCATGATCCCCCGGGCTGCCTCCTCTCCTGGCCTCTGTGTCTTCCTGGCCTGGGAGTGTTGGGGGCCCAAGGCTGTGTCCTGCTCCTCTTCTCTCCCCCCTCTCTAGGGTCTCCTTCAAGCCCATGATTTTAAGAGGCAAGGACGCACTGAAACCACCAGAGTCTGTCCCCAGCCTGGAGCTGTCCCCTGAGCCCCAGAGCCAGCATCTAACTTGGATGTCTCCGGGCGTCTATGACATCACCTGCCCTCCTCCGACCCTTCCCTAACTCAGCAGCGTGCAGGCTCCTTACAGCGGCTCAGGAGGGTCCTGGGAGCTGCTCTGGATGAACGTCTCTCTTTCTCTGTGTGTGAATATGTCTCTGTGTCTCTCTCTGTGCCTCCATCTCTGTCTCTGTCTTTTTCTCTCTTGTACTTTACATTTGCCTCCAACCCATCAGCAAATCCTAGTAGCCTCTTTGTTGAGGCTGAGTCCAGAACTCCCTCCCTCTGCCTTCACTGTCACCATCTGATCCAAGTCACTACCACCACTCCCCTGGGCTGCAGTGGAACCTAACGAGGCCACTGCTTCCTCACTGCTCTGTGCAGGGACTTCTACTGCGTCTCTCACACTCTCTGGCACCCCTGCTCACATGTCTGCCTGCATGCCCCGGGCCTGGGCGAGGCAGGGACCACCTCTTGCTCACTGGCACCCAGCTCCTAGGTCGATGCACCCAGGGCAGGGGCACAGGCGACGCTTACTCCATGAGAGGCTGCCGCACCCTTACTTCCAGGAGGGCAGAAGAGCTGGCTGCCTCCCCCACACCACTCTTTCTTGCTGCAAGACCCCCATCCTGTTCAGGTATCAGGATCGACAATGTCCTCAGGGAAGCTGAGCCCCCAGGCAGAAGGGGGCTTCATGATTGGTTCACATCAATCAATAATCCTGTTTCTCTGTCAGGAACCCCTGTAGTGGTGGGCGTGTCACTCAGTTCTGATTGATGAGGCCTGAGGGGAAGTTGGCTGGGGGCTTCTGGGAAAACGTTCTGTCTCCTCATAAAACAACCGAGCTTCACAGGAAGGAGCTCTTTCTGCCACGGCCTGCCTTTCTTCCTGTTTCCTGTGATGGCGGCCCTGACCCAAGAGCCTAGAGTCACTCACTTCCAGTTTTCTTGACAAAACCCAAAAAATATTCTAAATGGTGACTGTTACTCTTCTGTCTCTTGTACCCAATATACCCTGAGTGTGCTGCCCCTCACGCCCGCTCCAGGCTGAGCTGGAAAGAAGAAGGGGCTCATGGTCTCTTTTAAATTCCAACCCTGCCCTTGCTGGGGGTGTTGGGAAGCTGTAGGCACAACAGGAAACTCTCTGCTGGGCGTGGGGGTGAGGTTGCCTTGCCGTGGGCACATGGGAAGAGTGTTTTGAACCTTTCTCCCCAGGAGAGCCGGGGAGAGGCAGGAGAGAAGAGGCTCTGCCGCCGTGGTCCGTCTGAGAGACTTCAGGCCACGAGTGTGCGGGGGCTGCAGGATGGACCTCCCCAGGCCTGAGGGAAAGCCTGCTGCATGGAGGCCTGTCGGGGTTGGGGTATGCACCTGTCTGTGTGTGTAGGTCAAGGGAAGGGGCTGATGTTTCATTCATGGGCAAGCGATGATTATGGGTTAGCTGCAAGTCAGAAATGAGAGAAAGAATTCAGTGGGAGGGGGTGGTCAGGGGTAGAGGGGCCAAGCACTGAGAAAGCCCCTTGAGTTTCCCAGAAATATCAAGGAGGCATTGTATCGTCAATTGTACTTGGCATGGGTGCAGACAGTCTCCAGAAGGAAGTGCCAGGGAACCCCGAGCTGATGTGGTGTCACTCCTGGACCCTCCTTCTGTTCCATCAAAGTGCTTTCAGCTGGACATCATGTGGCAGGCAGAACAATGCCCCTAGAGATACCCACACTCCAATTCCGGAAACCTGTGAATATCTTACTTTCAGGTGGACTTTCACAGTTGCGATTAAGTTAAGGCCCTCACAATGGAGAGAGCATCCTGAATTATCCAAGTGGGTTCAATCTAATCACACAAGTCCTTAAACAAGTGGAAGTGGAAGACAGAAGAGGAGGGTCAGAGAGATGCAACCTGTAAAGGACTCAGTTTGCTGAAGATGGAGGAGGCGCCATGAGCCAAGGGTGGGGCAGCCTCTGGAAGCTTGACAACCACCAAGAAAATGGGGACCTCCATCCTACCACCACAAAGAAATGGATTCTGCCCTGGAGGGTACAGAACCAACCCTGCCAATGCCTTGATTTAGGTCCAGTGGGACAAGACCACTTCAACTTTGTGTTTTTTTTTAAGCCACTGAAGTCGTTGCAGGAGTGTACAATAAAGGGTTAATTCTGCAGGGGTGAGTTGCCCAAACCCTGGCCTTTCCAGAAGTAAGCAGAGCTGGCCCTTTCCTGGCTCCCGAGGGGTAACTTCTGAGCCTGGGAATGTCTGCTTGAGAAGAGGGTCTTTGTATATCTTTGCAGATGTGAGGCTGCGGGCCACACAGAATCCCTGCTAACAGTGTGATTTGTGGCGATCTGAGCCTTCCAGGGCTTTCCAGTTCTTCCATAGCTGAGTGCTGCAGGCTGGGCTTCAACAGCAGAAGCTTACTTCCTTACAGTTCTGGAGGCCGGAGGCCTAAGATAGAGGTGTGAGCAGGGTGGTTTCTCCTGAGGGCTCTCTCCTCGGCCTGGAGGTGGCTGCCTCTCGTTGCGTCTTCACGTGGCCTTCCTTCTGTGTCTCTGTCCTCACCTCTTCTTCTCGTAAGGACACAGCATACTGGATTAGGGCCTGCCCCCATGACCCGTTTTACCTTCATCACCTCTTTAAAGTCCCTCTCTCCACACACAGTCCCATTCTGAGACACTGGAGTTAGGGCTTCAGCATGGGGATTTGGGGGATGGGTACAATTCAGCCCACAATGATGACGAAGGCCTGTTTTTGTTTGCCTGGGATCCTGAGCCGTGCTGAATATTGTTTGGTCTTTGGGGCTTGGGCACAGTAGCGGAGGTCAGTCATAGGGATTCCCAGTGCCTATGTGACTGACCCCACTGAAACCCTGGATGGGCACACTTCACACACGCAGTCACACATGGCAGCTGGAGAACCCAGCACTGCCCATGGAATTCCGTGGGAGGCGACACCCGCAGACTGGACCTGGCCTTTTCTGGACCCTGCCTATGCACCCTTTTCTTTTGCTGATCTACATCTCTGTCCTTTCGCTGTAATACACCAGAGCTGTGGGTGTTACCAGCTTTTCGGAGTTCTGCCAGTCCTTCTGGAAAGACATTGACTGAAAGAGTTAGTGGGGACCCCCAGTACAGGGAGTAATGATAAATAAATGCATACAGCAAAGAAAACCAAACCTACGGGACCCAAGCTGCCATGGGAAAACTGGTCATGGATTAGAGTGCTATGTTTCCCAGTGCATGTGGGCCTGTGCCTTCCCTGGCATGCGCAGAGGCAGCACTGAAGAAGGCGTCCAGCATTGCGACAGATATGGTGGTGGTTTCCTGACTGGTGGGAAGTGCTTTGCCACACTCCTGGGACGAGCTAATTTTTGCTCTGTTTTTCTTTTAAGAAAATATGTTCTTTTGAAAAAAGAAAACAACCCCATCAAAAAGTGGGCAAAGGATATGAACAGATACTTCTCAAAAGAAGACATGTACGCAGCCAACAGACACATGAATAAAAGCTCATCATCAATGGTCATCAGAGAAATGCAAATCAAAACCACAATAAGATACCATCTCACGCTAGTTAGAATGGCAATCATTAAAAAGTCATGAAACAACAGATGCTGGCAAGGCTGTGGAGAAATAGGAACGCTTTTACACCGTTGGTGGGAGTGCAAATTAGTTCAACCATTGTGGAAGACAGTGTGGCGATTCCTCAAGGATTTGGAACTAGAAATACCACTTGACCCAGCAATCCTATTACTGGGGATATACCCAAAGGATTAAAAATCATGCTACTATAAAGACACACACACGTATGTTTATTGCGGCACTATTCACAATAGCAAAGACTTGGAACCAACCCAAATGTCCATCTATGATAGACTGGATTAAGAAAATGTGGCACATATACACCATGGAATACTATGCAGCCATAAAAAAGGATGAGTTCATTTCCTTTGCAGGGACATGGATGAAACTGGAAACCATCATTCTCAGCAGACTAACACAGGAACAGAAAACCAAACACCACATGTTCTCACTTGTAAGGGAGTTGAACAATGAGAACACATGGACACAGGGAGGGGAACATCACACCCCGGGGTGTATCGGGGAGTGGGGGGCTGGTGGAGGGATAGCATTAGGAGAAACACCTAATGTAAATGACAAGTTGATGGGTGCAGCAAACCAACATGGCACATGTATACCTATGTATCAAACCTGCACGTTGTGCACATGTTCCCTAGAACTTAAAGTATAATAATAATAATAATAAAAGAAAATATGTTGTTTAAAAGTCTTAAAACCAACTCTGTGAGGAGGGCCCAGTGCCCCTGTTCCTGTGGAGCCTCAAAGCTCAGTGGGCACTGGCATAATTATTGCCCAGGTTGTCCTGCCTCATCGAGGGACCCTGGAGTTGCCATCCTGCTGCCTGCTGCCTCTTAGCAGTTCCTGGAAGCAGTGGCTCCTCTCACTAATTTCTGGGTCAGATCTGGTCAGGGTGAACCATGTGTGAGCGGAGATGCTTCTTTGCGATGAGCTCATGTGCGACAGAAGATGCCACGTGGGAGATGACCTGGTACTGCTGTCCTGCTGCCCCTTGGCCTTGTGCCATTCCCAACATCTGGCCTTCCCGCACCAGGCCTTTTGCTACCCTGGCCTTTTCTTTCCTTCCTTCTCCTAATTGGTGTGTGTGGCCCCCTTTGCTCTGTTGCTCCCAAGAACTGTGGCTCTGACTCATTGCTGATGGCAAGGGTCTGGGGCTTTCCAGGTATCATGCAAATAGGATATGAAAACAAGTCAAAGTGAACACCTACAAACCAAGGTGATAACTGCAGAAGAAATAGGATAACGCTGATATGGTTTGGATCTGTGTCCCCACCCAAATCTCATGTCAAATGGTAATCCCCAATGTTGGGGGAGGGACCTGGTGAGAGGCGATTGGATCATGGGGGCAAATTTCCCCCTTGCTGTTCTCACGATAGTGAGTGAGTTCTCACCAGATCTGGTTGTTTGAAAGTTTGTGGCACTTCTCCCTTCGCTCTCCTGTTCCACTGTGGTAAGACAATCTGGCTTCCCGTTTGCTTTCCATTATGATTGTAAGTTTCTTGAGGCCCCCCAACTGTACTTGCTGTACAACCTGCAGAACTGTGAATCAATTAAACCTCTTTTCTTCGTAAATTACCCAATCAGGTAGTTATTTACAGCAGTGTGAGAATGGACTAATACAATCACTTTGTGGATACTGTATGTGGGTAAAGAGACAACAGGAAGGTACCGGACCTCAAGAAGTTTCTGGCCTTGTGAGCTGCAGCCACGCAGGGTACATGCATGAAGGGAGTGCACCATATGAGGGTCTGGTTTACTTCGTCCCACTAATCACAAAGGCGGCGAGGGGGACAGTGCAGAGGGCCTCAGTGCTGGGTGAAGGCAGAGCCTGCACCGATAGGGCTGAGGTGGAATTTGGCTAGGGTTCGTTATCAGCCAGACGAGATCACCAATAGCAGCCTCCAAGCTAAGGGTTGCAGATACTGGGGAAATGGATGGAAGCAATTTGCACCCTCTCTGCACAGGGTGTGTGCTGAGCCCTGCCACATCCCACACCTGAGCTGTTCTGGGCTTCCTGCTGAGGGAGAGCACTCACCCTGGCATCAATGGAAGGCTGGGGGACCGAGTGTCACTCTGTGAGCACAGGGGAGTGGCCATGCCCTGGCCACCCCTCCCTTCCTTGCCCAGCATGCACTGTCTAGATGCTGCTCCCAGTGTGGCCATGCTGGGCTGACTCCCTAAAAGATGCTGGGCTTCGTGGTGCTCTGAGACTGGGGTGGGGAGACAAGCCTGTCATATGTCAGGCATGGGAGAAGTGATGGCCCAAATTCAGAGAGGAAAGGCGGGGACAATTTGAGATGGGGGCAGGAGCTGGTGAATGTGCCTTTCTCTTGGAGCCTCCTTGCCTTGTTCTGCCGCCTTTTATATTGTGGGGATTGGGTGGTAGGACTGTGCTCATGGCTTCTTGGAGAGCCCCCCTCACCGGGGTGGGAGCCCTCCAGCTGGAGGGAGTAACATTCTGGGAGTGTCCAGGGACTGTGCTGGGGCCCTTACTCGACTGGCCCAATTCAATTCCCACAGGATCACTTGAGGGAGGTCCACAGGCTCATTTGAACAACCAGGGAGCTCAGACAGTTACTCTGCTACAAATAGCAAGAAGTGGAGTTGGGGTTACTGTGCTACAGATAGCAGGAAGTGGAGTTGGGGTTACTCTGCTACAGAGAGCAGGAAGTGGAGTTGGGGTTACTCTGCTACAGAGAGCAGGAAGTGGAGTTGGGGTTACCGTGCTACAGAGAGCAGGAAGTGGAGTTGGGGTTACCGTGCTACAGAGAGCAGGAAGTGGAGTTGGGGTTACCGTGCTACAGAGAGCAGGAAGTGGAGTTGGGGTTACCGTGCTACAGAGAGCAGGAAGTGGAGTTGGGGTTACCGTGCTACAGAGAGCAGGAAGTGGAGTTGGGGTTACTCTGCTACAGAGAGCAGGAAGTGGAGTTGGGGTTACCGTGCTACAGAGAGCAGGAAGTGGAGTTGGGGTTACCGTGCTACAGAGAGCAGGAAGTGGAGTTGGGGTTACCGTGCTACAGAGAGCAGGAAGTGGAGTTGGGGTTACCGTGCTACAGAGAGCAGGAAGTGGAGTTGGGGTTACCGTGCTACAGAGAGCAGGAAGTGGAGTTGGGGTTACCGTGCTACAGAGAGCAGGAAGTGGAGTTGGGGTTAATCTGCTACAGATAGCAGGAAGTGGAGTTGGGGTTACCGTGCTACAGATAGCAGGAAGTGGAGTTGGGGTTACTCTGCTACAGGTAGCAGGAAGTGGAGTTGGGGTTACTCTGCTACAGATAGCGGAAGTGGAGTTGGGGTTACTCTGCTACAGATAGCAGGAAGTGGAGTTGGGGTTACTCTGCTACAGGTAGCAGGAAGTGGAGTTGGGGTTACTCTGCTACAGATAGCGGAAGTGGAGTTGGGGTTACTCTGCTACAGATAGCAGGAAGTGGAGTTGGGGTTGCTCTGCTACAGATAGCAGGAAGTGGAGTTGGGATTACTCTGCTACTGATAGCGGAAGTGGAGTTGGGGTTACTGTGCTACAGATAGCAGGAAGTGGAGTTGGGGTTACTCTGCTACAGATAGCAGGAAGTGGAGTTGGGGTTACTGTGCTACAGATAGCAGGAAGTGGAGTTGGGGTTCCAACCAGGACTCCAGAGCCTTCGTTTGCACTTGTAATGCTACCTGTGGGAAACAGCTTTCCCCAGATGTCAAGGACACCCAGTGCCCACGAAGGTTGGGATCTGGGAGAACACCCCTGCATCTCTGAGCACTGCCTGCCCCTGACAGTCCTACCCTGATGCCCAGGGCCTGTGGCCGGGTCCTCCCTACACAGTTCGTTGGCATGGGGTCATTTCCATTCTGTGTGGAGCCGAAGCTCCTGTCTGTGTGCCTGCTTTGATTTGTAAGTTTGTCCCCTCCAAACCTCGTGTTGACATTCGATCCCAATATTAGAGCTGTGACCTGATGGGAGGTGTTTGGTTCATGGAGGTGGACCCGTCATGAATAGATGAATGTCCCCTCTCAGGTTTGGGGCAAGTGAGTTCTTGCTCTGTTGCCTTCCACTGAGAGCTGGCTGTTGAAAAGAACCTGGCACCTCCCGTCTCTCTTGCTTCCTCTCTCGCCACGTGATCACTACACACACCCGTTCCCCTTCACCTTCTGCCAGGAGTGGAAGCAGCCTGAGGCCCTCCCCAAATGCAGATGCTCAGTCTCAAACTTGCCAGCCATCAGAATCATGAGCCAAATAAATATTTGTTCTTTACAAATTACTCTGGCTCAAGTATTCCTTTATAGCAACACAAAATGGACTTAGTGCCTCACCAAGTACAACCCCCAATACCACAGCCCCAAGCCCTCAGGATGTTCCAGGCCCACAGGAAGACAGCTGTACACTTAAACCCCAGCAGCCTGGCCGAGTCCCCCACTTCTTGGGTCCACTGCTCTCTGGGAGGCTGTGTCCCAGCATCCTTAATTTTGTTGCCTGGACCAAATTTGTGCTAGACCCTCTGTCTTTGCTGGATCCTAGCCTGATATCTGCTGCCCAAGGCCTCACTGTCCTGCACCATGGTCCTCCCTGGAGCCCATTTCTGGGCCTGGCTCTTGAGGGCAGTGAATCTGCTGGGTGTGGCCAGTCTTCTGCCTTCAATTTCTCCCCCTGGATTCTAACTTTGTGGAGGGAGCCACAGGACCCACCTTGCATGACAGTACCCCAGGTGCACAGGGCAGTCAGCAGGGCCAATGTGTGGCCACATGCATGTGCACATGCACACAGACACATGCACACACACACAAATGCCCATACAATGCACATACGTGCAACACAATGCACACATACACACAAGGACACACATATATGCACACACATACATGCACACACACAAGTGCACGTGTGTACACAAGCACACACACATACAGATAATATACATTTGCACACACACCAATTTTGTTTTTCTCTTAGGGGACATATTCGTCATTCAGCATTCTCTCTCTGTTCTTTTTTTTTCTTTTGAGATGGAGTCTCTGTCACCCAGGCTGGAGTGCAGTGGCGCGATCTCGGCTCCCTGCAACCTTCGCCTCCTGGGTTCAAGCAATTCTCCTGCCTCAGCCTCCCGAGTAGCTAAGATTACAGGCACCTACCACCACATCCAGCTAATTTTTGTGTTTTTAGTAGAGATGGGGTTTCACCATGTTGACCAGGCTAGTCTGGAACTCCTGACCTCAGGTGATCAGTCTGTCTTGGCCTCCCACAGTGCTGGGATTACAGGCGTGAGCCACCACACCCGGCCTCTCTCTGTTTCAACCCCTCCAAATAAGACTAAATTCCAGACCCATCACCTCCCTGCTCTGGACACACCCCAGCTTGTCACCATCAGCCTCACAGTGGGGTGCACCAGGTGAGCCCTGCTCTGTGAGATCCGGGCTGTGTGGGAAGGCTGTGGCAGGGAATGTGGGAGCGTGTCCTGGCCAGAAGAAGTCAGGGTCGGAGGGAGTGGAAACTACAACTGCTCCCAGGAACATGGGCTGGTGGCTGTCCTCGGACAGAGGGATGGCCTGTGCCACTCTGTTCTCAGGGCCCCTCAGTTCTGCTGAGGAAACCCCTTCCAGCTGTGGTCTGCCTGGAGGAAGCTGGGCTGACCCAAGGTCCTGGCAAATCCCGTCCTGGGCTCAGTGTTTTCCTCCTTCCCTGACTTCTGTTTCTCCGTAAGAGAAGGGAGAAAGACCACTGAGCCTGGCAGGCCTGCACAGTGCCGCCATAGAAACACCTTCTCTACCCTCAGCAAGGAGGCAGGACCACCCCTCCGTTGGGGAAACTGAGGCCTGGGGCAGGCAGGATGACACAGCCAGGATTTGAGTGGTGGTTGCTGCCCCTGACTGTCCCAGCGCTATTCCCGTCTCCACACATGCTGCTATTCCCTCTGGGTCCTGGAAGTGGGGGTGGGACCTGCTGTAGGGCTGAATGCTTTCCCAGAGAGAGAGCTGCCTGCCTCGGGCAAGCCGAGACTTGCCCCCTCCCACTCAGTACACTTGTTTAGCTACTGAGCAGCCTTCCTTGAGGGGCAGGGGCCATAATGCCATGTCTGCCTGGGCCTGACAACCTTCTGCCCCACCTCCGAGCTGCAGGGCATGGGCCACGGGGGCTCTGGGCTCAAGTCCCTATCCTGCCTCTGTCCTGGAGGGCACAGGCAGGGCCCTGAACGTTTGTGTTCCCCCAAAATTCATGTGTTGAAACCTAATGTCGGCTGGGCACAGTGATTCATGCCTGTAATCCCAGCACTTTAAGAGGCCAAGGCAGGTGGATCACTTGAGGTCAGGAGTTCGAGACCAGCCTGGCCAACCCGGTGAAACCACATCTCTAATAAAAATACAAAAACCAGCTGTGTATGGTGGTGGGCGCTTGTGATCCCAGTTACTTGGGGGGCTGAGGCAGGAGTGAACCTGGGAGGGAGAGTTTGCTGTGAGCTGAGGTTGTGCCACTGCACTCCAGCCTGGGCAACACAGCAAGACTGCATCTCAAAAATAAATACGTAAGAAACCTGATCCCACTGTGAGGGCAGGAGGTGGGGCCTTTGGGAAGTGATTGTGTCATGAGGGTGGTGCCTTTGTAAATGGGATCAGTGCCCTTGTAAAAGAGATCCCAAAGAGACTCCCTCACCCCTGCTGCCATGTGAGGAAATGGCAAGACGACTGTCTGTGAACCAGGAAGTGGTCCTTACAGACTGGAATCTGCCAGGACCTGGGTCTCAAACTTCCAGCCTGTACAACCATGAGAAAGGAAGCTCTGTAGTTCACTGACTTCCCCGTCTATGGCATTCTGTTCTGGCAGCTTAGATGGACTGGGACATGGCTGGCCTGCCCTACGGATCCCAATCTTGGAGTTGGGACCTGATGAGAGGCGTTTGGTCATGGAGGTGGATCCATCTCCTCTCCCTGCCTCTTCTCTCTTCCTCAGAATGGGCTCTTTGGTCCACTCCTCTACCATGCCTGGGCTCCTGGCCATGTGGCTGCAGGCCAGAGTCCCCAGTGTTCTGGCCCCTGGAAACCTCTGGTCATCCTTCCCTGTTCTTTCTTAGCTGCAGTCCTTGCCTCTGAACCTGGGCCCATCATCTGCACTGCCCCCTCACTGAGAGGCTCATGACCCCTGACAGCGATTCCTTACCCAGTATTAGGTCCTGGCCCTGTCCATGGTCTTTGTGTCTGTGTGATCTACCTGTAATCTGGACTGGATCCTGTATTCTTCTAGTTTCCTTCGACATTTGCCTATTACTTTCCAAATGACCATTTCCAATTTTCCTCATCCTCCTGGCTTGGAATTGCCACTGTTTTCCCGAAGCCCGGCAAGCTGAAGCCGGACTACTTGATAGACGCTTCAGAGAAGCCACCTCAACAGCTCATGCGTGGAAAACCTTTGTGACCTCCAAGCTGCAACCAGGAAGAGCTGTCACTTGCCTGCTCCAGCTGAAGGAGCTTCAGGCCCAGCATCTAGAAATCTTGACCGGCTTATTGCCTTCTGGACTCAGAAACTGAGTTTATATTTGTTCCAACCATTACTCTTTGTTTTCGTTTCATTTTCGTAGAAACTAAATTCCGCTCATTACTACCAAGTCCCAGCTGATGATTCATTTGTCCTTGATAAACAAAAGGTGGCCCAGCAAGAAAATGGAATTACATTACGCAAAGGAAAGAAGAATGTCTTTTTTTTCCCCTTGAACGTCAGAGCGGACTGAGAAAGTTTCCCTGCTTGGCCAAATGTGAGTCTGGTCCAGCTCCTGAACTTCCTTCTAGGCCCGTCTGTGCATGCCCTGGTAAATTCCAGTTTCAGCAAGAACCCTGCTAGGTCAGGTTAGCAAGAAACCTTTACCCCAATAACTCATCACCTTCCATATCTGATCCTCCACCGACCCCCAGGGGAGGTCTGACCATTCTGACCTGTCTTCGCCAGAAATCCTGTGGAGTCGGTTTAGCCTAAAGTCTCCTTACCCCTCATGGGTCCTCTTTGTTATTTTCCATCCACTGGCCCCTACCCTATGCCTCGGTTATAAACTCCCTCTTGTCCACACTGTGTTTGGAGTTGAACCCACCTCTCTCCCTGGCGGCAAGCACCTGTTGCCCGTACCTATCGCAGTGGTCATGAGTGAGGTCTTCCTCGCCATCCCTAGCATGTGTCGCTGAATAATTTCTTGTTTATTGCCTCCATCAGTTGTGCTCTGGATTGTGTGGGCCAGGACCGTACACAGGACACTGTGGGAACGGCCTGTCCCTGCTCTGTGGTGTCTGGGTTTCTCTGGGAAGAGGTGAAGTCTAGTGCTGAAGCCGTCTGAAGGCTGGTTGCTTGTGGGCCTGGTGGTTGATGCAAGCTGTCAGCCGGGAGCTCCTCAACCTCTGCTGGTGACCTCTGTGTGTGACCTCTCCACGTGGTTGGCCTGGGTTCCTCACAGCACAGTGCTGATTTCAAGAGAGCCAGGCAGAAGTGGTGTCGTCCTCATGACCTGGCCTGGAAGTCACACAGTGCCAGTTCCCTGCAGTCACAGACCTTCCCGGATTCAAGGTAAAGGCACACAGGCCCTGTCTTCCTGTCAGAGGAGGGCCAAGTCATACTGGGAGAAGGGACCTGGGATGGGAGAGATTGTGGTGCCATTAACAAGAATATGATGGGCCACAGTGCCCATGCGTGAACAACGATACCAGTCATTCAACAACGATACCATCCAAGGTCCTGGTGGATGCCAGACTTCCACTAGCCACTGGGGACACAGACCCTGGGCCAGGCGTCTACGGGGCTGAGCATAAACAGGGCGGAGCAAGCCCAGGTGTGGGCAGACTTCTTCTCCCCTCCCCCACTCTCAAACCCCACCTGTTCTAAAAGACTTTGGTTGGAAGGCTTTAGAATTCCTGAAATGAGAGGTTCTAGCCAGAGGTTCTAGCATCCCCCCATCCCCGCTGGTTTGCCAGTCATCAGACCAGGGGACCTTGAAGGACAGGGCCGGGTGTCAACTTGTACAGACTCACTGGCCTCTCCCACAGGGCAGGCGTGAGAAACCACGGAGGATCGGTGCGCTCTCTCTCTCTCTCCCTCTCCCTCCCTCTCTCTCCCTCTCCCTCCCTCTCTCACTCTCTCTGTCTCCCTCTCTCTCTCACTCACGCATTCTTTCTACACGCGTCCATCAGGCTCAGGCACTTTCTTGTTCTGTGCCAGCTGCCGCGTAGGCCATGGAAGTAAACAGTGAATGAGACCAGGTCCTGCCTTGACTGCAGCCTAGAGGTCGTAAGTCAGGTCCTCAGCTCGCTGAAGCTGCCGTCCGCTTATGCCCTGCCCAGCTCTGTGCTAATCTGTCATGGAGCTCAGTGTGTCTTTGGGGGAAGCAGAGTGGGCCTAGGGTGGGGGGAGGCACCTGGAAGTTGTGGGGCCCCGGTCCCTGGGGCTGGAGAGCCAGAACGAGCCTCTGCGCCCCACCCTCGGCTGTGGGCAGCCTCCTTGACCCCATCTGGCTGAGACACAACCACAGGGATGAGATAAGGCAGCACCACTGCCCGCCAGGCTTCTCAGCCACATGTGTACCCGGAGCCCCTTTAGGAGTTCGGTGAAGCCTATGTACGCTTCTCAGAATAATGGCTTTCAGTGCATCCAGGAAATCCATTAGGAATAGGGAAGAAGCCAATTCTAGTGAGATGCAGCCATCAAAACGTTTACAAGGCACATTTGGGAGTGAGTAGTGTGTGGGTCTCTCCATTAACAGGGGCCGCGGTGATGGGCCTGGGGAGACTTTGCATTGTCTGGAGACCCGTGATGGGTATGAGACTGCCTGTGATTTCGTGGGTCCTGATGCTCCTAACGTGGCTTCTGCTCATCTCCATCATGGCAGGAAGTGCTGAGGCCCTGCAGCCGCCCAAGCCCCTGGGTAGGGGATCCCCCATTCTGCAAGCCCCTCACTTCATCCCCAGCCTGGACAGGAGAGGAGGCCTGAGTTGCTTCCCAGAGGCTGATTTTCCTCATGCTCTGAGCAGACACTCCTCAGATTACACTGACATTTGGGGTTTGGGTTTCAGCCACATTTTCAAATTTTTCTCTTCATTTGCACCGAAACCTGAGCAGCCTCTGTGGTCTGATTGCATCATTCATCACTGTGGGTTCTGCGCCTGCATGCTCAGATGGGAAATCTCTGCTTTGTTTCTTCTTCTCTTTGGCTTTTTCACTCTTTGCCTCTGACAAAAGGTTAGACAAGTCCTTGCTCTGCTCTGTGTCTATGCAGGCTCTCCCAAGGCACCAGTTCCCCTCCTTCCCACCCCATCCCGGCACATCCAGCCCCTCCCTGTCCCTTTTCCCTGTTTCCAATCTCCTCAGTGCAGCCAGCAGGGGCTTAGTCCATTTGTATTCCCACTGCGGCCTGAGGTGGGGGGGTGCACACGTGCACACACACACACACACACACACAGCATACCCACACCATACACACGCACGTACACCATCCACACATCCACATGCAGTCAGAACAGTCTCTGCATGGAGCCTCCCGGGGCAGTGGCTGGACGTTCACGGTCGCAGCTGCATATCCGCGTAACTGAAAGAGCTGCCTAGGGGTTTTGCCCTGAACAGAGGGGCAGCTGCCCGTCTCTGGAGGTTCATTCCAGTCTCCTTGCTGAAGGAAGAAGGTCCTGGTGACTTTCAAAAGTCACCTCTTCATTCCCGTGGTAGCCAGGATCCCGATGGCAGAGGTGGATATCCTGGGGCTGGCTGAGACAAGGCAGAGAAGATGAACGGATTTCAGACAAGACCTGCTTTTTGTCCCTCTGCTCTTTGGTGACAAAGAACTGGAGCCCAGCATGGGTCTGAGGTGTGTCCTCTGATGTCTTTGTACAGGAGAACAAGGAATGAACCCCAGGTGGGGCTCTGTCCCTTGGGGGATCTTGGTCTTGTCATCACAGACAGCCCTGCCCTAGAACTATCGTTGGCTGGCACTTGGGCCTGACGACTTGAATCCAGGTTATGGAGCTCAGAACGGGTGCAGCCAGGTCATCAGGTACCTGGCGTGTGTGTTCCAGTTTGGGGCTGATCTGGAACTTATTTGCATGGAAGGAAGGGCAGGGAGGGAGCAGGAAGATGAAAGCGGCGTTTTACTGCCTCTGCAACAGGCCTCCAGCCTGGGTCTGACCTGGACCCAAGTCAGGCACCAGCCACCCTTGCAGACCTGTCCTTCCAAGACATCTGAGACCTAAGCACCCAGGCAAATGTGGAGACACCTCTCAAGGCAGTATTTTAGGACAACGACAGCAAAGCACGTATCATGATCTGTTCACATTACTTTCTCCTGCCCCAGCAATTTAGTTCTCAAAGGGGTCCTTGTGGGGAGGTGCCAGCAAGAGACCCAGCATCCATGCCAGGGGGACACCAGCTGTGCCCTGGGTCCTCTGCCAAGGGGGAGGGCCATACCACCTTCTGGGGCTGGGGCTGGAATCATCTGGAGGCCACCAGGAGAAGCTGGAAAAGACCCAGCCTTCCCATGACTGGTGTTTCACATGGCTGCACTCGGGTCTCCACGGCCAGTGTCCAGCCAAACAAGCAGAACCCACCACTTTATATGAGCAAGGCTCCAAAGTCACATCTGCTACATTCTGTCAATTGCAGATGAGTCGCAGCCCCACTCCTTCCAAGATACAAGGGAAGGGCCATCGTATCTTGCTCTCCATGCAGGGGTGTCTAGGAGACACTGTTGAGGAGCAAGTGGGGTGGGGGACAGTGTCACGGCCATCGTTGGGAGATGCACCATCCACCCCTCTGCTCACAATGCCCTCCCTACTGTCATGCATTGCATCAGTGATTCCCTTCTCCCGCTCGGAAAATCGACAGCCCTGATAAAATCCAACTCTCCATCTGCTCTGTGCCTCTCCCAAAGCAGCTAAAAGCACTGGAGGAAGCACACGCCCCTGGCCAGTCTCACTCTCCAATCCTGTTCTTTCCTGTAGCACTCCGCTCTGTTCCCCAGTGGTGATCCTCCAGGCTAACCCCCTGCAGGCTGGTCTCCCTGAGCAGAGGGGCCTCCCAGAGCTCCATGTGAATCAGCTGGGGGCTACATTAAGGCCTCCTTCTGGCAGAGGTGTGGATGGTGGGGATGGTGGGTCAGGACGCCGCCTTCCTCCCCTGACAGATAGCTGCCCGGCTGGGTCTGGTCTTCACCCTAGCAGCAACACCCTGCTGCTGCTTACATCTTGGAGAGCCTCCCTGCCCCGTCACTGTTCCAGGAAGCTGGCCTCCTGCTGCTTGGCTGTTCTCCTCTGCCTAGTGGGAATCCCCTTATCTCCCCCTTGCACACTGGCCTTTCATGTCCTTCATGTGCAGAGGTGGTGGCACCTGGGCCTGTGTGGCAGCTAATCCTGTACCTTCCACTCTTTCATTTCGCCAGTGAAAACCTCCTCTCCTTTGAACATCCACTCTGCTAACCAGGAGCCCTCTGGAGCCGACTTAGTAGTGTGTGGAGAGCTTGCAGCGGCTGCCCCTGAGGTGCAGGCTCCTGGTTAGGGTCCTTCCAGTGCCACGTCCACTCCAAGGGTTTGAGTGAGGGCAACTTCTCGCGCACACCTCAATTATGCTGTCTCTTCTCAAATGCATTAAAGAAAATTTCAGGCAATAGAAGATCCCAGTGCCACATGGTGGTTCCATTTTCCCTCCAGGTTCTGAGAGATGCTCCTGGGAGATAGCCTGTGTGCATGGGTTGTTCTTTTCCTACCTGTGCACACAGCAGGCCCCCATAGTGAGCCTTGTAACTTGGCTCCTGAGCCCTCTGGCTGGGCTGTGTCACAGACCTGACTCAAGGGGCCTGGTCCTGATGCCTCTCTCTGAGTTCCCCATGGGAAGGAGGGAGAGGAGGAGGATGGGAGGAGGGGGTCATAGGCAGTTCCTGTACTCCCCGGGCAAAAATCATTTCTTTCCGAGAATCACTGGTCTCTTCTTCTGAAACTGACCCAACCAGCCCTTCTGGCTGACTTCATGGATAAACAGGGATACAGGGAGGGGGCACATCACACATCGTGTGACATTTTCCATGCGAGGGAGGCTGAGGACCACACCCCTATCATAATGCCCCAGTGGATCTGTCTGAAAAATTAGGGGGTTGGGCAGGGCTGCCTCCCTGCTCTGACATTCTGAACATATGGTGGGTGTGACAGCTGTGTGGGTGTGGGGAGATCTGTGTGTGTTGGGAAACGGGCTGCAAAGCTGAGAAAGCAAGCGCAGCTCTGAGAGTGGAAAGTAAAGTCTGGGAGGGGCATGCCTCCCTTCTGCTCTTTGGCCTATTGAGCAGCTCCCCTTTCCTCTGGGAATCAGTTCACCTTCCACTTTTCCAGGGAATACGTTTATCACTCTAATGGGGTATCCCAAGATCTGCCTGGTCCATTTGACACAGTGATTTACCGTGATGGGAACTATTTGCTGTCGGCTTCTGTGCGACGGGTACCTGAGTGCCACAGATGCGTGCAGAGACGAGTGAGAAGGGATACCCTCCTCTCACAGTCCACACTCATCAAGACCCCCCTCCTTAGCCCAGACTGATTGTGCTGTAGCAGAGACACTGATGGTATAATTCCAACCTGTGCCTTCACCTTTAGAGCCTTGATTTAGTGACACCCATGCAGATATGACAAATGGCTGGTGTGTAATTTTGGTTAGCAGAATATATGTTCCCATAATCCGATATATTTCTTAACCTCATACAATTTAATAGAGGCCAGTGTGAATTTGCCTGAGACCTCATACACCATAATTCAGCCTGTGTTTTACAGCTGAACTTGGAAAACGAGCTAATGTCACATCAGAGCCACAGATCTTCAAGCATTATCTGTGTCAAGGAGTTAGAAATCAAACAGCCTGCTCTTTTGGGTGTGGGAGGATTAGGCAGAGCTGCTCATTAGACCTTACTGAGCATTGTTAGTCCTTAAATGTGTGAAGAGGACATGGCCGTTGAGACAATGGCTAGAATCATAGCTCGCCCCTTGCGCTCCCACTCAGTGAGGACACTCATCCCCTTGACTCCTACGTCAGTTTGCTTACGGATCAGCCATAACCTCTCCCAAGGGCAGAGACTGAAAGCTCCTCCACAGGCTGTGAGGTTCTTGGGGGCAGGTTGGTCTGTTCATCTTTGTTTCCAAACCCCGGGTGTCTGGCAAGTAGGAATGGAGTGCTGAGCCCTGGATACCCTGGGAAGCCTTGCTGCTTACCAGGCACTGCCAGCCCTGGAGCAGAAGCATCCGGTGCGAGTGGTCTGATGGCCAGAATCGCAAAGCAGGGCTGGTTTGCACGACCATGGCAGGTGGCTGCCTTGGCCAAAGCCGAGGAGGAAGCAGCCCTCATGTGGCCCAATCTCCTGTCACCATCTCTAGGTGCTTGGTAAGAGGAGAGGGGCTGCCTGGTGCTATGAAGCTGTATCTTTCTTTCCTTCCTTCCTTCCTTCCTTCCTTCCTTCCTTCCTTCCTTCCTTCCTTCCTTCCTTCCTTCCTTCCCTCCTTCCCTCCCTCCCTCCCTCCCTCCCTCCCTCCCTCCTTCCTTCCCTCCCTCCCTCCCTACCTTCTTCCTTCCCTCCCTCCCTCCCTCCCTCCTTCCTTCCTTCCTTCCCTCTTTCCTTTGGAGATTTCCTCTTCTTGCTTAAGCTGGAATGCAATGGCACAATTTTGGTTCACTGCAGCCTCCACCTCCTGAGTTCAAGCAATTTTCCCGCCTTAGCCTACTGAGTAGCTGGGATTACAGGCACCTGCCACCACTCTTGGCTAATTGTTGTATTTTTAGTAGAGAAGGGGTTTCACCATGTTGGCCAGGCTGGTCTCGAACTCCTGACCTCAGGTGATTCGCCTACCTCAGCCTCACAAAGTGCTGGGATTACAGGCGTGAGCCACCGCGCCCAGCCTTGGCTGGATTCTTTCTAGAGGGGTCTCTTTACTTCACCTAAAACATTTCCTTAGCACATCTTCTTTGCCCGCTTTTTTTTTTTTTTTTTTCATCCTGCCCAGTTCGATAGGAAGATTTTCCAGAGGCATCGGGTCTAATTCTTTGATTTGGATTGTGACAATAGCTAGCACATGGCTGGCAGTTTCTAGATGTTTAATAAATAATACTAATTATCCTAATAACAGGCCTTCTGCTTGCCGCCAGCTCTGCCCTCCTCCCTCCCACGCGCTGCCGGCACATTCTGAGGCTCCTTCCACCCCCTTCGCTTTCCTTCTTCACAACTCAGTGGCCACGATCTGAACTGATTCAGACCCTGCTCAGCCTTCTGATGTGTTCCACCTCCCTCCGGGGTCTTTACAACCACCATGAACAGAAACAGCTCCCTTTCTTCCAGGATTTGTGATTCATGCTGGGTTTTCTGTAGCATTTGTAGGTGACCACAGGGATCCCAGCACAGCTTACAGGATGACCTAGAAGAAGAGCTGAGCTCATTTACTGGGGAGCTGGGATGAGTGTTTTCTGGTATGTTCAGCACAAGTGCCATCTCTGAACACCAAGCAGGCAGGAGCCCATGGAGATGAGCAGGGCCTGTCCCTGTCTCTAGGGGGCCACTGGCAGGGCAGGTAAAGCCAGCAATTAACCACAGTCCTACCACCTAGATCTGAAAAAGATACCATAAAGGGTGTGTAATTAGCAAGGTATTCGTTGATGCTACCAAAGGGCTGATGCTCCTTAGAAATAGTGTCTTCTTATTTCTCTCCTGAGGAGACACTCTCTTCCTGGATGGAGCAATGAGAGGCCAGTGGCCAGGGTTAGTTGAGCTAGCCTTTGATTTCAAATTGTTAGGAACTTGAATAGGTAAAGTTTTAATGGAAATAAGTGTAAGACTTCCAAAAATGTGACTGTTATTTGAGATATAATGCAGCTTTTGCAAATTATAGAAACTTTTCCATATGAGCAATGCTTCTGGTATTAATTTTAAAATGCCTATGAAAGGCTATATGTGATGGTTTGCTTTATGTCTTGACTGGGCCATGGGGTGCTCAGATATTTGGTGAAACATTATTCTGGGTGCTTCTGTGAAGGTGTTTTGGATGAGACGAGCATTTAAGTAGGTAGACTGGGTGAAGCAGACTGTTCTCCAAAACGTAATGGCCTCCCCAATCAGGTGAAGGCCTGAACAGAAGAGAAGGCTCACTCTCTCCAGAGGAAGAGGGAATTCTCGTGCCTGATGCCCTTCAAACAGGGACGTTAGCTTTTTTCCTGCTTGATAACCTTTTATTTTATTTTATTTTATTTTATTTTTGAGACGGAGTCTCGCTCAGCTGCCCTGACTGGAGTGCAGTGGCATAATCTCGGCTCACTGCAACCACCGTCTGCTGGGTTCACGCCATTCTCCCATGTCAGCCTCCCAAGTAGTCGGGATGACAATCACCTGCCATCACACCTGGCTAATTTTGTATTTTAGTAGAGATGGGCTTTTACCATGTTGGCCAGGCTGGTCTTGAACTCCTGACCTTAGGTGATACGCCCACCTTGGCCTCCCAGAGTGCTGGGATTACAGACTTGAGCTACTGTGCATGGCTGATAAAGGCTCTTTCTGTTTCACAGCAGCTTCCAATCTTCAGATTTAAACTGAGACATCGGCTTTGTGCATTTTGGACTTGGCCTGCCTGCATACTTGTGCAAGCCAATTCCTTATACATTCCTATCTATCCAGCTATCTATCCATTTATCCATCATCTGTCATCTATCCTATTGGTTCTTTTCTCTGGAATCCTAACATGGTGTAATATAATGGAAAGAGCTTTGGACTCAAATGAGACCTTCAGTTCCTCTGTTCAGCACATGAGATCCTTAGGCAAGTCATTGAACCTCTTGGAGAATTTGTATCACCTGGAAAACGGGGGACCGATCTTACAGGGTCGTCATAGGGATTGGTGCTCAGATAAACGTTAGTGGAATCCATTAATCACCACACACGGCTGGCACAGGGCAGGCATGAAGGAGGGGAGAAGGCCTTCTCATCATCCAGTGTCTTCTATGTTCCAAGCCCTGTGGTAAGTGTCAGAAATATAGGGAGTAAGGAAACCTAGACCTGCCCTTACGGAGGGCACAGACCTCTCCCTCCGTGGCTTCCTCTCTACCTCCCGCAGAGGCAACCCCACACACATACTGCATGCTCACTGTGTGCAGGGGACGGTGCCTTGCTCCTCTATTGGGAGACACCTCTGGGTCATCCAATGCCCTTGTTAGCCACTGGCCATGCCCGTCTGCCTCATGTTTCACCTGTCTTGGGAGATGGCTGGTGATTGGTCTACTCCTGGGGAGACAGAAGGAAAACCTGCTCCTGAACCCCCACAGGCTGTTCACCAGGCCTGTCCCCCACCCAGCAGCAGCTCCTGAACCCCCAGATGCCGTCCACCAGGCCCATCCCTCATCCAGCAACAGCTCCTGAACCCCCAGATGCTGTCCACTGGGCCTATCCCCCCCACCCAGCAGCAGCTCCTGAACCCCCAGATGCCATCCACTGGGCCTGTCCCCCCCACCCAGCAACAGCTCCTGAACCCCCAGATGGCATCCAGCAGGCCCGTCCCCCACCCAGCAGCAACTCCTGAACCCCCAGATGCCGTCCACCGGGCCCGTCCTCCACCCAGCAACAGCTCCTGAACCCCCAGATGCCATCCACTGGGCCTGTCCCCCCCACCCAGCAACAGCTCCTGAACCCCCAGATGGCATCCAGCAGGCCCGTCCCCCACCCAGCAGCAACTCCTGAACCCCCAGATGCCGTCCACCGGGCCTGTCCCCCCACCCAGCAGCAGCTCCTGAACCCCCAGATGCCATCCACCAGGCCCGTCCCCCACCCAGCAACATCACTGCGGGTGGGTTCCTCAGGAAGCAGAGTGGAGCAGGCCTCTCTGTGCACCACACCGCAAGCCTGAGCACCTCATTCTCATGTGTAAAATGATCCGTGGTCTTGTCATTTCCAGGGACAAAACCAGAATGCTAAGCAAGGCTTGTGAGTCTGTGGGGACCGAGCCTGGTGGCTCCTGCGGCCTGTCACGGTTCTGCCTCTCCATACATGGACTTCCCATGGATGCAGCACCCCTGCTCCCCCACTTCACTAAAACCCAAACTTCATTTCTTAATGTAGCGTTCTGTAAGGTCTCACACCCACAAAAGGGTAGACCCCGTGTTTGTGTAGGTTCTGCATCATAATCATGAAATACTCCTGCACCTGCTACCAGCTCCAGAGCCACAGCCAGGCCGCTGCTTCACAGTCGCCTCCACTCCTTGTGCACCCTCAGCTCTCTGACCCTGTCTTTTGGCAAACTCCCACCCAGGATATGCACCTCTCCACAGGCTGGGCTCTGTGCTCCTGCAAGAATAGGGCCCACAAGGCCCACAGCTGCATGGGCAGCCCCCAGGGCAGCCTGGCCTGTGCGCCTATTTTCCTGCATGGGTGCCCACGCTGCAGTCTACTTCCTTGCTATCTCTGCGTTCCTCAAACCACTCTCCCTGTCAGAGGAGCGCCCAGAGCAGCCTGCACCGCACCTTCCACCCTCCTACAATGCCATCTGCCTGCACCCCTGCTCCTCCTGCACCGAGGGCTGTGCCTTCTCTGCTCCTTTCCATGTCTGTCCCCATCACCTCCCGCCAGTGCCAGGACCTTCTCTGGCATTGCTCCCCTCTTTCTGCACCATCACGTTCTCCTGCTCTCCTTGAAAGCAAGCCAGCCAGCAAGAGAGCAAACAGACAAAGCCACCTTCTTGCGTGCTCTTCCCAGGCCTGCTCTCTTACGCACATCTTTGCTCCCCTTTGCAGCAACACTTCGGAGCAGCTCTGGCCCTTGCTGCTGTCTCCAGCTTCCCTCTCTCATTCCTTCTTAAGCCTGTTCCATCAGGAATCCGGCCCCACCACTCCCCCAAACCTGCTGGGATTGCAGTCACCTCCAATCCAGAGGTGATGGCCTCCCTGCTGCACCCGAAGGCTCCTGGGCGCTGAAATAACTTCGTTACCTGATTGGGAGCTCTTGGCCCTCTAGTTCCTGTCCATCGGTGAGTCGCCTCCCGCTGCACTAACACCATTTATCTTAATTATTCTGACTTGGACATCTGGTCTCTGGAAGGTCAGCTCGCAGTGCCCCCAGCCCCCGGTGTTGCTTTGGCTCCCTAGGGGCGTCTCCATTTCCACTTAAGAATAACCCCGTGGAGTCCCACAGACATCATTGTTGGGATTGAAATGATGTGGAATCCTTAGATCAATTTGGATGAAACTGGGAGTTTTGTGCTGGGGACTCTTTCAGACCATCTGGGACTGCTGTTTTTCTCTATGAAAAGATTTTAAACTGATGTTTTCATTTTCTTTTTTAGTGATCCAGGGTTTCTCTTTCGGTGTCTATTTAATTAGCTTTATTTTTCTGAGGATTTGTACATTGTTCATTTGCTTTACTATTTTGAAAATTTCTGCTGTATCTGCCATTCCGCCCCATTATCAATCCTCCTCGTTTTAAATGCTTGATTATACTTGCCGGAAATTTGGCTATTTTACTTGTTCTTTCTAAGAAACAACTTTTGGCTTTTAAAAAATTGTGTGCTCTGTTTTATATTTATTTTCTACTGCATTAATTTCTGCACTTATTGCTCTTATTTCCTTTCTTCCTCTTAGAGTATATTTTTGCTATTTTTCTAACCTCTTTGGTTGGATGTTTGGCTCATTGAATTTGTAGCTATTTTTATTATTATTTTATACAAATGGTAACATACCACGTGTCTCCTGCTTCGACTTGCTTATTTTTAGAAGTCAGTTATTGATGTACAACTTGCAAACAGTAAAATTTATCCCTGCAGCGTGCTCACTTCACTGAGTTTTGAACAAATATCAGCAGCCGGGTAAACACGACCTCACGCAAGATCTAGAACATTTACATCACCCAAAAAGTTTCCTCCTCATCGTTTTGCAGTCAATGCCCTGTTTCCACCCTACCCCTGGCAATCATTGATCTGATTTTTTTCCCTGAACTTGGCCTTTTCCAGAGTGTCGTATAAGTGTAAACTTATATATTGTTTTGTGTTTGTTTCATTTCATTTACAATAACGTCTATGAGATTCATCCACGTCATTGCATGTATTCCTAGTTCATTCCTTTACACTGCTGAGTAGAATTCCATTGTTTGCCTATACCACACACATTTTTGGTTTTATCGTTTGATGGACATTTGAGTTGTTCTCACTTTTTGGTTGTTATGAGTAAGCTGATATTCATGTGAACATATGCTTTTTTCTTTTGAGTGAATCCACAGGAGAGGCATTGCTGAGTTGCATGGTAAGTGTGTGCTATACTTTGTAAGTAGCTGCTAAGCTCTTTTCTAAAGCGGATGCACCATTTTGCACTCCCACCAGCAATGGGTGAGAGTTTCAGTTGCTCCACATTCTTGCCAGTATTTGGTGTGGTCACTGTAGTTTTAGCAATTCTGGGGGTGTGTAATTTTAGCAATACTTCATTATAATTTTAATTTTCTTTCCTTAATGACTAATAGTATTGTGCATTTGTATGCATTTACCATTCACATATAGTTTTTGGTGAAATGTCCAAAATCTTTTGTCTATTTTCCATATTGAATTGTTTGTCTTCTTTTTATAAAGTTATAAATGTTCTTTCGATATTCTGGGAAGGTCCTTTATCAGATAGATGTTTTGAAAATGCTTTTTTTTCCAGCTGGGCGCAGTGGTTCACCCTGTAATCCCAGAACTTTGGGAGGCTGAGGTGGGTGGATCACCTGAGGTCAGGAGTTTGTGACCACCCTGACCAACATGGTGAAACCCCGTCTCTACTAAAAATACAAAAATTAGCTGTGCATGGTGGCAGGTGCCGGTAATCCCAGCTACTTGGGAGGTTGAGGCAGGAGAATGGCTTGAACCCTGGAGGTGAAGGTTGTGGTGAGTCGAGATCGTGCCGCTGCACTGCACTCCGGTCTGGGCAACAGAGTGAGATCCTATCTCAAAAAAAGAAAATGTGTTTTTCCAAGTCTGTGGCTTGACTTTCCATTTCTTAAAACAGTGTTTTTCAAAAAACAGAAGCTTTTGATTTTGAGGAAGTCCAATTTATCAATTTTTTTTTCTTTTGTAGTTTTGTGCTTTTTTTTTTGTCCTATTGAAAACCTGTCTGCCTAATCCAAGCACACACGTTTCTCTCCTGTCTTTTATGAGGTTTAGGCTTTGGTTTTACATTTAGGCTTATGCTGTATTTCAGTTAGTTTTTTTTGTTTTTTGTTTTTGGGATAAGGTACAGGGTAAAGATTGTGGTGCATTTTAAAATAAGGATGTCCTAAGGTTTCTGACTCTTTGTTGGAAAGAGTGAAATTTCCTGTTGAATTGCTTGGCATGTTGTTGAAAATTAATTAATCGTATATGTGTGAGTCTATCTCCGAACTCTCAATTCAATTATATTCTATCAATCTCTATGTCTCTCCTTATTCTAATACCACACTATTTTGATTACTGTAGCTTTTTATTTACTATTTACGTCTGGTGTGAGATTCCTCCCACTTTCTTCTTTTTTTTCTTCCAAATTATTTTGGCTATTCTGACATTTTTTGTTTTTCAATCTAAGTTTTAGAACCACACCTGTTAATTTACTTCTCGAAAGTCTATAGAAATTCTTAATGGGTTTGCGCTGAATTTATAGATCATTTTGGGAAGAACTGCCATCTTAACAACGTCAAGCCTTCCCACCCATGTGTTCAATACTTCCCCACACATTTAGACCTTTTAACATTTCTCCCAACAATGCTTGGCAACTTTTAGCATACAAATTAGGCACATATTTTGTGAGATCTATTCCTGTTTGATTTCTTTTAATGCTATGGTAAACTGTATTTTAGAAAATGTATATTTTGATTTCCAATTGCGTGTTGCTAGTTTGTAGACATCCGGGTGAATCGTCCCTCCACGGCGGTTGCCTCCTCACCTCGTCGGCCTCCAAAGACAGTCTCTCTGGGGTTCTTTGCAGTGGTGGACAGGAGTCCAGCTCTTGTTCCTTGGAGTGGGGGGCAGGAGCAGTGATTAAAACACTCTTCTGGTGTCAGTGTGTGTTAGCACTTTAAAAAGTCTTTCAATATTCTCACTCGAAAGGCTTTGATGAGGCCCTGCCTGCCATGGTGAGTTGAGAAGGACATGCCAGCCCCGAGGCATTCCCCCTCCCTGCCTAGCCCCTCCCTGCCCTGGATTGGTCACAGCCCCGCCTCCCACTTTGGGTCCTAGTAATTCAGAGCAGAAAGTGCCAGCGGAGAAGTAAAGCAACAGCAAAGGCAGCACTGGCCAATCCTGGGCTCAGGCCTGAAAGTGGAGCGCTTTCTTTCTCTCTTTCTCCCTTCCTTCCTTCCCTCCTTCCCTCCTTCCTTTTCTTTCTTCTTTCTTTCTTTTTTTCTTTCTTTCTTTCTTTCTTTCTTTCTTTCTTTCTTTCTTTCTTTCTTTCTTTCTTTCTTTCTTTCTTTCTCTCTCTCTCTCTCTCTCTCTCTCTCTTTCTCTTTCCTTCTTCTTGTTCTTTTTCTTCTTTTTCTTTCTTTTTCTTTCTTCTTTTTCTTTTCTTTTTCTTTCTTTTTCTTTTCTTCTTTCTTTTCTTCTTTCTTTCTTTTCTTTCTTCTTTTCCTTTTCTTCTTCTTCGTTTTTTACTTTCTTTTTTTCTTTCTTTTCTTTCTCTCGTTTTCTTTCTTTCTTCTTTCCTTCTTTCTCCTCTTTTTTCTTCTTTCTTTCTTTTTAGATGGAGTCTTGCTCTGTCACCAGGCTGGAGTGCAGTGGTGTGATCTCGGCTCACTGCAACCTCCGCTTTTGGGTTCAAGTGATTCTCCTGCCTCAGCCTCCTGAGTAGCTGGGACTACAGGCACCCGCCACCATGCCCGACTAATTTTTGTATTTTCAGGAGAGACGGGGTTGGGGATCCACCCGCCTTGGCCTCCCAAAGTGCTGGGATTACAGGCATGAGCCACCCTGTGCCTGGCCACGTGGAGAGCTTTCTAAAGCTTCTACAGAGAAGGAGGACATTGGAATGTGGACTAAAATCTGAGTCAAGTTATTTTACTTGGTTTGGGACAAAAGAAAATCCTGTTTTGAGACAGATTTAAAGTGGGCTTATTACAGAGACAGAGGTTTTGCGGTGTTCTGTGTTTTCTAAGATTTGCATGCAAATCCACACTTGGCAGAATAAATACTAGCCCAGAAGAGCCCGTCATCCAAGGCGGATCTCTTTCCTGAGCCTCACTTCCCACCTTTTCCTTTGCCTGTTCTCTGGGTCTCAGAGACACCCTGAATGGAGCTCATCTCCAGGCCATTTGTCCTGGCTGGGATGCTGGCCTGCTGCTGCTCTCCTTGGTGAGGCCAACTCCCTCGATCCTCTCAGGCTCCACTCCACCACTCTCCTCTGGGTGGCACTGGGCCCCTCCTCATGTCCTTACCCCCTGTATCAACACTCCGTTGGAACAGACTGTCCACATGCCTGTCTCCCCTCTTGGAGGAAGGACTGGCTCTCAGGCTCCACTCCACCACTCTCCTCTGGGTGGCACTGGGCCCCTCCTCATGTCGTTACCCCCTGTATCAACACTCCGTTGGAACAGACTGTCCACATGCCTGTCTCCCCTCTTGGAGGAAGGACTGGCCTCCAGGGGTGCCAGTGCCTCTTCAGTGCTGGGCACATGTCAGCTCTGCTGTATGGAAAATAGGACAGTAAAGGGCCAGGAGTGTCAACACTTGGTTGGACAGGATCTCCAGACCCTGACGCCTCCCCACTGCAATCGATTGTTCCTCTGGGCCTCCAGGTGCACACTCTGACAGCATGAGAGTTTTCAGGGACAGCCAGCTCAGGAGAGGCCAGGAGCAAGAGGGTGCTGCCAGGGAATTAATGTAAATGGAGCACAGGATGTGTCACGACAGAAACCAGGAGGACCTGTCCTCTTCCCAGGGCCCCTTACAAGCTCCCAAATTCTCTCGTGGCTGGTCTGTCCGATCCTTGCACAGTCTTGAGGAGTTGCTGGTAGTCCCATTCACAATAGAGAAATTTGAAGTTCAAGTCACACAATTACAAATGAGTTCACTGGAAATAAAACCTACATCCTGGCTGGGTGCGGTGGCTCACGCCTGTAATCCCAGCACTTTGGGAGGCCAAGGCAGGTGGATCACGTGGTCAGGAGATCGAGACCAGCCTGGCCAACATGGTGAAACTCCATCTCTACTAAAAATACAAAAATTACCCAGGCATGGTTGTGTGCACATGTAGTCCCAGCTACTCAAGAGGCTGAGGCAGGAGAATCACTTGAAACAGGAGGCAGAGGTTGCAGTGAGCCGAGATCGTGTCACTACACTCTAGCCTGGGTGACAGAGCGAGACTCCATCTCAAACAAACAAAACAAAACAAAACAAAACAAAACACCCCTACATTCCTGCCTCTTGGTTCAGTGTCCTTCTCAGCAGCAAGCAAGGGCTAGACTAGAGATGGGCACACCGAGGCAGGGAGACAGACACAGGCTGTGATCTAGACGCAGCCTCTGCTGAGTCACTTGGCTGTGTGATCATGGGTGAGTGACTTTGTATGAGTCCCAGTCTCCCCCTCTGCAGAAGGGATGACCTGGTCAGCCTCATGGGCTCACATGGATATTACTTGACACTCAGGCTCCATTTAGGCACATATAGGAGCTCAGTAACATCTGTCATATTCTGGTTGCCATGGTTAAGAAGAGACATTGCCAGGTGGAGTTGTGCTGATGAGTGGTGCCTGGAATGGTGGAAGGTGGTTGGGGTGGACATGCTGGCCTCCTCAGCTGCAGAGAGAAGGTAGAGGGCATAGCAGCTCTTCAAACACACCAAGTGCTGACATTGGGATCAGGGATCAGGTGCACTTTGCAGATATACCTTGTATCCTTCCAAAGTGTAGAACTTGGATCTAGTGGCTCAGGAGCACCCAAAGGGCTGGAGAGGTGGCCTCTGGTAGTGAGGATGCCGCCCACAGATGTTCAAGCTGTGGCTGGAGGAGCATTCACTGGGAATACTGGGGAAGGGGTTTTGGGTTTTGCAGGATGATGGAAACAGCCCCTGGAAGCCTTCCCAGACCGAGCTTTCTTTTCCATTTCTATGCCAGGCTAAATAATGGCCCCAAAGATGTCCACATCCTAGTCTCTGAGAATGCGCTGGTTGCCTGGCAAGGGAAAGTGAAGGTTGCAGATAGAATGAAGCCTACTCATCAGTTGACCTCAAGGTAAGGAGCTGACGTAGGTTATCTCGGGGCCCCGTGTATAATCACAAGCCTCCTTGCAAGTGGAGAGAGAGGCAAGAGCTAAAGGCCGGGTGTTGCAGTGCGAGAGCGACTCCACCAGCCATTGCTGCCTTGAAAGGGGAAGGGCCCCTGGTCTGAGAAATGTGGGTGGCCTCTGGAAGCCGGAAGGGCAGGAAACATTCTCCCCCAGAGCCTCCAGGAAGAAATACGACCCTGCTGATGCCTTCCTTTTAGCCCAGTGAGGGCTGTTTTGGACTTCTCACCTCCTGCACTGTGAGATAATGTATGTGGGCTGGTTAAAGCCACAGAATTCATGGTGATTTGTCACATTTGTCGTAGGAAACAAATGCAGTTTCATTTCCCACAAAGTTATAATAGAATTTTGGTTTTCACGCCTTTAAAACCCACAGCTGAGATGGGCATTTCCAGGTTTTGAGCAAACACAGATGAATGACAGTGTTACAGGAAGTGAAGCCAGGGCCCTGGTGGGGGCTGAGCAAAGCAGCCTTGCCCTGGTGGGTTTGGGCCAGTTCAAAGCACCCTATCGCTAAGCTCTACACACAATTCGGTAAATAGCAAACACAATCCACAGATTGGTTGTGAAGCATGGGATGATGAATAATTCATGAGCCAGCCTGGCAGCTCACAGCAGGGACCCTGGAATGTGGCTCCATTACTGGGAATTGGGACAATAGGGCCTCAGGGCAGGAGGTTTCTTTGTCCTTTAGTCCCACATCTCAGCCCCTGCATGGCCTTTGGGACGTGAAAATTGATTATACAAAATGGCGACATTTTAATCACATCTAACTAAAACAGAGGTAAAAACACCCAAGTCACAAACGCCTACTCCAGGAACTGTCTTGCAAGGCGGGTCCAAAACCGAATGCATGCATGCATGGGCCTGATATGACCCTAAGGTTTCAAGTTTGACTGGTAACGGCTGCCATTCTCCCTCAGGAGTCGCCAGCTCCTGCAGGACACCACCCCCACCAAGGAACGAACTTTCAGAACAGCTGTACAGAAACTTCCTCTCTTCACAACGAAACCCCAGGCTTTCACTTTGTTCTTTGAACACACCTAGGGGCCACCCCAGTTTGCATGTCCCAAGTGGCAATTCTTGTGTACTATTCCCAAACAAACTGTCTTCTTGGAGAGTCATCTCTCTGGATGTTTATTTCATGCTGACATGAACAGTGGCCTGAACACCTGCTCTGCTTGTCTTAGCAAGGGACCTGGGGCAAGTCACTGAGATTCTGGGGCCTCATTTTCCTCCTAGAAAATGAGTGGGGGATAGCTCTTCCTCCAGCCGCGTGTGTGGAGTGCTCGTGTGGAGTACTGCATGAGG
This sequence comes from Rhinopithecus roxellana, assembly GCF_007565055.1. Taxonomy (NCBI): domain Eukaryota; kingdom Metazoa; phylum Chordata; class Mammalia; order Primates; family Cercopithecidae; genus Rhinopithecus; species Rhinopithecus roxellana. The sequence continues at coordinate 120,455,697 of NC_044562.1, forward strand.
CATCTGGAGTGCTCATCAGGGCTGGTCTCACCCAGCAAGGCTGCCGAGGGGTGTGCTGGGATGCCCTCTCCAACAGATCCTGTGAGAGACAGCAGGATTCCATCCGACAGTCAAGCACTGACAGCCAGCGTGGGGGCAACAGATTTGGCTGTGGCTTATCCTCTGCTCTCTGCCCCCTTCCTCCAGGCCTGTGCCTTGGATGTCCAAGCAGGGAGAGGCTTTGTGTCTACTGACTCTATGCCCCATGCTGTTGGATCCACTAGGGGGTTTTCAAGTCCAACCGTGACTCAGTTTAAGTCTTCAAAAACCAAAGGATTCCTTGATAGAACCCGTAATACAGAAAGAGGGAGAGACAGAAAAGAGATATTTTCTCTTTCCAGAAAGTCTTGGACAGCAGGTATAGGTATGAAAAGTCAGCACATCCCATGGCCCCTCAGAGCCATCCTTGCATGTCCATCCACATTTCCTTGCAAATCTTTGATAGGATGCAAGGCTGTGGGTGGCGAGCTTGGGCTCTGAGCCGGTCAGTTTCTCTGTGACCCAGAGATCCCAGTGCAGGGATTCCTGATGCCATGGCCCTGTCCTTCCCTGCTGTGAGCAGGCAAGGTATCTCTCATGCGTAGTCCAGTGGACAGGTCACCTGCACAGCTGGCCATGGACTACAGGCTGCTTCTGCTGACCAGGAAGTGAGGCTGTATGTAAAGCAGAGCTTCCCTGAGATCACAGGCTCCATCTCAGAGTCAGGACCAGTCCAGAGACCTGGGTTTCCGCCAAATGATGGACAGGTTGGCCAGATTTTTGTGCTCTGGGAGCTGGTCCCAGATGTTTCCAGCATCAAGGGTGTTTCTTTTACTTTCCTGGTGAACAAACGCAGCAATGTCATCATACAGAGAATGTCTCTTCTCTCTTTCTCCCTCTTTCTGTATTACAGGTTCTGTCAAAGAGCCTTTGGGTTTTAAAGACTTACACTGAGTCACTGTGGGACTTGAAAACCCCCTAGTGAATGAAACAGCACGGGGCATGGAGTCAGGAGACGTGAGGCCTCTCCCCGAGTGAACATCCACGTCTACAGGTGGCTCTGGGCCAGGCAATTGCTCTCTTTCATCTGCACACAGGGCCAGGAGGGCCTGCCTACCTCATGCACAGAATTGCTGAAGGTCTTGTGCATCTTTGGGGAAATGCCAAGTGCTGGACAAAGATAGACTCAGAGAGCAGAAGGGGAGATAGACCAGTGGGGAATTAGGGCATTTGTGAGGGTGGAGACATGGCTCGTGACAATCTCCCATTACACAAGGCCCACTGAGTGCCCGGGGCTTTGCATACGCTGCCGCCTTTAAATCTTTTACTTTCCTGTGTTTGGGGACACCTTGTTCCCACTTCTCAGATGAGACTCAGAAACAGATGGAGGTTTGCTAAGGACACACAGCAAGTGAATGGCAAAGGTGCGACTTCAAAAACAGGCTTATCTCAAGTCCAGACTCATGCTCATGGCCTCTACCTAACTGTTAGAAATGGAATTGTTTCCACCCCAAATTTCTTTCTTAAGGCCCTAACCTCCAGTGTGACTGTATTTGAAGATGATAGGGTCTTTAAGGGGATGATGAAAGCCAGTGAGATCCTGGCATGGGGTCCTACTCCAACCTGACCTGTGTCCTTGTAAGGAGAGACGGGGCACCAGGGAAGGGTGATGTGAGGACTCAGCTCTAAGACAGCTGTCTACAAGCCGGGGAGAGGTTTTTGCAGGAACCAACACCGCGGATGCCTTGGTCGCGAGCTTGCAGCCTCTTGAGCTGTGAGACATGAAAAACAAATGTCTGTGGTCTGAGCCACTCATTCTGTGACATTCTCTTACAGCAGCCTGAGTAGGCTAAGACACTAATATTCTAGGCTGAAGGGTTGAGGGGTGAGGCTGCATGGGCAGGCAGAGGCTGGACCACGGACCTTCCGATGCCACCTGGACCCAAGGCTTCGGCTCCCTAGAGTGGGCAGAGAGTTGGAGTCCCCAGAGACTTTCTCAAGGCAGATTGACAGGTTCTCCCAAGGCCTGCTGACTGAGAATCTCTGGGGTGAGCCCAGAGGCTGGGGACAATGTCAGATGGTGGCATTTGCATCTGTGTTCCATTGGGAGTGACGTGGCCAGATCTGGTTTCAGAAGAATCATCCAGACCGAGTGAAGGCCTCGCCTAGGGAGTCATGTGGCTAGAGGAGGGGAGGACAATCAAGGGTCCCTGTCTCCAGTCCACCAGGACAGAGACGAAGCCTGAACCGGGAGGGCAGCAGGGGGATTGGTGAGAGGGATGTTCTGAGGCAAAGTCAATAAGCTTGGAGTCAGATTGAGGTGACAATTTCACCTCTGCCACTTAATTCTTGAGTGAGTTTACATAACCCAAATGTCAACATTCTCAATGTAAAATGGAGTGAAAATGTCTCTTGAATGGGGGACCGTCACGAGGTTCACGTGAGGAAAGTGTATTTGCAGGGTGCAGTGTGGTGCTTTGCACTGAGGAGCTGTTGGGTGCATGCTGGCTTAGATCACTGCTCCTGTTAAAATAAACACTTTTATTTGGTGCCATGTGATCCTCTATCAGGTTTTTTTTCATCTTGGGAGAGTGGTCCATGCCCTGGAATGCAGATGACCAATTCAAAGTGCATGCACAGCCACCGTCCACCCTCACCTCCAGGTTGTGCAAACCACTTCAGGCCCCTTTCCTATAGAGCCCAGGCCTGACTTTGCCTGAGAGCATCCCTCTCACCAGTCCCCCTGCTGTCCTCCCAGTTCTGGCCTCGTCTCTGCCCCGGTGGACTGGAGACAGGGACCCTTGATTGTCCTCCCCTCCTCTAGCCTCTTAGTGCAGCATCCTGGAAAACCACTGTTAGTCAGAAGTGGAGACATCTGCCAACCCCAGTACCAGACCTTTCACTAGCCCAGTGTGCTGCTCCCTTGTCTCTGCTCCCAGATCCATCTGGGTCACAGGGAGCAGGAAGCCTGCAAACTAACTTGCCTTCCAGTTTAATCTTGCCAATGGGAAACTCCAGCAGGAGAAGGTGGAGGAAGAGAGAAACCATTTTATTTTCTTCCTGCCTCTTCTGCTGCCTCTTGCGGCTGTAACAGCCTCTTCGGTTCCTCCCTAGGATGACCAATTCCAGCAGCATCTCACTCATGGACTCTGGCTCAGGTGGTCCATGGGAGGGAAGGCCTCTTGCTGATTGCTAATTTGTGGTGATGGTTCCCACAGTCACAGCAGCAGCAGCAGCAGCACGTGCTCCATAGCCTCAGAGGTGCAGTGATCCTGGGCTCTGGGATATGCCATTTTCTCTTCTGCTTCTCCAGCTCCCGGGATGATGACAGCTTCCCACAGTTCATAGTCTCTGCAGAAGCTCAGCTTCCCCTTTCTAATTTTCCAGGCTTCCAACACTTTCGTAACTGGTTCTCCGTATCAAATTCCTACTGTTTGAAATACCTGGTCTCTGTTGTTCTGACAGGGCATGAACGAAGTGACCAGTACAAACCATGGGCAGAGGTTCACATGAGGCCAAGTTTGTCTGTCACTAAGGTCCGAGATTAGGACCAGCAGGTGGCTCAGCTCCCCATGCTCATTCAGAGACCCGAGTTCCTTCCACACTGTTGCTTCCCCACTCCTTCAGCACTGTTCTCATCTGTGTGACCAAGACTGGGTCCTAGCTCCTCCCATGCTCAGGTGTGTAGGAAGAGGACCCAGATCAAGGAACAGCCAAGCCCCAGTTGTAAAGGCTTTGGTCAACAAGTGACCCCACCTCTTCTGCTCCCATTAGGGCGACCAGAGTGCAAGGGGAGCTGAGGTATGTGGTGTAGCTCTCCAGCCACTGCCAAGCTGCAGTCCTGTTGTTAGAGAGGAAGGGAAGATGGTTTTTGGCAGAACCCACTGCCACCTCTGCCACCCGAGCTTTGTGAATGCACACAACTCACTTAAGATACCTTCCTTGTAGGGTTGTGGCAATGGCTGAATGAGAATAGCATAAAATATTCTTATCCCAGTGGTGGTACCAAGGAATCTTCAACTAAGGTCAGTGCTCACTGTCTACACCAGGACTGACCCCCAGTGGGTCACAGTGACTGTGAGTGAACCTGGGCTCCTGGGGAAGGACCCAGAGATGCCTGCATCTGCTGCCTCCTGCTGACAGCCACAAGTTCAACCTTCAATGTGAGCAAGGAGGTGACGTCTCTTTTTGTCTACTTACTCATAAGCCTTGGTTAGCATCTTTGTTGCTTTATAGTTACAGGCTACTTTCAAACTGGCGTTCAGGACAGGCAAATTACACCCTGTAATGGAGCAGATGGTAGGTGAGGACACAGGTTTTCCCCAGCCGTCACTGGTGGCTGAGCCAGGTCCTAAAAAGTGTCATCTGTCATTCCTTTTAAAGGGCTGCAAACTGGGGAAACCTGGTCTCTGGACCGCTCCCAGTAAGTAGTCACGTCCCAGTCCCAGGATGGCTGAGGGTGGTTGCCATGGCAGTGGACTGTGCTCCTTTCTTGCTTTCAAAGGAAGCTAGGGCTGCCCAAGACAACGAGGAAGCCTCCGTCTTGGGAGGTTGGAGGCCTTTGTTCCTCTCCCACTCCTCTTCCCTCATCCCCCCAGAGAATGCACAGGACCTCATTATGCTGTTTCTGTCTTGCATACTATAATTTGGATAACAAAAGCGGCTCAAGATGGATGGAAGCCATCACAGTTCCTGGCACCATGGCCCAAGGATGAACTTGCTTCTCAGGGTCTGATGGGTTATCGCACGAGTAAGCTCACAAAGTCAAGTTTGAGTCTACTCCTGTGGGTAGAATGGTTCTATTTGATTGGTCTTATTTTAGTGACCAACTACCTAACTAACTAATCAGTTAACCAGCGTTCTTTCTCCCTCCTTTTCCACCTCTTCCCCTTCCCTCCCTCCTCCACCCTTTCTCCCTCTCTGCTTTCCCCTTTCTCCTTCTCCACCTCACTTCCCTCCCTCAGTTCACCCTCCCTTCCTCCCTTCCTGCCTCTCTCTCTCCTTCCCTCCCCTCCTCCCTTCCTCCTCCCTGTTTCCTCCTCTCTCTCCTCCCTCTCCATTCTTCTCTCCCTCTCTCCCCTTTCCCTTCTCGCCCCTCCCCTGGCTTCCCCACCCCTTCCAGCTCTGCTCTGGCTGAGGTTATGGAAATACATAAATAACACTTGAGCCTTGATCACCACCTGGAGTTGGAGGAGACACAGCAGGACACATTCACGATAAGAATCTGTAAGTGTTAGGATGGTGTTTCCGTGGCTGCTGCAAGGGCTCAAAGTGGGAAGGACCACACAGAGCTGAGATGGGGTCAGAGGTGCCCTGAGCTGTGCTAAGTCTGCGTGTGTGTGCCTGTCTCTAGGGGGAGCAGGACATGCCCAAGGCACGGGGTTGGGGCAATAGGAGGTTCCAGTCAAGGAGGATATGGGATGAGGCTGGGGAGTGTGGCAGGAGAATAAATCTTGGAACCCCCAAATCACTAGCTAAAGAGAAAAATCAAGCTGGGAACTGCTTAGGGAAAACCTGCCTCCCATGCTATTCAAAGTCATTGCTCTGCTCACTGAGATAAATGCATGTCTGATTGTCTCTTTGGAAAGGCTAATCAGAAACTCAAAAGAATGCTGCTTGTCTCTTATCTACATACAAGGTGGAAGCCCCCTCCGCCTTTCCAATGGAACCAGTGTTCCTCTTACACATGTTGATTGATGTCTCATGTCTCCCTAAAATGTATAAAACCAAGCTGAGCCCTGCCCACGTTGGGCACCTGTTGGCAGGACCTCCTGAGGCCATGTCACAGGCGTGCGTCCTTAACCTTGGCAAAATAAATTTTCTAACTTGACTGAGACCTGTCTCAGGTATTTGGGGTTCACAGGAGTGTGGCAGGTTCCAGCTCCCAGAGAGGGTCAGTGTAAGGCACTTGGGCTGTAGCCTCATGGTACCAGGGAGCCACTGAAGGGTTGTGAGTTGAGGAGGAGAGCTGCAATCAGATCTGGTGGCCATGTAGAAGAGGGACTTGAAGGATTGGACTGGGGGTACAGGGGCCAGTGGGATAGTCTGAATTCTATGGAGAGGATGACAAGGAGGACAGGGGTGGTTGGGGGCCAGCAGGGGCAAACGGTTCCTTGCTCCCTCTACTTATTTGTCCAACAGGAAACAGAGCCTGTCAGGAGCAGTGCCATCTAATCCCTCACCGCCTGAGAGGAGATGAGAGCTGTTATTCCCACTTTAAAGATGAAGAAACTGAGCCTAGCAGAGATTGAGAAAAAACAATCACACAACTAGGGAATGGCAGCATAACAACAAAAATCCAGGTAAGATTTTCCCCCCAAAGTCCATGGGCCACGTGGGAATGGAAATTTCCATGGTCCTGCCTCCCATTCTCAGTAAATGTCCGCTGGAGAGTTGGGGTGAGCAGGCAGATGTGCCCTGCGCTGCCCAGAGCAAGACCACCAAGCCTCATGGCCTCCTGAGCCTGCCTGTCTGGGCCTGCGGTCCACAGCCCGGGTGCAGCTCCCCAGTCTCTCCTGGTCTCCAGCGAACCCACACATCTCATTCTGAGGGCCCCAGCTTTCAACAGTACTTCTGGGAAGTTGTGGGCTAATTCATCAAATTTAGGAATGTCTGGCTTCTTTCATTCTCTTCCCCAGGGATACCAATTCTGGGAATTAAAATGGCCCTGGCTCTAGAAGGCCCCTGAAGATTGAGGCTAATGTGGGAATTTCAGGACTTGGGAGGGAGCTGGTGTGGGTGTGAGGGCGGTGGGTCTTCTCCCTCACTCTCTCCTGCTTTTCCACTCATTGTACTGTGAGATGTGCTTAATGTCATGTTGAATCTTAACCCAGTCCAGGAAGGCAGGTATAATGATCCCCATTTTGCAGATGAGAAAACCAAGGCAGAGAGGGGATGTATAGCTCAGTATCACCAGCTATTAAGCAATGGTGCCAGGATTCAGTCCTACCACAAAGCGTCAGTGGCTGGGGTGATGCTGACCTGTCACCCACTCCTGTGCAGGCAGCACTGCAAGTTCCCATGAGGCTGGTGTCCCAGAGCACCTGCAGTCTGGAATCCATTCCAGCACCTGGTCCTACTCCAGGACATACAACTTTATGTAGGATTTTCTCTGTCAACTCAGATGCCAGCTCTGTGAGATCACAGCCCAGGTCTGCTTCCTCCTTACTACCTCCTTCAGAGCCTACCAAAGTCTGAGCCCTACAGCAGGTGGGGATGAGGACGGCATCCCCCGGAACGGGAACTGCCACCCCATCCCAGAGGGGACAGAATTGGGAGAGTGTAAGTGTCCAAAGAGATCCACAGAATGCACGCCTTGGCTGAGTGACACTGAGCACTGATGGCCTATGATCCCCACCAGGTGGCTCACTGGGTAACTGTTGACCCTGAGGCCCTTGCAACCCCCAATCTGCAGTTCTAGGGCCCATGTTCTGAACATGCATCCGGGGTGAGCACGTCCAGCCCGCCTCAGCATAGTTGAGCGTATGTCCTTTCAGGGAGTAGCGTATTTCCAGAGAAGCTCAACTGCGAAGGCGGTCCTGGAATTTAAACATGTTGAGAGCTGCATGTTATGAAATTAGAGCAGTGTTTCTTTCCCATTCCCATTATCTCCTTTCCATAAATGAATCTGCACGAGAGGCTGCGATTCCTGTCAAAAAAGACTCGGCGCTCATCTCAGTGTCTGGGGCTGCAGTCCAGCCAGCACTGCGAGTTCCCACCCTCCCAGCCTTTTAATAACCTGACTTTCGAAATTTCCTGGTGGACATGGCCTATTAAACCCAATCTACATCCCAGGACAGACCTGGAAATTTGAAAAAGCCTGTCTCTCTCATCATTTTCAAAGAGAGTAATTGACTGAAAAACTTATGTGCTTGAATCAAACCTCTCTTATTCTGCTTCTGGAGACACATCTTTGGAAATTCCCTTTGGCCAGAGACAGGTCTGGTTCCACTGAGAGGAGCCCTTGTCTGTCCCATGCCCATCATGATGCAGAAGGGGGTGGTGCAGAGAAAGAAGGGTGCCAGATCGAGGCAGAAATCCTTCCCTTTTGAGCCCCTCAACCCTGTTCTTAGGCCTGACCACCACTCCTCCATTCTCTATTTCTATAATCTTGCTATTTCAGTATGTTACATAAGTGGAATCATGTGGGATGTCATGTTTTGGGATGAGGTTTTTTTTGCTCAGCATAAATGTGTAAAGATTGACTTGAGTTGTTTCATGTATCCATAGTTTGCCCCTTATTATTGCTAAGTGGTATTCCATGGCATGGAAATACGGTTTTTTTTTTTTTTTTTTTGAGACGGAGTTTTGCTCTGTCACCCAGGCTGGAGTGCAGTGGCACGATCTTGGTTCACTGCAACTCCGTTTCCTGGGTTCAGGTGATTCTCCTGCCTCAGCCTCCCAAGTAGCTCGGACTACAGGCATGTGTTACTATTCCTGGCTACGTTTTTGTATTTTTAGTAGAAACAGGGTTTCACTGTGTTGGCCAGGATGGTGTTGATCTCCTGACCTCGTGATCCTCCTGCCTCGGCCTCCCAAAGTGCTGGGATTACAGGCCTGAGCCACTGTGCCTGGCCTAAGGAGTACCGATTTGTTTAACCCTTTACACACTGAAGGATATCTGGGTTGTTTCCAGGTTTTCTTTTTTTTTTCTTTTAATTATGAATAAAGCTGATAAAACATCTGTGAATGGATTTTTGTGTGAACACAAGTTTTGATTTTTCTAAGTTACGAGCCTAAGTAAGCAGTGGCTGGTTTTTATGATGGCTATATGTTTAGTTTTCAAATTGTCAAATGATTATTAACTCAAATTTCTAGAGTTGCTGTCTTACTTTATTCTCCTACCAGCAATGTATGTGTGCTGGTCTCTCCACACACTCACCAGCATTTGCTGTTATCACTATTTTTTATTTTCATGTAGTGATATCTCACTGTGGTTTAAATGTACATTTTCCCAGTGGTTAGTGATGCTGAACATATTTTCACGTGCTTTTTTGCCATCTCTGGATCCTCTTCAGTGAAATGTTTGTTCAGATCCTTGCCCATATTCTAAATGGTAAGTTTGATTTTTTTTACTGCTGAGTTTTGAGAATTCTTTATATATGTCTGATACTAGTCCTTGTTAGATGTGTGGGTTGCAAATATTTTCTACAAGTACATAACTTGTATTTTCATCCTCTTAATAGACTTTTTCTCAGAGCTAACATTTTTAACTTTAATGAAGTCCAATTTGTCATTTATTTGCAGGTCATACTATGTGAAGATCTCTTTGCCTAGCCCTAGATCCCAAACCCAAATCTTTTCTTTTTTTAATAGTTTGATTTCTTTTTCTTTTTTTTTTTTTTTTGAGATGGAGACTTGCTGTGTCACCCAAGCTAGAGTGCAGTGGCACAATCTTGGCTCCCTGCAACCTCTACCTCCCGGGTTCAAGTGATTCTCCTGCCTCAGCCTCCCGAGTAGCTGGGATTGCAGGCGTGCACCACCATGCCCAGCTAATTTTTGTATTTTTAATAGAGATGGGGTTTCACCATGTTAACCAGGATGGTCTTGAACTCCTGACGTCAAATGATCCTCCTTCCTCAGCCTCCCAAAGTGCTGGGATTACAGGCATGAGCCACTGCGTCTGGCCAGTTTGACAGTTTTATATTTTACATTCAAAAGTCCCTGAGTGAAGTTTTGTTTAAGGTTTGAGGTTTAGGCCAAGGTTTTAGAGTTTTTGTTTTTTTTTTTTTCTGCTTTTGCACATCTAATTGTTCACTGAAAAGGTTTCCTTAATTGAATTGCTTTTTCACCTTTGTGAAAAATCAGTTGGATGTATTTGCCTGGGTCTATTTTTGGGTTCTCTCTTCACCGATCTGTGTGTCTATTCCTCCACCAATACCACATAGTCTTGATTACTGGGGTTATATAATAAGTTTTGAAATCAGATAGATTGATTCCCTTTGCTTCATTCTTCTTTTTCAAAAATGTTTAATGCTTCATGCTCCTTTGCATTTTCATAAACATTTGTCTATAAAAATATGTAAGCATATTGCTGGGGTTTTGACAGAAATTGTATTTTAACTTTATATCAGTTTTAGGAGAATTGACAGCTTTACTATATGACATGTCCAGCATATGAAAATGATGTTTCTCCATTTATTTTGATCTTCTTTCATTTCTTTTATCAACATTTTGTATTTTTCCACATACAACACATGTACTTGTTTTGTTAGATTTGCACCTAAATATTTCATTTTTGGGTGATTTAAAACACTATTATATTTTTAAATTTTGTTATCCAAGAGTTCATTGCTAGAATATAGAAATATACAATCATGAGTTGCAAAATGATGTTTTGGTCAATGGTGGACCGCATATACAATGGTGGTCCTGTAAGATTATAATGGAGCTGAAAAGTTCCTGGTGTCTAGTGATGTTGTAGCCATCATCATGTCAGAGCATTATTCATGTGTTTGTGGTGACACTGATGTAAACAAATCTACTGTACTGCCAGTCTTATAAGTATAGCACATAGAATTATGTATAGTGCATAATACTTGGTAATGATAATAAATGACTATGTTACTGGCTTATGCATTTACTATACTGTGCATTTTATCCTTACTTTAGAGGTTATTTTTTCTATTTATTAAAAAAAAGTTAACTGTAAAACAGCCTCAGGCAGGTCCTTCAGGAGGTATCCAGCAGAAGACATTGTTATCCTAGGAGATGACAGCTCCATGCATGCCATTACCCCTGAAGTTTCGCAGTTGGACAGGATATGGAGGCGGAAGGCAGTGATATTGATGATCCTGACCCTGTGTAGGTCTAGGCTAATGCATGTGTTTGTGACTTAGTTTTTAACAAAAAGTTTAAAAAGTAAAAGAAATAAATACATAAAAATAGAAAAGATATAGATAAGGTTAAGAATGTAAAGAAATAAAATATTTTTGTACAGTGGTATAATGTGTTTGTATTTTAAGCTAAGTATTATTACAAAAGAGTCACAGAGTTAAAAAAAGTTTATAAAGTAAAAAAGAGTGCAGTGAGGTTAACTTATTATTAAGGAAAGAAAAATATTTTAAAATAAATGTAGTGTAGCCTACGTGTACAGTGTTTATAAAGCCTAGAGTAGTGTACAGTAATGTCTTGGGCCTTCACATTCACTCACTCCTCACTGACTCACCCAGAGCAACTTCCAGTCCTGCAAGCTCCATTCATGGTCAGTTCTCTACACAGGAGTATCATTTAAAACATCCTTTATGTTGTATTTTTACTGTACTTTTTCTATGTTTAGATATGTTTAGGTACACAAATACTTATTATTGTGTTACAGTTGTCTGCAGTATTCAGTACAATCATGTTGGGGCAATCAGAGCCAACGCCGGGCCGTGGGGGCTATGAAGTCCGGCGGAGTCAAAGGAATGAGAAAAGACGGGTTAAGAGTACATAAGGTGGGTCCAGGGGGCCAACAGTGCTATGGAGGCTGCAAAGGCCCCGAGCTCTGGGAGCCTACACTGTTAATTGGTGAGCAAACAAGAAGCAGGTGGTGAGGACGTGAGGGTAGAAAGGTAGCAGTGCATCAAGCGTAGCTGTGACGATTTAGCCTTTTCTTTGACGCATATAGAATATGCTCTGCTGCTTGAGATAATGGAAAATATGTTTACGAGACTGGGAGAGCAAGAAGCAAGGAACCAACCAGTCTGCACATTCCAGAAGCTACAAGGGGTTTTATACCCTGAGCTCTAGATTCCATCCAAGGCTACATATTAGATCATATGTAATGTGGTTTCGATTTGTGTCCCCACCCAAATCTCACGTTGAAATGTAATCCCCAATGCTGGAGGTGGGGCTTGGTGGGAGTTGATTGGATCATGAGGGCAATTTCTCATGGTTTAGCACCATTCTCCTAGAGCTGTTCTCCTGATAGACATCTCATGAGATCTGGTTGTTTATCCTCCCTGCCCCTCTCCCTTCTTCCTGCTCTGGCCACTTAAGGCATGCCTGCTTCCCCTTCCCCTTTCACTATGATAGTAAATTTCCTGAGGCCTTGCCAGAAGCAGAAGCTGCTATGCCTCCTGTACAGCCTGCAGAACCATGAGTCAATTAAACCTCTTTTTCTTTTTCTTTTTCTGTTTTTTTGAGATGGAGTTTTGCTCTTGTTGCCCAGGCTGGAGTGCAGTGGCGAGATCTCGGGTCACTGCAAACTCTGTCTCCCAGGTTCAAGCGATTCTCCTGCCTCAGCCTCCTGAGTAGCTGGGATTACAGGTGTACACCATCACATTCAGCTAATTTTTGTATTTTTAGTAGAGACGGAGTTTCACTGTGTTGACCCAGCTGCTCTCGAACTCCTGACCTCAGGTGATCCACCCACCTTGGCCTCCCAAAGGGCTGGGATTACAGGCATGAGCCAGTGCGCTCAGCCAAACCTCTTTTGTTTATAAATGACCTAGTCTCAGATCTTTCTTTATAGCAATGCAATAAGAAACTAATACAATATGTCTCTGAGATTCAGTTTATATATATTTTTTCCTGTCTGTTTTGTCTGTGTTGTTCTGACTGGGTGATTTCTACTGTTCTACCTTCAAGTTCACTGATTCTTTTCTCTGTCCTTTAAATTACGCTATGGAACCAATCCATTGAGTTTTTTAAGTTGGGCATTGTAGTTTTCAGTTCTATAATTTCTTTTTACTTCATCTTTACATCTTTTATCTCTCTGCTACATTTTCTATTTTTTTCATTTGTTTCAAGCATATTTACAATCAAGCATTTATTGAAGGATTTTTATGACCTTCAAATCTTTTTCAGATAATTTAAACATTTGTGTCATCTCAGTGTTGGTGTCTGTTGCTTGTCTCTTTTCATTCAAGTTGAGATTTTACTATTTTTTTTTTTTTTTTTTTTTGAGACGGAGTCTCGCTCTGTCGCCCGGGCTGGAGTGCAGTGGCTGGATCTCAGCTCACTGCAAGCTCCGCCTCCCGGGTTTACGCCATTCTGCTGCCTCAGCCTCCCGAGTAGCTGGGACTACAGGCGCCGCCACCTCGCCCAGCTAGTTTTTTGTATTTTTTAGTAGAGATGGGGTTTCACAGTGTTAGCCAGGATGGTCTCAATCTCCTGACCTCGTGATCCACCCGTCTTGGCCTCCCAAAGTGCTGGGATTACAGGCTTGAGCCACCGTGCCCGGCCGAGATTTTACTATTTTTTTAAACGACAAGTAATTTTCATTTGAAACCTGGAAAATTTTCGTATTATGTTGTGAGACTCCAGATCTTAGTCAAACCTTTTGCTTTTGTTGGCTTCTTCAGACACAACTCCAGCAGGAAATGAAGGAGTGGTGGCACCTTATTATAACACAAAGAGAAGACAAGTCCAGGTTTGCCACTAGCTTCATTTGAGACACCCTAGAGAGGCAGGGGCTCCTCATTACTGATAAGTGGGTGTGACACTTCAGTTCTTCACTAGGCCTCTGTTAATAGCACCCTGTTAATGGCTGGAAGGAGAAGAAGTACCTTGTTGCTGCCTCCCAGGTGGCCTCCACCTTAACCATGTGGGTTGGTCTTTTTTCTGCTAGGCAGTAGTAGCATTCTCCACTTGACCATGCCTGGCAGTACCCCGGAGGAGGAGAAGAGCACCAAGCTCCTGTCAGTAACAGACGGAATTCCAGGCTCTTATGTGATCTCCACTGGCACAGCAGTGGGACCTCCTTACTGCTCAGGGTGATGAGAGTTCCAGCTTCAGACTTGGCCTTCCCTGATACCACTCTTTTTATGGCCTGGGCTGAAGCCTAAGCTCTCCACTGGACCTTGCTAGTGCCAGTAGGGCCATAGCTTTTTCTGTTGTATTTGGCTGGGGTGGGGCACTTATTATCTATGAGTTTTCTGTGTTGCTGGGTAGTCTCCTCTCTGGTCCTTTGGTTAGAGAAGCAGGCACCGATTGGGCCTTTTATTACTCTGTCTCAAAAACTAACTAAATAAAAATGTATGCTTTTTTGTGTGTCTGGTTGCCAGCTATTCCTGCCACAAGTCTACGATATACCATGTAAAAAGAAAACCTAAGAAAAGTGCCACCGTATCTTCTCTGATTTTTACATTTTAAAGGGTTTTAAAATAATGCAAAACAAACCATAGCAAACGACCATGACACCAACAATAACAAAGCGAAAAGCGTGACAGAGACCATATGTGTTTCCAAAAGCCTAAAATCTCCTTTATTGAAAATTTTTATTTGATCCCTGGTTTAGACATAAGTTAACTTTTAGAACAATAGAACAAATATAAATTTTATAACATTTTCTTTCTATCATTTCCAGTGCTTTTCCTTATAAGACCTGGGTATCTGTATCATATTTCCTCTAATTGAAGAACTTCCTTTTTCAGTTATTTTGGGGCAAATGCGCTAGCCATGAATATTCTTTTTTTTTTGTTTAACAAAAATGTTTTTATTTCTCCTTCATTTTTGAAAGATACTTTATTGGATTTAGAATTCTGAGTTGTCATTGTTTTTCTTTCAGTTTTTAAAATCTGCCACTTTATTTTTTTGTTTTTTATTTTTTTTGAGATGGAGTCTTGCTGTGTCGCCCAGGCTGGAATGCAGTGGCGCGGTCTTGACTCACTGCAACCTCTACCTCCTGGGTTCAAGCAATTCTCCCGCCTCAGCCTCCTGAGTAGCTGGGATTACAGGCATGTGCTACCACGCTCAGCTAATTTTTGTACTTTTAGTAGAGACACAGTTTTGCTATGTTGGACAGGCTGGTCCTGAACTCCTGACCTCAGGTGATCTGCCTGCCTTGGGGCTCCCAAAGTATTGGGATTACAGGCGTGAGCCACTGTGCCCAGCCAAAATCTCCCACTTTATTGTCTTCTGACTTGTACAATTTTTAACTAAAAGTCTTATGCAATTTCTATCTTTGTTCCTCTGTATGTAATATGCTTTCTCCCTCTGTGGCTGCCTTTAACATTTTCTTTTTATAATTGACTTTCAACATTTTAAAGATGATATGCATGGATTTGGGGAGATGGTTTAATGCATTTATTCTGTTTGGTGCTTTTGAAGAAGTTGGGTCTGTGGCTTGGTGGCTGTTATTAACTTTGCCCATTATCTTTTCAAATATTTTTGCTGCCTGGTTTTTCTCTCTTCTCCTTCCAAATATACATATGCTGGACTGTTAGATATTATCCTACAGCTTTTGGATACTGTTTTTATTACCACTACTTTTTTGTGTGTATGTTTTAGTTTGCATAATTCATAGTGACTTATCTTCAAGTTACTGATTCTTTTCTCAGCTGTATTGATTCTGTTACTGAATCCAATAAAGCCTCTTTCAACTTTGTTATCATGCTTTTCATTTTTCATGTTCTCATTTGATTATTTCCTGTAATTTTCATATCTCTCTTGAAGCTCTCCATCACATCATGCATACTAGCTAACTTTTCCACTTGAGATTTTAACATGTTAATTATATTTATTTTAAATATTTCATGTAATAGCTTCAACATTTGTGTCATATCAAAATCTGGTCTTGTTGATACTGTTTTTTCCTCTGTGTTTCTTTGTGTGTCTTACATTTTTGTGTGAGAGCCAAATATCTTTAACAGGACAACAGAGACTTACGTAACTACTGTTAATGCTTGGAAATGGATATTCCTCTGTTTTGTTTTTGGCTAAGACTTTAGTGTAATAATTTGAGTAAGTCTAGTGATAAGTTAAACTGTGGTTAGGTTTTGTTATTGTTGTGTTTATGCTCAGTGCAATATGAGTTTCAAATTCTTCTCTGTTATCTTGCTTTTAGGGTAGAGTTCTCACATTAGTGCACACTCAATCTTTAGAAATTCATTAAAATTTGTAAATAAATTCTTCTTTTACAATGTCAATTGTCTGTGGCTGCTCCTTTCCTTGGAGGTGCCTATTTTCCTTAGATTTTGGGTTATTTATCCTGCAATCTCAGCTCTCTGATTTACTCAAGAAATGCTGTGATTTTTGCAGATTATCCAAATTTTTTTGGTTGTAAGATGAGAGCAATGCTCCTTCCAGTTTTTAAATATCTGAATCAGAAGATTTAATTTCTATAAAGCCCATTGTAAGTCTTTGGTCATTTATGGCCTGGTCAATCTCATCCAAATCATGTAGCCTCTATGAGACAGTTTTCTGATCTATTAAAGGTAAATAGAAATACTTACCTCAAAAAGTTGTTATTTAAGATTAAATTAAGGATAAAAAATTATGGATAGCCATAGTGCCTACCATGAAAGAGCACATTTTAATTCTCCCCTGCTTTCTGTCGCCTGAGGAAGTGGATTAAGGATGTTTTACCAATGAGATTTCTTTTAAATGATTTGTGTCAACCAGTCATTACAAACAATGTGACCTCATTTGTCTGTCATTATCAGAGAATGGATATCATCCTCATAGAGTCAGAGATAATTTTTCAGAAAACTGAAGTCTGTCACTAGAGTTGAAAGTCTGCATCTGATGACCTCTGCAGTGTCTCCTTAGCTGTTAGTCCTTAGCTGGAGAGTGCACTGTCTACTGAGACGGCCCTTTCTTTTCACGCAGCTCTGGGGGGTACTGGGATTTCTGTCTTTGGGTTGAAGGCTGTCTTCTCTGGCTCCTGCTGTGTGGTCCCAATGTTAGTTCTTGTAACAGGACTTGCTCATCTGAATCCTCGTTGCCACGGCTTCCTTTATTTATGTGAAGATAGCTCTTACCTACCCTCTGAGTAAGAGGGCGTCTTCTTGTCTGTAGGTGAAATCCATTTGTTGACTTTTCTTCCTGTGGCAGGATGTCCTGGCCCACAGTCACATCCCACTAGGTCTCCTCTGCTCAAGCCGCTCTACGGGTGCAAGTCCATGGACTGAGTCCAGTGCTCCAGGTAAGGGCAATCAGTATTGTGTCTGCCAAGACTGCACCTCCACTGCGCCAGATGCTAACCTTCCAGAAGCCAGTCCAAGTTTGTGCTAACCTTTTGGGAGTCAGTATTTCTGCTGACTGTTCGAATAAAACCCCTAAGTGTCAAATGTGTTGCTGCTAAACTGTACCTTCTTAATGCATTTGGGTTTTAGCCCCAAGGACCACAGATGATGCTCGTTTTTACTGAGTGTGATCCTAGCTGGATTTGGCCTATTTCTCCAGCATGACACAGTCATTTTGGGGTGCTGATTCTTCCCTCCACCATATGCTTCCTACACCGTCTTTACATCCGTGGGGCTGATGAGCTCTGCTGACTCATCTATCCTGTAGCAAAGGTCAGATTTGGAGGAGCCTGGATGGGGCACCTCGGGTTCTTTGGGTTGCTCACTTGCCCACCTTGAGGGTTCCCTGTCTGACGGAGGCTGCCCCTGTCCCCAGCTTCTTGCTGGCCTCCCAGGCTCATGGACACAACCAGCATTTTTGGTTTACGTTCCTGCCATTTTATTCGCCTGAGGTTTTCCTATCAATATTAGCTTTCCTGGTGTTTCCCTGGTTTGCCTCCACTTCCAAAATGGTGGAGGGACTGTCAAAGAGGAGCTGCCACTAAGATACTTCTGAGTTGTCTTCATGGATCTCCAGCTGACTTTTAGTCCTTTGAGTTCACCCATCCCCCAGACTGCCACCTTTGTGTTTTAGAACTCCCCTTTCCTTATCCACAGCTGCCACCCTCCTCTCTTAGTCCTTACGGAACACGAAGTTTAGCCCCAAATCACGTCCAACTTCATCTCCACGTATTTCTTGAAAGCAGGCTCTGCATAACTTTGTACAACTTGTTGATGATTCAAAAGCCAATAGGATGAGGTAAAGGGTCAAAGATGGCACCTGGTGGAGCTCACCAGAAACCCCCAAGGCCAACTTCATGAGGCGTCCATTTCAACTTGGCTGCTCAGAGCACATCACAGCGCTCTAAGGTCTCCAGACTGGCTTTAGGCTTTCTTTCCACTCCTTCACTCCTGCAAACCATTTTCCTTGAATGATAAAAGTAAAACAGAAATTGGGGAATTCGTTTTCTTCATTGCACCCATCAGTGTTATCAGTGTTACGTCATTAGCCCCAGATTTCAGCTTTGACTTCTTGAATGCGTGCTGTGAATGTCACTCCCCCAATTCCCACCCATGAGGTTTAGACATTTGAACTTGTTTAGTGCTTTCCTGGCTTGGAATTCTCTTTTTCCCTCTTTCTGGTCTCAGGACTTTTCCTCATTTCTGAGTAAGAGAGAACAAAACTGGAAGTAGTATAAATTAATATAAGAATTTTCTAGAGACAGTGAGAGGATGAAGATCAGTTTTTTATAGGAAAGGCTAAAGCATATTAATTTATTTTACAACCAGGGAAGGGAGTCCCTGAGGTAGCTGGGGGCTAGAGAGGGTGGGGAAGAGAGGGAAGAATAAGAATAAGAGAAAGAGGAAGAGGAAGAGGAAGAAGAAGGAAGAAGAAGAAGAAGTAGAAGAAGAAGAAGAAGAAGAAGAAGAAGAAGAAGAAGAAGAAGAAGAAGAAGAAGGGGAGGAGGAGGAGGAGGAAGAGGAGGAGGAAGGCCTCTTAGGTGGGACTCCTTGTCTGCCATCCACACTCCTGATTGAAGTTGCTTCTTCCTGGCTCCCACTTGGCTCCTTTCTTTAAATTGTGCATGTGTCTGAAATCAGAGCACCATATTTAGGAGATCCATGCCAGTGGGCTCTGCAATAGTAGCTTTAAAGCAATTCAAAAAGTATTCATTGAGCGCCAACTATGTGCTAGGCCCTTGCAGAGTTCTGGAGGTTGAGGAGATAGTAACGTAGCCCCTGTTTCAAGCAGCTCAGAGTCTTGTGGGGGAAAACAGTTCAATAAATAACTGGCAATCATTCTCTGTGTAAGCGCCTTGCTGGGTGTGTGGGCACTGTGCAGTGGGAGCAGGAGGGGTCAGCTGGGGAGCGGGCAGCGAGGCCGCCGTGAGCTACGGGCAAGTCTGGGATCTATCATCTCACCAGGTGCAAAGAGGAAGGTCCCAACTGGCTCCTCACATTGACTGGTAGAGAGTTCTGTATATAGGGGGCATATATCTGCTGGGGACTCCTTCTCTGGCTGCCATCTCCCCATCCCCTACCCCAGCATTCACTTCTAGATCCTCTGTATTTAATTTCTCTCTCAACAGAAACCTTTCTGTGGGTGATTGTACAGTCCCACATCTCCCCACTGGAAATCTAGCAACACCCAGTGCAGAAGGGGCAAGGGCAGAGGAACTTGCCTGCAGCGCTGCAAGAGTGTACACTGGTATGATGTCTGGTGAGTCTCCATAAAGGCGAAGGTGCTCATGGCCCAATCAGCTCACCTGCAGCCTCTGCCCTGGAGAAGGCCAGCGCACAGGCATGGGGTGGCCAACCCAGGAGTGTGGTCTGCACCATGACTGCCTGAGCAGAACCCTGCCCATCAGCAGTAGATCAGGACTGGATGGAGAGGATACCAGTGCCATGGAGTGCTCTGGAGATTCCCATTTATCAGCCTTGACAGAGCTTGTAAACTGTAATGTGAAGAAAAGGAGCACGTCCTGGGACAATATGAACGGTATCACATCATTTACAGAAATGTTAAAAACCAATAAAATGAGACCTTAAAATGTTTCTGGACAAATCAGTATGTAGTAAAAATATAAAACATGCGAGACAGTGACAGTGAGTTCCTGAGAGCAGTTACCTTTGGGGAGAGAGGAAGGGGAGTGGGATGGAGGAGAGGCAGGCAGGAGACTTCGATGATCTCTGTAATGTCTGATTCCTGCAATGAGAAGAAAACCTTTCCTCTGCTATGGACACATCACTGGCTACTGACCCTCTCTCTCCTATTTTATAGTCAAAATTCTCCAAACCACAGTCTAGACATCTTGTCTCCATGTTCTCAAATCTCAGGCATTCCTCAGCCTGCTCTCCTCCGGTGTCTGGTCCCCTCAAGACATGGAAACAGCTGTCACCAAGACCCTGATGATCTCCAGGTCACTGAATCCCACAGGCAGCACAAATGTGGTGCAGTGGTGTGCATGCGTGAACACTCACACTGTTTCCAGCATAGAAAATACAGGTGGATGTGTCACCCAGTTTTAGCAAGTCTTAGCATTGTTCCTTACTTGCTTCGGATTTCCTTTGCAATGCCCCACTCCCTCCCTCAGTCCGTCTAAACCATTTCCCTCTGAGAGCTTCTGCCTGCGTTCTGCCGCTTCTCTCTCCCACACTGCCAGCCGGCCCTGGTCACACTGAGGTGTGGTTCATTCCAGGCCCCAGCAGGTACCAGCCCTATGACCCGGACAGGTCCCTGGCCGCCCGTGCCTCAGTTTCCTTATTGCAAGTTTTTTGGGAATTGAATGACCTACCACCTATAAAACTCTCAGGACAGAGCAGACTGCAGAGGTGAGTGTCCACCCACTCTGTCTTGGGCTCCTGTGATGGACACTGGGGGGTTCACCATGCATATGCCCTCCTCCAGCATTTCCTACACTGAAGACAAAAGGGCTTTGGAAACGGAAACTGTAGGTTTCTCTCCACAGTCTCCAGAACAAAGAGCCAGCTGGCCAGGTCCCCAAGGCCTGTGTGGCCTGGCCCTGCTCACCTCATCAAAACCACCCTGTACTCATGCACTGCTCTTCCCTCTTCACAGGGTCATGGGATGTGCTGCTCCATCCTCCTGGCCTGGCAGCCTTTCTTGCTATCTTGTCAGCGTTCACCTGTCACTCAGACTGGATCCCTTTCGGACTCACCAGGTGTGGATCTGCTTGTGTAACGAGCTCTCATTGTGTCTTTCTTCAGAGTGCATGTAATGATATAGTTGTTGATTTACTCAACGGTGATTTCTTGGGCATCTACTATGTGCTAGAAATTGTACTTGATGCTGGGATGTATCAGGGAACACAAAGACGTTGTTCCCAGGCTAAGGAGCCTCCAAGCCCTCAGGAAGCTCCATTAAGCAGCAGTTCCGAGCACAGTGAGGCCACAGAGGAGAGACAGGTGCATTCTAGGTGGCATGCAGACGGGGTCTGACCTAACAGGCAGCCTCTTGCAGGCTTCTCCAAAAATACCCGAGGCAAAAAAGGGGAAGGGAAGGCCAGGCAGCATATTGGAAGGTTCTAAAAGAGGAATGCTCATGACACTTTTGAAAAATCAGTCATGTAAAGAGCAAATCAGGGAGAGGAGAGACTGGGGGAGAATGAGGAGGCAGTCAGGATGCTGGGAGGAAAGAGCGTCATGGAGGAAAGGGGCCCTGAGGCTCTCCAGCAAGGCAGCGAGGTCAGAGAAGCACGCTAGCAACTCCCGTGTCAGACTCCATGTTTCAGGAAAGCCCCCAAGAGTGGTTGGCCTGGCGATGGTCTTACCTGTCTCAGACATTAAGAAATCTGATGGCAGGCAATCCTTGGCTGGGTGGGATGCTCAACTATGTGAGGGGAGGCAGGTGTTCCCCTCGCTTTGCTGTTTGCCCTCTGCACGTGGCCTCTGATCTCAGGCATGCTGTCTCATGGTCACCAGATGGCTGCTGCTCCTCCAGCTTGTGCCTCTTAGTTCCGGGAAGGAAGAGCAGGCAGGCAGAAGGGGTAAAGGGCTTCTCCTAGGAAGGTTTTGCTCTTGTTGCACTGTTTCTGTTTCATTGAGGAAGTCTGCCTGCCCCCAGGACTTCTGCCTGCTTCTTGCTGGCTGATCTGATACGGCACCATCCCGAGAGGCTGTGTTAGTATTTTGGTCGGGCACGCTGATATCTTTAAAAAGAAATGTGTTTGTTTTAGAAAAGAAGTGCCTGCCCCAGAAGATGTGAGCTGGGAATAGCTGTGGGCCCCACAGTTAAAGTTTCAGGTGGCCTTTGAGTGAGGGACTTCATCGCCAGTCCTCAGAATGAGAGTCTCTGAGCTGGGCCTGTTGAAAAAGCAGGTTTTGTCACCTGTCATGAGGATTCCAACTAGCAGGAAAACCCATGACATCTCCTATCCTCCCTCGCTTTGCTGCCCAGGAGTTTTGGGGCCAGTCATGTACTTGAGGGGTTCAAGTTAAAGTTTTTTATTTAATAAAACAACTTTTAAATTTAATTTTATTTTAAACATCAAACCCACTCGACCAAATTATGTTGGGCAAAAAGTGGATCACTGCTGGGGGCAGGTGGGCCATTCATCTCCAACAAGGAGTACCTGGTGAGGGGAGGGGCACCCCCTCCTCTCCCCTCCCTTCCCTTCCCCTCTCCTCCTCTCCCCTCCTCTCCCTTCCCATTCCCTCCCTTCCCCTTTCCTCCTCTCCCCTCCTCTCTCCTCCCATCTTGTCCCCTCCTTTTGCCCTCTGTGCGTGGCCTCTGATCTCAGGCATGCTGTCTCATGGTCACGAGACGGCTGCTGCTGCTCTAGGCTGAAGCCACCTGCTCTTTAGAAGGGCAGGGCTGGGGGAAGCTTCCTGCAAGGTTGCAAGGTCCCAGCTCTTGTTGACGGGGGCCAGCCCAGGGCCTGGCATCTGGGGTAGCAGTGGGAGGAGGGAGAAACACCTTCCCCTCCCCAGACCAAGGAGTGCACACAGGCGGGCAGTGAGGAGGCTGGGCTGCTGTCTCCCAAGGCCCTCTCCTCGGTTCTCATTCACCCACAGGAGGGAAGTAATGGGAGAGCTTGCAGGGAACACAGCCAGGCTTCAACTGAAGAATGCAGTACAGGCAAGGCGGTGCCCTGGACTGCCCTCTCTGCCCCCCATCCCCAGCCGCTCTGCCATGCCTCCTCATCACAGTTAAAGTGCCGCCTCTGTCAGGAAGCCCTCTTGGCCTGCTCTGGTCCACACCGTTCTCTTTTTCTCCAGCCATGTCCTGGGCCTCTCAGGTCCTTCCTTTCTTACTGCTTTTTCCCTCAGGAGGATGTCTTTACTTTAACAGAACTGACCAGAAACAGTGAACAACCCTCATTCTTCCTTCTCTCCAGGCGGAACCACTGGGAGGGAACCGGCCAGCTGGGCGAAGGCTGCCTCTACTTGGGATGCCAGAAGAGGTGCCTTGGGCAGGCCGCCTGGGAGGACCCTTTTCCTTCTTCCTGTAGGACCTTTACAAAGTGTGGTCCTGGGGATGCTGACAGTGGGGGGTTGGTCCCTAACAAGTCTCTTACCTCTCTAATGGACAGTCTGGGCAGTGGGGGCTGCAAGCCTGTTGGAGAGGGGGAATGTGCCCAGAGGCAGCACTGGGGAGGAGGAAGACCAACTGGCCTCTGTGAGCCTGAGCCCTGCCCTTTCTCCCCTAGCCTGTCCCTGCCCTTCCTGGGTCAGGGTCTGGATCTCTTGCTGACCATCAGGATCCCTGGGAGCCTGGCAGAGACACTGGCAGATGTGCAGGCTCTACCACAGAGCTTCAGATGCAGCTGGTCGGGTGGAGTCTGACATTGGTATTTTTAATTAATTAGTTAATTAACTAATTTTTGAAATGGAGTCTCATTCTGTCGCCAGGCTGGATTGCAGTGGTATGATCTGGGCTCACTGCAACCTCCACCTCCTGGGTTCAAGCGATTCTCCTGCCTCAGCCTCCTGAGTAGCTGAGACCACAGGCACGTGCCACCACACCTGGCTAATCTTTGTGTTTTTAGTAGAGGTGGGGTTTCACCATGTTGGCCAGGATGGTTCTTGATCTGTTGACCTTGTTATCCACCCGCCTTGGCCTCCCAAAGTGCTGGGATTACAGGCATGAGCCACCGTGCCTGGCCTTATTTTTATTTTTATTGACACATAGTATTAATAATTGCACAGATTTATGGGATACAGTGTGATGTCTTGAATCATGTATATATTATGCAAATCAGGATAATTAGCAAATCCATCATCTCAAATGTGTATTATCTCCTTGGTAGTTTTTACAGGCACTCCAGGAGGGTCCAGCCTTCAGCCAGCCTTGACAGCCATCTCCTAAAAGCCTGTCCTGTTGTCACCTAGAGTGCGGCTCTTTGCAGCATCCGTGTCTGGTTTAGATGGCTGCTGGATGACAACGGTGATGGTCGTTCTTCCTCCTCCTCCTCCCTGTCTTCCCCCTTCTTCTCCTGCACTTCTTACTCCTCTTTTTCTCTTCCTCCATCCTCTTCCATCTATTTATTGTGCAAATTATGAAGAACCTTCTGTGTGGCAGTTGCCGACGAAGACCCTAGGGACGGCGCTGGGAATAGAACAGATGCGGTCCCTGACCCCATGGAGATTCTGCTGGTGGAGCAAGATGCTGGTGGAGTCAGACTGGCACACACAGATAAATGCGAAACATGTCAGGTGAGGATGTAGGTCATAAAAAGTGAGGCAGATACTCGGGAGGCTGAGGCAGGAGAATCGCTTAAACCCGGGAGGTGGAGGTTGCAGTGAGCCGAGATCGTGCCATTGCACTCCAGCCTGGGCAACAAGAGCGAAACTCTGTCTCAATTAAAAAAAAAAAAAAAAAAAAAAGTGAGGCAGAGAGGGTTATGCAGCAATGAGGATGGTGCTGTTTTGAATTGGTTGGGCAAGAAATGTCCTCTGATCCAGAGGCACTGAGTAGAGGCCTGGGGAAGCAGAGGAGGAATTCACATGGCTGGGGAGTCGGGGAGCACTCTGGCACATGCCGAGGGAACAGTGTGTGTGAAAGTCCTGAGGCTGGAGCATGCCCGGCATGGGCGATTGTTACTCCTTTTGAACTCTGCTTCTTTTTCCATGGTTTCTCCTGCACTTGCATCTTCTTTAACTTTTCCCTCCCCTTTATCTTCTGCTGCCATCATCCTCCTCACCATTGTCTTCATGGAAACCCTTTTCTGAGCCCACAGAGTCCCCCCAGATCTCTGTCTGAGGCAAGTGTGTGTCTTAGTGAGCTTCCTCCTGGTGGAGGTCAGTGAATGTCCACCCGGCGCTGCTTCATGCCTCTGTGCTTTGTTCTGGATCTTCCCTGTGTCCTGGAGTGTCTTCCTACCCTTGGTCCATCCAGAAAACTCCTCTTCACTCTTCAAAACCTTGCCTCCACATCTCATCTGGGAAGCTGTGGGTAGACTGTGCATCAGAGGCAGGGCCAGAGGCTGTCCCCTATTAATAGCCAAAGTGTGCACTTACTATGTACCAGATCCTGGGCTTCCTGTACCTATCTGTACCTCTGTTATTTCATTTAGTCCTCACAAGAGCCCCACGAGATGGGCTCTGTTGGTAGCCGCAGTTTACAGTGAGGCCATGGAACTTGCTCAGGGCCATGTGGTATTTGAACCTGGGCAGATGGTTCTGTTGCCGGGACACTCAGTGTTGCCTGCGGTGGGTTCCGCATTGCCGTGCCAAGGCTGGACTTTCTCCGAGGGTCTGTGGAACTGCTGACCTGTTCCAAGCAGGGCATGAGCAAGGACGGGTGTTAGTCTTGCTGGGTCACACTGCTGCAGTGCGGGGAATGGATTCTGGGGGCAGTAAAGGGATCCCAGGAGAGACAGCTGGGATGAGGCTGGTGGGCAGTGGAGAGATGCTGATTTGGAGATGTGCTTTCAGGAGGCAGAGAAGACAGGTGACTCTGGGTTTGTGATGAGGCTTGCTGAGAGGTTCCTGGTAGCATGCACAGAGATCAGGGCTCATGTGGTGTAGGATGCCCAGATGGAGCAGCCAGGGAGGCGAATGGAGGTTTGAGACTGGGGACCAGAGTGGTCTGTGCTGGAGGAGCAGACGAAGGAGGCTAGGAGTCACTCTGAAAATGACTGAGGCCATGCGGGACGATGTGGGTGTGATTGTTTGGACTGAATACAGTGGGCAAGCTCAGGGAGAGACCTGCCTTATGTCATAAGGAATGTTATTTAATAAAACATTTTAGTTAGTTCATTAATGAATGAATTCATCCACCCATCCATCCACAGTTTCTTTAAGTTAAGCATTCAAAATTGCTTGTGTATCTCGAGGAATACATACATATATTAAGAGTGTGTGTGTGTGTGTGTGTGTGTGTATTTTGTTCTTTTCTTTCCTTTTTTTTTGAGACAGAGTCTTGCTCTGTCACCCAGGCTGGAGTGCAATAGCACAATCTCTGCTCATTGCAACCTCCACCTCTTGGGCTCAAGCAGATCTCCTGCTTCAGCCTCCCGAGCAGCTGAGATTACAGGTGCTCACCACCACACCAGGCTAATTTTTGTATTTTTAGTAGAGATGGGGTTTCACCATGTTGGCCAGGCTGATCTTGAACTCCTGGCCTCATGATCTGCCCACCTCAGCCTCCCAAAGTGCTGGGACTACAGGTGTGAGCTACCACGCCCGGCCGTATTTTTTTCTTAATCCTAATTTTTAAATCTAAATATACCAGTTTAGAGCATGAACTTATATGAGTGGCCTTTAAAGCTGTGTAATAAAACTTGTATGCTATGGAAAGTTTTGCAGTAATAAAGTTGTACATTTTAGAGAATCTCCATTTGGAATGGTCAGGACTTGGAGTAGATATTAAGCATCATGCGAAATTTTAGGAAGAAAACTTTAGGGTTTAATGATGAATTCGGAGAGAGAGATGCAGGGAAGAAAACAAGGGAAAATGTTGATGGGTCTAATGGGTGAGACTGGATGAGAAGGTTGGGGAATTTCACAGTGTTGTTGAGACAAACTTCACACAGGCGTGAGTATATTACTTCTAGCAGTTCTCACAGTTATAATGAAAATAATAATGACAACATTTACAATATTGTAAATGTGCCTTAGATTTATACAGCCCCTTTAAGTTAACAAAGTGGTTTCTTATTTTCTCAGTTACTTCTGTCCACTCAGAGTGTATGTATCTCTTTCTTACAATAATCACATCTGAAGGGGTTAGGGGAGTTCTGTTGATACATGGGATTGGGAAGCAGCATTGATGGGGTTAGCAGGTTCCAAACCACATAATTTTGGCCAAATTACTCACCCTCTCTTCCCTCTGTGTTTGGTGGACAGAACATGCTGTGGCAGTGTGAGGTTTTTGGACTCAGTGGAGGCAAGATGTGGCTTGTTAATTCATTCAGCAGCTGTTTCCTGGGCACCTGCGCCGTGCTGTGGCACTGCACGGGGCTCTGGGATGCTCACTAGCACGCAGTGAATCCCATCTCACCTGTGGCATGCAATCTTGTCCTTCACACTCAGACGACCTCTGAGATCTGGGTCTCTCGAGTCCCCTGGGGACGCTGGTTAAAAAGCAAAGATATGGCTGGGTGCGGTGGCTCACACCTGTAATCCCAGCACTTTGGGAGGCGGAGGCAGGTGGATCACCTGAAGTCAGGAGTTTGAGATCGGCCTGGTCAACATAATGAAACTGTCTCTACTAAAAATACAAAAAATTAGCCGGGTGTGGTGGTTGGTGTCTGCAATCCCAGCTACTCCAGAGGCTGAGGCAGGAGAAACACTTGAACCCCGGATGAACTCGGGAGGCAGAGGTTGCAGTGAGCCTAGATCGTGCCATCACACCCCAGCCTGGGCAACAAGAGCAAAACTCCGTCTCAAAAAAACAAAAATAATGCCAGGCGCGGTGGCTCACGCCTGTAATCCCAGCACTTTGGGAGGCTGAGGTGGGCATATCACGAGGTCAGGAGATCGAGACCATCCTGGCTCACACGGTGAAACCCCATCTCTACTAAAAATACAAAAAATTAGCTGGGCGTGGTGGCGGGCGCCTGTAGTCCCAGCTACTCGGGAGGCTGAGGCAGGAGAATGGCGTGAACCTGGGAGGCGGAGCTTGCAGTGAACCAAGATTACACCACCACACTCCAACCTGGGTGACAGAGCGAGACCCTGTTAAAAAAAAAAAAAAAAAAAAAAAAAAGCAAAGATAGAGAAGAAGAACCTGTCAGGGTGGGCTAAGGAATTTCCATCAAAAATGGGACACCCTCTAATCTGTAAAGAGATGGAGGACAGAGTTTTTATAAAGAAAGATGGTGAACAAACATGCTGTGACCCAGTTCTGTTAATTCATCCCTGGGCCCTGTAGAAATGAAGATGAAAACGACATTGATCTTGTTCTGAAGGGACTCGCAGTCCATGGGTGTGGCTGCAGAGAGGCAGCCGGGGGGCCAGGCCGGATAGGTGGGAGCTGCAGCAGGCAGGTCAGGCAGAGGAGCAGCTCAGCTGGGCTTAGGGTGTGTCATCTACAGATGGCACCTTTCAAAATAAAGGCTGTGACATTTCTGGTTCTGGAACAATGAGGCATTTTTCTCCTTATTTCCCTTGCTAAGAACAGCTAAAAATACGCAACATTATATATAAAGTAAACATAAGCAGACTCTGAGAGCTTGAGAGAAGAAGGAACACTGGCAAGGGATCTTGAAGAACAACATGGTCGGGAATTCTCTGGGTTTTCTTTTGTTTTCATATGTTTTGGACTGGGTGCTGGAGAAGCCAGCAACCCAGGAATGCCAATGCACACAATGAAAAAACAGCTCCAAGAAAAACCTCTTTCCAGCTAAAAGACCAGAAAGGAACTTACTAGCGTGAAAAAAAAAAAAAAAACTTTTGGACGATAAACTTTTACTCTAGTAAAATACCACAGAAAAAAAATTGTACCTCCTACCTCCCAGCAAAGACCATGAGCTCAGCAACAGGTACAAGATGCCCTTTCTGTCTCCATCCCTGGGGTGTCAGTGGAGGCAGTGGGGATCTGTACTTCAACCTCCACTGGGTGGTAGTGAGGTAGCATTCCCATTCCACCCCAGGCACAGTGTCAGGGAGGGCCTGTTAAAACAGAATGTAGAGTCTCATAGAAAATACCAGGCCGGGTGCAGTGGCTCATGCCTGTAATCCCAGCACTTTGGGAGCCCAAGGTGGATGGATCACGATGTCAAGAGATCGAGACCATCTTGGCCAACGTGGTGAAACCTCGTCTCTACTAAAATACAAAACATTAGCTGGGTTTGGTGGCATGTGCCTGTAATCCCAGCTACTTGGGAGGCTGAGGCAGGGGAGTCTCTTGAACCCGAGAGGCAGAGTTTGCTGTGAGCTGGCATGGTGACACTGCACTCCAGCCTGGCAACAGAGCAAGACTCCATCTCAAAAAAAAAAAAAAAAAACCACCCAAATGTCCAGGATACAATACAAAAACCCTCTTCATACTAAGAATCAGAAAAATCTCAATTTGAGTGAGAAAAGACAGTCAATAGATGCCAATGCTGAAATGGCAAAGATGTTGGAATTACTAGACAACATTTTTTAAAGCAGCCATTGTAAAATGCTTTGACAAGTGATTACAAATGTGATTGAAACAAATGAAAGAAATAGAAAGTCTCAGAAAAAAATGGCAGACTTCAAGACCCAAATGGAAATTTTAGAACGAAAGAGTATAATATCTGAAAAATTTTGAAGAGCTGAGTAGATGGGCTGAACAGCAGAAATGTAATACACGGAAGAAAGAATCAGTTAACTTAAAGATAGAACAATAGAAATTACCTAGCCTGAAACACAGAAAAATAGACTGAAAAGGAAAATGAATAGACAATCAGGGACATGTTGGGTTTTAACAAGTGATATCACATTTGTGTCATTCAGAGTTCCAAAGGAAAGAAGAAAGACAGCAGGCCCGAAAAAGCATTCCAAGAAATAATGGCCGAAAAGTTCCCAAAGTTGGCAGAAGACATAAGCCTAGAGATTCAAGATGTTAAGCCAATCTTCCAAAGAGGATGATCCCCCAAAATGGATTCCAAGACACATTCTAATCAAACTCCTGAAAACTAGAGACAGAGAAAACAATCTTTAAAGCAGCAAGGAAAAAATGACACCTTATTTATAGGAGGAAGACAATGAGAATGACAATGGATTTCTCATCAGAAACCACAGAGGCTAGAAGGAATCAGCACAACATCTTTTAAGGACTTTCAACAAAAAATTCTGTATCCAGTGAAAATGACTTCAGAAGTGAGGGAAAATCAAGATATTGTCAGAAGAAGAAAAACTAAGAAAATTTGTCACCAGCAAATCTACCCTAACAGGATGACTAAAGGGAGCTACTGAAACAGAAATAAAATGGTGCAAGAAGGAATCTAGAACGTCAGGAAAGAAGGAAGGACAACAGAAAGAGTAAAAATATAGGTAAATACAATAGACTTTTCATTTTTCAGTTTCTAAATGATGTTTGATGGTTGAAACAAAATTATAACACTATCTGATGGAACTCTCAAAGTGTGTAGAGAAAATATTTAAGACAATTACATTGCGAATGGGGGAAGTTAAAGGGACTTAAATAGAGGTAAAGTTTTTACACTTCCCTCAAACTGGTAACATATCAACACTAGTAGATGGTGACAGTTATGTATGTGTCATTAATACCTCAAGCAACCACTAAAACATCTATTCAAATATACATATTCAAAACACTAGATGGAATTCTAAAAAAAAAAAAAAAAAAAAATACAAGGATCCCCACAGGAAAGCAGGATAAAGGAAACAGAAAAATGAAGTAAAAAAGAAAGAAACGGAAAACAAAAATTAAAAATGTCATACTTAAGCCCTGAAATAAAACAATCACATCAAATATAAGTGGTTTAAATATATTGGTTAAGAGACAGAAATTGGCAGGTAGATTTTAAAATCATCCAATATATTGCTGTCTACAAGAAACTCAAAAGAACAGAAAAAGATATAAGATGCAAACATCAATTAAAAGAAAGCACAAAGAAATAATGCTAGAACTGAGAGAGAAGTAGGCAAATTCTCAATTATAATTGAAAACTTCAACATCTGTATCTCAACAATTGATAGAATATTTAGACAGAAAATCAGTAAGAAGATTTTAGCAACGAACAGGATCTAATTGATATTTATAGAACATTTCATTCAATAGTAGCAGAATACACATTCTCTTCAAGTTTTCATGGAACATTTACAAGATAGACCATATCCTAGGACATAAAACAAACCTTAATAAATTTCAAAATATTGTAATCTTACAGAGTATATTATCTGACCACATGAGAGTCAACCTAGAAATAGATAATAAAAAGATAATGGAAAAAATCTCTAAATATTTGGAAACTAAATAAACATCATACTTCTAAGCAAACCATGGATCAAAGGAAAATAAAAACAACAAACACTGAATTAAATGAAAAAAAAATACAACATATACAAATTCATGGGACAAAGCTAAAACAGTGTTAAGGGAAACATATAACATTAAATATTTACATTAGAAAAGAGAAAATATATTCATATTCTACATTTCCACCTTAAGAAACTAGAAAAACAAGAGCAAACTAAACCCAAATCAAGCATAAAAAAGAGAATAATAAAGACATGAGAAAAAAAATAAAATTGAAAGCAAAAAAAAAAAAAAAAAATAAGGCAAATCAAAGGAACGCAAAGCTAGTTCTTTGGAAATTCCACAAAATTGACAAACATCTAGCAAGATTAACAAAGAAAAAAAAGAGAATACACAAATTATCCATATCATGAATGAAATGGGATATCTCTAATAATCATGGATGTATCAAAATCATGAGGAAATACTATAAACAGCTCTACAGACATAAGTTTGTCAACTTAGAAGACGTGGACTAAATCCTCAAAGCACAAATTCTGGCAGCTCATCCCATGTAAAGTGACTAATTTACCTAGCTCTATAACTATTCAATAAGTACATTTTATTTTATTTTATGTATTATTTATTATTTTTTTGAGAGAGACTCTCACTCTGTTGCCCAGGCTGGAGTGCGGTGGAGTGATCTTGGCTGACTGCAACCTCTACCTCCTGAGTTCAAGCTATTCTCCTGCCCCAGCCTCTCTAATAGCTGGGACTACAGGCGTGCACCACCATGCCCAACTAATTTTTGCATTTTTAGTAAAGATGGGGTTTTGCCATGTTTTCCAGGCTGGTCTTGACATCCTAACTTCAGGTGATCTGTCTGCCTCGGCCTCTCAAAGTATTGGGATTACAGGTATGAGCCACCACATCCGGCCAAAGAAATACGATAAAAAAAAAAAAAAAAAAAAATCCCCTCAGAAAACCTCCAGGTCTAGATGATTTCACTGAAGAATTTTACCAAACATTTCAAGAATCATTAATACGAATTCTATATAATATTTTTCAGAAATTAAAAGGGGAGGAAACACTTCCCAAAGCACTTTTGAGGCTGGTTTATTCTGATGCTAAAACTAGACAAAGACTAAAGCCAAATATCTTGCAGGTAAATGCAAACATTTTAATCATATGTTAACAAATACAATTTGGCAATATATACAAAGAATTATAGATCGTAACTAAATCTGCTCTGTTCCAGGAATGCAAAGCCAGTTCAATAGTTAGAATGTAATCCATCATATTAGCAGACTGCAGAAAAATCATAGGGTCATATCAATTGATGCACAAAAGACAGTTGACAAGATTCAAGTCCCATTAATCATAAAAACTCTCATAAAACTAGGAATAGAGGCCAGGTGCGGTGGCTCATGTCTGTAATCCCAGCACTTTGGGAGGCCAAGGTGGGCGGATCACCTGAGGTCAGGAGTTCGAGACCAGCCTGACCAACATGGCGGAACCCCGTCTCTACTAAAAATATAAAAATTAGCCAGGTGCGGTGGTGGCTGCCTGTAATCCCAGCTACTCGGGAGGCTGAGGCAAGAGAATCGCTTGAACCCAAGAGGCAGATGTTGTAGTGAGCTGAGATGGTGCCACTGCACTCCAGCCTCGGTGACAGAGTGAGACTCCTCAAAAAAACCAAATCGAAATAAAAAACCACAAAACTAGGAATAGAGAATTCTTAAATTTGATAAAGACCATCTACAAATAACCTACAGCTAACATTATGGTTCATAGTAAAAGACTGGATGCTTTTCTCCTAAGATTGGGATCAAGGCAAGGATGTTCACTCTCGTCCCTCTTCTTCAACAAATTATTGAATTTTTTTGCCACTGCAATATGGCAAGAAGGTGAATAAAAAGCATGCAGATCAGAAAGGAAGAAATTAAATTATTTCTATATGCAGATGACATGACAGTCTATGTAGAAAGTCCCCTAGACCTAATGAGTGCATGTGGCAAGGTTCCAGGATATGAATTCAACATACAAAAATTAATATATTTCTGGCTGGGCACAGTGGTTCACGCCTGTAATCCCAGCACTTTGGGAGGCCAAGGCAGGCGGATCACAGGTCAGAAGTTCAAGACCAGCCTGGCCAACATACTGAAACCCTGTCTCTACTAAAAATACAAAAATCAGCTGGGTATGGTGGCACGCGCCTGTAGTCCCAGCTACTAAGGAGGCTGAGGCAGGAGAATCGCTTGAACCCGGGAGGCAGAGGTTGTAATGGGCTGAGACCACACCATTGCACTCCAACCTGGGTGACAGAGTAAGACAATGTATCTCTCTCACACACACACAAAGAGCATATTTCTACATGCTCAAAATGTATATGTAGAAACTAAAATAAAAATATAATAATACTATTTTACAACTGCTCAAGAAAAATGAAATACTTGGGTATAACCAAACATGCATGGGTTTTGTATGCTGAAAACTATAAAACTGAAGAAAGAAATCAAGATGATAGAAATAAACAGAGAGATATATCATTTTCAAGGATTTAAAAATTCAACATTGTTAAGATGTCAATTCCATGCAAAATGATATATAGGTTTAACACTATACATATTGAAATTCCAGGGAGTTTTTTGTAAATATAGAAAAGATTATTCTAAAATTCATATAGAAAAGTAAAGGATTTAGAATAGGCAACTACTGGCAAAAAGGAGAATAAAATGGGAGGATTCCATCTGATTTTAGGACTTAGTATGCTGTGGTAATCAAGAGACTGTGGCTTTGGTGGAGGGACAAACACATCAAGGAAACAAAACAGAGGACCTCTACATTTCTCCACACAAGTACAGCCAATTGATTTTTTGTGGGGAGGTGGAGTCAGCTTTATTTAGGTATAATTTACGTGCAACAAAAATATACCATTTTAAGTGTTTAATTTGATGAGTTTTATATTATGTATATAGTTGTATAACCATCATGAAAATAAAAATATTGAACATTTAATGACCCCTTAAAATTTCCTCACTCCCCGTTGCAGTCATTCCCCTCTCCTACTCCTGGCTCTGGTAACCAGTGGTCTGCTTTCTATTGCCATAATTCTGCTGTTTGTGGAATCTCATAGCATGGAAACACAGTGTTACAATCTTTACCTCTACTTTTTGTTGTTGTTTGAGACGGAGTCTCGCCCTGTCACCAGGCTGGAGTGCAGTGGTGCAATCTCGGCTCACTGCAACCTCCGCTTCCTGGGTTCAAGCGATTCTCCTGCCTCAGCCTCCTGAGTAGCTGGGTCTACAGGTGCCTGCCACCACGCCCGGCTAATTTTTTGTATTTTTAGTAGAGACGGGGTTTCACTGTGTTCGCCAGGATGGTCACGATCTCCTGACCTCATGATCGGCCCTCCTCGGCCTCCCAAAGTGCTGGGATTACAGGCGTGAGCCACCGCGCCCAGCCATGTCTACTTCCTTTTCAGTTTGCATAACGCTTTTGAAATCCACTCATGTTGTTTCTATTACGCTATTCAGTGAAGCAAGGATAGGTGCTGGAGAAATTGGGCATCTACAGGGGAAAAAGCAACCGTTAATCAAAATTAGCTCAAAATGGACCACAGAATTAAAAGTAAAATGTAAAACTCTAAAACGTGTAGAAGAAGATAACAGAGGAGAAAATCTTTGGGACCTTGGAGTTGGTGAAGAGTTGTTAGACATGACACCTAAAGTGTTTTCATGAAATAAAAAGATTGATCCTTGGACTGCATAAAAATTAAAAACGTTTGCTCTGTTGCAAGCCTTGTTAAGGAGGATGAAAAGACAAGCTACAGTCTGAGAAAAGATGTTTACACATCACATACCTGACAAAGGACTCATCTCTAGGATACCTGAAGAATTTTCAAACCCAACATCAAAAAAGCACAATTCTACTACAATATAGGCAAAAAATATGACAAAACATTTTACCAAAGAGGATGCATAGATGGCCAAGAAGCACATGAAAAGATGTTCAGCATTATTAGCTACTAGGAAATGCAATTTAAGATCATGATGAGATCTTATTTTTCAACTGTTTAATTTCTTATTTACATTTTGCTATTGGAACAGCTAAATTAAAAACATAATGACAATACCAAGTGGTGATGGGGAAGCGAAGCAGCTGGGTCTCTTACAATTGCTGGTTGGAATGGAAAATGGCACAGCCATACTGGAAAATAGCTTGGCGGTTTCTTAAAAAAAAACTACATAGAATTTACCCAGCAATAATTTTGGACATTTATTCCAGATAAATTAAAAAATTATGCTCACACAAAAATCTGTACAGAATGTTCAAACCAGCTTTACTTGTGATGGCCAAAAACTGGGAACAACCAACAGGTCCCTCAATAGGTGAAGAGTTAAGCAAACTATGGTACATCCATGCCACGCAATATGATTCGGCAATGCTAAGGAACTGACTGCTGAGACACTCCACAACTCTGATGGATCTTAAGGATACTGGGCTCAGTGAATCGAGCCAGTCTCAAAAGGTTACATACTGTGTGACTCCATGTATTAAAACATTCTCAAAATTATAAAGTTATAGAGTTTTTCTTTTTTTGAGACGGAGTTACGTTCTTGTTGCCCAGGCTGGAGTGCAGTGGTGCGATCTCAGCTCACTTCAATCTCTGCCTCCTGGGTTCGAGGGGTTCTCCTGCCTCAGCCTCCCAAGTAGGTGGGATTACAGGCATGCACCACCACGCCTGGCTCGTTTTTGTG
Organism: Rhinopithecus roxellana; assembly: GCF_007565055.1. Lineage (NCBI taxonomy): Eukaryota > Metazoa > Chordata > Mammalia > Primates > Cercopithecidae > Rhinopithecus > Rhinopithecus roxellana. Next base: position 120,491,318 of record NC_044562.1, read on the forward strand.
TTTTTTGTGGAGATGGGGTTTTACCATGTTGGCCAGGCTGGTCTTGAACTCCTGACCTCAGGAGATCTGCCCACCTTGGCCTCCCAAAGTGCTGGGATTACAGGCGTGAGCCACCGCCCCCAGCCAAGTTATAGAGATTGAAATGAAATTCTCACTTCCAGGGTTTAGGGATATTGGGGCGGGTGTGGGTGTGACTGTTTCACAAGGGAGATCTTTGTGGGGACGGAGCGGTTCTGTGTCTCGAGTGTGGTGGTTGATGCCTGAACACCTACGTGTGATAAAAGGGCACAGAGGTATACACACTCTTTATAGCAACATCAGTTTCCTGGTTTTGATATTGCACTATCCTATGAAAAATGTTACTTTTATAGGAAACCGAGTGAAGGGTACAGGAGACCTTTGTACTATTTTTGACACTTCCTGTGAATTTGTAATTTTTTTAAACGTAAAAAGTTTAATAATGGCTCTGAGTAAAACAACTGGCGTCTTTCCCAATACAGTGCTAACTGAGACAGTAGAAAGCCAGAGGAAGAGAAAGCTCACAATGTCCAAGTGTTTCTCTTCCCTTCCTTCCCTTCCCTCCTTTCCCTCCCTCCCTCCCTCCCTTCCTCTCCTCCCTCCTCCTCTCTCTCTCTCTCTCTCTCTCTCTCTCTCTGTGTCTCTCTTTCTCTCTTTCTTTCTTTCTTTCTGACAGAGTCTTGCTCTGTTACCCAGACTGGAGTGCATTGGCACAATCTCAGTTCACTGCAAACTCCGCCTCCCAGGTTCAAACAATTCTCCTGTCTCAGCCTCCCAAGTAGCTGGGATTACAAGTGCCTGCCACTGCACCCGGCTAATTTTTGTTTTTTGTTTTTTTGTTTTTTTTTTGAGACGGAGTCTCACTGTGTCGCCCAGGCTAGAGTGCAGTGGCCAGATCTCAGCTCACTGCAAGCTCTGCCTCCCGGGTTCACACCATTCTCCTGCCTCAGCCTCCCGAGTAGCTGGGACTACAGGCACCCGCCACCTCGCCCAGCTAGTTTTTTGTATTTTTTAGTAGAGACAGGGTAATTTTTGTATTTTTAGTAGAGATGGGGTTTCACCTTGTTAGCCAGGCTGGTCTTGAGCTCCTGACCTTGTGATCCACCTGCCTCGGCCTCCCAAAGTACAAGGATGTCAGGTGGGAGCCACCGTGCCCAGCTGGGGTTTTCTTTTAATTGGAAGCATTGTGAAAATTGACAAAGGATGATTGTAAAAAGTAAAGTAGAGGTTCCTCTTCAAAGACTCTCTTCCCCGTCTAATTAGGAATAAATAGTAACTTCTCTTAAAAGCAAAATGTATTCAAAGACCTGTGCTAACATTCTTAAACATCTGCTAACCGTGATAAAGAAATCGATGTACTTTATGTTCTTAGCTCCCACAATTTAGCCTAAATATTTGCCCTGGCACGCTTATACTGGTCCAACAAGCACCAGGTCATAGCCTATTCCACTTCCTTATTGGAATGTGTTTTCTGCTTTCTCAGCATTCCACAAGTTACTTTCTCCTTCCTTTCTTCTCCTCTACCTTTGCCTCTTTAAAAAAGTTCTAAGTTGTTAGCCAATCAGGACAAATACAGAGTGTGAGGTCCCGTTCCAGCCAATGGAAACCGGACACAGCAGTAGGGTGGACGCGTCAGGTTATAAATGACCCTGTCTCCTTTGTTCGGTGTACTCTCGTGGCAAAACTGCTGGTGAGTGTACCCTTTCTGCAGGAAGTAAAAATGGCCTTACTCAATAAATTAAATTTATGTTCAAGTGCTATTTCTTTGTGGCACCGGAGAACAAGCATTTCAAACAATGATGTAAGCACAGCACTAAGGACATCCACCTCCGGGTGGAGGAAGGGCTCTGGGAGCTCAGGCAGGAGCCGAGAAAACAAACAAGGAGAAACGGAAAGGAAGGGGAAACTCAAGAGGGCCCACATTTCAAAGATCAGTATAGCGTGAGTCTGCATACACAGGTAAAATACGCGGGCGCCAGGGGGAGGTGCAGGGATGCTGAGGGCAACAGGGAGAGATGGGAGCTCCAGCAGTGCAGCTTCCAGGGTGCTGCTGGCCATGCACGCCCTGTCCTGGGACTCACGCAGCACCTCCTCTTCCCCAGGCCCTGGCATTGATTGTGGTGTGAAGGGGCCCCTGAAATCTCACTGGTCAGAGGTAACCAAGGGCAAGGTTGGTCTCAATGTGTGAAGTCTCTGGATGACAAATTTGTTTAAAAATGCTCTGCTTTGCCCTTTGGAGAATATACTTTACATAAAAAAGAAGCTTGTGGTCACCCAAGAGGGAAGAAGTACTGAATGGATAAAAAGTAGATGTAGCATGTTAAAAAGGCACGATGGGTTCTGAGATATACATTTATTGCAATCATGTGAAGAGATACATCTAAAGTTTCTCTTTAAAAGGTCACAGTCATGAAAGGTTAAATGTTCCCATTTCTATCTTTCTGCATGTGGTTTAGTATGGAATTACACTCTTTTTGAGAAAGAAATCTGCAGCATAATATTATCATTCATTCATTCCACAAACAGTCATTGTGAAACACCACACTGGATCCTGGGATGCAAGAGGGAACCAATGACTCTGATTTCCACCTTCACAGATGTGTCACGTCAGTGGGGACCTTACACAAAACACCTTTAGCAAGTGGTTCAATTCAAATCTTGAAAACTATTACTAGGGGAAGAAAGAGGGGTTTGAACCTGGTTGAAATCAGAGAGGACTTCCATGAGGAGGTGACACTGACATGGAACCTGGAGGGAGGGGTCTGGTCCCATGGTCTTGCTGTGCAGAGAGTGAGTGGCGCGCCCTTCTCTCATGCAGATACCCACATTCAGAGAGATTATGGAACGCTATTAGTCAGGGCTCTTGATTGCATGCAAGAGAAACAGGCTGACTGTTTCAGGCAGGAAAGGGATCTATGTCAAAGATAGGACAGGGTTGAAAAATCACCAGGAGTACTGGAGAACAAGGTTTGGTAGATAAGCAGGGACGAGGGAGGTGGCAGGACGCACCAAGGCCCAGCAGCACCACACAAAGACCCTGTCCTGGGAGCTGGGCCCTCTGCTCACCCTCTGGTCACTGGCTCCCAACTCCAAGTCGGTGCTCTGTTTCTGAGAGGCCACGGTGGCTGTGTAGGCCCAGAGCAAGCGGGTCCCTGGATCTTTAATCCTGCACTGGAGACATATTCAGTCTCTCAACCCGCTGCAAAAGTAGGTGTTCAGATGCTGCAGGGCAGCCTCCATCCCCAAAGGACACATTTCCACTCCACGTGAATGTGTGAATTTGCGGCTGGGCGGAGGCAGGAGCCAGGTGTCTATGGCTTTGGGGCACAGGCTCTTTCTGGTGCCCGGCAGAGCACAGTGGCCGAATGAGCTTGTGCAGTGGGAAAACCCATCTAATTTTGCATTGTAAAATATACTCATTACATGTATTTGAATGCAGAATTAGTTCACCTAACACATTAAAAAGCCTTTTAAAATGTGGTAGTTATCCATTGATTATGTGGTGAGGAAATGGCCCTGATGCTGTGAGATCCAACATTTCTGGAAGGCAGCTTGACAGTCTGTATTCAAAGCTTTGAAAATTAAGCCCTTGATTTAGCAGTTCTCTGCCTGGAGATATAGCCTAAGGAAAGGATTAGGGATGAAGACACAGGCTTACATTAAAAATATAGGACTCAGCAGCCTACTTGTGGAAAAGGTTGTATCAGTTCGAATTCTTGCACTGGGGCAAGGCTCAGTGGCTCATGCCTGTAATCTCAGCACTTTGGGAGGCCGAGGTGGGCAGGTCACTTGAGGTCAGGAGTTTGAGACCAGCCTGGCCAACATGGTGAAACCCTGTCTCTACCAAAAACACAAAAATTAGCCGGGCATGGTGGCATGTGCCTATAATCCCAGCTACTCAGTGTTTGGGTGAGGGAGAAGGGACAAGATGGAGGAAGGTGAACAAGATGGAGCAGTACCTGTTGTTTCCGGGTTCTTCCTCACCAACTTTCCCGCTCGCAGGAAAATGCAGCCCACGCCCGGGAAGATGCAGATCAACTGAGCATGCGCCAGGTGACGTCAATCCGAAGCGATCGAAACTTACCTGGCCACGCCTATGGAGAGGCCCCTATCACGCCCTTATCCCACCCACTGCCCTCCCCCTTCCAGTACCAATGCACGAAAGTCCGCCGCAGGCGGGAGCCGGCGTGACTTCTTCGGCCCCAGCGTTCGTGGACCGGAGAACATCACCCGAGAAAGCCGGCGCGACTTCCCTGGCCCCCCCATACCTGAGGACCAGGGAACCTCGCCCGAGAGTGTGTGCATATTTGCAATAAAGGGCTGCCGCTTTCTTATGTACTTTGGCCTCATGTTTAATTACTTAGCTCTCCTAAATTAAGTTACATTAAATTAAATTAAGACACTCAGGAGGCTGAGACAGGAGAATCACGTGAACCTGGGAGGCAGAGGTTGCAGTGAGCTAAGATTGTGCCACTGCACTCCAGCCTGGGTGACAGAGTGAAACACCATCTCAATTAAAAAAAAAAAAAAAGAAAAAGTCATGCATTTGGTGAAAAGCCTAACCCAATTCATTTAGGCAAAAAGGCTCACCTCCCTGTGCCTCCTGGGGTAAGTGGGACTCCTACGAAGTTACCAGGCTCTGTTATTAGGTTCACACTTCTCAGGGCCCCTTTCTATGTGTTGATTCTGATGTTAGGCAAGATTTCTTCTCATGGGGGAGAGCAGTCCTAGGGTTCATGAAGAGTGAGAACCTCTGTCCCAGCATCCTAAGAAACGGGCCCAGGGCCCCCTCTGATGGGACAGGCTGAGTCACTTCACCGCCTGGACCAAGCCCCAGGCCAGAAGTGCTCTATGCTAGCTCAGGCCAGGCCTGGGGGACCCCCACCAGGGAGGGGTACAACTCTTAATAAAACTGGGCTGTTGGAGAAAGGGACAATGAATTATATGGATCAAATTGAACTATAAAAAGACAGGGAGAAAACATACTTCGGTGTTTGCAATAGAAAGCTCTTGACGTGAGGTTGATTGACCTTTATTTTCCACTTTATATTTTTTGTGTAATCAGAAAATTTTCCTTTAAAAATCTTGCACAGTCAGGGAATGTGGTGGCATGGTGGACATGGTGGTTGCCCCTGTATCTTGCCTGTCTCCATTGGGCTGAAGGGCAGAGACTGGCTCAGGCCACCTGTGTCCCTCTCTCCTAGGCCTGAGCCAATTCCCACATGGCGCTCCCTTGTCCACAGGGCGTGACCAGGCAGCATCAAGATCAGGAGTTGAGTTTGGTGGCTACGGGAGGGGCTCCCCTGTGGCCCTGTGTGCTGGTGGCCCTCTTGTGACTGGGAAGGAAGCCAGTCTGAGAAAACAGCCAGCACTGGGATGGGTGTAATGGAGAAGACAGAAATCTGATTTAATGATGCTGAACCCATGCTTCCCACAGACCTTTCCAGTATGAGAGACAAGAGATCTTTTATTACTTGAGCCAGTTTGAATTGCACTTCCTGTTAATTGAAACTGATGTAAATACTCATTAAGTTTGGGTCTACAATCACCTCTAATGAATTTGAGAATAAGATTGGCCTGAGATGTGAAGAGAGAGAAAGGCGTCTTCTGCTGGCCTGCTGACTTGACTGAGGATGTGAAGCTGGAGGAAGGGCTGACCTCTCCAGGAGGGCCTTCCTCTCTCAACCAGGGGCCCTTGGGAAGAGGCAGCCCCACCCGAGACAGAAGGGAGCCATGACTGCCATCCAACACGACACTGGCTAGTTCTGGGGCCTGCAGCAAGGACCTTACCCTCTCCTTGCCTGGGTGTCCTAATTTCTAAAATGAAGAGATTGAAAAAAGAATTTGAGCTGGATATAATGTGAAATATAACAAAGTTTTGTTTGGTAAAAACCAAGGCAAAATAGCCTGGTAGGGTTTGAAAGCAAACCTCGATGGACCTGCCTCTGTGCCGTGGACAGGCCTAGCTGGGCTTTCTCTGACTTCATTTCCAAAGGCCAACCCCCCCTCACAGCAGGGTCACGTTTGGTCCTGGACGACTGAGTTCAGAAGAACGTTAAAGGCTTGTCTAGCAAAGTACTCTCTAAGAAGAGGGCTACCCCAGAAGTAGCAGCTGCAGAGAAGAGTGACCGTGCACGTGTGGGCAGTGCTGAGATGGGCCAGCCCCTGATGGCCTCAGGCTCTGCGGACGTTCCCACCAGCTGCAGCCCCCAAACATACTTTTATACTTGCTTGCTCGCTTTGCTGTCCCCTGGATCAGACTGGACCCATGGAGGGCGTGTTCACTACTGGAACCCCAGACCTTGCAGGGTGCCTGGGCCAGAAAGTCTGCTAAATGACAGGCAGAACTGAGTTGAGCTGTGCTAGTCCCATCCTGGGGCTCCTTCCCCTGCCGTGAGGGGGGACAGGCAGGTGGGTGCCCAGGTAGGGCACAGGCTTGTCACTGCAGCCTGGGTGCTATGATGCCTTCATTGATGGGGACCCTCTGAGCCAAACCCTCCCTGGATCCCGAGAGTGCTCCTGGGTGGACTGGGTTTAAATTTCAACCTGACCATAAAACCGCACATTAGGAAAGGTATCCAATCAATTAGTTCTAATTAATCACAAACAAAATGTGTCTCGAGCCGTAGGATGTGGCTTCTTTCCCATTGGCTATAATTAGAAAAGTTTGGTGACTGTACAGAAATAAAATGTCTGTGGGAAAGGGAGGGGGGAAGAAGGAAGAAACACAAGTGGTTAGAAGTCGTGTTAAATGGTAACTAGAAAGCCGTAACCACTTCCCCTAGACGTGGAGAAGCTTCCTTGAAGCTGAGTGCAACTGCTCTGGGCAAGCAGAGACGTTTCTGCCCCCGCCCGCATGTCCTGACCCATTAATTTCTTTCTTTCTTTTCCTTTTATTTATTTTTTTTCTGAGATGGAGTCTCGCTTCTTTGCCCAGGCTGGAGTACAGTGATGCGAAAGCGATTCTCCTGTCTCAGTCTCCCGAGTAGCTGGGATTACAGGTGTGCACCACCATGCCCCGCTAATTTTTTTGTATTTTTACTAGAGATGGGGTTTTACAATGTTGGCCAGGCTGGTCTTGAACTTCTGACCTTCAGTGATCCACCTGCCTCGGCCTCCCAAAGTGCTGTTATTATGGGCATGAACCATCACACCCAGCCTCCCATCCATTCGTTTCTACCGGGCTTTCTCTGTGGGCCTCACAGGCAAAGCTAGCCAGCAACAAACCTCCCCTTTCAGGATACTGGGGTGGGACTGAGTGGTTATAACAGGACCTCGTGCCCGGACAGCTCTGGCCACAGGGCTGCTGCCCTGTGGAGTGCAGAGCTCAAGTGCTGGATTTAGAGCCCTGCCCAGGACAGGGAGGCTGATCCCAGCCAGGGGAGGCTTGGGAGGGTCTCTGAGGGTGTCATGCATCAAGGCAATTGGTTGGCCCCTCCATGGCCTCCTTGAAGGTGTGTTGTAGAAAAGTAACGTCTTCACTGCTAGGCTTTGCCACAGATAAATTAAACCTGACCCACCCCTGTCTAGCGTCTGTGAGTCTTAGGGCACTGTGCTGGGATAAGTGTCCAGCAAGGGGCACCAGAGGCCACTGGGGGAGATGCCAGTCAGGGCTAGCAGATGTGAAGTGTGTGGGTGGTATGAAGTGGGCCAGGGCAGGGGAAACTGAGTCAGAGCTGATAGTCCCTACTTTCCAACCGTGTGAGCTCGACCCTCCACACTCACGCTGCACATCTGTTCAGGGAAGCTGTGGGTCCTGATGGTGCGGGGATGGTGGATGCTCTCAGGGCACGGCTCTCCAGGGGCTCCACGAGCGGGAGCTGATAGCATGACTGTGATTCTATAGCAAGTGTGCCAAGGGATCTCCCTTTATACCCTCAGCAGGGAATTGGACCTCAGCCTGGACAGTTTCTTGATGTTTCTTTTTCATGAAAAGAGTGTCCGGAACCATGCTGCCTGGGCCACCGGATTGCTGGGTGCAGCAGGCGGCTGCCTTGCTCTGTGGGGTGGGACGGTGCAGCCTGCTCAGCAAGGGAGCCAGTGAAAGCTCCGTGAGTGGAGGGACTCTGGAGCAGGTGCACAGCAGACTGAGGGCTCTGCACAAGGACTTCAAGGGCCAGCTCAGCCTTAGCAACAAAAACAGCAAAACCCTGACTGGCGAACAATGTTGAGCCAACCATGGATACCTGGAAGAAATCTCAGTGAGTTGTGGATATGATTCCTTTTATACGGTGTTGGATTTGTTTTGCTGATATTTTCTCAGATATATTTGTGCTTGTGCTCAAATAAATCAGATATATTGGTTTGCAGTTATCTTTTTTTTTTGAGGTGGAGTTTTGCTCTTGTCACCCAGGCTGGAGTGCAGTGGCGTGATCTCAGCTCACTGCAACCCTCTGCCTCCTGGATTCAAGCGATTCTCCTGCCTCAGCCTTCCGAGTAGCTGGGTTTACAGGCGTGCACCATCACACCTGGCTAATTTTTGTATTTTTAGTAGAGACTAGGTTTCACCTTGTCGGTCAGGCTGGTCTCGAACTCTTGATCTCAGGTTATCCACCTACCTCGGCCTCCCCAAGTGCTGGGATTACAGGCGTGAGCCACCATGCCCAGTCCTGCAGTTATCATTTTTTGTAATGTCACATCTCATTTTGTTATTAGGGCAATGCCGGCCTCATAGATGACTTGGAAAGTGCTCCCTCTGCTTTTGTTATCTGGAAGAGATTGTGATTAATGATAATCAATAATTTTTTTGCATAAATGTTGGTAGAATTGACTGGTAAAGGCATGTGGCCTTGTGCTATTTTAGGAGGTTATTAATAATTGACTCAAATTACTTATGAGAAATAGGGTTATTCAGGTCATGACATTCTCCTTGGGTGAGCTGGTCTTTGAAGGAGTTGGTATACAGTTTGCCTTTTTCTCCTCTGCACCCTACACATTTCACTGGCTGCGATAATTCCAATCGACATCCCAGAAGCTATGGCTGTCATGGACCAATGTTTTCTCCCTCTCTGGTGATCCAGGAAGCCTAGGGGAGATTGATGGGGAGGAATTCCCTTCCCCAACATAGATAAGGTCGTGGCAAAGTCCTTTCTCCTGAAGAGTAGACCTTTATTATAGGGGAGGCCCTGGGCAGATGTCACAATGATTGCTCTTCCTATCCCTCTGTCAGGGCCAGGAGGGGAATCCTTCTAGAATCTTCACCATGAGGACATTGGCCTTTATATCTATATAAAGGCCACACATTTTAGGGACTCTTAACTCGGTGGCCCCAATGGTTTCTCCTCTTATGCTAGTCCACACTCAGCCTCCAGCAATTTGTCAAAACTACCGTTGAAGTGTTCCTCCCTGTTAATGACCTTGCAGCTTCTGTTTTAGATAAGCAGGTCTCAGCTCTGACTCTGGAGGCACCTGTCTCTTTGGATTTTGAGGTATCTAATTTGTTTTGCAACCTCATTTTTATGGTGGATCCTAGGAAAGTTGCTGATTTTCAGTTTTCCAGCTTTCTGTTGCTCTAAAGACAAGAGTGATGACTGCCAAACTCTTCACATGTTGGAACTGAAACCAAAAGTCCCTAGTCCTTTTGTTTTGAAATGAACCTCTTGGGGTCTTGCAGAAGGACTTGGTGGGCCCATGTTGGAGGCTGCACTGGGAAGCCAGGGGACTGGAACTCTGAGCCTGCAGACCAGCTCTGCTCACCTCAATGTGCCAGGCCATGAGCTGCCTTTGAACACCTAACTCTCAGGCTTTAATTTCTGATGCATTTATCACATGACTGGAGATATCTGGGCCCTCTCGTCCTCAAAATTAATGTGTAAATCAGCTCAGGAATTACAAAAGAGATTCCGTGTATGGCGGACACACCTGACAGCAGTAACGGAAACATACTCCAAGAATGATTCTGTGGTCTAAGAAGAATATGTATTCAGAGTTCCTAGCCAGGGAATCAAGAGTGGCCAACCCAAGGATTCACTCCTTTTCCATGAAGCATATCTGCACCCTGGCGTTTTCCTTGAAACACAGAACATGCAAGAAATAGAGGCCCTTTGTTTTGAGTTAAATGGAGGTTGCTAGGTGGAGGGTGCTGAGTGGAAATGCTATATAAACGGCATGCTTCTTACAATTGCTAGTGGTTCTCCTGCCCAGCCCACCACCACTGGATTGCCCCCGTATGTAAGTCCTCAATAAAACTTATGTCTCCTTCACTGGGAGAGAAGTGACGAGGTCAGAGGGGTCAGCCCAGCCCTGGGCACCTGGGCCCTTTAGCCTCGCCAGTGACTTAGAGGCTTTCTTCTAAAGTGAAACCAAGGCTTCTGAAGAGGCAGAGTGAAGGAGTGGTGTGCTCAGATGTATGTTTTGGAAGGGGCACGGCAGTGTGGGGAGTGCAAGGTATGAGCCTAGGAGGCCAGCTAGGCTCCAGATGTGGTCGAGGCTGGTGATGAGGTGGAGATTAATTATCTGCACCTGGAGCTGGGGGTGAGAGAGGGGTGGATGCATGGAGCACTCCCCTCCTACTTCTTCTGGTGGCACACCGCTGCCAGAGAGCCTCTGCCTGGCCTTCCACCCCCTCAGTGCGGCCACACTGCGTGCCTTCATGGGCTTTGGGTAGAGTCACAGCACTAACCACCACTTGACACTGTATTCCGTCAGTCATCTCACATCACAGCATGTTTTCAGCAGCTCTGATTTGCTCAGGGGACCCCATGTGCCAGGTTATGACCAGGGAAGAGCCCTGGACGTCACAGAGTGAATGGAACCCCACCCCACCCACCCTACCCCGTTCCCCACCCACCCCACCCCGTTCCACACCTGTCCATGGGCCGGCCAGGCAGTGCATGTGCCTATGGCCTCTCCCTTGCTCTGACTCCTCCTCGCCCATACTCTTCTTGCTCCTTCATGGCTGGAGCACGGGAGAGGGATCAGAAGGAGACAGGGGCTTCTTGCTGGGCTGGCTCTCTGGGCAATCTCTGTCTTGTCAAAGCTCTTGGTCACGGAAAGTGTCCTAGCTCCTCTATGGGACTCAGGGATGGAAACTCTTGGGAGGGTCTTCTGCATGACCCCAGGTCCTAGAATAGAACCCCCACTTCAGGGTCTCCTCACCTGTGGATGCAGCCCTCTTGGGAAGGGGGGAGTAGACATGATGGAGCCCAGACCATTCAGGGCTCCACAAACCTTATCATGAACCACCCTGCCAGGAAAACACCCGAATTCTTGCCCCACCAGACTCCAGCAGTGCCAGCTCCTCCTTCATTCTGCTACATTGTTCCTGTCTTGCCCTCCCCCACATCCAGGGGACAGTTGTCCTACCCTCTCAAGGACTGTTGGGGGCTCTTCTCCTAAGACAGCACGGGGTCCAGGAGTCTCAAAACAGCCCTAACCCAACCGAGATGCAGTGGCCCTGAGAGCAGACGCTCCAAACTCTTCACTACGATTCTCTGGGGGCCTCTCATTTGGCCAGGCTTGAGGTACTGAGGAGGCCACAAAACTCTTTCTGTAATCGCTAAAGAAATTATTGCTTGTAAGGAACCGCTAGGCTTGTCTCACGTGGGTTGAAGGTGGGATGCAACTGTCTAAAGTTGTGCAACATGGAAATACTTGGCACCCCTTGGCCTCTGTATGAAATGCTTGCCAACATTCTGAGAAAGAGTGATGCAGGCCATTGCAAATCAATTTAATTTTTAAATTTCCCACTAGAATGATTAGTCTAGTAAGGGCAGGGAATTGACTTGTTCACCTCTATGTTTCTTGTAACTAGAACAGTGTCCAGCACACCAAAGGTAGTCGTATTTTTAAAGGACTAAATGCATATGTCTCAACTTGGTAACTCTGAATAGAGGGAGAGCAGAAGAGATTGGCATGCTGCTCACACTGATTTCTGGCTCCTGCTGCTCACCACATTGTTTGGTAAACATCCATTTAGGAAGTGGCTTAGCTCTGGGGCATAGATGAGCAGCGGGGTGATGTCAGGCATGTAGTTAAAGGGCCAATTTAGTTCTAGGTGTGAGTGAGCAGAGGACTCAGGCTTTGAGCGACAGTGAAGGGGAGATGTGAATCTAAGATAAGTTGGGGATTCAGACTCAGGTCTGGGTGTGGGTGAGCGGCAGACTCAATTCCTATGTGTCAGGAAAGAGCAGACTCAGACTTGCTTGGCTATTGCACATAGCTAAGCAGTGCACGGTCGTATGAACTGAGAAGGGAGCCTCACTCAGGTCTGCAATTCCTGTGTGTCGGGAAAGAGCAGACTCAGACTTGCTTAGCTGTTGCATGTAGCTAAGTAGTGCACTGTCGTATGAACTGAGAGGGGAGCCTCACTTAGGTCTGCAATTCCACTGGGAAGCTGCAGATCTCCCTCCAATCTGGAGCTCAGCAGGAGCTTCTTTTAACCTAGTGGGCAGTGTCTTAATTGCTTTTGTTTGTGTTATGCAGGTACAACCTTATTGGGCTAAAGGATCTGCACTGGTCCTTACGTCCCACAATTAATTAACCAGAAGCAGAGCCTCGTGATGTCCCCACAAATCCAGTTGCTCGCTGTGGTCTTTGTGCCTTCCCTGCTTCTGACAGAGCAGTGCCAGGGCTTGGCTTTTGCCATTTGCCTCTTGGTACCTCCATTTAAATTGGGGACCTCATTCTCCCTACAGCTCTCCCAACCTGCACCCTGTCCTCCAGAGAACAGCCTCTAATGTGCTTCTGACAGATTCCAATATTCTTCCTCCCATTTGCCTTGGTATTAGGAACATCTTCTGGCCTCTTTACAAAGATGGAGTTAGGATGTAATCGAGAGGTCAATGTCAAGCGTGGTGAGGTCTGAGTCTGAGATTTCATTCGACTCAAATATTGCTAACAAGTTAGTGTCATGAATGCTGTCAGAAAAAAACCACCTCCTGGACTGAAGATGAAAGATTATATTTCTCATAGTAAAAGTAGCAGCCGGAGCATCCGCATAGGTTTTTGGTTTCCTTGTCTCCAAGTCCCACAGAGGCAGTGCAATGGGCCCACATGTATGTCATGCAGGCAGTGGGTTTGTGCTGCAGCCGAGGAACCCAGGCCAAGGGCCATCACTTTTGTTTTGCTTTTTTGAGATGGGGTCTTGCTCTGCCATCCAGGCTAGAGTGCAGTGGCATGATCTCGGCTCACTACAACCTCTGCATTCCAGGTTCAAGCAATTATCTTGTCTCAGCTTCCTGAGTAGCTGGGACTACAGCTACTACAGCCTGCCACCATGCGTGGCGAATGTTTGTATTTTTAGTAGAGACGGGGTTTCAGCATATTGGTCAGGCTGATCTTGAACTCCTGACCTCAGATGATCCACTCAGGCTTCTCCTGACCTGGTGTGTGTTGGCCTCGGGCCTCCCCTGGGGTGATGCTGTCCCGCAGTGTTGCCATCTGGTCTCTGGTGAACACTGTAGCCCTGACACTCTGCGGTGCTGTGACATGCAGCATCCAGTGGCTGTCAGGCAGCGGGTGGGTCTCGCAGGGGTTGCCTCATTCATGCATTCAGAAGTGATTGTCCTGCATGTGGCATGCTGGAGTGAAGGAGACAGACTGCCCTGCCCTCCCGGAGCTTCAGTTGTGGAGAGTGGAAAGTACTATAGAGTTAACTCGACAAATCATTCTTTACGTCCTCTTTTTTTCTTCCGCTTGGACCTCTCCCCAGGCATCTAGAAAGTTCCTAGCACGTTCCTTCTGTGGGGCTGCCTGCTCTCAGTAGAACTCCATGCCACAGGCTTTTGGCTTCCACACCTGCTGACCATCAAAGCGGCCAAACCCAGTGCCCCATGCACAGAGCATAGGGCCTGAAAGCCGACCAGACTCCCGGATGTGTTCTGAGATGCTATGGGCTGGTCAGGGCTTGATTACTTACTCCTCCTAAATAGCATCTGTGTCCTAAGCCTGTGGAAAGGACATTGAAATAGAAGTTGGCAAATCAAAATTCAACTCCTAAATCTACTCTCTACCAACTGTGTATCTGTGTGTAAGTCTCTCTGAGCCTCACTTTTCTTGGCTGAAAAATGGAGCCACTAACATCTCCTCCAAATCCTTTTCCTAGGAACTCTAAGTAGAGAATAAGAGTGTGCATATAAAGTCACTTTTTCTAAAAGCAAATGGTGGCGATTCCTAATCCTTTGGCAGATGGATAGCCGTGCTTCGGGGTTTACCAGTCTCGCCACCTGTTATGAGTGTGGCTTGACAGAAACTCCTGGTTAGAATCCTGGCTTGTTCACAAGGTGAGATACTTAATCTTGTCAAGTCCTGGTTTTCTCATTGGCAGAAGAAAGGTAACAGATTCACAGTGAAGACAGCTCCTGCACTGTCCATGGCACATGGACTCTCTGGATAAAGGTTAGATCTGCAAATGCACAGGGCTCTTCCCTTATCACAGTCTCTTTAGGGTTTTATTAAAGATTCCATGTCTTCTTATCCAGGCTTTTGCTGAGGAGGTATCCTCTGTCACTTTCCACCTGGAGGTGGCTTGAGAGCTGGATGGGGGAGAAGACCAAAGCAAATGGCACAGAGGAGAGGCTGCCTGGCCACCCTTGGCTCTGTGGCACCCACTCGCTTCCCAACATGGCTCCGACCTTGGGGATGATTCTGCACGACGAGTGGGGCAAAGAACAGTCACATTGGTAAACAGACGACTGAGCAGTGAAAGATGTTTCCAGCAAAGCATTCTGAATACAGTATTTATGGACTCGAGTTGTTCCTGGGATATTTATAGACGGGATGCAAATGGAAAGCATATGGTGTGCTCTTCCAGAAATACTCTTCCAATTAGGCTGTGCATGGTGCTCAGCCACACTGCTCTTTCCTCTGAAGATGCTCTTCAGCACATTTGTAGGGAATGTTACTCAAAGTTGCAGAAAATGGGGTGAACACATGTCTCTTGGGGCGCCGTCTCTGACGAAAGGCTGTTTCCCTCTGATAAACACTTTTCTGCCCCAACACCAGGGTCCATTCAGGGGTGCTCTGTGGTGAAGCACGTGGTTGATTTTTTCCTTCTGTTCCTGTTACTTGACATGTTGAGATCATTTTGGAGGCTGTGGCAGGAAACTCCAAGAGCAGATTTTAGAATGATCTGGAGGAAGGGCCCTTTTGTCCCTTACCTTCAGTTTGTGTGTGCTGTTCTTGGAGGAGCCAATACCAGGATATGCTTGGCACGCTGCCTCAAGCTACCCATGCCACTGGGAAAATGCTTTCCTTGTTTAGAGCATAGCACTGGAAGCAGGTGTCCAAAACCAGCCACCGTAGAAGGCACATCACATCCTAGGAGTGACCATCTCTTCAGAAGCCGTGCAGTGTAGCGTGTGGTCAGTGTGAGCAGCAGAAGAGTGGACTCTGCCCTGAGCAGAGACAGGGTGGAAAGATGCAAACCATCTGCTGGTTACATACAGTATAACACAGTGGTGCAGGTCTCTCTTGTAGGTTTCTTTAGACCAGCTAATTTACTTGTCATTAAGAATATACGTGTATTTTCATTTTAAAAGGGTAATATTCAAAGCACTCAAGATTTGGGGGAAATGGAGGATGTGGGGGAAATGGAGGAATTAATATAAGCCTTTTGGAAGGTAAGTTGTGTTAAGCATTGAGAAAAGTTCATATTTTAGCATCAGCATTTTCATTTCTAGTAATCTTTCTAGATAAATAAAATAAACATAGACATAGTTTCACGACAAGAGCATTATTGCCATTGTTGGCATATGTGTGTGTGTGTGTGTGTGTAAGTAAAGACAATAAAATGCTTAGTATTAGAGAAATAATTCAGTAATCTGTTATGTAACCATGAAAAGGCAGTTACATAGCAGTTAAAATTAAGCTTATTTGAGATCACATACAAATTGGTGTTATGATCAACTGTTGTTTTTAAAATCAAGATGCAAAATTAAATATATAAGAGCACTACTACAAAGAAGTTGTAAACAAATCTATGACTATAGTATTTCAAATAGGAAAAAGACATTTAAATAACTTACTAATAGACACTTGGAAAAAATGTTCTAGCTCAAAAGCATAAAAGTTTTTTTCAAAAGTATTTTTCACCTATTAAGCTGGCATAGGTTTAAAAAACAATAGTGAGGCCGGGCACAGTGGCTCATGCCTGTAATCCCAGCACTTTGGGAGGCCTAGGTGGGTGGATCATGAAGTCAGGAGATCGAGACCATCCTGGAGAACATGGTGAAATCCCGTCTCTAGTGAAAATACAAAAAAAATTAGCCAGGCGTGGTGGTGGGCGCCTGTAGTTGCAGCTTCTAGGGAGGCTGAGGCAAGAGAATGGTGTGAACCCAGGAGGCGGAGCTTGCAGTGAGCTGAGGTCGCGCCACTGCACTCCAGCCTGGGCCACTGAGCGAGACTCCATCTTAAATAAATAAATAAATAAATACCCAATAATGTAAAAAAGATAGTACTGGTGAGATGTGAGATAAGTGATTATTGTCATTGATGTTTATTTTATTCTATTCTTTTTTTAAAATAATTTCAGCTTTTATTTTAGATTCAGGAGGTACATATGCAGGTTGTTACATGGGCATATTGCATGATGCTGAGGTTTGAAATATGATTGATCCTATCACCCAGGTACTGAGCATAGTATTGTGTCTGGAATTTATTCCTTCCAGTGGGTTCTTGGTCTCTCTGACTTCAAGAATGAAGCCATGGACCTTTGTGGTGAGTGTTACAGCTCTTAAAGATGGTGTGTCCCGAGTTTGTTCCTTCCAATGTTCAGATGTGTCCAGAGTTTCTTCCCTCTGATGGGTTCATGGTCTCACTGACTTCAGGAGTGAAGCTGTGGTCCTCGGCAGACCTTCGCTGTGAGTGTTACAGAGTGCTGATTGGTGCATTTGCAATCCTTTAGCTAGACACAGAGCGCTGATTGGTGTGTTTTTACAGAGTGCTGACTGGTGTGTTCACAATGCTTTAGCTAGATAGAAAAGTTCTCCAAGTCCGCTTTCAACCCAGGAAGTCCAGCTGGCTTCACCTCTCAGTATCCAATAGGTAGTTTTTCAGCCCTTACTCCCTTCCCTCCCTCTCTGCTGTAGTAGTTCTCAGTGGCTATTGTTGCTATCTTTGCATCCATAAGTACCCAATGTTTAGTTCCCATGTGTAAGCCAGAACATGAGGTATGTGGTTTTCTGTTTATGTGTTAATTTGCTTAGAATAGTAACCTCTAGCTGCATCCATGTTGCTGCAAAGGACATAAATTCATTTTTTTTTCCACTTTAAGACGGAGTCTCACTCTGTCACCAGGCTGGAATGCAGTGGTGTGATCTCAGCTCACTGCAACCTCCACCTCCCAGTTCAAGCAACTCTCCACCTTCACCTCCCAGGTAGGTGGGACTAACAGGCGCATGCCACCATGCCTGGTTAATTTTTTGTAATTTTTTTAGTAGAGACGGGGTTTCACCATGTTGGCCAGGCTGGTCTCGAACTCCTAAGCTCAAGCAATCTGCCTGCCTGGGCCTCCCAAAGTGCTGGGATTACAGGTGTGAGCCACTGCACCTGGCTGACAAAGCAATTTAACTCTGTTACAAATATATGAAACTACCTCATTGTTTTGCTTTAGATTATCTGTAATATATAAAGTTTTCACTTTCAGAGCTTAACTGTTATTTTTATACACATTGTATCTGAATAATTTCAAGCATGTTAAGACAGATTAGTTCATTGATATATTGTAAACAGAGCAATTTTGCATAATAGTAAAAAATTTGTCCCACATGTGAATGGGCCAACAATTGAACAGATAGCCTCTGTATGTGTGTCTCATTAAAAAAAAGCTTCCAGCCTTTTTGAGATATAATTTGCATACTTATATAACAGGATGAAAACTGAAAAATTCATAAATACATGGAAATTAAACAATATACTCCTGAAAAACTAAAGGGTCAAAGAAGAAATCAAAAGGTACATTGAAAAATACCTTGAGACAAAGTTAGCAGAAAGAAAGAAATAATAAAGATTAGAGCAGAAGTAAATTAAAAATAGACTAAAAAGACAATGAAAAAGATCAATAAAACTAAAAGCTGATAATTTGACAGGATAAATAAAATTTACAAATGTGTAGCCAGACTAATAAATAAAAAGAAAGAATAGACTCAAATAAATAATATTGTAAATGAAAGAAGAGACATTACAACTGATACCACAGAAATCGTAGGCTCATGAGAATACTGTGAATAATTATGTGCTAACAAATTAGATAGCCTAGAAAAAGTTCCCAGAAACATACAATCTACCAAGATTGAATCATGAAAATATAAAAATCTGAACAAATAGAAAACCTCCCAGCAAAGAAAATCCCAGGATGAGATAGCTTCATGGTTGAATTCTACACACATTTAAAGAAGAATTCATGCCAATCATTTTCAAAGTCTTGC
The DNA here is from genome assembly GCF_007565055.1 of Rhinopithecus roxellana. NCBI lineage: Eukaryota > Metazoa > Chordata > Mammalia > Primates > Cercopithecidae > Rhinopithecus > Rhinopithecus roxellana. Next base: position 120,509,701 of record NC_044562.1, read on the forward strand.
ACAAAATTGAAGAGCAGACAACACTTACACACTCATTTTATGAGGCCAACTTTATCTTCATACTAAAGCCAGAAAAGGATGCTACAAGAAAAGAAATTACAGGACGATATCCCTGGTGATCCTAGATACAAAATTCTCAACAAAGTATTAGTAACCCAAATTCAACAGCACATTAAAAAGATCATACACAATGATCAAGTGGGATTTATCTCTAGGTTGCTAGGGTGATTTAACATATGCAAATCAATAAACACCATATGCCACATTAACAGAATGAGGAATAAAAACCATATGATCATTTCAATAGATGCAGAAAAATCATGTGAGAAAATGTAACATTCTTTTATAATAAAAACTCTCAATAAATTGGCTATAGAAGGAATATTCCTTATTGTAATAAAGGCCATATATAACAAGTTTACAGCTAACATCATATTTAACCATAAAAAGATGAAAGCTATTTCTCTAAGATCAGGAACAAGACAAGGATGCCCACTTTCACCACTTCCATTCAACACGGTACTGGAAGTCTTAGCCAGAGCAATCAGGAAAGAAAATGAAACAGATTACCTCCAAATTGGAAAGGAAGAAGTAAAATTGTTTCTGTTTGTGGAAAATGTGATCTTAGGTACAGAACACCATAAGAATCTACCAAATAATTGTTTAAAATAATAAATGCATTCAGTGAAGGTGGGAGACGCAAAATCAACATACAAAAATCAGTTGCACTTTCATATACTAATAGCAAATTATCTGAAAAATAAAATAAGAAAACAATCCCATTTACAATTGCATTAAACAATAAAATACTTTGAAATAAATTTAACAAGGAGGTAAACAAATCTATACACTAAAGTTATAACACATTGATGAAGAAATTGAAGAAGACATAAATAAATGGAAAGATATCCTGTGTTCATGCATTGGAAGAAACAGTGTTCTTAAAGTGTTCATACTTTCCAAAGTTATCCACAGATTCAACGCAATCCCTATCAAAATTTCAATGTCATTTCTACAAAAATAGAAAAAACCATCCTAAAATTTGTATGGAGCCTATAGAAGACCCCAAATAGCCAAAGCAATCTTGAGTAAGAAGAACAAAGTTGAAAGCATCACTTTTTCCAATTTCTTTTCTTTTCTTTTCTTTTCTTTTTGTTGAGAGGGAGTCTCGTTGTATTGCCCAGGCTGAGGTGCAGTGGCCGGATCTCAGCTCACTGCAAGCTCCGCCTCCCGGGTTCACGCCATTCTCCTGCCTCAGCCTCCCGAGTAGCTGGGACTACATGCGCCCGCCACCTCACCCGGCTAGTTTTTTGTATTTTTTTAGTAGAGACGGGGTTTCACTGTGTTAGCCAGGATGGTCTCAATCTCCTGATCTCATGATCCACCCATCTCGGCCTCCCAAAGTGCTGGGATTACAGGCTCGAGCCACTGCACCTGGCCATTTTTCCAATTTCAAATAATATTACAAAGCTGTAGTAATGAAAACAGTACAGTATGCTACTGGCATAGAAACAGATATGTAGACATATGAAATGTAATAGACAACCCAGAAATAAAGCAACACATATACAGTCATCTAATCTTTGACGAGAGCATCAAAGATACACAATGGGGAAAGTACACTGTCTTCAGTGGTGCTGAGAAAACTGGATATCCACATGCAAAAGAGTAAAATCAAACCCTTATCCTACACAATACAGAGAAATTAACTCAGAATGGATTAAAGACTCAAAAGTAAGACCTGAAACCATAAAACTACTAGAAGAAAACATAGGGAAAGAGCTGTTCGACGTTGATCTTGGCAATGATTTTTAAAAATGACTCCAAAGCACAGGCAACAAAAACAAAAATAAATAAGTGGTACTACAGGATAAATAAAATTTACAAATGTGTAGCTAGACTAATAAATGAAAAGAAAGAATAGACTTAAATAAATAAAATTGTAAATGAAAGAAGAGACATTACAACTGATACCACAGAAATCGTAGGCTCATGAGAATACTATGAACAGCTTCTGCACAGCAAAGGAAACAGTAAAAAAATGTAAAGGCAACCTACAGAATGGGGGAAAATACTTGTAAATCATATATCTGATGAGTGGTTAATATCCAAAATATATAAGGAACTCATACAAATCAGTAGCAAACAAAAAACCCTCCCCAAACAGGCAAAGGACTTATAGATATTTTTCAAAGACATACAAATGACCAAAAGATATATGTAAAAGTGTTCATTATTACTATCATCAGGGAAATGCAAATCAGAACCATAATGACATATTTCCCCACATCTGTTAGGATGGCTATTATCAAAAAATAAGAGATAACAAGTGTTGATGTGAGTGTGGAGAAAAGAGAACCCTTGTAACTTGTTGGTGCGAGTGTAAATTTGGTATCACCCTTATAGAAAACAGTATGCAGGTTCCTGAAAAAATTAAAAATTGAATTACCATAAAATCCAGCTATCCCACTTCTTGGCATATATCCAAAGGAAATGAAATATATCCAGGAGTGGAATTTCTGGATAATATTGTAACTCTACGTTTAACAGTTTTGGAAACTTCCAAGCTGTTTTTCAGAGTGGCTTCATCATTTTACATTCTCATTGGCATGCATGAAAATTCCAGTTTCTTGATATCCCTGTTGATAATTGTTATTTTTGGGGCCGGGCGCGGTGGCTCAAGCCTGTAATCCCAGCACTTTGGGAGGCCGAGACGGGCGGATCACGAGGTCAGGAGATCGAGACCATCCTGGCTAATAGGGTGAAACCCCGTCTCTACTTAAAAATACAAGAAAACTAGCCGGGCGACGAGGCGGGCGCCTGTAGTCCCAGCTACTCGGGAGGCTGAGGCAGGAGAATGACGTGAACCCGGGAGGCGGAGCTTGCAGTGAACTGAGATCCGGCCACTGCACTCCAGCCTGGGCGACAGAGCCAGACTCCGTCTCAAAAAAAAAAAAAAAAAAAAAAAAAGATAATTGTTATTTTTTTTTTTAATTAAAGCCTTTCTAGTGGGAGTGAAGTGTAATTTTGATTTTATTTCTCTGATGGCTAATAATGCTGAGCATGCTTTTATGTGCTTACTCACTATTTGCATGTCTTCTTTGAAGAAATGTCTGTTCAGATCTTTTTCCTAGATTTTTGATTGGGCTATTTGTGTTATATGATTGAATAACAAGAGTCCTTTATGTATTCTAGATACAAGTTCCTCATCAGGTACATGATTCACAAAAAGTTTTTCCTATTGCGTAGTTGTCCTCTCACTTCGTTCACGGTGTCCTTGGAAGCATCGAAGTTAAATTTTGATGAGGTTCAGTTTGTCTATTTTTTCTTTCGTTACTTGTGCTTCTGGTGTCATATCTAAGAAGGCTTTTCCTAACCAAAGTTTGTGAAGGTTTACTCCTATATTTTTCCCAGATGTTTTTATAATGTTAGCTCTTACTTTTAAGTCTGTGATCCAGTTGACTTAGTTTTACTGTATGCTGTGAAAAATAACACTAAATTCATTCTTTTGCATGTGGATATCCAGCTGACCCAGCACCATTATTTGAAAAGTTTTTTCTTTTTTCATTACGTTTTCTTGGCAACATTGTAAAAAATTAATTGATTGTAAACATAAAGGTTGATTTTTGGACTTTGGATTCTGTTCCATTTATCTATATTTCTATCCTTATGCCAATATCATACTGTCTTCATTAGCTTTATAGTAAGTTTTGAAATAATAAAATAGGAGTCTACAATGTTCTTTTTTCTCCAAAGGTTGTTCTGAAAATTCTGGCTTTCTTGAATTTCTGTATGAATTTTAGGATCAGATTGTAACTCTGCAAAAAACCTAACTTGTTGCTTTGAATTTAGATCAATTTGGGAAGTATTGACATCTTAACAGTATTAGGTCTTCTGATTCATGAATGTGGGAAATCTTTCAATTTATTTAGGTCTTCTTTAATCTCTTTCAACAATGTTTCATAGTTTTGTGTTCACTCATTAAATTTATTCCTTAGTATTTTTGTCACTTTGATGCTATTATAAATGGAATACAATCTTAATTTCATTTTTGAATTGTTCATTGCTAGTACATAGAATTATAAATGATTTTTGTATATTGATCTTGTATTCTGCAACATTTGCCAAAATAATTTTATGGTTCTGTGGATCTGGAGAGAGGGTTCCTTAGGATTGTCTATATTCAAGGATATGTCATTCAAAACCATAAATAGTTTCACTTCTGCCTTTATAATATGGATGACTTTTGTTTTTTTCTTGTTTTTTTTTTTTGGCTAATTGCCTTGCTGGACCTCCAGTACAATCTTGAATAGAAGTGGTGACAGCAGACATTTTTGTCTTGTTTCTGTCTTGTAGGAAAAATATTTAGTCTTTTACCACTAAGCATGATGTTAGCTTTGGAGTTTTAAAATACCCATTTGGAGTTTAAAATACCCAAATTGAGGACGTTTTCTTCTATTCCTAGGTGGTAAGTGGTTTTATCATGAAAGGGTATGGGATTTTTGCCAAATTCTTTTTTTTCCTTCATCTATGCAGATGATCAGATGATCATGAGGTTTTGTCCTTTAGTTTATTGATATCACGTATTACATTAACTAGTTTTCACATGTTAAACCAACCTTACCTTCCTAGGATAAATTCCACTTAGTTATGGTGTATGATATTTTAAAAATACGTCTGGATTTAGGTTCCCAGTTTTGGTTAAGGATTCTTGCATCTAAATTCAAAAAAGAAATTGGTCTGTTATTTTCTTTCCTTGTGATGACTTTATATAGTTGGGATACTATGGCAATACTGTCTCATACAATGAGTTGGAAAACATTCCTTTCTTTTTATTTTTTGGGAAAGATTTTGTAAATGGTTGGTGTTAATCTTTCTTTAAATGTTTGGTAGAATTCCCCAATAAAGCCTTGTAGGCTCAGGTTTTCCTTTGTGGAAATTTTTTCAATAACTAATTTGATGTGTTTATGTATATCTACTCAGAACTTCTATTTTTTCTTTTTAGCTTCAGTAGTTTGTGTTTTTCTAGATACTTGTTCATTTCGTCTAAGTTATATGATTTGTTGGTGTACCATTTTTCACAATATTTCCTTGCAGTCCTTTTTATTTCTGTAAGGTCAATAGTAATGCTGTCTTTTTTTTTTTTTTTTTGAGACGGAGTCTGGCTCTGTTGCCCAGGCTGGAGTGCAGTGGCGCGATCTCGGCTCACTGCAAGCTCCGCCTCCGGGGTTCAAGTGATTCTCCTGCTTCAGCCTCCCGAGTAGCTGGGTCTGCAGGTGCCCGTCACCACGCCCGGCTAATTTTTTGCATTTTTTAGTAGAGTCGGGGTTTCACCATGTTAGCCAGGATGGTCTCGATCTCCTGACCTCATGATCCGCCTGCCTTGGCCTCCCAAAGTGCTGGTATTACAGACGTGAGCCACTGCACCCGGCCAATGCTGTCATTTTAATTCTTGACTTTTGCAATTTGAATCTTCTCTTTCTTCTTTTGATCAGTTTAGCTAAATATTCCTCAATTTTGTTAATTTTTTTCAAAGAATAAACTTTTGATTTTGGTGATTTTCCCTGTTGTTTTTTATTCTGTATTTCAATATTTTCTACTATAATCTTTATGCTTCCTTCCTTCTGCTAGGTTTAGGTTTAGACTGCCTTTCATTTTCAAATATCTTAAAGGGTAAGGTTTGGTTGTTGATTTGAAGATCTTTATTTTTAATTGGGACATTTACACTTGCAACTTTCCAACTGAGCACTGCTTTAGCGTCATCTCAGACATTCTTGGTAAATTATATCTTCATTTTCCTCTACATCAAAGCATTTTCTCATTTACTTTATGATTGCTTTTTTGACACACTGGTAATTTAGGAGTGTGCTGTTTAATTTCCACATATTTGTAAATTTCCCAAATTTCTTTCTGTTTTTATATTTGAAATTTCATTTCATTGTAGTGAGCAAGAATAATTTATATGATTTCAATTCTTATAAATTGATTGAGGCTTGTATTCTAACCTAGCACTTGGTCTGTCCTGAAGAATGTTTCATTCTGAAAGTAATGTTTATTTATTTTTGGGTGGAGTATTTTATAGATATCTGTTAATTAGTTCATAGTGTTGTTCATTTATTCTGTTTCTTAATCTGCCTAGTTGTTCTATTTATTATCAAAAGTTTGGTACTGGATTCTCCAACTACTATTGTAACTTGTCAATATTTTATGTAATTCTGTGAGTGTTTGCTTTGTGTATTTTGGGGTTTTGTTGGTAGGTATACATATGTTTGTAATTATGCATGTGTGTGTATGTGTGTGTGTCTGTGTATTTAGTGTGGTAAAGAACTTGGCTTTGTCTGATAAAATATCTAGACTTTGCCCTAAGCTTCTGGGAGATACTCTATGTAAAACTTGAAAGAACTGTCTTGGGAGCTAATTACTCCAAATCTTATAATAGGGCTGGCCACATCCATCAGTGTTAGAGTTGTGGCTGTCCAAAACAGAAAGACCAATCATTTGGCTTAGGTTAGGGGCTGACCATGCTAGAAAGATCAACCATGTTATTTAGAGTGAGGGAGCATTTGGGTCATTTGGGCTATCTGTTGACCTGGAGATTGAATTTAACCTTATGGGCAAATAATCAATCAATTATACCTACATAATGAAGCTCCTATAAAAACTCTGAACACTGAAGCTCAGGTAAGATTCCCTGGTTGGCAATACTTTGTGCACTGGTGTCATCAAAATAACGTGTTATGACACCACAAGGAGAGGATAGCAGAAAGTTCGCATTTGCAACAGTCCCAGACCCTGCCCTCTGTGCCTCTTCTTTTGGCTGATTTTAATCTGTATCTTTTCTATGTAATAAACCATGATTGGAATATAATAGCTTTTAGTGAGTTTTCTGATTTGTTATTGTGAGTTATTGAAGCTGAGGGTGATTTTAGGAACCTTGCAAATTTGTAGTAGGTGTCAAAAGGGAGGGCAATCTTGTGGAGAACTGCTCTGCTATATTTTGTACTTCGGCTAACTCTAGGTATATATACCCAGTTTGAAAATCTTTGCCTTTTGATTGAACTGTTTAATTTATTCTCATTTAATATTATTATTAACATAGATTTATATCTATCTTTTTTCTATATGTCTCATGTGTTTTGGTTTCCAGTATTTCTCCTTTAGTGCTGTCTTTGGTACTAAATGAAAATATTTGAGTACAGTATTTTCATTTCTTTAATGACTTTTTAATAATGTAGTTGGTTTTAGGACTAACCACATACATCTTAACTTATCAGAATCCACTTCAGATTTATACTAACATACTCAGTTATGACATAAAAATGTTACTCTCTTCTTCCCTTTTGTTATATTATTGTTATATATTACATTAATATATGTTAGGAACCCAAAAAATCTGTTTATAATTTTAAATAATCTTATCTTTTGAAAAAAGCTGAGGAAAGTAGGAGAGAGAACATTTACTTGCAGAGTTTTTTTGTATTAACCTGCTTAGCTACCATTTGTGGTTCTTTTCATTTATTTCTGTGGATTTGAGTGACATATGGTGTCATTTTTTTACTCCAGTACAGCCCTGCTCACCTCCTTTGTGCTGTTATTTTCAAACATAATTACAGTTTTACATGTTATAGGCTCAACAATCTAATTATACACAATTTTTATACAATAGTATTTTGAATTATTTAGGAGAAGAACTATGCATTTCTACTGCATTTTATAATTACAAAATTTAACAGTGCTTTTTTTGTGGGTGTGCACCCATTTTTGTGGGTGTGCAATTACCATCTGGGGTCACTTGCTTTCAATCTGAAAACCTTCCTTTAGTATTTTTTGTCAAGACAGTCTACAAGCAACTAATTCTCTCTCATTTTATCTGGGAATGTCTTTATTTCAACTTCAATGTTGAGGAAGAGTTTTATCAGACATATGATTCTTGCTTGACAGTTTTTCTTGTTTTCTTTCATTACATCAGATATTATTTGACTTTCTTCTGGCCTCTGTTGTTTCTGATGATAAATCAGTTATTGATATGATTGTGGTTCCCTTGTTAACTGATGAGTAATTTTTCTGTTGCTACTTTGTCTTTCAACATTTTGACTATGGTGTGCCTGGGTGTATTAGGCCATTTTTGCATTGCTATAAAGAAATACCTGAGGCTGGGCAATTTACAAAGACAAGAGGTTTAATTGGCTCCCAGTTCTGCAGGCTATACAAGAAGCGTGGCGCCAACATCTACTCAGCTTCTGGTAAGGACCTCAGGAAGCTTATGATCATGGCAGAAGACAAAGGGGGAGCAGCCTCCGCCCACCACTTTGTCACCACATGGTCACAGCAGGGGTAAGAGAATGAGCAGGGAAGTGACACAAGGAAGTGTCACTTTTAAATAACCAGGTCTCACAAGTACTCAGTATCATGAGGATAGCACCAAGCTATTCATTAGTGATCTGCCCCCATGATCCACTTCCCACCAGGCCCCACTTCCAATACAAGGGGTTACATTTTAACGAGAGATTTGGAGGGGACAAATATCCAAACCATATCAATTTTTCCCTGGCCCCCCCAAGTCTCATGCCCTTCTAACATTGCAAAATATAGTAATCTCTTCCCGATAGTCCCCAAAGTTTTAACTGATTTAAGTATCAAGTCCAAAGTCCTAAGTCTCATCTGAGACTCATCTCCTTCTACCTAGGAGCCTGTAACATCAAAATAAATGATTTACTTCCAATATACAATGGGAGTATAGGCTTTGGGTAAACATCTCAGTTCCAAAAGGAAGAAATTGGCCAAAAGAAAGGAGCTATAGGACCCATGTGAGTATGAAACCCAGTAGGAATGTCATTAAATCTTGAAGCTCCAAAATAATCTCCTTTGACCCCATGTCCTGCATCCTGGTGCGATGAGTAGGCTCCCAAGGCCTTGGGCAGCACTGCTTCTGTGGCTTCCCTGGGTGCAGCCCATGGAGTTGAGTGACTGTGACTTTTCTACACTGAGGTTGCAAACTGCTGGTGGCTCTACCATTTTTGGGTCTGGAGTGTGATGACCCCCTTACCCCAGCTCCACTAGGCAGTGACCTGGTGAGCACTCTATGTGGAGTCCCCTATCTTACATTTTGCCTCTGTACTTCCCTAGTAGAAGTTCTCTGTGGGGGTTCTGCCCCTGCATCAATCTTCTGCCTGGAGACCCAGGCTTTCTCATACATTTTCTGAAATCTAAGAGGAAGCTGTCAAGCCTTCTTCACTCATGCATTCTGTGTGCCTGTAGGCTTAAGACCACATGGAAGCTGCCAAGGCTTGTCGTTTATACCCTCTGAAGTGGTGGCCCAAGGTGTACCTAGAGTTCTTTGTGGCAAGGATGGAGCTGGAGCAGTCTGTTTGTAGTGAGCAGTGTCCCACGGCTGGGTAGGGCGTGGGGCCCTGGGCCTTATCCACAAATCTATTCTTTCCTGCTAGACCTCTGGGCTTGTGATGGGAGAGACTGCCTAGAAGATCTCTAAAATGTCTTCAGGGCATATCTCTCATTATCTTGGATGTTAGCAGTTGGTTCTTTTTCAGTTGTGCTAATATCTCTGGTTGCTCCATAGTCTGCTTGGATTCTTCCCCTGAAAATGGGCTTTTCTTTCCTACCACATGGATAGGCTGCATATTTTCCAAACTTTTACACTCTGCTTCTCTTTTAAATGTAAGTTCCAGCTTTAAGTCATTTCTTTGCTCCTGAATCTGAGCATATGTTGTTAAAAGCACCCAGGCAACATTTGATCAGTTTGCTTCTTAGAAATTTCTTAGGAAATTAAGCTCAACCTTCTGTAGATCTCTAGGGCATAAACACAATGCATGCAAGTTCTTTGCTAAGGTATAACAAGAGTGACCTTTGCTCGCATTCCCAATAAATTCCTTATTTTCATTTGAGACCTGTCTGCCTGGACTTTACTGCTCATACCACTATCAACATTTTGATCACAACCATTTAACCAGTCTTTAAGAAGTTCCAGTCTTTCCATCATCTTCCTATCTTCTTTCAACACCTCTAAACTCTTCCAACCTCTGCTAGTTCCAAAGTTGCTTCCACATTTTCGGGTATCTCTTTTAGCAATACCCCACTCCTGGTACGAATTTTCTGTATTAGGCTGTTTTCGTATTGTTCTAAAGAAACACATGAGGCTGGGTAAGTTATAAAGAGAAGAAGTTTAACTGGCTCACGTTTCTGTAGGCTGTACAGGAGGCATGGTGTCTCAGCTTCTGGTGAGGGCCTTGAGAAGCTTCCAATCATAGTGGAAGGCAACGAGCTGGTACATCACATGGCAAGAGCAGGAGCAAGAGGACAGGGTGGAAGGTGCAACACACTTTTAAACAACCAGGTCTCACAAGAACTCACTCATTATTGCAAGGATAGCACAAAACCATTCATGAGGAATCTGCCCCTGTAACACAAACACCTCCCACCAGGCCCCACCTCCAACACTGGGTTATTTTACTGACACCAGTGCATAAAGTATTGCCAATCAGGGAATCTTACCTGAGCTTCAGTGTTCAGAGTTTTTATAGGGGCTTCATTATGTAGGTATAATTGATTGATTGTTTGCCCACAAGGTTAAATTCAGTCTGCAGGTCAACTGACAGCCCAGATGACCCAAATGCTCCCTCACTCTAAATAACATGAGATTTGAAGAGGACAAATATTCAAATCATATCACTGGGTGTATGTTTTTTTTGTTTTTTGTTTTTTTTTTTTGCATTTATCCTACTTGGAGTTCTTTGAATCTCTTTGATGAGTAAATTAATGTTTTCCTTCAAATTTAGGACATTTTAAATTTCAATTGTTATTCCTTAAAATTTTTTTTCTGCTTATTTCAATCTTTCTTCTTCCTCTGTTTCTTCCATAATGTGTATGTATGTTTTGTGTGCTTAATGTTCACCCATATTTCTTCAAGGTTCTGTTTATTTTTCTCCATTTTTTTCATGTTTTTGGGATTACGTAATTTTAATTGATCTATCTTTAAGTTCACTAATTTTTTATTCTTTCATTTAAACTATAGTGTTGAGTCCCTCTAACGAAATTTTTATCTCTTTTACTGTACTTGATGATGGTGAATTTAGCAAGACTCTGTTTCTCTTATCTCTCTTTTCAGTTCCCTATCTCTGTTGATATTACACCCACCTATTAAACTCTACTACTTGCTGGTTGCCTTATTCTTTTCAACAATAGCCTTGCCATAAGTTGCTCCACATTAACTGTGGTCCCCTCTTTAGGGAGAGTTTCCGAGTCAGTCTGGAAATTTTATTCTGAAGAATAGGAGGGCTATTCTTAGCTGTCTCTTTTCTGGTTCTTTCGAGTAAACTAGCTGATCTATGGGTTAGCTTGTTGCTTTCATGGAGCTATCATACTTCTCTTAGTTGATTACCACCAAAATCTCCATTGTTTTAGAGAGTTCACTTAGCCTTAAGCTTTCTCATACTCTAAATAAAGTCAATTCTATTGAAGGGAATCTTTGGAGCTCTCTGTTCTTATAGCCTGTCTCTCCCCCTGGGCAAAATCTCTATGCCACTATTTAGGAGCTGGGGGTGGGAACAGCAGCTCACTTCTCTTAGAATGACACCTCTGATTTACATTCAGGGTGTTGGGTAGCAGTGACAGTTTCTGGTTTTCTTGGTTTCCATCTCCTGTAGGGCATGGAACCTCTACCCTACAAGTGAATTGGCATTAGGGCAATCGGGGCCCCACCATTGTTGGCCTACTCCATTGAGATAGAGCCCCTGCAAGTCAGGGCTGGGTAGCGAAAGAGAACCCCTGATCTACATTTGCCTGGGATTTAGGTTCTGCAACACAGAGCTGGGGGGGACACAAGTGCTGCTGGCCTGCCCCTTTCAGGGAGATACTGTCATCCTGAATGTATTAGTCCCTTTTCACACTACTATACAGAACTGCCTGAGACAGGGTAATTTATAAAGAAAAGAGATTTAATTGACTCACAGTTCCACATGGCTGGGGAGGCCTCAGGAAACTTACAATCATGGCAGAACAGGTAGCAGGCAGGTCTTACAGAAGCAGGCGAGAGAGCCAATGAAGGAAATGAAGGGGAAAGAGCCCCTTATAAAACCATCACATCTCGTGAGAACTCACTAACGATCGTGAGAACATCATGGGGGAAATCGCCAATCACCTCCTACCAGGTCTCTCCCTCAACACCTGGGGACTACAATTCAAGATGAGATTTGGGTGGAGACACAAAGCCTAACACTATAACTGAAGTAATAGCTAGGGGGAAAAGGAGCCCTGTGTTCTTCACAGTGCCTACCCAGGGTGGAGCTTCTGTCATGCTGGGCTGATTGAGAAAGAAGAAGGGGACAGACTGTGGCTCAACTGCCACAGATTCTTGCTGTTCTTACCAAGATTTAGTCAATTTTATTGAATAAATATCTCTCAATTTTCTGTATGTGCTCAGAACAATTACCAGTGACTTAATTTTTTAAAAAAAGATTAGATGTGTGTGTGTGTGTGTTTTGAATGTGGCTTTATAATATACATCAGAGGCCTCCATGTTTTTTGACCCAGTAAGTTATGTATCAAGGAACTTATACTAAAGATATTAAAATACAAAGTTTATGAATAATATTATAAGATAATTATATTTAATAGAGAAAAATAAAACAACCTAAAGATAGCAACAGTAGAATGGACAAATAAATTATTACATATTTATAGAAGCTAAGACTCTTACTCCCCAAGCTCTTTGATACAGAAGAGATGTCATAATTCTTCCCCCCTCCCATTTTCTTATTGTGGTAAATATACATAACACAAAGTTTACTATCTTAACTTTTTTTTTTTTTTTTTTTTTAGACAGAGTCTTGCTCTGTCACCATGCTGGAGCGCAGTGGCACAGTTTTGGCGCACTGTAACCTCTGACTTCCTGGTTCAGGTGATTCTCCTGCCTCAGCCTCCTGAGTAGCTGGGATTACAGGTGCCCGCCGCCACACCTGACTAATTTTTGTATTTTTAGTAGAGACGGGGTTTCACCATGTTGGTCAGGCTGGTCTTGAACTCCTGACCTCAGGTGATCTGTCCACTTCGGCCTCCTAAAGTGCTGAGATGACAGGTGTGAACCACTGCACTCAGCCCTCATTTTTAAAGCTGAATAATTTTTCATTCTATGGATACACTACCTTTTATTTGTCCATTCATGTATCAAAGGACACTTGGGTAACTTCACTTTTTGGCTATTGTGAATGATGCTCTTATAAACATTGTTGTACAAATGTGTTCCAGGCCCTGCTTTCAATTGTTTTAAGATTTGCATTTCTCTAATGACTAATGAGGTTTAACATATTTTTGTGTGCTTATTTGTATATCTTTTTTGGACAAATGTCTATTTAAGTCTTTGCCAATTTTTGGATAATTTTAAATACTTTTTTTCTGAAATTTCAAGACCAGGATGAGGAGAGTCCATTTTTGAATAATTTTGTGTTTTGTTGTGTTTGTTGAGTTTTAAAAGTTTAAAAATATATATATATTCTTAATATTAATCACTACCAGATATACAACTTGCAAATGTTTCCTCTCATTCTGTGGGTTGCCTCTCTACTCTGTTGACAGCATCTTTTGATGCACAAAACTTTTTAATGCTCATGAAGTTCAGTTTGTCTATTTTTTCTTTTGTTGCTGGTACCTTTGGAGACACATTCAAGAATTCCTTGTCAAGTCCAATTTCATGAAGATTCTGCCCTATGTTTTCTCCTAAGAGTTTTATATTTTAGGTCTTACATTTAGGTCTTCAGTCCATTTTGAATAAATTTTTATGTATAGTGTTAGGTAAGGATCCAACTTCATTCTTTTGTGTGTGGGTATCCAGTTTTCCCAGCATGAATTTATTCGTTTTTTCTTTCTTAGTCAATCCAGCTAAAAGCTTGTCGATTTTGTTGATCTTATTAAAAAACCAACTTTTGGTTTTATTTTGTTTTCTCTCTTGTTTTTCTATTGTCTGATCTATCTATCTCTGCTCTATAGCCATAACAATTCCTTATTTGTCTTAACTCAAATTCAAGTCTACTCAGTCCTTTTCCTGCCAGGAGGGTAGAAAATTCAATGGTTTTTCTTGCAGCGCGCTGCTCCCCGGATATGCCGCACAATCAGGAAAACCCTCCAGCCTCCACCATATGCTTAGCAGGCTTATGACTTGCTCACAGTTAAGGGCCCCCTGAATTGTGGTGCCTCTCTGTTTTCCTGCCCTGCAAAGAACAAGAGAATTTTTGTTGAGGGCTGGGGACTCTATTCACAGGGTCCAATTTCTTTAGGACGGTATGTGGTACTCTCCTCAGAGGCCCCATCCTAGCCACAGGTTTGCGTTCCCAGCTCCGGCTCTAACCTGGGGGAATCTCTCTCTCCCAGTCTGTCTCTGTCTTGCTCTTACTCTCTCCTCTCTTTCTGGGGTACACACACACAGACACACACACAGTCTCTGGAGATATCTGTGGCAGTACTGGAGGTGGGGGACACTGGGCATCCCCCTGCATCTGACAGCAGAGGGTGGCTTCCTGGTCTGTCTGTGCAGGGTGTCCGGAGTCCCAAGATACTTCTCCACCAGCCACATCCCAGCTTAGGATGTGGGGGTGAAGCTACCACCTCTGGCTCCTGGTGTCCTCCATTCCCAGACTCTCTAGCCAAAGATCATTTGCAGACCATTCACATTCGTTCTTTGATTCGCTTGTCCAGTTTCCCATAGCATGCCTCCTGGTTCATCCCCTTGTTCCCTGGCCTTGAAGAGTCTGTCCAGAGAGCCAGATGGAGTGACATGGTGAACCACATGGGAGGCCCAGGAGCTGTAAGTCTCCCGGGTGGCTGACTCCACTGAGACCCGAGAGCCCTGAGTGGGGCAGGAAGAACTGATGAGGGACAGAGTTAGACAATGGCTGTAGCTAGGAGGAAGTTGGCGGGGAGAGCGGGAGGAGAGGAAGGGGGCTCTGGTGTGGGGAATACAGCCTGAGCTCAGAGGGCTTCTTCCTCCTGTGTGGTCTGTGGGGCTGCGAAGGAAGGAATGAGCCTGGAGGGTGAGATCTCTTCTCCATAGCCTCATGTGACCCAGCTGGGCCTCGGCTCCTTCTCCTCCCCGCCCCGCCTGGTGCACCACAAGCTTGTGCCTATTTAATATCAATAGACATAAATGATTTCTTATTGAATGTCATTTGCAAATCACTAGTTTGCTGCTCCTAACAGCACTTAATGTCAATTACTTTTTAAAATATCAATTGAAAATCACTAGTTTGCAGTTCCAAGCCTCTCTTAATGCCAATTACTGCTGGGAGTGCCGGCGATGCTGTCCCTGGATGCTAGATTTCTAAGCAGTGACTTGCTCGCATGTTCTCCATCTGGCTCCAGTTTCCTGGGGGGAACTGCCACCATCTTGCATTAACCTTCATGCCCTCTCTCACACGAGGGGGCCGCATTCTCTCAGGAGAGGGTTCTTTGGGGGCTGAGAGAACCGGGGTTATGCTGATTAGCACTGTGACATGCCCGGCAGACCCCAGGTTACCTGGGAAGGGAGGCAGATGTTGGAGTCCTGCATGCCCATCCCCACTCCTGCCTCAGGTCCCGGCTCTCCAGGATCAGTGCCCTCAGCTTGCAGAGGGTGAGGCCGACCAGCACACCTGGTGTCACCTGGCTGCCAGCTCAGCGCTTCTCTCACCAACGATTGGGCCTCTCACCAACACGTCAATTTGGGCCAAGGATGGGCTCTCACCTGTAAAGTGGAGAGTTTTCGCCTTGCCCTGGGTGGCTTTGAGGACTGTGTATGAAGGAATTATCTGGCACAAAGGAAGTGGTGCATTGTGCTCTGAGGAGCAGCGGAACAGGAGGATAGGCAGTGGCAGGCGTCGCAGTCCTTACTGTGGCTGCGGTTGTTCTTTCTCAGCACGTGAGGCTTCCCCTGGGCTGTTGGGACAGGACCGAAGAGGAACCCGGGTTCCTGAGAGAGAAGGGGATGCCCCCGCACAACAGGGTACGCAGCCCGGAGCACTTGCCGTCAGCTAGGATCTAATCTCCACTCCATCCTGTGAGTTAATGGAGACGACCCAGAGGGAAAGCCTTTTCCCCAGAGAAAAGCAGTGGCAGGTGGTGGAGAGGAGCAGCTGGAGCAGGAGATGGAGGATAAACAGGGAGAGAGGAGGATGGGAAGAGAAATTGAGGAAGACAGGGAGAGGGAGGAGGTGCGAGTATTCTCTTTTCTCTGATGCCTCGCCATGTCCCATCCAAGGTATGTCTGTCTTATGTTGGCAGGCGGATGAATAATGATGAGTTTCGGGGACAAAGATCTAATTTTCATCCTCAGAGAGAGGTGACACATTGGGGACAATGACCCAATTGGAAATTCTACGTTGTGATTAATATGGAAATGTGTTTTCTATTATTAGTACACGGCAGGCCGAGGAGTGTGCAACCAGAGGCTGACAGATAGCCCTGCTGGCTGTGTGCTCTGGGTCTTCCAATGAGCTTTTCTGTCCTATGAGGTTTGATGCCCAGCTCTCCAGGGCAGACGTTCTGATTTGCCACCAAGCCTCTTTTCTAGCCAGCAATGACGGCAGGTCTGAGGCTAAGGAGGAATGACCAGGCACTGGGACAAGAGGGAGAAGGTGGCTGTTCATTGAATCCTACTCAGTGGGCTGTGTTTAGCATTACCTCACTCAACCCTCGTAGAAGCCAGGAAGGCAGAAAAGATGGTTGCCATTTGCAGGAGATACATCTGAAGCTCAGAAAGGTTAACTCAGTGCTTCTCAAACTTGTGCATCCAAAGCACCCGGAGATCACGTTACGGTGCAGATTCTGCATCGCAGTGTCTGTGCAGGGCTGAGACTCTGCATCTACACAGTGTCCCGGCAATGTAGGGGTTGCTGGTTTGCCAACACACTTACACTAGTGGGGACTAGGAAGATCCACCTGGGCCACACTGCTGCTTGCGGGGCAGAGCTGGGAAGGACCAGCTGTTGGCATAGGGAGGTGGGCAGGGCTGGCTGTGGAGGCCATGCTGTGCTGCTGAGATACTGGACTTTAATCCATTGGCAATTTAGCCCCGGGAGACCGTTAAGCCATGAGCTGACTGCAAAACCCACGAGGAAACCATGACTCCAGGTGCACGGGAAGGAGATACCCGCGAGGCTGCGTGCTGTGAACAGATCAAAGCGAAAGTTTTGAATGAGGGGTGGGAGGATGGAGGTGAGAAGTGCTCTAATTCTCAAATACCCTTTTAAAATTAGTTTTGAATGAAATTCATTGAGGCCCTAAAATGTACCCAAATTAAAGATATACTCAGTACCTTCGGCAAGTGTACACACCACACAGCCAGGAACACATTCGAGACAGTGCATTTCCGGCATCCTAGCAGGGCCCTTTTCCTCCCGCCCCTTCTAGTCATCAGACTAACGAACGACCTGCCTGCTTCATTCAGCTGTTTCTCCTTTTTGATTGCCGTGTGGTTTCGTCATTTGGCTATACCATGGCATGTTGATCATTTTCCTACGGATGGCTATTTGGATCTCTTCTAGTTTCTGCCTATTTTAAATAAGCTTGCTATGAAGATTCACATAAAACTACTTTCATGGACATATATTTTCATTCTCCTTGGTTAAAATTGCTAGAAATGCAATTGTTGCGTGGTGTGGTAGCAAATGCTCCATTTTCCTTTTTGAACTTCTTCAATTCTAATATTTCTGTAATTCACTCATTCACTCACTCACTTAGTAAATACACAGGGCAGCTACTATTTGTCAGGCACTGTTAACAAAACAGAAAAAACAAAGCCAACCCGCCTGACTGCATGAGGCTTACTTAAGGGAAACAGAAAACAGACAAACACAGGCTGGGAATGGTTGCTCATGCCCGTAATCCTAGCACTTTGGGAGGCCAAGGTGGGTGGATTGCCTGAGTTCAGGAGTTCGAGACCAGCCTGGGCAACATGGTGAAACCCGCGTCTCTACTAAAATACAAAAAAAATTAGCCGGGCCTGGTGGTGTACGCCTGTGGTCCCAGCTACTCGGGAGGCTGAGGCAGGAGAATTGCTTGAACCCGGGAGGCAGAGGTTGCAATGAGCCAAGATCGCACAACTGCACCCCAGCCTGGGCTGCAGAGTGAGACTCCGTCTTTAAAAACAAACAAACAAACAAACAAACAACAACAACAAACAGACAAACATGTTCACAAGAAAGATACCTGAGAGTTTTAAGTTTTGTGTAAGAATGGAAAGGGCATACTGTGCTTGAGTGTGACTGGCTGTGTGGTCAAGGAGGTCCTTCAGAGGAGGCGAAGTCTAAGCTGAGATCTGAGTAATGAAAAAGAGACAGTCACCCGCAGGTCTGGAGGAGGGAGAAGCTTTCATGCCAAGGAAGAGCCAGAGCAGGGCCCTGGGACAGAGCTGAGGGACAGAGGAGGTCCCTATGGTTGGGCCAGCAGTAAGGAGATTGCTGCTGGAGGAGGGTGAAGGGCTGGATATGGAGGCTGTCTGCACACTCTTCATCATTCTCCTTGTTGATGATCTCTTTCTGTGTTTATCTGCGTACCCCTCCTCACTCACTGGAATGCAAGCCTGTGAGAATAGAAATTTTCTCTCATTGCCTCATCATAGCCATCCCTTTGCTTAGAACAGACTCAGGCACATGACAGACTCTTATTAAATATTTGTTAAATAATGAATACTTGAATGAGCGAATGAATTCAATAACCTCTGGTTCAGTGCCCTGTCCCTGGCACTATGATGGTTATTACTGTTACAAAATGAAATAAGACACAGTTCTTCCTCCCAACGAGCTTCCAGGCACTGAGGAAGAGAGACAAGTAATCGTGCCATGGTAAGTTCCATGACAGAAGAAAGCCAAGGTTGGAGGTGGACTACAGAGGAGCCCCCCACCAGGCACTCTGCGAGGAAGGTTCTTCAGGAGTGACCCTGGATGGTGGTGGAGGACTTAGCGAGGTAGAGAAGGCTGGGGAGAGCAATTTCAGAAGCAGCAGCAGTCAGTGCAATTGCATGGATGCCTAAGAGAGCATCACAGGCTTGGTAAATTACAAAATGTGGGGAGCTCTCCAGAGACATCTCATGACAGGGACTAAGGAGAGACTTTGAAATTTATCCTGATAACCAGTGGAGGGTTTTTAGCGAAGCCGAAAGACTTGACCAAATTAGTGCTTTAGGAAAAAAAAACCTCGGTTGGCTTTCCATTAAATATGGCAGCATCAACACCCCAACAAAACTCTGCTTCCTTTTCTATCTCCTCTACATGAACAGTGACAGAGTTTTAAAAATAACAAACTAGGCTGTGCGCTGTGGTTCATGCCTGTAATTCCAGCATTTTGGGAGGCCGAGGCGGGCAGATCACCTCAAGTCAGGAGTTTGAGACTAGCCTGGCCAATATGGCGAAACCCCGTCTCTACTAAAAATACAAAAAAAAATTAGCTGGGCTTGGTGGCGGGTGCCTGTAATCCCAGCTACTCGGGAGGCTGAGAGAGGAGAATCACTTGAACCCAGGAGGTGGAGCTTGCAGTGATCCTGCCTGAGTTACAGAGCAAGTCTCCATCTCAAAAAAAAAAAAAAAAAAATCACAAACCAACATTCCTTAGGAAGTTTACAATGGAAAAGATGTGGTTAATCAAAGAGAGCAGCCAGGACTCTCACACAAGCTTGTAGGAGTGTAAATTGACACAAACAATTTAGGAAACAATGAGGTAGAACCTGCTGGAGCTGAATATACACATATCCTGTGACGTGACAGTTGCAGTCCTGAGTAGGTACCCCATAGAGATGCACACACATGTTCACCAAAGAGCAGGCACAAGAACAGTTATACCAACGCGATTCACAATAGTCTCCAAATTGGAAACTTCCAGTGTTCTCCAAAAATAGATAAAGAAGTTTTGGTATTCTCATACAGTGAGAAGATTACACAGCAATGAGCATGATCTACCACAGCACGCAACATTGAGAATGAATGCCACGTGTAAAATGTTGAGTGAAAGAAGCAGGTACAAGAGAGACCCAAACTGTGTAATTCTGTTTATATGGAGCTCAAAGAAAGGAGAAAAACTGCATCTGTGCTGTTAGAGGTCAGGATAGCGGGCACCATTGTGGGGAGGAGATGAGAATGGCCGGGGACCCTGGTCCTTCTGGGGTTCTGGTAATGCTCTGTTTTGTTATCTGGGTCCTGCTTACACGATTATGCTCTGTTTTCAACATTGAGATCTATCCTTGTAACGTATGTAATTTTCTGCCTGTATATCATACTTCCATAAGAAACATTCTAAAAAGGCATAAACCCACAGGGACAAAAATAACAAAATTTGGGGGACTGGAAAGCAGATGGTGAGTGGCAAGTGATGCTGCTCAGCTGAGAAAGCTGAATATTTCACTGCAGAAGTAAAAGCCAAAAAGTAACTTGGTTTACATAGTAGGATCTCCAAGAGGCCAAGGAAAAGTACAAGGCACCTCTGGAAATTTACAAAAGCAGGAGAAGCTTCTAAAAATTTATAATACTAGGAAATTTATAAAACCAAGAGAAGCTTCTAAAAAGGGGGAAAAGCAACCTCACAGATTTCATGCAAAGAATCAATATATAGAATGCATCAGACATAGAAGCCAGAAGACAATAGAACAATAATTTCAAGAGCCAGAGGAAACCAGTTTCCAACCTAGAATTCTGTACCCAGCTAAACCATCAGTCAAGTTCACACTTGAATAAATACATCAAAATATTATATCCATGTGCCTTCTCTCAGGAAGCTACTGGAGGTTGCGTAAAGAACTACACCAAAAAAGATGACAGTAATCCAGGAAGCAGGGATCCCCAGAATAAAGGCTAAGGGAGAACCCGACATTACAACTTCACAGCAGGCATAGAGAACAACCAGTTCAGGTTGGAGCAAGTCCCAGCAGACACTGGAAACCTACTAGACCTACCCAGATTCTCAAGCAGATAACATAAGCACACAGAGAAAAGACTTCCTCCAACTGACTTTAAAATACAGTGTGTTGACTCTATGTTCTAAAGATAAAAAGAACACAGAAATTTTAAAGAGCAATTCAGTATCAATTGTTCATAGTGTATTATTATTTGAAAGCTATTGTATTAGACTGCTTATGCTACCATAACAGACTACCACCGACTAGGTTAAAACGATAGGAATTTTTTTCTCATAGTTCTGGAGGCTGTAAGCCCAAGATCAAGGTGCTGGTAGTTAGTTTCTCTGGAAGCCTCTCTCCTTGGTTTTCAGATGGCTGCCTTTTCATTGCGTTCTCACCTGGCCTTTCCTCTGTGTATGTCCTCTCCTGGAGTCTCTCTCTTTTCTTATAAGACTGCCAGTCTGGGCCGGGCGCGGTGGCTCAAGCCTGTAATCCCAGCACTTTGGGAGGCCGAGATGGGCGGATCAAGAGGTCAGGAGATCAAGACCATTCTGGCTAACACAGTGAAACCCCGTCTCTACTAAAAAAAAAAAAAATACAAAAATCTAGCCGGGCGAGGTGGCGGACGCCTGTAGTCCTAGCTACTCGGGAGGCTGAGGCAGGAGAATGGCGTAAACCCAGGAGGCGGAGCTTGCAGTGAGCTGAGATCCGGCCACTGCACTCCAGCCTGGGCGACAGAGCAAGACTCCGTCTCAAAAAAAAAAAAAAAAGACTGCCAGTCTGATCAGTCTGATTGAGTAAGGGCCACTCGATTACCTTATTTAATCTTAATTACTTCCTTAAAGGCCCTGTCTCCAAATACCATCACACTGAAGGTTCTGGCATATGGATTTTGGGTGGGGTGGGGAGAACACAATTAAATCCCTAACACTATTATAAGTATACTGTATAAAACAGCAAATAGGTAAACATGCCAGTGTAATTAAGACTCAAGATTTTAGTACAAGAGAAATATAAATCAAAGTAATTGAATAAAATTCTGTAGTATTAAATTAAAATTGGAAATACCAGTTTGGACTCACGATTTCTTTTTCTAAAAAATGTTTTCTTCTCTGTCCACTGAAAAGGTCTAGAAGCAATGACAAATCGGTAGCAGTGAGTGTACTTAGGGCTCAGACTGTGGCCTCTGATCACTACATTCCCCTGAAAGAAACCAGAGTTCTAGGAGAAATGTCTGATTCCTTGTCTGGGAGAGGAAATTTACAAGACGAGCCCAGCACTTCTTATCCTGTTAGAAAGCAAGGTAGTGATTCCAGGCTAGTGGGGTCATGTCAAAGGGGCACAGGAGGCAGCTGGAAGGGTTTCCCTTAACCAAATCTGGAGCAATGAGAATATTGAAAATATAATAATTGCAATATATGAAATCACATCCAATACATACAACCTATGATTTCATAATCAACACAGGAAAAAACTCACCTGTGTCTTTGAGAGTTTATTAGGACATCAACTCATTACTCTGAGAGCAGACAGTGAGAAAGAAATGGGCATTTATACCACCTTTCTTGTATGAACTGTATGTTAGGATAACAAAACCATTGAAGAGCAGCAGTTCTTTATAGAAAGGTTTCATGCAAAAGGAATGATGACTCTTTAAAAGTTGCTATTTTATCACATCTAATAGAAGAATCTAGGCAACGATCATCAAAAAGATGATGGAGATTATAAGGAAGGATCAGGCTGGCCACTTGAGCTCACCAGGGTACCTTAGCACCACAAAAGGTGGGCACCTTAGCGCTGCACACTTCATGAGTGACACATCAGGACAATGTTCCTAATGTTCCTGGTGAGTTTTTAAAAACATAGGCCTTGGAGCCCCACTCTCAGGTATTTGGATTCAGTTGGCCTGGCATGGTGTCTGAATCCTGGTGAACAGGACCTCTGCAGGTGACTCCAACGTATAGCCAGGATATAGAAAATATGCAGAAAATAGAAAATAGAAAAGAAATAGAAAATATGCAGCACAACCTAGGAAGTCTTTATGCTTAATAAATGGAATTGAATAAAATCAAACCTCTACAGCAGTGGTTCTCAGATGTTAGTATGCATCAGAATCCCTGGAGGGCTTGTTAAAACAGATTGCTGGGCCCCACCCCTGGGGTTTCTGATTCAGCTGATCTTTACTGGGGCCAGAGGTTTGCAACTCACAAGTGCGCAGCTGCTGCAGGTGCTGCTGGTCCTGGACCACATGCTGAGAAGGGCTGCTCAGAGAGGAATGGGTTTTCAATGTGAGTGCCCATTGGGATCACCTGGGGCACTTTACAAGACTGATGTTTGGGTCTCGTCTGGGGTTTTGATTTAATTGGCCTGGAGTGTGGCCGAGGCACTGGGATTTTAAGAAACTCTCCAAGTGATTCTGATGTGCATCCTGGGCTGAGACTCACGGCTCTGTATCTAACTGCCAGTGCACAAGGCATAGGAAGAAGTGAGAAACAAGCTTGATAAGAGCTGGAGGAAGCAATCAGCCATATGTAGAGCATAAGATACTTTTCAAGCTGACCGACTTGGGTTCTCCAGTGAATCAAGGCTGTTGAGAAAAATACTTAAGGGACTGTTATAGAATAAGAGACTTAAAAGATAAGGAGAGTCAATGCTTGGGCTTCATTTGGCTTCTAATTCACACAACCAACAACAAAAGACATATGGAATGCTGATAACATTCAAATTTATATTAGTTATCAGGCGACACTGAGAAATTATAAATTTTACCAGGTTTGATATTAGCATGGTGGTTACACTTCTTACACGTACCTAAAAGTTAGAGATACATATTGAAGCATTTACAGATGAAACAATATGATATCTGGGAAGCTCTTTAAAATGTTCCACCAAAAATGTAAGTTTGCTGGGTTTGTTATAATATTCACTCTACTTTTATGTACATTTAAAATTTTTCATAATAAAAAGTTAAAACAAAAATAAAATGCAATGAAACTACTAAACAGTCAGAAAGCTTTAGTAGAGATTCTTCATGATGATACGCTTGAATACATTGAAAGGAGATTTATAAAACAGGACAAGAATGCAAAGAAAACTACATAAATGAAGTGACAAATTATTAACTTCAGGGACAGCAAAGTATTTTGTAGGAAATGAAAGGTAATCATAGTATACTACATGGCTTAGCAGCACAGAACATTTAGCTAGTCATAATGATATTAAAGTCAAATACTGATCTAATGAAAACTATAAGGAAACCACATTGGACCAAGTCAAGAATGGAAAATCCACATGTGTTGCATGGAGATCTAGAGCAACAAACATCATCTTCCAGTCTGAGCAGTCAATTAATAATGACCATATTGAAAAATCAATAATTAGTAATGTGAGCATGGTAATTAGCTATATAGAGTTAAGTACCAAAGGAATTGTAAAATAAAGTAGAACCTAATGGTAATGTAAGAGTCAGTCATGTAAAATGGGAAGATCACATTATTGAGAGGTTAGTGAAAAATCCCGTGTTGTTGTGGCAAGTCAGGGACCCCAAACGGAGGGACCGGCTGAAGCCGTGGCAGAAGAACATGAATTGTAAAGATTTCATGGACAATTATTAGTTCCCCAAATTAATACTTGTATACCTTCTTATGCCTGTCTTTACTGCAATCTCTGAACATAAATTTTGAAGATTTCTTGGACACGTATCACTTCCCTAATCAATACCCTTGTGATTTCCTATGCCTGCCTTTACTTTAATCTCTTAATCCCGTCATCTTCTTCATAAACTAAAGAGGATGAATGTTGCCTCAGGACCCTGTGATGATTGTGTCAACTGCACAAACTGTTTGTAGAACATGTGTGTTTGAACAATATGAAATCTAGGCATCTTGAAAAAAGAACAGGATAACAGCAATGTTCAGGGAACACCAGAGATAAGACTTATGGCCACTGGTGAGCCGGATGGAACAGAGCCATATTTCTCCTGTTTCAAAAACAAATAGGAGAAATACCACTGAATTCTTTTTCTCAGCAAGGAACATCCCTGAGAAAGAGAATGCACCCTGAGGGTAGGCCTATAAACGGCCCCCTTAGAAGCATGCTGTTTTTTATGGTCAAAGCCGAAGGGATGAAATAAACCCTGGTCTCCTGTAGTGCTCCCAGGCTTATTAGGATGAGGAAAATTCCCGCCTAATAAATTTTGGTCAGACAGGTTGTCTGCTCTGAAACTCTGTCTCCTGATAAGATGTTATCAATGACAATATGTGCCTCAAACTTCATTAGCAATTTTAATTTCACCCCATCTGGTGGTCCTGTGATCTCGCCCTGCCTCCATTTGCTTTGTGCTATTTTATTACCTTGTCAAGTATGTGATCTCTGTGATCCACACTCTATTCATATACTCCCTCCCCTTTTGAAAATTGCTAATAAAAACTTGCTGGTTTTACAGCTCGGAGAGCATCACGGATCCTGCCAACATGTGATGTCTTCCCCGGACACCCAGCTTTACATTTCTCTCTTGTGCTCTTTCCCCTTATTTCTCAAACTAGCCAAGACACCTAGGAAATAGAAAAGAACCCATGTAACCATCGGGAGCAGGTTCTCCCGATACCCGTGTGATCCTGTGTGTCAGCTAGCTGAGAATTTGGAGGTCTGAAAGCCAATGACTGGCCATGTTATACGCAAAGCCACATGATTGTAGAGCCTACCTTTTGGGGTTTTGCCTCAGTTTCTCACCAGAGGAGGAAAATGGAGCAGTGGAGAGGGCTGTTGCACTTGTGCTCTTGGACAAACTTATGCTCTGTTCAAGTATTCCTCTTATACTTGCACTCATCCTTATGCATGCGTAATTTTGATAAAGATAAAAATTAAATTAAAAAACCCCCACAAAGACTCCTTGGCGGACAGATGGATTAGCGATGAGAGGATAGAGACAGAAAGATTGAGTAAGAGGCCATTATGGTCATCCAGATGAGAGGGTGAAGGCCCACACAGAAGGGGAGATTGAGAGACTGGGTTTCTACGCTGCAGTAGACTTCCAGGACACACAGTGTTGATGGCAGTCCCACCTGTCCTACTCTCAAACTCCTATTTTTTCAACAAGGCTGGAAAGGTGTGGCACATACTCACACACATACATGCAGTCTAGTCAGCCTTCTAGAATAGTTGCATACTTGCTCCATTGGAAATCAATCTTGAAGCCACCTTCTTGAAGAGTATTAAAGTCAAGTCTGGATGACGTGCAGACAGAGGTGCTGTAAAGGGGGTCTCATGTATTTACTGTAGATTCTGTGTTTCTCTATAATACCATGTGGAATTCCTGAATATTTGGAGGTGCTAGTTGGCTTACTGACTTTTCAGTTTTCCATCCATCATCTGCATGTTCAGCACCAGCCTTGAGTACCATTGGCAGTGATTTTCCAAGGCCAAGGCTTCTTTGTGGCCACGGCGAGAATGCATGCAGGCTGTCCGTGGGCAGACCCGGTGTGGAGCAGAGGCTGGGCTGTGCTTCGGAGGCTCGTCAGGGCAATTCCCATGATGGAAATGGCCTAAGCTCTGGGAGCAGTGTGAATTTGTTGCCATAGGATTGCTGGTGAGTTTTCAGTTTGAACATACATGTTTTGTGAGGAAAACGCCCACTCAGGATTCTCTGAGCATGTTAATGAGATTGGTTTTCTAGTCAGTTCCCAACTGACCTTTGTAAGAAGTACTATCTAGGGATCAAACCCAGTCTACCTTCAAATGGAGACCACTGAGCAGGGAGTGTCTCCTTGTGGCAGCCATGCCTGATGGTCTCAGGGATTTGTAAGTGCCTTTCTTAACCAGGTCTTGGGCGAACAGCATTGCCTCGGGTATCCACACCACAAACACCACAGCCACCATCTGGTTCTTAGTTGCGTTTTTACCTTATTGCCTATCACCTCCCAAGCCTGTGTGCATTTGGCTCTCAGAGGCTCAGGCCCCATGCGACAACCAGAGTCTCCCCCTCCTATGCAGGTGGGATATTGAAGTCATCTGCCAAATAGAAAAAGTCAGGTCAGCACATGTTTAAGGAAGGCCCCCTACACACAGGCTCTTCTCTAAGCTCTGGAAATACAGCAAGGCCCTGGAAATGTCAAGGTCCCTGTCCCAAGCAGCTCACTTGCTAGTTGTGGACAGAAACCAGTAAATAAATGATTTATGAGGTGGTGACAAGGGCTCTGAAGAAATAAGTAGGCTATGGAGATAGACAGGGTTTGTGATTTTAGCTGACTCCAAGGTGATTTTTGAGCTGAGATGTAGACGAAATGAGGAAGATTTACTGTAAATGTCCCGGACAGAATACTCCAGTGGAGAGTGTGGCACGTGCAAATGTCCTGAGACTGGGGACAATGATATGTTTGAGGAGCAGAAAGCAGACCCCAGGACTGGAAGAGTTCCATGAGATGAGATGAGGAGGTGGACAGGGAAGGCAGGGAGGGCCTGTCCAAGGTTGCATAGACCATGGGAGGAAACATTTTTGGGTAGAAAACAGGTTGCAGTGCAAAAGTGAAAGCAGGGAGGCTGGTGAGAATGTGATCACATTTGCAAAGTTGAGAGAGAAGCTGGAAATAATATTGGATAGATTACATATATTTTCATATAGATATGTTTTGAAGGTGGAAGTGACAGGATTAACTGTTGGGTTGAATGTGGAATAAGGAAACGTGGCTACAAGATTGACTCTAGAATCTTTGCCTTCTGTTACTAGTTGAATGTTGACATCATTTATTAAATTGGGGAAAACACGGAGGCCAGGTGCTAGAGGCAGAGAGATTGAGGTGTTTGTTAGAAATCCAAATAGACAGATCAAGTCTTTAGGTGGATTAGTGAAGCTGGTGTTAAAGAGTGGGAATCTGAGCAGATAAATAGGCTGTGGAACCAGAAGTTACCCAAGTCTTTGTGATATTACAGGCTGTAAAATTAGATGCAAACACCAACGGAAACTGCAGAGAGAGAGAAGAAAACAGGTCTGAGGTTTGAGCCCTGGGCACTCTCAGCTCAGGGTCTGGGTGGTGAAGAGGAGCCAAGAAAGACTCAGAAGGAGCCTGGGTAGGAGGAGGCTATTCTGAGACTGATTCATGTGGGCTGAAAGGGAACTGATATAATCCAGGATAAATGCCACAGCACAGCACAAGTCTGGAATAAGATCCTAAGGAAGGCAAAAGATCAGAAGGAGTTCATAAATGAAAAAACAACTGTTAAAAATATTTTTTGAAGGATTTTGTAAGTTGTGTTGACAGAGTCCAACTGTTGATGGCATATGGTGTAATGTTAAAAGGTGACAGAGAGAAAGTACAATGTCTCACTTTCTGTTTTACTGCCACGATTTTTCTAAAAAAACTAAACCTACAAAATGGAACCAGGGTGGATGCAACATGGTTAGGAGGCAGGGGAACCAGCCTAAGGGAGAAGGCGAAAGAAAGCATTAGCAGGGCTGAGCGCACGGCAGATCATGGCCCAGCATGTAAACATCAAAAGGATCATGAAGCCCATTGCTAACGTATGATAAAGCTTGGAGTGATGGAGAGTCCAGAAGATGTCAAGAAGATTCATATTGCACAAATCTTTAAGAAGGTAAAATATATTTTAGAAATTAGAGATCTGAGAGTTGGGTGATTTCTAGTGAAATTAAATAAATGGCTGTGATAACATAGTAGGAATCGACAGGAGTTTCTTGAGGTTAAGGGGTGCCAGATTCATCTTGTTTCTTTTTCTGAACAACCAGTCTGTAACCACTGACATGTGTGGAGCTCAGACTTCTGGTCAAGGTATTAAATCAAATAGAGCTGAATACTCATCATTGCCTGTTGCTCCAAGCAACTGGCTGGTCATTGGTGTTATTTGCTATAACAAGAAAAACTGACAGAACCAGGTTGTGGCTGGGGGAGGAATTGAGATGTCTATTAGATGTTTCAGTAGACATGTCAGCTTACTACCTTGACTAGAAGTCCGATCTCATTTATCCAAGATAGATGCGATGAAGCAATTAAGAAAAAAGCCCAGCTTCAGTGCAAGAAAGAGAAATCACTAGAAGCCATCAACAAAGAGGGAATGCAAAGCCATGAGAGAGAGCCAGTGTTGAAGCTGCAGAGCCCTCAGAGGCTGGATTCACTCCTTATGGTAGGGTTTTTGTTCTGTGTAAAGATGGACATCAAGGGCTCCATGTGAAAGCTTGGATGGAGAAGGACTGTGTAGGCCAGCCAGGGCTAGGGCACAGGAAGGAGGTTGCCCTGCAGACTGTGGCAGGGAGAGTTTCCCACGTAAAACTGAAGCCCCAGCCTCTGCCACACAAAGATGTGGGGCTCCAAGTTACACTGCCTATGCCATAGTGTCAAAATAAACAAACAAAAAATGATAACTATTGTAGAATTTGGTCTCATGGCACTTGTCCAATTTGAAATAAGAATATATAGAGACAGAACTCCAAGCAAAAGGGATTTATTTGGGAATGAACGAAGAAATAGGATTGAGATCTGGGACATATGCATAGACTGGGATGATCTCTGGCATGTCTGGAGAACAAAGGAAAATTAAGGTTTTACTGGGCAGAGAGAAGGTGATGCAAGTTGTTTTGAAAGTTCTTTGTCAAGTGTCAGTAGCTGCTAGGTGGGACTCAGCATCTTGGAGTTACGGTCAGGCCTTTGCAGTTTTGGATTGACCTTGTGAGAGTTGCGAAACAGGCCAGTGTTCCTCTAGAAGTGGCTAGCTGTTATTGTGCTGCTAGCTGTTCTTGTGTGACTCATGTAGTAAGCTGCAGTTTGGAAAAAAAATTTGAGATGGATCCTATCATCAGATAAATTATGAGTGAGAGCCCTCCCTTTATGACCTTCCCTGGCTCTATTTTGCTATGTTTTGAAAAAGCGACTCCACTTTGATTCTGAAACTTTCACACATTCTAGGGCTCTGGCAGATGCAATGTTAAGTCCCCTACAAGGACATACCCACAGCTCAGGGCACATCCTGGATTCTTACAGAAGGTAAGTCTTGTTGAAGATGAGCTCCCAGACAAAACCTCAGAGTAACTGGGAAACCTAACACTATGAAAGAGAATCAGCAGATGAAAGAAATGGGAGTATTTACTCCTGAGGAACTAGCAGCCATAGAGTAAGTGTGTTTAAATGATAAATGAGACCAAAAAAAAAAAAAAAAAAAAAAAAGGGAGAGAATCTATAGGCACTAGAGAAAGCTGCTATGGAAAAGGACCGAATAATTTGAGAAACTAAATAGTCATTGAAATTAAGGAAAGCAATGTCTTCAATGGATAAATAATACAATAGTCCAAATACAACTGACAACTGAAGAGAAAATTAGTGAATAGGAAGAAAGAGCTAATGTAATCTATCAAAATTCTGTATAGAACAAATAAGACAAAGATAATTTTAGAGGTGCAGAGGCTAAAATTAGAATCTCAAGTATATATCTAATAGAAATTCTTGAAGCAATAATTAGTGAGATTGAGAATGTGACAGTATTTGAAGAAGTTAGACACAAGTCTTGATATTAAAGGAGTACATCAAATATCACATAGAAAAATTAAAAATAAACTTATCTAGAAGCATCATGATGAAACTTTAGAACACAAAATAAAAAGTCAAAATTTTAAAAGCTATGATAAAAGAAATACATTAAACACAATGGAAAACTTTCAGAGTGGCACCTACTCTGTCAGATACAAAAGTCTCCAGAAGACAACAGAATAAAATGTTTAAGATGCAAAGGAAATAATTGTTAACAATAATGCTATATCCAAGTAAACTATCATCCAGGGAAAGATTTCCATACATACAAAGACTGTGATAATTTGCCACAAATAGATCTTTTCTGAAAGAAGTATTTAAGGATGTGCTTCAGCAAGAAGATCATTGAATGTGGAAAGAAGTATGTGAATGCAAGGAGCAATATTCAGTGATCAAAGAAGTATGTATGTAAATCCAAATAAGATTGATGGGAAATAATGATTTCTTTTCAAGGCTTTAAGTATAACACATAAATACTAAACAAGACTAATTGGGGAATGAAAGGGGTTATGTTTAAAAGACAGTGAAAGCATACTGATTTCCTTTTCAGGAGAGAGAAAGCAAATTAGAATTACTATAGCATTTGTAAGAAAAATATAAATTAGGCATGCATGTTAAAATTTTAAGTTAAAATTAATGATGGAAAAATGTGTCAGTAAAGCAACAGAAAATATAGCAATAGAAAAGCCAATATAACAATAAGCAATATTTATAACAGAAAAAATGAAATGCAATCTTAGAAACATTATTATGGTGCAATATATAAAGAGGTGCAATGATAAAAAGACCATGCTCCAAGGAGCCAAAACAAACATGAACTTTATGTAACTAATGAAATATATAACTATACAAGGTCCTATTTCACAGATGTGCAAGGAAAAATATCAAATATTGACTAAAAATATAAGATGCAACACATATTTTTGAGTAAATAACAGTTATTGATCATTTATATCAGGCACTGTGCTCACAGCCCTATTTTACATTTGAGAAAAGAGAGCCTTGAAAATGTCAAATAGTGTGCCAAATCATGGGGCTGGTTGGGCCTGCAGTGAGACTTGAAGCCATGGAGTATCATTCTGAAGTCATGCTTAAAACCAGTACACAGCGCCTCCCTGAATGTTAACACTGGGGCCAGAAGACATGCTAAGCTGTATTCCTCTATTCTCTTCGGGAAGGCAGGGATATTAATTGTTTAACAAATATTTCTTGAGGGTTTTCTTTGTGCCAAATGATGTGCTAGGCACTAGGGATTCAGCAGTGGAGGAAACAATAAAATGGAATTCCTGCAACATGTTGCTGAGATTCTAGCATGTGTGTAGGAGAGGGAGAGGAACAACAACAAACGTGTAGAAATATAATATGTCTTCACGTTTGT
Source organism: Rhinopithecus roxellana (assembly GCF_007565055.1). Taxonomy (NCBI): domain Eukaryota; kingdom Metazoa; phylum Chordata; class Mammalia; order Primates; family Cercopithecidae; genus Rhinopithecus; species Rhinopithecus roxellana. The sequence goes on from NC_044562.1 coordinate 120,541,478, forward strand.
TGTTGCTCCTCTCCCTCTCCTACCGGGCGCGGTGGCTCAAGCCTGTAATCCCCGCACTTTGGGAGGCCGAGACGGGAGGATCACAAGGTCAGGAGATCAAGACCATCCTGGCTAACCCGGTGAAACCCCGTTTCTACTAAAAAACACAAAAAATTAGCCGGGCGAGGTGGCAGCGCCTGTAGTCCCAGCTACTCGGGAGGCTGAGGCAGGAGAATGGCGTGAACCCGGGAGGCGGAGCTTGCAGTGAGCTGAGATCCGGCCACTGCACTCCAGCCTGGGCAACAGAGTGAGACTCCGTCTCAAAAAAAAAAAAAAAAAAAAAAAAAAAGAAATATAATGTCAAGTGATGTTCACTGCAATAAAGAAGAAAGCACAGTAAGGGTCAAGAAGTAGCAGAGGGTGAGGTGGGATTTTATGGAGTGTTCCCTCTATGATCAGAAATGGGAAGCAGGAAATGAGGGAGTCAGGAATGTATATTTCCAGGTAGAGTGAGAAGCCCTTGTCGAGTCCCAACAGGGAGCTGGCTGGCTGTGCCAAGGACAGTAAGGAGGCTGATGTGGCTGAATTTCCAGGAGCCAGAGGGGACATGCAAGAAGGGGCCAAGAGCTGCAGTGTAACACATTTTTGAATTATCTGTATAAACAATGGACAGGGTTTGATGGGGCAATGTTTGTCTCACTGGAATGGAATGTCCCAGCATTTCATTGACAGAATGTGGAAGCTCTTGGGCTTCCACATTCCTCGAGGGGTCTCTCGGGTATTTCTTTTATGAGAACAAATCTCATTCACAAGGGCTCCACATTCTTGACTTAATCCCTACAAAGGCCCACCTCTAAATAGCCTCACATGGGGATTAGCACTTCAACATATGAAATTGGGGGTGATGTAAACTCTCAGTCTATAGCAAGGTCCAATCCTCCAGGGCACCCTTTTCCTCCCACACAAGGAAGGACAAATGCAGAGACAAGCTGCAGGTGAAGACACTCAGACACACGGGGTCTCCTATAACTTATTCTCCTTCTAGAGAAAGAGGTGCCCTCAGCAGCCCATGATAGGGTAGGGGCCCTGGATGGATATCTGTTAGGGTGTGGTCAGGATTCTCACCACAGAGGACCTGCAGCTGTCCATCAGAGGAGATGCTGCAGTGTGGATGTGCTGAGGGTCAGCAAACAAATCAGAAGATCGGGTTCCAGGAGGACCTGGAGGATACTGGGGATCCCCCAACACCGTGTGCCTGGCAAGATATTAGGATGCATTTAGTGAAGAAGGTGACGCTGTTAGGTGGTCTGCCTTTCAGCAGAGCCCTCTGTGGGCCTCACGCAGGCCTTGGAGCTTAGTTGTCAAGGGCAGATCCAAACACATTCCCAACTAGACTTCCTTCTTCTAAATGGGATGGCACTGTTTTTTTTTTTTTTTTTTTTTTCTCGAGATTGAGTCTTGCTCTGTTGCCCAGGCTGGAGTGCACTGGCGAAATCTCCACTCACTGCAAGCTCCGCCTCCCAGGTTCAGGCCATTCTCCTGCCTCAGCCTCCCAAGTAGCTGGGACTACAGGCGCCCGCCACCACGCCCATCTAATTTTTTGTATTTTTAGTAGAGAGGGTTTCACCAGGTTAGCCAGGATGGTCTCGATCTCCTGATCTCGTGATCTGTCAGGCTCAGCCTCCCAAAGTGCTGAGATGGCATTCTTGATGGATACGCCCAACAATGTGGGCTGTGGTTTTAGATCTTCTTATCTCTTCCTTATTGGTCTTGACAGATTCTGATGTGATTACAGTCTTTGAAGGGAGGAGGCTTGGTTTGGGAGTGTGGATGTAGGGATGGATGTGTGTTTGGCCACTGGAGACACAGAAGGATAGGAGGTAACAACTCTGATGTGGATCCTGTGTGGGAGAGGGCCCTAGAAGTCCCCTGGGAGGGTACAGAGGGGCCAGCGCCAGCTCTCCATTTGCTGTCACAGGGCCGCGCAGCCCCCCAGCACACCCCACACTCCACAGATCAAGTAGGCTGTGTGGGTACCTGGCAACTCCCTATTTTGACACAAGCACCTGAAGAAGAAAGGGCTAGGCTTGGAAAGGAGGTCAGAGGGATGGCAAATGGTCCTCCAAACCAGGCCTTTGGGATCAGCCACTCAGAAACCACTTGAGACAGATGGAATCTGCCATGTTTTTGGGGCTTCCAGTTTCAACACAGAAAATGCCCAGGGCAATGCTAGAACTCCATCAGCCTACCCGAGGCTTCCACTACACACTTGATGTCGGCACCAGCAGACCCAGCTGCGCCTGAATCACACACCCCTTCTCTCTCTCCCAATCTGTCCCGGTGGTGAGCACAAATGAGCCTCCATGGAAGACGGGGAGGACCTTGCTCCATTCAGAGATCAGACCTCAGGGCTCCTAAGCAAACCCTATCCACACCTTCTCCAGTCACTGACATTTTCATTTCTGGATATTGTCATTTCTGATCAATGTCCCAGGAATAGTGGCTGCTCACCCTTCACCTTCTTTTTCATCTTCACAGACATATGAACAAACTCTTAAGCTCTGGTGAACTTAAGGTAGCATTTCCCAAAGTGGGTTTCCTAGAACACTAGTTCTTTAGGCTTGTTATTGATGTTGTGTTAACAAAAAGATCTGTGGTCAAGTTAATTTGGGATAGGTTTGGTTAGAAAATGTTGAGCAGGCTCACCTTCTGCCCCTGCCCCTCCTTGTGAGTCTCCAGCACAGCTCCTGTCTCCAGAGTAACCACTGCTAACTGCCTTCCCGTGAGCAGGTTTCTTACAGCAGGATGTTTCAGGGCCTTTAATAGGCACTATGATTCTGCAAGAGGGAGATCATACCTGGTATCCTCAAGCTCATGATGCCACAGACCCTTATTTTCCTCTAGGGCTCTCTGTGGGACATGCTGTACTAGGGGCGGCTCTGCGTGTGAACAGCTTCTGTTGGGCCCCTTCCACACACTGTTGGCCAGCGGGGACTGGCTGAAAACACTCCCTCCACCTGCCACCCTATTAGGAAATATCTCATTTAAGTGTCTCAGTGTCTGGAATTGGACCATTAGATGTCCATTTCTCTGTGTAAGCCTTGTCTTATTGCAAAATACAAAAGCCCCTGGGAAGTAACACATGCAATAACGACTAATCATTCATGATTTTGTGCTGAGTAAAGAACATGGCTATTACCGACAGCTGGACTTGGGTCAGAATCCTGATTTCACCCTTCCTTTGCTGCATTACCTTGCTTGACGGGAGGGCTGCTGGTCACATACAGTGAGATACATTTGCCGCTACCTCCCAGAGTTCTTGTGAGAATTAAAATGATGAACAAACGAATGTAAAGACAGTCAGCAGTGTCTCCCAAAGGGGTGATTTGCTAAGGATTTTAGAGAACCTAGTGTGCCATCTTGACGCTGGTGCCCAGGGGCTCGTTACCCACTGCACTGGTGTGGTTCCTGCCCCGGATCTGCCCTGATGGTAGAGCCTGACCCTACCACCCTCAGTGGATGTCTGTTGCAGACCCCACAGACCCAGAAGCATGCTTGGATGATACGGTGGGCTGGTGTGTGACAAAAAGCATTTGCCAGGCACAATTAAGCCGGCTGCAAACTGTGGAAGGGGCAACTAACCTAATTAACAAAGCAGCATTAGTCTGAGAGCTTTACGGATATTAATTGTTGTTATACAAATGCTGAGCTAATTGAGAATAGGTCTGATTAATTTATCACAGCAGGTCCTCGTGGACGCGCCTTAGAAACACTCTCTTGCAGGCAGCTCCAGCCACTGCGATCTTTACATCACCAGCACTGGTTTCCCCTTCCAAAGCTTAATATAGTAGCTGCCTTTCCAGGCTTGCATTATTTCCACCTTGCCTGTTAGTCCGATGCAGGACTCTTGGGCTCTTGGCTGTGACGGAAAGAAGGTTCTGGAAGCAGCACTGCAACTCTGAGTTGGCTAGATCTCAGAGTCAAAACCAGATGACACTGATGGTGTCTTTTTCACTTCCCCACAGTGGTCTTCCTTAGATTTAAAAGCCACATAAATCAGAACCAGTTTATGATGGAATCAACTCATCCAGTTGGAAAAATTAGAATTTAACATTACATAGAATTTAAAGTCTCCATCACACATAGCGGATGCACAGTGAAACCCGGTTCATTATCGCCCCCCTCGGCCCCCATGCCAGCTCCCCCTCCTGAGTGATGGGGCAGACAGCACACTGGGGTTCTTCCGTTCTGAATGTTGGGAGTGTGTCTGGAAGCCCTATTTTGTTTGCAGCAGTCGTGGCCTCGCGGGTTATTTCTGGGTGCACGAATGGCCTAGTGCGCCCAGGAGCAGGGCTCCGCCCTGGGACGCTCCTGTGACCGTGCCCACGGGAGTGGCGGGGTGCGGGGCACTGCCAGCTGTGGTCTGTCCCGGGGACTAGTTTCTTCTGAGTGTCTCAATTTTGCAAGCCATCGTAGCAATGGGTCCTGACCCTGTCTTTGAACGGTCTGGCAGGGGGGCAGTGTGCCACTCCCTTCCCTGGGTGGTAAGCGTGGCCGGGAGGACGCGGCCTGTGGATCCTCCCTGGACATGTGAGCAGCAAGCCTGGGACTGAATCCCTCTGCATGGCTAATCACCGATTTGCTATCTCTTCCTCCACAGCAGATCACTCCCCTTCCTCTGGAGGAAAAACGCCTCATGATCTAAATCTGAAGGCGTCTTTCATAACGAAGTGTTTCCTGTGCTGATTCATGCGTCCCCTTTGCCCTTGAGTGTCCCCTTTGACTTCCTCAGCACGCAGAGCGCGACAGGAAACGCATGTCCTCTGGTTAAGCCGCGACGACTTCTCTGAGGGTTTGGTGCAACAGTTAGTACTTTTCGGATGAGGAAGATGAGACTGAGAAGGGTGCCCAAACCGACCTCCCGGCTGCAGGAGTGTGTGGCCAGCAGGGAAGCCCGGCGCACCACGCAGGCTTTAGGAACCACGCAGGCCGGGTCCAGATGCAGCTGCCCTGCCAAGTAGCACGTGCTCCTGGGAGAAAGATTGCCCCGGGGGAGACGCCCAGCCCAGCTGTCATGTGAAGAGACCAGGCCACCAGGCCAGTGGGGCCGAGGGCGAGGAGCTCCGCAGAGGAGAAACCCCGGGATCAGATCTGCATTTTGGGACTTCGTGGCGGGGAGGGGCACGGGTGAAGACCCACGGGGTGAGGTGGCTGCTGAATGACGGTCCTGGAGGTTGACACAGAGAGGCCAGGATGGGAGCGGGGGCTGGAACTGACAGCCTGGGATTGGGTAAGGAGAATGAGGATGAGGGTGACTCATTTGAGGGTGTCCTCGGACCCCGCAACATGAAATCCAAGGGCGGGGCTTCCACAGACAGCACGTATGTGTTTCGTGCAGCCAGACTTTCAGATCGGAGCCCAGGTGTGGGCGCGGTGGGACAGCAAGGCCCTGGGGACCCGGCCTCCCTATCCTCACACGCTGTGGTCCCCAGAGGCCTTTTGCTTCACCCCAGCTGCACCAGGGTGCAGGATGGCCCCTGCCTTCTAAGGTCTTAGGTTTGGGAGGACACAGAACGGAAGGAGAAGGAGGGGCTCCTTCTGGGGGGACTCTTCCTTTTATTCTAGAAACAGCACCCTCCTCAGGGGCATTGGCTTAAATGTCACTGGCTAGGCTATTTCACGGCCACCTCACTCGGCCAAGCACTAAGCAAACGGAAATCTTTACCTGGCCATATTGCGACCCTGAAGCAGCTTGGAGTTCTGTCATTAAAGAAACACAAGAAAAGGAATTCTGTATAACTGGCCATGTCAGCGCCTGGGGAGGCCACGTTGGCTCGGGCTAGCTGTTCAAGATGGTGTGGTGCAGTGAGTCAGGGACCCTGACCGGGACCACCAGTAAGTTCAGTGGGGCGTGTGGTCTTCAGGGCACACAGGTGGAGATGCCGCTACATGGTCACATGTGGGTGTCCACAGTGCAAGAGAGGCCCTGGGCCAGAAACCCAGCCCTAGGCTGTGCCTGTCCCCTGGCCATCTCTGGCTCGCCCTCTTGCCTTTTCTCTGTCCCTGGGGATGGTTTGCAGGCTCAGACCGCATGTCTGGATTGGCAGTCCCATTCTGCAGGCTCTGCAGACCTAGAAGAACAAAATGCTACCAAAGGAAGGATGCAATTTATCCATACAGAGGCTGGTTTGGACATATGGGAGGAAGTCTGTAAGGGAAATTGCTTGTCTCTTTTGGATTCCAAGGGCGAATGGAGCCGGGATGCTGGCAGTCCCGCCTGCCCAGCGCCTTGGTTCCCGGGGAATTGTGTCTGGGCTGCTGGCTCAGCCTCCTCTGAAACCAGCAGCCCAGGGTTGCCTTAGAAACATAGCCTGGTGTGGCAAAGCATATCCCGGGGTCTTTCATGTTTGTGTCCTTTGAAGCCTAATTTAATCTGTTCTAAATTCTAGAACAAGAGTTCTCTCGGGGTAGCTGTAGACGTGCTCCACCCTCATCCTCCCACCAGGAGCCCAGGAGAACCAGCGAGCTCCGAAGAGCCGCCTGCAGTTTCCCCCGGTGCCACAAGATGGCGTCAGGCCGAACGTCGGGGCCGTGCGGCCAGGAAAGGGGAGGCCGGCCTCCCGGGGAAGTGCGGGATTCCGGAGTCCGCAGCCCTGGGCCGAATCGGCTTCTGGCGCGGCCGCGTTCAGGGCCGCGGCTCCACACCCTCTGGCCGGCCAGCAGCCGTCATCATGGGGGACGTGAGCAGGCCGAGTGAGCGCTGCCGTTTTTCTGGGTGTGGGCGAACAGCTGTGCAGGCCTAGGTTACAGACAGAGAGACTGAGGGGAGAGGCGCTGCCGGCCCGGCGAGCCGACTACGCAGTGCAGATCCGCGGTCCCCCGAGGTCTCCGCGCGGCGCCTCCGTGGGGGGCGGTCCCCGGGCGCCTTCAGGCCGGGCCTGCTGCGATGCGGCGCCACCCGCGCGCGGTTCCTGCGGCCTGCAGACCTTCCGGGCCACTCCTAGAACCGCGCCGAGACCAGGGCCAGGGCGCTGAGAGCCGCGTATCAGCCGCAGGCGGCCACCAGGGTTGTTCCTGAGGCCTCCACCGGGCGTCAGGCGGGGACGGTGCGGAGGAGCGCCTGTGGAGGCCGGGGCTGGCCAGGCAGGGACAGGGAGCACCGGGAGTGCACACAAAGCAGACGGCGTCAGGACAGATCTGGAGAGCCACGTCGCTGTCGCCGTGTGGACAGGACACCGACGTCAGCGTGGCAGTGCTGGCATGCGGTGTCTCCTGGCGAAGGGAGGAGAGTCCGTGGTGGACAGAGCACCCAGCCCAGGGGGGCCTTGGCCACTGCTGGGAGGCTCAGCTTGAGGACAGTGTGGAGTGGCCAGAGGCTTTCCGCTGGGAGCAGGGGATACCTGGGCTTCTGTTTCAATACTGTGCTCACCTCAAGCCCTGAATCCTCCGGGGGCCGTCCCTGGAAACCCCGGTCCATGCCCACACCTCCCTTTCTGACTGTTCATTTGCCTGTGCCAGGCACGCAGGATACTAGTCACAATTGGATTTGTCCCTGCACTTTCTCTGCAGAAACATGGTAGGCTCCTGGAAGCAGGGAGTCAAATGTGTCCTGTGCCTCTCTTAGGCTTCTGGGAACCCAAGCTGCCACATACAGTAGGTCTTTAGTGTTTACGGAAACAGATACTAGATGCTGTTTGAATCCACCATGATGGCCCACAGTTTTCCAAAGCTCGTCCCTTACGGCTGCACTGCCCTGAAATGCAGCAGAGGAGACGCAGAGAGTTTAACTGGCGCAGCTCCCATCTTGAGCACTGCCTTTGTAATTAAATGTCAATTATGATTCATTCAGAGAAAAATCAATTGTGTTACTTTCATAAACTTTTATTTTGTTATTGAAAGTCAAGATTAATCAGTTTTTCATTAAGTCAGAGCTTGATTTGCAACTGGAAGCTTCCAAAGCCCTCACGCCCTACTGCTGTCCCCGTTTGGCCTGAAAAATGTGACCATTTGGGGTGTGACCCTGGGTTCATATTGCATCCGTGGGTTTCCACACAAACCCATGGAGCATCCAGACCCACTGCTGCCTCTTTCAGAGCCGGTGGGGACAAGGTCATCTTCAGAGCACTGAGCCTCAGTTTCCTCATCTGCTAAATGAAGGAAGTCTTTAAATGAGGTGGTGGATATGAAGATAAAAATGCCTGATTCTGGGTCTCACAAATAGATGTTCAGTGGATACTAGTTCCTTAATAGATTTTAGTTTCCTTCCTGCATCCTTGATTTTTGCCTGGGCTCTTCTACTCTAAGTGGGGCGTTGTGCAGCTTATGGTCAAGAGCCCAGAATGTAGAACTTAGCACCTAGAACTTTGGTGCAGCAAGGCTGGGAGTCACACACCACTTCCCCAGCCCCAGCGTGTTCCCCACAGAGCAGGCCTGCATCTCTCCATGGACCTCAGAGCATTTCCTGGAATCTGCTCCCCAGCTTATTGTGATTTCTGAACACTTTCTTTAATGCTTGGTATGTGTATGTACACAGGCCTGCAAGTATGTGTGTGTACACGCAGGCACGCCTACTGCGTGTTGATGCCCTGCCTCTGGAAAAAGTCTGGGGCACATACCAATGCACATCAGGCAGGGGAGAATTGCCTGAAAGAGAGATGACCATTGCACCAGTGCAGGAGGACTTGGTGGCAGCCCTACTCCATCTCCTTGCTCCTGCTACATGTGAGTTCGCAGTACATTTTAGCCAGCGCCTGCTTTGCCACCATCGCTTGCTCCCTGTAGCCTGGGAAGTGTTTGTGGCTGATTTCCAGCTGAATGGCAGACTCTGAAGAGGATGACTATGCTACTCAGTAGGAATATAGTCTCAAAAAGAGGGGGAGTAGGGCTGCCTGAGTGGGGTGAGGTCTTGCCAGACAAAGGAAAGAAATGTGCACAGGAAGAAATCTGTGCAGCAGCTTTCCTTCAGGTAAGCCAGGCTAATCCCCAAGATCTCAGGCTGAGGGAACCAGCACTTTAAAAAACAAACTTGCAAGAGCTTAGTAATGGTTTAATGTTGGCTTGTCCCACATTAGCTTGCAGAAGATGGGCATGTGTATACCTCCTCTCCTTGCCCACCCAGGACACCCCCAGCCCTGATCTCCCAGATTGCCTCTCTCCACCCCTCCAGTTTGCAGTCTCCACCACCTCCTACTTGTGTCTGTTCCATTCTTGCAAGAGAAGTTTCTGAAAAGCCAGCTCTATAGCTACTCACTATTCATCACCAAATGTACTTCCCAAGAATAATAACTGCACTTGTTGAGTGTGTTAGGCAATTCTTGCATTGCTATAAAGAAATACTTGGCTGGATAAATTATAAAGAAAAAAGGTTGAATTGGCTCATGGTTCTGCAGACAGTACAAGAAGCATGGGACTGGCATCTGCTTCTGGTGAGGGCCTCAGTAAGCTCACGATCATGGTGGAAGGTGAAGGGGAAGCAGGTGTCTCACATGGGAGAGTGGAAGCAAGACAAAGAGACGGGGAGGTGCCACACACTTTTTAGTAATCAGATCTCAGGAGAACTCACTTGCTATTGTGAGGACAGCACGAAGCCATTCATGAGGGATCACTCCCTGTGACCCAAACACCTCCCCCTAGGCCCCATCTCCAACACCGAGGATTCCATTTCACGTGAGATTTAGAGGGGACGCACATCTAAACCATATCACTGAGACTCTACTTACATTTTTATGTACCCAAGAATTCTCTCCAGTTACAGAGACCGCATGGCATGTCCGAAAGGACATAGGCTCTGACATCATAGACATGCAGGTACCATCCCATCTGTCATTGCCAGCGGGAGAGATCTTAAAGAAAATACACAACTTCCTCATTGCTCATTTTCTTCTTCTCCAAGCCAAGGATTTAGACCAAGGTGAATAACCATAGGCACCAAGCTCCCCTCCTACATCCAATCCTCAGAAATTGTAAAACGTATTTTGCAAAGAGACTAACTATATGACATTGATGGGTAACCAAAGGATGTCATCAGTGATACAGATGTTTTGATGAATGCCTAGTGTGACAGAAGATAGTTACAGCCAGATTATGGAAGAAAACTATGCATAATAAGGTCCTAGTGTATACTTCTGAGATCTGGAGCAAAGGTAGAGAATGTCTAGGAGCCCTTCAGGAGTTCAAACAACAGAGGCAAGAAAGAGGAGAGAGTCTGGGAGTGCCATTGTGGTGAGCAGGCGAGGAAACTGTGAAAGAAGCATTTAGGGGGATGGGGAATAATCTCTTTTCCCACCAGTTCTTGCTAAGTGGAGACAAATCAGTCATTTGGCTCCCAGCTGGTCCGTGAGTGTGGGAGCTCTAAAGAGGCAGGAGCTTTCCTGGAAGGCTGGTGACACTGGCACATCCTACTTGGAGGCATACCCCGTTGCTGCCTTCATCCTCACCCTTCAACACCCTCCATGATACTGTCCAAAGACAAGAGGGGAAAACTTACTAGAATACAAACAAATAAGACCTCAAGAGAAGTATGATTAATAACACTAGAGAGAGCAGAGAAAATACTGCTTCCATCAAACAAGAACAGATACATACGAAAATAAATGGTAAACTGAAACAAAAGTGAAAAATTTAGTAGATGGGATGAATAGTGGAATGGACACAGCTGAAGAGCATTGGAATGATCTGGAGACTCAGCATAAGAAGTTTTGGAGACCTTCTCCAAAGTTTTGGAAGCACAAAAGGACAGAAGGATGAAATATAATTTAAAAAAATTTTAAGAGCTGAGGAGAATGGATATAAATTTCCCAATTGTAAAACATGGCTCAAAAAAAGAGCAAATGTTTTATGACCTGTGCTCTGAGTGTGAAAGGGTGTGCAAAAAGGGTAAGCAGGAAGAAAAAACCCCACACTTGGAGACATCAATGCAGAAATTCAAGCATGAAAAGAAAACCTTTAAAAAACATCAGAAAACTTAATCTCTAAAGGAATAAGAAATGAATTGGGGTATCCAACTTGTCCTTGGCAGTATTGGATTCAAGAAGATATTGGAACAGTATCTCTAGAGTTTGAGCTGAGGACACTTATAACACTATCCTTAGCCAAACTCTCATTCAGTTGGAAGGACAAAACCAAAACAGTTTGACATGTAACTATGTGGAAAGTTTACCAGATTAAATTCTCTAGTAAAACTATCAGACTGAAGTTTACAACCAGCATACCTAACACAAAATAACATGGCAAAAGTTGGAAATAATAAATTAGAAAAACTGTAGCAGAGAAATATTAACAAAAATAAAGGTGATATAACAATATCAGAGGAAAAATAATTCAAATTCCTAAGCATGAAGATCTCTCTACCCCCTCTGTGCTCGGTGGCAGCCAGGGAGAGGACAGGGAGCCAGGTCAGCTGCCATGAGGTGACCAGACAGCAGCTCAGAGAAGCCACTGAGACATAACCTCATCACCCCCTACCCCAGGGCATCCCAGGTAACAGGTGTAATTTTACAAGAAGAAATAAGTGTCAGCAATTTATGCATTAAAAGCATAGCCTCGAGGTACATTCAGCACAATGAACTAGAAATACAAACTGTAAATCTGTAATTACAAGGCATGACATTAATATATTTCACTCAGAAATGGACAAAAATATCAAAGACTGTTGAGGATTTATAAGAATACAGTGAGTTTTATTACATTTGTGTTTGTGTATTTGTGTAAATGGGGTGTGTATACATATGTAGTTTTCCAATAGATAATATACAGTATATCCTAAACCCACAGGCCATTCACAAAATCGAACATGTCATAAGACTGAACACTAAGGAAATTTCAATATTTTCCAAAAATCAAAATCCAATAGGTTATTTTCCTTTACCATAATTTAATAAAATTAAACATTAACTGCAGAAAATGTCTAAAACTATATCTATTCTTGTGTTAAGGAAGACATCAAAATTAAAATTACAAATCAAATTTAGAGTACATCCCATATCAAAATTCCTGGAATATAACTAAAGAAGAACTTAGAGGAAAAGGTATTGCCTTAACTATATTTACTAGAAAATAAGAAATACTGAAAAAACAGTGTACACTCAACCAAAAAAAACTTGAAAAGTGAATAACAAATGAAACCAATTATAGTAGAAAAAATAAAATAATATAAAACAGAAATTAATAACATGGAAATAAAAATTCTAATGTTTATTAAAAACACAAAAGTAAAGCTGGTATGTTATTTTATTTTTTGTTTGTTTTAATTTTTAAGTTTGGGGGTACATGTGCAGGATATGCAAGTTTGTTACAAAAGTAAGTGTGTGTCATGGGGGTTGCTTGTATAGATTATTATTAAGTCTAGTATCCACTAGTTATTTTTCCTGATTGTCTCTCTCCTCCCAACCTCTACCCTCCAATAGGCCCCAGTGTGTGTTGTTCCCCTCTACGTGTTCGTGTGTTCTCACCATTCAGCTCCCACTTATAAGTAAGAACACATGATATTTGGTCTTCTGTCCCAGCATTAGTTTGCTAAGGATAATGGCCTCCAGGTCCATCCATGTCCCTGCAAAAGACATGTTCTCATTCTGTTTTATGACTGCATAGAATTCCATGGTGTATATGTACCACATTTACTTTATCCAGTCTATCATTGATGGGCATTTGGGTTGATTCCATGTCTGTACTCTTATGAATAGTGCTGCAAGTGAACATATACATGCACATGTCTTTATGACAGAATGATTTATATTCCTTTGGGTATATACCCAGTAATGGGATTACAGGTTTCAATGGCATTTCTGTCTTTAGGTCTTTGAGGAATCACTACACTACCTTCCACAATGGTTGAACTAATTTACACTCCCATTGACAGTGTATAAGCATTCCTTTTTCTCCACAACCTTGTCAGCATCTGTTATTTTTTGACTTTTTAATAATAAGTTTTTGACATTTTAATAATAAGCCATTCTGACTGGCACGAGATGGTATCTCATTGTGGTTTTGATTTGCATTTCTCTAATGATCAGTGATGTTGAGCTTTTTTTCATATGCTTGTTGGCCTCTTGTATGTCTTCTTTTGAAAAGTGTCTGTTCATATCCTTTGCCTGCTTTTTAATGGTTTTTTTTTTCTTGTAAATTTGTTTGCAAAAATTTTCTCCCATTCTGTAGGTTGCCTGTTTATTCTGTTGATATTTTATTTTTCTGTGCAGATGCTCTTTAGTTTAGTTAGATCCTATTTGTCAATTTTTGTTTTTGTTGCAATTGCTTTTGTCATCTTTGTCAAGAAATCTTTGCCCATGCTGATATCCTGAATGATATTGCCTAGGTTGTCTTCCAGGGTTTTTAAGTCTTTAATCCATCTTGAGTTAATTTTTGTATATGGTGTAAGGAAGCAGTCCAGTTTCAATCTTCTGTATATGGCTAGCTAGTCATCCCAGCATCATTTATTGAATAGGACATCCTTTTCCCATTGCTTGTTTTTGTCAGGTTTGTTGAAGATCAGATAGTTGTAGGTGTGTGTACACTCAACCAAAAAAAACTTGAAAAGTGAATAACAAATGAAACAATTATAGTACAAAAAATAAAATAATATAAAACAGAAATTAATAACATGGAAATAAAAATATCTTATTTCTGGGTTTTCTATTCTGTTCCATTGGTTCATGTATCTGTTCTTGTGCCAGTACCATGCTGTTTTGTTTACTGTAGCCCTGTAGTATATTTTGAAGTTAGGAAGTGTGATGCCTCCAGCTTTGTTCTTTTTGCTTAGAATTGTCTTGGCTATTCAGCCTCTTTTTTTTGTTCATATGAATTTTAAAATAATTTTTTCTAGTTCTGTGAAGAGTGTCAATGGTATTTTATTGGGAATAGCATTGAATCTATAAACTGCTTTGGGAAGTGTGGCCATTTTCACAATATTGGCTCTTATCCATAAGCATGGAATGTTTTTCCATTTGTTTGTGTCATCTCTGATTTCTTTGAGCAGTGGTTTGCAGTTCGTCTTGTAGAGATCTTTTACTTCCTTTGTTAGCTGTATTCCTAGGTATTTTATTCTTTGTGTGGCAATTGTGAATGGGAATTTTTTCATGATTTGGCTCTCAGCTTGCCTGTTGTTGGTGTGTAGGAATGCTAGTGAATTTTGCACATTGATTTTGTATCCTGAGATTTTGCTGAAGTTGCTTATCAGCTTAAGAAGCATTTGGGCTGAGAGGATTGGGTTTTCTAGATATAGGATCATGTCATCTGCAAACAGGGATAGTTTGACTTCCTGTCTTCCTTTTTGAATGTGCTTTATTTCTTTCTATTGCCTGATTGCTCTGGCCAGAACTTCCAATACTATGATGAATAGGAGTGGTGAGAGAGGGCATCCTTGTCTTGTGCTGGTTTTCACGGGAATGCTTCCAAAAGCTGGTATTTTAACAAGAATAGTTCAACTTCTTGGTTCTGATGAAAACAAAAAGAAACTCTAAGGACGAATAATCTTCTTTATAAATGAGATAGGTGGCAGACTATAGACCTAGGGGAGATTTAAAAATTTTCAGACATGTAAATCTTTATAGATTTACTTGAAAATAATATAATAGATAAAATAAACAGTTTTCCAGGAATATGAAATGACCAAAATTGAATTTAGCAACAATGGAAAACCCATCGATGAAATTTTCAAAGCAGTAAAAAATGTATCCTTAAAAAAGCCAACATGTCTAGACAGTTTTATAGGATATTTAAAAAAACCAAACCTATAAAAAGACAAACTGTATATTAATAAAAAGTCCCAGAGCATACAGCATAGAAAATGATTGAGGAGCTGCTCAATTTATTCCATGAGGCTGGAAAAACTCCTCCAATGAGGACAGGGGAAAAAAAAAACTCGCCACTTTAGAACATAGAGGCAAAGGTCTCCAATAACATATTAACAAGTTAGATCTGGCAGTGCATCCAGAGTGTATGTCACGACCAGGAAATAAATACCGTGATATGTAATGTGTGGTGTTTATGAAAGTCACTCGCTGAAAGTAATCAAGTCAGGTATTAGCATTCTAATTCTGAATAGATGGTTTTATATTGATGATAATTTTTAGATAATTCACCGCATTAATTATTAATGGAGAAACAAGATATATGATCACCTACATATTTGGCTGAAATATTGGGATTCCAAAGAAAGAAGCACTAAACATCAGTCCAAAGCATTTATTAGGGGAGCTTACGGAGAGCTTCAGCGTCCCTGGGATGGATAGTAAGAAAAGTTCATCCTGGGTATGTCCATAGTGAGGGTGAGGTTGTGGAGTCTGTATGAGGGCTTAAGGCATTTGGCTCAGGGCCAGGGCTAGTTTCTACATGTATAACAGCAACAGGGTTAGCCTCAGTGTTTTTGAGCATGGACCTAAACAGTGTTATCAGTGTCTGGGAATGTTCAAGGTCCCGGCTTGGGTGAAGCCTGCAGGGAAAACATGCAGCTGGCTGGGTCACAGAGCGGTCAAGGCACTCTCTGTTTCTGGGTTAGGACAGAGAAAAAGTGGGGAAACTGGGGGAGCCTACAGCTACCTTCAGTGCTATGACAGTATTACTAAGGACAGGAGGTGGGCAAGAATTCCCACTGTCAACATTATACTGGATGTAGCTAAAGAACAAATCAAGAGTTAAAAAGACGAATTACAGTGTTGGAAAGGGAAAACCACATTTGCAACATGTATGTACTGAGAAGATCCAAGGAAACAAACCTAAAAATGTGGTAATCAGCAAAATATAAATGAACACACAAGAATTGAATACTTTCCTGTAAATCAGGATTGCCCAATTAGAAAATGGGGACGACAAATGTGACATGCATTCAGCAACCCAAAACATAAAAAAATTGAAGTATAAACTTTGTAAGAAATATGCAAGATGTGTAACAAGAAAATTAGAAATTATAAAACATAAATGAATGTCATTAAAAGAGATCTAAATAAACAAACATCATGTGTCTGAATGGAAAATCCAGTATTTAAAGATGTGAACTCTCTTCCTACGAACTTGCAGAATATCTCAACAAAGTCTCTGCTGGATTTTTAATGGAAATCCAAATGGAAGAGAAAATGCACAAGAATAACCACAGAACATTTGACCTAAAAGATCAACAAATAATATAAGGTATACCATTAAGCCAATGAATTATTGAAAACTTATGGTACATGCACAGGGCTCAACCAAAAGATTAACTCAACAGAATAGTAAATGTTATAGTAAACGTAAGGATTTGTGGTAATTGATACCTGTATCTGTGTTTCTCAAATCCATGGAGAAATATGGCATTCTCATAAGCAGTGTTGGAAAAATTGACCACACATTTGGAAAAATGAAATGAGATATCTAATTCTTGTGCTACAATCAATAAATCAGCCGTATTAAAGAGCCACATTTTAAAAAACATAAGCATTAGGAGAAAATTTAAGACAATATATAAAACTATTTTGGGGGAAGCACATACAATCCAGACACTTTTAATAAAACATTTATAGGTAATTTGACCAAAAACTAAAAATAACTTGTAGAAGAGAAAAATACCACTAATACATTAAATGACAAATAACCAACTTTTGGAAAACAATATTCAGAAAGTTAGGGGCTACTTACTGTCCATCTCTCTATATAAAGAGCTTCTAAAAGTAAAGAAAATGAATATAATTTAAAAGAAAAACGGGCAAAAGATGCCAACGGAGAATTCACAGATTCAGAATCTGTGTGTGAAAAGATGCTCAACTCCAAAGGAAATGTAATTTTAGCCATAATACTGTGTTTTGTTTTGTCTCTCTGGTTTGCAAAAATGAAAAAGACTCATAATACCTACTGCTGGCAAGCATGTGGAGAAACAAGTCTTCTTGTCTGCAGTGTGAGAGAGGGCAGCTTGGTGAACATCAAGCTTCTTGAATGCAAGTTGCCAATCTGTTCAATTGTAAAATGCACATACTCTTCACGAAGAAATTTTATCTCTAGGGCTTTAGCCTTAAAAATGTAAAAGCTTGTTATATGCACATTAGGATGTCTACATAAGATGCTAAGGATGCTCATTCTAGACTTTTTTATAAAGAGAAAATTTAAAGCAGCATCCATGTACATCTACTCTCGAGTGTGATGCAGCCATTACGCAGAATGAGGAAGACCTATGCGGCTGACAAGAGTATTTCCAAAATGTTGGTGCATAAAGCAAAGAAAAGTATATGTAGTATGGTTCTGATGTTTAAACCTGTAAAGGCGACATTTACAATGATGCATGTTTATACAAGTAAGGGTGTGTGTGTGTGTGTATTTGCACAGAAAAGGGCCTGGGAGTGGCATCCTCCCAGCTGACAGTGGTGAGCCCAGATGCAGGAGCCACCCCTGACGGGCGAGTTGTCTGAAGTGAGAATACATCTGCTCAGGCTGCTGTGAGCTTGCTGAAGTGAACTTTCCAGAGCTCCAGTCCCAGAGCCATGGTCATTGCAGAAGTTACTTTTGCGGTTGGAGTTCCAAATGCTCACATTATTAAGCCACCATCCTCAGTCCATTGGCCTTGGTCTCTAACCCATCATCTTGGAAAGCCCTCAGCCCAGCAGCTGGGAGCTCCGCTCTGGGAATGGAGGGGACGGGGCACTGAGGGGAATCCCCCATCAGAATAATGGTAACTCACTGACGTTGGACTGTCATTTTCACTGGGAAAGACCCCAGAGGGTGGGGAATTCAGATGCTGCAGGTCTCCCAGCCCTGTCTCTTTTTGTAGGGCAAGTCATTAATATGTGTAATCTGTTCAACCATGTTGTAGTAATTATGTCTCCAGTCAGTAGCCAATGTGACAAGATTAGCAGAGAGCATGGTTATTCATCAGTGAGTTGTCACAGCCTAATTGTCCTTTAAATGCATCAGAATACAGCGGAGGTTGAAGAATGCTGGGAGAGATCCCCGTAGCTTCCCTGAGAACCAGTGCAGGTCGACACTGACAAAATGAAATACAGTTTCTGAGCAAACAGTGGATCCCAAATGAGGGCGTATCAGCACACATTGCCCTTCCCAGTTTTGCTGTGTTCTTCCTCGCACCCCTGACATCTACTTAATAGTCACGGGAGCTGTCATCAATGAGGGCTACCCCTACACCAGACAGCTTAGGAATAGCATCTTTGAGATGTGCGGTAACTCTGTGAAGTGACTACTGTGTGATGCCCATTTTACAGATGAGGAAACCGAGGGTCATGGGAGTTAGGTGAACGTTCAAGATTCTGTGGCAAATAAACAGCAAAACTGAGAATGAAACTCGATCTAAAACTCTCTCTGTGTGTGTGTCTCTCTGTGTTGTGTGTGTGCTGGAGAAGTTGCTGGACATCCCCCCATGTCGGGAATTCTCTCCAGCTTATGTGTGTTTGTCATCAGAACTCTTGAGAGATGCTCCCCTTGACTCCTCCCAGCCCAAAGGAATCACCTCTACTGCCTTAATTCTCCCAGTTGATTAGAATTCGCTCCCACACCCAGCCTCCCATTGGTTTGCTGACACATGGGTTTAAAGAGGCCTTCAAGCTAGTGGGGACAGGAGGCACAGTGCTGTCCCTTGAAATGGCAGTCCCAGCTGGAGCCCTGCGCCCGCTCCCCTCCAAGCTGTCTGACGCACGCTGCCTTCACAACCAGCCTTTAAGAGAGCCTCATCTGCATGATGGTTGTCCTGCCTTCTTTTATTTGAAGCCAAAATCTTCCTGGAATCTTTTGATCCTTTACCGGAGCCTGGGGTCACTGCTTGTGGAAACGAATCTCAAGTTTACTTTTCTGAACTAGAGAAACTGGTAACTTCTTGCTAAACTTTCTCAAATAAAAGCTTGTGCACTTTCCCTCCTTAAGTAAATGGGTTAGGGAGTTGTTGGGGTCCCCTTTCAATATTAAGGGAGCTCGGCTGGGCACAGTGGCTCACACCTGTAATCCCAGCACTTTGGGAGGCCGAGGCAGGCTGATCACCTGAGGTCAGGAGTTCGAGGCCAGCCTGGCCAACATGGTGAAACCCCGTCTCTACTAAAAATACAAAATCAGCCAGGTGTGGTGGTGGGCACCTGTAATCCCAGCTACTCGGGAGGCTGAGGCAGGAGAAACGCTTGAACTCAGGAGGCAGAGGTTGCCGTGAGCTGAGATCGCCATTGCACTCCAGCCTGGGCAACAAGAGTGAGGCTCCATCTCAAAAAAGAAAAATAAATATTAAGGGGGCTTCCTGAAAGGAAGGTTTATGAGCTAAAACTGACTGACTTTGTGATTTCAATGACACAAGTACACAGAAGCAACCAACTCCCCAGCCCTCCTGGTAGTGTGGTTTTCACCACGTGACTTTTGCAGCTCCCCGCACTGAGCAGGCAGAGGCAGTTCTCCCACGTGGCTCTGAATTGAACCCTCTTGGCCTCTTTGGTCAGTGGACACAGCAGAGGCCTGAGAAAGCCTGAGCTGGTCAGGTTCCTTGTCCCACTGCTGCCACCTCTGCCTGGGCACATGCCTGGGAGGGTACACGGCAGGCTAGGGGCAGTGATTACTACAGCCAGGCTACTAAGTCCGCCCAGAGCCAGCCCTGGGCCGGGGCCCATGCCCCACCTGACTACTGCACACACCCCAGGAAGAAATGCCTGCTGAGGGCTTGGTAATTGTTAGGCAGTATGATTCTGGAAATCCCTGATTCGTCAGCTTTCAAGGGTGTTTGCTTGGAGGTCAAGACTTAAACTTGAGCTCCAGCTTGTTTTTTTTGGCTGCTGACCTCTGGTCATGCCACGCGGCCTCAGGACTCTGAGTTCCTTCCTCTGGGAGGCATACCAGGGTGGGCTAGAGGAGTTCATCAACAGCTCTCAAGAGCAGGCTTTGTCGCTTGTGAGAAGGGAATCACAACTGTGGGAGTGGACCGAAGAGGGGAAGGTTCCCTCGCTCACCAGAACCCAAACCACAACGTTCATAAACATTATCTGACTTTTAAGTCTTTATTTCTTTATTCATTTTTCTCAAATTGTGTTGATTTGGTAAAAATGAAGCCTGTTCATGACAAGGAATGGAAATAATGCAGAAAGAAAGAGAGAGAGAGAGAAATAATATGTTTTGAACTACCCTGGATTCAACTGCTCTCCAATAACCACCCCAGCCCCACTGGCCCTCACTTCAGCCGTGTAGACTACAAAAGGGTGCAGGCAGGGCTGAACAAAGAAATTCCCTTCAATAAAAAGGGGATTTGTGATACCTCCTATTTTCAATATGAAAGTATTTTATTAAATTTTACTTCAATTTGAGAGAAGAAAATGAAGTGGCATTTAAATGAAGAGAATTGCTGATCTTCAAATAAATGTTGCTTTGCCACAAAAGATATTATTTTGTAAAAGAGCCCTGCAAGGCTAACAACAAGATATGAAACACACGAAGAAGTTGGAGACTTTATGTTTTTAACTCATGTCTCAATTTCAGAAGGTCTTAATTATACTCGATTATAAAAGATGAGGAAATCAGCATTCTTAAACTTTCTCTTACTACTTCTCTTGATTTTTGTTAGTGATATGTATAATACTGACTTTTCCAAGGTTAGAAGCATTTGCATTCTATTTTGTAACAATTATTCCCACTGGTTTTACCTTTTTTTCTATATTTAAGTGGATTTGATATTCATGAGTCTTTTTTTTTTATAACAGCTTTAACTGTCCTGGCAGGGTGTGTATTTTACTTTGTTTGTTTGTTTGGCTGCATTTCATCCCCAAGTCATTCTATCTCTCCCCTCTCCCCGCGAAAGATCTCGTAGACGTTGTATTCCCGAATTCCCGCCAGTCGTGACAGTCTGCCACCTATAATAATCAAGGGGAAACTTGGCTGGGTAAACAGTTTTTTTTCTTTTTCTTAGAACTTTTAAATCCACAGTCCACTGTCTTTTTTTTCCTGCATTTTAAAAATATTTTTCTTTATTGTGGTAAGATATGTATAACACACAATGTACGGTTTTAACCATTTGTTCCCTGGTTTAAGTGTTGCCCCGGGCCTACCCTTCCCAATTTTTTTCTAAATGTCTCCTGGTTGCAGCCTACTTTTTGGTATGTTTATCTGTGACTTTTTTCTTTCTTTCTTTTTTTTTTTTTTTTTTGAGATGGTGTCTCTATCTGTCACCCAGGCTGGAATGCAGTGGCATGATCTCGGCTCACTGCAACCTCTGCCTCCCAGGTTCAAGTGATTCTCCTGCCTCAGCCTCCCAAGTAGCTGGGACTACAGGCGTGTGCCATCATGCCTGGCTAAGTTTTGTATTTTTAGTAGAGATGGGATTTCATCATGTTGGCCAGGCTGGTCTCAAACTCCTGACCTCGTGATCCACCCGCCTCGGCCTCCCAAAGTGCTGGGATTACAGGGTGAGCCACTGTGCCTGGTCTTATGTGTGACTCTTATTTCCGAACCCAGCTGGCTAGGTTCTCAAGTAAGACTTTCTTGCCCTCTGAATTTTCCCTCAATGTCATTGCTGTTGTCCTCCATCACTGCTCCAGAGTGCTGGGAGACAAAAGGACTGAGCCCGGGTGATCCGCCTCTGCCCAGTCATCTCTTGGCCTGGTTGACTAGCTGAAAGCTTGAAGCAGTCTTTTCTTATCCTTCCTGTTCATTACTTTAACCAGGAAACTTCCCATGGCTATGGTTCTGTATTAACCTTTTTCTGAACAACGCACTCCTTTTGGATTGATTTCAGTCCTTCCGTCTTTGTTCATGAAAATAATCGTATATTTGCTAAGACATCCTGTCGCCTTCTGTGGGGTTTCCACGTCAGGGACACGTGTGTGTCAGGTCGCGGCTCCCCGGGTCTGTTCGGCATTCCTGTCGTCCTTTCCCTGATTGCCGTCCTCTCTGGGTCCTTTCTCGGGCGTTCACCACCGCCATCGCCATCTCAAGCCTGTCTGCCTCCATGTCAGGAACTCACTGGCCATTTTGTCCCCTGCTGTTTTTGTTAATCTACTAGTTCTGTTAGGAGTGTTGCTTTAGCACTCCATGTTTCTAAAGGTTCTCTTTTAAAGCTGTTCTCTCAATTTTAGTCTCATTCACGTTTCTATCCAGACTTCCTCTGGAGTGAGGGACTCACAGGGTCACACTCTTCTCCAGGCCTTTGTGTGCCCTGTGCCCTCCTCCTTTGCGTATTTTCCCTGGAATATGCGTGTCTCATCGCTACACAGTTACCATATCTCTCTCTCACCCTTAACTTCCCTTGCTCAGATATCACTGGGTGAATTTTCCTTGACAGCCTCTCTGCCCCGTTTGACATGATTGCCTTCCTCTGGGGCTCAGTTCCAGGCCTGCATATTGTGTTTTATGCACCTGTGTTCTCCTTTTGTCTTGGAAGGAGCAGGAAGGAGAACATCCTCGGGATATCCAGTGGGAGGCCCTCAACCTGCCGGAGCCCAGATTTCTTCCTGCCTCTCCCAGAGCCAGAGGAAGCCAGCTGGGCTTCCTTCCCCTCTCTCAGGTTGATCTTTCTGTTTTCCAGGGTGGCCCATTTACTTTGTAGTCACCACATATGGGGGCATTGAGAGAATGCTTAGAACTTTTTTTTTTGTTTACCTCCTTTGCCAGTTTGACCTCTGGTTGGCGGAGAAGAGTAAGTGCCGTGCAGAGCTAGAATACTCTGATTTTTTTTGAACTCGGGCTCCTTGTCTGCAGCTGTAGGATGCAGTCTCTTTTCCCTTGCTTGGAGGCAGTTGGGAAGGTTTTTGCTGACTTTTGTCCTTATCTGTTGGAGAGAAGATTTGTGATCCAGCGTCACTCTCCTCCTATCATTATCCCATTTCATTTAACATCAAAGCCCTCACTAGTCAGAACTGGGCCGCACGCGTGTATATTTAGAAGCACCTGACATCCTTCCAGGACTGCATTCTCCCGCATTATCATATCAATTGCAGCCCTGCTCCTGCACAGGTGAGGGGGGGTTATCCTTTGAGATCAGAGACCTAACATCTTTATTTTGTGCTATATATAAAATCTCAGTTAGGAAATTAAATTCTGCACGGGGGAAAGATGTCGAGGTCGCTTTGATCACATGGAAAAGCAGCAGAGGCGCAGCAAGAGAGAGATAACCAAAGGAGGAAGCTGGCGGGTGCCTCCTCCCAGGCCGGCTGCAGGATGTGGGCAGGAGAGTCCGGGCTCTCAGTCCCGGTGGAGACAGGCCCTGTGTGCAGTGAGTGCTGCAGGAGACGGTCTGCTTACAAGCATGTGCTTCCTGTCGTCAGTGTAAGCTGCTAAGTTTAAGAAAAAATGACAGGCAGTGAAGCAGAAACTCACTAAAAGTATTAATAGCCAGTGGTTGTCACCACTTGCCTACTGTGCTTTACACCAACCCTCCACCAGCCCTCTCCCTAACGCTCAGGCTCATTTACTCCCCTATACAGGACCCCACAGGATGCTGTGGTGGGTCCCACTTCTCCTCTGGTCTGAACTGTACCCACACACAAGGCAAGTCCCAAGGGAGCCAGAAGCCACCTGGAACAGGAAGCAAATAATAGCAACGTCACCACCACCATGATAGCTGACATCAAGTACTGATTGTCTACTAGGAGTCAAGAACTGTGTTATGTGTTTTACAGACATTATTTCCTGTAAGTTGACCTCATAGTACAGATAAAGAAATGGAAGAAAAAAGATGTTAGGCTTTGTATGCACATTATATGGCTAGAAAATGCCAGAGAATTTTTTCCTAAGTTTGTTTCTGAAATGCAGCGTATATTAACTTTTTCCATCTCTTCACCTGACCCCCAAAGATAAAAAGACCTAGAAATCAATCCCGCAGTCAGTCTGGTGTAGACCGTTTCCCTGTGACGGGAAAGCGTACTGACGGAGCAGGTACAGCTGAGGTCCTGCAATTCAACCTATATCCCTGACCCTTGGTACTGGAGGCTCTGGGAGGCAGTGAGCTGTGCACCCCAAAGAGACAGAGCTCCTCTGCTTCCACCAGACCTCACTTTTTCTCTCCAAAAATACACATGCGTGCCTTTGTTCCCACTTTCACGACTGACTTAGTCATTTATTCATCCAGTCAATATTAACCGAGAGTCAAAAAACCCCAGCCAGCCAAGACCCTGCCCTCATGGAGCACGCCCTCTAGTGGGGCGAGACGGAAAACAACAAAGATAAATAAGGAGTATTGTAGGATTTGTTATCGTGGTAAGTCTCAAGCAGAAAAATCAAGCAGGAAAATGGAAAAAGAGCCTTCACATTGGCCTCTTGTCTGTCCTTATCCCGCAGCTTTCCGAGTGTCGAGGACCCCTCGGAAGACTTTTTTTTTCAGAACTGGCTGTTTAGGGTTTCATATGTACCCTGCTAGTGCTAGAAGATTTTAAACATCTCTGGGGCTGTGTCTTGTGTGGATTATGCATGACCACGGGTAATCCAACAGCTCTGTGCCCCGGTGGGAGCTCCCTGAGAGCGTGCTGGCTGATGGGTGACAGGAATTGTGACTCTGCATAAAAGTTGCAGAGGATGCTTGCCTACAGAGGACGCATGGATGCCCCATCCTGTGGGCTGTGGGGAGAGAAGAGCAGGGACAGGAGAACTAGCATGTCCCACAAGGCCACCTGCCAGGCAGTGACCATGGGCATGTTTTCTGAGACAAGCCTCACTCCCGTGGTTAAATAGGGGTTATCTACATTTTGAGAAACTCAGAGACGTGAGGAGGGGCACCTGCTCGAGGTTCTAAAACTAGTGAGCTGAAGACCTGAGATCCGAAGTCCAGGCTGTCTGATGTTGTTCTTTGAGGCTAGAAAAACAAAGTTAGTCATCTCTGAAATCAAATTACCTACATGAATTTGAGCAAATCTTATATATTAAAACTTGTGACAATCACTGCATGATTTATTATAGGGACTAGTAAATGAGCAACAGCAACACCAAAATAGAGATGAAAGAAGGAGCAAAAGAGTCATGCAGAAGTTGGTTGGATACATTGAGATCTGTCATTGAGCTCCGATTATGCTGAACTGAGAGCTGGGAGGTGTCCAGGCTCTCAGATATGTTCTCTTGCACTCTCTAGGGTACAGCTGGGGCCCATGTGTGATGCTTAGTGGGAGGCCCTTTTTCCAGTGCCTTCACAGGGATAGAATGACTGTCAGGAGGACTGGGCAGCTCCTAGCACTGGATGGAGAGAGAAATGAGGAGAAGCTTCCAGTTTATGGTGTGTGGGTGTGGTGTGGATGGGGCAGGTGCGGACCAAGCTTTCTGAAAAACACTTGGTGATATATATGAAGAGCTTTAAAAAACTATCTTTTGGCCAGGTGTGGTGTCTCATGCTTGTAGTCCCAGCACTAGGAAGGCTGAGGCTAGCGGATCACCTGAGGACAGGAGTTCAAGACCACCCTGGCCAACATCGCGAATCCCCGTCTCTACTAAAAAAATACAAAAATTAGCTGGGCATGGTGGCATGCACCTGTAGTCCCACCTACTCGGGAGGCTGAGGCAGGGAGAATTGCTCCAACCTGGGAGGCAGAGGTTGCAGTGAGCTGAGATCGCGCCACTGCACTCCAGCCTGGGCAACAGAGTGAGACTCCATCTCAAAACAAAAACAAAAACCAGCTACCTTTTGACTGAGTAATTACTTTGATAGGAATATATCCTTAAGCCGTAATGAGGAATATGGATATCACATAAAGGAGTTTCTTGAAGCAGTATGTAGAATAGAAAAACAATGGAAACAAACAGCCTGTCCATTGTTCAGGGATGGTGAGACACAACCACAAGCAGTGGATGAGGCAGACGTAAAAAGGTTGTGCATAATGAATTTTTAATTTTGGGAAAATGCTTATAATATGCTGTGAAGTGAAAAAAAGAGGAGGACATGCAATTGAGTCACCTTCTAAGGAAAGCTTTCCCCCATCTCCCAGGCAAGGACATAGTCCCCTGCTCTTCTCTCTTAGTGCGTATCACAATTGCAATTAATTCTACTGAATTAACTATGTGCACAAGTATCTGTCTCAAATCTGTCTTGCATCAGAACGAATGCCTCAGGAGGATAGCCATCAAGTCTACTGTGTTCAGCAATTAATCCCCAGGGCCAAGAACAGCACCTGGCACACGGAAGCCACTCAGTAAACATGAGGCAATAATATGGACCCAGGCAATACATGGCTCTTTGTGCCTGGCTTCTTGCATTTAGCGTAATGCTTTCATGGTTCACCCATGTCATGTATTGTTACCTCCCTTCTCATTGCTAGACAATATTCCACTGCACGGAGATACCACATTTTGCAAAATCCTTTCACTTATCCACGGGCATGTGGGTCGCTTCTGCTTTTTGGCTAGGATGAATAACGCTGCTATGAATATTTGTGTGTAAGTTTTTTGAGTGGACGTATGTTTCCATTTCTCTTGAACATATACCTAGGAGTGGAATTGTTGGGTCATGTCATAACTCTCTGTTTAACTGAAGAATTGGCAAACTGTTTTGAAAAGAGGCGTCCCCATGTTGCATTTTCACCAGCGGTGAATGAGGGTTCAGATTTATCCACATTCTCACCAGCACTTGTTCGTCTTTTTGACTTTACCCATCCTAGTGAGTGCAAAGCGGTATCTCACTGTGCTTTTGGTTTGCATTTCCATGATGAGTAACGATGTAGGACCTCTTTTCATGTGATTGGTGACCATTTGCATATCTTTTTTTCTTTTTCTTTTTTTGAGGCAGAGTCTTACTCTGTCGCCCAGGCTGGAGTGCAGTGGCAGGATCTTGGCTCAAGACAATCTTAACCTCCCGGGTTCAAGTGATTGTCGTGCCTCAGGCTCCCCAGTAGCTGGGACTACAGGCACATACCACCACTCCTGGCTAATCTGTTTTTATTTTTGAGATAGAGTTTCACTCTTGTTGCCCAGGCTGGAGTGCAATTGGCGTGATTTCAGCTCACTGCAACCTCTGCCTCCCGGGTTCAAGTGATTCTCCTGCCTCAGCCTCCTGAGTGGCTGGGATTACAGGCATGTGCCTATAGCCATGCCTGGCTAATTTTGTATTTTAATAGAGATGGATTTTCTCCACTGTTGGTCAGGGTGGTCTCGAACTCCCTACCTGTCAGGTGATCTGCCCGCCTCCGCCTCCCAAAGTGCTGGGATTACAGGCATGAGCCACCATGCCCAGCCAATTTTTTGTATTTTTAGTGGAGACTGGGTTTTACCATATTGGTCAGGCTGGTCTTGAACTCCTGAGTTCAGGCAATCTGCCCGCCTCAGCCTCCCAAAGTGCTGGGATGAGCCACTGCGCCCGGCCTCATTTGCCTATCTCCTTTAGAGAAATATTTACTGGAATATAGTTCCCTTTCTTAATGGGGTTATTTGTATTTTTATTGTAGAGTTGTAAGAATTCTTTATATAGCCTGCATATAAGTTAAGTTCCTTATCAGATATATGGTTTGAAAATATTTTCTCCCATTCTGTAGGCTGTCTTTTGTCTTCTTAATGATGTCCTTTGAAGCTCAAAAACATTTAATTTTGATAAAGTTTGATTTATTTATTTATTTTTTTACTTGTGCTATTGGTGTTTTATCTAGTAACTAATGCTCAATACAAGGTAAGCCATATTTACTCCTGTGCTTTCTCCTAGAGAGTCTGTTAGTTTCTGCTCTTACATTTCGGCCTATGATCCATTTGAAGTTAATTTTTATATATGGTGTGAGGAAATCCAGTTGTCTCAACACGATTTGCTGAGGAGACTATTCTTTCCTGTTGAATGATCTTGGCACTCTTGGCAAAAATCAACGGACTTTAAAGGTGTGGGTTTATTTCTGGACTTGTGATTCTATTCCATTACTCTACCTGTTCATCTTTACGTCAGTACGTTGCCCTGACTAGTGTAGCTCTGCAGTAAAATATGACTCACCCAACTTTGTTCTAGTTCAAAGTGGTTTTGATTATTATGGGTCACTTGCATTTTCATATAAATTTTAGGACCAGCTTGCTTATTTCTGCGAATAGTGAATTGGGAATTTGACAGGGATTGTGTTGAATCTGCAAATCCGTTTGGAGAAAATTGCTATCTTAATAATATTAAATCTCCCAATTCATGAACATGGGATGTCTTTCCATTTATTTAGATTTTCTTTAGTTTCTATTACAATATTTTGTAGTTTTGATGTACACATCTTGTATTTCTGTTAACGGAGTGCTTAAGTATTTTATTTTTTGATATTATTATAATGTGATTATTTTATTTTCATATTGTTCAATACTAGTGTATAGAAATATGACTGATTCTTTTATTTTGCAGCTTGGCCTATGGCTAAATTCATTTATTAGTTTTAATAGCTTTTGTGTGTGTGTGTGTGTGTGTGTGGTTACCTTAGGCTTCCCATGTAAAAGATCATGTCATCTGCAAATAGAAGTCCTTTTACTTTCTTTTCAATCTGTATTACTTTCTTTTTTTTTTCTTGTCTTGGCTAGAAGCTCCAGTACAATGCTGAGTAGAATTAATAAAATGTGTCTTTGTCTTGTTTCTAATCTTAGGGGTAAAATATCCAGTATTTCACCATTATGTGTAATATTAGCTGTAGGTTTTTCTTTTTCTTTTTTTTTCTTTCTTTTTTTAACCATCGTAGCATTTATTTGCTTTCTTCAACTTTTAGTTTAAGTTCAGGGGTACATGTGCAGGAGGTGCAGGTTTGTTACGTAGGTAAATTTCTGCTATGGTGGTTTGCTGCACAGATCATCCTATCATCTAGCTGTTCCTCCTGATGCTCTCCCTCCCTCCACCCCACTCCACTGCACCATCTGACAGGCCCCAGTGTGTGTTGTTCCTCTCAATGTGTCCAAGTGTTCTCATTATTCAGCTCCCACTTATAAGTGAGAACATGTGGTGTTTGCTTTTCTGTTCCTGCATGATTTTTCTGAGGATAATGGCTTCCAACTCCATCCATGTCCCTGCAAAGGACATGATCCCGTTCCTTTGTATGGCTGTATAGTATTCCACGGTGTATATGTGCCCCCATTTTCTTTATCCAATCTATCACTGATGGGCATTTAGGTTGATTCCATGTCTTTTCCTTGTGA
Source organism: Rhinopithecus roxellana (assembly GCF_007565055.1). NCBI lineage: Eukaryota > Metazoa > Chordata > Mammalia > Primates > Cercopithecidae > Rhinopithecus > Rhinopithecus roxellana. Next base: position 120,570,437 of record NC_044562.1, read on the forward strand.
GTAGGGCTACAATCAACATCTGTGTGCATGTATCTTCATAACAGAATGTTTTGTAGTCCTTTGGGTAGATCCTCAGTAATGGAGTTGCTGGGTCAATTGGTATTGATGTCTCTAGGTCTTTGAGGAATTACCACACTGTCTTCCACAATGGTTGAACTTATTTACACTCCCATTAACAGTGTAAAAGCGTTCCTTTTTTTCTGCAACCTTATTGGCATCTGTTATTTTTCTGACTTTTTGATAATAGCCATTCTGACTGGTGCAAGAGTGTATCTCACTGTGGTTTTGATTTGCATTTCTCTAAGGATCAGTGATGTTGGGCCATTCTTCATATGTTTGTTGGCCACATGTATGTCTTCTTTCGAGAAGTGTCTGCTCATGTCCTTTGCTCACTTTTTAATGAAGTTTTTTTTTTTTTTTAATTCTTGTATTTAAGAATACAAGTTCCTTGTAGATTATGGATATTAGAACTTTGTCAGATGGATAGATTGCAAAAATTTTCTCCCATTCTGTAGGTTGCTCACCCTGATGATACTTTCTTTTGCTGTACAGAAGCTCTTTAGTTTAATAGATCCCATTTGTCAATTTTTGCTTTTGTTGCAATTGCTTTTGGTGTTTTCATTATGAAATTTTTGCTGTGCCTATGTCCCGAATGGTATTGCCTAGGTTTTCTTCTAGGGTTTTTATGGTTTTAGGTTTTACATTTAAGTCTTTAATCCATCTGAGTTAATTTTTGTATAAGGTGGAAGGAAGGGGTCCAGTTTCTGTTTTATGCATATGGTTAGCCAGTTTTTCCAGCACCATTTACTGAATGGGAGATCCTTTCACCATTGTTTGTTTTCTGTCAGGTTTGCCTGACAGATGCCGAAGATGGTTGTAGATGTGTGGTGTTATTTCCGAGGTCTCTGTTCTGCTCCATTGTTCTATATGTCTGTTTTGGTACCAGTACCATGCTGCTTTGGTTACTGTTGCCTTGTAGTATAGTTTGAAATCAGGTAGCATCATGCCTCCAGCTTTGTTATTTTTGCTTAGGATTATCTTGGCTATATGGGGTCTTCTTTGATCCCATATGAAATTTAAAATAGTTTTTCTAATTCTATGAAGAATGTCAGTGGTAGTTTGATGGGAATAGCATTGAATCTATAAATTATTTTGGGCAGTAGAGCCATTTTCGTTCTTCCTGTCTGTGAGGATGGAATATTTTTCCATTTGTTTGTGTCCTCTCATTTCCTTGAGCAGTGATTTGTCATTCTCCTTGAAGAGGTCCTTGTTAGGTGTGTTCCTAGGTATTTTATTCTCTTTGCAGCATTTGTGAATGGGAGTTCATTCTTGATTTGGCTCTTTGTTTGCCTATTGTTGGTGTAAAGGAATGCTTGTGATTTTTGCACACTGAATTTGTGTCCTGAGACTTAGCTGAAGTTGCTTATCAGTTCAAGATATTTTTGGGCTGAGATGATGAGGTTTTCTAAATATAAAATCATGTCATCTGCAAACAGAGACAACTTGACTACCTCTCTTCCCATTCGAATACCCTTTATTTCTTTCCCATGGCCAGAACTTCCAATACTATGTTGAATAGGAGAGGTGAGAGAGGGCATCCTTGTCTTGTACTGGTTTTCAAAGGGAATGCTTCCAGCTTTTGCCCATTCAGTATGCTATTGGCTGTGGGTTGACCATAAATAGCTCTTATTATTTTGAGATATGTTGCATCAATACCTAGTTTACTGAGAGGTTTTCAATGTTGAATTGTATCGAAGGCCTTTTCTGCATCTATCAAGCTAATTGTGTGGTTTTTGCCTTTGGTTCTGTTTATGTGATGGATTGCACTTATTGATTATGTTTACGGATTACATTTATTGTTTATGTGTGTTGAACCAGCCTTGCATTCCAGAGATGACGCCGACTTGATTATGGTGGATGAGTTTTTTGATGTAGTGTTGGATTCAGTTTGCCAGTATTTTATTGAGGGTTTTCACATCGATGTTCATCAGGGAATATTGGCCTGAAGTTTTCTTTTTCTGTTGTTGTGTCTCTTCCCAGTTTTGATATCAGGATGATGCTGGCTTCATAAAATGAGTTAGGGAGGAGTCCCTCCTTTTCAATTGTTTGGAATAATTTCTGAAGGAATGGTACCAGCTCCTCTGGTCTGGGCTTTTTTTTTGTTTGTTTGGTAGGCTATTAATTACTGCCTCAATTTCAGAGCTTGTTATTGGTCCATTCAGGGATTCGACATCTTTGTGGTTTAGTATTGATAGAGTGTGAGTGTACGTGTCCAGGAATTTATCCATTTCTTCTAGGTTTTCTAGTTTATTTGCATAGAGGTGTTTATAGCATTCTCTGATGGTCATTTGTATTTCTATGGGGTCAGTGGTGCTATCCCCTTTATCATTTGGGGTTGATCTTCTCATGGAGTGTCTTAATGGTATTCTCCGTATTTCCTGAATTTGCATGTCAGCCTGTCTTGCTAGGTGGGGGAAGTTTTCCTGGACAATATCCTGAAATGTGTTTTCCAGCGTGTTTCCATTCTCCCCATCTCCTTCTGCTTCTGGTACTACAATAAATTTTCAGTTGTCTTTTTATGAAGTCCCATATTTCTTGGACTTAGACAGTGGGCAGCTGCAGCCGGTGCTGGTCGCCCTTCCCCTCAGGAGTTCAGTAGGCTTAAGCAGATTCCAGCTGAGAGGCTGTAAAAATCTGTGGATTTCAGAGTTGGCACATTTGGCCCGGGTGGCATGGGTTTGAGGGTGGGAACTTCCGATCCACGGGTTGCACTGTTCTGTGGCAAAAACATAGTTTCCTTGGCTGGGTAGCATGCTCATTACTGCCTCCCAGTCAATTTTGATGAGAGAACCTGGATACCTTGGTTGCCAGTGAAGACTTCACATGCTTATTATGGTTTTTTTCGATGGGAGCCTCTGACTGCCACTGCTTTTAGTCGGCCATCTTGAACCTGCCCGCTAAGTTTTAAAATTACTAATTTGATCTCCTTACTTGTTATAGTAGACTACCTATTCCTTTTTGTGTGTTTCTTGAAAGTTGTCCGTTTCATCTAGATTATATAATTTGTTGCCTTATGGTTGTTTACGGTGTTCCCTTAAATTCTTTTCGTTTTTATCTCTATAAAGTCTTAATTTTAGTTATTTGAATCTTCTCTCTCTTTTCCTTGATCACTCCAGCTAAAGGTTTGTCTGTAACGTTGAGAACCAACTTTTGATTTTATTGATTTTCTGTGGTTTGCCTCGTTGATCTACACTCTGATTTTTATGTGCTTCCATTTGCCTTGCATGCGGTTTGCTCTTCTTTGTCTAGTTTCTTAAAGTGAAAACAAAGATTGTTGATTTGTTATCTTTCTTTTTTAAAAAATAGGTTTACATATTAAAAATGTAGCTATCAATTTCCCTGCTGAGCACTGCTTTAGTTGCATTCCGTAAATTTTGGTGTGTTGTGTTTCTGTTATTATTCATCTCAGATTATTTTCGAATTGCCTTTTTGATTTTTTTCTTTGATCCAGTGATTATTGGGAATATTTTTCTTCAGTTGGCTCATACTTATGAGTTCCAAAAATTTCCTTTTATTATTGATTTATAACTCAATTCCGTTATGATAGGAGGACACACTTTTTACAATTTCAATTCCTTTATGTTTATGGATATTTGTTCTATGGTTTCACATGTGGCCTATTCTGGAGAATGCTCCATGTGCACCTAAAGAGAATGTACATTTGGTGTTATTGGGTGTAATGTTTTCTAAATGTCTGTTAGGTCTGGCCTGCTCACAGTGCTGCCGAAGTCTTCTATTCCTTGCTGATCTTTGCCTATTTGTTCTATCCACTGTTAAAGGTGGGGTGCTGAAGTTTCCCATTATTATTTTTGAGTTGTCTATTTTTGTCTATTCCTCCCTTCATTCTTTAGTTTTTTAATGTATTTGGGGCTTTGTGTGGATGTTGAAGCATACCTTCATCATGATAATTTGCAACTCTGTCTTGGAGTGCGGGGCCTCAAGTTCTGCCAGAGGTGAAAATTTAGGGCCTTTTCAGGGCACTTCTGAGAATGCACACTTCCCCGTATATGGACACGTCCTTCTAGACCCTTAGGAATATGTTAAAGCTTTTCAAAGGCATCATGGACATCTTTTCCCCAGGTCTTCCTTTTAAGTTTCTGGCCAGATTCTTGTTTTCCCCAACTGTCATCACTACTTCCGTGACAATGTTAAACAACTACCACCGATTATTTTTGAGAGATGCCCTGGGGACAGGGTTCCTTGCACAGAGTGAGCTCCAGAGTCAGGTCAGAAAATGATAGACCTTCCAGATGGGACTTCCTGAAGCCCTTCAAACTCTGGCTCACCCCTTTAGTTGCTGCTGTGATGATGGTTTTTGCAACTACTGATATTGCAAGACTGCTGATTTTCAAGGCTCCTGGGGAGCTGGGGAGAGGAGGCAGGGAATAGTGCAAGTTAAAACCACAATTCTCACTATTCTTACTGAGATGCCACCAGTTTTCTTGGATCGATACTTCTTGCATTGTTGTTAGTTTTTGGTTAATTTTAAGAGTCTTGAAAAAGTTTATCAGATTCTCATTGATTTTATGAAGGACTAGATTCTGGAGGCCCTTTGCTACCATTCTGTAAGTTCCTTATATCACTTTTATAAAAATATTGCTAAATATCAAGGTATATTGCATTCTTGAGCAGGAATGCATGCTTAACTCCAGAGGCCTGGAAGATTATCCTAGGCTATAGATTCAAGAATATAGGAAAACCTTCCAGGCCTCTGGAGTTAAGCATGCATTCCTGCTGAAGAAAGATCTGGCTTTCATCTCTTTTTGATCCAAGCATCAGCAGATTGGCTGCCTGCCTCAGGGTTTATGGAGGTTTGCTCTACTGTTTGACATATGTTCCTATGAGAGCTGAACACCCAGATCCATTAGTGGAATATGAGTATTGGTTTAATGTGGACATTTTGCAGCCTTGGTTGGACCTCTGGAATTTCATATTTACTGTTCAAGGCACGATAGTAAGGTCAGAATGAGCAGGGTTGGGTTCACAAAGAAGGACAACAAGTAGGAGGAAGAGGAGGGGAAAGGGGAATGGAGAAGGAGAAGCAAGAGATAAAAACCACACAGCTGTATTTGATTCTGGAAATTATTTATGGAAGGATTAGATGTGATAAAGTGCAAAACGAAATCTTGAAACCATTGGGTCCTATATAAGTAATACAACTTACTACATTAATCCTAGTCTTAATGGGAAGCCCAGGGCTCCAGAGTCAAGAATGTGTGGGGTCTCTGGAGAAGGCAGCCATCCTGAACAAGCCATCTAATAGTTATTCTTCCCCTAGAGAGACTTTTAGGAGAAATCAACCAGGTACAATGATCAAAGCAAGAGAAAGAATACAGAGCCATGTGATGGAAAGAAAGCCAGCAGCATCTTAAAGCCTCCTGTTGGTTTTTTCTTTCATCGGCTAAGCAGGAGCCAGACACTGTGTCAGATGAGGACTGAGAGTGGGCAGCAAGCAGCCTGAAGGAGTCTTGATGAGGATGTGGTCATCAAAGCCACTGTGGCCAGGCATAGAGCAGGGACTCCTGGGGCAGTGCAGGGCAGGCGCTGGGTCTGTGGCAAGAGACCTGCTACAGGGGAGCTTTGTGTTAAGACCTGAAGGCCAAGGAGGAGATATTGAGATGGAGCTGGGTGGGTGGGGAGAGGCAGCGGGGAGCACACAGAGATAGGGAGCCAGCGCGTGCTTGGACTCTTTGAGGAATGCAGGTGTCACAGGGTGACTGGGCACAGGGTTTGACAAGGCTCCTGGAAGCTGCAAAGACATAGGCCACCGTGTTGGGGAGTTCAGACTATGGTGAGTAACTGGAGAGCATGAGCAGGGGAGTGATGTGTGGACAGCACACACGGACTACCCTGTCCTGGAGCCAGCATGAAGGAGAGGTGGAAATGCAAGGGCACCCTGAGAGTGTGCCACCACAGGGGCTTCTAAGAGCGAGACACAGCCTGGGCCCAAAGGGTTGTGGGACAGTGAGAGTGGGCGGAGGGGCTGGTGTGGAGGAAGAGACCATGGGGCACTGGCTGCTGGATGTAAGGGGAAGCAAAGAGAAAAATGTAGGCTCACATCTAGAACTCCAGCATGGACAGCTGGGTGGGTGAGGTGCCAGGCTTCAAGACCAGGAATCAGAGGGAAATGCAGGGTTAGCGGGAACATCAGGAAATACATACACTCTGTGCCATTTCAGTGGCTGGCACGTGCAGCGCATGCTGGGCCCTGAAAACGCGGTGGCACCCCCAGGACCCAGTGGGATCCTGCACAGGGGAGACAAGCACCCAGTGTCAGGGATGCCCACTCGGGAGAGCCCTGGTGGTTGCCCAGGCTCGGAGAAGAGACTCTGCTCAACTCTCCAATCTGGCTGGGGTGAAGAGTGAGTACAGCCTGTGGGCCTGTGGGCCAGGCCAGAGCTGTGACAAGGCCAGCAGGAAGAGCATGGCACTTGGGCAGACCAGGCCAGAGTGCTGGGCTTGGTCCCAAGAGTGTGCAGTGTGGGCATGGCTGGAGCCCCACAGCTGTAGCGTTCAGGTGGAAATGCTCTGCAAGCCTTAGAAGATACAGAGGACAACTTGGGGAAGACCCCTCAGCAGAGGATTGAGATCTGGGATTTATCCATCCAGAGGTGCTTGCAGGCACGGCAGGGGTGAGACGAGGGGAATGTGGTGTGAAGAGGGTGCCCCAGGGAGGCTGTGCCAGGTGCAGGTTTGAGTCAGCCCAGGCGTGCACAGCCTGCAGGAAGGCAGGAGGTGCGGCGGTGAGGCCTGTGCTTGTGCTCTGCTCTCTGCCATCACCATCATCCTCCCACACCCCTTTCCTACTGCCTGAGACCTCGGCACCCCCAGCATCCTCTAACGCCCAGCCCTGGTGGCTTGGCCTGATCCTCAGTTCCCAGCTGGGTTCAGGGGCTTCTGCTCAGGGGTTCCCACAGCCCTCTGAACACATATCACTCTCAGGCCACAGCTGTTCGTCCACACAGGCCATCTTGCAGGACTGTGACCTTCTCGCCAGCAGGGCCTGTGTCCAGGCTGAGTGCTGAGGAAACCAAAATATTTCACCTCAAAATATGCTTCTTTGGTATATTTCAAGATGGCTATTCAGAAGGGCTGAGAATGCAAGGAGAATAGAAAAGCTGTCTGTTGAGGGGAGATTGGCATCTGTACAGAATCTGCATCGATGCAGCCATGTTCTTCTCAGAGGCCTCCGTTATCCTGTCTAGGAGAAATTAACCAGGAGTCTGACATCCACAAAGGTCCGAAAGAAACATTAACCATCTATACTGTCTGAGGGCTGCTACCAGTGAGCTTTCACCCACACAACAAGACCACCTTTGTCAGCTAGATACCCCCTCGTCCCCCTCCAGTAACGTGATTTACCACCATAACCCATTTGTGGCCATGCTCGAAGCCCCCATTTTCTTCCTGTTAAATTAACTTTAGCCCGCAGCTGCCTCCTTACTATTTTAATTTTGGCCTAAAGGTTTCTCTGTACGTGTGAACTGTACACTAACTGGATGTGTGAACAGACATAACCTAGTCTTGTACTAATCACTGAGTTTCAGCCAATCACAGGTGGCCAACTATTCAAACTGCATTTAAATAAGGCAAAGCCAAGATGGGACCCATCTGGCTGTTTCTGTACCTCACTTCTGTTTTCCGCACATCCTTTTCCTTTTTCTGTCCATGAATCTCTGACCACATGGCAGGGCTGGAGTCTCTCTGAATCTATTCTAGTTTGGAGGTGAGGGGCTGCCCAATTTGCAAATTGTCTTTGCTCAATTAAAGTCTGTTAAATTTAATTTGCCTAATGTTTTTCTTTTAACATTCTGTAACCTCAAGATGGTGAAAAAGCATTAACCATCTTGTCTTTCTTTGAGATGTTTGTATGACTGCCAGGCACACAAATAAATGTGTGTATGCCATTTCTCCTGTTAATCTACCTTTTGTCAGTTGGTTTTCAGTGAACCTGCCAAGGGTAAATGGAATGTTCTTCCTTGGCCCCTACAGCGTGGTGTCCATGAGCAATAGGTGACTTAGGAGTGTCTGAGTTGGATACTTGCCACCTGCACCGTTAGGCAAGAAACATATAAGCTGTCCAACAAACACACCTTTTCCTTTCCCTTATGTCTGTTGCAGAAATGTATTTTTTAAGGATGGGTACAAATTATATCTTAAATATACCAAGGTAAGGGAGCAGGAAGGGACGTTTGTTGGTATCTACCATGATGCAAACATTGTTTTAGGTTCTTATCTTAAGGGCTGAATGTAGGCTTGGCTGTAAAATTTGCAGGGCCCAGTGCAATGTGACAAGCAGAGCTCTTCAGGAATTACTACAGATTTCAAAACAGGAATAGTAGAGCATTAAACCACATTGGGCCCTTCTGAGCACTAGGCCCTGGGGCAGCACAGGCTGCAGGCCCACAGAGCTGGCTCTGGCTCATCTACAAGGACATAGTTATCTTTTCTTATGGACTCAGAGAAAGGAAGTTGACCATCATGGCCCAGCAAATGAACCATGTAGCCAGGATTCAAACTTAGAAATTCAAACTCCAGAGTCCTTGTTTTTCTCTCAGATTCTGTGTGATGAATATTTTTCATAACCAGCATTAGTTGTAACTGTATGACATTTCCATTTTCAAAGATAAAAATGGTAGATTATTGGAGATTTCATATGGTTCCATTTAACACATTCCCTTTGACCACACTCCTCTTTTTGAGGGCGTCAGTTCAACTTACTTAGAGTGAAGCTGACGAGGCTGCCGGCTGCATCATTCCGCCTGTGCTGCCATGCGGCTGACCACAGCCTCTCAGCCATGGGCTGGGACTATGTGCAATGTTGGGGGTCTCTATCCCTGTCATGTCCACGGTGGCCTGTGCCGATTTGCCCCCTTGGAGCTCCGTGGAAGCCTGGGCAGGGACCAACGCTGCTGCTTTTGGGTAGGACATGGCTGTCTGTGGCTGAGGGTCTAGTGTATAGAAAGTGCTCAGAAAATGTTGTTGGGTGTTTCTAATCAGTGACTTAAAGGCTCAAGAACAGAATGTGCACTGCTGAAATACATGTAAATCACTCATCTAGAGATTATAGAAAGCAATCTGGCCATACGTACCGCAGGCCTTAAAGTCTTACCGAGCTTCTGTCTAGTCATCACCATCCTGAGAAGTTCATCTGAAATGAGGACAAAGTTTTAAGAATATCTGTGTGTCTTCAGTTCTTGTTGATAATAGTGAGAATGGAGGACAAACTCGATGTCCATCAATAAGTGAACCACCAAGGAAATTAGGGCATCCATTTGATGGAACATCTTGGAACTTACATTGGATGATGACCATCGGTTATTTTATAAGATGGGAAAACACTTACATGATGTTGTCAGGAAAAAGCAGAATGGGGTAAATTTGTGAAAAATTAAGTAGCATTATTATTATGTAATAACTCAGTCTTAGAAGACAACTTATCAAAGATCAACATTAATATTGACTTGGCCTTGGGACTATGAGCCATTTTCTTCCTTTACTTTTAGATTTTCTGATGCTCTAAATCCTACAATGAGGCTGAATGGCTCATGTCATTCGCACAGGGAAAGAAGTAGACTTCGTGGGCCCCTCTCTCCCTGAACCTGCTCTGTTCCTGCATTGCTGTCCTGGGACCTGGGGCCTCCTCATCTGTTTTGGCGGATCCTCTGTGTGCCCGATGTGTACCCGCTGCTCATCTGACCGCTGAGTCCCTGAGGCCTGGATCATGGGCGGTGGCCTCTCTTCCTGGGCCCTGGAAATTGACCCCATCTGCCCAGGCTGACCACGTGGCCAAGCATCCCCAAGCCACAGTGTCAGTGACTCTGGACTCTGGCGATCCTTGTCCAGGATTTTCCTTGGATCTAGCCAACTTTTGATTACGACCATGCAGCAAGCCTTCACACCACAGTCTGGCCCCATCAAATGTCATCCAATTCAACCCAGCGGCTCCCTTCTGCACGGATCGGGAGGGATGTAGCAGGAGTGCCCTGGCAGAGAGCAGGCTTTGGGAGAAAACTGCTGACTGAAGGAGAAGATGGATGAGCTCGGATGGGAAACGTTGAGCTTGGTGTGGTTTTGAAACAGAAAGAAAAGCTGCATCATCTGATTTTAATGACCTCAATAGGAGGCCGCAGGGACTGGGGAGGACGTTGGGCTCTCCAGCTGCATGGACTCGGAGAGCTAATGAGCTGCTCGTATACCCAGGCATTGCATCTTTAAGAGCTGGCCACAATTCTTAATTTGCAGAGCTTTTGTAATGAATAGAAACAGCATTGGTGAGAGATGAGCTAGTGGTCTTCCGGATGAACTGGTAGTTATCCCATGGCTGGCTCCCAGGACCTTTGCAAGCACCTGTGCTGATACACGAGCCCTTGAGGCCATGAACACCTAGGAATGGTGCATTTCTTACTCATTGGGTCTGTAATTCTGTAATTCCTATTGCAAAGTGCACAGCCTTTCAAATCAGTTAGGCAATCCCTGCCCCTCCCAACTCCTTGATGAATAAAACCTCATGTCCCATCTTATCTGTCTCAATGCACACCTATTGCCCCAGCAGATGTATTAATAGCACCTCATAGTTATTATTAGTGCTCCAGTTTGGATAATAAGTTATATGAGTTACATGACCACCCTACATATAAATGCATGAGGCCATGGAGAGCCAAGGACCCCCTTCTGGAGCGTAGCCAAGATGGAACACACCCATCCCTGCAACAAGCAAAGCTCACTTTGGGATGGAGGGAGGCTGGGCTGTGTGCACCCGGCCAGCCTGGGCCTCTGCGCTCCTGCTGGATGGTTCTCTGAGGGCTATCCACATCTCACCTTGCCCCTTGCTAACAGCTGGCCCCGTGAGCAGAATATGGTGGGACCCTGGAGGTGGGAGATACCCCTCCAGGTGTTCTGGTTGAGTGGAGTGGTTGAGATGCAGTGGTCAGTGGGGGGCTGGAGGGGAGGCTATATTCTCAGTCAGCTGCAGCCCTAGAGGGTCTACTGTGAAAGGAAACGTGGACACGTCAGGCTGCCCATGCCCTGTGTTGTCCCCCAGCTCTGGCCTGGTGGCCTGTGCAATGTGGGACAGGCTCAGCTGGTCCTGCAAGGCTGGCCTGTGTCCTTTCAGGGGAGGGAGATGCTGTGCAGGCTCAAGTCTCTATTCCAGACAGAAAGAAGCGGGAGCAAAGAAGGGTATCTGTCATCTGATGGGGCTCCCTCAGGAAGAGCCATTTATAGTTCTTAGAAAAGGGGATGGAGGAGATGGAAAGGCTGCCAAATTTTCCACCATGGAAGAGACATAGGGAAGGGGCTGGCCGGATCTGAGAGCCAATAAAGAAATGACAGGCAGAGCAACTGTGGGAGGTGAAAGCGGGGAGTGGCGGTGAGGCCTGGGGAGAGGCTTGTGCCATGGGCTTTCGCTCTGGTGCCTGTGTGCACCCCATAAAAAGAGCCAGGGGACAGGGGCAAAAAAGTGTGCCCACGGCAGCATGGACTCTGGGCAAGGATGCTGTCAGTCCTTCAGCACGTTTTGCAAGGGCTTCTGTGCCCTGAGGTAAGACCCTTTGAAATAAAGAAGATGGGAGCGAGGCTTGGTCCCCGTCCTGCCCATCCACGCCAGGGCCATCGCTGTCCCTGTGCTCTGATGCCTGTGTGCTGGAAAGACGGAGGTCTGTGGCTCAGATGCACTAGCTGACAGTGGCAGCTGAATGACATCTCTTTCATGCTTCTAGACTATTAGACAGCCCGAAACCTTCCTTTTGTTTGTGTCCCTGACAGGACACCTGTGATCCGTGAGATGGAGTGAGGCTGTGCCAACAGCCAGCTCCCCTGGCCACTGTTGGGGCAGGAGGTTTCTCAGTGAGGCAGGAGGCCCGGTTGCAGGGGTGCAGAGCACACTCCCTGCCAGGCTTTCCAGGGGGAGTTTCTGTGTTAAGCCCCTGTTGTCTGAGTTGTCCTCATTCCTTGGGCAACAAATGTGCTCACCGCTGGTGGGTGCACAGGAAGAGCATGGCCATGGTTCTAGCTCCTGGAGGGATGAGTCATAGATAAATGAGAAAATAGAGGTGAGTGGGCAGGGTACTGTGGCACAGGCGGTGGGGCCTCTGCATGGCTGAACATAGTGCAGTGTGCACAGGTGACTTTGTCTGCTCTCCACTGTGTGTGTCCTGGTTCCCCCAGCGGAGTCCCCCAGAAGTCCCTCTCAGAGCTGGGCTCCTGGAACATGCCTTCTAAACATCATTTCCTTCTCCTCGCAAGAAGTGCCATCATAATCATGTTCTTGCTCAGAGGAATGTCTTTCCAGCTCAGGTCGAGCACGTGAGACCTGACTGCCTCACAGGGGAAGCCCCAGGGCGCTTCCTGGGAACAGCAGGGCGTTTGCAAACATGCAGTGTCTACTAAGGGGTCTTGGCATCACTATACCCATCTGAAGAGCCCATCCTGACAACATTCCATCCCCTCAGACCTGGGATTTGCAGATCCATTTGGGGCACTGGTGTCCTCCAGGCATCAGTGTCATTAACTCAGACCAGCCTCTCTCCACAGGCCACCTGTGTAACCACTTACCTTCTTCCTGAAACACCTCCCATCCATTCCCACCCCAGTCAGTGAGGCCAGCACCACTGGCTTCTAGGGGCACTTCTGTTACCATCTACTCTTCATGTGGCTTCTACAAAATGGACACGTGACCTTGTCGATGCCTACTTAAGACTCTCCCTGGGCTCACCTGGCTTGCAGCTTCCAGCTCCTGCGAGTTCCCTGTCCCATACCTCCAGTTTCTAGCCCTGTGTCAGGGGCCTGTGCCAGGAGGGCTCAGTAAATGTTTTCTGTGTGCACTAGCAGCCGAACGGGGTCTGCGGGCACTGTAAATATGTGTCTGTTGATGTAAACACTCACTGCCTTCCTGTGGCCTCCATGCCGACATTTATGCTATTTAGATTAATGGAGACCGTGCCTCTGTGCCTGTGAGCGCCTCTCCCCTACAGAGCCAGCTCCTGTGGAGCAAAAAAGAGCTTTGTTCTTTGCAGACAAGCAAGAGGACACTCTGCTAATAGGCTCTGGAAGAAAACATGGCCAAGTCTCTGGGCACGAGATGGATGAGGCTTGGCTGTCCTGGAGCGCCTTCGGAATGGCCTCGTTGCCAGGTGAGTTGGTGTCACGTCAGCAGCTGCTCTTCAGGCCCAGCAGACAGAAGGTGGAGGCACAGGATGGGGGTGCAGGATGGTCCTGAGGGGTCCACAGACTTGCTCCAGGCTCCTGTGCTTGGTCCTCTCCTCCATGCTCCATGTACTTCCTGCATCAGGGCCTCCTCCACTACCTCCTCTCCTCCATCGTCTTAATAAATCCAGCTCAGGCCTCTGTCTTCTTGGATGCCCTGGCCTTTTCACCCAAGGGGTCACTCCCTCCTGTGAGTACCCATAGCCCATAGTCTGTGCTTGGTTTTGGCAGGAGCAGAGCATTTACTCTTCCTCCCTTCCTCCCTCCCTCCAGCAAGCTGAGCACCTACTCTGTGTTAGACACTGAAAGTACAGAAGTGAAGATATGCACCTGCCTCCGCTAACCAAGAACTGTGAGAACACAGAGGTGGGATCCCCACCTACGCCTGTAGCATGGGAATGCCAGGGAGGTGTCTGGAGGATGAGAGGTCTGAACTGCACATCTTACATGAACAAAGGGCAATGAGGCACCAAGGCACTGTGGTCCATGAGCAGCACATGCTCTGAGATGCAAACACACCTGGCTCGGTGTGGCAGGGCCAAGCTGAGGGAAAAATCTGCAGGGGCCTGAGCATCTGGACTGGGCCCCGGAGTCCCTGAACACCCTGATGAGCATCGCGTCTCACACTTAAACATCTCTCACAGCACCATGCACATTGCGGATGTGCCATAAATACCTCTGGAGGGACAGGAAGTCACGTTCTGGCTCGGGAGGGCGGAGTCCACATTCTCGACGGGGAATTGTGTAGTTATGAGGCACGTTTCACACTGTTTAAAATAACTTGTATCTTAAACAAGTCATACTTTGTATTGCAGGAGTCAGATAGTAAGAGAATATAAAAACCAACTATAATTCTACAACTTCCAAATCATTGACTAAAAAATATATGAGAATTGGAGGTAAAGAGTAGCAATCCATTGTGTCTTTAACCAGGATTCCCTTGACTATTAGGGAGTTGAAGGTTTCTCATTGTTTTCTGTGACACATAGAAATTTCTTCTTTGATAAGCTAAGCATTTGCTTCTTGTCTTTTTCTTATTGATCTGCAGAAAGTCTGTACTTTGGGCAATATTAACAATTTTATGAACATAGCAAATATTTCCCTAAATGATATTTGTCTTTTACCTTTATAATTTTGCATTTTTGCTACTCAAATGTATTTACTCTCAATACAGTTGAATCTGTCATGCTTTATGGCTTTGTCTTTGGTATCAGGTTTAAAAATATATCCCAGCGCTGTAGAGTGGCCTATGTACCTGTTAAGTCATTCTGTGGCTCTGTTTTTACATTTAATTATTTAGTGCCTCTGTAAGTTGTTTAATGCATGCCAAAAGGGTGAAATCTAATCTAATTTATTTGCTAAGTCAATTGTTTGGATAAGACAGTACCTTTTTCCCCTCAATATTGTACTGTTTCTTTTTTTTTTCTCCTTTTTAGTTTACAGGTGAAATTTAGAACTGTTTTGTTGAATTCTGAAACTCCTCATTGCTAGTTGCCTATCTAATTTCCTTTCTCTTTTTCTAGGGTCCCTCATGGCATAGAAGGACATGTTGACTCAGTTCTTAGCAATGAGATGAAGTGAAAATTTTCCTGCTAGGCTACCAGAAAAAAACTTTGTTTTCTGATAAAAAGGGACATATTTATCTGGTGTACACCTTCTCCCCTTCCGTCTTGCCTGAAATGTGGCTGAGATGTCTGGAGCAGCAGCAGCTACCTTGTGCATGTGGAACAGCTGATGTAACAGGATACAGAAAGGCAGCAAAAATACACGGGAACAAATGGTTCCCTTTGGCATCATATGGTGTTTGTACCAGTCCTTGATTGTCTAACTTCGAACTTTCCACTAAAAGAAAAAATAAATGCTTTTATGTTAAGTTACTACTATAGTTAGATTTCTCTTATGTTCAGCCAGACTCAATCCTAGTAGTTCAAATTCTTTTTGCACTTTTAATTGGATTTGTTTTACATTAATGGGTGAATTGGAAGGGGTGTGGGTTCATTTCAGTATCACAGCTTTCCATCCAGCCTCCACTTGCATGTTACCTAATTCCAGTTCAGTCACCTTGCTGTTGCCATCAGACCACTCCCATGGGGAACGCCATTCCTGTCCTCGCTGCCAATCTGGGTCCTGGCCACCTGCCTCTTCCAGAGCCTTTCAGAAATATTCCCACTAGGGGCTCCCCTTTCCTCCTGTGGGTGGCTCCCCTTGATCTGGTGCTCCCCTGTGGCTGGGGGCAGGAGACAGACTGGCTTTAAGAAAAACCAGACCCCACCAGCTCACCAGGGTAACAATCTCACTATTTGAAAGCCATGCCTTAAACACAGGGAAAGGGAGCTGGTGCTGTTTTGAGTATCTAGAGCGTTCCAGGCTGCACTAGAGCCAGGCTCATGGTTTCCTTAGGGCTCTTCCCAAAGATTGGCTTCTCTCTCTTTTCCAGAACTACACTTCCCCATCCCGCTGACCCAGGGCACAGCTGGGAGTTTGCTGTGGTCAGGAGGAGAGTGTGAGTTGGAGACCATGCTCCCTGCTCTGGGGCACTCTTTTTCCATCTGCCTCTGCAGTCACATTCCTAGGGTGACAGCCACTCTGCCTGCCTGGGGCCTGGGAGGAGGGCGCCTGCTGCAGGGTCCCCAGTGGACTGCAGAGGATGTGAGAGCGTGAATGAGTGAGTGGCTGGCTATGCCTCCCGCAGCTTATCTTGCCTGATGCGGGTGCCTCATCTCATTTAGCTCTTAGAAGAGCCCCTGACACGGATTTAACAATTTCCAGTTCATCAGCAAGAACATCAAAACCAGGTGGAAAGTTTAAGCACTGGCATCCAGGAAGTAACCCCAGACCAGTGCTTTAAACAGAAGGTGCCTGACTAGAGGGCCGGGCTTGCTCCCTTGAAGCTATCTGCTCTTAGTTCACCCCTTGGTCTTCTCTCTAAAATCTCAGGTGCTCCCATGACATTTCCAAATGAGATATAGATATCCTGCTTCCTTTCCATTGTTCCCAGTACCACTACACAGGGACCACAACAGGACTTAGGGAATGCTGGTGGCAGTTCCCAGGAGGCCAGCTCTGCCCAGTTCAGCAAGTCTATATTGAATGCCACTCTGTGCCTGGTACACTAGCTCTGGGCACACGGAGATGGGGGCAAGGCCCTTGGCCTGAGCTCTCCCGTAATAGCTGAACCCAAAGCCTGGACACTTAGACCAGGCTGCCAGGGCTCTGTGGCCCCTTTGGTGGCATGGCAGCTGGGGTAGAAAGGGATTTTGCAAGTGGTTCCCAGCTGTGCTGTCAGGAAGGGTTATTTGCAGCAGACACAAGGTTGTATCTCCTTGCTCTAGGCACATGGCCTCTGGCTCCTTGTGGGGCCATGCAGGTTCATCTGACTCCTTCTCCATCATAGAGCCTCACCTGATTCCAGGGCCCCTGCTTGACTGTGGTGATGAGTCTGGATGTCTGGGCCTTAGCTGGGAGATGGATGTGGGCCAAGGTACTAGCAGCATCATTTGAGAAAACATCAGTCTCAGGTATGTGAGGAAGGACATGGCCCTGGTGAATGGGCCAGCATGAAACCATGGTGGATCAGTGCCAGTCATCCTCAAGGTTGGGAACCACCCAGTGTCTGGGGACCCTGGCATTCTTGATAAATCCTTTGTGAACACACAGTAAAACTGATGAGACTATTTCCAGGTCTGGCTGTTATCAATGCGTCTTTCAGTAATTGGGATGACTTGTTCTACTACCAAAGAGCACCTCAAGAAAAGAGTCCTCCCTGGGTGCCATCTCTTGGGATTTTGGTGGGTAAGTGACCACTGGGGTCAAAGGTACAGAGGTGTGAGTGTGTGTGGACAGGTGGGTGGGTGCACACATATCCCCTTAATCTGTGTGAGCCTGTTTCTGAGTGTGCACACACACAGGTCCTCATCTGTGTCTCTGCTCTATTCATGTAGATGTAATAGTTGTGTCTTCCATGCAGGTCACTGTGACACAGGTGTGTGGCAAGGCTTCCTAGACACCCTGGGCGGGTGCATGGAAGGTAGTGCCCTAGGCGTGTGCCCTGGTTGGATGCGTGGAAGGTAGTGGCTTCAGGCCACTGACTCTCAAGGGCCCCTTCCAAGGTGCTGCAGAGGCCATAGCAATGTGTTCCCATGGCCCAAGTGCTTACCGACAGGTTCTAAAGCAGGATATTTCTGCTGTACTCCCCAAAGACCTCTGTCTTAGAGGAAAATGCAGCTGAAGGGTGTGTTTGTGCTCCTTTACATAAGGACTTGCCTGGATGCCTTCTGAGTCTTCCGTTGAGCCAGCACAAGTGAAGAAGAGCGGAGACACTGAGGCAGAGACAAGCTGTCCTTGGGGTTTTCCGTTGGGGGGAGACCAAGCATGGAGGGGATCCATACGTCTCCATTCCCAGTCAAGCACTCCAGACCTCCAGGGCCTCGATGAGGCTGTTAAGGAAACACATTGAATACTGCACTGCTCAAGCCGCCTGGGGTGATTAAAGCCCGAACTGTGATTAAAGGAGGCTGGATGTGAATTTTTCATAGCTCTCACCACTTTCCCTGCCATCTTCATCGCTCGTCTTTGGCACTTTCCAATCACGCTGCATCTGTTCTGCTGTGGAGTTAGAATCTGCTTTCTTTGAGAGAGCCCTGCTGATCGCTCTCTGTGGTGAGGCTGGGCCTTGGACTCTGGGGGAGCAGAGGAGAGGAAACGACAAGGCGACCCCAGGCTCACCTGGGAAGGCGCTGCTGTCTTGGGAAGGCACAGGCTGTGGCTCTCTGAGGCAGAGGAGCTGGGGCTTTGGAGGACTGTAAGCCTGAGAGGAGGCTGGCGCTGGTGAGGCTGTGAGTCCCTTTGCGGACGTACACACTCCTAGCCTCTGAGAAGCACCGAGGGCAGAGAGCCTGGGCCTGATTGTCAGTACCCAGACATGCCCTCACCAGAGCCAAAGTGTGATGGGGTGATCAGTACTGTTAAGAAAAAGGAAAAGTGAGAGGGGGTAGAGGGTACACAGAGGGGTGTGTGTGTGCACGTTGGTGTTTTATACCAGGGATAGAGCCTCCAATAAGGTAAAATTTATCAGCATCTAGAAGGAAGTGACGGAGGAGGCAGCCATGGAGGGCTTAGGACATTGGCAGCAGAGGGAACAGACAGGGCAACGGTGCCCTGGGTCATGGGGGCAGGTTCAGCATGTTCCAGGCAGCAGGGCCTGAGCAGGACATGCAATGGGAGGGTAATGGGTAGGGTTGGAAGCGAATCAGGCCTGAGAAAGCTGGGCCTGTGGGGTGTGTGACCTCTGGCTGCCCAAGGAACCCTTGCCAGTGGCCAGGGGCCTGGCTGTGCTGTGTATTCCCTGTACTCCTTAAGGAGCAGGCAGGTCACACGAATCACCTGCTATGCATTCCCTATGAGTCTCAGAGGTCACTACTGAAACCATCAATTTCTAGATAAGGAAAGGGAGATTCAGCAAGTTCAAATGGGTCATTCCAGCACACACAAGAAGGAGTGGAGTCCTGAGTCACACCTGTCCCCTCTCCACGCTGCCTATCATGGCTCTTCATTTCGTGTGGCCAAAGGCCTGCTTCTTGCTGAGCCACTGCTCTCAGCAGAGGGTGACTTGCTGCTGTGGGTGCTCTGTGGAATCTCCTGCCATCTTTCCCAGGGAAGCTGCCAGCCAACATCTTTTCTGAGGCTAGGAAGAAGGGTCCAGACCATTAGTCACAGGACCTCCAGCCTCAGGAATTTGGGGGGAAAGTCAGAAAGTTCTTTCTGGCGCCATGAGAAATCAGGACTACTGTGGTCTCCCTTGATCCCATTGGTCCAGCCTCCTGAGAGGCAGGGTGGGGAGTTGTGGGTCTTGGAGAGAGCACAGCATGTTTATTTAATCCTCTTCCGAGCAAGTGCCTGGTCCAGCAGGCCCACCCACCTCCGGGGCAGTGCACTCCTCCCAGGAGTGCCCAGTTCCCACATCTCTCTCCTGTCCTCTCGTCCACACTGAAACAGGCACATGTGGTTTCCCCTTAGAGGAGAAGTCCATGCTCCCAGATCCCTAGTCCAGTCAATCACACCTTCTCCTGAGTGTTCTGGAAGAGGACAATCTGCCCTCTGTGTTCAGCCCCTCAGAGCATACACAGTGCTGTTGAGACCCCAGCCCCCCCATGGTTTCCCCCCTCAAGGGCTGTTTCTGGGCACCTGTTCCCGAACCTCTTTCTCAGAATCACCTGCCTGAACAGCATGTCGGAGACTTTCTTGTTTACAGTGTCGAGTCACCAGTGCCACAAAGCACACGCCACGTAAAATGAAATATACCGCTCACACTCAGTAATACATGTTTATGAGCTTTTTTCTATCTCCCTAGAGCGTCAACCGACGCTGAATGGACCACTGCTTTTCCTAAGCCAATGCCCTGTGTCTTCCCGGCCGCGGTGGTTTTTCTGTTTTGTGCTGAAAGCTATTGCTGAGTCCTGTTCAGGGTGGAGGCTCAGTCCTGGCCAGTGGCCTGGGCATTAGTTGAGGTTGTTTAACCCCTCAGACGCCCTTGAAGAAGTTTTGGTTTCTGGAAGTCCCTTTCTGGTTCGTGTGAGCCTCACTGTCTGGGGCTGGGCTCCAGCGTGTGGCCTCCTTTTCCTTGGGGAAAGACAGGCTCTCTCTCAGGCACCATGGGTGGCGTGTGGAGGCGGGTGAAACTCTGCATCCTGTCTGATGCACAGCACGGGGCCCATGGATAAGGGATAGGTCTAGGCCTGGCACAGTGGCTCACACCTGTAATCCCAGCACTTTGGGAGGCTGAGGCGGGCGGATCACAAGGTCAGGAGATCCAGACCATCCTGGCTAACACCGTGAAACCCCATCTGTACTAAAAAATTATATATATATATATACAAAAAACTAGCCGGGCGAGGTGGCGGGCGCCTGTAGTCCCAGCGACTCAGGAGGCTGAGGCAGGAGAACGGCGTGAACCCGGGAGGCGGAGCTTGCCGTGAGCCGAGATCGCGCCACTGCACTCCAGCCTGGGCGACTGAGAGAGACTCTGTCTCAAAACAAAAAAAAACAACAACAAAAAAAGAGGGGGGGGGATAGGTCAAATAGTCTCCGGGTGTCTGCTATCCCCGAGGGTTCCACAGGCACTGGGCGCAGAGAGATGAGGCAGTGGGCTCCGTGCCCCCACAGAGCCCTCAGGCTGAGCTGGGACACCACCGAGTAAACACACATATGCTTACTGGAGGGCCACTCAGAGCCAGGGCTGAGGGGTGTGAGGGGTTTGTGGAGACACAGAAGAGGGTGCCCAGCCCAGGCTTGGGCATTTCAGGGGAAGCAGCTATAACTGAGTGAGTTTGGAGGCTGCCCCTAGGCAGGCTGGGGAGAACTGGGAGTACAGGATGTGCAGAGGCCGGAGAACAGGATGTGCAGAGGCCGGAGCACACGGCCGTGCTGCTTAGGAAAGGCAGGGGCTTGGCACAGCCAGACTCATGCGGGGGAGGCAATGGTGTGCGGAGCTGCTGCTGAACGGAGCGGGATAAGGCACCTCAGTCTTCTTATTCCTGTTGGCTTAGCCCGTGGGTTCGTGGAGGGGCGTCTGCAATAGCCTGGGGGTTCGTGGAGAGGCGTCTGCAATGGCTCTTGGACTGGCTCACAAGGACCCAGAGCCTCATCCTGTGCAGACTGCACGGCCACAGCAGCTCTCTGGGTGGCATCCCTTCGCTCAGGGCGCCGACCTTGCTGTCTCCACTGCGACGAGACTCTTACCTCCTCTCTAAGGCTGTGCCATCACTCACATTCCAAGTCCAAATCCAAACTGGGTTCTTATTCCCTTCCATGAAGGAGAGTCATGGTTAATGGGAGTCCTCGTGTACATGAGCTTATCATGTTGTCAGGAGGATTGGGTGCCTTCTGCTGGGCTTAGAAGATTATTAATCAGTGTCACAAACGGCTTCCTGCTAAGGCGTATTCCTGGAATCGGGTGGGCTTCATGATAGAGACGCTCTGCAATGTCTGAGGACACCACTGAGATCCGGGTGGCACTGCATCCTTTCCAGCACAGCGTCCTCTCCAGGTGTGAGGCTGACACTGCTGAGCGTGGCTGTCACACACAAGCCTCGAGATGTCCCATCAGATGGTCGCAGGCATTCCTGTTGTACTTGTGGCTAAAACGACTCTACTGGTGGTATTACTATTATTTTTCAGCGGAAAGTAATTGAAGGAAGGGTCCATTTACAACGCAAGATCAAAAGAGTTACTCAGAACTGGCAAGGCATACAGGAAGTGGCAAGGTGGGACGCCACTCCCATCCCTGGGCCTCAAGATGAGACTGCGTTCCTAGGGGGCCCTGAACAGCTACAGTGCAAGGTCCTGGGCACCACGGCTGCAGAGGAGTGCTGTCATGGGGAGTGATAGTGTTATTTGCTATATTTAAAAAAACTGTGGTAAAGCACATGCAACATAAAATGCATCATCTTAGGCCAGGCGTGGTGGCTCACACTTACAATCTCAGCACTTTGGGAGGCTGGATCCCCTGAGGTTGGGAGTTTGAGACCAGCCTGGCCAAGATGATGAAACCCCATCTCTGCTAAAAATACAAAACTTAGCCAGGCATGATGGTGCATGTCTGTAATCCCAGCTACTCGGGAGGCTGAGGGAGGAGAATTGCTTGAACCAGGGAGGTGGAGGTTACAGTGAGCTGAGATTGCACCACTGCACTCCAGCCTGGGTGGGAGAGCGAGATTCCATCAAAAAAAAAAAAAAAGTATCATCTTGATGTTGAAATGCACAGTTCAGCAGCATTAAGCCACTCACATTGTTGTGTGGCCATCACCACCCTCTGTCTCCAGGGCTCTCTCACTGTCCCCACACCAAAGCTCTGTCACCGCTAAACATGAACTCTTCATTCCCTGCCCCCAGCCCCTGGCCCTCACAATCCTACTTTCTGTCTCTGTGGATTTGACTACTTTAGGGACCTCATGTACATGGAATCACACACTATCTGTCCTTTAGTGACTGGCGGATTTCACCTTGCATAACACGCTCAAGATTCACCCACATTGTGGCATGCGTCAGAATCGCCTCCCATTTTAAGGCTGAATAATGTGCCGTTGTATGCATGTACTGCATTTTGCTTAGCCACTAATTATTTGATGAAGACGAGTTGTTTGCTCCCTATGTCTTCTGTGAATAATGCCACTATGAATACAGGACACAAGTATCTGAGACCCGGCTTTCAATTCTTCTGGGAATAGACCCAGAGGTGGAATTGCTCAATCATATGCTAATTGTGTTTTCACTTTCTTGAGGAGCCAACTGGCAGTATTATTTGAATGGCTGAGGGATTAGCTCACTCTGTCTGGGCCTCATTGTTTCTTTCCCTGTGTAAATAACCGGATGGGATAGGGCAATGCTTCTCAGGGCTGTCTGACGGGCTGCTCTAGCAGAACTTCAAAGCGCCTTAAGAATCTTAGTAATTGTCAATGCGGGCTCTTTTTTGGTTCCATATGAACTTTAAAGCAGTTTTTTTCCGATTCTATGAACAGACATTTCTCAAAAGAAGACATTCATACAGCCAACAGATACATGAAAAAATGCTCATCATCACTGGCCATCAGAGAAATGCAAATCAAAACCACAATGAGATACCATCTCACACCAGTTAGAATGGCGATCATTAAAAAGTCAGGAAACAACAGGTGCTGGAGAGGATGTGGAGAAATAGGAACACTTTTACACTGTTGGTGGGATTGTAAACTAGTTCAACCATTATGGAAAACAGTATGGCGATTCCTCAAGGATCTAGAACTAGAAGTACCATATGATCCAGCCATCCCATTACTGGGTATATACCCATAGGATTATAAATCATGCTGCTATAAAGACACATGCACACGTATGTTTATTGCAGCACTATTCACAATAGCAAAGACTTGGAATCAACCCAAATGTCCATCAGTGACAGACTGGATTAAGAAAATGTGGCACATATACACCATGGAATACTATGCAGCCATAAAAAGGGATGAGTTTATGTCCTTTGTAGGGACATGGATGCAGCTGGAAACCATCATTCTCAGCAAACTATCACAAGAACAGAAAACCAAACACCGCATGTTCTCACTCATAGGTGGAAACTGAACAATGAGATCACTTGGACACAGGAAGGGGAACATCACACACCAGGGCCTATCATGGGGAGGGGGGTGGGGGGAGGGGGGAGGGATTGCACTGGGAGTTATACCTGATGTAAATGACAAGTTGATGGGTGCTGACGAGTTGATGGGTGCAGCACACCAACATGGCACAAGCATACATATGTAACAAACCTGCACGTTATGCACATGTACCCTAGAACTTAAAGTATAATAATAGTAATTAAAATAAATAAATAAATTAATTAATTTTAAAAAAAAAGAATCTTAGTAATTGTCGGTTCTTTCTTGTCTCCCTCCCGCTCTCCCAGGGAGGTTTGCCTGGGCTCTCAGAGCTGTCCTGGCCAGGCACCTGCCTTCTCCTGTTGGCTGGGGGAATGGGCGCCAGGTCAGTCTGCTCCCTGCTTTCCTGTGAGGAGGCTTTAGAAGAGCAGGCACCTGCATTCCACCGACTGCCTGGTATTGATGGTGGCATTGCCGTGGAGCGGTGTCTCTGCAAGCCTCAATTTCCTGGCTCAATCCTGCTGAGTGAACGGGCCCTGCTGTGTCAGTGTCTTGACACAGTGTCCCCATTAGGCAGATGAGGTACTGAGGCTCAGGGAGCACAGGGCGGAGGAGTCCCTGACTGTCCTCAGGACATCCTTGCTGGGACAGCCCTGCGCCTCCTGTGCCAGCCAGTGCACCCCTGGCTCCACTCCCACCCTGCAGTTCACCCACTCTGGCACCCCTTCAGCCTCTGCCCACATCCCGTCCATAACCAGGCCTGCCTCCTTAAAGCCACCCTCTTTCCCACCCCCATCACCGTGTCACGACTTTACCCATAACTGCCTCTTTCTAGATCTCCCCAGTGCCGAATCTGGCTAAACACTTCTGCAATGGTCTCCCTCAGGAGCCTGGGGGATCCTCCTAAACTGCGAATCTGTCAGAATTAGTGCCTTCTAGACACCCTCAGTGCCTTCTAGACACCCTGCCTCAGGAGGAGGTTAGCACTCCGTTGCAGCCCCCAGCACACTCCAGCCTAACTCTCCCACCCTCCCTCACCGGCCAGCCATCCCCCACCATAGCGAACGTTTGGCACCCCTAAACCTACCTGCTGTTTCACACGTTAAGCCAGGAGCACGGCTGACCCTTCTCCCGCTGGGCTGAGCCAGTGGGTCAGGAGGATGGAACCCCAGCCACAGGAAGGGACTTCCCCACACGCCACCCCATTAGCTGGAATAAGCTCACGCGGTCCAGATGCTTCAGAAGATATCAGTGATGGCGCGGCTCCACAGGCTGGTCCACCACCCCCCACCCCTTCTGCCCCCAGTCTCCTAACAGTAGTCCCCTGTAAAGCAGGGAGCAGATCCCAGCGGGAACTGTGGAGAGATCTCGACCAGCACCATGGAGAACGGCAGCAGGGGCACCTGCACGGTCGCGAGCCTCACACTGTTGTTGGCATCCACACTACCCACACAATTTGAAATTCACACTTTGCCTTTATATTTTCCTTTTGAAAATATGTGTGCCATATACCTGCTTATAAAAATACAGACAACACGAATATATGCACAAAAATAAGAAAGCTGTTCCTTTTCCTTTTCCTCTCCCTCAATATCCCAGCTGGTTACAAAAACTTCTAGACCTTTATTCGCATAAGAAAACACTTGCTTATATAGATACATCTATGTGTGTGCATGTGTGTGTAAGTATGTGTGTGTGCATGTGTGTCTGATGTGTGTGCGGGTGTGTGCATGTGTGCACATGGGTGAATGTGTGCGTGTGCGTGCATATGTGTCTGATGTGTGTGCAGGTGTGTGTGCTTGTCTGCCTATGTGTGCGTGTGTGTCTGCATGTGTGTGTGCGCCTGTGTCTGTGTGTGCGGGTGTGTGCCTGCATGTGTGTGCGTGTGTGTCTGATGTGTGTGTAGGTGTGTGCATGTGTCTGCATGTGTGTCTGCATGTGTGCACATGTGTGAATGTGTGTGTGCATGCGTGTGCATTTGTGTCTGATATGTGTGTGTGCATGTATGTGTGTGTATGTGTGTGTGCATGCCTGCGTGGGGTTATGTTCTCCCTATGACACATCCACTTGCTGTCTCCTTCCATGTCTGGGCACAGCGCTCTAGCTTTTTCTTTATAAAGATTCTCATGGGCTTTTCTTCATCCACACAGAGCTCCTTGATGTCCCCAGATCCACCTGTGGCCTTGGCTCATGCCACTTTCCTCCCTGCAGGGTGCAGGGCTCAGCAGCCTGCCCATGGGCCAAACCCATTAATCCATGTGAGATGGAAGAACCCAGAGCCCAGGGGGACAAGCCTCCTGGACTTGAGCAAGCAGCAGCACCTCCTGGGAACCCAGCTCCACGTGAGTCCAAAGGGAAGGAGACCCCTGTGTGTTCTCCATTTGGTAAGTGTCGAATAGGACAGATGAAAAAATGCCAGGAACAATGTAAAATCCAGCCAACTGCAAGCATGGGGGTTACAGCCTCCCCATTCGGCACCCACCTCCCCCTTCCAACCCCCTTCATAATCTGTTATTTCGGTTAAAGATACAGGGCCAAGGAGCTTGGACCCACGTGTGGAAAGCTAGGTGTGTACTTTGAAAACCGTTAGCCCGTGTTACTGATGGACCAGTGAAGAGCTGCGAGGGAAGAGGACTTGGAACCTCCCCGCACAACTCACTGATGCTCTTATGGTGGGTCTGCTGATGCGTGACAGGTCGGAGGCCCAGATGCCTTGGTCCTGGAGGAATCAGACTGGACCTCAGCCCCACCTCCAGGAACCGCGACTCCACGGCTTTGCACTCAGTCCCTGGGAGACGGGTGCCTGCGTGGGGAGAGCAGGCAGGGTGGGGTGGAAAGAGGTACCACCTGAGGCTCAGGGCAGCTCAGATGAACATGGGGATCCGGTGAGTGTGTGGCTGACCTGGGTGAGCTGTTCAGTCACCTGCACGTGTGCACAGTAGGGTGCTCCTCACAGCCATGCCCCTCCACGGGGAAGGACGGCTTCGGTGGCTTTCACTCACGAGCACACCGCCTTCTGCTTGGCAGTGTAGTGGGTCTGTGGAGCTGTTTCAGATCTTGAAAACCTCTCTGTCCAGAGCTCCTCCAAGTTCCAAGTCCAGGCCATCAGATAAATATTTAAGATAAATATTTGTGGCACCAAACCTACAGTCTCGGAGCCAGTGGTTGTGGCAAACCAGTGGGATTGATGAGGCGCAGTTGCACGTTTACTGACAGCATCCTGTGTGTCTCTCTACCAGTGACCCTGAGCCCTGTGCGTCCAGGTGAAGATGCAGCATCCTTGCTCCTTCTCGTGAGCCATTCTCCACCAGAAACACAGCCTGGCACAGACACCACCTCCCCCATGTGCAGGCTGCCCTCTGCAGGGAGCGGCCTGGGAAATAATGGAGCCAGCTGACCCAGCCAGGCCTCTCTCTCAGGACAAACAGCAGCTAGGAAAGCGCGCATGTCTTCCCCAGCCTCACTGGAGTGCTGTGCTGGGCAGTTTTCTTGTGCTTTCTGACCAAAGCAGAGGACAATGCATCTGCGTCATGGCTGAAGCCCAGAGGCCACAGCCCTCAGAAACTTTGCAGAGTAACCCTGGATTAAAGTGAACTAAGTATGGCCTGAGAGGGATTCCTTACTTCTCTATTTGAGTCCTTGCTGGATGAGCTGCAACCTAGCCTAATAGGCGAACAAGGTAGGAAACCTGACTTAGGAGCATGCGCCTGTAACCATGGCTGAGTCTTGGCCAACCCCAGCAGCCGTCCTTCAACCACTCATACACTGCGGAGTGTTCAAACTGTGTTCAAATAAGGCAACCGCCAATGTGTCATCACTCCAGCTGTTTTGGGACCTCACTTCTGATTTCTGTACATCACTTCCCTTTTTTTGTCTATAAATCTGTCTGACCACTGGAGTCTCTCTGAATCTGCTGTGATTCTGGGGACTGCCTGACTCGCGAATCGTTCATTGCTTAATGAAACTCCTTTACATTTAATTAGGCTGAAGTTTTTCTTTTAACTCCTGGAAAGGGCTTCCTTGGGCTGGCCGGTCCTTCAGGCCACTCCTGCTCTCAGCAAGGCAGTAGCTCCAATAATGCACAGGGCCAGCTCTGCCAGGACCCCAGCCCCACACCTCGGGCAGTGCTGCTCCCAGCTCCCACTATGCCCTGCTCTCTGCCCTGTGCCTCTGCCTCCTGGCAGGGCTCCCCCCACACATGGAAAGAATGCTTCTCAGGCACACTCTGTTTTCACGGCAGCCACAGCCGCCTTTCTAGAACGCAAGTCTGATTACATCAGCCACTCTCCTCACTGGGCTTTTGTCAGGTGGCCTTGCCAGTCCACCTCTTGTCGTGACCTGCCTTGCAGTGCCCTGAGCCAAATATGCTGTGCCTTCTCCTTTTGCCAGGATATTCCTGCTGCTGTCTGGAGATCCTCTTCACCCTTCACCTGGTGGAGAAGGGTTCTCAGCCCCACCAGCTGTCTCCATCCCAGCCAAGGACTCAGAGTGTGGGGCCTGCAGGAGGGGCTCTCAGCAAAGCCTTCCTGGATGAAGGGGCTCATCCCCTGCACAGCATGATGAGAGAAAGGCCTAGAAAGCCAGAAAGGTGAGCAAGAGATGCCAAACCCCATCACCCACGTACCAGTCCCACCCGAACGGGGTGCCGTCCACTCTCTCACCCCTGTGACGACATCTGAGACCCCGTGTTGAGTTGGTCGCCTCTCAGATTCCTTTCTCCCCCTGCCAGCCCCAGACCCTGCGGGTACGGAGGGGGAGCCCAGGAAGCAAACCTCAGCAGCCCTGTGTGGGGATGGGGAGGCCACTCTGCAGAGGACCGCTGCGCTGTCTCCACTGTGGTTTAGGAACTGCCCAGGTTAGGAGCCCTGGTGGATGCTGAGCAGGCGTTCCTGACAGGGGAGCGGCATGTACCAAGGCCACAGGTGGATCTGGGGAACTGGAGAAGCTCCCTGTGGAGGAAGCAAAAGTGAACAGATCAGAATAAAGAAGCAAGAGCTCTGCGCAGTCATGCAAGGAGACCACAGATCACATCACAGGAGACAGCAGGGGGTGCATAGCAGGGAGAACATGACCCCGTGCGTGCACTCACAGCCATACAGTGTCTCACATCCACACAGTGTCTCACTCACACACCCACACACAGTGTCACACACACACATCCACACACAGTGTCACACGCACACACCTCTCACACACACACATCCACTCATAGTGTCTCACACCCACACACAGTGTCACACACAGACACCTCTCACACACACACATCCACACAGTGTCTGACATCTACACAGTGTCTCACTCACACACACACACAGTGTCACACACACACCTCACACACACACACACCACAGTGTCACACACTCACACAAGTGTCTCACATACACCTCACACACACATCCACAATGTCTCACACACACATCCACAGTCTCACACACATCCACCACAGTCGCACATAACACCACACCACACACATCCACACACAGTGTCTCACACACACCTCACACACACACATCCACAACAGTGTCTCTCACACACACACATCCAACACAGTGTCACACACACCTCCACACACACAGTGTCTCACACCTCACTCACACACATCCACACACATGTCTCACATACACTCACACACACACACACAGTGTCTCACACACACATCCACACACAATGTCTCACACACATAACACCACACACACACGCATCCACACAGTGTCTCACACACACATCCACACACAGTGTCTCACACACGTAACACCTCACACACACATCCACACGGTGTCTCACACACACATCCACACACAATGTCTCACACACATAACACCACACACACACACATCCACACACAGTGTCTCACACACACATCCACACACCGTGTCTCACACACGTAACACCACACATGTACACATCTACACACAGTGTCTCACATACACATCCACACACAGTGTCTCACACACATAACACCACACATGCACACATCCACACACAATGTCTCACATACACCTCACACACACACACACACAGTGTCTCTCACACACATCCACACACAGTGTCTCACACACATAACACCACACACACACACATCCACACAGTGTCTCTCACACACATCCACACACAGTGTCTCACACACATAACACCACACACACACACATCCACACAGTGTCTCACACACACATCCACACACAGTGTCTCACACACGTAACACCACACACACATCCACACACAGTGTCTCACACACACGCACACACATCTCACATACATGCACACACATATAGTGTCTCACATACACACATGCACGCACATGTGCTTCAGCCCCTCTGGCCCAGTGGTGTCCCAGGGAAAGAGCATACATTTGGAAGCATGGATCTGAATCTGAGTCCTGGCTGGCCACTAACAAGCAGACTATCCTTGAGAGAAGGGTACCACTTCTTAGACCCTCAGTCTCATCTTCTAATTGTGCAGATAACAATGCATTTGTCGCAAGGTTGATGGAATGAAAGGACTGTATGTCCGTTGGGGCCAGGGCCCCACAGATGTTCCGTGTGTATTTGTCTCCTTTCCAATCATGCACACCACCCGCCTCCAACCCAAACATGACTTTGGGATATGAATGCGACACAAACTCCTGCTCAAAACATTTAGTTTCTCTCCCAGTTCCAGGTGACAGATCAAATTAGACATGGCATTGTTGCCAGCATGTGAAAGGCCCCCCCCCCGACCACTTCCCCAGTCCTCATCACTCAGCTTCACTGTGTCCAACCTTGCCTTGCCTGGAGACGTGGCAATGCTTCTCCACTTGTCTGCTCTGAGGTTGGCCAGAGTGCTGGACTCCCTCTCCTGAGTGTTAGCGGCAGGAGGCCTGGCCCTCAGTTCATGTGTGCACTCAGGCTGAACACAGATTTCCCCCCTCCCCCAGCATCCTGGAGACCACTGATTCCTGAGTATGCTCCTTCTCTTTCCACCTCTGAGTGGAAAAAACAGTCAGTCCAGTGCTTAGCACATCCCCAGGGAGGAGGATGGGGTGCCAGCCCAGGGCTTACCATGTATCTGCTTATGTTGGCCTGGAGACAGCAATGTGGACCAATTGGTTTTATCTGCCAAGATCTGTGCACTGGATGGAAAAGAAACATCCAGAAGCTAAGGGCTTCCTTAGAGGGTGCCGGCTTTTCTCCTCTCTGAAGCCTCCGTCTGCAGGCCCCTCAGGAAACAGCCAGCAGCAGAACTGCCAGGTTTACTGCCCTGATGGGGGCAAAGGCCCTTGCTGGCCTCTCCTCAATCTCCTGAGTCGGTGTATAAATCAGAGCTCACACAGTCCCTATTCAAGTCAACAAAGCATGCAGATTTATTTTAATGTGATACATATGGTGGCGACATCTATTAATCATTCACCCACTTATCCCACAAATCTTTACTATCAGCACACTCCATGCCAGACCCTGTCCTGGGAGACACTGGGGTGTACTGATGAACAAAACCGCGTGGGTGCTGACCTCAGAGAGCTCGTGGTCCAGGGTGGGGGCACAGACGAGCATTGATGACGCATCGAGACAGGGCAAACTGGACAGCAAACATCGACAGAGCCTGTGTAGGTGACACTCGGAGCTCATAGCAGGTGCCTGCCCTGGGAACAGGACATTTGAGCTGAAAGCTAGAGCATTTGTAGGCCTCCACTAAGCAAATACGAGTGATTCTAATAGAGCCAGCCTTACACTATCCTGACCATGTCCAGGCACCATTCTCGGGGATGTATGACATTAACTCATCAAGCACCAAAACAGCGCTGGGCTAGAGTCCTGCTCACAGTTTCCAGCTCCCAGGCTAAGGGGTGGAAAGGAATGGAAGGGTGTGGACTCGAACCCAGCAGGAAGACTGGCTCAAACCCAGGTGCCTGGACATTAGGGTCCAGGGCTCTGCAGTGCTGAGTGAAGTGGTGGTGGAGGAGGAGGGAGCAGTCCCACAGACAGAGGGTAGGGCAGGCAGAAGAAACCCTTTACACATATAAGCAACCTAAAAATTTGCAACGAACAAATCTAGATTCACAAAGCTAGCCTTGAGCTTTTTTGAACCAAACTACACACCTGTGCAATGACGGTTACTCCTCTGGGAGACCGAGGGCCTGCACCCTTATAGTGGGCGTGTGAAACAGAAAAAGAGGCTAGCTGATTGGAGGAGGGGGCCAACAAGGGAGGGACACTGTTGGCCTCTTGCCTCTGCTTCCCACCTTCCCACTCGTGTTGCAGGAGTGGTTGCTCTGTAACCTGGGCATCACCCTGTCCTTGGATGGAAGTGGATGGGGTTGAGGCCTCCCCAGTGGTGCCTCTGACTGCAGATTGGCTCCTGTGTTCACAGAGAGGCTGAGGTCATCCAATCAGGATGGGTGCAATGATCAGGATACAGCCTCTTGCAATTCATCCACACGTTAGGAGAGGCAACAACTTCATAGATGGAAAGTGACTATTGCAACTAGAGGAGAGAGAAATACAAGAGGCTGGAAAGAACACAGCCCCTGCAGGTGAGAGGAGGTCCTCCCCAACTGACAAAGATGTCCTAATTCATCAGTACTAAGATGCACTTTCACCCCCTCTCTTTTAGCATGTCTGCAATCAGATGGGATGCATCTCACAATTGATAATGCAGCATGATGTCCAGGAGATGACAGTTGTAACAAAATTGTCACTGCTTGCACACAGACGAAATTGGTCATAACTCCAGTATTCCCATGTCCCATTTTGCTGGGGGCAGTCCTGGCTTATGCGAATTTCCCTGTAATAATTATTAGCAGTACCCCTTTTATCCTCAGTAGTGCTACAGTGGGATGATATGTTGCGCAGTCACCCTGTCCATGACTAGTGTCTCTTCAGTTACGCATGTGCATTGTTGGTACTATATCTATTGAGTTTAATTACCATTAAAAGTGTCTTCCCAAAGGTAATATCATGATAAGGCATTGAAACAAAGAAATAGTTGTGTGCTTATAAAGGAGAGGAAGCAGCAAAGGAGGGTAACTGCCATATTAGTGATGCATGGGTTTGGCATTGAAGGGATGGCAACAATTCCAGGCTTTCTTGCAAAGCAACCACCAAGTTACCCTGTGTGATCCAGAAAAGAAGAATCCCATGGGAGAGGTAAGCTGGCTTCTTTTGACTGTGGCTGTGTGAAGAACACAGCAAGCAATGCAATTAAAAGCAGGAGAAGTTGCCAGGATATGTGTTTGGTAACAAGGTTGACGCTGACGCACTGTTACACTGAGAAACAGCATATCACAGGGAAGGCGTGGCTGTGTTTGTGGTGGCGGGGGTGGGGTGCTTCTTGCAGGGGCAAGCCTACTGGTGAGCTGACTGGCCTCAGCAAGAACCAGGATGGGAGAGGACCACTGTTCAACTCTCCTACTGGAAGACTGGTCTCCTACGATTGGTCTTGCAATCATGGCGATTTAAGACGTTTCTCTGACTTCGGAGCGTAGGGGCGGTGGGTAGGAACTCGGCCTTTCCCTGTGTCCACACTCCAGGCTTTGGCTCTGGAGGCAGTCTGCCCATGCGTCTGTCAGGGGACCAGTTTCTTATTCTCTTTCATCTGTAATCATTTCTTCTGAAAAAGAGGCGTAAGAATGTACCTGCCTCATGGAGTCTTATAAGGAATAAACAAGATGATGCTGTAAACTGCTCAGAACCATTTCCAGCCCATGGAAAACACACCACAAATGTTTGCTATTGTTGTTGCTGTTACCTTTTAACTTCTCCACCTTCACAGCAAAAACTGTGGCAATGACACTGCATGATAGCTGCTGTCTGGAGGGACTGTAGGGGCCCTGCCTGTAGGTGACCTCCTTGAAGGCATCTGCATCAGTTAGGATTCTCGAGAGAAACAGAATCAAAAGAGACAGACAGACAGATAGACACACACACACACACACACACACACACAGAGTGACTTTAAAGTGTTGGCTCCTGTCAGTGTAGGGGGTGGCAGGTGTGAGGTCTGTAGGACTGGGCCAACATACTGCACACTCAGATAAGGGGAGTTGTTGCAGTCATGAACCTGAATTCCGCAGGGCAGCGGCTGGAAGCTCAGGCAGGGTTTCTGTGTTGCAGTCGGGAGGCAGAATTCCTTCTTCTTTGGGAAACCTCCGTCTTTGCTCTTATGGCCTTCACCTGATTGGACAAGGCCCGCTCACATTTTAGAGGGTGATCTCCTTTGTTCAAAATCTATTGATTAATATGTTGATCTCATCACAACATTGATAAATCAGGGTTGATCACATTGATTTAAATGTTGAATCCTGACAAATACCTTCATGGCAATATCTAGACTGGAATTGACCAAACAACTGGGCTCCATAGCCTAGCTGAGGGGACACATAACATTAGCCATCATAGCACCGCAGCCTCGTATCCGTGCACTCCTCCCATAGCACATCGTGGATCTGATGAATGACCAAGTAGCATACGGGACAGTCCCCGGATTCTTGTAGTTTATTTAGTTCTTCATGCAAAGCACCTGGTGATAGAGACGGTAGGGACAAATACATTTGCATGCATGATTGCTGCTGTGGGAGGAATTCACATAGAAGGTGACAAGGAAGTCAGCTAGAGAGGAGTGGAGGTGCAGGAGTGGAATTGGCTGATTGAGGGGACCCAGTAGAGAGATGATGCTGGACTCATACAGGCATGTGCTGCCTCCTGTCCCCCTCCCCATGGTCCTGGGTAGGGTGATGGCTTCAGCTAAATACATGTGAGTTTCCAGGAAAGGTAGCCTAAGACTCATAGAGACAGTGCAAGACCGTAGGAGAGGCCAGGGGACTCTCAGCTGGGACTCTCCAGCTGTCAGGCCCTGCTCAACATAGGCCTGTTTGTTTTTCAAGGTGGATGTTCTTTCCAGTTGTTGACAAGCAGACGCTTCTCTGGGTAGCTGGGCGAGCACCCAGCTTGCATGCACGCACACAGCAGCACCCCACACCACGCTTGAAGGCAGTTTCTGTTTCTCCCAGGCCCCTGCTTTTGGTCACATCATGTCTTTTGGCTATCAAGAACTTCCCTACTGGCCAGAATATTTCTACTCAGCTTTCTCTTCCATCTATTTGAGAATCAGGGGACCTGAGTTCTTATCCAGTCCAGCTTCTGACACCAACTGACCTTGAGAACTTAGACACATGACCGACCTTTCTAACCTCAGCTCACATGTGATAAAACAAAGCCACTCTCTTTAATGTCTTCCAAGGCATGTTTCTGCTTGTTATTGAAAAGACAGAGAATAAATGGCTTCTATGAGACCGTATAGAAAATCAAAATTCAGATCAGAATTCATGCACTTTGCTGCCCTAAGGCATTTGCTGGGATTCCCCAGGCTCCCTTGTTCTAAGACCCATGTCATGAGCATATTTGCATTCCTGAGCAGAGCCATGGAAAGTCTGATATGGCACTTCTTGGAGTGAGGAGAGCCAGGATGGAGGAGGTCAGATGGGGAGGGAATCTGAGGAACGGTGCTGGCAGGCTTGTTGCTCCTCGTCACAGGTGCAGTACAGAAGGGTGGGCTGAGAGGCAATGGGGTAGGAAATACTGGAATGGGGGCTGAGCTCCTGAACAGAGTCTGGGTTCTAGTGTCTAGTCTGAAAGGGCAGGAAACCATCCAGGTCTGCCCCATTGGCATGAAGCTGACAGGGTCCTGAGAGCCAAGGGAGGAGAGGGGCCCTGGGGAATCCTCACTACTCCCGAAGAGCCTGGTCCTTGTCGGGAATACCCGGGAGAACATGACACCTTTGGGGGCTGGTGGGGCAATGGGGTACGAAATACTGGAACAGGGACTGAGCTCTGCGTCACTGGCTGCCATCTCCTTCAGCAGCTTCCCTGTCCACCCTCCTGCCCCCTGATTGTGCTCCAGAGGCCATTTTTGGAGATGGGTGCAAACGTACTCTGATTTCTATTTCTGGGAACTGAGAAATCTGCTGACTGTCTCTGGCTTAAAATAAACCTTACACGTGACACCAGAATAAGATGTGGCAGGGCCTTCTCTGAGACAGGCTGGCCACCCATTCCAAGGTCAAGATCATCTTACGATAGGCCACAGAGTGTACACACAGCAAGCGCGCGCCGTTTCAGCAGTTGTGCCTCAAGATTTGTATTTGGAGTTTTGTTTTGGGATCAGGTAGGACACTGAAGCCTGGGGCTAGGACAGAGATGGAGCTGGGGTGAGCCATGTCCTTTATTCTGGCTGCCATCTGCGTCTTCTTTCGCAGGTTCCTGGAGTGCAGCTGACCCACTAGATCATGGCTGTGCTGAGCAGAAAGAAGTCTCAGGAAATCCTGAGCACCAGAGCAAGGGCTGATTGGCAGGAGGTGTCCATGAGTGGGGAGGGTTACATTTCTATTTCTGCACCCTGCCACACCAGCCCCTAAAGGTGTCGTATTCTCCTGGGTATTCCCAACAGGGACCAGGCTCTTTAGGAGTAGTGAGGATTCCCCAGGGCCCCTCTCCTCCCCTGGTTCTCAGGACCCTGTCAGCTTCATGCCAGCTGGGCAGACTGGATGATTTCCTGCCCTTTCAGACTGGACGCTAGAACCCAGATTCTGTTCAGGAGGCAGAGAACAGACCAAGGAGATGCCATCCCACAGACCACTCCCAGCCTCCAAGATGAAAACCGCTAAGCTCAGGATTGTGCGCATGGGCAGAGCCTGGTGAGGGCAACTGTGAGAACACAGGAATTCACAGGCTGAAGATCCAGTCTACACTAGGTACAGTGAAAGTGACTTGCAAAACTTTTAAGCACAACCTATGGAAATACATTTTACACTGGGATCCAGTTGTGGTCTAGTGCCGCAATATGACACACTTTTATGTGTGTGCATGCAAGTGTACAACAACAATATTTGTGTGTGCTAGATATACATTTGCACAAACTTGTTTTGTCCTAGTCCAGGTTTCCTGGAGTGCATAGCCTGAGGCAAGGTGTGGGACTCGTGCTTTATTTCAGGTGAGATGGGAACAGGGAAGGCAGGAAGAATACAAACCTGGGGAGCCGTGTTCCCAGCTGCCTATGCCGCTTCTGCAAGCACAATGGGTTTTTGGCCACGCGGGATGACCCTGGAGAGCCTCTACGGAGCACCACATCTCAGAAAAGTCTGCTGCAAGGAGAGGAAAAGGGCTTTGTCTGTTACGTCTTTCCATCTCCTGTCTCTCATTATCAACGTTTCCTGCTCAGCAGATAACACCTGTATTTTCAGGCAGAGCCTCCATGGGTCTGGTTGGGTCGAACACGAGAGTGGCAGCTGCCATACTCTCCGCACCACAGGTGTGATGAAGGTCAAGTTGAAAGCACGGCCTTCACTCCTGTGGGCATCTGGGAAAGCCAGTGTCATTAGGAGAGGAGGCAACAGCAGAAGAAGCCAGGGCTTTCCATGGAGCAGAAGGCAGAGAGCTGGAGGTACAGGTGGGACTGAGTAGCTAAAAGTGTCTATATGTACTGAGAAAGAATGTCATCTTTCCACGTACACACTGTATAGTCGTTCTAACATTGCTATAAAGGAATACCTGAAACTTGGTAGTTTATAAAGAAAAGAGGTTTAGTTGACTCATGGTTCTGCAGGCTGTACAGGAAGCATGGTGCTGGCATCTGAACCTGGTGAGGGCCTCAGGAAGCTTCCAGTCAGGGTGGAAGGCAAAGGGGAGCGGGACCATCACATGCATAGACTGGGAGCAAGAGACAGTGGCAGGAAGCACCACACACTCTTTTCTTTTCTTTCTTTTCCTTCCTTCCTTCCTTCCTTCCTTCCTTCCTTCCTTCCTTCCTTCCTTCCTTCCTTCCCTCCCTCCCTCCCTCCCTCCCTCCCTCCCTCCCTCCCTTCCTTCCTTCCTTCCTTCCTTCCTTCCTTCCTTCCTTCCTTCAGATGGAGTTTTGCTCTTGTTGCCCAGGCTGGAGTGCAATGGTGCAATCTTGGCTCACTGCAACCTCCGCCTCCCAGGTTCAAGCAATTCTCCTGTCTCAGCCTCCTGAGTAGCTGGGATTACAGGTACGTGCCACCACGCCTGGTTAATTTTTGTATTTTTGGTAGAAACGGAGTTTCATCATATTGGTCAGGCTGGTCTCGAACTCCTGACCTCAGGTGATCCACTTGGCTCTGCCTTCCAAAATGCTGGGATTACAGGCGTGAGCCACTGCACCCAGCCTCACCATACACAACAACCAGATGTCCTGTGAACTCACAGCACCCACACTCCTCACCAAGGCCATGGTGCTAAACCATTCATGAGGGACCTGCCCATGATCCAGTCACCTCCCATCAGGCCCCATCTCCAACTCTGGGAATCACATTTCAACATGAGATTTGGAGGGGACAAGCACCCAAACCATATTACACACACACACACACACACACACACACACACACACACACACACACACGTCACAAAACAATCTTTATCCTCACTACTTTGGAATATACTGTGATACTTTCTACTCTTTAAAGAAAAAATCAATCGTGGTTGTTACCCATTGAACTACTACGACACCTCTTTCAACAAAATCTAGATGCTTCTCTAGCTCATGTTAGTAGCAGGGAAATTTGCCAGAAACAAAGAGACTGGGAGTCCACCATGCTTATGTTGTTTTGTTTTCAAATTGATATTCTTGAGATAAATGTAGATTCATGTGAAGTTGCAAGAAATAACAGAGAGAGAGCCCTTGTACCCTTTGCCCGTCTCCCCAGTGGGAACATTTTGTAAAACAATAGTATACCGTCAGAACCAGCCACCAATCTTACTCACATTTCCTCAGCTTTAGTTCCAGTCACTTATGTGTATGCATGTGTATTAAGCTCTACACAACTGCTTCGGCTGTGTGGGTTCATGAATACACCATCACGTTCAAGATGCAGAGCATTTCCAATCCAGAAGATCCCTGGGCTGCTTTTCTATAACCACATTGGCACACCGTCCCCAGGCCCTGGCAACTGCTCATCTGCCCTCCAGTTCTAAAATCTCTTCATGTGTTTATTTGCCATATGCATGTCCTTTTAACATCTGTTCATGTCTTTTGAATTGAATTGTTTTTGTTTCCAGTTCAAATTTGAAGGTTCATTATATTCTAGATGCGAGTCCTGTGCTGGATATATGATCTGCAATTTTTTCTCCTGTTCCATAGTTTGCCTTTTCCTTCTCTTAACAGTCTTCATAGAGCAAAATTTTTCCATTTTGATGATGTACAATTTATCATATTTTCCTTTTATAGATCTTGTGCTTGATGTCAAGTGTAAGAATTCTTTGCCTAGCCCTAAATTCCAAAGAATTTTTCCTACTTCCCCCCAAATTTTATAGTTTTGCATTTTATATTTGCATATGTGATCTGCTATGAATTACTTTTTGTATAAAGTATGAGGTTTAGATCAACAATGACTTTTTTCTTTTCTTTCCTCCCTCCCTCTCTTCCTCTCTTTCTCTCTTTCTCCCTGTCTTTCTCTTTCATTTTTTCTTTTTTCCTCCCTTCCTCCCTCCCTCCCTCCCTCCTTCCCTCCCTCCCTCCCTCCCTTCTTTCCTGCCTTCCTTCCTTTCTTTTTTTTTTTTTTTTTATTTTTTATTTTTTTTTGAGACGGAGTCTTGCTCTGTCGACCGGGCTGGAGCACAGTGGCCGGATCTCAGCTCACTGCAAGCTCCGCCTCCCGGGTTCACGCCATTCTCCTGCCTCAGCCTCCCGAGTAGCTGGGACTACAGGCGCCCGCCACCTCGCCCGGCTAGTTTTTTTTTTTTTTTTTTTTTTTGTATTTTTTTTTAGTAGAGACGGGGTTTCACCGTGTTAGCCAGGATGGTCTCGATCTCCTGACCTTGTGATCCGCCCGTCTTGGCCTCCCTAAGTGCTGGTATTACAGGCTTGAGCCACCGCGCCTGGCCCCTTCCTTTCTTTCCTCTTTCCTTCCCTCTCCCTTCCCCTTCCCTTTCCTACCCTTTGTTCTCCTTTCCTTTCCTTTCTTTTACATCCAATAAATCAATTATTTATTGAAAAGGCTATTCTTCCTCCACTGAATTGGTTTTGTACCTCTGTCAAAAATCAGAGGAGCATATTTATAAGTGTCTATTTCTGGGTCCTCTAATGTGATCCATTGATCTACGCAGGAACCAGTTGACTTTGATTTCTGTAGCTATATATTAAGACTTACTACCTCGTAGAGTAATTCCTCCCACTTCATTTTTCTCTTTCAAGATTGTTTTAGCTACTGGACATTTATTTCCACACAAATTTTAGAATAAGCTATTCTGTTTCTACAAAAAAAAAAAATCTTTGATGAATTTTCATAGTGTGAACCCAAAAGTATCTGAGACAGGTCTCAATCAATTTAGAAAGTTTATTTTGCCAGGGTTAAGGACATGCCTGTGACACAGCCTCAGGAGGTCCTCATGATACGTTCCCAAGGTGGTCGGTGTACAGCTTGCTTTTATACATTTTAGGGAAACATAAGGCATTAATCAACACATGTAAGACTTACACTGGTTGAATCTGGAAGGGTGGGACAACTGGAAGCGGGGGGCTTCCAGGTCATAGGCAGATTTAAAAATCTTCTGACTGGCAATGAGTTGAAAGAATTATCATAGAAAGGAATGCATGGGTTACAATAAGGGGTTGTGGAGATCGAGGTTTGGTCATGAAGATGAAGGCTCCAGGAGGCAGGCTTCAGAGACAATAGATTGTACATGTTTGTTGTCAGATGTAATGTCTGTGTTGATGTTAATGCTGTAGGGTGTAATGAGGCATGTCCAACCCCTTCTTCCATCATGGCCTGAACTAGATTTTCAGGTTAACTCTGGCATGCCTTTGGCCAAGAGGAAGGGTTCATTCGGATGGTGAGAGGTGACCTTTGAATTTTATTTTTGGTTTGCATTCACCTGCTCTGGCCAAGATTTGCCAGGGGCAACATCAATGGCCAGCCACCACATTTTTATTTAGTCCCATAGTGTTGCCGGGGTGGCATGGCAGCCTGCCCGAGGTCCATCCTGTTCCTTGATGGACTCCCTACGGCTGAGGGACTTAGAGTCAAAAGACTTATAGCCAATTAAATGTTCTAGACCAGATACGAATGGATGTGGACAAGCATTCACTACTACTTAAAAAAATACTTTTTTTGAAGTAAGAGGCCAATAAACAAAAAGCCAAAGGTGAGGTTACAAAACTGACTTATCTTTAACTTCTATGCATTGAGCTACTGTAATCTTGTTTTTTTTTTTTTTTAATTATACTTTAAGTTCTAGGGTACATATGCACAACATGCAGGTTTGTTACATATGTATACATGTGTCATGTTGGTGTACTGCACCCATTAACTTGTCATTTACGTTAGGTATATCTCCCAATGCTATCCCTCCCCCCACCTCCCCACAATAGGACCCGGTGTGTGATGTTCCCCTTCCTGTGTCCAAGTGATCTCATTGTTCAATTCCCACCTGTGAGTGAGAACATGGGGTATTTGGTTTTCTGTTCTTGCAATAGTTTGCTGAGAATGATGGTTTCCAGCTGCATCCATGTCCCTACAAAGGACACCAACTCATCCTTTTTTATGGCTGCATAGTATTCCATGGTGTATATGTGCCACATTTTCTTAATCCAGTCTGTCACTGATGGACATTTGGGTTGATTCCAAGTCTTTGCTATTGTGAATAGTGCTGCAATAAACATACGTGTGCATGTGTCTTTATAGCAGCATGATTTATAATCCTTTGGGTATATCCCCAGTAATGGGATGGCTGGGTCATATGGTACTTCTAGTTCTAGATCCTTGAGGAATCGCCATACTATTTTCCATAATGGTTGAACTAGTTTACAATCCCACCAACAGTGTAAAAGTGTTCCTATTTCTCCACATCCTCTCCAGCACCTGTTGTTTCCTGACTTTTTAATGATTGCCATTCTAACTGGTGTGAGATGGTATCTCATTGTGGTTTTGATTTGCATTTCTCTGATGTGTGCCACAGTTTCTTAATCCAGTCTGTCACTGATGGACATTTGGGTTGATTCCAGGTCTTTGCTATTGTGAATAGTGTCGCAATAAACATATGTGTGCATATGTCTTTATAGCACCATGACTTATAATCCTTTGGGGATATCCCCAGTAGTGGGATGGCTGGGTCAAATGGTATTTCTAGTTCTAGATCCTTGAGGAATCGCCACACTGTTTTCCACAATGGTTGAACTAGTTTACAGTCCCACCAACAGTGTAAGTGTTCCTATTTCTCCACATCCTCTCCAGCACCTGTTGTTTCCTGATGTTTTAATGATTGCCATTCTAACTGGTGTGAGATGATATCTCATTGTGGTTTTGATTTGCATTTCTCTGATGGCGAGTGATGATGAGCATTTTTTCATGTGTCTGTTGGTTGTATGAATGTCTTCTTTTGAGAAGTGCCTGTAATCTTGGTTTTAGTTGCAGACTTACTGCAATTAGCTATACAACACATAAGCACTTTTCTGATTAAGTCTGGGAGGAAAGGCAACGGAAAAGACTCCTTTAGAATACACCACCGAATTAGAATTAGGATCCTAAACAACAACTTCCTAGGAGGAAATTATTTTTAGTTTACAGTAGGAGTTGCAGTAAACCTATATATTAATTTGTAGAGAACTGGCACTTTTACTATGTTGAATGTTCCAATTCACAAACACCACATGTCTCTTCATTTATTTGATGTTCATCATCAACATTTACAATTTTGATTTCTGTATTTCGTTGTTACTACATAGGAATGCAATTGATTTTTGAGTGTTGATCTCATATCTTGCAATCATTTGAATGTACTTATTACTTCTTGGATATTTTTGGAGATTCCTCGGGATTTTGCACAAAGATAATCATGTCATCTGCAAATAGAGATAATTTTATTTCTTTCTTTCCATACTGTGTGTCTTTTGTTTCTTTTTCTTATTTCATTGCAGTGGATAAAAATTCCAGTTTGTTGAGTAAAAGTGATGAAAGAGGACATTCTTGTCTTATAACACTTAGGGGGAAGGCAATTGTTCTTCCGCCACTAAGTATGATGTTAGATATAGGATCATTGTTGGAGTTCTTTATTAAATTGAGGTAATTTCCGTCTATTAGTAACTTGCTGATAGGTTTTTTTATGAGTAGGTCTTAGATTTTATCAAATGCCTTTTCTGCCTTAACTAACATAATCATATGAATTTTCTTCTTCAGCCTGTTGATATGGTGAAATACATTAATTTTTGCATATTGAATGTGTAAATCATTCCTGAAATAAATCCTATTTGTTAACATTCTATAATTCTATACATTGATAAATTCAGTTTGCCAGTATTACATAGAGAATTATTGAGTCTAAGTTTATTAGGGGGGTGTTGGTCTTCAGTATCCTTTTTTGTACTATATTTTTCTAGTTTTAGTAACAGGGTATTTTAACACTATCCTCATAAAATGAGTTAGGAAGTCTTTTCTTCTCTTATAATTGTTAAAATTGTACTAATTATTGACTTATTTGGTAGACTTAACTAGCAAAACCATTTGAGTCTCAGCATTTGTTTCTCTGGAGATTTTAATTACAAAATAAATGTCTTTAATGATTACAAAGGTATTCAGATCATCTATTTGATCTTGGTTGAGTTTTAATTTGTGGTTTTCAACAAAGTGGACTGCTTCTTCTATGTTGTAACACTCATAAGCATGAAGCTGTGTATACTGTTTCTTCTCTGGTGATCCTTTTAACTGATGCAGGATCTGTAATGATATCCCATTTCATTCCTGATGTGGATTATTCATGTCTTCTAGCTTTTCCATTTTTTCAGCCTGGCTAGAAGTTTAATTTTTTCTTGATGTTTTGCAAATAATTTGCTTTTTATTTTGTTAATTTATTTTATTGTTTTCTGCACAAAAGGAGTTAACATAGTGGGTCTGAGACTGCTATCCTTTGAAAGGCCTGTTTACCAGCTTGACCCTGGAAACTTAGATTTCAGAACTCCCACTATTCCCACATGTGAGAAAGCGGTTCCCTGTGCCTGAACTGTTTGTATCAACAGCCTGTTTATCCTAAACACTCACTTACCTTTTGAAATTTGGGTAGGGCCAGGCAGAGGCTGCCTGTAGGAGTGGTTCCCAATAAGAACCTGGAAGCTATGAGTCAGTCTCTAATGAACTTCTCCGGTTGGAAACACTTTGCACACGTCACAACTCGTACTGGGAGAATTAAGTGAGTCCTGCGACGCTCCATGGAAAGAGACTCGTGGAAGCTAGCACCTGGTCTTCCCTGAACTTCGTTTATGAGCCTTTCCCCCTTTGTTGATGTTGCCTTATATTCTTTTGTGGTAACAAATTGCGTTTGCGACTATGACTGCATTTGAGTCCTGTGAGTCCTAGTGAATCACTGAAACTAGGAGGACTCTTGGGGAATGCTCATATTTTCCTACTTTCTTTTTCATTGATTTCTGCTGGTATT
Organism: Rhinopithecus roxellana; assembly: GCF_007565055.1. Taxonomy (NCBI): domain Eukaryota; kingdom Metazoa; phylum Chordata; class Mammalia; order Primates; family Cercopithecidae; genus Rhinopithecus; species Rhinopithecus roxellana. Next base: position 120,614,244 of record NC_044562.1, read on the forward strand.
TCTTTAAGTTTGGTTTTATGTTTTCTTTTCGTTTATTCTGCTCTTCTACTCGTTTCTTGAGGTAGAAACTTTGGTTATGAAATTGAGACCTTTCTTCCCTTCTGATATAAACATTTAGTGTCAGCCTTGCTTTGCCTGCACTCCAAACTTTGATATGTTATGTTTTCATTTTCATTCAGTTCTAAGTATACTTTTATTTCCTCTGAGACTTTCTAGTCCACCCACGGAGTTTTTAGAAGTGTGTTGTTTAATTCCACGTCTTTAGAGATTTTTCTGTTATCAGACTCTTACTGATTTCTAGCCTGATTCCATTGTGGTCAGAAAACATATTCTGTATTATTTCAATTATTTTAAATTGGCTGATGTTTGCTTTATGGCCTAGGATTTGGTCTTTATTGGAGAATGCTCCATGCACATTTGAAAAAGATGTGGATTTATTCTTCTTGGGCATAGTGTTCTATGTCAGTGGGACCCCTTTGCTTGGTTGTTTTTGCAGATCTTCTGTATCCTTGATGATTTTCTGTAGAGTGGTTGCATCCATTCTTGAAAAGTGTTGACGTCTCCAACTCTAGTAATGCATTTGTCTATTTCTCCTTTTATCTCTACCCATTAAAGCATTTCAAGGCTCTGTGGTTTGTTCAAATTCAAGATTGTTTTGTCTTCCTGGTGGACTGACCCTTTTATCAATACATAACGTTCCTGTGTGTCTCGGTAATTTTTTTGACTCTGAATTTGGTCTTATCGGATATTACGATATCCCCTCTTGCTGTGTTTTGTTTTGATTGTTTGTATGGTATATCTTTTCCTCTCCTTTAACTTTCATCCTTTCACTTTCAACTGCTATGTTTTGATTGGGTATTCAGGCCATTTACATTTATGTTAATTATTAATATGTTACTTAATAGCATAAGTCTATTGTTTTATTATTTGGCTTTTGTTTCCTGTTGTTCTTATTACTGTTTCTCTTTTCTTGCCTGCCTGCAGGTTAATTGAGAATACGAGTGGGATAATATTTTGATTTATTTATAGTGTTTTGAGAATATTTCATTGTATGATTTTCCTAGTGGTTGAGTATTACAACATACACATGTGACTTAGAATAGCGTACTTTTGAAAAAGTTTTTCAGATCTTCCTTCTTCCCCCTATTGGAACTCGGACCATACAAATGTTGGAAATTTTGTTACTTTCTTATAGATCCCTGAGGCTCTGTTCTTGTTTTGCTTTTCAGTCTAGATTTTCTCTGTCATTCAGATTGAGTGGATTCTATTGATCTGGCATCAACATGGTATCCTAAAAATTTCACTTCGAGTGAAATGTGAAAACTTCACTTCCACTTAGGTTTGTTTTCCTTCCCCAGTTCTAAATATCATTACCTTTGGTCTCAGTGTCATAATTTTTACTTCAGTAATCTAATGTTATTTATAAAACTTCTAAGCACAAAAATACTGTATTATTTGAAGCCTTATTTTGGCTCCTTCCATTGTTCCCCCTTCTTTCCAGATGCTCCAAAATCCTTTCTTTTATAATTTTCTGTCTATGTAAAGAATATTTTGAGCCATTATTTAAAAGTTGGTCTGCTCTGGCAAATTCTTTTAGTTTTCTTTAATCTGACAATTTTTTTTATTTCCTCTTCACTTCCGAAGGATAATTTCACCAGATATAGAATTCATGGTTGATGGTTCTTTTCTTTCCGCATTTGAAAAATATTGTGCCACCTCTTTCTGACCTCCATGGTTCCAGCTGAGAAATCTACTGTTGTCCAGTTGGTATTCAGCACACATAAGGTGTCACTACTCTCCTGTTGCTTTTGAGATTTTAACTTTGTCTTTAGGTTTCAAGAGTTTAATTATGATGTGCCTTGGCCTGGATTTTTTTGTATATATCTTATTGGGCTTTGCTCAGTTTAATGAATCTCTAGGTTTGTGTTTTTCATCTAATTTGGGATGGTTGTCAACTATTTTTTCAAAATTCAAATTTTCAGGTCCTCCTTTTTATTCCTACTGGGACTCTGACCACACAAATGCTGGAAGTTTGGAAGTTTTGTTGATTTCCTACAGATCCCTGAGGACTTCATCTTGGTTTTTGTTTGTTTGTTTGTTTTTAGTTTGTTCAGATTGGGTGCATGCTATTGATCTGTCTTTAGGTTACCTAACTGTAACCTCCGTCATCTCCACTCTACTATTGAGCTCATTCATTTCTGTTATTGATTTTTTCAGATCTATAATTTCCCTTTGGTTGCTTTTTATAACATCTATTTCTTTCCTATTTCAAAAGAGTTTTTTTTTTCTTTCCTATTTCAAAAGAGTTTCTTCTCACCCAGGCTGGGGTGCAGTGGTGTGGCCTCGGCTCACTGCAACCTCTGCCTCCCAGGTTCAACTGATTCTCCTGTTTCAGTCTCCTAAGTAGCTGGGATTACAGGTGCCTGCCATCATGCCTGGCTAATTTTTTTGTATTTTTAGTAGAGATGGGGTTTCACCATGTTAGCCAGGCTGGTTTCGAACTTCTGACCTCAAGTGATCTGCCCACCTTGGGCTCCCAAAGTGCTAGGATTACAGGAGTGAGCCACTGTGCCCGGCTGTTAAAGCATTTTTATAATGACTGTTTTCAATCCTTTGCAGAAAATTCCAACATTTGTTTCATTACAGTGATGGTGTAAGTTTTTTTGTTTGTTTGTTTGTTTGTTTGTTTTGTTTTTTCTTATTCAAGTTATGATTTTCTTGTCTTTTTTTTTTCTGGTGATATTTTATTGTGTCGTGGACATTTTGTCATTTGTCAGAAGTGCCTTGGATGCTATTTAAATCTTCTATTTTTAGTAGGCAGTCACTCTATTTAAGTACACAGGTGCTGGCCTGCTTTTGTGTGCTGTGGTTCCAATGGTGGGTTAATTTTCTATCTTTGCAGCATTACTTTGGCCTGCTTGATTGGCGTATCTTCGGTAACTGTATGTCCCCGTGGCCCACGCCAATGCTGCTTGAAGGGGCAAAAGGGGTTTTTAAGGTTGGGCTGCTGAGGTTGCAGTGTGGGGTATCCTCTTACTGTGCCCCTAATGCCCTGTGCATTAGGTGAGGTGAGGGAAGAGAGTGTTAGGCCCATAGGGACAAAGGGAAGATCCACACCAGGCCACCTGCTGTAGCTGTCTGGCTGGCTCTGCCCACTCACCTACCTCACTGGAAAAGGGGCATCTCAGGCTGTGGGGGAAGAAAGGTGCTTCCTGTAGCTACTTATTTATAATGGGTCTCCCAATTGATCCCCCTTGCCAGTGTGTTGGGATTGCCTGATGTTGTGGGGGTGACTCTTGCTTGATTTGTGGGAGGAATGAACCTGGACTGCCTTCTGTTGCTAGGTTGTAGAGCTGAGTCACCTTCCTCTGTTGGGAGGGGTTGCAAGACTACTCCTGTGCTGTTTCTTCATTCCCAAGGTCTCCATCCAGCTCAGATTCCTCTTTCACCCTTCAGAGTTCTGCTTTGGCTCTTGGGTATGATTTCCAGGGTTTATAGTTGTGATGGGTGGGGAGGGGCGGGGAGAAATGGGCTTATGCCATTTTGTCCTGATCTGAACCCTGTGTAGTCTCCACTATACATTTAAGACACCAAATTATCCACCCTATCGTGGGATTCATGGCTATTCCATGAATAGCCATGATTTTGCAACAGTGATTTTGCAACTGTTGAACCCTGGGAGCTGGAATCAAGAGAAATGCATGGGCGAAGCCTTTTTTAGGAGAGGTGCACACCCCATTGCCCACCTCAGTAAAACCATGCAGGTAAACAGAAAAGGCAGGTACTCCTAGAGAGCAAAATTGGGTCTTGAGAACAGGGAGTCCTCCTTAACCCCTTCACAGGCTATGGCCTATGCTATGTCACTGTGATTATCACGGTCTTCCCTTCCTCAATGGGCAGAGTACTCTGTTTCTCTTCTGCCTGCTCATTAGGTAGGGATGCAGTATTTTAGCTTGAGTCACCTGGGACTAGGAATAAAGTGCTGAACTGAGAAAGAGGCTGCACAAATCCCAGTGGCCCTGATTCTGAGCTGCATGAAGTACTCAGATAAGATTTGAGGGTCTTTCTTTTGAGAGAAAATTGCACATATGGGTGAAAGGGAATGATGGTAAGCCACAGTGTGTATCTGTAGCCTGACCAAGTAGCTAGTCCTCCCTTATGGCTTGTCAACAGAACCCTAATTCTCTCACATGGGCATGTGCTCAGCCCCAGGGAATGACTGAAGATAGATCTAAGCCAATCACAGCAATCCCATTCACCTTCATGAGTCACTGATCTGGACATGATCATGTGACCCAGTTTTGGCCAATGAAACTTCAGGTGATGTGTGCTGGGGGTGACTGACGTTAAACTGCCTCTGTCCTCTACTACTTCCTGCTCAAGATGCTGTTCTGTGATAGTGTGATGCCCGGAGCAGTGGCAGCTGCTTTGTAGCTGTGAAAGAGAACGTAATCCACCCAGATGATGGCAGCTAGGAAAACAGAAAAAGCTTGGCTCTTGGATCACATCATCCAGTTGCTGAATTAACCCCTAATTCTTCTTAAATAAAAAATAACTACTCTTGGAGTTCATATTCAACAGGATTTTCTGCTTCTTGCTACCCAAAGCATCCTAAGTCACACAGAGTGATATGGTTTGGCTGTGTCCCCACCCAAATCTCATCTTGAATTGTAGCTCTCAGAATTCCCATATGTTGTGGGAGGGACCCAGTGGGAAAGGGCAGGTCTTTCCTGTGCTGTTCTCGTGATAGTGAATAAGTTTTATGAGATTTGATGGTTGTATAAAGGCGAGTTCCCCTGTACACACTCTCTTGCCTGCCACCATGTAAGATGTGCCTTTCACTTTCTGCCATGATTGTAAGGCCTCCAGAGCCATGTAAAACTGTGAGTCCATTAAACTTCTTTATCTTTGTAAATTACCCAGTCTCAGGTATGTCTTTATTAGCAGCATGAGAACAAACTAATACACAGAGTCATATCTAGTCTCTGGTCCACCTACCGACTGGGTCCCTTCCTACAGTGTTGTAACCTATCTGATGCAGAGTCCTTTTTTCTGTCTCCCTATAACAGCTCTTAGCTTTTTGCAACATAGGAAGAGTTATTACAAAGTGGTTTTACGCACTTTAACACAACTTTCAGTGGTTCATAAAGGTGTATGTGTTAGAGTCTGAGGGTCCGGGAGACTATCTCCTCCCACACTGTTGATTTACAGATGAGGAGTTGGGGGCCTTAGAAGGATGTGACCAGCCCAAGGTCAACCAGTGAAGTAAAGTCAAGACAGGGTGGGAACTCAAGCCTAGTCCATCCCATGTAAAGTTTTTTCCTATCTTCTGAGACACAGGCCATCTGACCACACCAGGTGTGCCCTGAAGTTTGCATGCACAGGAGGACCCTTTTTTACCTAAAATTTTGCTTGAAATCAAAGAAAGCGATGAAGGGCTTCCTTCTGTACATTATCTCGGGACTCTGGGAAATGTCAGCTGCAAAGGAGGAAATAATCAGCCTGAACCTTTCTTTACAGCTAATGTGTTTGCACGGAAACCAATTCAAGGGCCAGAAGCAGTCATGTTCAGCATCTTAGATTCTTGCCAGGTGAAGGATCCTCATCAGCAGAAACCCAGGAATGCATCTGGGCAGGAGCAGTGCCTGTGTCACTGGAAAGGGGACAGCCCCTCTTCTGGAGTGGAGCTGCTCGCCAGCTGTGACCTGGCCTGGGAGTGATCCTTTCCCAAGAAGGCTTTTCTTCCAGGAAAGCAGATGTTCAGGAAGACTATCTGGTCCCCATGGCACTGCTGAGAAGGAGGCATGCCCAGTGTGGGGCCCATGCTGCTAGGGTTGACCCTGGGGCTTGTGGCCCAGCGTTGTGTATGAGCCCAGGGTATAGGCGTTCTCCTGAGCTGAAGGCATCTGGGAGGGGACTTAGGTGACAGCGCCTGGCATTCCTCAGTCCTTGGGCTGCCAGAGAAAGGAGAGGCTGCCTTGCTGAATACAGCTGCCATCTTCGGGGGCCATCTTAGGCCACTAAAGATGCCCAACCTGGCTGACCATCAGGATTGCCTGGCAGGCTTCTGAACATTCAGATGCCTGGACCCCATTCCAGACCCCCCGAGTCAGAATCTCAGGGTGGCATGCAGGCATCTGCACTTTCACATCCAAGATGTTCATTTTGGACCGATTCACTTAGGCAAGTGCCCTCTCAGTGTGACACTGTCCTCAACAGCCTCCCTGAGAGAGCAGGGGCCAGGTTCCCTGGAGAACCATTCAAGACTAGGTGCTCTTGGCTGGGGGGACCCTGGTCCACCAGGGGGTACACACTGAGAAAAGAGGAGTCCAGACACCCACCTGCCCTGAAGCCCTGCTGGCAGGCTGTCTCACCGCAGACCTGAGGGCACAGTTGGACTGTCCTCATTTGCCCCACATGTCAGGTTTACACCAACCACTGGCTCCTGCAGGAGTTTCCCATCCATTTGCTCATCCCTTTCCTAAGCATGAAGTGCCCCTGCCCTGGAGGCGCTCGACCTCATCTGCTGATCCTCTATCCCGGGGCCCATCAGTGCCATGCTGTCTCTCCGCCCCATCACCCACGGAGAAGGAAGGGCATGAGGATGGCGGTGTGAGCTGAAGCTGTTGTCATGGCCTGGCTCCCCTCTGCCCGAATGCCCAGCAGGTGCAGTGCCCCGTGACCCTTTGCAATGGCTGCAGCTCCCCATTGACCAAGGCACGGTTGCCTCATGCTTAGCTGGAGTCTGACAGTGGGCTGGCTCTGTTACTCGATTATGATGGGGTCACAGGGCACATGCTTTTTAGACAACCATTGTCTGTGGGAAGAAATGGCCTGATCAGGAGACGGTGTGGTCAGCACATTCTTCAGACAGAGACAGGGAGGGGCTGTGTGGGACTGGGAGTGAGAGCACACCGTGGTGAGGGGAGAACTGGCAGTGGCCACAGGAGGGCTGGAGGGAGGTGCCTGACTTCTGCTACTCCCTGGCACCCCACACAGGGTCATCCTGCAGTGTGGCCAGGGATCCCTGCATCACCGGAGGTCCCCAGCACACGGGGCTGAGAGGGCAGGCAGAGGTCATCCAGGCGCCTGGAGTGTTTATGCTCTCATGCTGGGAAGGGGCAGACCAGGGCTGCAGCAACAGGGGTGCCTGTTCTGAAAGAGGGGAGGCTGGCGCTGAAGTCAGCAAGGCCACCTGCTGCTGTCAAATGGGGTCTGACTACAAGACTGGGTCCAGGGCTGAGACTTTGGAGCTAGGGTCACAGAGGAGACCACAGTCCCGGAACAGTCAAGGACACCCAGGTCTGGGTTGGGCTGTACACAGGGGCTCCAGCAGTCAGAGAGAGCTTGACAAGCAGGGAGAGCTGCCCTCTCTCCCACCTTCCCACCAGCACCTCCCTCCCGCTTCCCTCCCACCTTCCTCCCCTCCTCCCTCCTCATTCTCTCCACTGCCTTTCCCCCACCTCCCCCACCCCCGTCAGCACCCCAGCTCCCACCCCACCCCCACCAATGACCCAGCTTCTGCCTGTCACTCTGCCCACCACCCCTCAGAGCTCCTGGGGATTTTCATCTGTAGCCTCTAGAGGCCCCAACCAGGCCTCTCAGTCCCCCAGTGACTGGGCCTCTCTCTGCTCCAGCCACTCAGAGAGGTGCCACCCAAGCCCTGTTTCCACCCCAGCCTGAGATCGCACCCCCACACCATGCCCCAGCCCATCACCCTCTCCCCTGCCCATTCCCCTTGGCTCCTGACTCCAGCAATATCTGCACACCGACTGAGACCAGCAACCCGTTCATCTGCTGCCTTTCTACGACTGCGCCCTCCCCATGGCTGCACCTCTTCCTACCCAGCTGAGTGCAGTCACAATTTGCTCCCTCTCACTCATTCCCATCTCCTGCCTCTCTCCCTGCATCACACTCATTTCATAAACCCCAGCCCTGGTTATGTCCAGTGCTTTTGTCTCCCTGTCTTCCCGACCTGGCTGTGACTGCCCTCCTGCCTCCAGGCACCGCCTGCCTCGGGGCCTTTCACTCACTGGCCCCACTGCAGGGAGCACAATCACACGGATGCGCGTCTGGTTCCCTTCTAAGAGTCCATCCACTTAGTGCCCTGTTGAATGCTGCCATGTTTGCTGGGTTGTCACTTTCATAGTGCTGCCTTCCCTGGCCACTCTTCACGCAATACGTTCCCCTGCCCAGGCAGACCCATCGCACCTGGTTTATTACACCCACAGTAACTTACCACTATCTCACATACATGTTCTAATATTTTATTTCTTTTTTAATTTTTAATTTTAAATTGACAAACAATAACTGTACATATCCATGGGCTATGTAGCAATGTTTTAATACATAAAATGACCAATTTTCAGCAAAGATGTGAAAAGCAAAAGGAGAGTCCTTCCAAGGAATGGTGCTGTAGCAGCTGGACATTCACAGGCAAATGAATAAATAAGCCTCCACCTAAACCTCACAGCTTAGACAAAAAAGTAATTCAAAATGGGTAAGATACTCAAATGTAAAATTGAAAACCATGGAACTTTTACGAAAATATAAGAAAATCTTTGGGACCAAGGCAACACCAAAAGCATGACGCCTAAAAGGAAAAATTGATAAATTGGACCTTATTAAAATTAAAACTTTTACTCTGTGAAAGATCCTGTTAAGAGAATGAAAGGCTACTGTGAGGGGGAAAATATCTGCAAACCACACAATCAACAATCGACGTTAGCGAGAATGTATACAGAACTAAATCTCATCAGTTAATAAGCAAGTCATGTGACTTGAAAGAGGCAAAAGACAGGAACAGACATTTCATCAAAGAAGACACAGATGGGAAATAAACTCACAAAAATATGTTCATTACTTATCAGGGAAATGCATATTAAAAGTGACAATACACTATCTTTGTGCCCCTATCAGAATGGATAAGATAAAAATGGTGATGGCGCCAGTGCTGGAGAAGATGCTGAGGAACTGGACCACTCATACATTGCTGCTGGAATGCAAAGGGGTAAACCTCCTTGGAAAACAGTGTGGCAGTTTCTTATCATACTTAATGTACCACATCACTGAGCAACTGCACTCACACAAAACCCCACTCATGAATGTTCATAGTAGCTGTATTCTTAATAGCCAAAATTGGATACAATTCACATATCCTTAAACTGGTGAATGGTTAAACTGTGGCACAGTAGGCCCTTGGTGGGTTTCCCATTCGTGGATTCAACCAACTGAGGATTGAAAATATTTGGAAAAACATTCCACCAAGTTTCAAAAAGCAAAACTTGCTGGGCGCGGTGGCTCAAGCCTGTAATCCCAGCACTTTGGGAGGCCGAGACGGGCGGATCACGAGGTCAGGAAATCGAGATCATCCTGGCTAACACGGTGAAACCCTGTCTCTACTAAAAACAAAATACAAAAAAAAAAAAAAAAAAAAAAAAAAAACTAGCCAGGCGAGGTGGCAGGCGCCTGTAGTCCCAGCTACTCAGGAGTCTGAGGCAGGAGAATGGCGTGAACCCGGGAGGCGGAGCTTGCAGTGAGCTGAGATCCGGCCACTGCACTCCAGCCTGGGCGACAGAGCGAGACTCCGTCTCAAAAAAAAAAAGAACAGAAAAGAAAAGAAAAATAATAATAAAAAGCAAAACTTGAATTTGCCAGATGCCCAGCACTGTGTTGAATTCATGAAAATGAAATGATGTGTAGGCATTGTGTTAGGTATTTTAAATAATCTAGAGATGATTTAAAGTATACAGGAGGATGTGCACAGGGTATATGCAAATGCTGCACCATTTTACACAAGGAACTTGAGCATCCCTGGATTTGATATCCCTGGATTTGGGTTTAGGGGGTCCTGGAACCAATCCTGCATGGATACTGAGGGACAAATGTACAGTCCAGTCCAGTGCTGCATAATGACCACATATATTACGGTGGTCCCATGAGGTGCCAACAGAGCTGAAAAATCCCTATTGCCTAGTGACATCATAGCTATCATAATGAGGTAGTGCAAGCATTACTCGCTTGTTTGTGGTCATGCTGGTGTAAAGGATCCATGGGATCAGCCAGTATTATTTATTACAGCTGTTTATCCATCTGCAATATCTCAAAATAAAATGGGTTTTAAAAATACAGCAAATGAGAAATAAATTGGATAATTTCACATATGTGCTTAAAAAAGGTTACAGTAAGCTAAGGTTATTTTATTATTGAAGAAAGAAAAATATTTCCTATATTTCCTATACATTTAGTGTAGCTTAAGTGTACACTGTTTATGAAGTATACGGTAGTGCACGGCAATGTCCTAGACCTTCACATTCACTCACCACTGACTCACTCACTCACTCAGAGCAACTTCCAGTCCTGCAAGCTCTTTCCATGGTAAACGCCCTAGGCAGGTGTGCAATTAAAAAAATTCTTTTATGCCATATTTTTATTATGACATTTTATTATGACATTGTCTGGCTGTTTTGTTGATTGCTTAGTCCCCACCACCCAATCCCAGTGTCTCGCATGTGGCCGGGACTTGATGGTGTTTATTGAATGAATGGACATGTTGCGTTAAGCGGAAGAGGAAGGCACTGTTTTTCTAACCTGTATTTTCTTAATTTCACAAATAATTTTGTGCAACGCCTTTCATTTATGGAAATCCTTTTATTTAGGGAAACATGTAGGGCATTAGTCCCTTTGCATTTCATGTACTTATACCTTTGTAGGTCTTGTCTATGCTATAAAATGCAGTTCACTCCCAGCATTACTTGAAGCGCCTTTGTATTCCCTGGGGTCCACTTACTGCAAGATCTTCAGTCTGATGCTGATTTGCTAATCAAAGGCTTCACTTCTTCCTGTAACCCTCTCTTGAAATCAAAAGGGAAAGGTCATTCCAGAAAGCTGGTTTCTCATCCTTAACAAACAATTCTCATAAAATGCTAATTAAGTGATAAATCCAGCGGACAATTTGCAAGTGGCTGACTTGCTTTTTTTTAAGCTAATGAGTATTTGTAGTTGTCTTGTCTGTGGAGGTCTTAATGGATTTCCTGGTGCAGTGTTTGACTGCTGAGCCATAAACCTTCCATCTCTGAGAGAGGCCATTGCTCAAGCTCCATGAAAACAAACCTAGGCATGGAATCTACATGAAATGCTTTATTCTTTGAGGCTCCCAGGAACTAAACCACATGGGAGCTAAATAAAAGCAAATGAATAACAAATACTACACACATATATGCACACAAGCAAATTATAGCAGGAGTGTTTATGGACAACAGAAGTCTAGTGCACTGCAATAAGTGCTCATCAACAATTGATAAGTCTAATTAGAGTCTTAGGCCCTCACTGTTATGCCGGGGCAGTCAAGACCACAGCTGCATTTGCCTTCCTGAGCCTCTCCACGGACCAGCGCTGTGCCGGTGCTTACATCAGCCCCTCCTCAGGGATGCCCTGTTGGCTAGGAACTTCATTTATTGATAACAGGACAGAACATCTGAAAGGCTCCAGCATTTGCCCATAATCACAGCATGGTTAAATAGTGAAAGTGGTCCATTCTTTCTGGCACCACAAACAGCCCACAGAAAAGTCTCCCAGGAGCCCAGCCTAGCCTTTTTACTCTTCTTTTCCAGCCCTTGCCTGCTCAGGCCCTTGGTCTTACTAATCTTTCTGCTGGAAGCACCTCTTCCATCTGGTCCTCCTGGGAGTACCTGCCCACTGCTTGTGACTGAGAAACTCAGTCAAAGGCCGTCTCTGCTGGGAAGTGTTCCTCCATGCCAGGCTGCACAGGTGCCCCTCAACTGTGCACGGATGACAGGGGCTGCCTCCCTGTATCACTCCATGAACTCGAGTCCTCATCTCGGAACTCCCTGGGCCAGGCATTGAGCAGACACCCTGAGACGTGGACTAGGCCCTCCATCCCTGAGCCCAGCTCTGCTCGTATCCTTCCCTCTACTGCTTCCAGCATTGTCCTGTGATGTGGCCATATAAATGTTTCATCCTTAGCAGAAAAAGAATTAGCCTCTGGGTTGGCATATTTCACTGAGTTGTGAAATTTTTCTTACTTTTTTTTTGTCGCAAAGCTTGCTCTTCAAAACAACACTGAGGAACCCTCTGAGTCAGGCGGCTAGATGCAGGGCTGCCCTGCTGGGCAGCCTGGAGGATCCCTGGACTCCTGGGACAGCATTCCAGAACCCCACATCCCAGGACTAGGTGACCTTCAGATGCTCTGGCCCTCGATCCTGCACACCAAGGAGCCTGGGTTTGTAGGATTTCTGGGGTTCTGAGATTCTGAGGATCTCCCTTGTTCATCCAGAGGGCTTTCCTCCGTCCTCTCAAACAAGATTCAGAAAGACAGCCCCACACGGTGGGGCTGGGACTGCTAGGCAGGGTCACAGGCATGCAGAAGCCAGTGCCCAGATAGAACTGGGGTTCCACCAAGATCAGGGGTTTCCCAGAGTTGGCTCGTACCTTGGGTTCATGCTTGGAAATAGTTGTAGATGAGTGGAAGTGAAAGGTTACCAAAGGGTGTTGAGCTAAGAGGGTTAAGCACGCTAGGAGGGCAGGTGAGAAAATCCCTCTCCCAACCTCCCGCTAAGTTGAGTGACTCTGGCGCCTCCTGCATGACGTTGAGAAGCAGGGACTCAGGGAAGGATTCTGAAGAAGCCGCTTCCCCTCCGGCGCCACCCCCACCCAGACTGAAGGCTAGTTACAGCTTTCAACGTGCTCTGAAGAGAGCTAAGCATCTACATGCCTGTCACTGGGAGGGAACTGGTGGCTGGAAATGCCCCCCACTATGGAGAACGTTCTCATAAGGAAACACTCCCAGGATCTCCCTGGTACAGAGGTTTAAGGACAACAGAATTCTAGTCTCATCATCAACATGATGGCATGTGGGCCTACTCGGAGGCTCGTTCTGTGGTATTTGTGCAAGCCGTCAGGGAAGCACATTGCCTGAAATTGAGTGTATGCATTTCAGTCTCTCCTTGCTGGCTTGTGTGGGGATCCCAGGGACGTGTCTGCTGGGACAACACATCTTTTCTTTCCAGTGGCTTTGTCAGCCTGGCACCCAGGCCTGTCTGGAGCCACTGCCGGAGGATCTGGTGGGCCCAGCAGAGAGCCCCAGGCCAGCCAATGGATAGATTACTCCTGGCAGCTTTGCAACATTTCTCCTCTCTGCCTTAATTTCCATGAGGGAAAACTGAAGTCATTTTATCTTAAATATCTTCTTTTTAATTAAAAAGCAAATTGGTTCACTTTCAGAAAGCAAGTTTCTGGTTCTTTAAAGAGTGCAGAGATGGGTGGACGACCTGCAGACCCTGGCTCAACTCTTGGGCCACTGTCTCCTGCTGTGAAGACTCAAGGAAGCCGTCGGTCTCTGTCAGCCTCAATTTCCTGGTATTGGATTAAAAATGGCTGCAAAACCCATGCTGGCCCCTCCATTGAGGGATGGCATCTTCCCCTGAATCTGAACTGGCCTGAGATGACTTCCCCGGCCCATAGATTACAGTAGAAGGGAGGTTTGGAGACTGCAGAAAACAAATCAGTTGAAGCCCTGGAGCTTCCATTCCGGGCTCCTGGGAGGCTGTGGAAACTATGAGCCTCTGTGTGAGAAGGTGGTCAGCTGAGGGGACCACCCCTGTGGGCACTTGGGCCTCAGCCTCAGCTGAGCCCAGCTGGCAGTCATCCCCACCAACGTTCCAGACAGACAAAGGCATGAAGCCACCCCGGGCCCTCCAGCCCAGCCCATTTGCCAGCTGAGTGCCCCCATGGCCTCTATGGATGACTCTTACTGGGGATGAAACCAGCAGTGAGCCAGGACCTGCCTGAAGTCCCGACCCACAGATCATGAGCCATAATCAAGTGGTGGTTGTTTTAAGCCTCTAAGTTTTGGGGTCCTTTGTCACACAGCCATGGATAACCAGGTTTCTTGCCTGAATGAGGGAGTTAAAAATAATTTCCTTGCAGGGTTGTTTAGAGGATCAGCAAAAATGAAAATGAACCTTACCAAGTAAGTGATGAGTAAAAGTAGCTAATATTTTTGTTATTAAAGTGGCAATGGTACCTACGGCTTACGGGATGGTACTGGTTACATTAACCAGGACAGGGATTGAATAGCGATGCTTTTGGGGATGGGTGGAGTCATGGCAGCAGAGGAAAGGAGATGGGGTGGGCCCACTCACATCCTTCCCATTTCCAGGTCCCTCCCCTTTGAACGAAATTGGGCTATCTGGGGGCTGTGCCCACATTCGGTTGTACCTCATCAAGAAACACACTGTGTGAACTCAGGCCAGGTGCTGCTCCAGGTTTGGAATGTGAGCAGGGCAGGGCAACCTCACCGCTAATGTGGATGGGAGCTGGATGGGTTGGGAGGAGAAGATGTTAGGAGAAAAATTCCACAAGATGATTACGCTGAGGAAATGGCTCTGAGGGCTCTGAGGAAAACGCCAGCCTCATGAGCATGCCGTGTGAGCATGAGCTAGCTGTGATTTGATTTAGTGAAATGGATGAGGGAAGCGGGAAACAGGGGCTGGAGACATACCTCGCAGTGTGTGGAACCAAAGCAGAGGTGTTTCATCTTCATCCAAAGAGCAGCAGGAAACCACGGTGTGTTTAGGTGGGCAGTACGTGAGTAGGTGCCACTTTAGGAAATGCCCTGGAGGAGACCAGAGAGGTGCGTGGTGGGGCAGTAAGGAGAACAGAGCAGCGCAGCCACCACGCCAAGCTCCAGCTACTGCACTGTGGGGTCTCTCCTCTGAGTCGGCCAGAGACCCCTCCTGGTGCTGCCAGGGGCGTCTGTCTTTGTTTCATTAGGTATTTTGATAAAGTGGAGAAAGTGCCCCACACATACACACAAAGCGGCTCTTTCGTAGAATGGTCGTTTCTCTGGAGTGGCTGGTTGGTGGTGGTGGAGAGAGGTTGTGACAATAGGAGCACCACTCACCCTGCTGCATCCACCTCGTCCCCCACCCGGTGGGAGAGGGCAGGTACCCGCCAGCCACTTTCTCCTCTGACCCCTTCTTCCCTGAGGATGCACCCCTTCCTGCGATGCAGAGAGACACCAGCACAACCCACCCAACTGGCCCTTGAGCACATTGGGCACTTCCAAATCCATTTTCCGGTGGATTTTTACTCTCAGGATGGAAACATTTTATCAGGGTGTGGACCTGAAGTGACAATGGATGCTTCAAGCACAGCCGAGTAGACATTCCGGGCCACTCTTCCACAAGCAGTGTGCAGACAGGAGAGGAAGAGATTTAGGAAGGGTTTAAGTCACATGGAAGACAGAACGAGAATGAGAAAGCTGAACTGGAATTCCAGGGAAAGAAAGAAAAAGAGGGGAAAAAAGCAGCCATAAATAATGGCTGAAAATATTCTAGAAGTGAAGAAAGACACAGATCCAACAAACCCAATATACACCAAAAAAGAGAACAAATCCCAAGAAAAAACCAAAACTAGACACAATATAGTGAACCTACCAAACCAAGAAGCCAAAAGAAAATCTTATAGCAGCCAGAGGGCAAAAATAGTCAACTTAGTAAGGAAACAATGGGCTCAGGGCACACTTCTGAATAGCAATAATGAACGCTCAAGACATCAGATACCAAGAAACAGTGACTGTCAACAGAAGAATTTGTCATCAGCAAAAACATTTTTAAATAATGAGAAAGACATAAAAATATCCTCATATGAACAAAAACTTGGAGGAGGTAAACACCAACAAACACTCACTGGAGGGATTTCTAAAGGGTGAATTTTGGGGAGAAAAAATAGAACGAGGGTCTTATATGCCTTAAGAAAAGTGGGAAAGAGGGGGCGACCTGGGCAAGATGGCCAAATAGGAACAACTGCAGTCTGCAGCTCCTGGCGAGATCAATGCAGAAGGTGGGTGATTTCTACATTTCCAACTGAGGTACCCGGCTCATCTCATCGGGCTGGTTAGACAATGGGTGCAGCCCACAGAGGGTGAACAGAAGCAGGGTGGGGTGTTGCCTCACCCAGGCAGTACAAGGGGTCAGGGAACTCCCTCCTTTACCCAAGGGAAGCCGTGAGGAACTGTGCCATGAGGAACTGTGCTGGGAGGAACGGTGCCTTCCGGCCCAGATACTATGTTTTTCCCATGGTCTTCACAACCCACAGACCAGGAGGTTCTCTTGAGTGCCTACACCACCAGAGCCCTGGGTTTCAAGCACAAAACTGGGCAGCCATTTGGGCAGACACCAAGCTAGCTGCAGGAGTTTTTTTTGTCATACCCCAGTGATGCGTGGAACACCAGGTAGACAGAACTCTTCACTCCCTTGGAAAGGAGGCTGAAGCCAGGGAGCCAAGTAGTCTAGCTCAGCGGATCACACCCCGATGGAGTCCAGCAGGCTAAGATCTACTGGCTTGAAATTCTTGCTGCCAATACATCAGTCTGAAGTTGACCTGGGATGCTCGAGCTTGGTGGGAGGAGAGGTGTCCACCACTACTGAGGCTTGAGTAGGCGGTTTTCCCCTCACAGTGTAAACAGAGCTGCCAGGAAGTTCAAACTGGGCGGAGCCCACTGCAGCTCGGCAAAGCCTCTGTTGCCAGACTGCCTCTCTAGATTCCTCCTATCTGGGCAGGGCATCTCTGAAAGAAAGGCAGCAACCTCAGCCAGGGGCTTATAGGTAAAAATCTCCTCTCCCTGGTACAGAGCACCTGGGGGAAGGGGTGGCTGTGGGCACAGCTTCAGCAGAATTAAACATTCCAGCCTGCTGGCTCTGTAGAGAGCAGCAGATCTCCCAGCACAGCACTTGAGTTCTGCTAAGGGAGAGACTGACTCCTCAAGTGGGTCCCTGACCCCCATGCCTCCTGACTGGGAGACATCTCCCATCAGGGGTCAACAGATACCTTATACAGGAGAGCTCCAGCTGGCATGTGGTGGGTGTTCCTCTGGGAAGAAGCTTCCAGAGGAAGGAACAGGCAACAATCTTTGCTGTTCTTCAGCCTCCAATGGTGATACCCGGGTCTGGAGTGGACCCCCAGCAAACTCCAGCCAACCTGTAGCAGAAGGGCCTGACTATTAAAAGGAAAACTAACAAACAGAAAGGAATAGCATCAACATCAACAAAAAGGACACCCACATAAAAACCCCATCTGAAAGTCAGCAACATCAGAGAAAGGTAGATAAAGTCATGAAGATGAGGAGAAACCAGGGCAGAAAGGGTAAAAATTCCAAAAACCAGAATGCCTCTTCTCCTCCAAAGGATCAAAACTCCTTGCCAGCAAGGGAACAAAACTGGACAGAGAGTGAGTTAGACGAATTGACAGAAGGTAGATAATAACAAACTACTCCGAGCTAAAGGAGCATTTTATAACCCAATGCAAGGAAGCTGAGAATCTTGAACAAAGGTTAAAGGAATTGCTGACTAGAATAACCACTTTAGAGAAGAACATAAATGACATGATGGAGCTGAAAAACATAGCATGAGAACGTTGTGAAGCATACACAAGTATCAATAGCCAAATTGATCAAGGGGAAGAAAGGATGTCGTAGATTAAAGATCAACTTGATGAAATAAAGTGTGAAGACAAGACTAGAGAAAAAAGAATGTAAAGGAATGAACAAAGCTTCCAAGAAATATGGGACTATGTGAAAAGACCAACCTACGTTTGATTGGCGTACATGAAAGTGACTGGGAGAATGGAACCAAGTTGGAAAACACTCTTCAAGATATTATCCAGGAGAACTTCCCCAACCTAGCAAGACAGGCCAACATTCGAATTCAGGAAATGCAGAGAACACGACAAAGATACTCTTTGAGAAGAGCAACCCCAAAACACATAATCATCAGATTCACCAAGGTTGAAATGAAAAAAATATTAAGAGTCACCAGAGGGAAAGGTGGGGTTGCCCACAAAGGGAAGCCCATCAGACTAAGAGCAAATCTCTCTGCAGAAACCCTACAAGCCAGAAGAGAGTGGGGACCAATATTCGACATTCTTAAAGAAAAGAATTTTCAACTCAGAATTTCATATCCAGCCAAACTAAACTTCATAAGCGAAGAAGAAATAAAATCCTTTACAGACAAGCAAATGCTGAGAGATTTTGTAAACACTAGACCTGCCTTACAAGAGCTCCTGAAGGAAGCACTACACATGGAAAGGAATAACTGGTACCAGCCACTGCAAAAACATGCCAAAATGTAAAGACGATCAACACTATGAAGAAACTGCATCAAATAATGGACAAAATAACCAGCTAGCATCATAATGACAGGATCAAATTCACACATAACAATATTAACCTTAAATTTAAATGAGCTAAATGCTCCAATTAAAAGACACAGACTGGTAAACTGGATAAAAAGTCAAGACCTATCAGTGTGCTGTATTCAGGAAATCCATCTCACGTGCAGAGACACACATAGGCACAACATAAAGGGATGGAAGAATATTTACCAAGCAAATG
Source organism: Rhinopithecus roxellana (assembly GCF_007565055.1). Lineage (NCBI taxonomy): Eukaryota > Metazoa > Chordata > Mammalia > Primates > Cercopithecidae > Rhinopithecus > Rhinopithecus roxellana. Next base: position 120,632,656 of record NC_044562.1, read on the forward strand.
GAAAAAAAAAAAAAAAAAGCAGGGGTTGCAATCCTAGTCTCTGATAAAACAGACTTTGAACCAAGAAAGATAAAAAAGTACAAAGAAGGGCATTACATAATGGCAAAGGAATCAATGCAAGAAGAAGAGCTATTCTAAATATATATGCACCCAATATAGGAGCACCCGGATTCATAAAGCAAGTTCTTAGAGACTTACAAAGAGACTTACACTCCCACACAATAATAGTGGGAGAATTTAACACTCCACTATCAATATTAGACAGATCAATGAGACAGAAAATTAACGAGGATATTCAGGACTTGAACTCAGCTCTGGACCAAGCAGACCTAATAGACACCCACAGAACTCTCCACCCCAAATTGGCAGAATATACATTCTTCTCAGCACCACATTGCACTTATTCTAAAATTGACCACATAATTGGAAGTAAAACACTCCTTAGCAAATGCAAAAGAATGGAAATCATAACAAACAGTCTCTCAGACCACAGTGCAATCAAATTAGAATTCAGGATTAAGAAACTCACTCGAAACCGCACAACTACATGGAAACTGAACAACCTGCTCCTGAATGATGACTGGGCAAATAACAAAATTAAGGCAGAAATAAATAAGTTATTTGAAACCAATGAGAACAAAGACACAACGTACCAGAATCTCTGGGACACAGCTAAAGCAGTGTTTAGACGGAAATTTATAGCACTAAATGCTCACAGGGGAAAGCAGAAAAGATCTAAAATCAACACCCAACATCACAATGAAAAGAACTAGAGAAGCAAGAGAAAACAAATTCAACTGCTAGGAGAAGACAAGAAATAACTACAATCAGAGCAGAACTGAAGGAGAGAGAGACACGAAAAACCCTTCAAAAAATCAATGAATCCAATCCAAGAGCTGGTTTTTTTAAAAGATTAACAAAATAGATAGACTGCTAGCCAGATTAATAAAGAAGAAAAGAGAGAATAATCAAATAGACACAATAAAAAAGGATAAAGGGGATATCACTACCGATCCCACAGAAATACAAACTACCATCAGAGAATACTATAAACATCTCTACGCAATAAACTAGAAAATCTGTAAGAGATGGATAAATTCCTGGACACATACACCCTCCCAAGACCAAACCAGGAAGAAGTTGAATCCCCGAATACACCAATAACAAGTTCTGAAATTGAGGCAGTAATTAATAGCCTACCAACCAAAAAAAGCCCAGGACCAGACAGGTTCACCACCGAATTCTACCAGAGAGAGGTACAAAGAAGAGCTAGTACCATTCCTTCTGAAACTATTCCAAAAATAGAAAAAGAGGGACTCCTTCCTAACTCATATTATGAGACCAGCATCATCCTGATACCAAAACCTTGCAGAAACACAACACAAAACAAAATGTTCAGGCCAATATCCCTGATGAACATTGACACAAAAATTCTCAATAAAATACTGTCAAACTGAATCCAGCAGCACATCAAAAAGCTTATCCACCACAAGCGAGTTGACTTCATCCCTGGGATTCAAGTCTGGTTCAACATACACAAATCAATAAATGTAATCCATCACACAAACAGAACCAAAGAAAGAAACCACATGATTATCTCAATAGATGAAGAAAAGGCCTTCAATAAAATTCAACAACACTTCATGCTAAAAACTCTCAATAAACTAGGTATTGATGGAACGTATCTTAAAATAGCAAGAACTGTTTATGACAAACCCACAGCCAATATCATAGTGAATAGACAAAAGCTGGAAGCATTCCCTTTGACAACTGGCACAAGACAGGGATGCCATCTCTCACCACTCCTATTCAACATATTATTGGAAGTTCCGGCGAGGGTAATCAGGCAAGAGAAAGGAATAAAGGGTATTCAAATAGGAAGAGATGAAGTCAAATTGTCTCCATTTGCAGATGACATGATTGTATATTTAGAAAACCCCATTGTCTCAGCCCAAAATCTCTTCAAGCTGATAAGCAGCTTCAGCAAAGTCTCAGGATACAAAATCAATGTGCAAAAATCACAAGCATTCCTATACACCAATAATAGAAAAACATAAAGCCAAATCATGAGTGAACTTCCATTCACAATTGTTACAAAGAGAATAAAATATCTAGGAATACAGCTTACAAGGGATGTGAAGGATCTCTTCAAGGAGAACTATAAACCATTATTCAAGGAAATGAGAGAAGATACAAACAAATGGAAAAACATTCCATGATCGTGGATGGAAAGAATCAATATTGTGAAAATGGCCATACTGTCCAAAGTAATTTATAGATTCAATGCTATCCCCATCAAGCTACCATCAGCTTTCCTCACAGAACTGGAAAAAACTACTTAAAATTTCATATGAAACCATAAAAGAGCCCGTATAGCTAAGACAATCCTAAGCAAAAAGAACAAAGCTGGAAGCATCATGCTGACTTCAAACTATACTACAAGGCTACAGTAACCAAAACAGCATGGTACTGGTACCAAAACAAATATATAGACCAATGGAACAGAACAGAGGCCTCAGAAATAACACCACACATCTACAACCATCTGATCTTTGACAAACCTGACAAAAACAAGCAATGGAGAAAGGATTTCCTATTTAATACATGGTGTTGGGAAAACTGGCTAGCCATATGCAGAAAACGGAAACTGGACCCCTTCCTCACACTTTATACAAAAGTTAACTCAAGATAGATAAAGGCTTAAGCATAAGACCTGAAACCATAAAAACCCTAGAAGAAAACCTAGCCAATACCATTCAGGACATAGGCATGGGCAAAGACTTAATGACTAAAACACCAAAAGCAATGGCAACAAAAGCCTAAGTTGACAAATGGGATCTAATTAAACTAAAGAGCTTCTGCACAGGAAAGAAACTATCAGCAGAGTGAACAGGAAACCTACAGAATGGGAGAATTTTTTTTTCAATCTATCCATCTGACAAAGGGCTAATCCAGAATCTACTAAGAACTTAAACAAAGTTACAAGAAATAAACAACTCCATCAAAAAGTGGGCAAAGATATGAACAGATACTTCTCAAAAGAAGACATTTATGGGGCCAACAAACATGAAAAAAAGCTCATCATCACTGGTCATTAGAGAAATACAAATCAAAGCCACAGTGAGATATCATCTCACTCCAGTTAGAATGACAATCATTAAAAAGTCAGGAAACAACAGATGCTGGAGAGGATATAGAGAAATAGGAACGCTTTTACACTGTTGATGGGAGTGTGAATTAGTTCAACCATGTGGAAGACAATGTGGTGATTCCTTGAGGATCTAGAACCAGAAATACCATTTGACCCAGCAATCCCATTACTAGGTATATACCCAAAGGATTATAAATAATTCTGCTATAAAGACACATGTACACGTATGTTTATTGCAGCACTATTCACAATAGCAAAGACGTGGAACCAACCCAAATGCCCATCAATGGTAGACTGGATAAAGAAAATGTGGCACATATACACCATGGAGTTCTATGCAGCCATAAAAAAGGATGAGTTCATGCCCTTTGCAGGCACATGGAAGCAGCTGGGAACCATCATTTTCAGCAAACTAATACAGGAACAGAAAACCAAACACTGCATCTTCTCACTCATAAGTGGGAGTTGAACAATGAGAACACATGGACACAAGGAGGGAAACATCATATACTGGGGCCTTTCTGGGGGTGGGAGGCTAGGGGAAGGGTAGCATTAGGAGAAATACCTAATGTAGATGACGGGCTGACAGGTGCAGCAAACCACCATGGCACATGCATACTTATGTAACAAACCTGCCCATTCTGCACATGTATTCCAGAACTTAAAGTGTGTATATATATATATATATTTATATATATATACACACATATATATATGATGAAGGTTATTAAAGTGATTTCATAGATTTAAATTAAATAATAGATTAAAGAATAAGAAAGTGAAAGAAAATTATGAATAAAATGTAAATCTAAACAAACACCATAAGACCAAACCTGTGGGACAAACAAATAGGTTAGAACTAAACAATAGGCCCCAAACAGTATTAAGATAGGAGAGGGTTGATCAGTCACCAGAAATTTTAATCTTTGTATTGTTAAGAAGGAAGATTAAGATATGTGGTAATTTGTTTTTTCATATGGTGGTGAAATATGCATAACATACAGCTGACTATCTTAACCATTTTAAAAGTGTAGGTATAGTAGTATTAAGTACAGTGCAGGCCAGGTGCGGTGGCTCATGCCTGTAATCTCAGCACTTTGGGAGGCCGGGACAGGTGGACCACCTGAGGTTAGGAGTTCAAGGTCAGCCTGGCCAACATGGTGAAACCCCATTTCTACTAATAATACAAAAATTAATTGGGTATGGTGGTGCAGGCCTGTAATCCCAGCTACTTGGGAGGCAGAAGCATGAGAATTGCTTGAACATGAGAGGTGGAGGTTGCAGTGAGCCAAGATTGATCCACTGCACTCCAGCCTGGGTGGAACAGTGAGACTGTCTCAAAAAAAAAAAAAAAAAAAAGTATGATGCATTCACATTGCTGTACAACCAATCTCCAGAACTCTTTTCATCTTGCAAAACTGAAACCTCGTGCTCATTAAATAACTCCCCAGCCCCACTTCTTTCAGCCCTGGCAGCCCCTGTTCTACTTTCTGTCTCTGTGGATTTCACTACTCTAGGTGCCTGGTATAAGTGGAATCATCAGTATTCTCTTTTTTTGTGACTGGCTAGTTCTACTCAGCATAATGTCCTCAAGGCTGATCCACATTTTAGCATGTGTCAGAATTTCTATCCTTTTCAAAGCTGATGAGATTCCATTCTGTATACACCAGATTTTGTTTCTTCATTGCTCTGTCAGTGGACACATGTGCTGCTTCCACCTCCCAGTAACTGGCAATAAAGCTGCTATGAACATCGGTGCACACTTATCTGTTTGAGACCCTGTTTTCAATTCTTTTGAATATGTGGAGGGCACAGAACTCCAGTGTAGACACCACAGGGCTGAGGGAGTCCAGAGAAGTGGCTTGAGTGGACCATACTGGCAGCCTGACTATAAGGGTACAAAATGCAGGTGGTGGCTGCCCTGCAGAGGGGAGCGTTTTTTAAGCACCTGTGATATGGCACCTGGTGTGCTAAGTTATTTTTATGTGGATTCTCACTGAAGCCTGTCAATTGAGTATTCTTATGTTCAATTTATAATTGAAAGTTGTAGCTTAGTGACAAGCAAATTTCCTGACATCTCCCAGACATGGGGAATGGGCGTTCTGGGCCACTTTCATGCAATGATCCTGCTTGTGTCTCTTCCTTCCTTCCTTCCTTCCTTCCTTCCTTCCTTCCTTCCTTCCTTCCTTCCTTCCTTCCTTCCTTCCTTCCTTCCTTCCTTCCTTCCTTCCTTCCTTCCTTGTTTCTTTTTTTATTTTTCAAGACAGAGTCCTGGTCCGTTGCCCAGGCTGGAGTACAGTGGCACGACCTTGGCTCACTACAACCTCCGACTCCAAGGTTCAAGCTATTCTCTTGCCCCAGTCTCCTAAATAGCTGGGATTGCAGGCGTGCACCACCATGTTGCCTAATTTATTTTGTAGGTTTAGTAGAGACGGGTTTTGCCATGTTGGCCAGGCTGGTCTCGAACTCCTGACCTCAGGTGATCTGCCCCCGTCGGGCTCCCAAAGTCCTGGGATTACAGGTGTGAGCCTCTGCGCCTGGCCGAGTTTTCTAGTGAGCCACACTAAATGCTTGTAGAGGTGGTCTGTGTGCCTGTTAAATTTGGTCAACAGAAAACATAAGGACATTTTTGGCTGTAAACATTTCGTTGTCAGCAAGAGCAGTTGGCTTAGTTTTTTTCTCCTGCAGACCAGCTGGATAATAGCCTCACCTTTCCACTCTATTTCACTCTAAATGTAAGTCACAGTAGATAAGGTTTACTGAGAGACAGAGGAAAAGAAAAAATGTTGTCTTGGCTTTGGCTCTGCCTATTATAAATGCCATGGCGGGGGCTTTCTGAGTCATGCTCTAGCACGAGGGAGGGAGCCTGGCAGCCTGCACTCCTGCACTCTGTCCCGGCTGGCTGGCTCATCAATCCTGCAGGCTATGAAGAAGCCAAGAGCAGAAAGAGTTGACACTCAGCTTCCCGGAGGCTGGGAGCAGCAGATATTTGCCCAACACAGACACACATTCTTGCCCAGGAAGGTGGGCCCTGAGCAGCAGCCCTGGGATGGCTCCGTCAGAACTTCGTGGACTTGGCCTTAGTAGAAATTAATGGGAAATCACTCCTGCTGAGCAGAGTCAGGAAGCAGCACACTGGCGGCTGGGGATCCTTAAGGTGATAGAGGAGAGGCTGGTCCAGAAGCTCTGGGAAGAGCAGAGGAAGCTGTGGGAGGAGAGCAGTGTGCTCTGAGAGGGGCCGAGGCAAGGTTCTGGGCTGCATACGTGCAGGAAGCATGGCCTGAGCTTGGATGAAGGCAGTGGGCTTCGCTTTAGCATTCTATTTGTATATAACTCCACTCCTTTGTATTTCCCAAAGTAAAACTAATGCACATGATTCCTTTTTATAATAAAACAATAAAAAAGGCATTAATAGTTGCATGGACAAGGCAAGATCTGTCAGCAGGCACGTGATTTCTAACAACGCAGCGTGAATTGACAGGCACAGGTTGACCATGTGTAGGTGAGAAACTCTCACGTGTGCTTGGCAAGCAGGGAAGGTACCTGCAGATGCACTGCAGGGCACTCATTGTCAAAGAGGCAAACACAAAGAATGTGGGTACCCATGGTAGTGTATTGCCTACGGAAATGTTGGGAACCAGACTCCCAGAACAAGGAACTATGGAAATTCCTCCTGGGTCCAGGGGCTGTATGGAGAAGGGAGGCTACCCAGGGCCAGAAGGTGCCTGCAGCCTGTGGAGCTTTGGCCAACCTGGGCCATCCTGTGTCCAGAGAGCACTTTACCCCACATGTCCCAACACTAGACTGTAAGAAGACTGTAAGAAACTCATGGTGTGATTTAAACTAGAGGAAGAGAAAGCCTTGTCTAGATTCCCTACTTTCAGTGTCACTGAAATCGATGAGAATCATTTTTTCTTCGATGTGTTTTAAGCTGAAATGTTCCTAGGAATCCTGATTCACTTTAGTAGATTAAAAAAACAAAGCACTTAGTGCCTAGCTGACATGAGATTAATTTCCTCTCCCTCTGTTTTCCAAACCCATGAGCAGGAACAGTTCTCCTGTAATGCACAGCGCTGACGTCTCAAAGCCTGTGCTGCCCCAGTGCACAGAGGTCGGCTGTGTGCGTCATTTACACAAGCACTTTCTTCCTAGAGACCATTTCCAGGTTCAGCCTCCCCACAGCTCAGCCCTCTATTTATACCAGGTGCTGCTTTGAGACAATGTCTCTCCAGGTGATGGGCCTGGGCCGCCTGGGGGCAGAGGTGCCTGGGATGAGGCTGTGGCTCTGGTGAGCCTTGTGTCCACTGTCCCATGAGCAGCCGTGTGTGTGCCCTCAGTGTGGACCACTATGCCCGAGCCAGCATTGCTTGTGAGTTCCTTAATGCAGCCTGGTGTTCCCCTGCCTCTCAGGGGAGGCAGGCTCCTCCCTGTCTCTCAGATACACTTTGTCCCATGGGATACTGTTTATAAAATACATCTTATTTCTCCTTCAAAACACAGCTCACAGGTGGTGCCTCCTCCCAGCTCAGATGCCCCTTGTGTCTGCTCCCACATGCCCCTTGATTCTATTTTAATCACCATTCCTTGTCTATCTGCTCCCCTCCGGGTCCCTCACCTGGCTGCCCTGTGAGTGCCTGGGACATCCGGATGGAACGTGCAGGATCCCGTCCCCAGGCCCCTGGCCATTGGCAAGCTGAGTCATGATGCTCCCTGATGTGCTGACTCATGTGCACCTGCCTGCCCACTGCTGCTGGGACCCATGACCTTGCGTGGGCTGGTTTAGGTCAGAGCTCACCATGGTCCTCTCTCCTGTGCCCTCCTCCGGTGTTCTCTCTCTCAGGGAATGGAGCTGCCTCAGCTGAACCCCAGGCATACATCCATCTGACTCCTTATCTCCCAAGTTCCTCTGCAGGCCTTCGGTACAAAGAAGCACACTTTCATCCATCCCAACAGCTCCAGCAGCTGTGCCTGTCTCTCCCTCTGTCCCCTGCACCCCTGGTTGTGGCCATTTTCATCTCTCATGACTAGCGGGACAGCTCTTAGTGCTGTCCTCACCTCTCCCATCCCCTTCTTCATGCTAGAGCTGGGAGCAGCACAGTGGACATCTAGATCTGCAGAGCCCCTCTCCTGCTGTTGCTTGGCTCTGTCCTTACAGGACAGGAAGTCCAGGACATCTGTCCAGCAGGACGTGAGATCTGGGCCTGGGCGACTGGCTGAGTGCCTGTGAGAGTGTGGGCCCTGTGGAGATGGCTCTGCCTTGCTGCCCAGTGGCCTTGCACATAACCACAGAGGCCACGCAGCCCGAGGCTCACACCACAGCTAATCTGAGGCTTGGAAGGATGACCTGTGGTCCTCCCGGAGCACCAGAGGGTAGAGGTCTGTGAAGAGCTGCTCTGAGCCCTCTACCCCGTGGAGGCTGTCATGGGGCAGTTTCGCATCACCTCCCAGATTCTGGTGAGCTGTGGAGCTTTCAGTCCTGTAATCCTCGAACAGAGCTGCAGCTGCTGGAACAGGCTTCTCGGGAATGGGACATCTCCTCCCATGCTCAGCTTCCCCACCCCTTCTGCTTCCCAGTCATCCTTTTTGGTGTGAGGGACAAGGACTGGGGGAGCTGGTACCTTTGGCCACTTTCCCTTGCGCCGTCTATGTCAATGGTAACCGACCTGAACCTAAAGTGGCTTCCCTGTCCTCACTGGCTGGGTGGGCAGTGCTTTGGTCTTAGCTCTGCCTTGGTCAAGTGCTTGATGGGGCTTTCCTCTATGGAGAAGTGGCCACGTCCCTTTACAGAGGCAGGTGATGTTCAGGTGCATCTGGCTTCAGGCAGGGCAGGTTGGAGGGAGGCCACTCCAGGTACCTTCCTTCTTTATACTATGGTGGCCAACTTCCTGAGCCAGCGATTCCTAAAACACAGGATCCTCATAAGTTCCTAGGCAGCCTGCAGACGGACAAGGCCACAGGACACAGAAAAAAGATCCCCAAAGACAGAAAGAGGAGAAAGCTCAGCCTCCTGTCAGCATCAAGGGTTGAAGAGGAGCTGCACCAGGAGCATTAGCTGGCCCTGCTCTGACCTTTGATTTTTCTCCGAATGAGTGCAGAGCTTGAGCTCATGCAGGGAAACTCCCAGATAGGATTTTAGTGTAACTGTGGGATACCATTGAGCTTAACCAGACTTGTCAGGATGCTTGCTAGGCTACCTCTACCACTACGGGTGAAAGGAGTTGGCCACTTGTAAGAGAAGTGTCTGGTAGGAGCCCAGCATAGACCCTTGAACATTCCTCTGTGCTGGTTAATGGGCTGCGTCAGGCAATGGTGGTGTGACAATATCTACAGGGCCAAGCAATGTCATTGGAGGTGGTGGTGAGGCCCGAGAGCAGGGCTGGTGCTGTGCAGCTCAGCCTGTGTGTTGTCATGGGCAGCAGCATGCAGGACCCAGGCTTTTCCTGGGTGCTGGTGACTGAGGGTCATTGAGCCAACTATGACTTTCAGTTGCAGTCTCCTGGACATGTTTATAAACACTGACACCCAGGTCACACTCCCAGGCATCCTGATGTCATGGCTCTGCCATATGGTCTGGTGCTCCCCAGGATTCTAATGATGGCAGGGGCTGAGAAACATGGCTTCTGGAGCCATCGGCCCCTGGGGCTGTCCCCTCCTCAGTTCTTCCCACAGCTGCTTTCAGCTCCTCCTGGGAGCCAGAAGCTATGTTTCTTCCTGTGCTGGGACAGAGCGCCTACACCAGCTTTAGTGCCCCTCTCCTCCATTACTTGCAGTAAAGTCCAGCTCATCCTGCAGGACTCACTTACTCCAAGAAGCCTTCTCTTGACCAGCACAGCCTGTTTGGTTGTTTTATTATTGACATAGTTGGTGTTTTCTGCAAAGTAGGCCACCGTGTTTGGCCCTGGCCTTTTAATACAGAACAGAGGACCAAAAATGAATGCCTGAGAGTTTATGAATTGGCTAGAGCTTGTGCTGGGGCTTACACAGGAATGTATTAAAACTTCACTAACATTTCTAGAATAGAACACTCATACTAAATCCTAACCCTGTGCAGTTTTCTTTGTAAACATTTATACAAATGTGTCTCCTAACGAGGTGGCATAATTTGCTAACATGTTTGTCTTTCCTAATTAAAAGCCAGCAGATGCTTTATGGTAATAAGTAAAATATGAGACTTCATTAGGGATATTCTTGATTTGTGTGTGTATGTGCGTGTGTGTGTGTGTGTGTGTGTTTCATTAAAATCTACAGTGTACCTGTTGAAATGTCAGAAGGATTCTTCTGTCTTCCTTATCTAGTTTCATAGGAATCATTTTTTTTCAATCTTTCAACACTAACTTTATCCTTAATATTTACCACTAGCAGTATAATCACGTATTCGTCACCTACCATAGTAAAATCAGTGTATTTGTTTTTCTTTGAAGTTTCACAACAAACACCGCGAAGAAATTGTTGCTTCCATTTTACCAGTGAGGATACTTAGAATCAGAAAAGTTAACCAAACATTATTCAAGATTACAGAGTCCAACCTGCGGTCTGGACCCAGACATGGCTGATTCCAAAGGTTTTCTCTTTCTATCAGTCTGTTTTGCCTCTGAATTTAATTATTCTGATAATAACTAGCATTTCTTGCTAGGTAAAAGCACAATGAGAGGTTCTAAAGACCTTATGAGAAAAACCAAAACATGCTTTAAAGTTTATGTGGGGAACTGGTTTACTGTCCCACCCCCCACCTCCTAGGAAACAGACCTGAGAAAAATACCAGAGTACGAATAGCGTTCATTTCTCGGGGACAGGAGGAGAGTGACTTTTATTTTCTTCTTTATCTGTGTTTCTACTTTCCAAAGTTTATAGTATAGATGTGCATTGTTTTGGTCTGAGAAACAATGAATAAAATTTGATGCAAACATCCCTTAGAGAGGAAACAGGCATGGTGTTCTTCAAGGGTTCTCTGACAGTCCACAGTCGTGCGTCATAGGAGCTGGGAGGAACCCAAGGTGGGACTGTGGAGCTGGAGGACAGATGTGTTCCTAGAGGAGGTCAGCAGGTGTGGAAAAACGGGGTGCAGCTGAGAGGCAGAGAGGAAGTGAGGAGACAGCTAGGCAGGGGCCTGAGAGGAGGGTGTCGCAGGAGGGAAGCCAGTGGGGAGGGAGCTCCTCCGGCCCTGATGGCCAAGCCAGGGCCCCTCGAGGCTGCATCTTGTGATACCTGAATAGCTGTGTGCGTCCTTGCTGGACTTCATAGTCTCCTACTTGATTTACTTAATTTATTTGTCAACATTTGCTTAGTCTTTTATACTTATGGTAAAGCATCAATTCCCAACATTTTCTAGAATAAGGACCCCTGCGTGTTGGTAGCACACTTCCCTGTGGTTAGCAAAGGAATTACTAAATGGACACTTTAGCAAATGAGAACGTGCACCTGGCTCCACAGAAGCAGTTACCTTGTTCACATTAGCATTATTGTCAACACCAGGGCCTTGCTTGTTTCGTGACACCAGTTTCAAGGGAAAAAGCCTTGAAACAAAACCCTTCACTAGCCAGACTCTTGAGGCAGTGAACCCTTGTCTCTACCCTAGCTAGGAGCAGGGCTTGCCTGTAGGGCCCCAGCCTGCTCGAGGTTGCATTTGCTGCCTGGCATGAAGCTTGTCCACAGTCACCAGGCAGTAAGGAAGAGAAGGGTGCAGAACGCAGGACTCTCCCTTTCAATTAGAGACCCCGAGGCCCCCTTGCTTCTCCTCTCACTGGCAGTCTGGCTGCCAGGCTCTGCCCTTCCTTTCTTACCTGGCTTTTTGGCACTTTCAACCTCTTCTTCAACCTGAAAAATCTCCGTGGCCTTGATAATTTCCTTGTCTGACATCTCAAACCTACTTTTCCCATCTACCTGTATCACACTCCTGTTCCTGGAGCCTCTGGGACAGGGCTGATCAATTCCTGATCATACTTCTGGATGTCTTTGGAAAGAGCAGCCAAGGAGGCAGTAGGGGCAGAACTTCATGCATTTTTGAGGCCACGGACATGGTGGGTAGAAAAGGAAGGAATCAGGGCTGGAGATGGAGACAGATGGAGCCCAGGTGATCCCAGAGCTTCTGGTGTTTGGATCAGCCAGCCACAGAGCTTGACAGTCCTCATGACTGGTAATGATACAGAGATGAGGCAGGGAGGACAGGGTCAGCCTTCTTATACACGAGTGCTTTACATGCACCACTCCACTTCCATATGACTTCTGGAATTCCAGTAAGAAGCAATATCTGGACCTGGGCGTGGTGGCTCATCCCTATAATCCCAGCACTTCAGGAAGCCAGTTGGGAGAAGGTAGGCTTGAGGCATCAGACAAGGAAATTATCAAGGCCACGGAGATTTTTCAGGTTGGAGAAGAGGTTGAAAGTGCCAAAAAGCCAGGTACGAAAGGAGGGGCAGAGTCTGGCAGCCAGACTGCCAGTGAGAGGACAAGCAAGGGGGCCTCCAGATCTCTAGTTGAAGGGGAGAGTCCTGCATTCTGTACCCCTCTCTTCCATACGCGCTGGTGTCCGTGGACAAGCTTCATGCCAAGCACGAAGCCTGCCTCAAGAGACTGGCTAGTTAAGGGTTTTGTTTCAAGGCTTTTTTTTCAAGGCAGGAGGATCACTTGAGGTGATCTAGTATGAGACCAGCCTGGGCAACCTACCAAGACCCTGAGTCTACAAATAAATTTTTAAAAATAGTGAGGTGTTGTGGTGCACACCTGTAGTCCTAGCTCCTCAGGAGGCTGAGGTAGGAGGATCGCTTGAACCCACGAGATCAAGGCTGCAGGGAGCTATGATCATATATCCCTGCCTGGGTGACAGAGTGAAATCCCCACTCCTACCAAAAACAAAAAACAAACAATAACAACAACAACAACAAAGCATCGAAAAAGAAGAAGAATCCATATGCGCTGTGCCTGGAAAAAGAGTAAAAATGACACAGCAAAAGTGATGGAAACACTCAACAGAATATCAGCTCAAGGTTCTTACCATTGAAATACTTGTTTCTTATGGGTAGGTTTTTGAGGGATGACACCTAAATTCACATTTTGTATCCTCCATGTTACTCTGTAGGTAAATAATTATCTACTGAATGAGTTAATGAATGAATAAATGACTGAAGGAGTTGACAATTTGGAGGACAGATTGGTTTGGTAGCATGACTCAGTGGAAATGGGAAGCAGAAATGTGGGGACTGTCTTCACAGACATCATCTTCTTCATTATGATCATCACCACTGTTTCCTAGTCCTCTGCTCTTTCCCAAGGGCTCACCTTTGGCATCACTGAGTTGATAGAAAGGGTGTGGCTAGAGATCTGGTGGGCCCTTCCCATCATCCACTGAGCCTCACCCCCTCAATGATAAAAGAAGATCATGTGTTCACAGTGATTTTCATGAGACTTGGCCCATAAAATGCCCAATAAATACTAAACTTCAGACACCATTTTATCATTCTGGAAATCGGCTTTTTGTTTTGTTTTGTTTTTTGCACTTCAGAACCCTTCCCCAGTAAGCCTTTTTGGGTTAAGTTTGTACTTGACTTGAGGAAGGTAGGAAAATATCTTCTTTGGAACTCTTGGTCAAAGTTAGCAACTGGGTAGAAAAATTATCTTGCATCTCAATCTATTAGGAAAAAATTCGAAACATCACTTGAAACATGAGGGATCTTTTGCCTGTAAAGCTCTAGAATTCTAATAAGATGTTAAATCTATTTTAAAAGACAACATTAAACATTTAAAACAAAACCCATCCTTTATAATGAAGAATGAGCAGGGGAATTCAGTCAATTCAATTTGATTCAATTTACTCTGTATTTCACGAACTTCTACTGGGAGGAGGGTGGTTCAAGGAAAGTTAAAGAAAAAAAAAAAAAGAAGATTTTGATTCCTGGGAGCTTCTATCAAGAACTAGTGAGATGGACTTCTGAGATGAGTTGGATTGAATTTCAGCAGCTGCTGCAGTGCATGGCCCGGTCACTCACCGGAAGATCATGGTTTAGGGATGTAGCTCAATCACCTCATTTTCTAAACCCCTAGGTCTCCGGGTAAACCACTAGAGTCCCCACACAGATTCCAAGCAGCAACAGTACCCACCCCGAGATTCTGAGTGGATAGATAAAATGTGGGAAGTAAGGTATGTGTGAGGCTCACCAAGACAGAATTCATTCTCCTTTAATCATTGATTGAGCACCTTCTGTTTTCCAGGCACTGGTCTAGGGTTGATATCAGGACATATAGCAGTGGACAAAACAAATCATTGTTTTCATGGAGTTTAGAATTTGCTGGGGAAGACACGGAAGTAAGTAAAATACATGCCATTTGCAATATCTAAAAATGCCAACGAGCAAAAGCAGGGAGCGTAGGAGGGACAAGAAGTGTTTGCAGGCATCATGCAGTTCTAGAAGGGCGGACAGGGAAGTGTGGTAGGCTGGGTAATGGTCCCCAAAGATGACCATATCTTAATCCCTGGACCTGTGGGTGTGTGACTTCACATGGTCAAAAGGACTCTGGAGATTTTGAGATGGGGGAATTATCCTGGATTATCAAGGTAGGCACCAAAAGTCATCAGCAGGGTCCTTTTGTATGAGTGAGGAAAGAGGGTTAATGGGGGCAAAGGCAGTGATGGGATGATGGAAGCAGAGACTGGAGAGAGGAGGCCACAGGCAAAAAACGCCGGCAGCCCGCAGACACTGGAACAGGCTCCAGAAAGAGCAGCCCAGCCAATACCTTGACTTTATTTCTTTAAAACCCTTTCAACTTCTACCTTGGTGGTTTTAAGCCACAAAAGAGAATAAATTTGTGGTTTTAAACCACAAAATCCATGAGAATTTCTTACAACAGGAACAGAAAACTCACAGGCGGGTTCACTGAGAAGGTGCAATTTGAGTACATATCTGATGAAGCAAAAGCATAAGCTGGATAGAGGCGAAGAGCCTGAGCAAAACCATGCCTGGCGGGTGGAGGAGCAGCCCAGGAGCAGTGTGAGGAAAAGAAGTAAGCTTGGGTCTTGTAGCATTTCTTTTTTATTTGCATACGTGTAAGGGGTGCAGGTGCAGTTTTGTTACATGGATGCACTGTGTTGTGTTGAAGTCTGGGCTTTCAGTGCAACTATCACCTGGACAGTGTACATTGTACCCACTCAGTAATTACTCATGTCCCTCACCTTTCCAGCCTCCATGGTTTACTATTCCACACTCTAAGTCCATGTGTACACATTCTTTAGCTCCCACTTATTATTTTTTTATTTTTTAATTTTTTTTTGAGACAGAGTTTCTCTCTTGTTGCCCAGGCTGGAGTATAATGGCGCGATCTTGGCTCACTGCAAACTCCGCCTCCCAAGTGCAAGCCATTCTCCTATCTCAGCTTCCCAAGTGGCTCGGATTACAGGCATGCACCACCACACCCGGCTCATTTTTTGTGTGTGTGTTTAGTAGAAACGGGGCTTCACCACGTTGGCCAGGCTGGTTGCAAACTCCTGACCTCAGGTGATGCACCC
The DNA here is from genome assembly GCF_007565055.1 of Rhinopithecus roxellana. Lineage (NCBI taxonomy): Eukaryota > Metazoa > Chordata > Mammalia > Primates > Cercopithecidae > Rhinopithecus > Rhinopithecus roxellana. The sequence goes on from NC_044562.1 coordinate 120,648,303, forward strand.
GCCTTGGCCTCCCAAAGTGCTGGGATTACACGTGTGCGTCTCACTTATAAGTAAGACATGTGATATTTGTTTTTCTCTTTCCAAGTTATTTCACTTAAGATAATGACCTCCAGTTCCACTTGTGTTGCTGCAAAAGACATGATTTCATTTTTTTATGGCTGAAGAGTATTCCATGGTGTCTATGTATCATATTTTCTTTATCCACTCATCCATTGATGGACACTTAGATTGTATATCTTTGTTATTGTTAATAGAGCTGCAATAAACATATTAGTACAAGTGTCTTTTTGATACAGTGATTTATTTTCCTTTGGGTAGATATTCAGTAACGGTATTGCTGGATCAAATGGTAGTTCTATTTTTAGTTCTTTGAGAAATCCTCATACTGTTTTCCAAAGAGGCTGTAATCATTTGCATTCCCACCAGCAGTGTGTGTTTCCTTTTCTCTGCATCCTTGACAACATCTATGATTTTCTGTTTTTTTAATAATAGTCATTTTGACTGGTGTAAGATGATATCTCATTGTGGCTTTAATTTGCATTTCTCTGATGATTTGTGATGCTGAGCCCTTTTTCATGTGCTTGTTGGCTGCTTGTATATCTTCTTTTGAAAAACATCTATTCATGTCCTTTGCCCACTTTTTAATGGGTTATTTTATTTTCTATAGAGTTGTTTGAGTTCCTTACAAATTCTGGATAGTAGTCTCCTGTTGGATGATGCATAGTTTGCAAATATTTTCTCCCATTCTGCTGGTTGTCTGTTCACTCTGTTGACTTTTTTTTTTTTTTTGCTTGCAGAAGCTTTTCAGTTTAATTAAGTCCCATTTGTCTATTTTTGGTTTTGTTGCTTGTGCTTTTGAGGTACAGGTCTATTGGGAATGTAATTGACATCCAATAAACTGAACATACGTAAAGTGTACAATTTGATTTGTTTCGACCTATGCATGCACCAGTGAAATCTTCATTGCAATCAAGAGAATGAAAACGTCCAATACCCACCCCCTCCACAAGTTCCTCTGGGATTCTTGGTAATCCTGTCCATCTCTCCATACATCCCTCTGTCTAGGCAACCACTGATCTTTTTTCTTTCACTATTGATTAGTCTGCATTTTCGACACTTTTACATCACAGGAATACCATGATATGCACTCTCTTTGCACCTGGCTCCTTTTTTTTTTTTTTTTTTTTTTTTGAGACGGAGTCTCGCTCTGTTGCCCGGGCCGGAGTGCGATGGCCCGATCCCTGCCTCAGCCCCCCGAGTAGCTGGGACTACAGGCGCCCGCCACCACGCCCGGCTAGTTTTTTGTATTTTTTACTAGAGACGGGGTTTCACCGTGTTAGCCAGGATGGTCTCGATCTCCTGACCTCGTGATCCGCCTGTCTCAGCCTCCCAAAGTGCTGGGATTACAGGCTTGAGCCACCACACCCCGCCGCACCTGGCTTCTTTAAGTCAGAATAATTACTTTGAGATTCATCTAAGTTGTTGCATGTATCATTATTCACTCCTTTTTATTGCCAAGTGATATTTCACCCTATGAGTACATCACAGTTTCTTTCTCCAGTCAACTGTTCATAGGCATTTGAGTTGTTTCCAAGTTCTGGTTATTACAAATAAAACATCCAGGGCAATATGTGCATAAAGACATATTCTTCTTTTCTTGGTAAGAACCTATGGATGGAATAGCTGGATCATATAGTAGGTGTATGGTTAACTAGTTAAGAAACTGATCAACTTTTTTCCAAAGTGGTTGTAGCATTTTATAAAAGTGTTAAGGGAGTTGCTCCACAGCCTGCAATTTTTTTTATCCTATTATTGTTACCCACAACTTTTCATCTTCCCAAACTGAAATCCTATAAGTATTAAATAATAACACCCCATTTCTCCCTCTTCCTGACCCCTGGAAACTACACTTTTACTTTTTGTTTCTGAGAATGTGACTACTCTACGGCCTTCATATAGGTAGAGTCAGACAGTGTTTATCTTTTTGCTACTGGCTTATTTCGCTTGACATACCGTCTTCAGGATTCATCCAGGCTGTCACAAGTGTCAGGATTTCCTTCCTTTCTAAAAGGTGAATGATACTGTATTGTATGTTTACACCACATTTTGTTTGTTCATTTTTCTGTCTATAGATACTTAGGTTATTGCCATATTTTGTCTATTGTAAATAATGCTACTGTGAACACTGATGCCCACGTATCTGTTTGAAGCCCTTTTTAAAATTATTTTAGGTGTATACCAAGAAATGGAATTCCTGGATCACATGGTAATTCTATGTTTCACTTTTTGAGGAACTGCCAAACTGCTTTCCACAGCAGCTGCACCATTTTACATTTTCACCAGCAATACACAAGAGTTCCCATTTCTCCACATCCTCACCAACACTTGTTATTTTCAGGGTTTTTTTTTTTTGTTTTTTTTTGTTTTTTTAAATCATCATAGGCATCCTAATGGATGCAAAGTGGTATCTCATTGTGGTTCTGATTTACATTTGTTTAATGGCCAGTGAGGATGAGCATCTGTTCATGTGCTTATTGGCCTTTTGTACATCTTCTTTGGAGAAATGTTTATTCAAGTCATTGCTCACTTATGAATTGCTTGTTTTGCGTTGTCATTATATTTTAGGAGTTCTTTGTATATTCTGAAAATTAATCCCCTATCAGACATATAATCTGAAAATATTTTCTTCCATCTGTGGATTGCTTTTTCATTTTCTAGATCGTGTCCTTTTATGCACAAAAATTTTAAATTTTGAGGACATCTAATTTATCTATTTATTGGTTTTGTTGCCTGTGCTTTTGGTGATGTAGCTATGAAATCACTGCCAAATCTAATGTCATGTAGACTTTCCCCTGTTTTAGCTCTTACATTTAGGTGTTTGATCTAACTTTAGTTAAATTTCATATGTGGTACAAGGTAAGTGTCCACTTTCATTTTTTTCCATGTGGATATTCAGTTTTCTCAGCACCATTTGTTGAAAGGACTGTCCTTTCCCCCATTGAATGGTTTTGGTAAAAATTATTTGAATATATGCAAATAATTCAAAATATTATACATGCAAGGGTTTGTTTCTGGGACCTTTATTCTATTCTATTTGCCTGTCTTTATGCCAGTACCACATTATTTTGATTACTGTAGTTTTGCAGTCAGTTTTGAAATCAAGAAGTGTGAGACTCCCAGCTTTGTTCTTCTTTTTCAAGGTTACTTAGGTATTTGGGGTCCCTTGAGATTTCATATACATTTTAGGATGGGTTTTTCTGTTTCTGTAAGGAAATGTTACTGGAATTTTGATAGAGATTACGTTGAACCTGTAGATCACTTTGGCTAGTATTGACACAACATCTTTTCATTTATTTCTGTCTTTAATTTCTTTGTGGATTTTTCTGTAGTATTCAGTATTTTATTCTTTTTGATGCTATTATACATGGAATTGTTTTCTTCATTTTCTTCTCAGATTATTCCTTGTTAGTACATAGAAATACAACTAATTTTAGTGTTGATTTTGTATCCTATAACTTTGCTGAATTTATTATATCTAATAGCTTATTTTTGGTGGAATATATAGGTTTTTTCTCCACATAAGATAATGCCATCTAAGAACAGAAATAACTTATTTCTTCCTTTCCATTTTGAAGGACTTTCATTGCTTTTCGTTCTCCAATTGCTCTGGTTTTATCAACAAATACTGTGTTAAATAGAAGTGACAAAAGTGGAGGTCTTTGTTTTAAACAATTTCTGACTTTTTTAGGAAAAGCTTTCAGTCTTTCGCCACTGAGTATGATGTGAGCTGTGAATTTTTTTTTTTTTAGATGGAGTCTCCCTCTGTTGCCCAGGCTGGAGTACAGTTGCGCTATCTCAACTCACTGCAACCTCCACCTCCCAGGTTCAAGTGATTCTCCTGCCTCAGCCTCTCAAGTAGCTGGGACTACAGGTGCCCGCCACCATGCCTGGCTAATTTTTTTGTATTTTTAGTAGAGACAGGGTTTTGCCGTGTTAACCAGGATGGTCTCGATCTCCTGACCTCATGATCTGCCCGCCTTGGACTTCCGAAATGCTGGGATTACAAGTGTGAAGCTGTGGATTTTTAATATATGGCTTTATTATGTTGTATAAGTTAGCTTGTATTACTATTTTGTTAAGTGTTTTTTTTCAATCATGAAAGAGTGTTGAATATTGTTAAATGCTTTTTCTGCATCAATTGAGATGACCATGTGTTTCTTCCCGTTCATTCTGTTCATGTGTTGTATTGCATTGACTGATTTTCATATGTTGAACTGTCTTTGCATTCCAAGAATAAATACCACTTGGCAATGGCATAAAATCCTTTTAATATATTCCATATCCTTTTTACTTTTAGCCATTGTAATAGATGTATAGTGGTATCACATAGTTTTCATTTGTGTTTTCTTAATGACATCTTAGGTGAACATGTTTTCTTTTTTTTTTTTTAATTTTTTTTTTTTTACTATACTTTAAGTTCTAGGGTACATGTGCATAACGTGCAGGTTTGTTACATATGTATACTTGTGACATGCTGGTGTGCTGCACCCATCTACTCGTCAGCACCCATCAATTCATCATATATATCAGGTATAACTCCCAATGCAATCCCTCCCCCCTCCCCCTCACCCCTCCCCATGATAGGCCCCAGTGTGTGATGTTCCCCTTCCCGAGTCCAAGTGATCTCATTGTTCAGTTCCCACCTATGAGTGAGAACATGCGGTGTTTGGTTTTCTGTTCTTGTGATAGTTTGCTAAGAATGATGGTTTCCAGCTGCATCCATGTCCCTACAAAGGACGCAGACTCATCCTTTTTTATGGCTGCATAGTATTCCATGGTGTATATGTGCCACATTTTCTTAATCCAGTCTGTCACAGATGACATTTGGGTTGATTCCAAGTCTTTGCTATTGTGAATAGTGCTGCAATAAACATACGTGTGCATGTGTCTTTATAGCAGCATGATTTATAATCCTTTGGGTATATACCCAGTAGTGGGATGGCTGGGTCATATGGTACATCTAGTTCTAGATCCTTGAGGAATTGCCATACTGTTTTCCATAATGGTTGAACTAGTTTACAATCCCACCAACAGTGTAAAAGTGTTCCTATTTCTCCACATCCTCTCCAACACCTCTTGTTTCCTGACTTCTTAATGATTGCCATTCTAACTGGTGTGAGATGGTATCTCATTGTGGTTTTGATTTGCATTTCTCTGATGGCGAGTGATGATGAGCATTTTTTCATGTGTCTGTTGGCTGTATGAATGTCTTCTTTTGAGAAATGTCTGTTCATATCCTTTGCCCACTTTTTGATGGGGTTGTTTGTTTTTTTCTTGTATATTTGTTTGAGTTCTTTGTAGGTTCTGTATATTAGCCCTTTGTCAGATGAGTAGATTGCAAAAATTTTCTCCCATTCTGTAGGTTGCCTGTTCACTCTGATGGTAGCTTCTTTTGCTGTGCCGAAGCTCCTTAGTTTGATTAGATCCCATTTGTCAATTTTTGCTTTTGCTGCCATTGCTTTTGGTGTTTTAGACATGAGGTCCTTGCCCATGCCCATGTCCTGAATGGTATTACCTAGGTTTTCTTCTAGGGTTTTTATGGTATTAGGTCTAACATTTAAGTCTCTAATCCATCTTGAATTAATCTTCGTATAAGGAGTAAGGAAAGGATCCAGTTTCAGCTTTCTACTTATGGCTAGCCAATTTTCCCAGCACCATTTATTAAATAGGGAATCCTTTCCCCATTTCTTGTTTCTCTCAGATTTGTCAAAGATCAGATGGCTGTAGATGTGTGGTATTATTTCTGAGGACTCTGTTCTGTTCCATTGGTCTATATCTCTGTTTTGGTACCAGTATCATGCTGTTTTGGTTACTGTAGCCTTGTAGTATAGTTTGAAGTCAGGTAGCGTGACGCCTCCAGTTTTGTCCTTTTGACTTAGGATTGTCTTGGCAATGCGGGGTCTTTTTTGGTTCCATATGAACTTTAAAGCAGTTTTTTCCAATTCTGTGAAGAAACTCATTGGTAGCTTGATGGGGATGGCATTGAATCTATAAATAACCTTGGGCAGTATGGCCATTTTCACGATATTGATTCTTCCTATCCATGAGCATGGTATGTTCTTCCATTTGCTTGTGTCCTCTTTTATTTAACTGGCCAGTGGTTTGTAGTTCTCCTTGAAGAGGTCCTTTACATCCCTTTAAGTTGGATTCCTAGGTATTTCATTCTCTTTGAAAAAATTGTGAATGGAAGTTCATTCATGATTTGGCTCTCTGTTTGTCTGTTACTGGTGTATAAGAATGCTTGTGATTTTTGCACATTGATTTTGTATCCTGAGACTTTGCTGAAGTTGCTTATCAGATTAAGGAGATTTTGGGCTGAGACAATGGGGTTTTCTAAATATACAATCATGTCATCTGCAAACAGGGACAATTTGACTTCTTCTTTTCCTAACTGAATACCCTTGATTTCTTTCTCTTGCCTGATTGCCCTAGCCAGAACTTCCAACACTATGTTGAATAGGAGTGGTGAGAGAGGGCATCCCTGTCTTGTGCCAGTTTTCAAAGGGAATTTTTCCAGTTTTTGCCCATTCAGTATGATATTAGCTGTGGGTTTGTCATAAATAGCTCTTATTATTTTGAGGTACGTTCCATCAATACCAAATTTATTGAGCGTTTTTAGTATGAAGGGCTGTTGAATTTTGTCAAAAGCCTTTTCTGCATCTATTGAGATAATCATGTGGTTCTTGTCTTTGGTTCTGTTTATATGCTGGATTACGTTTATTGATTTGTGAATGTTGAACCAGCCTTGCATCCCAGGGATGAAGCCCACTTGATCATGGTGGATAAGCTTTTTGATGTGCTGCTGAATCCGATTTGCCAGTATTTTATTGAGGATTTTTGCATTAATGTTCATCAGGGATATTAGTCTAAAAATCTCTTTTTTTGTTGTGTCTCTGCCAGGCTTTGGTATCAGGATGATGTTGGCCTCATAAAATGAGTTAGGGAGGATTCCCTCTTTTTCAATTGATTGGAATAGTTTCCGAAGGAATGGTACCAGCTCCTCCTTGTACCTCTGGTAGAATTCAGCTGTGAATCCATCTGGTCCTGGACTTTTTTTGGTTGGTAGGCTATTAATTATTGCCTCAATTTCAGAGCCTGCTATTGGTCTATTCAGGGATTCAACTTCTTCCTGGTTTAGTCTTGGAAGAGTGTAAGTGTCCAGGAAATTATCCATTTCTTCTAGATTTTCTAGTTGATTTGTGTAGAGGTGTTTATAGTATTCTCTGATGGTAGTTTGTATTTCTGTGGGGTCGGTGGTGATATCCCCTTTATCATTTTTTATTGCATCTATTTGATTCCTCTCTCTTTTCTTCTTTATTAGTCTTGCTAGTGGTCTGTCAATTTTGTTGATCTTTGAAACCAACTCCTGGATTCATTGATTTTTTGGAGGGTTTTTTGTGTCTCTATCTCCTTCAGTTCTGCTCTGATCTTAGTTATTTCTTGCCTACTGCTAGCTTTTGAATGTGTTTGCTCTTGCCTCTCTAGTTCTTTTAATTGTGATGTTAGAGTGTCAATTTTAGATCTTTCCTGCTGTCTCTTGTGGGCATTTAGTCCTATAAATTTCCCTCTACACACTGCTTTAAATGTGTCCCAGAGATTCTGGTATGTTGTATCTTTGTTCTCATTGGTTTCAAAGAACATCTTTATTTCTGCCTTCATTTCGTTATGTACCCAGTAGTCATTCAGGAGCAGGTTGTTCAGTTTCCATGTAGTTGAGTGGTTTTGATTGAGTTTCTTAGTCCTGAGTTCTAGTTTGATTGCACTGTGGTCTGAGAGACAGTTTGTTATAATTTCTGTTCTTTTACATTTGCTGAGGAGTGCTTTACTTCCAATTATGTGGTCAATTTTGGATTAAGTGCGATGTGGTGCTGAGAAGAATGTATATTCTGTTGATTTGGGGTGGAGAGTTCTATAGATGTCTATTAGGTCCGCTTGGTGCAGAGATGAGTTCAATTCCTGGATATCCTTGTTAACTTTCTGTCTCGTTGATCTGTCTAATGTTGACAGTGGAGTGTTGAAGTCTCCCATTATTATTGTATGGGAGTCTAAGTCTCTTTGTAAGTCTCTAAGGACTTGCTTGATGAATCTGGGTGCTCCTGTATTGGGTGCATATATATTTAGGATAGTTAGCTCTTCCTGTTGAATTGATCCCTTTACCATTATGTAATGGCCTTCTTTGTCTCTTTTGATCTTTGATGGTTTAAAGTCTGTTTTATCAGAGACTAGTATTGCAACCCCTGCTTTTTTTTTGGTCTCCATTTGCTTGGTAGAGCTTCCTCCATCCCTTTATTTTGAGCCTATGTATGTCTCTGCATGTGAGATGGGTCTCCTGAATACAGCAGACTGATGGGTCTTGACTCTTTATCCAGTTTGCCAGTCTGTGTCTTTTCATTGGAGCATTTAGTCCATTAACATTTAAGGTTAATATTGTTATGTGTGAACTTGATCCTGCCATTATGATATTAACTGGTTATTTTGCTCATTAGTTGATGCAGTTTCTTCCTAGCCTCGATGGTCTTTACATTTTGGCATGTTTTTGCAATGGCTGGTACCGGTTGTTCCTTTCCATGTTTAGGGCTTCCTTCAGGGTCTCTTGTAAGGCAGGCCTGGTAGTGACAAAATCTCTAAGCATTTGCTTATCTGTAAAGGATTTTATTTCTCCTTCACTTATGAAATTTAGTTTGGCTGGATATGAAATTCTGGGTTTAAAATTCTTTTCTTTAAGAACGTTGAATATTGGCCCCCACTCTCTTCTGGCTTGTAGAGTTTCTGCCAAGAGATCTGTTGTTAGTCTGATGGGCTTCCCTTTGTGGTTAACCCGACTTTTCTCTCTGGCTGCCCTTAAGATTCTTTCCTTCATTTCAACTTTGGTGAATCTGGCAATTATGTGTCTTGGAGTTGCTCTTCTCGAGGAGTATCTTTGTGGCATTCTCTGTATTTCCTGAATTTGAATGTTGGCCTGCCCTACTAGGTTGGGGAAGTTCTCCTGGATGATATCCTGAAGAGTGTTTTCCAACTTGGTTCCATTTTCCCCCTCCCTTTCAGACACCCCAATCAGCCGTAGATTTGGTCTTTTTACGTAATCCCATACTTCTTGCAGGCTTTGTTCATTTCTTTTTCTTCTTTTTTCTTTTGGTTTCTCTTCTCACTTCATTTCATTCATTTGATCCTCAATCACTGATACTCTTTCTTCCAGTTGATCGAGTCGGTTACTGAAGCTTGTGCATTTGTCACATATTTCTCGTGTCATGGTTTTCATCTCTGTCATTTCGTTTATGACCTTCTCTGCATTAATTAGTCTAGCTGTCAATTCTTCCACTCTTTTTTCAAGATTTTTAGTTTCTTTGCGCTGGGTACACAATTCCTCCTTTAGCTCTGAGAAGTTTGATGGACTGAAGCCTTCTTCTCTCATCTCGTCAAAGTCATTCTCTGACCAGCTTTGATCCGTTGCTGGCGATGGGCTGCGCTCCTTTGCAGGGGGAGATGCACTCTTATTTTTTGAATTTCCAGCTTCTCTGCCCTGCCTTTTCCCCATCTTTGTGGTTTTATCTGCCTCTGGTCTTTGATGATGGTGACGTACTGATGGGGTTTTGGTATAGGTGTCCTTCCTGTTTGATAGTTTTCCTTCTAACAGTCAGGACCCTCAGCTGTAGGTCTGTTGGAGATTGCTTGAGGTCCACTCCAGACCCTGTTTGCCTGGGTATCAGCAGCAGAGGTTGCAGAAGATAGAATATTGCTGAGCAGTGAGTGTACCTGTCTGATTCTTACTTTGGAAGCTTCCTCTCAGTGGTGTACTCCACCCTGTGAGGTGTGGGGTGTCAGACTGCCCCTAGTGGGGGATGTCTCCCAGTTAGGCTACTCAGGGGTCAGGGACCCACTTGAGCAGGCAGTCTGTCCCTTCTCAGATCCTAACCTCGGTGTTGGGAGATCCACTGCTCTCTTCAAAGCTGTCAGACAGAGTCGTTTGTGTCTGCAGAGGTTCCTGCTGCTTTTGTTGTTGTTGTTGTTAACTGTGCCCTGTCCCCAGAGGTGGATTCTACAGAGACAGGCAGGTTTCCTTGAGCTGCTGTGAGCTCCACCCAGTTCGAGCTTCCCAGCCGCTTTGTTTACCTACTTAAGCCTCAGCAATGGCGGGCACCCCTCCCCCAGCCTCGCTGCTGCCTTGTGGTTAGATCGCAGACTGCTGTGTTAGCAATGAGGGAGGCTCCGTTGGCGTGGGACCCTCCCGGCCAAGTGTGGGATATATTCTCCTGGTGTGCCTGTTTGCTTAAAGCGCAGTATTGGGGTGGCAGTTACCCGATTTTCCAGGTGTTGTGTGTCTCAGTTCCCCTGGCTAGGAAAAGGGATTCCCTTCCCCCTTGCACTTCCCAGGTGAGGCAATGCCTCACCCTGCTTCAGCTCTCGCTGGTCGGGCTGCAGCAGCTGACCAGCACCGATTGTCCGGCACTCCCTAGTGAGATGACCCCAGTACCTCAGTTGAAAATGCAGAAATCACCGGTCTTCTGTGTCACTCGCGCTGTGAGTTGGAGACTGGAGCTGTTCCTATTTGGCCATCTTGCTCTGCCCCCAGGTGAACATGTTTTCATGTGCTTGTTAACCAGCTGTATATCTTCTCTGGTGAACTGTCTGTTAAAATTTTTTTTCCATTAAAAAAATTGAGTTGTTTGTTTCTTTATTGGTGAGTATTGAGAGTTCTTTCTAGATTCTCAACAATACGCTTTGAAAATATTTGCCCCAGTCTTTGGCTTGCCTTTACATTTTCATAACTGCATTTTAAAGAGCAAAAATTTCCAATTTTGATGACATATATTAATCAGTGTGTTATTTTATGGAACATACTTTTGATATATCTGAGAAACATTTGCCTAGCTTAAAATTAAAAAAAAATTATTTTATGTATTCTTCTGAATGTTTTATAAGTTTAGGTTTTAAATTTAGGTTTATAACTCATTAAATTATTTTTTGTGTACAGTGAATGGTATGGATAAATGTTTCTTTTTTGCATGTGAATGCCTAGTTGTTCCAACATCATTTGTTGAAAAGTCTATCCTTTTCTCTACTAAATTTCCTTGTCAAAAATAAGTTGCTCACATATATGTGGACCTATTTCTGGATTCTATTATTTTCCATTGATCTACTGGTGTATCTATGATATTGTGATAGAATACAAACATATGCTATATGATATACAAACATATGCTATATGCTATAATACAAACATTCACCAGACATAGCTGCAAAGAGAAATTTTATTTAGCTTGTGCACAAGGGAGCCAGCACCACAAAAGGAGAAGGGTGGGCTGCTCCCTGAAGGTAGTATGTAGGTTAGCCTTATAGGGTTTTTCTATAGGGAAGGGTTTCATAGGACATGTGTAAGGTGGCTTTCTTGGTTTTTGTTTTTTGCTTGCTCAGTAGCTCAAAGTGCTTCCTTATACACTGCATGTATCACTAGCATTTTCTATCTCCACACCTGGGTGTGATTTCTGGCGTTAAAATGAGGAAAGAGTAACTATAAGTTGAAGTTTAAGTGTAACAGCACATGTGGAGCCCCAGGGAAGTCCACAGCCTGCTAAGGCAGGAGCCTGTGGCTAACAGCTTCTTGGATCTTCTGTTGCTGACTGACTAGAAGTTAGGTAAGCTACAGCTTGAGTAAGGGGCTTTTGTTCTTTTTCTTTAAACCACATCAAAACAGGAAACCAGCCACCCTGCCTGTATCATTGGTGGGCTCAGGATAAAGTCTAGTTGCCAGGGAAACCAACCACGTGATCAGAGGGTTAAAACTTTCAGCCCTACCTCTGACCTCCAGGGAAGGGAGAGAGGCTAAAGTTTGAGTTGATCACCAATGAACAATGATTTAATCAATGGTGCCTGTGCCAAAAGTCTCCATGAAAACCCAAAAGGACAGTCTGGAGAGCTTCCCAACAGCTGCTGTGGGGTCGCATGCCTAGAAATGGCATGGAAGTTCTGCATCCCTTCCTCCACACTTCACCTTATGTGTCTCTTCCATCTGGCTGCTCATCTGTATCCTTTGTGATATCCTTTATAATAAATAGAAAAATCTAAGTGACGTGTTTTTGAGTTCTGTGAGCCACTCCAGCAAATTAGGTGAACCCCAGGAGGAGTTTGCAGGAATCCCGATTGATAGCAAGTTATCCAGAAGTACAGTCGCAACTGGAGCTTGCAATTGGTGTCTGAAATGAGGGGTAGTCTTGTGGGACTGAACCCTCAACCTGTGGGTCCAACACTATCTACAGGTAGCAGCATCCAAATTAAACTGAATGTGAGGACACTCCGCTGGTGTCCACTGAAGAACTCCTTTGTGTGCAGGGAAAAGTCCCCAAATCTGGTGTCAATAGATGTGAGTATGGGTAGTGTATGAGAGTAGGAAAAGCAGTTTATTTTTCTTTTCTTTTTTCTTCATAAATTAAAAAACTGACAGATTATAATCATAATTATGGGGTACACAGTAATATTATGATATACATATACTGGATGGAATAATGGAATCAAACTAATTAACATGTCTGTCACTTTAGATACTTATCATATGTCTAACTGCAACTTTGTACCCTTTACAACATCTCTACATTTCCCTCATCCCCAGCCTCTGGTAACTACCCTCTGCTTCTATGAGTTCAACTGTTTCAGATTTCACACGTAAGTAAGAACATGTGGTATTTGTCTTTTTTGCCTGGCTTATTTCACTCAGTATAATGTCCTCCCGGTTCACCCATGTTGCAAATGACAAAATTTCCTTATTTCTTAAGGCTTAATAGGCCAGGTGTGGTGGCTCACACCTGTAAGTCCAGCACTTTTGGAGGCCAAGGCAGGAGAATTGCTTGAGGCGAGGAGTTAGAGACCAGCCTGGGCAACACAGCAAGGCTCTGTCTCTACAATTTTTTTCTTTTCTTTTTTTTTTTTTTTTAACAATTAGCTGGGTATGGTGGCGTGTGCCTATATTTCTAGCTACTTAGGAGGCTGAGGCCGGAGGATCACTTGAACCCAGGAGGTCAAGACTGCTGTGCGCTGTGATTGTGCCATTGCACTCCAGCCTAACAGAGCGAGACTCCGTCTCTGGGGAAGAAAAGGGCAAATAGTATTACATCGTATACATACAACACATTTTAAAAAATCCACTCATCGATTGATGGTTGATTAAGTAACTTGACTGTTGTAAATCATGCTACAATGAACATGGGGGCAGGAGCACAGAGATCTTTTTGATATACTGATTTCAAGGCTTTAAGATACATATCTAGAGGTGAGATTGCCAGATCATATGTATGCAGGAACTTCCACGCAGTTTTCCATAATAGCTATTCAGTTGTCCCTCAGTTTGAAAACTTGGCCTTCTATGTATACAGGTTTCCTATACCACAAATGCTGTACTTCCAATCCACGATGGGTTGGGAAAAATCCACTATAAGTGGACTCATATAGTTCAAACCTATGTTCTTCAAGGGTCATCTGTACATTGCAGACAGTGTACAAGGATACACTTTCCTCCATATCCTCCCCAACCTTGTTATCTTTCATTTTTTTTGATAATAGCCATTCTGACAGGTGTGATATCTCATGTGGTTCTAGTTTGTTTTTTCCTAATAATTAGTGATGCTGAGCATTTTTTTCATCTATCTTTGGCTTATTTGTATGTCTTCCTTTGAGAAACGTCTATTCAAGTCCTTTGCCCATTTTAAAATTGGGTTATTGGTTATTTTTCTATTAAGTGATTTTAGTTCCTTATATGCTTTTGATATTAGAGTTTAGTATTTCCCTGTCTTTGTAGTATCCATATGCCAATAGCATGCCATTTTAATTACAATTACTGCAGCTCAGTAATAAATCTTTATATTCATAGTGTCATTTCTACAATGTATTTCTTCTTCTTCAAAGTTTTCTTGACTGTTGGTTCATGCCTGTAATTCCAGTACTTTGGGAGGCTGGGATAGGAGGATCGCTTGAGCTCAGGAGTTCAAAACCAACCTGGGAAACACAGTGAGACTTTGTCTTTACAAAAAATAAACAAAAACTAGCTGGGCGTGGTAGCACGTGCCTGTGGCACAGCTACTTGGGAGGCTGAGGCTAGAGGATAGCTTGAGTCTAGGAGTTTGAGGTTGCAATGAGCCAAGATAGTGCCACTGCACTCCAGCCTGGGCAATAGTAGGGGAGCCTGTCTTGGAGGAAAACATAAAACAAACAAAAAAACTCAACAACAACAACAACAACAACAACAACAAACCCAACAGTTGTCTTGCCTATTCGAGATATGTTGCAATTCCAAATGAATTTTAGAATCAGTTTCTTCATTTATACAAAACAGGTCTGCTGGGATTATGATTTGGATTGCACTGAATCTATAGAACAAATTGGAGAGAATTGATATCTCAGCAACATTGAGTCTTCCAACCCATGACTATGGTGTGTCTGTCCATGCTTTCGGTCTTCTTTAATATCTTCCAGAAATATTTTATAGTATTCAGTATTCATGCCTTTACTTCTTCTGCTATATTTATCCCTGAATTTATTATATTTTATACTGTATTTCATTTAAGTTGTTAGTATTATAGACATTATATTTTATAATATCCCCTTATTATCCTTATATTATCTGCAGAATCTGTAGTGTTGACATTTTTTTCATGCCTGATATTAGCAATTTGTGTCATTTTTCTTGTTTTTTATCCTTAACAGAAGATAGAGATAGGTTTGTCAACTTCATTGATCTTAATCAGCTTTTGGTTTTATTGAGTTTTTTTCCCCCATGGTTTCCTGTTTCTTTATTTAATTGATTTCCTCTGATATTTAGTATTTTGCTTTTTCTGCTTAGTTTGTGTATTTTCTCTCTCTTTTTTTTTTTTTGCTAGTTTCAGAAGTGAACACTGAAGTCATTAATCTGCGAACTTTCATCATTTCTAATATAGACATTTAGTACTATAAATTTGCTTTAGTGACATCCCACAATTTTATGTTGTAGTTTTATTTATGTTTATGTCAAACTACTTTCTAATTTCCTTTTGATTTCTTTTTTAACTTATGAGTTACTGAGAAATTTGCTATTAAGTTTGCAAATATTTGGGACATTATCCAGATATCTTGCTGTAATTGATGTAAAATTTAATTCCACCAAGGTCAGAAAGCATATTTTATATGACTTGAATCCTTTTAAGTTTACTGAAAATTCTTTATGAGCAGGGTATTGCTTCTTCACAAGTTTCTCCATGTGTACTTGTAAAGAATGTGCACTAGGATCTGGTTGGGTGTCATATCCACTGAAGTCAATTAGATCAAGTTGCTTTATAATGTTATTCAAGTGTACTGTATATTTATTCATTCTCTATTTTTCTATTTATCTCTGAAAGAAAGGTATTACGGCTTTCAACTATAATTATGGATGCTTCTATTTCTTTTTGTAATTCTATATGGTTTTACTTTATGTATTTTGAAGTTGTATTTTTAGGTACATAACTATTTAGATTTACTATATACTTTGATTGGCTATTTAATCACTATGAAATTATCTTCAACTATAACTTTGCCACGGAACCCACTCTGTATAATACTAAAAGAGCTACTCAAGTTTTGATTTTGGTTTTGGTTTTGCTTTTACCTTTAACCTGCTTAGATCTCTATATTTAAAGTGTGTTTTTTGTAATCAGATATTCAGCTTTGTAATCCAGTTTGACAGTTTCTGCTTTTAATTTGGGTTATTTGAACAATTCACATTTAGTGTCATTAGTGCTTTGGTTAAATTTGTCTCTCATCTTGCTATTTGGTTTTTATTTATCCTATCTTTTCGTTTCTTCACGTTTCTTCTTTTTTGCCTACTTTAAAAATTATTTGAATATTATTTATGATTTTATTTTACTTGCTGGTTTATTAACTCTTCATTTTATTATTGAATTGATTGTTTTATGGTTTAACACATTTTTAACTGAATAGAGCATACCTTCACATACCTACCTTTGTATTACATGTTGTAATGGTATGATAAACATAATTGTACCATATAATAATAGTGCATAATAAAGTGTGATATAATAGCATAATAGTCCTTTAATAATGTGATATAACAGTAAATCCAGTAGATGAATAATAATATACATCTTTAACTTATAATTTTGACTTAAATATTATATACTTCATGTATGGTGGAACAAATTACAGTAATATATTTCCATTTCTCTCATCTCTGCCTTTATGATATTACTGATACTGACCTTATACATATGTTGTAAACCCCCAATGCATTATTATTTTGATTTATGTTTATGTCAATTAACTTTAAAGAGATTTAAATAAGAAAAATATTTTATGTTTTTACCCATGTAGTTACCATTTCTCCCTTATATCTTTTATTTTAGATTTACATCTCCATCTACATCGCCATCTGGTATCATTCTCCTTTCGCTTAAAGAAATTCTTTCAACATTTCTTGTAATGTGATAAATTATTTGAATTAGTGTTAATTTTCACCTCATTTTTAATATTTTTGCTGGGTGTAGAATTGTAGGTCAATAGAGTTTTTTCAGTGCTTTGAAGATGTTGTTTCACTTTCTTTTTGCTTATACTGCTCCCAGTGAAAAATCAGCTATTATCCTTAAATTTGCTCCTTTAATCATAATGTGGTTTTTTTCTTCTCTGTCTGCTTTAAGATCTTTGTTTAATACTGGATTTGAACAATTTGATTATGGTGAGCCTTGGTATATTTTCTTCAGGTTTCTTATGCTTGGAGTTTATTGAACTTCTTAGATTTGTATATTTAAATTTTTAAATAAATTTGGAAATTTTAAAACCACTGTTATTTCAGATATTTTTTATCCGCCCCCCAACCCCATTAGGGGCTCCATTCCAATGCATGCTGGTTTGCTTGAGGTAGTCTCCCATTTTGCAACTGCTCCTTTTAATGTTTGTTCTCTCTGTGTTTCATTCTGGATAGTTTCTATTGCTATGTCTTAAAGTTCAGTCCTTTTTTTCCCACTCTGTCTAATCATCCATGAATCCCATTTAATGTACTTCTCATCTCGCACATTTTAGTTTTCATCTCTAAAGTTCGATTTGGTTATTTTTTGTATTTTCCATATTACTACTTACCATTTTAAATAATGATGGCTATGTAAATGTCCTTGCCTGAAAGTTCTTTTGTGCTAGTTCTGGTGCAGTTTTCTTGATCCATTATTGTCCTCATTATGGGTGATGTTTTCCTGTTTCTTTATATGCCTGGAAATCTTTGTTTAGATGACAGACATTGTACATTTTATCTTACCAGGTGCCTGCTATGATTATTTTTTAAAATATGATTGAACTTTATTCTGGGAAGCAATTACTTGCTAACAGTTTGCCTGTTTCAGGACTTAATTCTACAACAGGTTAGGTGTGTCAGGAGCTACGCTCCATCTGTTGCTTATTATTTCTTACTACTAAGGCAAGCTTTTCTTGAGTAGACTACCCAATGAGCCATAAATTATAAGTGTTTCCACTCACCGGAGCCAGCAGGAATAGATACTATTACCAGATACATGTGAGCCCTAGATTCTCTTCTATTACACTTTCAGATGTTCCCCCACACCCTGGTGTAGTTTCTATACATGAAGTGCTGAGTATTACTCTGATGAGTGAGTAGTGAAGAGGAGCCTCTGCAGATCTCTAAGCTTCTGCGTATGGATGCTCCACTCTTTTGTATACTGCAGTGCAAACCAACTGCTTTCATCTCCCTGGACTCTCAGCTCTGTCTTGTCAACTTAGGGAGACCAGCAAGGTCTGCCTGGGTTTCTTCTCTCTGTCTTCGCCTGGAGATTCTTTCAAGCTGTCAGCTGGGGATTCATAGGGCTCACCTAGTTTGTTTCTATCTCTGAGAGATGACTGTCCTTCATTGTCTGATACTCGGTGTTTTGAAAAGCAACGTTTACTATATTTTGTCTGTTTCTTGTTGCATGGGAAGTGGGAAGATAAATCAGAACCCTGCTACTCCTTAGGCAGAAGTGAAAGTCATATATGGTATCCCTAATAACATTCTTAGTTAACATGAATGTGTTATGTGTTTTCTGTGTATGAATAAGTGAGCTTAGAGATTTATATTAGCAAGTCATTGATCTCCATGATAACTCTCCAAGGCAGGCGTTAGCTGGCTCTAACACCCACCATCTATACGATGCTGGGCACATTATTTTACCTCTGGGTTTTTTAATCTACAAAATGGTGATTATGATAAGTAATAATTTCCACAAATTGTTGAGAAAATTAAATGGGATAAAAATAGAGCACTTCGCTCATCACTTAATGTATAGAAAACTTTCAATATGAGGGAGTCAAGCATAGTGAGGTTAAGCAACTTGCTAAAAGTCTCACGGTTGTTGAATGTCAGAGCTTGGTTGGGAATAAGCATCATCGAACCCAGGAATTCTGTAGTGTCTCTGCAGGGAATAATGGATGTGGTTTCCCAAGGGAAGGGAGGTCACTTAGCTGGCCACACTGGCAACCTAGGAAAACGAAGGCATGGTCTTAGCTGTAGTGGGGACATTGGGAGGCAGTTGATGGAATAAGCTGGAGAAACTCCTCTCAGCATGTATCCTCTGGAACACTAGTGTCTAGTGAGCCGGATAAAGGGTTCTGAGGCCACAGACTTTAATAAATTGTGTGATGTTTCACCATGAGGCTTTATAGTGCCCATGGCAGAGCAAAGATTCTAACAAATCTGTACCAGGAAAACTTCTTAACTTCATTTAATCTAACATTCTGCAGAATTGGCCATTCTTAAAGTCCTAGATTTAAAATAAAGTCTATTTAGAAGCTAAAGTTCGTGGTTTAATGATGGCTTGGCTATGGAGTGACAAAGTCTGATAATTGTATGTGTGTGTGTGTGTGTGTCTGTGTATTATATATATATATAAAGGAAATACTATATATATTAGAAATACTATATATATAGCTCCTGAATACTATACATAAGAAATATATATACTAGTATATATATAATTATGTATTTAATATACTAATATATATTAGTATATATATTTATTTAATCTAAAAAATGGTGATTAGGATAAATATGTATACTAGTATATATTAGTGTGTATATATATTTCTTATATCTAGAATATATGTTATATATATATTAGAAATACTATATATGTGATATATATATATATGTCTCCCAAATTGTACCTGGCACACACTAGTTGCTCTATAAATTAAGGAATTCTTTTATACATAGATGGAAGGTGAACTAGTTTTTTTTTTCCCTCCTATCAATAATTACTTTTTTAAATTTTTATTATTTTTCTTTTTTATTATACTTTAAGTTCTAGGGTACATGTGCACAATGTACAGTTTGTTACATACGTATACATGTGCCATGTTAGTGTGCTGCACCCATTAACTTGTCATTTACATTAGGTATATCTCCTAATGCTATCCCTCCCCCCTCCCCTGACCCCACAACAGGCCCCAGTGTGTGATGTTCCCCTTACTGTGTCCAAGTGCTCTCATTGTTCAGTTCCCACCTATGGGTGAGAACATGTGGTGTTTGGTTTTCTGTTCTTGTGATAGTGTGCTGAGAATGATGATTTCCAGCTGCATCCATGTCCCTACAAAGGACATGAACTCATCCTTTTAATGGCTGCATAGTATTCCATGGTGTACATGTGCCACATTTTCTTAATCCAGTCTGTCATTGATGGACATTTGGGTTGGTTCCAAGTCTTTGCTATTGTGAATAGTGCCACAATAAACATACGTGTGCATGTGTCTTTATAGCAGCATGATTTATAATCCTTTGGGTATATATCCAGTAATGGGATGGCTGGGTCAAATGGTATTTCTAGTTCTAGATCCTTGAGGAGTTGCCACACTGTCTTCCATAATGGTTGAACTAGTTTACAATCCCACCAACAGTGTAAAAGTGTTCCTATTTCTCCACATCCTCTGCAGCACCTGCTGTTTCCTGACTTTGTAATGATCCCCATTCGAACTGGTGTGAGATGGTATCTCATTGTGGTTTTGATTTGCATTTCTCTGATGGCGAGTGATGATGAGCATTTTTTCATGTGTCTGTTGGCTGCATAAATGTCTTCTTTTGAGAAGTGTCTGTTCATATCCTTTGCCCACTTTTTGATGGGATTGTTTGTTTTTATCTTGTAAATTTGTTTGAGTTCTTTGTAGGTTCTGGATATTAGCCCTTTGTCAGATGAGTAGATTGCAAAAATTTTCTCCCATTCTGTAGGTTGCCTGTTCACTCTGATGGTAGTTTCTTTTGCTGTGCAGAAGCTCTTTAGTTTGATTAGATCCCATTTGTCAATTTTGGCTTTTGTTGCCATTGCTTTTGATGTTTTAGACATGAAGTCCTTGCCCATGCCTATGTCCTGAATGGTATTGCCTAGGTTTTTTTTCTAGGGTTTTTATGGTTTTAGGTCTAACATTTAAGTGTCTAATCCATCTTGAATTCATTTTTGTATAAGGTGTAAGGAAGGGATCCAGTTTTAGCTTTCTACGTATGGCTAGCCAGTTCTCCCAGCACCATTTATTAAATAGGGAATCCTTTCCCCATTTCTTGTTTTTGTCAAGTTTGTCAAAGATCAGATGGTTGTAGATGTGTGGTATTATTTCTGAGGGCTCTGTTCTGTTCCATTGGTCTATATCACTGTTTTGGTACCAGTATCATGCTGTTTTGGTTACTGTAGCCTTGTAGTATAGTTTGAAGTCAGGGAGGGTGATGCCTCCAGCTTTGCTCTTTTGGCTTAAGACTGTCTTGGCAATGTGGGCTCTTTTTTGGTTCCATATGAACTTTAAAGTAGTTTTTTCCAATTCTATGAAGAAAGTCATTGGTAGCTTAATGGGGATGGCACTGAATCTGTAAATTACCTTGGGCAGTATGGCCATTTTCACGATATTGATTTTTCTTATCCATGAGCATGGAATGTTCTTCCATTTGTTTGTGTCCTCTTTTATTTCATTGAGCAGTGGTTTGTAGTTCTCCTTGAAGAGGTCCTTCACATCCCTTGTAAGTTGGATTCCTAGGTATTTTATTCTCTTTGAAGCAATTGTGAATGGGAGTTCATTCATGATTTGGCTCTCTGTTTGTCTGTTATTGGTATACAAGAATGCTAGTGACTTTTGCACATTAATTTTGTATCCTGAGACTTTGCTGAAGTTGCTTGTCAGCTTAAGGAAATTTTGAGCTGAGACAACTGGGGTTTTCTAAATATACTGTCATGTCATCTGCAAACACAGACAATTTAACTTCCTCTTTTCCTAATTGAATACCCTTTATTTCTTTCTCTTGCCTGATTGCCCTGGCCAGAACTTCCAACACTATGTTGAATAGGAGTGGTGACAGAGGGCATCCCTGTCTTGTGCCAGTTTTCAAAGGGAATGCTTCCAGTTTTTGCCCATTAAGTATGATGTTGGCTGTGGGTTTGTCATAAATAGCTCTTATTATTTTGAGATACGTTCCATCAATACCGAATTTATTGAGAGTTTTTAGTATGAAGGGCTGTTGAATTTTGTCAAAGGCCTTTTCTGCATCTATTGAGATTATCATCTGGTTTTTGTCTTTGGTTCTCTTTATATGCTGGATTACGTTTATTGATTTGCATATGTTGAACTAGCCTTGCATCTCAGGGATGAAGCCCACTTGATCATGGTGGATAAGCTTTTTGATGTGCTGCTGGATTCGGTTTGCCAGTATTTTATTGAGGATTTTTGCATCAATATTCATCAGGGATATTTTTTTGTTGTGTCTCTGCCAGGCTTTGGTATCAGGATGATGTTGGCCTCGTAAAATGAGTTAGGGATGAGTCCCTCTTTTTCTATTGATTGGAATAATTTCAAAAGGAATGGTACCAGTTCCTCCTTCTACCTCTGGTAGAATTCAGCTGTGAATCCGTCTGGCCCTGGACTTTTTTTGGTTGGTAGACTATTAATTATTGCCTCAATTTTGGAGCCTGTTATTGGTCTATTCAGGGATTCAACTTCTTCCTGGTTTAGTCTTGAGAGACTGTATGTGTCCAGGAATTTATTCATTTCTTCTAGGCTTTCTAGTTTATTTGCATAGAGGTGTTTATAGTATTCTCTGATGGTAGTTTGTATTTCTGTGGGGTCGGTGGTGATATCCCCTTTATCATTTTTTATTGCGTCTATTTGATTCTTCTGTCTTTTCTTCTTTGTTAGTCTTGCTAGCGGTCTATCAATTTTGTTGATCTTTTCAAAAAACCAGCTCCTGGATTCATTGATATTTTTAAGGGTTTTTTTGGTGTCTCTATCTCCTTCAGTTCTGCTCTGATCTTAGTTGTTTCTTGCTTTCTGCTAGGCTTTTGAATGTGTTTGCTCTTGCCTCTCTAGTTCTTTTAATTATGATTTTAGGGTGTCAACTTTAGATCTTTCCTGCTTTCTCTTGTGGGCATTTAGTGGTATAAATTTCCCTCTACACACTGCTTTAAATGTGTCCCAGAGATTCTGGTATATTGTATCTTTGTTCTCATTGGTTTCAAAGAACATCTTTATTTCTGCCTTCATTTCGTTATGTACCCAGTAGTCATTCAGGAGCAGGTTGTTCAGTTTCCATGTAGTTGAGCGGTTTTGATTGAGTTTCTTAGTCCTGAGTTCTAGTTTGATTGCACTGTGGTCTGAGAGGCAGTTTGTCATAATTTCTGTTCTTTTACATTTGCTGAGGAGTGCTTTACTTCCAACTATGTTGCCAATTTTGGAATAAGTGCAATGTGGTGCTGAGAAGAATGTATATTCTGTTGACTTGGGGTAGAGAGTTCTGCAGATGTCTGTTAGGTCTGTTTGGTGCACGGCTGAGTTCAATTCCTGGATATCCTTGTTAACTTTCTGTCTTGTTGATCTGTCTAATGTTGAGAGTGGGGTGTTAAAGTCTCCCATTATTATTGTATGGGAGTCTAAGTCTCTTTGTAAGTCTCTAAGGACTTGCTTTATGAATCTGGGTGCTCCTGTATTGGGTGCATATATATTTAGGATAGTTCACTCTTCTTGTTGAATTGATCCCTTTACCATTATGTAATGACTTTCTTTGTCTCTTTTGATCTTTGTTGGTTTAGAGTCTGTTTTATCAGAGACTAGGATTGCAACCCCTACCTTTTTTTGCTTTCCATTTGCTTGGTAGATCTTCCTCCATCCCTTTATTTTGAACCTATGTGTGTCTCTGCACATGAGATGGGTCTCCTGGATACAGCAAATTGATGGGTCTTGACTCTTTATCCAATTTGCCAGTCTATGTCTTTTAATTGGAGCATTTAGCCCATTTACATTTAAGGTTAATATTGTTATGTGTGAACTTGATCCTATCATGAAGATGTTAGCTGGTTATTTTGCTCGTTAGTTGATGCAGTTTCTTCCTAACATCGATGGTCTTTACATTTTGGCATGTTTTTGCAATGGCTGGTCCCGGTTGTTCCTTTCCATGTTTAGTGCTTCCTTCAGGATCTCTTGTAGGGCAGGCCTGGTGGTGACAGAATCTCTCAGCATTTGCTTGTCTGTAAAGGATTTTATTTCTCCTTCACTTATGAAACTTAGTTTGACTGGATATGAAATTCTGGGTTGAAAATTCTTTTCTTTAAGAATGTTGAATATTAGCCCCCACTTTCTTGTGGCTTGTAGAGTTTCTGCTGAAAGATCCACTGTTAGTCTGATGGGCTT
The DNA here is from genome assembly GCF_007565055.1 of Rhinopithecus roxellana. NCBI lineage: Eukaryota > Metazoa > Chordata > Mammalia > Primates > Cercopithecidae > Rhinopithecus > Rhinopithecus roxellana. The sequence goes on from NC_044562.1 coordinate 120,672,015, forward strand.
CCCTTTGTGTATAACCTGACCTTTCTCTCTGGCTGCCCTTAACATTTTTTCCTTCATTTCAACTTTGGTGAATTTGACAGTTATGTGTCTTGGAGTTGCTCTTCTCAAGGAGTATCTTTGTGGTGTTCTCTGTATTTCCTGAATTTGAATGTTGGCCTGCCTTGCTAGGTTGGGGAAGTTCTCCTGGATAATATCCTGCAGTGTTTTCCAACTTGGTTCCATTCTCCCTGTCACTTTCAGGTACACCAATCAGATATAGATTTGGTCTTTTCACATAGTCACATATTTCTTGGAGGCTTTGCTCATTTCTTTTTACTCATTTTTCTCTAAGCTTCTCTTCTTGCTTCATTTCATTCATTTGATCTTCAATCACTGATACCCTTTCTTCCAGTTGAGTCAGTTACTGAGGCTTGTGCATTTGTCACGTAGTTCTCATGTCATGGTTTTCATCTCTATCCGGTCGTTTAAGGACTTCTCTGCATTGGTTATTCTAGTTAGCCATTCGTCAAATCTTTTTTCAAGGTTTTAAGTTTCTTTGTGCTGAGTTTGTAATTCCTCCTTTAGCTTGGAGAAGTTTGATCGTCTGAAGTCTTCTTCTCTCAACTCGTCAGTTATTCTCCATCCAGCTTTGTTCCATTGCTGGTGAGGAGCTGCGTTCCTTTGGAGGAGGAGAGGTGCTCTGATTTTTACAATTTCCAGCTTTTCTGTACTGTTTTTCCCCATCTTTGTGGTTTTATCTACCTTTGGTCTTTGATCATGGTGACGTACAGATGGGGTTTTGGTGTGGATGTTCTTTCTGTTTGTTATTTTTCCTTGTAACAGTCAGGACCCTCAGCTGCAGGTCTGTTGGAGTTTGCTTGAGGTCCACTCCAGACCCTGTTTGCCTGGGTATCAGCAGTGGCGGCTGCAGAAGACAGAATATTGCTGAACAGCAAGTGTTGTTGTCTGATTGTTCCTCTGGAAGCTTTGTCTCAGAGGTGTACCTGGCCGTGTGAAGTGTGAGGTGTCAGTGTGCCCCTAGTGGGGGATGTCTCCCAGTTAGGCTACTTGGCGGTCAGGGACCCACTTGAGCAGACAGTCTGTCCGTTCTCAGATCTCAAACTCCATGCTGGGAAAACCACTACTCTCTTCAAAGCTGTCAAACAGGGACATTTTCATCTGCAGAGGTTTCTGCTGCCTTTTGTTTGGCTATGCCTTGTCCCCAGAGGTGGAGTCTACAGAGACAGGCAGACCTGCCTCCTTGAGCTGTGGTGGGCTCCACCCAATTCGAGCTTTCCGGCGGCTTTGTTTACCTACTTAAGTCTCAGTAATGGCAGGCACCCCTCCCCTAGCCTCGCTGCTGCCTTGCAGTTAGATCTCAGACTGCTGTGCTAGCAATGAGGGAGGCTCCGTGGGTGTGGGACCCTCTGGGCCAGGCATGGGATATAATCTCCTGGTGTGCCATTTGCTAAAACCCTTGGTAAAGTGCAGTATTAGGGTGGGAGTGACCCGATTTTCCAGGTGTTGCGTGTCAGGGTTTCCCTTAGCTAGGAAAGGGAATTCCCTTCCCACTTGCATTTCTCGGGTGAGGCGATGCCTCACCCGGCTTTGGTTCTCACTCACTGGGCTGCACCCACTGTCCAGGTGCACTAGTTTAAGACCTTCGATATCATATAGAATTAAATTCAAATCTTGTCACTTACGATCTATGTGACCTAAGTGTTTCACCTGATCTCACTGTGCCTCAGTTTCCTCAAATGCAAAAGAGGGATAATAAAATCCCCCTCATATAATATATAATTTATGAATTTACTAAGCAATTCTGCAGTAAAAATCAACCCTGCACTATATTGTTTTGCAGAGAACCTGGTTCCTGTAAATTCCTTTCCTCTTTCTCTTCTTGTGCTGTGAGGTAGGTCTGAACAGACTTCTTTGTCCTTCAGAAGCTCATCGTCAACACAGCAGATTGCACAGGAACTTCCTCGGTGCATGCAGATGTGGAAGCCACCTCCTGGTTCATCTAGGACGTGCTCAACCATGGCCTGAGTGGCTCAGATGTATTTGAGCCTCATTGCATTTAGCAACTTAATTGTTCATTAAGAGGAAGGGACATTCACAGAGCTGGCCCGACATCCTGATAAAATACCCAGTGACTTTCAGTGTTTGATTTATGAGCACAGGCTCGGCTCCTTGCAGGCTCATGTCAGGATGAGCTGGAGCGATAAGCACACATTTATCTCCAGGCCTTGATGGATGACAGGGAACGCAGTACCAGTAAAGGCAACAAAGCCACCCTGTGGGCAGAGGACAGTCACCAGGTGCACTGGGAAAGCTGGAGCAGACTCCTTGTGGGAAGACAATGAACGGAATTAGAAGTTAGAATTTTAATTATCATACAAATTAGAAGAGGATTAATCAGCTCATATTTTATGACATGATGTGGTGTGGAGGACTGCCGGTTAAGTTTTATGGCAAATCTTTGATTAACTGAGACACAGCATGAAGGTATAAAATCCAGACTACAGCCACATGTTAATCTCTCCCTTTCCTTCCAAGGTTAAAAGCCAGTGTAAGAACGATGACTGCCGAGGACACACAGCCACATGTGCGAACGTGGCCTCACAGTTTGTCTCTCCACAAGAGATCTGTTTGTCTTCTCATATTTGTTCAATGTGGATAGGAACCTTCTGCCACCAGCTCCTCTTTTTCATTTAGGATCCTTTGACTTCTACTTTCTTTAGGGGTGAGGCTCCTGGGCAAGTTGTCACCCAACTCTGGGCAGTCATCCTAGGACCTGAGAGTCACTGCAAATCCTTGCTCAGAACCCCAAGCCCACATGTTCATCCTTGTATACTTTCCCAGACCCCCGACCAAATTAAAACTTGGCAGTTGAAGCCTCGTTTTGACAAAGTCAGCCCAACAAATTATGGCTCCAAGTCCAGCAGGGCTGGACCACTCGAGGCAGAGCAAAAGCTTCAGAGACAGAAATGGAAAGCTGACCAGGGCTACCCAGGAGCCATACCGAAGGAGACTTGTCACTCTGTTGCTGCAAACACATAGGTGTTTAGAGTGTGTAGGCCGCTGTTCCAGGGAGGAGTCTCGTGGAGAACCTGAGAGGGAGGACAGTGTGTGTGCGGCCAAGGTAAGTCTCAGACTGAAGGCATGAGCTAAGAGGGCAGCTAGCAGACCTGTGGAATGTAATATACCTGACCCTGAGCTGCCGATCCACCTCACACTCCAATTTCAATTCAGTCCTTTCAGTTGCTTAAGGAAATCTGCAGTTATCTGATTTCTCAGCGAGTCCTGTAGGTTCTATTATAAAAATATATGGAAGAACCATCTACTTCTCACCACTGCTATTTAGACCATGCTGCTCCAGCCACTGCTACCTTCACCTGGGCTCTGGGTTATTGCGGTAACTTCCTTTTCGTCCAGCATCTTCCATCCCTGTCCGCTTAGGTCTATTCTCAACACACCTGCCAGAATGAGCCTGTTGAAATGTAAATCAAATCATGTCCCCACTCTGCTCAGCCCTCTGATGACTGTGTTGCACTTCAAATAAAAGTCAGTCTGTGTGGTGCCCTGCAAGGCAATGCGATCTGGCCCTGGTGACCTCTTGGGCCTCACTACCCACTGCTGTCCTTTTTCCACTCCATGCAGCCTCACGGCATTGGCACTTGCTGGCTCCCCTGCCTGGAATTCTCCTCCTTCTGGTAGCCACGTGGCCCAGCTCCCTTGCTCTGTTTCAGCCTTCCCCCAATGAAGAGTGAGGCTGCTCTGCTTTCAGACCTTAAATGCAACATGAACTCTCCTCTGGGTCAGCGATGCCTTCTTTAGCCACCCTATCTACAACAGGAGCTCTCTCTTCAACAGACTCACAGTAGCCCATGGCTTACAGATGTTCTGGTGAATGTTCTATATCTGGTTTGTGGCTAGGGGATGGGCACACCAATTTTTGGTGCTTACTGATTTCCATAACGTAAATGCTTTCACTGTGGCCAATTTTAAGCTACCAGAGTGACGACACAACTGCCTTGCAAAATTCCTGAAAGTAAAACAATTGGCTTTTGCAAGTCAGCGTGAGCTGGCTCTGGCATACTCTATTTATAATCCTTGTCTGTTCTGTTTTTCCCCTTGGTTTCAATTCTTGACATACTGTATACTTCATTTATATATCACGTATGTTAGATGTCTTCCCATTACAATATAATTTTCATAGGAGCAGTGATTTTTTGACACTTTGTTCATTGCTGGTACAGTGTTCACTATGGGGTCTATCACAAGTAGGTGCTCAATATAATTTTGCTGAATGAGAGTATTAATGAAAGATAAGCATCTACTCCTTATCAGATATTGACAAGTTTGGGGATACAGAGAATAAGGTAATGTTCTTGATGTTGACTTCTCTCTAGTGTTGAAGACAAGCCTTTGCAATACAATGAAGTAGCAACTAAATAGAGGTTATTCCTGGTAGATGTTAGAACATAGAAAAGTCATTGAAACAAAATTTAAATATCAGAGTTGATTAATTCTTATGTGAATTGGGATGTAATTGTGTAACTACTAATAGTATTTGACCAAGGCTCCCTGGAATGTTCCAACTTCTAATACCCTTTCTCTTCATTAAATTTTAGATATATACATAGAACATGATAGTGCTTCATTATGCATGATAGCTACATTCATTACGCATGATGGCTACACTGAAGCACATAGCTTAGTCTAGCTTCTACCAACCACAATGTCCACTTTACCAACCAGTCAACCCTCGAGCTAGAAGTCATAAAACACCTTATATTAGCCTTAATGCTTGAGAATGAAGTAAAGTGAGAGTGAGTTAATTGTACCTGCCAATAGGGCACCTTCGGCCTCTGTTCAGTCTCATGTCATGGGTGGCAGGGATGGTAGAGAAGGCCACAACAGAGCATGCCTTTATTTATTTGTTACTTTTCGTTTTTTATTTTTTTGTAGAGATGGGGTTTCGCTACATTGCCCTCAAGTGATCCTCCAACCTTTGCTTCCCAAAGTGCTAGGGTTACAGGTGTGAGCCACCGTGCCCAACCACAGCATGCCTTTTAAAACAGTGATTGGGCCAGGTGTGGTGGCTCACGCCTGTAATCCTTGCACTTTGGGAGGCCAAGGCGGGCGGATCACATGAGGTCAGGAGCTCAAGACCAGCCTGGCCGACATGGTAAAACCCCATCTCTACTAAAAAATTAGCTGGATATGGAGGCGGATGCCTTTAATCCCACCTACTTAGGAGGCTGAGGCAGGAGAATTGCTTGAAACCAGGAGGCAGAGGTTGCAGTAAGCCGAGATCGCTCCACTGCACTCCATCCTGGGTGACAGAGCGAGACTCTGTCTCAAAAACAAACAAACAAAAACAAAAACCACAGTGATTGTATTTACTGGTAAACATGGTCCCAAAGGAACATAACCCCACTAGACTAGTGTTTACTTCATTTCGAAGAAGAATAAAGAAAGGATGAGGAGAAGAGTCATGGCTTTCCTTCCTTCTGCATGTTGCTAGTGACTTACTGTGCAATTTACCCCAATGACAGATGCATTTTAAAACATGGTAGCATGAAGAAAATGAACATGTCCTGGGAATGCTAGGTTACTCTGCTGGATTCCCCACACACATTTATAGACCAATGGTTTTGTTGATGGAATTCCTGAAATCCTTAAAATGTGCTCATAGCCTATGTGGTAACTTGGACTGGAACACAGCAATTCCTCGGGTGAGTTTCTCGAGTTTCTTTCACATTCTGCATGTGCTGAGCATCTTCTGTTTCTGAGAGGCTCACCTAAATGGACTAAACAGACAGACTCCCGTTGTGGGACTTCTGGTTGGGTTGGGCCAATGTGGAGCCCCCGCAGGTCAGAGGGAAGTGGAGGGTGCAGTCAGGACTACTACAGGTGCTTCTCATTTAATGAGAAGAGCAGCTCTCACTGCCTGATACTTGTCTGTCTTGCAAAGTTTTGCAGGTGTTTCTAAAGACAAGGATGAGGTGTCCTTCTTCAGAGAAGGATTGTGTTTACTGCTTGCAAATCTTGTGAGCACCACAGTGGGGACCCCCTCAGACCAAAGGTGCAGCTGTGGCTCCTCAGCAGCCTCAGGCCACACTTTTCCAGGTGAAAATGTGTGAGACCAGAACTTCTCAGGACTTCTTCTTTCACGTTCTTTTACTTTTTCTGCTCTGCTCCTCCCAAGACAGTTTCTCAACACTTCCCCAGGGTTCGGGGAGCAGGATGTTGCGGGGAGACTTGTTTTGCAATCACCATGAGATAAAGCTTGAAAACTTAAAATGTCATCTCTAGGATTTTCCACTTTGGGATGGGGGTGTCCTGAGGGTGAACTGAGGCTGAGTGTTTGGTATTGGTGAATTCCCATGGGACTTGGGAACTCCAGCGGTTGGCTTAGGTCCTTGGTTAAAGGCTCTAATGTAAAAAAATGATCTGGGAGTTTCCCCATCTTCAACTTTTAAATGCCTTTTCATGTGATTTTTCTTCCCCATATTGATCTGGCATTTTTTTTTTGTTTTTTTTTTTGTTTTTTTTCAAGAAAGTTGTTTCAAATGACCTAGCCTCGTTACTGGAAGCTGGAAGTACATGAGATTTTTCTAGTTGAAAAATATCACTCTACTTATTTCAGAAGAGATTTGACAGCAACATTTTTGGATGGGAAGAATTGAGAAGGCAATGGAATCTAGGGGTAATTTTTGCAAAGAGTTATGCAGGTTAGCTTTACAGCCTCCTCCTTTTTCCAGTGAGATGATCCGCAAGAAGGAGATCCCCCATTAGGAGGTGTTTCAAAGGCAGGGGGCACAGAGCACCCAGGCAGAATAGCTCAGTCTTTGCAATAAAAATTTCCTTAGAAGATCCAGGGATGTTTGAGTTAAAAGTATTAGGTACAGATAAAAATAGCAATGAGATAACATCCTCACCTATAAATTAGAAAATGTTGAAAAAAAGAAAAAAAACCCTGCAACTCCTCCATTCTATTGTGATGAGACAGGCATGCTCACTTGTTAGAAAAGAATTTGACAACATGAATACAACCTAAGAGATAATTATACCTTTTGGTCAATAATTTAACTTCTAGGAAAATTATCCTAAGTAAAATCTAAAAGTGCAGAAGAAAGTTCTGTGCATGAAGATTCATTTATTCAATAAATACTGAGGGCTTACTATGTAGCAGATATATTTTCCTGAATGCTAGGAATTCAGCAGTAAATTAAGAACAAAAGTCTTGCATGTAGGCAAGTGCTCCTACAAGTGGGAACAGTGACTAGTCAATAAGCAAACAAGGAATCAAGAAGATTACGTATTATTAAAAGTGCCTTGACCGGGCACGGTGTCTCACGCCTGTAATCCCAGCACTTTGGGAGGCCGAGGCGGGTGGATCATGAGGTCAGGAGATCGAGACCATCATGGCTAACACGGTAAAACCCCGTCTCTGCTAAAAATACAAAAAACTAGCCGGGCGTGGTGTTGGGCGCCTGTAGTCCCAGCTACTCTGGAGGCTGAGGCAGGAGAATGGCGTAAACCCGGAAGGCGGAGCTTGCAGTGAGCTGAGATCCGGCCACTGCACTCCAGCCTGGGCGACAGAGCGAGACTCCGTCTCAAAAAAAAAAAAAAAAAAAAAAGTGCCTTAAAATTGTCTGTTTCTGGCCAAAATGAAGTAAACCTACTGCAGCTTATTTTTTACAGTGGTCACAAAAAAAACATGCTGTACAAAATATAAAAAGCTGAGGACTCTGAAAAATGAAGAATAGCAGACAGACTGGGAGCAGGGTCTAAACACCAGCATGCAGAATAGCCAGGATGGTGACCCAGGCTTTTTTCCTTTATTTATTTTTTTTTTTTTTTTTTTCACACAGCTTTGGACCAAGGGCAAGTCAAAACGGGAAACTGCAGACCACAGAGCAGGCGCCATCAGCAAAACCTCCGAGAGACTCTGTCTCTCAGGACAGAGGACAGGAAAAGCTCCCTCACCCATGTGACATAGGAAGTGTGGAGAGAATCCTCATAAGGTTTTTCCCCATTTTTTTCCCTCCTGGCACTGCCCCGAGTTTGGTCCCAGTTACATAATGTGCTACCATACAGTTGAGCACCCAAAACCCTGAGAGGAAAGCGGGATCAGGAAAAGAGGGTTTCACAAAGTGTGTGTGGGGTAACCACATGGATTTCTCTGTCTCTTTCTCTCCACAGTGATGTAGCACAGCACAGGGGTTAAAACGCTAGCGAGCAATTCTCAAGGGAAAATATAATCAACAGAGGCCCTTTCCAACATGATCCAGGTGTTGGGATGGTTAGAGAGACTTTAATGGCACTATTACAACAGCGATCCGTGAAAAAAGGGTGAACATTTTGGAAACAGGTGGAAATATAGGACTTTTCTTCAGAAAAATAGAAATTACAAAAAACAGAAGCCATTGTGAATTTTAGGACTGCAATATGTGTTACTTGAAATCTAAAAACATTACCGAGTTGACTCAGCTGGATGGAGATGACAGAGGGAAGAATCAGTGCTGTTGAAAATAGAGGAATAGAAATGATCCAATCTGAAGAACAGAGAGTAAAGAAATCAAAAATAAAATAAACATAGCTCTAGAAATCTTCAGAAAATTTTGTGTCATTGGAATCTCTAAAATATATAATGCAGTGCTAAAAATATTACGTAATGGCTGAAAACTTCCTAGATTTGGTGAAAAACATAAACTTACAAATTCAAGAATCTCTGTAAAATCCAAACAGATTAAACGCAAAGAGTTTCATTCCATAGAAGAGTAAAGTGGGACCTCCACCACAGACCATACACAAAAATTAACTCAAAATGATCACAGACTTGCATGTAAGATTTAAACTGTAAAACCCTTAAAAGAAAACATAGGCATAAATCTTCAGAACCTTGGGTTAGGCAGTAGTTTCTTAGATAACAAAAAAGGCATAAGCAACAAAAGGAAAATCAGGTAAACTAGATATCATCAAAATAAACAACAGTTTTGTCTCAGGGGACACCATCAAGAAAGAGAGAAAGCCCACAGAATGATAGAAAATATTTCAAATCATATGTCTAATATGGGACTTGTATCTAAAATATGTGAAGAACTATTATAATTCAATAATGAAAGACAAATAACCTAATTTTTAAAGATGGAGAAATGGTCTGAACAGACAGTTCTGCAAAGAAGAGATGTAAGTGGTCAAGAAGCACAGAAGAAGATGCTCCATATCGTTCGTGAGATGCAAATCAGAAGCACAAGGAGATGCCACTTCCACACCCTTGGATGGCTATGATCAAACGGACAGAGAATTAACGCAGATGCTGAGGATGTGGAGAAATTAACAGCAATGAAAACATCTACTGCTGGTGTGAATGTAAAATCCACACTCTTTCTTCTCACCTGGAATTCTCTCATGGTCTCCATCCCAGGGGCCTGTTTCCCATCAACAAAATAGCTGGTGTTGGGGAAGACCCTGCCCTGGGAGCCCAGGGACTCTGGTTTCACAGCCATCTGGCCCTTGTCTGAGATGTAATTTTGGTCGTTCGACCTCTCTGACTGTACTTTCCTCTTTTGGCAGGGTCGGGGGTTGAGCCCAGGGCTGCTCACATGTCTCCTTTCCCCGCCCAGCTCTCCCACCCCAGCTCCCCAACCCCTGACTCCTTTTGCTTTCTCCACAACGTACAAGTTTGCACTTTCCGGAAGTTTCTCCACAGTCGGGAAAGCTGCCCAGAGAATGCTGGCTCTCCCATGTTCATTTGTTTGGGTAGCACTTTGTGCTTCGTGGCATCTTCCTTCTCTGGTGCTGCGGAGCTCACCCCTGGGGCCTCACTCAGCTGCCAGTGGCATGAGCCCACGTGGGCGCCTGACTTGCCCACAGGCACTCATCTCCAATCCTTCCTTCTCTTGTGGCGCAGGACAGCCATGTGTCCCCTCTGCTGGGATACGGGTCCTCCTAGTGAAGTTTCCTGATGAAAATTCCTGTGCAAGGGACACAGGCAGGGGCAGATGCACATGGCATGGCCACAGTCCAGGCAGAACACAGGAGAGTCCGTCCCTGCCCTCAGAGATGCTGAAGTCATAGAGATTCTGCTCTCTGGCATCCCCCTACCTTCCGTGGATCTCTGCGAGTTGATTGCAGATGAGCAAGGATCTGGCTGGCCGAGGCCATCTCTTCTGGGCCACAGCTTCATTATGGTGCCGTGAGCTTTATGCTCAGTATAATCACAATCGTACCATGAAAAATCCTTTAATGTTGCAGAGTCGCTGGCCACCCGAACAGCTTGTCAGCCCTCATGAGAACTGACGGTCGCTCTCTGGTTCAGGCAGCCCAGAGGAAACTGGGATGTGGACCAGCAATTTGCCCACATCGTGCTCTTTCTTAAATCACCCAAGACCACTTCCAGATGCTAATATCTGTGCTTTTGAGGGGCTTCTGTGTTTCATTTGAGTCTATCAAGAGCTTTGCTTACTGTTTTTGTTGTTAAAAGACCCCGATAGCCTGTGGCGTCTCCATTCCTCCCTCTGCCTTCCTGCTCCTATACTCCCAGCCTCCCAGGCACCATTCCCTCAGTGCTCTCAACACCAGTTGCAGAGGACACTATAGTTTGATCGATTGCCAAGGCTGACCACATTCATTCCTGGGGTGCTCTTCATTGCTTAGTCCCTATCTCTGAATTCTTGGCTTTGATTTTGCCCCTAAAGCTTTGGGTTTTAGAGACTTACGTAGACATCCTTCCTTGGTCCTGGACTTGACTTGTGATTCTGCATACACTCCTGGCTTCGGCACCTTGCCTCCCCTTCCTACTCTTCTCCAGCCCTTGGTCAGAAGCTGGCCTCCTCTTGCAAACTACTCCTCTTTGTCAAATGACGATGCCAGAGTGGGAATGATTGCTTTGCTCTTGCTATGAAAGTGAGCCTGTGGGGGACAGGTTTATCGTCCAGTTCCGCTGCTTGTGGCTGGGTCTTTTTTGCTCCCTGCTTTCTTACTCGCATTCCTCTTTCCATGTTGTGGAGGAGACTTAGGTGGACACAGGGGAAGGGAGCGCTGTATTTGTTTAGGTCAGTTAGGGGGTTGCATGTCATAAATGCTGTCAACAGGCTGTGGTGCCTGTTGTCTAAAATAAAGGTATAAAGGGATCTTCCAAGCTTGCCACATTCAGGAGCTAGAAATTGATTAGTCAGGACTCTTTTCAGTTGTAAGTGAAGGAAACTCAACTTGGCACGAGCAAAGGGGGAAGACAGTGACTTGTTACTGAAAAGCCCACAGAGAGGCTTCACTTCAGGCCTGACTCAATCCAGGAACCCAAAATAATGCCCTCAGGCCTCTCTGGCTTTTCTCACCCTGCATTTCCCTGTCCCTTGGCTCTAAACTGTTTTTATTTTCATTCTACAGATGGACTCTTTCAGCCTTAGTGTGGCAGGGGTATGGCTGCCTGCTTTCCCAGATTTGATTTCCCCAATCTTTCTAATTCCATTACAAATATTTCTCTGATTGGTCCTGCCTGTATTATATGTCTATCCTGGAGCTATCACTGTGCGCAAGAGAATGTGGTGTTTAGACCTGGGTCACTGGGCCACTGCTATCACCATAGGGAGGGGCCCATAACCCAAAGAAGGGGCTGGAGGAACAGCACACGAGGACACCAGCATCACAGCAGCCACAGCCTCTCAGATGGCAGCCATACAGGACAACCCAGCCTGTGGGGGACGGTGGGGGAGAGTGCGTAGCCATAGAGAATGGGCACTCCTCACTCAGGGTGGGAAGACTTCTGCTTACCGGAGGCCTTTCTTACTCATTTCTTTGGTTACTAAAAGGACGAGTTCCTATGTGATCTCAATCACCCATGCTCTTTGTTTCTGCAGGCCTCAAATGCTTCAGAAGAAGGAATTATTTCTCCATAGGCCCTAGGGTTCCAACTGGCCATACCAGCCCCTTGAGCCCCTTGACTGCAGTGGAAGAAGAGATATTGGCCACTTAATTGTAATGTGATTAGTCACACTTCCTGACAGTTTACATGATCTGTCAACATCATTAGCACCTTCATTAAGACAGGGAACTGGGCACATGGTTTTCTTTAACATAGGATATAAATAGACTTAACATCTGTGATTTAAAAAATGGCCTCGTGTTTAAGGAGTTTGCAATTATACCCATTAGTTACTTCAAAGAAAAGCGAGAAACAGTAAGGTAGTTGGCCCCAAGCAGAAAAAACACAAGCACATTTATAGAGAGTGCCAGGAAACCATTCCCTCTGAATCTCAGCATTACTTCACAGATGGTCTGTTAGCCTGATGCATTCATTATAGGTGTGATTTCCCACAAGGGCTCCCATTGCACTACGCCATTGCTTAAGTGGCTTCTTCCTCATCCTGATTAAAAAGACAAAAACATAAAGACGCTCAAAAATTACCTGTCATCGAGCTAGCTCTGGTTTGCATAAAAGAAGACATTCTTTTGCTATGATTAAGATACTCATTGGTTTACATTAAGCCATATATAGATTATTTGTTGCCTTTTTAAAAAAGCCAATTTGCTTCCCAGTGTTGGTGTTTAATTGAATTCAAAGCCTTACCATGCATCACCAGAACATGTCTTCAAGGAAAAACGGGAGACACTGTGCAGTTCAGAGGCTTGAGGCAGCTGTGAGAACACGCAAACCCATAACTCATATTTTAGGCATCTCTCATTTCAATGACCAAATGTGCCCATTTCTTCCCTTTCTCTCTGTTAATCTCTCACTAATACACAATCTTGATGTATCAGACAGTAAGGAGAATGCATCTTAGACATGCATCAGTTTGCATTAGCTCTCATCCAGAAAGCTGAATTCCAGAATAAATAACATGGGTGGAGTCAGCACAGAGAGCTCCGGGACTGCTGGTTTATGGCACACTGTGTGTGTGTGTGTGTGTGTGTGTGCGCGCGCGCAAGTCTATACAGTGTAATTTCCAACAAGACATTAACATGGCTAATAGAGCTGTCAATGAATGTAGATCATGTAATGGTTTGTTGTTTGTCTTTGCTACAATGGGGAGAGAAAGGGTCCCGTGCCATTACATTGGGAGGGCTCATCCTAGTGATTGTGTTCATATGGTAAAGAAGACACTGATGTCACTGACAATTTTGATGGACAACAACTTGGTAGAAAGTCCTCGTCTGTCTTTCTGTCTCATTTCCAGTGAGTCACAACTGAAATATTAAACCAAGGAAGTCAAGTAAACAAAACAAAGAAGGTAGGAAGATTAGCAGGTGTTGCTGGTTAAATTGGACATCCTCTGAAGCTGGACATCTCTCTTGGTGTCTTACCTGGAAATTACATTCTTGGTGACCTGAGCTTAGTCAGGGCAGCTGCCCATCTTCAGGACATGCAGTTGTAGGAAAATGATGAATCTTCCAGAAATCCTCAAGACTTGTCTGTTAATCTGAGAATTAAAAACAAAATGCCAGAAAACTTGAAAAACATTCATTTTGAACATTAGGTGGACTGATGGGAGCCTGGAATTACTCTCATTACTTGCTGCCCCATGCTTAAGATTGTAAACCAAACGAGGTGAAGTGGCAGATGTGGCCGCAGAGGTAGGTGAGGGACCAGCAGTCAGGAGACCTGTGTTCCTACCTTGGTAATACTGCCTCAGCCAGGAGATTTTGCATGAAAACAATCTTACTTCGGGGACTTCATGTTCCTCCTCTGGACAAATGAAGCTAATATCATCTTATCTCCTTGGCTCAAGAGAAATTGCAGAAGGCCTAAGAAGTGATAATTGTTACTAGAGTGATTTATATAGCAGAAGGGGTTTGGAAAGTACAAATCCACACGCTAATGAAATCATGGGCGTTGGAGAGAATCATTTGGAAATGTAGGAACCATAACACCTACCCAGCTTGTCCACTAATCTGGGCTACTGATTATCTACCCCATCCACGTCCTGGCTTTCTCACATCCTGTTCCACTTACAGCCCCATTTAGGGAAAGAAACTTGAGTTGGTGTTTGCAGACTGGTTGCCTTGAGTTACACATCTGCAAACTAGAGGCAGTAATCACTTGCTAGATATATTTAAAAAATAAAAATAAAAGGATCCTCCCCAATCAAATAAATAAACAAAAAAAAACCTCTCTCAGAAAAAAAGTACTTACTTCTGGGGTGTTAAAAGGCCAAGTGAGATAAGGTGTGCTGAGTCGCCAGCACATACTAGGTATGGGATAAATGCTGTATACGTCAGGTGGCTGTAAGCAGAACAAAACATGAGCAGATTGCACAGAGGCCAGGGAACCCTTCTCATTATTTCAGGGGTCTCCTCACTGCTGAAATTTGCATTGTCCCTCCATTCCTTCCTCCTTTCTGAGCTGCTGAAATGGCCACTTGGAATGGAGTGTCTCTGTGGGGGAACTTTTTCTGACCAGGTCTCTCAGTCACTCGGTCTCTGTGTCTCCAGAGTGTCTTCCTGAAGTGGAGGAGGGCTGGGTGATTGGCTGCCAGATTCTGGTCTGTGGAGGTCAGAGCATGATCCAGCAGGCCCACCTAGTGAAGCAGGAAGTCTTCCCAGACCCCTCTGCAGGTGGAAACTGTAGTGCACGGGCGCTGGAACTAGCCGGCCGCTTCGGTGCCTGCAGGGGTGGACTCCCCTGGCTCAGTCCTGCTGGGTTCCACCCCTCACAGAAGGGAGCATGCAGGTGAGCAGGTGCAGGAGCTGGGGTGAGTGTTTTTGGGTGCTGGCAGGAGCAAAACTCAGTGCAGGCCCCAGAGCTGCATCTGGGAGTAGTACCCATGATCCCCAAAGCCCCAGAAGGAGTATTACAGTGAGCACTCTTAGCTTTTGTCGTCTGCTGACAGCTTAAGTGTTAACAGTTCAATGGGCCCTAGGCCTTCTTGCATGAGGCAGTTGCCCTCCACCAACAAAGGCAGAGGGTCAATGTGACAGCCTTTAGCATCCATACCCGTGGAGCCTGAACTCTTCTTCAGCATCTAGGAAAAATGAGGTTGCACGAACAAATTGAAGGGAGACGAATATGGAAGATTTTATTGCTGACAAAGGTGGCTCTCAGTGGGAAGGGGAGCTGGAAAGGGAATGGAGCAGGAAGACAATCTTTCCCTAGAGTCCACCTGTCCCAGGCTGAACTCTCTGAAGCAATGCCGTAAAGCCATCCCTCTGAAGTCAAGCTGCTTCTCTCTGATGTCCAACTGTAGTCTCCGATGTCCCACTGCTTCTCCTCTTCTCCTCTCTCCTCTCTCTGCCAGTGGAGCCTGGGGTTTTTATGGGCACAGGATTGGGGGTGGTGTGAGCCATAGGTGGTTTTCAAAAAGGCAATGTTTGAGCAGGAAACAGGAATACATGTTCTCACTTTGGGTTGATGTTCCAGGCTTGAGGCTTGGACCCTCACTGGGAACCACTCTCTTCCGCTCAGAATGTCCCTGCCTCCTGTCCCTATCACCAAGGCTTGCTGCACAACTGGTTGTGATATCAGAGGCCACACAAGCCTAAAAGTGGCTGAGTTGCAGTGAGAGGGAGCCTTCTAGTCTCCATCCAACCAGGCTGAGAAGATGTACACTGTGCTTGGGACTCTGCTGGAGTCTCTGTGTGGGAGACTATTGTCAGGGCTATGTTGTCCCTGAGAACAATGTGGGGATCAGCAGCCAAGTCCTGGGGTGGGACTGTGCCTTCAGTCACCTAGTTATCTTAGAGAAGGCTGACGGGTATACGTGTGTGGGTGTGTGTGCAAGTGTGAGTTTGGTGTGTTGCATGTGTGAATGTGTCTGTGTGTGTACACGTGTACTTGTGTGTGGGTTTTGTGCATGTTTATATTTTAGAAGGCCTGTCAGAGCTTCCTGGCTCTAGAGGACTGTCTGGGTCACTGAGTAGCTTCCTCCTCTTTTCTAGGAGAATGTTCACTGAAGAACCAAGTCAGTGACCTGGAAGATCAGGGAGAGGCAGTGTTTCCAAACTCAAAGGAAAGAATGAGGGAGAAACAGGGACCCAGAGGACAGATCTAGGATATCCAGCATATGGATAGCAAGAGCTCCAGAAGGGGAAGAAGGAACAGATGGGGAAGAGGCAATGGTTAAACAAATAATAGAGGAAATTTTCACTGATCTAAAGAAAAACTGTTCACTAACTAAAAAGGCTGGGTTCCAGACAATATGGATACTTCTCCTAGTAAATTTCTGAGGTCCAAGGATAAAAGGAAACATACATGCCTTCCAACAGAAAGAACAGCTTATTAACAAGGGAAAATTAATGAGGTCAGGACATATAAGTGTGTTTATTTTTTTCTGATCTGCAACATTGGAAACTAAAAGACAGCAGAAGAACCTTAAAGAAACCCTGAAGAAAATAGACCACAACCCAAGAATCCTCCATCTGGGTTAGATAACATTCTGTCAGGCCAGAGGGTGTTTCTAGATGCCAAGGATTCAAAGGAGAGGTAAACCAGAAATTACTAAATACCTAGAAATCAAGAAATGAAAAGAATGCATGCCTGGAGCCATAGGTGATGTTACACTCAGATGCAACTTAATGCTTCATTGGTCTCCATTACAAAAGAGAAGGACTGATGGTGAAGGAGCCAGGCACAAGTAAAGAGAAGAAATTGTCCTAAAAAACCTAAATTAACTAAAAACTAAGAAATAATGATAAATACTTCTGGAATCCTCAAAGAAGAAAATAACAGTAAAAAGAAGAAATAAAATGTGTTTTGTTTATTCTTAAGGACTAGAAAATAACAAGACTCTCGCAAGATCAATTAAGAACAAAAAGAAATTAGAAATAAGAAAAAAAGGCAAACCATGAACAGGGAAGAACAAAATTATGAGAATATTTTTGCCTGGGCAAAACAAGAGAACATGGATGGTCTCTTAGAAAAATGTAGAGCATCGAAGATTCAAAAATAAATAGAAAATTTTAATAAGGCAGTTACCAGTGAAGAATTTGGAATGACAACTAGCAGTGTGTCTGGAATTTATTCCTTCTGCTGGCTCATTTTGAATTAATACGCCTATTGACATGAGAAAGTATATTGCCTTACAGTTTGTGTTCTATTTGTCCTTCTTTTCCTCGTTCCCTTGTTCTTTTTTCTTTCTTTTTAAAACTTAGTAATTTTTATTATAATATAACATTTGTATTCTACATGGACTACTTAGTAATATCCTTTTAACTTTTTTAGTGGTTATTGCAATATGCATCTTTAATTTATTATAAACTACTTTGAATTAGTATTTTTTAGAAGCTTAAAACAATGTAATTCCATTTATACTTTCACGCCATCTGTGCTATTTTCATATATTTTATTTCTGTATGTTATCAATTGCAGAGTACATTTTTTGTTGTTCTTAGCCATCAACGGTCTTTAACATAAAAAGTTCTCCATACTTACGAGTGTGTGTGTTCACATGCACATGTGTGTTTACTTGCTGATGCTCATTTCTTCTTGTAAAACTGTGCCTCTGGCTGGTATTATTTTTGGTTAACTTGAGTTTTAATTATTTATTTGAGGGTAAGCTTTGCTTACAAACAAATGTTCTTAGTTTTTGTTTGACTAAAAATGTCTTTATTTCAATTACAAGTTTAAATGATTTTTACTTGATGTAGAATTCTAGTTTAGACAGTTTTATTTTTAACACTTTAAAGATATCCTTTTATTATTTGGCTTCCATCATTTCTGTCGTCAAGACACTTGGAATTCTCATTGCTATTCCCATATCTTTTTGGGGGGTTGTGGGGAGTGCTGGTTTTCAACTTTTATTTTTATTTTTGGTGTTCAGCAGTGTGATTACAGAGCGCCTATGTGTGTTTTTCTTATTATCCTGCTTGAATCAGTTAGTTGATATCTTTGATCAGTTTTGGAACATTCTCAGCTGTTATCTCTTCAAATACTTCTGTCTTTTCACTGTCCTACATGTGTCTCATGGTCTGTTATTATTATTATTTTTTTTCTCTTTTTTGGCTTCAGTTTGGAAAATTTATTTAACACTGTCTTCTTATTAACTAATCTTTTTTTCTATGTCCTTAGTTTTGCTAAACTCAGGATTTATTAATTTAATTATTATTTATTTAATTTATTAATTTCAAATAATTTCTGATCTGAAATGCCTAATTTTTTCAGAATTCCATTTCCATACTGAAATTCCCTCTTTTTCCATCTGTTCTTCTAATGTCTTTACTATAACAACAGCACCTAAAGTCTCTGCCTGCTAATTCTAACATCTGGGTCATCTGTGGGTCAGCTAATTATTGAATATTCTTTCTCTTGATTATGAATCTCATTTTTTCTGTTTATTTACATTTATGATAATTTTTTAATTCTTTGCACCTTTTATAATTTTTGGTGAGACATTATGTTTTAAAAAATTATAGAGATGAGAAAAAATATTATTTTCTCCTAGAATGAATCACACTTTCTTCTCTGAGATAGCTAGAATAAAGGGTTGCTCATTCTGGTCTAGTCAGAAGTTATGCTAGCTCATGTTTCAATGACACATTTAATTAATTTTAGTTAATCCGTTTAAAGTTTTGAGAGTGAGATTTGGACTCTGTGTATTACAGGTTCCCTCTCTACAGGCTCTGGGTACTCAGGTATCCCAATACTTTTCCCTAATTTACCAGTCTAGTACTTACCCTTCCACGGTGAGTTTGAAACACATAACACAGAAACATGAAGTGAGCACGTGCTGTTGGGAAAATGGCTCGAACAGACTTGCTTGGTACAGGGTTGCCACAAACCTTCAATTTGTGAAAAACAAACAAACAAACAAACAAACACAGTATCTGGGAAGCACAATAAAGCAAACTGCAATTAAATGAGGTACACCTGTACCTGCAACTGGTGGGAGGGATAGAAATGTTGCTTTTTGAGAATTGTAATGAAAAATCAGAATTCTCACTTGATTTGGTAGAAGAAAATTAGTCTGTTTAGCAAACATGACCTACAAACTGATTAATGGTGTGGACAACAATGCTTTCTCCTGAGGGCATGGTTGTATGTCAGCTGCCATTGCATCCTACTTAATCATGCCATTTCTTATTTGATTTAAATCATAAGACAAAGCCTCAGAGGCTGGAAGTGGCTTTGGTGTCACACAGCAAACAAGTGGCAAAACCAGAAATCTAAAGTCTAGGGTTTCTGACTCCCAGAACAGGACCATATTCTTTAAACATTTATGTGATGCCTCTGATGTGCCAGGAACCATGCTAGGCACTATTATACTGTCGTCTCACCCTCAAATCCTCAAAGGCAGAGAGACTCAGTTCTTCCATTTTACTGCCTTAGCCCAGGATCCTATGATCCTATGATCCTATGATCCTATGTGATCTCCTACACAGTAAGCACTTGACTAGAGTTGGATTTAATCAGGGCTGGGCTCCTGATGGGAAAATTTTCTTTGCCTTACTTGGCATATGTTATGGGTTGAACTGTGCCCCCCTCCTAAATCCATGAGAGGCCCCTGAACATTGCTGAATGTGATCTTATTAGAAGATAGGGTCATTGCAGATGTTAGTAGTAAAGTTGTATAATACAGTTGTGTAATTAGTAAAATTGTGGTGCTGCTCAGGTGCCTAAAAGTGAGCCTGAGGTCAAGAGGGTGGATGCTAATCCAGGAAGGCTGGCATGTTTATAAGAAGCGGATACAACCCACAAACATGCTTAAAGGGAAGATGACGTGAAGACATCGGGAGAAGACAGCCATCACCAAGCCAAGGAGAGAGGCCTGGAACCGACCGTTCCCTCACAGCCCTCAGAGGGAAGCGACCCTGCTGCACCTTGGTCTTGGACTTTCAGCCTTCAGAGATACAAGATGATAAATTCCTGTTGTTTAGGCCAAAGTGAAACACACACACATACACACACATGTGTGCTCACACACACATATACTATATGTGATATATGACAAAGTGGAAATCTTCAGTACTCTCTGCTATGTCTAATGACACCTCTAGCACCTAGAGGTCAAGATTAAGGGGAGGGCAGAAGTGGTGCTGATTTTCATTATAGGAACCTCAAAGTTGTGGGTTGATAATCCTGTACCTTTTCAGTTTATTGCAAAAAACAAAAACAAAAAAAAACACAAAAAACCCTTGCTGAGTACATACTATGTAACATACACCATGTTGGGTACACAAAAGTAAATTAAGATATGCCCTCAGCATATCTTCAAAGCTAGCAGCCCAGAATTTCCTTCATGCTGAATCCCTCTCACACTTCAAACCTCTTTTGCGAGGAAGAGCCTTGTAAGGTCTCATCTGGTTAGATCAGGTCCACTAAGGGTAAGATCCCTCTCTTAAAGTCAGCTGATTTAGAACCTTAATCACATATGCAAAATCTCTTACTAGCAGCATCTACATTAGGATTTGATTGAATAACTGGGAGATGGTCCCTGGGAACTTGGGGGACCATCTCCAATTTTTAGATTGTGTTTACCACACAGGGTAATGGTGTGGGACTATTTTGAAGGGGGCGACCTGATGCACCTCCCTTACTACCCACTTTTATAGGGAATGTGCATGAATCCAGAGCAGATCAGTGAAAATGAGAGCTGATATTTGATGCCATTCCCCGAGTGCATTCTGTGCACCATCCGTACCATTTATTTGTTGACCCATGTACACATGCATTCAGCACAAGTTTAATGGTCTCCAGGGTGTGCTAGTGAGGCACGGGGACAACATTCCCACAACCAGACTGAGGATCTCTATTTTTCAGACCAAAATGAGGCCCAGAAGGATTCAGCATGTTGTGCACAGTTTGTGGGTGGCAGAGTTGGAATTCATGCCCAGTCTCCTACCCTTTCTCATTGTTTCCCTAAGTCATCACTAAGTGCATGTTTACTAATTGAACCAATAGGCCAAAAGGCGAGCTGTTGAATGATTTTGCAACTTCTAGCATCCTAAAAAGCTTACTACTGTTTTGGTGAAATCACATGTTATGTGTCCCACCATTCGGGCATGTGCCATGGTAGACATCACTATCCAACCACAGCCCTCTGCTCTATGATCCAGAGGGATACAGCTGCATAACTCTTTTAAGGGTAGTGCTATGGGAAGCCTTTGGCTGAGGACTGACTCATTATAGCACATCAGAGGAAAACTGAGGCCAGAACTAGGGTTTGAAGACCAAGGACTCTGAATAATTAAATTAAATAGATCAGAAATGGGCTAGGTTTAAGCAACATTTTGAAAGCCACTTCCTTTGGTTGTGTTTCGTTTTGCCACATGGCATGGATGGACAGCTTTGTCAATTAATGAAATCTACTTATTAATGACACTGTCTTCTTTCTATCTTTATGATTATTATTGATTCATTCATATCTTTTTCATTCATCCAATAAACAATCATTGTCTTCTTCCTGTATAAAAGTGGATGTTCTAAGTAGGAAACAGACACCTCAATGAAATCTGTCCTCTGCTCACCTTGAGCTCAGGACTCACACAACTTTCATATTCTTTGCCTGACTTTATTTTCCAATCGCTCTTCTATGTGGTGTAAACCTTCTCTGTCCTCTTTTGAACAAACACAGGCTGATTTAGGTGTCTGTATAGAATTCTAGGGCTGCTTGATGACTGGATTCAGAAAAAATTAGAAAAAGATTGAAAAGAAATAAGCTCCTACATCTAACTTGATGCCATTTACTCACTGACTTACTTCCAAGTACATTCAACACATTCTAACTGGGCTTCCTAGTGTGCTCATGATTCTAGGATATAAAGGTGAGTAAAGCAAGTACCTGCCCTCCAAGAATTTACCATCCACTGGTGGGTGTTTAAAAATGTCTACAGTACAAAGAAGTTGTAATAAGCATAATGAGTGGAATAAACACTTAACAGGAAAACGAAATACACAAAGCTTTGAGAACCCACCTTTTTTCCCCTTGCCTGAGTCTCCCCTGGGCTCTGGCTCCCAAGCTGCCCTCCCCTGCACCTGGCCCTGCCTCAGACTGGTCAAGCTATTTCTGCCTCAACTCACCTTCCACCAGCCCTCATGTCTCCTGCAGTCCCTTTGCTGGGGCTCAGTACTCTCCATGACCTATTTTGGTAGGTGTTGTGCATAAATCCAAAGCAGATGAGTGAAGCTGAGAGCTGAAGAGACGAATCCAGGCTTCTCAGCAGGATGCACAGGGCCCTCCATAGTTTGGTTGTGGCTGAACATGCAGCTGCATCCAGCTCACCCTTCCACAACCCTCAGTTGCAACCATCCTGGATGGATTCCTGAGCTCTCTGGGCCGGCCCAACGTGCATGTCTCCTGCCTCTGCAGGGGTCCCTGGCCCCACTCAGGCTGCCCCTGAGGCTCAGCTAAGGGCCTGCCTAGGGCTGGACAGTGCCCACTGTTCTCGAAGCCTGGGGTAGCATCTGCCATGCCCTTCCTGGCATCTCATTGAACTCTTGAGACTTCTCCCACAGGGCCTGGATATTTACTTGGGTGTATTTTAATTTGTTTGCACAGCACTCTCCCCATAGGCCTGGAAATAGCTGGAGGAAAAAAGACTGCATCTTCATTGCTGTTCCCCAGGGTTAGATCAATGCACTCACTGTGTTGAATGAATGGATGGATTTGTCAGTGCCCTATGATGATTGACAGGGTGGAAAGATGAGGAGTCTGATGTGATTTAAGGAACCATTTCAGCTCCCAAAAAGTGTGCACAGAGGGCCAAAGGTACCAGGCACTGGTTATATTCTGGGAAAACATTTGCATAAGGCTCAAAATTTTCTTAACCATTCATGAAAGTATGAATTCTGGGGCAGAGGTAATAGAGAAAATGAAGTCATAACAATGGAAAGTCTACTTAGAAAATGAAACACTGATGGGGCTTCAGCTTTTATTCACTCATTTATCTGCTTCCGAACATGCATCGAGCATCTCCAGTGGAGCCCTGCGTGCGTTCTGGTAAGACTGGATGGATTGTGGGCTTTCCTGCCCTTGAGACGCTTGCAGAATCCTGGGAGAGACACGTTTCCACACATAGTTACAGTATGCCCTCCCGGGGAACTCTTGACCTGGGGAAAAGAGCCAGGAAAGATGTGTTTAAGCCTGCTGAGCCTGCCTAGATGTCACTTCCAGTGTGAGGAGCCAAGAGAAGGCGGCACAATGCAGGAGGCAAGTGGCAGGGATCCTCTTATTAGAGCCTAGTGTGATGAGGAGGCAAATGTGTTAAGACATACATTTCTTATGTTTTCTTAGTTTTTTTTTTTTTTTTTTTCAGTGAGAATATAGTATTTGATTGTAGGAATGAGACTTCAATAATCAAGTTTGCTTGTACGCTTAGAGAGCATGTGATACCTGCCACCTGGGTGGTGTGAACCAGGCGTTTACCCTACAGTTAGACAGGGCAGGCAGGCTCCCTGCCTCATGCAATAATGCCTTCCACAATACCTCATAGCGCTGGGGATGGAGGTAGAGACAGCACCTTACTGACCAGGGGTTAGTGTTCTGGTGGTGGGGGTGCCATTGGAGGCCTAGGTGCGAACAGGTGAGCATGTACAGCACATTCTAAGTGCTACTTTATTGGTGGGTAGAGGGGGCCCTGGGAGCACAGCAAAGGGGTGCCTGGCCCCCTGGGGAGAGTCAGGGCACATGGACAGTCATAAAGTGTTACAGAATGAATTGTGTCTTCCCCCAAAATTTATACATTGAAGTTATAACCCTGAGCACTTCAGAATGGGTCTGTATTTGGAGACAGGACTTTCAAAGAGGTAACTAGGGCAAAATGATGTCACAGGGTCAGGCCCTAATCCAAGGTGACTGGTGTCCTTATAATAAGAGATGGGGACACAGACACATGCAGAGGGAAGGCCATGTGAGGGCACAGGGAGGACACTGTCAGTGGGCCAGGAAGAGAGGCCTACAGGAGGAACAACCCCACTGGCACGTTGACCACGAACGTCAGCCTCCAGCAGCCTCGGGAATCAGCGTCAGTGTTTGGAGTCACCCAGCCTCTGGTGTTTGTTACCCAGCCCCCTCTGACTAATACCTAAGGTAACACAAGGCATCCGATGGCAGTGCAGTGAAGAGAGAGTGGCATTGTTAGGGGACATGCCTACGTTTCAGGACCTAAAGAATGTCCTGATATTTAGGGAAAGTGGTTTGGGCTCTCACAGACAAGGAAGCTTGAGCTGGGTGGGTGAAATAAACCACCCCTGCAGGCATCCTTCACGGGGCCCCACAGTTCAGCCTGCTCTTGTCCCTGGGAGTCTGGGCCCAGCCACCAGGGGCTGCACTTACATGGTTTCACCCCGTCTTGTAAGGATTTGTTTCATCATCTGTCACCACAGTCCTAGAAGGCGAAGTTGACCCGGAGCTAGCCGGCATATTGTCTTCCAGCAGCTAAGTCGACCTGAAGGAAGAAGCCTGGGCCGCTCCGTGCAATGACGCCGCTGAGGGCCCAGTGGTGCCCTGAGCACCACCTACGCCTTTGGTGGTGGTTTTCCCGTTGAACAATGTTGCAGAAGACAGTGAGAGAAGGTAGTGTGAACAATGCATCGCACATGACAGCTCACAGAGCGCCTCTGTGCCCAAGCCTCATGAAAGCCGCGCTCCTCTCCTGGGACACAGACGCCAGCGCCACCCCCACCGCGGCCGGGCAAACGCGCCTGGGGCTGGCCGGTGAGGTCTTCCAGCGGCAGACCCGAGCCAGGCTCCCTCCTGCAGGCTCCTCCTGGCTGCTCGATTTGAGGCTGAGGCTGTTTCTGTGCCCAGCCAGTTTGGCTCCTTCCCGAGCTCGCCCGGGCCCCGGACTGTGCGGCCCAGGCTTTCTCGGCACCCGACGACGCCAGGCGGCTCTTCTGTGCGGCTGCGGAGGTCGCAGGAAAGTGAGCTACAAAGGAAGGGCCTCCGCGTGGGTGTGTTTGAAGAGTGGGAGCGCGCCCCTGTATGCCTGGTCCCCCCTGCGTGAGCCGCGCTTGGCGCCCGTCTCCTCCCTGGCCGCCAGGGGCCGTGTCCTGCGCTGGGAAGGGCGGCCTCGCTGTCGGGAAGGCGCCCCTGCGGCTCAGCTGCAAAGCGCAAGCGACCGTGCTTGACTTTACTCAGCTGTGACAGGGGTGCGGTAATCCCCGTCACTCCAGACTGTCTTGAGAATTAAAGAAGACGGAAGGAACGGGAGGTGACTGCTGTATGGGGAGGCCCTGGCCCAGGCCTTCCAGACGCGAACCAGACACCACAGAGCAAAGCCAGTCCCGGTCCCCCAGATGTTTCTCCCGCTCAAACTGCTGCTGTCTCCTCCCGTTCCCAGTCGAGCTCTTCTGTTTCATGCTTCTTAAGTTATGAAATATATAATGTGTGCAGAAAGGTAGACTTTGCCAACTGCCAGCATTTTGCCACATTTTCCACCAGTTACGTAAACCATAACCTTTTAGATGTACATCTAAAAGAAGCTGTTGTGTGATTCTTCCCTGCCCACCAGGAGTGCCTGTTCTCTAACTTCGGCATTTCAGTGTCTTATGCATGTTTTAAACTTTTACGGCCCGGCGCGGTGGTTCACGCCTGTAATCCCAGCACTTTGGGAGGCGGAGGCGGGTGTATCACGAAGTCAGGAGTTCGACACCAGCCTGGTCAACATGGTGAAACCCCATCTCTACTAAAAATATAAAAATTAGCCGGGCGTGGTGGCGGGCGCCTGTAATCCCAGCTACTCGGGAGGCTGAGACAGGAGAATCGCTTGAATCTGGGAAGGCAGAGGTTGCAGTGAGCCAAGATCAAGCCACTGCACTCCAGCCTGGGCAACAAGAGCAAGACTCCTTCTGAAAACAAACAAACAAACAAACAAACAAACAAACAAACAAAACACCTTTTACTAGATGTTATGAACTTTTACTACATTTGTATGTTACAAACTTTTACCACACGCATGCATATTATATATTATATATATATATATATATATATTACTATCTATATATAGTAATACCCTAACGTATTTATTTTGTCAAAGTCATTTAAGATGTTTCCAAATTTTTGTTATAAACAAAATCATAATGAACTTTCCTGTACGTGTCTCTTAGTACATGTGTTAAGGACCTTAGAAGCAAAGTGTTCTTTAAACAGCAAGTCTTGACCTATTAGTGGAATATTAAATCTAGTAGTGGGTAAGGCCAGCATTGTGAAGAGATGTAGTACAATAGAATTTTAAAAACCAGTGTGTCATGTGTGGTAAGGGTAAGTATTTTTCATGGAAATACACACAGACACATAGATATCATACACATATATATGTCCTGTTTATTGGTGGATGATGTAAAATGGATTTTCATTGGATCCAGTGAGAAGCATTTAGAAACCATAGTTCTAGTTGTATTCCCAAGAGAAATTTGCTGTTCACACAGTAGTCTCATCTTCCAACATGGTAGATATCTCCAGATTCATTTCCAAAGTGGTTGTGTCAATTTTTATACCACCCAACTTGTATTTTTTTGACCAATTGAAGGGGTAAGAAATTGTATCTCATAGTAATTTTAATTTTTCTTTTCTGGATTAGTGAGCTGAGTATTTGGCATATTTATTGCCCATTTGGGTTGCCTAATTCACAACTTTTTTCTGTTTGCTTATTGAATCATTTGCTTTTTAATGATTTTGAGGTGTATGTATTTGATACTAATCCTCTTTCTGTTACATATATGGCTAATCTTCTCCTTGTCTATCTTGTCTTTCATGTTATTTATTATATATTTTGTGTACGTTTTTATTTTAACATGTCAAAAATAATCTTTTCCTTTATGGACTGTTCTTTTTGAAACCTTTCTAAGGAACCCTTCCCCATCTGGAGGTCAGAAAAACATTTCCCTGTGTTTCTAAGGAAACATTTTAGTTTGTTTGTAGAAAGGGACCTCACTATGCTGTCCATGCTGATCTTGAACTCCTGGCCTGAAGGGATGCTCCCCACCTTGGTCTCCCAAAGTGCTGATATTACAGATGTGACCCACTGCATCCAGACCCCATTGAAGCATTTAAAGAACTAGTTAACTCTGTTCTATCTACCAAATAGCGCATCCTTTCCCCCTGATTTGTTGGGTACTATGTGTACATGATTTTGTGCCTGGGTTTTCTGTTCTCCCCAGGTGTCTGTACCTGTAGCCCCACATCAGCACCACACTGTCCTGCTTTCACTATCACATGCCTTGATAGGTCCAGACACCTGTGTTCTTCAAAACTGTCTTGGTTCTTTCTGTCCCTTTGGTTCATCTACAAAAAATATTTAGGATCAGATCAAATTTTATAAAAATGTATGGTTTTTTTTTTACAGTTACATAGAATTTATACATTTATAAAGTATAAATGACATTTTTATAATTATTGAAACTTCAAATCTCTGACCAAATTTTATCTCCCTAGGTCTCCTATAAGTCTTCTTTAAATATTTCCATGATTTTAAGTTTCCTTGTGGCTGCTTTAACATATTTTTTTCTATGGATATTATAACTTTTGCAACTATTTTGAAAATGGGATTTTTCATTAAATGTTTTAATAGGTAGTAATAATTGTTGATGTGTAGAAGCACCATTTACTTTTGAATGTTGATCTTATATCTGGTCAGAATGTTAGTCTCTCTGGAGTTGTAATTATATTGATAGCTTCTTTTTGATTTTCTAGGCAGGCTGTCATAATCTCAAAATAAGGATGGTTTGATCACTTCTCCTAATCTTGGTACCTTTTTTCCTTTTAACTCTTACAGCCACATCTTTAATGACCATATTTTTTTCAAACTGTAAATGTTATACATGCATTGGTTAAAAATGTTTAAACTGCAGAGAAAAGAATGAAAAAAAAAAAAAAAACCCAAATACTACCACCAAGTAGACTATTGTTAAGATTTTGTTTTTACTATTTAAATTAAAAAAAATTATTTGCAGTAAAATTTGCTGTTTTGGGGAGTACAGTTTTGTGATTTTTGACAAATATATAGCGTCTTGAAACCATCACTACAATCAGAATATGGGAAAGTGCCTCATTCCAAGTTATTTCTTCATGCTGTGGCTGTGTAAGCAAATCCTCTTTCTACCTCTAATCTTTGATAACTACTAATCTCTTCTCTGTCCTTGTAGTCTGTGCCTTTTCCAGAATGCCATATAAATGGAAACATATAGCATATAACCTTCTGTGTCTAGGTTTTTTAACTTACAATTTTGCTTTTGAGATTTATCCATTGTTGGGTATATCAATCATTCTTTACTTTGAATGTTTAATAGTATTGCCTTGTATGGATATAACACAGCTTGTTTATCTATTCAACCATGGAAGGACATTTGAGTTGTTTTCAATTTTTTACAATGAAAAATGATGCTGCTATAAATATTCACATACAGGTTTTCATGTGAATATAATTTTTCATTTCTCTTGGAAAAAAACTGGAGTGGGATTGTGGAGTCATATGGTAAGTGTATATTTGAAATACAGGAAACAACGTACTATTATCCATAGTGTCTTTACCATTTTGCATTCTCTCCAGCAATGTGTGAGAGTTCTAAATGCTCTGCATCCTTCCAGCACGTGGTATTGTTATATATGTGTTTGAAATTTTAACTACTTTAATAGGTGAATAACGGCATCTCATGGAGATTTTAAAGAACTTAAAAAAATTATAAATAGCATTTTATTTTAGAACACTTTTAGATTTATAGAAATATTGTAAAGATAATGCACATGATCCCTGACTTGATGATTCTACTTACGATTTTTCAACTTTACAGTGAGACAAAAGCAATATGCGTTCAACAGAAACCCTACTTCAAGTATCCAAAAAGCCATTCTGTTTTTCACTTCAGTACAGTATTCAATATATTATATGAGACATTCAACACTTTATTATAAAATAGATTTTGTGTTAGATGATTTTGCCCAACTATAGGCTAATGCCAGTATTCTGAGCACATTTGAGGTAGGCAGGGCTAAGCTGTGCCCAGCTGTCTTTGGTAGGTTAGGTGTATTACATACATTTTTTGATTTATGATATTTTCAACTTATAATGGATTTATCATAAGTCAAGGAGCAGAATTATCATATACTCTCAAATTATTATTTGTCTGATGTTTTACACATGATTGGCCAAAAAAAAAAATATGTTTTTGGGAAAAACCTCGGAGACAAAATACTATTTTCACTGCATCATATCAAATGTACACACTATCAAATGACTTACTGTTGATGTTAACCTTGAATATCTGGCTGACGTAGTGGCTGTCAGCCTTCTCCACTGTAAAGTTACTTTTCTCCTTCCTTTTCATACTGATTGCTTCGGAGGAAAGTCACTCAGTCTGTCCCTGTTCTGGCATTCAGGATCTCTTTCACTTGGCTCCTGTGTCCTTCTGAATCATCCATCATCATTGTGGTGCTTTGTATAAAATGTTTTCTTAGCATTTCCTTACTTTCTGACACTAAATATGCTTCCTGTTCATCTTGTATATTTCCTCTTTTTGTCCTAGGATTAGTTATTTCTCCAAGGAGCCCTGCTTCCTTCTCTGGGAGAATGGTGTTAAAAGCCAAGGTCTGGGGCTAGTTGTGCTCATTGCTATGAGAGTTTTGTTGCTATTAATTCCTCTGAGGTGACAGAACAAGGAAATGCATATGTGTATTCTAAACCATGTATATATACTTATCCATAAATATTTCTTTTTTTTCTTTTTTTCTATTTTTTTTTTTTTTTTTTTTTTTTTGAGACTGAGTCTCACTGTGTTGCCCAGGCTGCAGTGCCATGTTGCAATCTCGGCTCACTGAAAGCTCCGCCTCCTGGGTTCACCATTCTCCTGCCTCAGCCTCCTGAGTAGCTGGGACTACAGGTGCTCACCACCACGCCTGGCTAATTTTTTGTATTTTTAATAGAGACAGGGTTTCACCGTGTTAGTCAGGATGGTCTTGATCTCCTGACCTCATGATCCGCCCGCCTCAGCCTCCCAAAGTGTTGGGATTATAGGCATGAGCCACCATGCCCAGCCTATAAATATTTCTATATGTAACTATCTGAATGTACATTAAGCTACACATGAGTTCATAGTGATATCTCTGACTATCAGCTACCACATGGGTCATGTGGAACCTGGCTCCCACCACCAGCCATCCATTTGCTTAATTGCTCAATTCTAGTATACATGTGTAATGGTACTAGAAGTGTTAACCCCTGTCAAAGTGAAAAATGCACTGAACACAGTTAACAAAAAGGGAATACTTTATTCAAGACGATCACAATAGAGGGAAAGGACTGATCTCAACTCCACTGAAACAAAAGGTGGCAGGGTTGCTGAGTGCTGAGCGAGCTAGTGGAAAAGTACTGGAGGATCTTAGCGGGATGGTTGGTCAATAGGATGTGTCAAGCACATTGAGTTATTCCTGAGTTTGCAAATGTGTTTCTCTGTGATTAGGGTTTGCTAATTGGCACTAATCAAAGTTAGACTCCTACTATTCTGGAGAATAGAAGACAGGGGTTCCCGAGTACTTGAGAAAGGCATTTCTTGAATTATAAAACTGGTAAGAAACTGAAGGAAGATTCACAAACATTTAAAAAGAGGCAGAGGAAACTTTTACAGTTAGGAGTTTCCTAAAGTAAATGCTCTAAGAAAAGGAAGGTCATGGCCATAGAGGCAGAAAGAAGCCCCTCTAAACTTCAGCCAACCTGAGGGAAGCGTTAAGGCTGCCCTGGTTATCCCTGTGGGAAACATTTTTATCAGTAAGAGTACAGTAGTTATGTGCAAGTTCTTTTGCCATTACAAGATGCCCCTCATTTCCACAATCACTTAGGTCGGCAACTCCTCTCAGCCTCCTTCAGTGAGGTAGTTTCATACATTGGTAACAGAGTTAAATTATTTTGTTGGCCGGGTGTGGTGGCTTATGCCTGTAATCCCAGCACTTTGGCAGGCTGAGGCGGGCAGATCACCTGAGGTCAGGAGTTTGAGACCAGCCTAATCAACATGGAGAAACTCTGTCTCTACCAAAAATACAAAATTAGCCAGGCTTGGTGGCACACGCCTGTAATCCCAGCTACTCAGAAGGCGAAGGCAGGAGAATCACTTGAACCCAGGAGACAGAGGTTGTGGTGAGCCGAGATTGTGCCGTTGCACTCCAGCCTGGGTAACAAGAGCGAAATTCTGTCTCAAAAAAAAAAATAAATAAAAATAAAAAAATAAATAAATAAATTGTTTTGTCACATTCTGCATTCCATCCTGGGATCCCCCAGCTTTCTAATTTTTTTGTTTTAGTTTGTTTTTCTGAATTTTGCATGTATTAAGGTTTATTCCCTATGTGGTTAAG
Organism: Rhinopithecus roxellana; assembly: GCF_007565055.1. Taxonomy (NCBI): domain Eukaryota; kingdom Metazoa; phylum Chordata; class Mammalia; order Primates; family Cercopithecidae; genus Rhinopithecus; species Rhinopithecus roxellana. The sequence continues at coordinate 120,703,220 of NC_044562.1, forward strand.
TTCCATGGGTTTTGAAAAACAAATAATACTATGGATCTACTGCATTAGTTTACTAAGGCTGCCATAACAAAATACCACAGACTGGAGGCATAAACTACAGAAATTCATATTCTTGTAGCTCTGGAGGCTGGAAGTCTGAGATCAAGCCGACAGCATAGTTAGTTTCTCTTGAGGCCTCTCTCCTTGGCTTGCAGACATCAGCTTCTTCTGGTGCCCTCACATGGCTGTCCCTATTGGGCATGTCCCTACATGGCCGTCTGTGTTGTTTGTGTCTTAATGTCCTCTTCTTATGAGGACACCAGTCATATTGGATTAGGGCCCATCCAAATGGCCTCATTTTAACTTAATCACTTTTTTTTTTGAAATGGAGTTTTGCTCTTTTGCCCAGGCTGGAGTGAGTGGTGTGATCTCGGCTCACTGCAGCCTCCACCTCCTGGGTTCAAGCAATTCTCCTACCTCAGCCTCCTGAGTAACTGGGATTACAGGCACCTGCCACCGTGCCCAGTTAATTTTTGTGTTTTTAGCAGAGACGGGGTTTCACCATGTTGATCAGGCTGGTCTTGAACTCCTGACCTCAGGTGATGATCCAGAAGCCTCAGCCTCCCAAAGTGCTAGGATTACAGGCGTGAGCCACTGCACCCGGCTGAACTTAATCACCTTTCAAAATACCTTATCTCTAAGCACAATTTAGCCCATAGCATCTACCAGTACAGTTTCATACAGAAGAATTACACCGCCTTAAAAAAACACTCTATGGCTCACCCATTTCACTTTTCCCCCAATTCAAACCCTTGGCAACCACTGACGTTCTACTGTCTAAATAATTTTGTCTGTCTGAAACGAAATATAATGGAATTACACCATGTGTAATCTTTTCAGACTGTCTTCTTTCACTTAATATATATTTAAGATTCATCTATATCTTTTTGTGGCTTGATAGCTCATTTCTTTTTATTGCTGATTCTTTTTATCCATCTGATGAATGTACCACAGTTTATCCATTCACTTACCAAAGAATATCTCCTTTGCTTCTAGTTTTTGATGATTATGCATAAAGCTGCTGTAAACATTTACGTGCAGGTTTGTATACAGACATATTTTCAAATCAACTGGGTAAATACCTAGGAACAGAATAGCTGGATTTTATGGTAAAATTAGGTATAGCTTTGTAAAAGCTATAAAACTGTCTTCCGCTGTTTGAATAGCTGTACAACTTTTCATTTTCAGCACTAATGAATGAGAGTTTTTTTTACTCCACATTCTTGTTAGCATTTGGTGTTGTCTGATTTTAGATTCTAACCATTTTAATGGGTGTATGAGGATATCTCGTTGTTGTTTTAGTGTGAAATTCCCTAATGCCAAAGAATGTTGAACATCTTTTTATATACTATTGACCATCTATTGTGTAGCAACTTTGGTGAGGTGTCTGTTCAGATCTTTTGTTCATTTTTAAAATTTGGTTTTCTTTTTTTTATTGTTGAGCTTCAAGATTTTTGTGTGTTTTGAGTACAAGTCCCTTATTCGATATGCGTGTCTCACATTTTTCCCCAGTCTGTGACTTGCTGTTTTATGCTCTTAGTATTGTTTTCACAGAATGAAGCCTTTAATTTTAATAAGGTTATGCTTATCACTCTTTTTCCCTTCAAGGATCATCCTCTTATTGTTGCATGTAAAGAGCCTTCACCCAACCCAAGGGAACTTAGATTTCTCCTGTTTTCTTCGAGAGGTTTTATGGTTTTACATTTTACATTTATTCTATGATGCAGTTTGAATTAATGTTTGTTGACATTGTAAGGTCTGTGTATGGTTTCATTTTTTTCTTCTGCATTTGTTCTCTTAATCTATATGTGCCTTCTTTCACTAATACCACACTGTCGAGATTCCTGTAGTCTCAAAATCAAATAGTTGGCCAGGCGCGGTGGCTCAAGCCTGTAATCCCAGCACTTTGGGAGGCTGAGACGGGTGGATCACGAGGTCAAGAGATCGAGACCATCCTGGCTAACACGGTGAAACCCCGTCTCTACTAAAAAATACAAAAAACTAGCCAGGTGAGGTGGCGGGCGCCTGTGGCCGCAGCTACTTGGGAGGCTGAGGCAGGAGAATGGCGTGAACCCGAGAGGTGGAGCTTGCAGTGAGCCGAGATTGCACCACTGCACTCCAGCCCGGGCAACAGAGCGAGACTCCGTCTCAAAAAAAAAAAAAAGAAAAAGAAAAAAAAAAAAAGAAATCAAATAGTTGAGTCCTCCAGCATTCTTCTTCTTTAGTATTGTGCTAATTGCTCTAGGTCTTTTGCTTTCCATGTACCCTTTAAAATTTGATTGTTGATATCTACAAAAAAGTTTGCTTGCGTATAGAATTGCAAGGAACCCCACTAGCCAAAACAATCTTGAAAAAAAAAAAAAAGGACAAAGTTGGAGGACTCATACTTCCTGATTTCAAAACATACTACAAAGCTGCAGCTATCTAAAAGGTTTGGTATTGTAATAAAACTAGACATACAGACCAGTGAAATAGAACTGAGAGCCCAAAAAGAAGTCCTTACATTAATGGGCAATTGATTTTCAACAAGTGTGCCAAGATCGTTTAACAGTGAAGGAATAGTGTCTTGAACAAATTATGCTGGGGCAACTATATATCCACATTCAGTAAAATGAGTTGGAGTCCTATCTCAAACCATATATAAATTAACTCAAAGTAGAACAAACACCCAAATATAAGGGCTAAGTTATAAAACTCTTGGAAGAAAACATAGGAGTAATTATTGTTGACCTTGGATTTGGTAAAGGAGTCCTAAATATGACACCAAAAGCGAGAGCAACAAAAGCAAAAATAGATAAACTGGATTCCATTAAAATTAAAAACTTTTGCCATAAAATGACACTATCAAGAAACTGAAAAGAAAATCTACAACATGGCGATTCACTATCCATTGTATATAAAGAACTCCTGGAACTCAAATACAATAAGGCAAATACCCCCCAAAAAATCTGGACAAAGAACTCGAATAGACATTTCTCCAAAGATACACAGATTGACACAAATATTTGAAAAGGTGTTGAATGTCATTAGTCTTTAAGAAGCTGTAAATCAAAAGCAAAATGAGATGCCACTTCACACCCACCAGGATAACAATAATAATAATTTTTAAAAAACAACAATTGGCAAGGATGTGGAGTAATTGAAATTCTTAGACATTGCTAGAGGGAATGGAGAATGGTTTACCTGCCATGAAAAACAATTTGGCAGTTCCTCAAAAAATTCGACAGAATTACTATATGATCCAGTAATTTCACTCATAGAAATACACCAAAAATAATTGTATACGGGTACTCAAGCAAATACTTATACACAAATGTTTATAGCAGCACTTTTCACAACAATCAAAAGATGGAGATAACCAAAGTGTGCATCAGTGGATGAGTGGATGAACAAAATTTGGTAGACCCATACAACGAAATATTATTAATCCATAATAAGGAATTAAGGACTAATACGTTACAACGTGGAAGAATCTCAAAATCTTCATGGCAACTGAAAGATGTTAGACACAAAAGGTCACATATTATATGACTCAATTTATCTGCAATATCTAGAAAGGTAAATCCATAGATACAGAAAACATATTGGTGGTTACCATGGGCTGAGGGGAATGGGAAGAGAAATGGGAATTAACTGCTTAAGAAGTAAGGGTCTTCTTTGGGCATGATGAAAACGTTCTGGACTTTCAATGTGGGAAGATTAAAAATGTTTCGGAGTTGGAATGTGGTGATGGTTGCACAATATTGCGAATATACTAAATGGCACTGAATTGTACACTTTAAAATGGTAAATTTTATGTTGCATGAATTTACCTCAATTTAAAACAAAAGAAAGCTCACAGGAATTTTAGTTGGGATTGCATTGAACATATAGATCAATTTGAAAAGAACTGATGTCTTGACAATATCGAGATTTTAAAAGCATGGAGTATTTATTCATGTATTTATTAATGTAGACCTTCTTTCTTTTTTTAATGCTTTTTCATGTTCTGCATATAGACCCTGCACATATTTTGTTAGACTTATAAATAAGCATTTCAATTATTTTGTTACTAATGTAAAGGGTTTTTTTTTCCAAATTTTTTCATTGCTGGTGTAAACAAAAGCAATTTTTAAAATAATTAGCTTGTATTCTGCAATTTTACTGCAGAATGGTACTTGGTACTTACAGTTCCAAGATTTTTGTGTTGATTCTTTGGAAACTTCTACATAGACAATCAGGTCATCTGAGAATAAATACAATTTATTTATATATTTCCAATGTGTAGATTTTTTTTTTTTTTAAATAGCTAGGACTTCCAGTATGATATTGCAGTGTTAAGAAAGAATACCCGTGTCCTATTCCTGATTTTAGGAGGAAGGCATTATATTTTCACAGCTAATGTTAGCTGTAGAATTTTTTTTAAATGAAGTTGAGAAAGTTTTCCTATACTTCTAAATTTTTGAGTTGAGGCAGAGCTTGTTAGATTTATTCACTGCAAAGTTAAATTACCTCCTTTCTGTACTAGTCTTTGATACAAGTCAGAATGTGTAGCCCACATTGCTTATGTGCAGTTACTTTTACTTGTAGTCGTGCATAATATACTCATTTCCAAAGTTACTTAGGTTAGTACCCATTTCCCACATCTTCAAGGTAGGTTTTTGATTTATAGTCTTTAAGTATTTGTTATTTTATCTTACTTTGTTTTGATGTCAGGATCTGCAAGTACTCATGTTTGACATCATTTTCTTGTCTTTTATATTTAACACTTTTGACTGAATCCTTTTCATCTTTTCTTTTGAATTCCCTAAGCCTTTTTATATTTATTTTATATGCTTTTATGTTAATTTGATGGTGTTAATCTTGTTTTCAGTGAAATTCAGTTTCCATTTCTGAAATAATGTTGTCTTTTTAAAATTTATTTTCTAAATTATGCAAATTTCTAGTTAACATTTTTCTCTTGTCTAATCATTTATTCTCTAAGATTTCTTAAAAATTTAAAAATATTTTTTCTTGGCTGCATTTGCTTATTTAAAGATATGTTGTTTTGAATTTGTTTTTTTGCTCTTTACTCTGATTTGTAACTGCACTTTCTAGCAAGTTTTATTCTGTTTGTAACAAGCTCTGATTTAATTATTCCATTTTTGTAAGTATTAAGTATTTCCTTTTCTGTGTTAATTATTGAATGATTTGGCTCATCCTGGGTCACTCATGAACAGAAGCACCATATTGTCGGAATGTTTAAGGGTACTTTTCCCATTTCTCAACTGAAGAAGGTCTCCCTTCTCTGTTATCACAGGGAAGACTCAGTTTTTCATATGAAACTGTCTCCTTAATTTTTCTGTACTTCTCACAGCTGTTATCTTGACTCTTCCTTTTCTTCTATGTTTCTTTATTGGTTCTCAAATGTATCTTTATCATTTCTACATGCTGTCTTTTGTGTGTGTGTGTTGTGGTAAATTACAAATATTGGCTATAAATATATGGGTTTATTTATGAACTCTTAATTCTATTCCATTGACCTATATGTACACAGTTGTCCCAATATCATACTTAATTGACAACTATAACTTTGCTATAAAATTTAAAATTGGGGGCTGGGCACAGTTGCTCACACCTGTAATCCCAGCACTTTGGGGGGCTGAGGCAGGCGGATCACCTGAGGTCAGGAGTTTGAGAACAGCCTGGCCAACATGGTGAAACCCCATCTCTACTAAAAATACAAAAAAAAATTAACTGAACATGGTGGCTTGCACCTGTAGTCCCAGCTACTCGGAAGGCTGAGGCAAGAGAATTGCTTGAACTTGGGTGGCAGAGGTTGGCAATGAGCCAAGATCATGCAACTGCACTCCAGCCTGACTGACAGAGCAAGACTCTGTCTATACATATTTTTAAAAAATTAAAATTTGGATGTATGAATACTCCAACTTTAAAAAAATATTGCTTTGGGTACTTGTGGTCTGTTGAAATTCCATATAAATTTTTAGTATTAGCTATTTCATTCTTCTTAAAGGCTATTCAGATTTGGAATAGGACTGCACTGAGTCATTATATTGCTTTGGGGAGTGCTGACATCTTAGAAATGTTGATTCTTTCAATTTATTATCATGAAATGTGTCTTGTTTATTTATTTCAGCAATATTTTATGGTTTAAAGTATACTATTCTTCAACTCCTTGGATAAAATGATTCCTAAGTATTCTATCCTTTTAAATAACATTATACATAAAATTATTTTCTTAATTTCCTTTTCAGGTTGTTTATTGCTAGTATACAGAAATAAAACTGATTTTTGTGTGTTGATCATCTATCTTGCAACTTTGCTGAATTCTTTTACTAGCATTGATAAGTTTTGGGGTGTATTTTTTAGGATTTTCTACATATAAGATTATTTCATTTACATACAGTGTTAGTTTTACTCCTTTTCTTTCAATTGAAAGGCCTGTTATTGATTTTTCTTACCTGATTGCTCTGTCTAGAATGTCTAGGACAATGTGGAATAGGAAGTAGCAAAAGGAGGTATGCTTATCATGCTCCTGACCTTAAGGAAAAGGATTTAGCCTTTCACCTTTGGGAATAACGTTAGTTAAGGTTTTTGTTTGCTTGTTTGTTTGTTTTAATATCTATCATTAGTTTTTGAGTGCTTTTATTATAATAGGGTATTGGTTTTCTCAAATTTTTTGTATCAATGACGTTTATGATGTGGCCTTCACCATTTACTCTGGTAATATGATGTGTTACATTGATAGATTGTCATATATTAAACCATCCTTGCATTCCTAGAATAACTCACTTGGTGATGGTATAAAATACTTTTAGTATGGTGCTGTATTTGTTTTGCTAGTATTTTGTTGAAGATTTGACTTATATAGTCACAGGAATATTAATCTCTATTTTTTGTTTTGTTTTTTGTTTTCATTTTATTTGTGATGTATCTATTTGGCTTTGATATCAGGGTAATTCTGGCCACATAGAATAAGTTAGGAAGTATTCACTACTCTTCTACTCTTTGGAAGAGTTTGGGAAGCATTGGTATTAGGTCATTTTTATTTTTTGGTAGAATTCACCAGTGCAGTTATCTGGCTGGGTTTTGTTGGTTGTGAAGTTTTGATTACTGGTTTAATTTCTTCTTATATGTCTTTTCAGATATTCTTTTTAATCTTTAGTCAATTTTTATAGTTTTTTGTTTCAAGAAATTTGTTCGTTACATCTAGGTTATCTAATTTGTTGGCATACAATTGTTAATAATATTCTTTAAAAATACATTTTATTTCTACAGGATCTATAGTAATAAGCACATTTTCATTTTTATTCTACCAATTTGAGTCTCTGTTTTTTTTCTTAATCAGTCTAGTCTAGGTTAAGATTTGTCAATTTTGTTAATGTTTTAAAAAACTAATTTTTGATTTTGTTTATTTTCTCTATTGCTTTTCTATTCCCTATTTTCTCATCTTTATTATTTTGTTTCTTCTGCTAGCTTTAATGTTAGCTTCTTGTTCTTTTTCTACTGCATTAGGATGTAACTTTCTTTTCTTTAAATGTAGGTGTTTACAGCAATAGATTTCCTTTGAGCACTGCTTTCACTGCTTCCTATGAGATTTTCATTTTCATTTTCATTTGTCTCAAAGTATTTTATAATTCCCATTTTGATTTCTTCTTAACCTCTTGGTTATTTGAGAGTGTATTGTTTAATTTCCACACATTTGTGATTTTTTAGTTGTTATTCTGTTATTCTGTTATTTTAAATTTACTGAAACTTGTTTTGTGACTTAACATATGTTCTTTCCTGGAGAATGTTTCACGTTCACATGAGAATAATGTGTAGTTATGTTGTTGTTAGGTGTAATGTTCTGTATGTTTGTTAGGTCTAATTAGTTTGTAGGGTAATTAAAATTCTCTTTTCCTTACTTATCTTCTGTCTAGTTGTTCTATCTACTATTAAAAGTGGGGTATTGAAGTCTCCAACTTTGATTGCACGCTATTTTTCTCTTCTTTTTTGTTGATATTATGTTCAGATATATTGAGATTCTGTTGTTAGCTGTGTATATGTTTATAATTGTCATATCTCCTTTATTGTCTAAAGTCTTTTAACTTTGAAATAATTATTGACTGAAAGTACATTTATTTCTGATACTGTAGCTCCCACTCTCTTTGGGTTACTATTTTCATGAAATTTCTTTTACTTTTAACCTAGTTGTGTCTTTGAAATTGAGATTCTTACAGACAGCATATAGATAGATCATGTTATTTTAGCCATACGGTCAATCTCTGACTACTAATTGGGGGTTTAAATTTATATTTAAAGTTTAACTTATATTTAAATTAATTACTGATAAAAAGAAATTATTTCTGATATTTTGCTATATATGTTCTATATGTATTATGTCTTTCTTTGTTCCTCAAGTATTGCTTTCTTTGACACTTAATGAATTTTTTAATGCCCTGTCATCATTACTTTCTAATTTCTTTTCTGTACACTTTAAAAGTTATTTTCTTAGTGGCTACCTTGAGGATTACAATTAATATCTAAAACTCATACAAGCAAAATTAAATAAATACCAACTTGGATTTCTTAGTATACAGATACATGAGCTACACATCATTTTCTCTCCCTCTTTTTGTTTTTATTGTCACAAAATACACTTTTATACATTATAGACTTATAATTATTGTTTTGTATTTGCCCTTTCAGTCTTAGAGAAAAAAGGAATTACAAACCAAAGATGCAATGATACTGGCTTTAATTTACTATATAGTTACTTTTACCAGTGCTCTTGATGCCATCATACAGTTTTGATTTAGTCTCATGTCTTTAGATTTTGGTGTGAAAGACTCCCTTTAGCATTTCTTAGGGTAGATCTACTAGCAATAAACTCCAGCTTTGTTTATCTGGGAATGTCTTAATTTCTCCATTTTTACAAATTTTATTTTATTTTAAGTTCTGGGATACATGAGCAGAAAATTTTTCCATTTTGAAAGATAGTTTCTATAGAATTCTATATCTAGAATTCTTGGCTGACGGGTTTTTTTTTCTTTCAGTAGTTTAAATATATTATTCCAGTGTTTTCTTTTTTCAGAGGTTCTGATGATAATTTAGCTGTTAATCTACTTGAGGATCACTTATCTATGATGAGTCCTTTACTTTTGCTGTTTTCAAAATTCTTTTTCTTTGGCTTTTGAAAGTTGGATTAAAATGTGGCTTGGTGTTGATATCTTTGGGCTTATCCTACTCGGAGTTTGATAGGTTTCATGAATGTGTAGTTTTATGTCTTATATAAAGTTTTGGAAAGTTTTTGGCCATTATTTCTTCAGGTATTCTTTATGCCCTCTTTCTCCTCTTCTCTCCTTTTGACATTCCCATTATGTGTATGTTGGTAAATGATGTCCCACAAGTCTTAGGTTCTGTTTTTTGCGTGTTTGTTTGTTTGTTTGTTTTGCTTTTAAAAAATCTCTGCTCCTCAGACTGGATACTATCACTTGGCTTACCTTTCAGTTTACTGATATTTTTCTTCTGTCTGTTTAAATCTGATACTGAGCACTCTAGTGAGTCTTTTATTTCAGTTATTCTACTTTTCAGTTCCAAATATTCTATTTTGTTCCTTTCTCTTTTTATAGTTTCTATATTTTTATTCCTCTCCCTTTATCTCTGTTTGTTCACACATTGTTCTCCTGATTTTCTTTAGATCTTTGTCTATTGTTTTCTTTAACTATCTTAGTGTATTAAGATAGTTGATTTAAAATATTTGTATAGTACATTTAACATCTGTGCTTTTTGATGAATAATTTTAATCCTTTTTTATTCAGTTAAAATGCCATACTTTAATACTTTTTTGCATGCTTCCTAATTTTTAAAAAATTGAACACTTTGAATATTTTGACATGATAACTCTGAAAATAAGATGGTCCCACTCCCAGTGAATTTCTTTGCTTACCATGGGCTGTCACTATTTAGTTACTTTTCTAAACTATTTCTGTAAAGACTGTGTCTTCTTTGTCATGTGTACTCTTTGTTTCTCTAGCTTAGTGTTCACTTAGTGTTTTGACAGATTTTACTAAACACCTGAATCCAACAACAAGAATGACAGTAAAAAACATGTGAAGCAAATTGCTCCGTATTTGCAGATTGTCTCTGTGTCAGGACGCTCTTTCAATGCTTATGAATATCTCTGCCCTACTTTTCATTTTTGCCTGCATTGAGTCTAAGGGTAGCCAAAGATGAAATCTCATGGTCTTTCCAGCATGTGTGTTTTGCCCTGGTTCTGTAGAATCTTTGAAATATGTGGGAACTCAAAACCCTTATTCCTTCAATTATTTTACTCTCCAGCTTTTCTTTCAGGCATTCAGTGTGTGCCTATTGTTTGCCCTAAATGATTTTTATTTTATTTTTTTCTCTCATGTAGCAGAGACTTTATTATTTACATTTTATTGTTCTCAAGTAACCCTGTCTGCATAGCTGCTTCTCCACTTTGAGAAGATTTTGAATCAGAAAGAAAAACAACAGCAACAACAACAGCAACAACAACAACACTCTTGTATAAATTATTCAGGTAGCTTCCAGAAAGTCAAAACAGACTAATGCAACTTCTTGGGAACAGGAGTAACTTTGCTTCTTCTGGAACTTCTGCTGGAAATAGGTACTCACACCGGAAGGTAGGATGCCGTCTTCAGGACCATCGTTATATCAGTGTGAAATATGGAGCAAGGGTAAGTTAAAATACCTCAAAGCTCTTTTACCAGGTTAGAGTGGAGTTTCTCCTTATTAAGCATTAACTTGGAGGCTGTACATTTTTAAATTGTATCCATGGTTCTGATAAGATTGATTTTCACTTTTTTTTTTTTTTTTTTGCCAGATCTGTGGTGTTTCTGAGGAGGAATGGTTACCTGTGATTTTCCACTTTGCCATTTTTTTCTGATGTTCTTCTCTTATTCACATTTGAAGGATAATTTTTCTGTATGTAGAATCTTAGATTTGTATGTTTTTTAAAAAAATTGTAAATATTGGCTGGGCGCAGTGGCTCAGGCCTGTAATCCCAGCACTTTGGGAGGCTGAGGCGGGCGGATCACAAAGTCAGGAGATCGAGACCACCCTGGCTAACACGGTGAAACCCTGTCTCTACTAAAAATACAAAAAAATTGGCCGAGCGTGGTGGTGGGCGCCTGTAGGCCCAGCTACTCGGGAGGCTGAGGCAGGAGAATGGCGTGAACCCAGGAGGTAGAGCTTACAGGGAGATGAGATTGCGCCACCGCACTCCAGCCTGGGCAACAAAGTGAGACTCTTTGTCTCAAAAAAAAAAAAAAAATTGTAAATATTTTACTTCACTATATTCTTTCTTCCATGGTGTCTGAAGCAAATCCCACCGCAATTCTTCTTGTTGTTCTTCTATCTATAAGGCCCCTTGCCACCTTGGGCTTCCTTCAGAATTTTATCTTGGTCTTGTTTTTCTGCAGTTTGAAAAAAGACTTAGAGTAATTCTGGTATTTATTCTGCTTGATGTTTGTGGATCACCCTGAATCTGTGGTTTGGAGTCTTTTATTAACTTTGGAAACGTCTCATCCATTATTACTTCAATTTTTCTTTTCTATTCCATTTTCTATTTGTTTTTCTTCTGGTATTCCAATTTTTATAGATTACACCTTTCAAAATTGCCCTACAGTTCTTGAATGTTTCTTCCTTTCTCCCTCTTTCTGTTATCCTTCTTCCTCTTTTTCTTTCTTCTTTTCTCATTCTTATTTGCTTGTTGATTCTGTAAGTTTTAATTGACTTGTCCTCAAGCTTGCTGATTCCTCTGTCTTGTCTAATCTCTTGATTATATTATCAAAAACATTGTTTACTTATGCCACAGTGCTTTGGATTTCTAGTATTTCCATTTGATTCTTTCTTAAATTTTCTATCTCCCTTCTTGAATAACCCATCCGTTCTTGTACTGTATCTCTTTCTTGCATTAGGACTTTTAACATCGTCATCATAGTTATTTTAAATTCACTATGTGATAATTCCAACAATTGTTTTATATCTGAGTATGCTTCTGGCACTTGTTTTGTTTCTTCAGCCTTGTTTTATTTATTTATTTATTTATTTATTTATTTATTTTGCTTCTTGTACAGGAAAGGGTTAATTCAGGAAGTTACGTTGGTTCAAACCTTACACATTCCCAGAAAAGGCTAGTATTCAGGATTGGCACTTGACTGGCTCCTGGGAGATGAACTTTGAGCCCTGGGAATATTCTGCTTAATAAGAAGTGTGGGACTATGTAGTTCCAGTTTGATCAGCTAGTTTATGCTAACGTGCATTTTATGGTGAACTCATGTTTTTGCTCTGGAAGACTGGAGTCTGAGTAGCTGCAGTTAGTCATGTAGAAACTGCATACCTGGATGCATGAATCCAATAAGAACCCTGGACATCCACGTTTGGATGAGGTTTCCTGGCTGACAAAACTTTGCCTGTGTTGCCACACATCACTGCTGGGAGAATTAGCATGTTCATATAGCTCTTGGAATTTACCCATGTGTCTGGTTTTTTTTTTGTTGTTGTTGTTGTTGTTGTTGTTGATTTTTATCTGTATTCTCTCTCAGTGATAAACTATAACCACAAATATAATAGCTTATCTAGAGTCCTGTAGCCCTTCCAGCAAATCATTGAGACTGAGGGCAGTATTTAGAACCCCCAACACACTTGCAGTTTAGCATGTTTCATAATATCGTTAAAAGTTGGACATGTCGTATTAGGTAATAGCAATTGTTTTATTTTTTTCAGTTGCAGTTCCAGCCTGTGAAAATGGTTTCTTATAATAATAATAACTTAGGTGTGTATATAACTAGATTTGCCATTATCTTTTCTCTGTATGTTGAAGAAAATATTCATGTTGTCTTGGATTATATTATTTCTCTTAAATAATGCAAGGATTTAAAGTTCTTAATTATTACCCTCTCTTATCATACATGTGTAATATATTATCTTCTCCTCATTTTAAATCTCTCAAATTAAGCATCACTGTGGTTGTTATTGTAATTTTATAAAGTCAATTATTATTTAGATTTACGCAACTATTTGTCAGTTTCTTTACTGACTTTTTAATATTATTTCCTTTAAAATAAATTTTTATTTCATTAAATTGCATTATTTAGGTGGTTTTGACTACAATTTGCAAGTAGTAAACTCTCAGAATTTGTGTAAAATTATATTCATTTTGCCCATATTGTTGAGTAATAGCTTAGGTGTGTATTTTACTAGATTGGCCATTATTTTTTCTCTGTATGTAGAAGAAAGTATTCATGCTTTTGTGGAGTCTGTTGTTTTTCACTAAGTCTGCCCCAGTCTAATTATCATTCCATTGTAGGTAATGTGATATCTTTTAAAATTTGACTGCTTTTAAGATTTCAATGACTTTGATATTTTTCAATTTTATTATAATTTACCTGTATGCTTTTTTGTTTTTATTTAATTTATGTAATTAATTACATTTATTGATTGTGAGAAAGTATACCTTTAATCAAATACGAGAAATCCAAGCTATTCTCTTTTCAATCTCCTTTACTTTATCATTCCAGAATTTATGTATGACACAAATTAGATCTTGTAAGTCTCTTTCAAATCTTTTAACTTCTGTTTATACCTCTGTGGTTGTTTCTACCTCTGTTGTTTTATTTTTGTTTTTTCATAGGGTTTTGTTCTTTTCTTATGGTTTTTATTTCTTTGTATGTGGTTAACCATTCTAAATATACTGATTTTGTACTCTTCTATCATCTGAAATGTGAGTCTTAATCTTCTGTTTACTTTAATCTTTGCTAAAGATCATGTATGATTTTTTTAATGCATTCATTGCTTTAGATTATGAGTTCATTTTTAATATTGCTTTATTTGTGGGAATTGTGGCCCAAGACGAATTATATTAATGTCTTGGGTCTTGGGACTATATATTAGTCTGGATTTTCAGAGGAAGAGAACTGATAGACTACACACACACACACATACTCTCACACACACACATACACACACATATACATATATATCCTATTGGTTATACATAAACATATATATATATAGACACAGATGTATATATGTGTGTCTGTGTGTGTATATATATGCATGTAATTCATTATAAGGAGTTGGATGTTGGGTCATATACTAGTCCATTCTTACACTGCTATAAAGACATACCTGAGACTGGATTGTTCACGGAGAAAAGAGGTTTAATGGACTCACAGTTCCACAGACGATACAGGAGGCATGGTTGGGGGAGCCTCAGGAAACTTACGGTCATGGTGGAAGGTGAAGGGGAAGCAGGCACATCTTCACATGGCGAAGGAGGAGAGAGAGATGAAAGGGGGAACTGTTACACATTTTTAAACAACCAGATCTTGTGAGAACTCACTCACTATCATGAGAATAGCAAAGGTGAAATCTGCCTCCATGATCCAATCACTTCCCACCAGATCCTTCCCCACCATTGGGAATTACAAATCACCATGAGATTTGGGTGGGGATATAGACCCAAACCATATCAGGTCACATAGAGGTTGGCAAGTCCAAAATCTACAAAGTTGATGTCCCAATTTTATTATAATTTACTCTGTATGTTATTTTGTTTTTATTTAATTGATGTAATTAATTACATTTACTGATTGTGAGAAAGTATACCTTCAATTAAATATGAGAAATCTAAGCTATTCTCTTTTCAATCTCTTTTACTTTATCATTCCAGAATTCATGTATGACACAAATGAGATCTTGTAAGTCTCTTTCAAATCTTTTAATTTCTGTTTATAACTCTGCAGTCTAAAGGCTGGAAGCTGCTGTAGAATTGGGAAATACTCATGACCCAGTTTGAAGGTTATCAGGCAAGAAGAGTCAATGTACCAGTTCAAAGGTGATTAGGCAGAAGAATTCTGTCTTGCTTAGAAGAAGGTCAGCCTTTTGTTTTATTCAGGTCTTTAAATTGATTGAATAAGGCTCATCCACACTATGAAGGGCAATCTTCTTTACTCAGTCTTCTGATATAAATGTTAATCTCACCCAAAATTACCCTCACAGAAACACATAGAGTGATGTTTGACCAAATATCTGGGCACCCTGCATCCAGTCACGTTGACACATAAAATTAACCATCACAGAACATGCCAGTAGTAAATCCAAATGTAATTCCAAGAGCAAACCAGCTTATATTACGTATTCTAGGGGGCATTTCTTTTATTATCCACCCTGAGTCCAGGTGAAATGAGCTAAGTTTGTGGGTTTTGTTTTGTTTCTTTGTTTTTGTAATCTCCTCATGCTGTGAGCTAATAATTGTAAATTTGACAATTTACTAAAGATTTAGATATATTTAGATAATGGTCTTAGCTTCAATTCCGTATTTAATGCTGCTCCAATATGAAGTCTACTATCTCCAAGAAGTACTAAATCTGAGTTCTTGGGTTGCAAAGACTGGTGATCTCACTAGTCTATCCCTTCTCTAGGGCATTTGCTGCATTAGCTCTTGTGTTTATTGGTCTGTTTCATTTTCTTTCTCCTAGACTCTGAGGATTTTGCTATCATTCACACTCTTTTGTGCAAACTAAATTCTGCACTTAATGTAATATTTATTAAATAGTTCTCCAGAATTGCTAGATGTATGTAGAATTAAATTTTCAGGATATTTATTGTTCTATTATGCTAATACCCAAAGCCAAATCAATTATTGTTATAATTTTGGGAACAATTTTGGGCATTAGTCTCTACACAAATATATTACCATGTTCTGAAGCTAATGGAGTAAAAGCAGCAGTTTCTGCAAATACCTGAACCAAATCATAATCCCATTCAGTTTATTTCCTTTCTTTAATGTAACATTTCTGAATTCTGTCCTTCCAAACTTGAATTTTTAGCACAGTTTAATTCTTTAATTGTAAAACAGTGTATGGATAATTGGGCAAACATATTTTTCCTTTGTTTATCCTTCAATATATAATTATGATTAAAGAGTAGATAAATATTTTTACTTAATCTTATTCAAAGAGAATGTATGCTTAATGTTTTTACACTAGAAAACAAAATCACAACCTTTAATAAAATCTCTTGATACATGCATGATGTACAGTAGCCTGTATTTTAAAAGCCAACTGTGGAAGTAAGCCTTTATTCCCAAGGATAATATATTATTCCCTGTATGGTCATCCTGGACAGAGAATGATGAAATACTCCTTGCTTCAATTCCTGCTGAGTCCCTTGTATGGAGACTTTTAATTAGATTCTGGGGCTGGTTTGATCTTCCATAGAGAGAAAAGATTGCTGAATGCAGATATTCATTGCAGAGATAAAGTTCACAGCAGCTGGAAGATCCGACTGGGAAATTGTAGAAAGATGGATTCCAACATGCTATTTTCAGGAAAAGTAATTATCCCAGACCTAACAGGAATAGCCCAGAGTTATCTGGGATGCTCAGAAAATTAAAAATACGTCTACTTAAAAAAACTTACTGTATAAACTACTTTACAGTAGAGTTTTACTTTCATAAAATTATAAGGTAATACAGAGTTCCCATGTATCCTAGACCCAGTTTCCTCTGTTATCAATATTTACATTTGTTTGCTTAATTTTTATAATGAATGAACAGCTACTGACATATCAGCATTAGCTAAAGGCCAGTTTTACTCAAAATTCTTTGCTTTTACTTTACTATCACAGGATCCCCTGCAAGGTAACACATTACATGTAGTCACCAAGTCACCTTGGCTCCTCTTGGATTTTAGGTTCTCAGAGTTTCCTTGTTTTTGATGTCAGTGAGGACTTTTAGAGTACAGGTTATGGACTGATCAATGTGCATTTGTCTGATGTTTTTCTCATAAATAACTTGGAATTATGAGCCTTTAGGAGGAAGACCACAGACATGAAAGTTCTATTTTTTATCACATCATATCAAGGTTAGATACTATCAGTGTGACTTATCACTGTTGAAGTTAATCTTGATCACCCAGCTAAGGAAAGGTTGTGATGTTGTTCTGTTTTCCCTTTTCAATATCATACTGTTTGGAAGGAAGTCACTATGCACCGTCTGCACGTGAGGAGTGGGAAGCTATTCCGCACTACCTGAAGGCATAGTACTTTAATAAATTCTTTGGAATTCTGCTTGGGAGATTTGTCCATGCTCCTCTTTATATTAATTAATTAATTAATTTTTAAATTATTCATGTCAGTATGAACTCATGGACATTTATACTATGCTTTCAGTTATACTCCAATGCTACCTTGTTTATTTTTTTTCTCAACTCGTTTTAGCTTTGGCCATTGGAAGTGCTTTCTGTTGGCTTCTATGTCCCTTTGACATACTCCCATCTTTGTGATTTGTTAGAACACTTCCTTACTTTTTGAAAAGTCCAGTCTCAAATGTATATTTCCTGCCTCAGTCCTATAATCAGTCATTTTTCCAAGGATTCATGTTTTTTTTCATTGAAGAATGATATTAGAAACCAAAATCTGAGCACCCAGTGTGCTCATTGTTACTGGTGTGTCATTGCTTCTAGGTTCTCTCAGCTGATAGAGCAAGGCAATATATGCATGTGTGTCCAACTCATGTATACACATATATCAATAAATATCTTTGTTATCATCTGTGTCTATATAAAAATGAACATTTGTGCACACTGATGTCTCCAGCTCTACTCTGATTCCCACATGGATTACTCTAGACTTCCATCTGCTTATCTGTAATCTCCCATTCCAACAGTGAGAAACTTGGCTCCCACCATCTGCATTACATTTATTTAATTTTTCAATTGTATTATACATGTATAGTGGTTGCAGAATTGCTTAACCCATGCCCCATATGAAACTACATTATCAATTATATTACTCTTATACAGTTCCACTTGTCTTTAAAGATTCCACATATTTCCAAAGTTACTTAGATTAGTTACTTTTCTCACATTTCCTTCAGTAATAGACATTTATTTCTATTACTATAATAGAATTATGTTGTTGCCTTCTGCATTCCTTTCTGGAACATGCCAACCACCTGATATTAAAACATTTGCATACACAAATGTCCACACTTTCAGCTGCAAAATGATATGGGGTTTAAAAACTGTTTAGTATTGTGTATCTATCATTACAGTGTTATACAAAAGAGTTTGACTACACTAATAAAACTTTCCTGTTAATCTCCTATTGAATACTGTTCTCCCTGAAACTGTGACACTGACAGATCAGTTTAACATCTCTCTGTAGTTTTGAGTTTTCCATCATACCAGGTAAATAGAATCATGTAGTATGCAGCCTTTTCAAACTGACTTCTGTCATGTAGGAATATGAATTTAGATTTATCCGTTTTTTATGACTTGATAGCTCATTCCTTTTATTGATGAATAGTATTATATTTTATGAACATATCACCATTTGTTTATCTACTGTCCTGTTGAATATTGGCTGTTCCCAGTTTTTGGAGATTACGAATATAGCTGCTATAAATATTCACCTGCAGGTTGTTGTGTGGACTTAGTTTTCAAATCAATTGGGTAAAGATGTATGTGCACAATTACTGGATTGTATACTGTGGTAGGCTGAACAATGGCCCACAGAGATATTTGGGTCCTAACCCCTGGAATTTGTAAATGTTACCTCACATGAAAAAATGGACTTTTCAGATGTAATAAAGTTATGGATCTTGAAATGGAGAGATTATCTTGAATTATTCGGGTGGTCTTTAAATGTAATCACAAGTGTCCTTATAAAGGGAAGACAGAGGCAGAATTGACTATAGTGTGGATGATGTGACTAAAGCATTGAGAGGTTTGAACATGCACACTGCTGGCTTTGAAGATGAAGGAAAGAGTCAAGATGAAGGAAGGGAGAGTCAAGAGCCAAGGAATACAGGCATGTTGCTCTAGAAACTTGAAAAGGCAAGGAAATTGATTTTCCCCTCGATTCCAGAGGGAGTGCAGCCCTGCCAACACGTTGACATTAGCCCATTGAAATATACTTTGTACTTCTGTCCTCCAGAACTGTAAAATAATGAATTTATGTTTTTAAGTCATTAAATATATAATAATTTGTTTTAAAAGCCATAGTAAACTAATAATGAAACTATGTTTAGTATTGTTAGAATCTGTCAGAGTTTCACAGTTTTGCATTTTACAATTAGTTTTATGATGTATTTTAAGTTAATTTCATATAAGATTTGTATCTAGAATCATTTATTTTCCAGTGTAGTTACTATTTTGCATTCCAACCAGCAACGAATGACAGTTTCTGTTATTCCTCATCATAGCCAGCAATTGGTACTGTCAGTGTTTTAAAAAATTTCAGACATTCTGGGCGCAGTGGCTCATGCCTGTAATCCCAGCACTTTGGGAGGCCAAGGTGGACAGATCACGAGGTCAGGAAATTGAGACCATCTTGGCTAACACGGTGAAATCCTGTCTCTACTAAAAATACAAAAAAATTAGCTGGGCATGGTGGCGGGCACCTGTAGCCCCAGCTACTGGGGAGGCTGAGGCAGGAGAATGGCCTGAACCCGAGAGGCGGAGCTTGTAGTGAGCTGAGATTGCACCACTGCACTCCAGCCTGGGCGACTCCGTCTCAAAAAAAAAAAAAAAAAAAAAAAAAATAGACATTCTATTAAGTATGTAGTGGTAATTCTTTGTTTTAGCCTGCGTTTTCTTAATGACAAATGATATTGAGAATTTTTTCACATGCTTTTTTCAAATTTGTGTGTCTTTTTTACTAATGTGTAGGTTGAGATCTTCAGCCAATTTATGAATTAGGTCATTTGTTTTCTCATTTTTGACTTCTAAGAGCTTATGGTATATGTTGGTTATAAATTTTTTATTACATGTGGGTTTTGCAAATATTTTCTCCCAGTCTGTGGTTTGTATGTTTCTTTTTATATGTGTATCTTTTGCAGAACAAAATTTTTAAATTTTAATAAATTTCAACATTAATTTGTTCTTATACAGATTGTGCTTTTAAATGTAATATCTAAAAAGTTATCAAACCAAAGTCACCTAAATTTTTCTTCTATTTTTTCTATGGGTTTCATAGTTTTGCATTTTGTAATTAGTTTTATGATGCATTTTGAGTTAATTTCATGTAAGGTATAAGATTTGTATTTAGAATCATTTATTTTGTGTATCGTGTTGGGAGTTCTGAAATTAGGATTCAATATTATGCACTACCTTTATGCCTGGCAAAATTGTGTGTGTTTGAATGGCCTCACTGCAAGTCCTCTCCTCCACTCTGCTCATATTGATATGGTTCCCTAGCTGGAAAAAAAGTTCCTCTTTATCACAGGGACCAGGCACAGTTCCTGCTTATCCCCAAGTAGTGGGCTTCAGTTCCTTGTTGCACGGGGAATTATTCAAGCAACCAATCACACTCTCCAGAGAGAACCAGTGGACATCCCACACTCTTGTTGCTACAAGGCCTTCCTCCCACAGTCCCTGCCTGCTAACTCTGTTTTGAAGTTCAGCCCCTTATGGTCTTGTGAGACTTAGTGTCCTTTGCTGTCAGCTGTCAGGATATGTGACTAATACACTTCTGTTAATCTCACTTGTCTAGTGTCAGGTGTCTTGAGTTTGGCAATCCAAACTCATATGACATCATTTTGTTGCAGTACTGCTTGTCAAAAAGACTACCTTTCCCCATTGGACTGCCGTCAGGCCTTACTAAAAAAATCAGTTGACTATATTGTTGTGGATCTATTTATGAGTTTTCTAATCTGATTCATTGGTTTATCTATTCTTTCACCAATACCATACTGTCTTGATTTCTGTACATTTATGGTAAATCTTGAAATTATGTAGTGTGAGTTCCCCAATTATAGTCATCTCCTTCAGAGAGGTCCTTTTGTCTTTCTGTGTAAATTTTAGACTCGGTTTGTCAAGATCTACAAAGTCGCTTGCTGAGATTTTCATTTATATTGCATTGAATTTCTAAGTCAGGTTGAGAAGCAATAACTTCTTAACAATATTGTGGCTTCCAATTCATGAACATGGAGAATGACTTATTTAGATCTTTGACTTCTTTCTCAAGATTCTGTAGCTTTCTGCACACAGGTCCTTCTGTACACATTTTGTTAGATTTATGGCTAAGTACTTCATTTTTAAAGTGCTAATACGTTTTTTCTTTTTAATTTCAAATTCCAATTGTTCATTTGTGGTACAGTCATCCTTCAGTATCTGCAGGGATTCCAGGACCCTCACAGATATTAAAATCTGTAGATGCTCAAATCCGTTGTGTAAAATGGTATAATGTTTTCATATAGTCTACATATATTTTCTTTTATATTTAAATTATTTGGGAACGTATATTACCTAATATAATTGCATGCAATGTAAATCATTGTGATGCTGTATTTTATTTCTATTAGTCTTTGTTGTTGTGTAGCTTTTTGTTTTCTTTTTCCAAATATTTTTGATCCACAGTTGGTTGAATCTGTGGATGTGAAAATCATAAATACGGAGTCAATAAGAAATCAATGGACTCTTTTTATGTTAGTCTTGTATACTTTGATCTTGCTGTACTCATTTATTAGTACTGGAAGGGCTTTTTTGTTGTTGTTTATTTCTTCTGTTTTGTTTTTACAGACTTTTGGTGGTTTCCCCTGTAAAACAATCGTGTCATCTGCAGATAAAGACAGTTATACTTTTTCTTTTCAATCTGTGTATCTTTCTTGTCTATGTTTTCTTTTCAAGATATCTACTTTGTGTATCTTCTCTTTTTCTTGTCTTATTGTACTAGCCAGGAATTCCAGTATGATGCTGAATAGTAGTGGTGACAGGTGACACTTAACCTTGCTCCTTTCTTAGAAGAAAACATATTTTTCACCATTAAGCACGATGTTAGCTGTAGAATTTTTTTATGATTTTTTTTTCAATTTGAATAAGCTCAACTATAGATCTACTTTGCTAAAAGTTTTAGCCAAATTGGGTTTTGAGTTTTGTCAACTTTTTTTTGTGTCAATTGATCTAATGATAGGATTTTTCTTCTTAAGCTTATTGATATGTTAGATTGCATTGATTGATTTTTCAGTGTCGAATTAGGTTTGAATTCCTGTAACAAGTGCCACTTAGTTGTGGAGTATAATTATTTTTTACATTGTTGTTTTTAATTTGCTAATATTTTGTTGAGGATTTTTACACCTATGTCCATGTGAAATTGGTCTGTGGTTTTCTTTTCTGGTATATGATTGGATTTTGATTTTTAGAGTAATGCCTGACTCACGGAATAAATAGGAAACCTTTTCTTTCCTATTTTTTAAAAGCGACTGTGGAGAGGTGATATTATATCTTCCTTAAATTTTTGGAAGAATTCACCAATAAAATTATGTTTTTGGACAATGATTATTAAATTAATTTTCTCATAGATACAGGGATAATTAGTTTGTGTTATCTTATGTGAGTTTTGGAGTTCTGGTAGTCTGTATCTTACAAATAATTGTTTTGTTTTGTTTTGTTTTATTCCTGAGAGGGAGTCTCACCCTGTCATCCAGGCTGGAGTGCAGTGGTGTGATCTCAGTTAATTGCAGCCTCTGTCTCCCAGGTTCAAGCAATTCTCCTGCCTCAGCCTCCCGAGTAGATGGGACTACAGGTGCGTGCCGCCATGCCCAGCTAATTTTTGTAGTTTTTGTAGAGATGGGGTTTCACCATGTTGGCTAGGATGGTCTTGATCTCCTGACCTCATCCTTCACCTGCCTCAGCCTCTCAATGTGCTGGGATTACAGGCACAAGCTACCACGCCTGACCCAAATAACTGGTTCATGTAAATTATATAATTTGAGAGAACAGGGTTACCCTTTGCTTTCCCGTTCTTCTCTTATTATTCCTTTAATGTTCATGTGATCAGTAGTGATGATCCCTTTTCATTTCTAAGGCTGTCAACTGCACTTCTTTTTCCTTTCTTGGTTAGCCTGAGAGAAGGCTTATCACTTTTATTGATATACTTAGAGAATCATTTAAAAAAATGTTCTGTATTGCTATCCCAGTTTCAACTTAATTGATTTCTGTTCTAATGTTTATCATTTCTTTTCTTCTGTCTACATTAGTTTTAAATTATACCTATTTCTCTAATTTCCTAAGGCAGAAGCTGAGGTTATTAACTTTAGGTTATGCTTCATTTCTAATATGTTTATTTCTTTCTATAAATTTCCCTACAAATGCTTTTTCACTCCACCCCTCAAATTTTGATGAGTTGTTTTTTATTTCCAAATACTTTTCAATTTTTAAGAGCTCTTCTTTTACTATGTGTTACTTAGAAATGTGCTTAATTTGCAAATATTTGGAGATTTTCCAGCTATCTTTCTGTTATCAATTTCGAGTTTAATTCCACTGTGATCGGAGAACATCTTTTGCATGATTTCTATTCTCTTAAATTTGTTAAGGTGTGTTTTATGGCCCAGATCCTGGTGAATTTTCCATTTCAGCTTAAGAAAAAGGTGTGTTCTGCCATTGTTGGGTGAAGTATACTATAAATGTCAATTAGATCCAGTTGATTGATGGTGCTGTGCAGTTCAACTATATCATTACTGATTTTCTGTCGGTACCATTTATCAATTACTAAAAGAAAGGCGTTAAACTCTCTCGCCGTAAGAGTCAAATCATCTGTTTCCTCCTTCATTCTATTGGTTTTACCTCATGTATTTTGATGCTTTTTATATTTTAGGTAATATATATTTAAAATTGTTACATGATTGTTATGTTGTATTATGATTTTTAGTAATCATTTTTATAAATCTTTTTTCTTTCTTCTCTTACCATGTCAAACTTCATTTGAAAAAGCAGTGATTCTTGCAGAGTTCACAATATGCATTTTTAACTAAGCAAAGTCTACTTTAAAAATTATTTTATTTTTGGGGGGCGCCCACAATGGCCGAATAGGAACAGCTCCAGCCTCCAGCTCCCAGCATGAGCGACACAGAAGACGGGTGATTTCTGCATTTTCAACTGAGGTACTGGGTTCATCTCACTGGGGCATGTCAGACCATCAGTGCTGGTCAGTGGGTGCAGCCCAACCAGTGAGAGCTGAAGCAGGGCGAGGCATCGCCTCACCTGGGAAGTGCAAGGGGGAAGGGAATTCCTTTTCCTAGCCAAGGGAAACTGAGACACACAACACCTGGAAAATCGGGTCACTCCCACCCTAATACTGCGCTTTACCAAGGGTCTTAGCAAATGACACACCAGGAGATTATATCCCACGTGTGTCCCAGAGGGTGCCACGCCCACTAAGCCTCCCTCATTGCTAGCACAGCAGTCTGAGATCTAACCGCAAGGCAGCAGCAAGGCTGGGGGAGAGGCACCCGCCATTGCTGAGGCTTAAGTAGGTAAACAAAGCTGCCAGGAAGCTCAAACTGGGTGAAGTCCACCGCAGCTCAAGGAGGCCTGCCTACCTCTGTAGACTCCACCTCTGGGGACAGGGCATAGCTAAACAAAAAGCAGCAGAAACCTCTGCAGATGTAGAAAGAGAGAATAAAAGAGAGAAGAATCAAATAGATGCAATAAAAAATGATAAAGGGGATATCACCACCGACCCCACAGAAATACAAACTACCATCACAGAATACTATAAACACCTCTATGCACATAAACTAGAAAGCCTAGAAGAAATGGATAATTTCCTGGACACTTACACTCTCCCAAGACTAAACCAGGAAGAAGTTGAATCCCTGAATAGACCAATAGCAGGCTCTGAAATTGAGGCAATAATTAATAGCCTGCCAACCAAAAAAAGTCCAGGACCAAATGGATTCACAGCCGAATTCTAGCAGAGGTACAAGGAGGAGCTGGTACCATTCCTTCTGAAACTATTCCAATCAATAGAAAAAGAAGAAATCCTCCCTAACTCATTTTATGAGGCCAACATCATCCTGATACCAAAGCCTGGCAGAGACACAACAAAAAAAAGAGAATTTTAGAACAATATCCCTGATGAACGTCGGTGCAAAAATCATCAATAAAATACTGGCAAACCGAATCCAGCAGCACATCAAAAAATGTATCCACCATGATCAAGTGGGCTTCATCCCTGGGATGCAAGGCTACTTCAATACACCCTCTACCCCCACGTGCGTCTATACAACACACACCCTCTACCCCCACGTGCATCTATAAAACACACACCCTCTACCCCCGCGTATGTCTATACAACAGGCACCCTCTTCCCCCATGTACATCTATACAACAGGGCACCCTCTACCCCCCCGTACATCTATACAACATGCACCCTCTACCTCCACATGAGTCTAAACAACACGCACCCTCTACCCCCACATACGTCTATACAACAGGCACCCTCTTCCCCCATGTACATCTATACAACAGGCACTCTCTACCCCCCTGTACGTCCATACAACATGCACCCTCTACCCTCACATGAGTCTAAACAACACGCACCCTCTACCCCCACGTACGTCTATACAACAGGCACCCTCTTCCCCCATGTACATCTATACAACAGGCACCCTCTACCCCCCGTACGTCTATACAACATGTACCCTCTACCCCCATGTATGTCTATACAACATGCACCCTCTACCCCCACATAAGTCTAAACAACACACACCCTCTACCCCCACATGAGTCTAAACAACACGCACCCTCTATCCCCACATACATCTATACAATGCGCACTCTCTACCCGCACATGCATCTATACAACACACACCCTCTACCCCCACATACATCTATACAACGTGCACCCTCTATCCGCACATGCATCTATACAACACACACCCTCTACCCCCACATACATCTATACAACGCGCACCCTCTACCCGCACATGCATCTATACAACACACACCCTCTACCCCCACGTGCGTCTATACAACACACACCCTCTATCCCCACGTACGTCTATACAACACGCACCCTCTACCCCCACCAGTCTAAACAACACACACCCTCTACCCCCATGTACGTCTATACAACACACACCCTCTACCCCACGTACGTCTATACTACACGCACCCTCTACCCCCACGTACGTCTATACAACACACACCCTCTACCCCACGTACGTCTATACTACACGCACCCTCTACCCCCACGTACGTCTATACAACACGCATCCTCTACCCCCACGTACGTCTATACAACACGCACCCTCTACCCCCACGTACGTCTATACTACACGCACCCTCTACCCCCACGAGTCTAAACAACATGCACCCTCTACCCCCACATACATCTATACAACACACACTCTCTACCCCCACATATGTCTGTATACACTGTGTACTCTCTGTGTTGCTGGAGGAGTGTTCAAGCTGAATTGCTGTGCAAGTGAGACATAAGAGAGGGGGCCAACCAGGAGGCAGAAATGGAAGGAGGGAGAAAAGGACAGTCAGTTCTGCAGAATCGCTTTACCACTAAAATTTACTTATTGTTAAATATCAGATCTGGTTGTATAGGAGGACTACATGTCTGTCTTGCCTTGCCCAACAAGAGTCATCTGGTAGAATAATTTTATTTTATTTTTTTTTAGATCATTGAAATCAAGCAGCACATGTGTTTCTTAAATACTGCAGCCACAACTGCCTCAGAAATAGCTGTCAAAAATTACTAAATTCATGAAAAGTCTTTCATACAAATTCTTATTGTATTTACAATTGTCTTGGAAATTAAATATGATTTCCTCCTTTCTTTTTTTTTTTTTTTGTGAAGACAATTGAGGCAAGCCTCTTTCCCAAAGTCACTCCAGACTCCAGAGACAGTGATGGGGCTAGACTCAAGTACTAACTCCATCTGCACTATCACTTTTTTGTTTGTGTTTTTGAGACGGAGTCTCACTCTGCTGCCAGGCTGGAGTGCAGTGGCACAATCTTGGCTCACTGCAACCTCTGCCTCCTCAGTTCAAGCAATTCTCCTACCTCAGCCTCCAGAGTAGCTGGGATTACAGGCACCCACCACCACACCCAGCTAAGTTTTGTATTTTTAGTGGAGACAGAGTCTCATTATGTTGTCCAGGCTGGTTTTGAACTCCTGACCTCAGCTGATCCTCCTGCCTCGGCCTCCCAAAGTGCTGGGATTAGAGGCATGAGCCACTGCACTATCACCTTTATTTCAATGTATTTCCATCAGCAAAACTGTGCTCTTGGAGCAGAACAGTTTGTCCAATGTCTGCCTAGAAACAATCATTTTTAACATGCTGGAGGAAGTGTTTATCTCCGAGTTCAGATTATTTATAAGTAGAGAAACCTGAAATTCTCCCACGACAGATTCTGGCAAGTACATGCAGATCAGCCTTGGACCTGTCCTGTACTTGTGTTTCAAGAGCACTGATCAGCAAACACAGCTCCAGTCACCCTATTTTACAGCCCAGGAGCGGGGACTTGGCAGCTGCAGAGCCAGGTGCCTGTGCACTGCTGGCTCCCTTCCTGCTCATGGAGATTCTCCACGCTAATCTTCAGCTCATTCAGCCTTATTCCAAGCAAGAGCTTTTCAAAATGTAGTCTTATTGCTTAGTTAGTAGCGTGATTATATAACAAGGCAAATCTTAGCAACTAGTCCAAAGTCTGGTATGCAATAAGCATGCAAATGATTCTTAAAAAAAAAATAAATAAAGTATCTCATATCTAGAGACTTCTGTTTGCCTTCATACCTTCCTAAAAAGGCAATGTTTAATATTTCGGACAAGATTTCCAATGAGGATTGAGCAAAATCATTACTATTTATTAAATTCCTACACTGATGCCCTTCACCTGTCATTTATACAACCTCGTTTAATCCCCACAGTCATCTTGCTACTGATTTTGATTCAATAAGGAAGACAAAGGGATAATCAAATAACTCAAATAATTCATTACGGTGACCTGCAAGTAAACTGTACTGAAAGGATTTGAACCCAGGACTGACCAGCAGCAGACTCAGTGCAGTGGCATGATCTCAGCTCACTGCAACCTGTGCCTCCCGGGTTCAAGTGATTCTCCTGCCTCAGCCTCCCGAGTAGCTGGGACTACAGGCGTGTGCCACCACGCCTGGCTAACTTTTTGTATTTTTAGTAGAGACAGGGTTTCACCGTGTTAGCCAGGATGGTCTCGATCTCCTGATCTCGTGATCCACCTGCCTCGGCCTCCCAAAGTGCTGGGATTACAGGTGTGAGCCACCGCACCCGGCCTCAGAGTATGTTTTCTATCACATCGGTCAGTGGTTTCTAGAGGAGGTCCCTGGCCCAACAGCAACACTTAATACACAAGTAAACACAAGTAGCTGGGTCCCAACCCAGACAGACTCAGTGGGCCACTCTGAGGGTAGAGCCTGCAGCCTTGTCTTGATGCCCCTCCAGGAGATCCTGATGCAGCTCAAGCCGGAGGGCTGTCATGCTGCACCACTGGACCATTCCCAGCTTCTTTGTTTTCATTTGCTGGTCTTTCACTAAGTCTTGGCTCTTATTCTTGAATTTGCATGTGCCATTTACCTACTTGGTGCTGATCTAAAATATTTTCTGTTGGCTTCAACCAGTTGTCACAGCATTTCTGCAATAGAAGTTTTTTTCTTACCTAAAAATTATTCAGCTCTCTTCTTCTGGGGGACACTAAACCTCTCTAAAAGCAACAGTTTCTAAATGAGGGCATTCTTAGTCACTACGACTGTTGCTACTTTCTGTAGTATTATCATAAATTTTAATATAATTGTGTGTTACCTGCAAAATTATTTCAGTATGAAGAATGATCTTACAATTAAGTGTTAAGCAGTGACGTATTGCATAACATTTCCTAATAAAGATGAGGGATCAACTAGATAGACAAGTCATTGAGGTGAGATGTGTCGCCATCATCACAAATGACTCACTGGCGTATCACTGAGAGCAGAGGTGACTGATTCCATGGGCAGCCTCTATTTCCCCAAACCCACAATGCGGTGAGAGCCAGCCCTTTATTGTATCTATCACTGACCATGACGAAACAATGCAGCCACACAAAATTGACTCCAACTCCAGCCGCAGTAATATGCTGTGTGGAAGGTTTCTGAAGAAGCCAGAGGAAGGGCAATCTTGCAGCATGTACAGAAAAACTAAATTACATTCTTGCAACCCACGAGTCCCAGGTCAGCTGCATCTCTGAGATTCTCCTTGTGCTCTGTCCTGCCCGACAGAGCTGCTCCAGCCCCTCTTACCTTTGCTGATCTTTCCCCTCTCTCCCTTCCCCACGCCCGCCTATGTGCACACTACGGATCTTCTTTGAGATTCATTTTTCCAAGACACAGAGCTGATAATAAACATTGTTCCTTTTTTATTGTACACATTCAAAAAGAAAAATTAATTTTGTAAGTCACTCTTTTAAAAAAATTCTAAGACAACTTCGCAGTAGAGTGTGGGGACTTCCACAGTGGTTGTTCATTGGTGGCAGAAAGGGGCAGTCAGATAGGCACTGCCACCACTGTGCATTCTGCTGTGCACACACGTCACTGCGGCTGGCTGTGAGCCATGCTGCTGGGCCCATGATAGGACAAGACCCTTCCCTTTAGCTGGAACCAGCCAGAAAATGATGCTCCTGTTTCACGTATGAATTTAGGCTTAACCCCCTTATCTGTCCCTGGGGTATAAATGACCTTGATGACAAAAAGGGCCTCCTTCCCCTGTGATTACCCTAGTTTAACTTGGTGTTGATTTTTATTGAGTCTGTTTAAGAAATGCAATGTGATCATGCATTTTACTGAACAGATTTTTATCCTCTTTTGTCCTTAAGGAAACAGTCACGTCAGCTTAAGGAAGGGAAAACATTCAATTAGCAAAATAAGTATGTAGGACAATATGAAGATCCCAGTGCTGACCCTACATGCTTCACAGCACAGAGGTCTCTGAAGCTGGGGGTTTGGTAATGAATGTAAGGTGGCTGAGTGTGAGCCAGGTTCCAACACAAACCCATCTGGCTCACAGGACTTCTTGCCACCTGTCTGGTCTTTGCAATCAGCAGTATAGGAAGTTGGTTAGGAGCAGACATTCTGGAAGCAGACATTAAAATTCCAGCCCTACCGCTATCCAGTTGTGTTACCTTTGGGGAGCTATTTTTATCTGTACCTCAGTCCCTTCATTGATTAAATGACGGGATAATAAATGTACCCGTGTTATAGGTAGTTGGTTGTTTATTGTTGCATAATAAATCAACAAATTTAGTGGTTAAAAACAGCTGCAATCATGTTATCTTCTCTCACTGTTGGTCATCAGTTCAGGAAGGGCTCTGCTGTACAGCTCTAGCTCAGAGTGTCTCTTGGGGCTGTGGCCAGACAGTGACTGAAATGCGACAATGGCTGAAACTGAGGGTGGAGCAGCACAGTGGGGGCTGGGCATCTCTCTCCCCATGCAGACTCGGGCTTCCTCCTATTTTCTCTCCAGTGGAGCTAGTTGGGCTTCCTCACAGCATGGCAACCTCAGGACAGCTGGGCTGCTTATGTGGTGGCTGCAGGCTTCAAGAAGGAGGCTTCCAGCAAACGAAGTGGAAGTTGTGTCATCTTTTATGGACCACACTCAGAAGTACCATGGTGTCACTTTCACCATATTCTTTTGACCATACAGTCACCACAGCCCCATGTGCAAGGAGACATCCCTTTGATTAGGGAAGCATCAACCTCTCACACTAAGAAGATCTCTAGGGTGGGCAGCAACGTAGTGGTCATCTCTGCAGAGCATAACCTACCGCAGTTGGGTCGTCAGGAGGTTTAAATGAGTTACTTCATGCAAAGCACTCAGAACTTGGGCCTGCACATAGTGCTCCCCTGTGAAGCATGAACCTTCCAAAGATGTGCAGCCAAATTGGCAAAACAGGGACCAGCAGCCTATGAAAAAGCAACACGAAGAGTCCCTTTCCTTCCCCTGCGGGCTGGGGAGCATCTGCTGCTGACTTAGCCCCAGGGAGGGCAGTGCCCATTTACTGACGTCTGTGCTCAGGTCTGGGGCACCTTACCTAGGCATGCCATGTAGACTGAGAGAAGGACACTGGCTGAATGGATAGAAAGTGGTTCCATGTGCTATTTGGACCAGACGTGTGGACTGCTTGTGCTGGGATGAGAGCTAAAACAGGATTTGGTTGGAATTCCAGAGACGTAGACTCGAGGTTGCCATCGGTCTCAGTGTGCTCACCTTAGCTGGGACCAGAGCTTCCTCCAGGTCCTCCTGTGCAGCTGACCTCCGCATGGCTGCTGGCTCAGGTGGGCAGAGTCAGGTCTGAGCATTGCCACTCGCTGGCCACAGCACCTGGGACAAGTGAGTTTACCTGCTCATGGGACATGAGCCCTGGATTTGGGCTGTTGCTCCTGGTACGGGCCCACCTGGGTCATCCTAAGTCCTTAGTGATCCCACCATACATACTGTGTGACCTGTCCCCAAGTCGTCCTGGTTCTACTTTCAAACCTCACGACTGTCTGCCCCCCTCACACTGCCTCTGCCTCCTGATTCTTGCCAGTTCTTTCTCACACCCGCCCCTCCCTCCTAACTGGCCTCCACCTCCGGAAGGTCCCTCCACTCCACCTCTGCACTCCAGAGTGTGCCCTCACCTGAATGCCATCCCCACCCCATTCCTCCCTCCTTCAAGCCCTTCTTGGTTCTTGACCTGGTCCAGGAGCCCAAAGGCCCGCCTAGCGTGCGTTCCTCCTCCTTCAATACGTGGCTTGTGGTCCCGCTCCCGAGAAGCCTCCGCCTGCCTCCTACTGCTCTGTGAAGCTGCCTGGCCCTGTTCAATATTGACACATTTCCCTGAAGGCTGCCTCACAGCGGATTGTCCTTACTGTTTACCTCTGTGACTCCCTCCCGGGCAGATGCGCCAGGTCAGCTCTCCCCCAGCACCTGCACATCCAGAGCCCCTGGACTGTGGAAATGTGCAGTGGGCATAGACCGTGCCGTGGGCATAGACCCTTGGAGGGACTTTCTGTCGGTGAACACCTGGGCTTAGACAAACCCCTAACCTTGGCTCCTCCGGTACTGCCTGAACAAAGAGGCATGGCCAGAGAATGCGCAGGAAGCTGTTCACTCATCTCAGGCAGAGGCTGTGCACACGGAGCAATCACGGCCAGACCTGGCAATCCTAGAGCTTTGACCCACAGCTCGGAGCAGCCTGTCCAGGAAGCCAAACCACAACTTCTGTAGCCATCGACTCGGGGTGGTCAGGATTTAAACAATAACTGACAACTTCCATAACTTTGCCCCTCGTCCAAATTAGGATCAACCAGAGAGAGCTACATGTATACCCTTACCGATCCCATGTGCTGCCCGGCTGCCAGCCTCCATCAGGCACACCGCAAGCCTTCCTTTTTCCATATTATGAAGCGTCCCACACTTCTGCCTGCCTTTGAGTCTCTGCCCAGCACAAGGGACCACGGCCACCTCCCTTGCTATGATGAGCTCTGAAGAAGTAGCGTTTGCTGTTTCTCTGTAGGCCACACCAGACCCCTGCAGGCCAAGGCAGGCAGCTGAGCTATGAAGGCTACAGGTGGGGATCTAGGTGAGCTGGATGTGGCAGTAGATGAGTGAGGACTTGAGAGACTTATTTCCGTGAAAGACAGCGTATGTGCTCCTGCACAGGCCTTGTGGTTCCTCCTTATCTCCACGTGTGGAATACTGGGTGGCTGGGAGGGAGGGTGGGGGAGGGGGTGGTTGCTGGCAAAGAGGGGAGTAACTACTATTACAAAGAAATACAAAAAAAAAAGGAAACATTTGTACGTCTTCCGTCTTCCGTATATCCTCACCAACCACTGTTAAAATGTTAGCATTTTTGCTGACTCCCTTTAAATAAACATTATTTTCTTGTTTCTCTCAACACCATTATACTTGTAAAGAAACAGACCAATGCACAAAAGTACGAAAATTGGTAAAATAATTTACCTGAAAGCCCACAACTTAGAAATAACTACCCTTAATGTAGGCCAATATCACATCAGATTTCTTTTTATGAGAAATTCAGATGGAAGGTGAGATGGATATAAAGATAAATGCATGGAGAGTCTTTAAAAAGTAGGCAAATATAAATGTGTTTTTTTATGTAAAGGTAATAACTGGTATATTTAGTTTCACTTGAATTGAACAGAATAAAAAGTGGAGTTAAAATGAATAGGTATTCAAATCATGTTTCTTCACTACAAAAACTATTATTATTATATAACATATCTAAGAATAAGAAAAGAGGCTGTGAAAATGTTAAGTGCTTATGAGTCATGTTTTTATGTGTTTTGAGCTTGGACAGTTTCAACCTGGCACCTGCCATGAAAGAGGACAGAGCGCCTCATTCATTGTGCTCAGCTTCCATCCTTGCAGCTCCTGATGTTAGTCCATTATGATTTCTATATGTGTCCCTTTTCATAATGTTCTGATTCTGTTCTATAAACATCATTCCCACCAGCCTTCAGGGTTGATAAATGTGTAAATTGCTCACAGTAGCTGGAGCCAGAACTTCAGTGTCCTGGTGCGCGGCTGTGTTCTGCATGGCATCTGAGTTCGCTGGATGGAGTCAGGTGTGAGTACTGCCACCCACTGGCCGTGGAATCTGGGATCAAGTGTTCCCCAGGTGCTCTTGCTGGTGTAGAGAAGGAGGCGTGTCCAAGCGGCTCATCGCAGGCTTGCTTACAATTAAGTAAAAAACAAAAGGAAACCTAAATGCTCATTGTGAGAAACAGATACTTACATGGTGGTATCTTCATACAATTAAGTATTATACAGATTTAAATGTATGATCTAGATCCACATGACTAATCTCGTAAAATAAAGCTGAGAGAAAGAAGCTTGGTGCAGAAAATTATAGTAAGCCCTTTTTTTGTGTGAATTTTATAAACACCCAGAAAAATATTGTATGCTGCCTGTGAATTCATATACATGAGGTACAGCTATCAAAACACTGACTCCAGAAGGCTGATTACTCCAGGGAAGAGGGAGGAGGGCACGCATGGGATCTGGTGGGATGCAAAAGATGTTACCATGAAATTGGAAATGTTTTATTTGTAAAACAAAACACAAGTACATGTGACAAGCATATCAACACTTGCTTGCTATATTAGGTACTCTGCTTTTTGCTTGTTTGAAATATTTCCTAAACAAACCTGTGGAAGAAGAGAGGAGAGAAGAGGAAGCTGGCTGCTTCAGGAAGAAGCCCCACTGCTCCCAGATTCCAGGTCTCTGAGTTGGCCCTCCTGTCCTCTCCTGTCCCCTCTTTCTCCCTGTCCTGACTCAAACCACACCTGTGCCCTCAGAGCGGGGTTTTCTGTGCATTCATACACAACTGCTTCTTGTACCCTCTGTCCTCTGCTCCTGCTGGGGCCTCTGAGTGCCCTCTGGGAAGCTGACTGCTATGGTTTGGATTCGTGTCCCCACCCAAATCTCATGTTCAATTGTTATCCTCAATGTTGGAGGTAGGGCCCAGTGGGAGGTGATGGATCATAGGAGTGGATCCTTCACGAATGGTTTAGCACAACGGTGTCCAATCTTTTGGCTTCTCTGGGCCACATTGGAAGAAGAATTGTCTTGGACCACACGTATTACAAAATACACTAACATTAATGATAGCTAATACATTAACATCAACATAACACCTGACATGCCCTGGCGTGTGATGTTCCCCTCCCTGTGTCCCTGCATTCTCATTGTTCAGCTCCCACTTATAAGTGAGAACATGCGGTGTTTGGTTTTCTCTTCCTGTGTTAGTTTGCTGAGGATAATGGCTTCCAGATCCAACCATGTCCCTGCGAAGGACATGATCTTGTTCCTTTTCATGGCTGCATAGTATTCCATGCTGTGTATGTACATTTTCTTTATCCATCTATCATTGATGGGCACTTGGGTTGATTCCATGTCTTTGCTGTTGTGAATAGTGCTGCAGTGAACATCTGCATGCATGTATCTTGATAATAGAATGATTTATATTCCTTTGGGTATGTGTCTAGTAATGGATTGCTGGGTCAAATGGTATTTCCGGTTCTAGGTTTCTGAGGAATGGCCACACTGTCTTCCACAACGGTTGAACTAATTTACATTCCCACCAATACAGCAATGCAAGAACAAACTGACACACTGACCCTTCTGGCCAAGTGTTCTCACACCACCTCATTCTTTTTTGTTGTTTGTTGTTTTGTTTTGTTTTGTTTTGTTTTAGACGGAGTCTCACTCTGTTGCTCAGGCTGGAGTGCAGTGGCGCGATCTCGGCTCACCACTGCAAGCTCCGCCTCCCAGGTTCACGCCATTCTCCTGCCTCAGCCTCCCAAGTAGCTGGAACTACAGGTGCCCACCACCACGCCCGGCTAATTTTTTTGTGTTTTCAGTAGAGGCAGGGTTTCACCGTGTTAGCCAGGATGGTCTTGATCTCCTCACCTGGTGATCCACCCGCCTCAGCCTCCCAAAGTGCTGTGATTACAGGCGTGAGCCACTGCACCTGGCCCACCACCTCATTCTTACACTTGCTATCCAGTCACCACAGCAGTTTGTAACTGCCTGTACATATCTGTCCCAGTGGCTAGATGGAGGCTATGCTGAGAGCTGGGCTCTGGTCTGAGTTCTGTCTCTACCCACAAGTCAGTCTAGAAGCCAGTGGGGAATGCAGGAAGCGTGTTTTGAGCTCAGCGGACTGAGTCTCAGGCATGCCATTGGTCATTCTCAGTCCCTGGCCAGTCACTGCTGGACCTCAGTGAAGACAAGAGTCTACTACTGCTGGAGTCACCTCAGAGCCCCCATCCCCAGGCCTGCTGCTGCGGAGTCTGGGGGGCTCTTACAGCCACAGTCACACACCCACAGGCGAAGGTGGGAAGGTGCTGCAGCCAGAGCTGAACTGGTTTCCTCTCTTTTGAGGACTTCCCTCATTTTTGTTGTTTTTGATCCTTTTTTTTTGACGGAGTTTCACCCTTATTGCCCAGGGTGGAGGGCAATGGTTCGAGCTCTGCTCACTGCAACCTCCGCCTCCCAGGTTCAAGCCATTCTCTTGCCTCAGCCTCCCAAGTAGCTGGGATTACAGGTGACTGCCACCATGCCCGGCTAATTTTTGTATTTTTAGTCAAGATGGGGTTTTGCTATGTTGGCTAGGCTGGTCTTGAACTCCTGACCTCAGGGGGCCTTGGCCTCCCAAAGTGCTGAGATTATAGTGTGAGCCACTGTGCCTGGCCAGTTGTTGTTGTTCTTGAGGCTTTTATTGATCTTTCAGCTTCTAAGAGGCTTACTGCTGTCACCACCCCATCAGTTCCTTGCTTTCAGGGGCTGAATTAAATTTTTTTCCTGCTTCATGATGGAGAGACCACTCATTCCTGTGAGTCTCTGCTCTTCCTCAAGCACCTTCCATAATCATATCGTGACTCTCCTGAGCGTCTTGTGAAGTGTGTCACCATCATCTCCATTTCACCGATGAGCACACAGAGGCTCCAGGAGGCAGAATGACCCATGCAACATGACACAGCAAAGCAGCAGGACCAGAAATACTCCCCAGGGTGGCGGGATTCCCAGCCAGACCTCTGCTCCTTCTGCAGCTCCCCCGATCCCACCCTGACTCTTGTCCCCCGGGGCCAGTGGCCCCCCCAACGCTCTCACTCCAGTTATTGTCAGGGACAGGACCAGCCCAGCAGACATGCCAACAGTGATGTGTGTATACCAGCCTGAAGGAAAGACAGTGATAGGCAGTGATAAGCAGCCTCATTACTCTGGGGCAATTGTACACAACTAGCAGCTTTACTCATTTCACATTCCTGCCCTTCTGATAGATGTGCCATTTTATATGCAGTTATTATTCCCATATCAATACAAGATTGGCTCCACTTTGAAGCAGAAGTAAAAAGCGGTGGGAGGGGTCACTGGGTCAAGCCGTGACTGGCTGTGCCCTGAGAAGGGCTGGATGCACTGCTGTCCCTAAGTCTTCATCAGGGAGCCAGTGTCACCGGGGCAGGGCGCCACAAAGATGGGATCATCAGCAAATTACATAGCTAATGAAGGGCAAATTAATGAAACACTATAATGTTTTATAAGCCTGTGCAAACAGCAACTTGTCATACATCACCGGGAAATAATTGCCAGAGAGTTGCTTAGAAGACACTCATTAAGTCTTCACAATACCAACCGGACAGACTATCCTCCACGGAGCAGCCTGTTCAAAAGAGCTTCTATCTTTATCTCAGGCTCTGAGAAACAGACTTCAGGCCGCGATCCCAGGCAGGCATCCAGCCTCACCTTGCGTGGTAGGATGGGCATGTCTGGGGACGTCATCTTATGAGCTGGAGGAGAGAAATGCCCCGCCCCCAGCAAAGGGCAGTGAATCATCAAATTGCAAAAATGTTGTATGTGTTAGAAGATAATTCCTTTTCTGCTCTTCCTTACCGATACTTGTTTTTGAAGAAAAAGACAGCAAAAGCAATGCTGATGCATGTGTGAACCACAGCACACCTGGCTGCTGCATCTGGACTATGCCCTGCAGCCCGTCATGCATACACCTTGGTAGTGATGATAGCAGTAGCGCAGGCACAGCTGTATGTCTTAGCATAATTAGCAGTCTTGCCATGCAGTCTCATTAGGTCTGGATGCGCCTAGCTTAAATTTGGAATGACTTTTGCGAATATTCTTGAGGTCTGTTCTTTGTAGAATGGCTAATGCTAACAGAGTTGCAATCAGCCCAGAGGCCACCAGTTTCTGGTCTTGCTGTGGGGCCAGTGTAGGCAGATGCACCTGTCTGCAAGGCTGTCTCAGTGCTCCAGCGTCAGCCTCTTGAGGACACTGTGGGAAGGTCTGTGTCATGCTAGGTGGTTGTCCTGGGGCTGGAAGGACATTCATGGTTATCAAGTTGGACAGAAAAGAAATGAGACAGAGAGGAAGAGGGGTTGCTGGGGGAGAGAGAGAGGAGAAAGGAAGAGAGAGAGAGAAGAGAGAGATCGAAGACAGGGCCTTGGGCTGTAGCTTTCACGTGGGATCAGGAGAGCACCAAACGGGCCCTGCCTGGACATGGAAATGGTCTGTGCAGTGAGAGATTTGGATCTATGTCAGGGGTTAATGGTTTCCATGGAGCCCGTAGGTGGGGATTGGGATAGAGGCAGGGGAGGCAGCTGTGGAGATGGCAGGCCCTGTTTATGAGCAGAAGGCTGACAAGTGGCAACTTCTCAGGGCTTCAGGTTATCAGGAAAGTTAGTGTTATGGGCTGAGTTTTGCTCCCCCTAAATCCATATGTTAAAGCAGTAACCCCCAGGACCTCAGAATGTGACTGTTTGGAGACAGGGCCTTTTAAGAGGTGATTAAGGTAAAATGAGGTCAGGAGGGTGGGCCCTAATGCAGTCTTCCTGGTGTCCTCATAAGGGAGAAGATGAGGACATGGACAGGCACCGAGGGAAGACCACAGGAGGACATGGGAGAAGATAGTCACTTGTAAACCAAAGAGAGAGGCCTCAGGGGATGCAATCCTGCCGACACCTTGATCCTGGACTTCCAGACTCCAGAACTATGAGGAAGAGTTTTTGTTTAAGAAGAAGGCTCTCTGTCCATGGGGCTTTGCTACGGCAGCCCTTACAGATGAAGACATTTGGGAAACAGGAGCTTGCATGGTGGCATTGATGAGCACTGGCTGAGGTTAAGATATCAGTAACGTAAGCTTCCTCTGTCCTCCCCACTCTTGGGCAAACATGCACTTAGGTAAGGAATTACCTAAACACTGCTAGGTCTTGCACCAGCCCCCAGCCAACCAGCCTCTGTACTCCCCACAAAGGACCCACACATGCCCCATGAGCCAACTGCTAGGTGCCACACACAAACTCACACCCACAGGCACTTGCCCCTTGACCCCCTTGGCCACTGCAGACAGGACTCCCAGAGCCAGAGCTAAGCTGATTAACCTCTCCTCATCGTCCCCCTCTCCTCCCCTTCCCAGTGTCTGGTAACCACTATTTTACTCTCTGCTTCTATAATGTCATTTTTTTAAGATTCAATGAGTGAGTGAAATCATGCGATATTTGTCATCCTGTGACAGGTTGATTTCACTTAGCATAATGTCCTCCAGATCCATCCATGTTGTAGTGAATGACAGGTTTTCCTTCTCCAGGGCTGCGTGGTATTCCACTGGGTCCGTACACCACGTTTTCTTTATCCATTCATCTGTTGTAACGGGGTTCCAGATGGGAAGAGTGAAGAGTGCAGCAGAACTCTCAGCAGCAAAGCAATGATTTCACTGGAGAAAATGATATTTTAAAAGTCTGTGGAAACTGTTCTAAGGATATACTGCAAATGGAGAAATATTCATTAAACAATTACTATATTTGGTAATAGTGATCAGAATGTGCAGCATTTAAACCATCAGCCCCTTTCCCTGCAGCCTTCCCAGCTCTCATGGAAGCTGCCCTGGGGATTCCAGTCCATTGGATGCAGTGAGAAATCAGGACTTCTTCTGTCTCCATCTCCTAGCTGGGAATATGTCCGCACTGGAGGAGGACCAGGCTGCCAGTGCTTTTATTTGCCTCTGCCCCGTGTTGCAGAAGCTCTCTTCCAGGCAGGCACTGGCTCCCTCCCCTGCCCAGCCTCTACTCATGAGGTGGGAGCTCTACCTAGGTGTAGCAGGCTGAGAATATGGGGACCCTGATCCTCTGCCCCATGTCACTCCTCATGAGGCGGAAGTTCCATGCTTAGAGGGGAAAGACAAGAAGACTAGAGTCTCACACTTCCAGTGTTTGTTCTTATTAGTGAAACACCAGGGGCTCAGTTTGGGTCCTGTTGCTCACCACAATGAAAATCAATCACTAAGATGTTGAGTATTGCCAAGAAAGAAGGCTTTAATCAAGTGCTGCAGCCAAGGAGATGAGAACTCAGTCTCAAATCCATCTCTCTGACCAACTAAAACTTCCACCCTATGAATAGAGGCTGGGCAGGAGAGGGAGCCAGTGCCTACCTGGAAGAGAGCTTCTGCAACACGGGGCAGAAGCAAGTAGAAGCATTGGCAGCCTGGTCCTCCTGCAGTGCGGACATATTCCCAGCTGGGAGATGGAGACAGAAGGAGCCCCGATTTTTCACTGCATCCAATGGACTGGAGCCCCCAGGGCAGTTTCCATGAGAGCTGTGAAGGCTGTAGGAAAAGGGGCTGATGGCTCCAATGCCACCCATTCTGGTCACTATTACCAAATATAGGTAACTAGGGATGTACTGCATGAGTCCATTTTCATGCTGCTATAAAGAACTGCCCAAGACTGGTAATTTACAAAAGAAAGAGGTTTAATTGACTCACAGTCCAGCATGGCTGCAGAGGCGTCAGGAAACTTACAATCATGGCAGAAGGTGAAGAGCAAGCAAGGCACCTTCCTTTTTTATTATTGTTATTATACTTTAAATTCTAGGGTACATGTGCACATGGGGATAACAATTCAAGAGGAGATTTGGAGGCGGACACAAAGCCTAACCATATCAAGTTTATATAGCAGGGAAGAAATGTAACAATGTGTGGGAAAACAGGAACTAGGGAGGAGCAAGGAAGCAATCACGATGAATGAGGGGTCTAGCATTCCACTGTCTGAAGGTGCTGGTCTGGTGAGTTTCAGTTCTTTGATACTTCTTTTGGGAGTCCTGAAGGTCATTTCCTGAAGAAGAAACTCAGATAAAACAAATAGTTTCAAGCTTTAAGACCAGAAGTGTCCATTTCTGTATTAATTTTTTTAAAAAATTTATGTCTTAGCATAATTATGTCTTAGCATAATTAGCAGTCTTGCCATGCAGTCTCATTAGGTCTGGATGCACCTAGCTTAAATTTGGAATGACTTTTGCGAATATTCTTGAGGTCTGTTCTTTGGGTCAGTTTAATCACTTTCATTCCGAGAGCAATGGTGTCACCCAGGAGAAGTGCCCACAGTTCCCACTCCAGACTCCACGCAGTTGTGCAGGACTCCTGCCAAAGGTGAGGACCAGGGCATAAGGACTAATGGCAGCACTGGTCTGTCTCAGGGGACCAACTTTATTTGGAAGAGATAATGGAGCATTCTATACCTAAGGGTATTGGCCCCACAAAGGGAGATCTTGGTAGAAGTAATTAAGAGAGTATTTACGTCTCCATGATCTGTGTAACAAGCTGTGTGACAGAGAAGCCAGTTTAATAGAACTGGGGAAAGAGAAAGCCAAGACCAAGAAGAGCCCTCTGAGGTTTGTGGACAACCTGGGTCCTGTGAAGGTTGTGTTCAAGTGTAGGATCGTAGGATCCACTCAACCAGGAAGAATCAGAGGGAAATACTTGCAAATATTCCCAGAGCTTCACACAAGGTAGTCAACATCACTTGCACTAGGGGCTTGAGCACAACCTCTGACCAAAGACTCGCTGAACAATAAGCTACTCTAAAGCACACTGACTCCTAGAAAGTCAGGCTGAAATAGTACCGGCACACCTCATTTTATTGCACTTCATGTTATTGTGCTTCCCAGATACTGGATTTCTTTTTTTTTTTTTTTTTTTTTTTTTTTTTTTTTTTTTTTTTTTTTACAAATAGAAGGTTTGTGGCAGCCCTGCATCTAACGAGTCTATTGATGCCACTTTTTTTTTCTAATAGCATGTGCTCACTTTGTATCTCTGTGTTGCATTTTGGTAGTCCTGAAAATATTTCAAACATTTTCATTATCATTACGTCTGTTATGGTGATCTCTTGTTACTACTGTAATTTGGAGTGCCAAAACCATGCCCACCACATAAGGCAGTAAACTTAATCAATAAATATTGTGTGTGTACTGATTGCTCCACAGGCTGGCCATTCTTACGTTTCTCTCCCTCCCTTTGGGCCTTCTGGTTCCCTGAGACACAAAAATATTGAAATTAGGCCAATTAATAACCCATCAGTGTCCTGTGAGTGTTCAAGTGAAAGAAAGAGTGCATATCTCTCACTTTGAGTCAAAAGCTAGAAATGATTAAACTTAGTGAGGAAGCTATGGTGAAAGCCAAGGTAGGCTGAAAGTGAGGCTTCTTGAACTAAACAGTTAGCCAAGCTGTGAATGGAAAGGAAAAGCTCTTGAAGGAAATTAAAAATGCTATTCTAGTAAACAGGATAATAAATAAGTGAAACAGCCTTATTGCTGATGGGGAGAATTTCAGTGGTCTCGAGAGATCAAAATATTCCCTTAACACAAAGAGTAGGTGCATTGTCAATGAGCAGAAAAAAAAGTTGAAAGTGATCTTTTTTTTTTTTTTCTGAGCAGTAGGTCTCAACAGTTGGCTTAAAATACTCAGTAAACCATGCTGTAAACAGATATGCTGTCATTCAGGCTTTGTTTTTACATTTATAGAGCACAGGCACAGTAAATTTAATGTAATTCTTAAGGGTCCTAGGACTTTCAAAATGGAAAATGACTATTGGCTTCAACTTAAAGTTACCAGCTGCATTAGTCTCTTACTCCTTAGTCTCATGTCATTAGTCTCTTTCTCCGATCCAGAGAAAGGTCCTAACCCTGTTCAATTCTATGAAGGCTGAAGGAGGTGAGGAAGCTGCAGAAGAAAAATTGGAAGCTAAAAAGGTTGGTTCATGACTTTTAAGGAAAGAAGCCATCTCCATAACATAAAAGTAGAATGTGAAGCTATAGCAAGTTATCCAGAAGATCTAGCTAAGAGACTTGATGAACGTGGTTGTACTAAACAACGTGTTTTCAATATAGATGAAACAGCCTTATATTGGAAGAAGTTATCTTCTAGGAACTTTCATAGCTAAACTGGAGAAATCAATGCCTAGCTTCAAAGCTTCAAAGGACAGGTTCACTCTCTTGTAAGAGACTAATGTAGCTGGTGACTTTAAGTTGAAGCCAATAGTCATTTTCCATTTTGAAAGTCCTAGGGCCCTTAAGAACTATGTTAAATTTACTGTGCCTGTGCTCTATAAATGTAAAAACAAAGCCTGAATGACAGCATATCTGTTTACAGCGTGGTTTACTGAATTTTTTTAAGCCAATTATTGAGACCTACTGCTCAGAAAAAAAGATTACTTTCAACTTTTTTTTCTACTCACTGACAATGCACCTAGTCACCAGGAGCTCTGATGTACAAAGAAACTAATGCCATTTGCATGGCTTCTAATACAACATTCATTCTGTAGTCCACAGATCCAGGAGCAATTTTGACATTCAAGTCTTATTACTCAATAAATCAACTTTACAATGCTATAACTGCTATAGATCGTGATTTCTCTTGGATCTGGGCAAAGTAAATTGAAAGCCTTCTTGCAAGAATTCACATTCTAGATGTCATTAAGACTATTCATGGCTCACGGGCAGAGGCAAAAATAGCAACATTAACAGGAGTTTGGAAGAAGTTGATTCCAAATCTCACGGATGAATTTGAGGGGTTTAAAACTTCAGTGGAGGATGTAACTGCAGATGTGCTGGAAATAGCACGAGAACTAGATTAAAGTAGAGCCTGAAGATGTGACTGAATTGCTGCAGTTTCGTGATAAAACTTGAACCGACGGGGAGCTGCTTCTTATGAAAGAGCAAAGAAAGTGGTTTCTTGAAATGGAATTCACTTCTGGCAAAGATGTTGTGAACATTGTTGAAATGAAAACCAAGGATTCAGCATATTACATAAACTTAGTTGGTAAAGCAGGGTCAGGGTTTGGGGGGATTGACTCCTATTTTGAAAAAAGTTCTACTGTGGGTAAAATGCTAGAAAACAGCATCTCATGCTACAGAGAAATATTTCATGAAAGAAAGAGTCAATTCATTACCTGTTATTTTCTTATTTTAAGAAACTTTATGATTGTCTTATTTTAAGAAATTGCCCCAGCCACCCTAACCTTCAGCAACCACGACCCTGATCAGTCAGCAGCCATTAACATCAAGGCAAGATCCTTCCCTAATGAAAAGATTATGACTCACAGAAGGCTCATATGATTATTAGCACTTTTATTTTTTTAGCAATAAAGTATTTTAAAATTAAGATATGTATATTTTTTAGACATAATGCTATGCACACTTAATAGATTCTAGTATGCAAATAACTTTTATATGCACTGGGAAACCAAAAGATTTATATGACTCACTTTATTGTGATATGCTTTATTGCAGTGGTCTGGAATCTAACCCACAATATCATCAAAGTACACCTGTGTTGTAGTCACCCCTCAGTCTGGAAGACCATGTGCATGCCCAAGAAGGCACCCTCTCAGGCGTGATTAGGGAAAAAATCATCTAGTTAATTAGTTTCTGGATAAATGATGTACAAAAACAAATAAATATGTAACCTCCCCTGAACTGTGATATTAGCCTACAGTTTACACACACATCCAACGGTGAAGGGTAAAAATCTATCTTGCCAAAGGGACTTAAGTGCAACCTCTGACCAAGAACAAGCCTAGGTTGCCAGACTAAAAGATAATAAAATTTAAAAAAAAAAATCTAACCAGAGACATCAGAAGCTGCACACTGCAGGATAAATAGGTACTACATTGTTAATTCATCAATGTCATGACATAAACAAATAAACGACCAGACATATATCAACATCTACCTTAGGAAAGGGAGTGATCAATGTCCAGAGTTGCCACACTGTCTAAAATGTCCAGTTTTCATCACAAACCTATAAGCATCCAAAGGAAGAGTAAGTCTGACCCATGCACAGGAAACAATGCAAACAATAGAAACAATATGTAATACGAAAACATCACTGGAAGGGCTTAGTACTGGACTGCAGTGGCAAATGAAGAATCAATGAACTTGAAGACAGAGATGATGCAATCTAAAAAACAGAGACAAAAAGTTAAGAAAAATGAATAG
This sequence comes from Rhinopithecus roxellana, assembly GCF_007565055.1. NCBI lineage: Eukaryota > Metazoa > Chordata > Mammalia > Primates > Cercopithecidae > Rhinopithecus > Rhinopithecus roxellana. The sequence continues at coordinate 120,747,855 of NC_044562.1, forward strand.
AGCTTTAGAAATGTAAGGGAGCCTTAAGCACCAACATAGATGTAATGGGAGTGCCAGAAGGAGAAAACACCTCTCTCTCTAAAGAGGCAGAGAAATTATTTGAAGAAGTATTGGCTGACAACTTCCCCACTTTGGTGGAAGATTTTAACCTACGCATCCAAAAATTCAGCAAACTCCTGGTAAGATAGGCACAAAGAGATCTACACAGAGATGCATTATAGTCATCATGTAGTAAGCCAAAGGTAATGAGAAAACTTTCAAAGCAATAAGAGAAAAAGGACTCCTCGTGAACAAGAGAACCTCAGTTACACTACAGGGTGACTTTTCATCAGAACTGTGGAGGCCAGAAGGCAATGGGATAACATGCCCAAATTGCTGAAAACAAGATGGAAATGTCAGCCAAATTTGTATCCAACTAAAATAACAAAAATTTTTCAATAATGAAAGCATAATTCACGCAGTTCCTGATAAAAGCTGATGGAACACGTTGTGAGCAGATATGCCTTAGAATAGATATTAAAGGAGTTCCTCAGTCTGAAAACAAGAGAGACCAGACAGTATTTTGAATCCACATATAACAAGGAAACAGAGAATATTGATAAGGGTAATTGCATAAGTAATTATTTAAAAAGTATAGTTGCAAATTTGTATCCTTCTAATTGAATTAAAAGGTAATTGCTAAAATAATACTACTTAATTTATGATAGTATAACATGATGATAATGATCATTATAGTCATTGTATTGTTGATCATATGGCTTATGTAAATGTCATATAATTAAAAATAATAGTCCGAAGGAGGTGGGTGGGGACAGAGCTGTGTTGGAGTAAGGAAAGGACACCAGATGGTAACTTGAATCCACAGGAAGAACCTAAACTTAACAGAAATGTTAAGTAAGATGCATAACATAACAAACTATAAATATATGCTCACTCTCCTTTCTCTCTCAAACTCTTTAAAAGACTAAAGTTACATAAAGCAATTATTACAACAATGCATTGGTGAGTTTGCACCATATGCAGATGTAAAATGTTTAGTAATAATAGTACAAAACAGAAGGGCAAGAGAAGAGAAGTACATAGAAGAAAAATTGCTATATTACACTAGTATTTATTTAGTGTAAATAAAATATAATCTTGATAAAGTAAGATTTAATATATATTAAGCCTTACAGTGACCACTAAAATAATAATTAAAATATATAATTATTAAAGCGTCACACTAGAAAATAATGACTTCATCAAAATAAAGCAGTAAAGGAGGAGGAGAGAAAAAAATGCCATGAGACATGTAGAAACAAAAAGAAGAATGGCTAATGCAAATCCGTGCAATAATACCATTACATGTGAATAAACAATGAAAGTGAGAGACACAGATTTTCAGACTGTATAATGAAACAAGGTTCAGCTTTATTCTGCAGGAGACATACTTCATATACAAAAATATATACCACACAAATAGCAATCCTGAGAGAGTTGGAGTGGCTATACCAAAATGAGAAAGAAATAAACTTTAAAATAAAAAAGTTACTATATAAGGAACATTTCCTAATGACTAAAGATCAATGCATAAGAAAGATGTTAACACTTAGAAACATCTCTGCGCGTAACTTCGGAGCTCCAAATACATGAAGCAAAACCTCACAGAATTGAAGGACTGTTTAGACAACTTGACACTTTTGATAATGGGTAGTAGGACTAGGAAGAAGGTCAATCAGGAAACAGTGACTGGAATGGCTGTAAACCAGCAGACATCTACAGCGCACTGCCCAACAAGAGCAAAGCCTACATTCTGCAGTGCACATGGAACACGATCTGGGAGAGACTATATGCTAGGCCATAAAATAAGCCTCAATTTAAAAAAATACAGATGGCCGGGCGTGGTGGCTCAAGCCTGTAATCCCAGCACTTTGGGAGGCCGAGGCAGGCGGATCACGAGGTCAGGAGATCGAGACCACCCTGGCGAACATGGTGAAACCCCGTCTCTACTAAAAAATGCAAAAAACTAGCCGGGTGTGGTGGTGGCGCCTGTAGTCCCAGCTACTTGGGAGGCTGAGGCAGGAGAATGGCCTAAACCCGGGAGGTGGAGCTTGCAGTGAGCTATGATCTGGCCACTGCACTCCAGCCTGGGCGACAGAGCGAGACTCCGTCTCAAAAAATAAAATAAAATAAAATAAAATAAAAAAATACAGCTATTTAAAGTATACAGGGTGTGTTCTCTGAAACCATGGAATTCAATTAAAGAAGAAAGAAGAAAATTAGAAGCGGAGCTTGCAGTGAGCTGAGATCCGGCCACTGCACTCCAGCCTGGGCGACAGAGCGAGACTCTGTCTCAAAAAATAAAATAAAATAAAATAAATACAGCTATTTAAAGTATACAGGGTGTGTTCTCTGAAACCATGGAATTCAATTAAAAATCACCATCAGAAGAAAATGAGGGAAAAGGTACAACTATGTGGAAATGAGACAATCTACCCTTAAACAACCAATGAGTCCAAGAAGAAATTACAATGGAAATTAGAAAACATTTTGAGATCCATGAAAATGAAAACACAACGTACGAAACCCTATAGGATGCAGCGAAAGCAATGCTTAGACATTCTACCCCGCTGTCTGGCTTCCAAAGCATGAACAGCATCACGGTCGAGAACCCTGGCCTGCAGTGCCCAGAGCTTCCTGGCAGCTTTCAGCGCAGTACTCTTAAACATGAGCCGTAAACCAAGGGCAGTCAGACATCCGATGGAGCCTGTCATGTGGCAGAGATCAAAGCAGGCAGGAAACACATAGAGAGGAAACAAACATAGGGAGAAGGAAAAAGAAACTGTCAATAATATCCTCAGAGACATAAGGAAAGACAACACTGTGACAAAGCTATAAAGAGAATATCATAGAAATTTAAGTGAGAAAATAGACATCCAGAGAGTTCATATGCTAGAGTCTTCGTGGAATAGAAGTGTGATAATGACAGACCATGGGGCTGGATGGGTTCCAGTTCTCATTGCTTATTTACCTTTTTTTTTTTTTTTTTTGAGACGGAGTCTTGCTGTGTCGCCCAGGCTGGAGTGCAGTAGCACAATCTCGGCTCACTGCAGCCTCCACCTCCTGGGTTCAAGCGATTCTCCTGCCTCAGCCTTCTGAGCAGCTGGGACTACAGGTGCCTGCCACCACACCGGCAAATTTTTGTATTTTTAGTACAGACAAGGTTTAGCCACGTTGACAAGTCTGGTCTTGAACTCTCGACCTCAGGTGATCCGCCTGCCTCGACCTCCCAAAGTGCTGGGATGACAGGCGTGAGCCACTGTGCCCGATCTCTTATTTACCATTTAAGGGGGTGCACAAGTGAGAAAGTTCAGGATGTGCCAGGAAATTCCTATTCTGAGCTTTTAGTATGCAGTGTCTATGGTGGTCTGTTGGTGTATTAGTTTTCTATTACCGTTGTAACAAATTGCCACAAATGTAGTGGCTAAAAACGACACAAATTTATTGTCATACAGTTCTGGAAGCAAGAAGTCTAAAATCAAGATGTTGGCAGGACCCCATTCCTTCTGCAGGCACCAAGGATATTTCCTTGCCTTTTCCAGCTATCAGAGCTGCAGGCATTCCCTGGCTTGCGGCCCCTTCTTCCACCTTCAGGCTACATCACTCCAACCTCTGCTCTGTACTCATCTCTCCTTTTTCTGAATTGATCTTTTATTCTCCTCATGAGACTTTTGTGATTATGTTGGGCACACCTAGATAATCCAAAACACTCTGTCTCAAGGTTCTTAACACAAGGTTCTCACATCTACAGAGTCCCCTTAGCCACGAAAATTAACATAGTCCCAGCTTCCACAGATGAGGGGTTTGGGAGACCATAATTCAGCCTACTAAGCTGGCATTTGAGAATTTCCACAGCTAGAGCTTACTGAATATCTCCTCTGTTCTAGATCCCATTGGTGAAGCTGGGGACACAGAGCAGGTGAGACCAGCCTCTGCCCTTGAGGAATTCATGGTCACATGGGGGACACACAAGGTAAGATAAGCAGGTGCCTGTGATGTCTGCAGGACCACGTTCTGGGCAGACTTCTGCAGGTGGCTGAGAGATGAGGCAGACATTATCCTTACCTTCAGAAAGATTAAAATCCAGTTGGGGAGGAAACTCGGGAACAGATGTCGCTGGTGCAGTCAAGAGCACCGTCTCTGGCTCCTACACACTAGAGGGTGGTTTTGCTGTTTTACGGGGAGTGCATGTTAAAAATCCCCTTTTCTCATTGGAAGGAAGCCCCCTAATAGTAAATCAAGCTTCCAGGGCGTCCTGATCCATTTCAATTGATAAGCATCTCATGTGAGTTCTTTAAAAATTCAATCGTGTTCCTCTTAGAGCCTAAGCGTCGTGAAACCGTCTTTCCCCTCTGCTGAGCGCAGGCTGGATGCCTGGCTCTGGTCTTGAGTGGACAGTCTGAGAGTGGGGAATGGGGAGCTCTTGCGCACCTGCCCCCATCACCTCACAGAGGGAGGGAGGACAGAGGCCAGTGGTCCTGACTCTCCCTCCCGTGCACGCTGCCTGGCAAGGTGTGGACTGTACTGTTTCTCTGCCTGCCACTCTCTGGCCATTGGGTCCCTCAGTGTGGGGAGCATTTGTCCTTCTTTTGGGGCCTGCGGGACCCTCTCCCCATCTCAGGCATGGCCTCTTCCACTGTGCTGCCCCTGCATGAAGCACCTGCTATTCTCACTTCTTGTTGCAGGGGGCCATGCCAAGGTGCTTTCAGGGGGCTCTGCCCATGGGAACACAGCCCCCTCTCAGCTCTGTGGTTTCCTTCCTACCTTTTCCCCCCATCCTAGCCATTTTAGGTGCCTGCTCATTCCAGAGACTCCTCAACTCCCAGCAAGAGGTGCTCTCCAGCCCAGGCTGGTGCTGTGACCTCAGAGAGGGCCCCAAACCCTCCCTCCCTGGACGTAACCAAGGGAGTTGCTTCTCTCAGCAGCCAGTGTCCTTTTGCACAGAAAACATTTGAGAAGCTCAACATTTAAACCAAAGCAAATGCAAACTGTCCTTTCCAGCACCTCCTCAAGGGTATTCGGGGGAGTGAAACTCAGCACCCGCCATAGCTCTGTCTTCCCTTTGAATGATCCTCCAGGCTTTTCATGCCCTAATCTCTCCAGAGCCTTTCATTTACCAGACCTGCCCCTATAAAGCATAAAATCCTCTCCCTAAGTCATTTACTGGGGCACCCACAGGACCTCCGTGGCCATGTCACTGGGTCACACTTGCAGTGAAATATTTGTAGTCCTACCTGGTGTATAGGGTGGGGACATGGATGTAATAATAGTTATCTCCATCCTGACAAGCTTGGCAAAATATTATATTTCACCAATAGTAAATGACCTGGGAAGGACCTTGAAGTTCCTGGACTCTGGCTGGGCACATGGTAGATCCACTGATGGGCTGCCAGGGTGGCAGAATGAGATGCCTCAAGTGGAGGGAAAATGGCTGTGGGTAAAGGGGAGTGCTGTTCTCGGGGGTTTTGGGGGTTCTGTTTCCTGAGCTCAGCACACTTCTTTCGCCAACTTATTTGGCTTTATCCAAACCCAGTGGAGTTTTGGCCTCACATGCCTACCATCCCTCCTCCCTGCCTGCCACCAGGGCCTCCATGTGGCCAGCTGCAGAGCCTTCCTCTGGTCTGTTTATCTCTGCTCTCTGTTGCCTCCCCAAGATAAAAGGCACCTGGGCCATAGGCAGCACTGTATAGGATTTGCTGTCAGAGCTGACTCCTATAAAATGACAGGACGCAGCTGAGAGCAGGGCCCTAAAGGACAGTAAAACAGGGGCGGCGGAAAATCATGATTCATTGTCCAAGCTCCCAGAGGCAGCTACTGGTTTCCCCGCAGCACACCAGGGAGCCACACAAACCGCTTCGTCAAATGACTGCTGGGACAGCCGGCACCCTTGTGGAAGGAGTGCGCCGCTCGCAGGACTCCCAGCGGTTCCTTCCTTCACCTGCCCTGCAGTGTGGGACCGTCTGAAGGTGACAGAGCACTCCTCACCGCCTCAGTGATAAAAGGAGTCACAGAAACTGAATGGACAATTTTCCTGCTAGACCATCCCTGGTACATCTCCATTTGGGTTGGATTCATAACATTTATAATAGAACTGAGCAGAGAAGATCTACTGCCTGTGATAAGAAGGTCAATGGCTGTCAGCCAGGCTTTATGATTTCTTCCTTTGCAAAAAAAATATGTTTGGAAATGTCTCACTTCTATTTTCTCCTTCTCCGTTCATGCTAGACGACTCCCAGCATCGCCGTGTATGCATCAGGGCACCCGGAGTGTCCCCGCTCCATTTTTATAGAGACATAGAAGCATCTTCATTAATGCTAGAGGAGAGAGCAACCTGGCCTTCAGAACTCATATCTTCATGTTTTCTCTGTCCTCCTCGGAAAATGAGGTGAGCATATGTCCAAGTGAACAGGACAATGGCATTGGAAACCTGCGCATGGGGGCCATGGGCTGAATGATCACTGAGATTGCACCTGCATCAGCTAATTCTATCCCCACACACTTCGTGAAGTTGACAACCACGTTTATTGTTCTATTTTATAACAGAGGAAACTGAGGCACAGTGATACTGTGTGATTGAGATTATCAAGTGGCAGGCTGGGTTTTGAAGCTAGGTCCATCAATTCCAAATGCAAGCCTTTAGCTCAGATCTTTCTCTGTGAGAATCAATTTGGCACAGATGCTACTGAAAGCATTTTATGACGACTGAAAATTCTTTATAACAGTTTAAGTAAGCATGTTCACATTATACACAGTATCTAAATTGGGTGTGTGTGTGTGTCTGCTGTGGAGGTATTTCAAAAACTGAACTACAGCTTCTTTCTGGACTCTTGATTGACAGACTCTATTTTACCATTTTATTTAAGTTTTTAATTTTTAAATATGTGCATTTGTCTTTCCAAATACAGCCCGAAAACAAAACAAGTGGGTCCGAAAGCAAGGGGCGGGAGCTGCATCCAGCCAAAGCCCAGCCTCTCCCTGAAGCCGCCTGGCCTGATGGTGTGCCCTCTTCTTCCGGTGCCTACAGCGGAGCCCTCGGGACCGAGACCTGGGCCCATCCTGCCTTCTGGGAGACTTCACCAGGATCAGGCTGTGTCCAACGCACAACACGGTGTTATTTACACAGTAAGTTGTCAATTCCTGCCGATGTTAGTTATGACGAGGTATGAGGACTAGGGAGAGATTTCCTTTTATCTGTTCCGTACAGAATGCTATTTCATAAAAAGCCTCGACTGAAGAGGAGATTCCATCACAACTCACAGAGAAACGTACATCAGAGTATTGGGGTATTCTCACATTTAGCCGTTTGCCACTAAGTGTGAACTATGGTCTTGCAGTTTTAGGGAAGAACAAGACAGACCCAAGCAGTGCTGAAAGACCAGCTTTACCTTCCTGGCTTCCAGCTTTTACTTTCTACTCTATAAAGATTCCGAAAAAGACACCAGCAACGAGGCCAGGGGCGGTGGCTCACACTTGTAATCCCAGCATTTTGGGAGGCCAAGGCAGGCTGATCACCTGAGGTCAGGAGTTTGAGACCAGGTGATCCCCATCTCCACTAAAAACACAAAAGTTAGATGGGCAAAGTGTCGTGCACCTGTTATCCCAGCTACTCAGGAGGCGGAGGCAGGAGAATCACTGGAACCCAGGAGGTGGAGGTTGCAGTGAGGCAGAACAGACGTAATGGGGACTGTGACCACCAGAGGACCATGAGTGGAGATCACGCTCAAAAAAAAAATGACATCGGCAACAGGAACAAATCCGTCCATTCTGATATTAGTAGATTATGCTAATTGCAGCCTTTCTCATAGGTGTGTACTGCTATTTCAGGATGGTTTTAATTTGAGAATAAACGATATCAAGCACTTCTCATGTTCTTTATAGCTTTTATCTCATTCTTTTTAGAAAATTGTCAACTTAAGTTTATTGCCCATTTGGGTGGGTTTACTTGTCTTTTCAAAAGTGTGAGAATTCTTTACGTATCTTGTATAGAGGCCATTTTTGGTTATATGTGTTGAAAATATCTTCCCCTGTTTTGTGACTTGAGTTTTTACTCTCTTCTTGGTTTCTTTCGATGACTCATATTTCGTGGTCTTAATGAAATCAATTTTTCTCAGTCTTTTCCATTACGATTCATACTTTTGAAACTTACTTAGAAATTCCTTGCATACCCAAAAGTCATGAAACTATTTTCTTTAGTTATATTTGAGAGTGGTGTTATTATTATTTACGTTGTACATTTAGACTTATAACATACCTGTGCACAGTGTAAAGTAGAAGTATAAATATCCAACTGATCTATCACAGTTTATTGACATTTTACCATTTTCCCAGGATTCTTTGTTCTGCATCAACAAATTTGACACCTTTGTCATCCATCAGTCACCGTGGGCCAGTCTATCCTCGACTGTGCTGTTTCATCAGTCTGTTAGTCTGTGTGTACTTTACTGTGTTATTTCTTGTAGCTTTATTGTTAGTCTGGTTATTTAGAAGCTTTTGTCCTCCAATTTGTTCTTTTTCAAGATTGTCTTAGCTATTCGTGGCCTTTTAAGTTCCATATACATTTCAGAATCAACTTGCAATTCTCCAACAATCCTCCAAGTAGATTGATGAAGATTTTATTGGACCTATATTTGAGGAAAATTGCTATTTGTATTTTCCAATCTGTGAATAGTTCCTTACCGATGTGGTCCTTTGTGTAGGCTTTATTAATGTGTCACCTTGGCTAGGTTGTGATGCCCAGTGATTCAATCAAATGCTAATCTAGTTGTTGCTGTGAAGGAATTTTGCAGATGTAGTTGACAATAAGTAAGAGAGGCTATCCTGAATAATCCGGGCAGGTTTGATGGAATCTGTCGCAAGGCTTTAAAAGCAGGGCTGAGGTTTCCCCAGGAGAGGGAAGACATATCAGCTGTGGATGAGAGCCTCAGACCTGCCACGTGCTTACTATTCCGATTGCCTTCCCTGCGGATTTTGGGCAGGCCAAGCAGTCCCCACAAATTTATAAACCAATTCCGCATTTTATTTTTTACCCCTTCCAGAAGAATGAGTATGTTGTGCTGAGGGCTGTGTCTTCAAATCCCATCACTGCTGATGTGTAATAAATATTTGTGGTTGTAGTCACTGAGATATTACCTTTGTTATGCAGAAAAGGTAATCAATACACTGAACTTCCACCTTGGGATGTTTTCCTTCTGTCTGTAGAGCACTACACTTCTGTAGTGTAGGCATGCTGGGAAGACAGTCTTTCAATTTTGTCAGTCTGAAAACTTTCATTTTATCTTCATGTTGTTTTGCATTTTATTGAGGTATATATAAATTGATGAATTTTCACAGGGTTAATACACCTTGGTGGCCAGGACCCGGATGGAGAGGACTAACACCATCAGTGTCACAGAAGCCCCCTCACAACGCCCTCTTGAGGTGGAAGCACCTTCCAAGTTCATGGATATCCTGACTGTAATTATTGATCAATTTTGCCTATTTCTAAACTTGACATGAAGGGGACCCATGCAGTGTGCATCTTTTGTAGAATTTGCTTTGTTCACTAATACTTCCATATTTTAAAAATAGTCATAATATATAATTACATTAAGTTCTACACTTTTATTGCATTAGATATATTTATTTAGCTCTCTTTTTCCCTCCTTACCCAGAAGTATGTCTCTTTTTTCAACACCTGATTGTGCTTTTGGTGTTTTTACATGCTTTTGTGCACATGCTTTCTGATGTTGTGTGTCTCTTCTGTATCAGGCACTGTGCAGTCGAAGGGAACAGGTGTGACCAGGGTACTCCCTCACCCTTAATAGGCGGATGGTCTGGGGGCCACAGGTAAATAAGTAGTGTGATGATGGCTATAGCTAGTGTAAGCACGGGAGCCTTGGGTACTATGTAACATGAATGCATGAAATAAACAATGAGCAGTGCTCCCTCTGAGGCAGCCCCGTGCACTTATTGCACACATCTTTATTACACACCCACTGGGTGTCTTCCTCTGTCCACACCCTGGAGATACACAAACCTCACCATGTCCCAGCCCAGCTCTCTTGTAAGTTTTACTTAGGGCTGACGTGCACTCAATGAACAACTAGAACAGTAAGGGAATGACGTCAAGCAGTGATGCCTGCTGTCAGTGCAGCACGGAGGAGTGCTGTGAATGGGAGGAACTGGGGCAGGAAGTGCTAAAGCCCTGAGGTCTTACCCAGCTTAGTTCAGTCAGGACAAAGGGGTCCGTGTGGCTGTAGCCTCATACCTAAGGGCTGGTGAGCAGCCCAGCCTGAGACTGGGGAGGCAGCAGAGACCCAGCCACATGGGCTTTAGGGGCGGGCCTTACCAAGGAGCTTGGTTTTCAATCTGTGTATAAAAGAAAGTCAATGCAGATCTAGAAGCTGCAGGTAAAGAAAAGGAGGAGAGGGCTCAGCAGCCTTTGGAGGAAGAGCAGACGTCCCGGGGACTGTGAGCACCAGAGGACCGTGGGTCAGTCCCTTGCTTTGCTGTAGAAGTAGAGGAAGTGGTCCTGAGGAGACCCCACAAAGGCCCTTGAATGCCAGGCCAAGGACCTGGGGCTTATCCAGTAGGAAAAGAAAATTCACTGACACAGCAAATTCAAGAAAAGATCGTGACCCAAAGGAGGCTCTGGGTATTGATCTGAGGGTGACATGAAGCACAGATTTAGGAGGACATGCATCACCCCGGCAGTAGGGAAGGCTGGTGCCCAGGCACACTGCACATTACATAAGACACTCGCAGAAAGAGTCCAAGACACCACAGCCTTCTTGCTTTCAGACTTTCTAGCTCCCGGACTCACTCTCTGTGCAGCCTGAGGCATTTGGACGATGCCACCTGGGTGAGATGTGAATGGGCAGCAGAAGAGCGAGGGCACAGTGGTGGGAACGTGGCCTTAGTTTCCCGTCCTGCACTGAGGTCCTAGTTCTTGCTCACTGGTGTCCCTCCAAGAGCAGACAGCACAGCTCTGTGCCCCACAGGGCTGGCTCTTGAAGAGGCTGGTTGATGGGAGCCGTGTGAGGTGAGGGTGGGGAGTGGAGCAGAGGCGTGGGAGGGGCCTTGTTGTGGATGGCTGTGGGACCCGAGCGAGGAGGACTGGGAATCATATGCAGTAGGGAGCCCCTGGTGGCTGTTGAGCGGGGGTGGGCGTGGGAAAATGGATGTCTTAGGAACATTTGCTTGGTGGTGGTAGGCAAGATAGCTATAAGAGCATCATTTTGATAATGGAGCCAGGAAAGCGCAGTAGGATTTTTTAAAGTCATTACCTATAAATGTAGGTCTTCATTCAAAAGGGATTATATGGATATATGCATACTTATGTTTCTAAATATGGAGGAAGCATAGTGTCTGGAGGAACATAATGATACTTTTGAGTTTTGGTCAGAAAGATATTATATGTCTCTAAATCACTTCTGCATATGTGACCATATTTTATTCCCATTATGGGTAAGAGGCGAGAGAATGCAAGCAATAATCCCATTTTCTGGTGGGAAAATAAGCCAGTGTTTAAGCACCTCCTATGGCTGTAGATGGCCAAAGAGGACAGAACCCAGAATCCTCATAGCTTCAGGTCAGTGGGGCTGATTCTGCCAAGTGGTCTCTGCTTTCTTCACTGGCTTGTCCAGTAGGAAATTAAGCCATCATGGGAAGGTCCTACATCTCAGCTGTCCACTCCAGCATCGTTAAAGAAAAAAGTATTCAAGGATGCTTGTGAAAGCACAGCCAGGCTGACTTTATTCAAGGGAAGCTATTGCCTGTCTAGGAGCAGGGACCATTGTGATGAGCTTCTCGGTGAGGGCGGGGAGAGACTGGGCTCGACTCTGAAAACGGCGAGGACACATGGTAAGGTATAGCCACAGAGCAGGGTGGGAGGGCCTGTGGGTGGAACCTGATTAGTTGGAAACCTCAGGAATGAGGGGGATTCTGGCTAAACCAACCTAACAGGACTTTTGGTGAAGTCAGGCCAGGGCGATCAGGCATCAGTGGCAGGAGAGGGGAGGGGATGAGGTGCCAGATTAGGCAGAGGGGGTGCTCAGATGATTAGCTGTTGCGGGGGGATTCTAGCTAAACGGACCTGGGAGCGTTCCTGCTAAAACTGGACAATGCCTAGATGAACGGGGATCTGAAAGTCAGGCCTCGCTGGAAAAGAGCTTGGGTAGCCGGAGTAGAGTTTGGTCTGGGAGAGAGCCTTTGTCAGGAACCACTGGCTGCATATGGCTTTCATAAACTTGAAACCTGGGTGGGGCGACCAAAGAGTTTTTATTTTATTACATTTTAATGAATTTAAATTTAGACGTGAACACCTGTCTGTGGTTGCCGGTGGCGTCCTGAGCCGCCGTCTCGGGGCCTGGGCACTTGGCCCTGCTCTGGGCTGCTTGGCTGCGGCTCAGTCGGCGCTTGGGTGGCTTTTCTCAGGCTTGTGGCCAGAGAAACATCCTTGTAATGAGGAGGCAGGGGGAGGCAGCAGGATATTGCTTTGGGGTCTTTCAAGGAATATTTGATGCGTTAAAAGTCTCCGGTTGGCTGGGCACAGTGGCTCACCCCTGTAATCCCAGAACTTTGGGAGGCCAAGGCAGACGGATTACTAGGTCAGGAGATCGAGACCATTAGGCTAACACAGTGAAACCCTGTCTCTACTAAAAATACAAAAAATTAGCCAGGCGTGGTAGCGCACACTTGTAATCCCAGCTACTCGGAAGGCTTAGGCACGAGAATCACTGGAATCTGGGAGGTGGAGGTTGCAATGAGCTGAGATCATGCCACTGCACTCCAGCCTGGGCAATAGAGCAAGACTCTGTCTCAAAAACTAAAAATAAAAAATAATAAAATAGGCTGGGCGCAGTGGCTCAAGTCTGTAATCCCAGCACTTTCGGAGGCCGAGGCAGGCGGATCACAAGGTCAGGAGATCGAGACCATCCTGGCTAACACAGTGAAACCCCGTCTCTACTACAAATACAAAAAACTAGCCGGGCGAGGTGGCGGGCGCCTGTAGTCCCAGCTACTCGGGAGGCTGAGGCAGGAGAATAGCGTGAACCCAGGAGGTGGAGCTTGCAGTGGGCCGAGATCGTGCCACTCACTCCAGCCTGGGCGGCAGAGGGAGTCTCTGTCTTAAAAAAACAAAAAAACAAAAAAAAATCTCGGGTCATTTGGGGTTGAGCAGTTCTGGATTAAACAAAGGTAAAGGACTTCTGTACTGTAAGACCTGCTTGAGTCTTTTCTGTGCCGACCCTCTTAAAGCCCTAAGGGAAAGAGACTCAGGAAAACATGTTTCTCAAATCCAGTGACAATAAACCCATTCTCACAGGACGCAGAGTATACGAGGAGGTATATTTTGGAAGTTCCTGGCTTCAGACTAAGGAAAGTGTGACTGAGCCCTTTATTGTCCGTGTGACTTTGAACTACGTGTTAACCTTGCTGGTCTTCAGTTCCTTACTCACGGAGTGTGCTAATGGCGTCTCCCAACTCAGAAGGTCTCTGTGAGGATGGGCCAGGCTGTGTGGTTCTGGGGGTGACTAAGACACTGTCCCAGTCTTCCGTGAGCCCCAGGTGCGGTTAGTCACGGGAATGAAGGATACAGAGAAATGCAGTTCTAACAGAAATGGCACAGAGCCTGCTGCGGACATCAGGGTCAGGACCTCTTCCTGTACCTTCCTTCTCTCCCTCTTACTTAATGCCCTGCGGCTTCCTGAGTGGGTCTGCATTTATACAGCGATGCTCCAGGGAGCAGTCTGCTATCCCTCCTCTGTGGTGCTTGCAGACTTCGGGTGATACGTCTGGTTTTCCTTTGTCTGGTGTATAAATTGATGTCATTGGTGATTTGTAATGTGCAGATGTTGCACAGGATAGGGACAACTGTCGATAGAGAAGGACAAGCAACTGATGCCCCAAGCCCTCAGTCACTGAGTTTCTAGAAAGGAGTCTTGTCTCTTTTTATTTTTTCAACTTGAGTTATTGCAGTTTTGTGTTTAGCCTGGAGGACTGAGGGACAGGACACAGAGCCAAAGAGGACTGCTGCAGAGCCCTACAATCTGATGGCCTTTGCCTTGCTGGGTTTTGAACTTGCTTGGAGCCTGTTGCCCTTTCCTCCTTCCCTACTCCTCTCTTGGAACGGGAGTGTCATTCTTGGGCCTGCCCCGCCTTTGGATTTTGGAAGCACATAACTTGTTTGACTTCACGGTTCACAGCTGGCCAGGAACTTTGCCTGAGGATAAACGATGCCCTGAGCCCTACGCACCCCTGACTTGGGTGCTGTATGGACGAGGCTCTGGCATTAGGATTCAGAGCTCGTGCCAGGGCGAGTTTAGACCTTTGGGGCTGCTGGGATGGTATGAATGTGTTTACCTGTGAGAAGGACATGGATGTGGAGGACCACAGTGAAATGTTATGGACTAAGTGTTTGGGTTCCTCGCAAAATTCTTATGTTGAAGCCCCCAACCCCCAATGTAATGCTATTTAGAGACGCAGTCTTCAGTAGGTAATTAGGGTTAGATCAGGTCATGAGGGTAGGGCCTTCGTGATCGGTTCAGTGCTCTTCCAAGAGGAGGCTCCAGAGAGTTCTCTCTCTCTCTCTCTCTCTCTCTCTCTCTCTCTCTCTCTCTCTCTCTCTCTCTCTTTCTCTCTCTCTCTGCCATGCGAGGATACAATGAGAGGTCAGCCATCTGCAAGCCAGGAGGAGGGCCCTCACCAGAACAAGACCAGGCTGGTACCTTGATTATAGACTTGCAGCCTTCAGAAGTGGGAGAAAATAAATGTCTGTTGTTTAAAGCACCAGACTGTGGTATTTTGTTACCTCAATCTGAGCTAGCGATGATGCCCACCTAGGACCCTGCGTTCCCTTGGGCTGAGGTTGTGTCTGCCGCTGGTCTCCAGGGCCAGGCAGAGGCCTGACATGCAGTAGGTGCTGAGCTAGTGCCGATGAGCCCCAGCTCCGGGGAAGCCTGCACATTCCCAACAGCACACACTTTTTAGTGCCTGTGAGCTCATGTCCTGGCAGAGCAACTGATTAGGGAGGTGGTTGTTTTTGAGAGAAAGAGCAGAAAAACAAACAGATTTGCTTTACTTAAAAATAATCTCCTTTATGAAAGATGGGAGTGAAGTCCAGGGATGAGGGGAGAGAGAAGAAGCTCCTGAGTGCAGAAAGCAGGTCTGTGCCTGCCGGGAAGGGGAAGGTGGGGGAAGAATGAGATACTGGCGGTGTGGGGCTCAGACTCCAGCCTGTTCTCCTCTGGGACTGCCTTCCTGGCATCTGAGGGCTGGAACCTGCCAGCTGCCCTCATTTCTCCACGTGCTGTCCTGGCTACACAGTGACTTCCCTCCCTGAGTTTGCTTTCCTCTCACTCTACAAGAAACCCTCTTCCCTAAGGGCACCAATCTGGCGAGTCGCTGGTCACTGATTCCTAAGACCGCAGTGTGGACTCAATCCATAAAACCAAGTCTCCCAGGACAGCCCTGTGCCATGGAGGGGAAGAAGAGCCTGCCATGGAAGCGAGCGTGTGGAGTCCCTGTGGTAAGGAAGGCACTGCCTCACCCAGGGGCATAGTCTCCTTGAGCCGCTCTAGGGAATAAATCCCTGGAGGAGAAGGCTTCCAGGACTCACGCCTCAACAAAGCCTCTGCTGCCTCACAAAAATGCGAATTGGTGTGTCTGCATCAGTCCACACCCCAGAGACACGAAGGAGAGGTGACAGTCAGCACCCCGGATAACCAAGGTGGCCTCAGCCGGACCCTGCCCCACACTCTGCCAAAATGAAAGCAGAAGGCGAGAAATTGTGGAGTTGAAAGTCTGCTCTCCTCGGGTTGTAAGTTCTGGAAGCCTCTGCTGGGGATGCAGAGAAGAGACAGCCTTGCCATGAGGGGTGTCACGGCCTCCAGCCTGTAGCCCAGGAAACCATGCTGCTACCTGCCCACTCAGCAAAAGCAAGGTTGTCCTCAAGCCTGTAATCCCAGCACTTTGGGAGGCCGAGACGGGCGGATCACAAGGTCAGGAGATCGAGACCATCCTGGCTAACATGGTGAAACCCCGTCTCTACTAAAAAATACAAAAAACTAGCCGGGCGAGGTGGCGGGCGCCTGTAGTCCCAGCTACTCGGGAGGCTGAGGCAGGAGAATGGCGTAAACCTGGGAGGCGGAGCTTGCAGTGAGCTGCTATCCGGCCACTGCACTCCAGCCTGGGCGACAGAGCGAGACTCCGTCTCAAAAAAAAAAAAAAAAAAAAAAAAAAAAAAAAAAAAAAAAAAAAAAGCAAGGTTGTCATCATTCATGATTCCACAGGGTTTAAGAGATGAGGTGGACTCCTCCTCCCACTCAGGTCTCTCCAAAGGTTTCTCAGTAGGTGTGGCCAGATTGGTCATCATCATCGTGGCTAGGCAAGATTTAGAAATCTGAGTTGGGTCAAGTTTAATGATACTTACAAATTATCATGGCCCTGGCTCTATATTAGGAATTCCTGATAATGGAAAAATAGGTATGTATGAAAGCAGGCTGTGTGGGTGTGGAAAGAGTCAGTTTGACCCAGGTTCAAATTCAAATTCATTATTTAATTAAACGTGAAGTCTTCTGGAAGATGCTCAACCGCTGTGAGCCCCAATGTCCTCATCTGTAAAATGGGCTTGTAGTCCTGCCCCATCGCATTTTTGCACAAGTTAAATCGGATCTAGCATGAGGACATTCCTTTTCCCCACACAATACTGGCTCACACATTGAACTTGGAAGGTAGCCCATTTATCTGAGGCAGTAACATATGGCTGGAATGAATTTTAAACACTTTCAAGTAAGATTCAGAATTCATCCTTTTTAGTGAATTTAAAAAAAATCATGACAGAGCAAGTTCCAGGCAACAACCAGGATGAGCTCTTCTTTCAGACCCTTCTTACAGACGTCAGATGACGACAGCTCTTTGTTCGGCATTTTTCTAAGCCTAAACAAACACTGCACACCACCAGCACCTGCGTTCAGAATCATACAATTACTGCATGTAAGAGGGGCCAGCTCTGTCTTTGAGTCAGGAGGTGCCTTTTGGATATATAAGGTACTAAACATATTCCCCTGTTGCTGCCTCCATGAAACAGAATGACCATCCATGGAAGAATCCTCAGTGTCGAAGCAGCTGTTTCAGTGGGAAGACCCTGCTTTGAAGTCAGAAGCTCCATGATCAAACACTGGCTTCACCAGCTGTGTGACTTTGAGAAGGTTGCTTAGCATCTCTGATCCTCTGTGCTCTCAGTTATCAAATGAGGCTGAAAAGGACTCCCAGGCCTGCTGTGAGTGTTACATAATATAATAGATTAAACATTTGGGCCTAACACCTGACACATAGCGAGCACCCAAAGGTGCTCTGACTTCTTTGGTATATCAGTGACATTATTTTAAACACGTGTTCTTGTGTGAAGACGGGGCCCAGAGAGAGGGGGAGCTGCGGTCTCGTTTCCACATCCCTGGGCATGCCTTGCCTTTGTGTGCACAGACTCATTTTGCTGCCTTGTGCTCAGCTTGTGGAGTGCTGTCATTCTATTCTAACTGCTTTTCAGCGCCCTGCCTGGGTGCAGGAGGGATTCCCTAGAGGCCTACTATATTTTATTGCTTGTGTTCACAAAACCCGGTAATAAATGGTCGTATGTTGATGATGAGGCTGCTGACAGACTCATGGAGTGTGGTAAGGAAGCTACCCTATCCTAGCACCCTAGCATCCTGGCAGACCTTTGAGGGCACTGGCACCGGCGGCGGGGGTAAGAGTCCTGGTCGGAGCCCCCGTTGCCTTGTGTGATATTTGGAAGGCACCTGCTCCCTGGAGCCCAGTTCCTCACTTGTAAAATGGGAACGTACTGCTTCTTATTTGCTGCTCTGTATGGAGTGGATACATAAGACTAAAACGCACAGATAATCAAACACAGGTGTTCTGTCCCCTGTCATCAACAGTGGCCTTGTTCTGAGAGTCCTCATATTGTGAACATGAATGATGGAAATTCTAGGAGGAAGAATAACCCATGAATGGTACTAAAGCCACCGCATTTCTGTCCTGGGAAGGTCTCCCAACTTTTACATTCCTCTTTTTCATCCCAGAAAGTGAGACTTTGGTGAAGTAGGAGCCCATGCCGGCTCTGTCTCTTTTTGTTGTTTTCTGAAGGATGATCTGTTATCTCTTTAGATTAGTAGCAATAATACTGATGATAATGGCAATAATAATAGCAGTTTATATTTCTCGAACACAGGGTGCTAAGTAGACACGTTTATATGACATAGTACCCTAGATAGTAGTGGTTGCCATTCTCATTTCACAGACGAAATAAAAAAATAAGTCTCAAATATGTTAAGTGGCTGAATTCCAGGCTACTCAGTAAGTGAATGGCAGAATACAAATTCAAAGCTACTCAGTTTGGGGACAAAGCCCAGTGAACTTTCTTCCACATTATGTGGTTTTTTGTTTTTTGTTTTGTTTTTTTTTTGTTTGTTTGTTTGTTTGTTTTTTTTTTACAAGGACCTCCCTTTTGGTCTGATACTTCCAGCATCCTGCACAGGGTCTGACCCTTTCTAAGAAGGTGTTAAATGAATGAATGAAGGAACGAATGTGTGCCTGAATACATCAGGGGCTTAATTCAAACTCTTTTGCAACCATGACTCATTGAGAGACATACTTTTGGTTCCGGCCAAATTAACATCTTTTTCTCCTGCTTGGCTGTGCATTCCCTAGGGACAAATGACTCTGATGCGCCGACCCACTTTTTATGCTTCCAGCAGCTCCTGCCAGGCAGGGAGGCCACTGTGCTCATCTGACTCTTAGAGTACGTCCTAGCCTGAGAGCTGAACCCAGACAGGAGGCAGGAGCACAGACACTTCCACGTTGCTTACCTCTCTTGCAATGTGTGCAGGAATGTGCAGGAAACCGGGAGATTAATAGACCATGGGGTGGTGACGTGGAGAGATGGAGGCCCCAAGGCAGGCACGGTCACCGGATTGCCCCAGCGCAGCAGGAGCTGTCTTGAGCTGTTCCTCCTGCCGGAGGACTATCCTCCCCTCACGACCTTGGCTGAGCAGCTGGTGGCTTTCTCAGGGCTCTCTTTTGTTAAAAACAGGAAAATAACCCAGATTCAAGTATGAACGTGACTGTCTTTGTGAGAGCTTCCCGCCGAGGGACCTTTCCCTACCTTGAGAGAGAACAGAAAGACCACATACAAAGCGTCTGAGGTGCTCGGCTTGGAGAGGGAGCTGCGTCCACAGGAGCTTTAATTATTGACCTTCCAGTGAAATTGAACTGGGCCACCTCCCCTCCACTGCTCGAATGCTGTGAATCCTCACGGCACAATTACACGCAGCATCTTGCTCAAGGTCACAGTTAGGAGGCGACCCAGCCTGCCCTGGAAGCCCAGCCTGCACCCGCCTGTGGGTTTTAGACGGACTCAGGGCTGCTCTGTGCTGGGTGCTTCTCTGAGCACGTTATGTAACAATCTCATGAACCAGCCACGGCAGGCCTATTTTCACATCGATTTTAAGTGTGAAAAGACTCAGCCTCAGACAGGTAAAAACACATCCCAGCTCACAAAATTGGCAAAGGTGTGTGCCCAGGTGTGTCCGAGCCTTTAACCCTGAGCTGTGGTTTGTGACTCTCTTGCTGCACCGCGCCCTCCTGCTGTAAGGTGAGGAGCTCTCTAGGCTCAACAGCTGCCGGTGCAGGGATTGGTCTCTGTGGGGGGTTTCTGGTCTACTTAGGAAGCCTGACCCATGAGATCCTTTTGGTTTTCCATATAGCCTTCACAAAGATCACCGCAGAGCCCTGACTGCGAGTCTCTCTGAAAAACTCATGGCTCTTGTTGACCCCCCCTTTAATTAAGAGACAACCCCAGAGGCTGCTGAAGCACAGGCCATCGACTTTTAGAATAAGTCACCAGCTAAAGGAGTAAGGGGCTGAATCAAAGCCTGAGGGTCAACCCAGAGAGAATCTGCCTTTCAAAGTGAGAGCCTTGCTGTTCCAGGATGGGGGAAGCAGGGGTGATGGGTGATTTTACTCAGAGGTGCGTGTGCTGATCTTGACAGATAGAAACATGCACTTCTGTCTTTCTCATTTTGACAATGAGTCACGAAACAAAACTGTGTCTTCTCCTCTTTATCTGCATGCCCACTATTTAGCAAAGGGCTGGACACACAGCGGGCTTTCCCATTAATGGCTTGTTCAGTAGTAAAAACCAAATTTGTCTCAATTTCATTCATTCATTCATTCATTCATTCATTCATAAAATATTAACTTGGGTAATTAGCTAAGAAATTGACAGTAAACTGAACGTTATTGTTGAAATTGTCATGCAAAAAAGCCATGATACTTTATTGTAGGACACAGCCTGGCAGAGAGACAGCCAATAATTAAAGAAGATACTTAAGTGTACAATAGAACAAGACCCACCAGGTGTCTGGCCTATTTGGGGATCAAGGAAATGTTTGCGAAGAGCGTGACTGTTCAGCTGATGTCTGACTTGATTAAGTGAAGAGGGGAAAGAAGCATTCCAGAGGGAACAGCATGTGCAAAGCCCCTTCGGCAGGTGGGAGCGGGTGCTTAGGAAAGACTCAAAGATGGTGTGTGGGTGGAGCAGAGAGAGGGATGGTGCCCAGGAGGCTGAGGAGGTGCGGGTGGGAAGTGAGGGACCAGACAGAACCTGTTCATGAGGTTGCTTTGTCTGCTTTTAAAAAAATCTTTAACTATCTTTATCCATGAAAGTGTTGAATGATGTTAAACACGTTAAAGAGGCACCACATGTTCACTGGCATTATCCCGTGTGTGTGCTGATTTTATACATCATGCTGCCTGCCTGCAGTTGGAAGAGGTCAGAGAGGGCTTGAGGAGACTGGTTTAAAGACCTGCTGCAGCAGTCCAGGAATGAAGGAAGGTGGCTTGGACCAGGTGGAAGTGGTGGTGGCAGTGAAGAACAGAGGAGAGATTAGTATGTTCAGGAGGTAAAGCCACAGTTCCTGTACAGACAGAACCTTGGCTGGTGCAGGGTTCTTGGCTGCCCTTTTGAGTAGCTCTTAGGCAAGGACAGAATTTGCTCACTCAGTTCTGGTACCCAGAATACCAGCTCTGCCACCCAGAATACCAGCTCTGCCCTCTGCGTAGTTGTGGTGAAACATTCATATCAGGCAGAATTTCTTACTGGAACAAAGCACTGCTGTTTGTCAAGGTCAAGTTTCCTTTCTTCCACTATCCATTTTCCAAGGCCTAACTCAGGCCCTCTCCTTCCAGGAACCCTCTGCAGCCATCACAACCCTTGGTGACTGCTCCTGCCTCTGAACTATGTGAGAGATTCCGGGTTCACGTCTCTGCAACTCACCTCAGCCCTGAGAGCTGGAACAGGCTGGGTGCAGGGCATGGCCCTGCCTGGGCCTCGCTTTCTTCCTTTGTCAAATGAAGAGGAAGGACCAATTCTGTTTAATGTCTGCCTAGTTGTGCACTTGGCTGTTCCCATGACAAGTGTGTACTTTGAAGGCCCTGTGGAAACTCGTGAACCCTTCTCTCTTAATCTATCTTTTGAAGGTGTACCTAGTTCCGTCATAGCTGTATCTCCTTGTGCGTCAAACATGGCTTACACTCCTTTGCACACCTCACAGTGGGTGCACAGTGAGCGTTTGCTGATTTGATGTGATGTGCTTTGATTTGACTTGACTTGAATGTTGGCTTCAAGGCCAAGATCAGAACCAGGCAGCCTGGGAAAATCTGCCCAGTCATGACCTGAGCTCTGGCTATCGGTCACTGCTGTTGGGATATGGCATGAGCTAAGTCAGCAGCAGAAAAAGATGCAGATGGTATGAAGTGGGGGTTGGGGGTTGTACTTGAGCTGAGATAGGCAGAGGGGAAACTGCAGGAATCAGCCCATTAATTTTATGTTTAGTTTTGTAATGCAAGCACATAGTTACCAGACAAAACAACACTGAAAAGATCATGAGATAAAACAGCAGATTCCACTGCATCCCTTCCAAGCAACCATTCCAACATTTTTGGCTTTCTTCTTGCACTTATAGTCATATTCTGCAATAGAAGCTGGCACTACTGCTTCTGTATGAATCCGTCTCATGCGTTATTTGTTGCTGCTGCTTTGTGTGAGATTCAGACTCAGCCCTCTTGCATCTCCCCGACATCCCTTGCCTGCTTCTTCCTCCCACACCCCAAGGTCCCCATCCTTCCAATCCAGTCTCTCTCCTTTTTCATTACACCCATGCTCACTGTGCTCCACACTCATCTGTCTCATCTAAAGTGTATTTAGGTGCATGGGTCATGGGTCCCAGGCACCACTACAGAGGGACGGCTGCCTAGGAGAGTCCTGCAACAGAGAGGAATTGCATCCCTACCCCGCTTTCCCTCACATTCTGTTGAGTTTTTGGGCACATGTCATTTGGGAGCTGGGGACAGTACATTTTTCCCTAGGGACAGATGTATTTGGGTTAACATTATAAGCACTGGGGAATATCTTTTTTCTTTCATTTTGGGAGTATAAGGCCAATATTTTGATATTTGCATATGTTCTATTTAGTGGTCATATTCATAAAAATGCATCCTGAGGTTATGGGCTGAATTCCTTTGGCTTTGGGCTTGATGAAGGAACCAACCAGATATCATTTCTGGTTGAAGACAGATCATGTTCCAACTGCTGAAGAACATCAGCACTCTCCAGGCTCTAATAAATTGTCAGGGTGATAAAAAAAAATATATGTGCTATAAATCTGAGCAGAATTGGAAGTAGGGAAATGCCATAAAACTCTTAGGACATTCTGCTTCTAGGGAGTTGTGAAAGGGATTTTCCCCTATTTCTCTAGATAAGTAAAATGAAAAATCCTGGACATTAGATAGAAAAGAACATTTCAGGAAGACTTAGAAAGGTGGGAGAAGAAGGCAGCCTGGCCAGGCACCTCAGCATTGAGAAATGACACATTCAAGTTGTAAGGATTTTCTTTTTTACTTCATGTGTCTTGTGGAAATCTCAACAGACACAGAAACAAAATAAAATGACAGATTTAAGCCCCAACAAATCAGTAATTACACTGAATGTAAGTGGTCTAAATACACCAATTAAAAGTAAAAGATTGGCAGAGTGAAAACTAAACAACGCTCTTCTAAATAATTCATGGTCAAAGAGAAAGTCTCCAAAGAATTTTTCAAATAGCACACTAAATTGAAAGAAAATAAAAAGATGACATATCCAATTTGTGGGACACAGCTAAAGTAATGTTGAATGGGAAATTTAAAAGAGGAAAAGGTAAAAATTAATAATCTCTGGTCTCAAGAATCTAGAAAAAGGAAAACAAAATGAGTCCAAATTAAGCAAAAGGAAGGAAATCAGCCTAAAATAGAAATCAATAAAATGTAAAACAAAAACATTAAAAAATAAAACAAAGAATGGGATCATTATAAGATAAAAGAAATGGACAAACATGTAGCCAGACTGACAAAAAGAGAAGACACAAGTTACTAATATCAAGAATGAAATGGGATATTATCAAAGGGATGGCAATGGAATGTTACAAACAAGTCTACACACAAGTATACAACTTACACTGGACCAGTGCCTCAAAAACACAAATCACCATAATCCACCTGACACAAAGTAGATAGTTTTAATCGTTCTATAACTATTAGAGCAATTGAATTTATCATTTAAAAACTGCCTCCTGTTTGCTGCAAATCCCTAGGCTCAAATTGTTTTACTGGAAAATTCTACCAAACATTTATAGGAGAATTAATTCTAATTCTACACAAACTGTACAGATCATAAAAGAGAAACATTCCTCAGTTCATCCTATGAAGCTATTGTTACCCTGATACCCAAACCAGACAAAGACAGTAAAACAAACACAACAAAACCCAGACTACATACCGATATTTCTCATGGCTATAGATGCAAATATACTTAGCAAAATATTAACAGATAGAAGTCAGCAATATAGAAACAATCATACCATGACAAAGTGAGGTTTATTCCAGGGATGACGGGCTAGCTGGTATTTGAAAGTCAAGCCATGCAATCCATCATATCAACAAACTAAAGGAGAAAAATTATATGATAATATCAATCAACGCAGAAGAAGCACTTGCCAAAATTCAACACTCATTCTTGAAAAAAACTTTCAGCAAACTAAAAGTAGAAGGGAACTTCCTGAAATTGATAAAGAACATCTTCAGAAGTCCTATGGCTGACATTTATTCTTAGTAGTGAAAGATTAAAGGTTTTATGTCTAAGATTAGGAAAAAGGGAAGACTGCTCTCACCACTCATATTTGTGACATCTTATGCTGGATGTTCTAGCCAGTGCAATCTGGCAAGAAAATGAATTAAAAACCAAGCAGATTGGAAAGAAAGAAATAAAATTGTCCCTTTATGCAGGTGACATGATTTTCTCTAGAAAATCCTAAGGAATTTACAAATAAACATCTAGAACTAGTAAGCAAATTCACAGTAACTAATGAGCAAAATCACAGAGGAAATCAATTGTATTTATACATACTAGCAAGGAACACATGGGGACCAAAATGACAAATACAATCCTTTCAAACTATACATCTAACAAAGAAACAAAATAATTACCTATAAATCTAACGAAGTAAATATACCTGACTACATACTAAAAGTCATTCACAAATCTACCTGACTTACATGCTAAAAACGACAAAGGACTGATCAAAGAAATCAAAGACGAAAGAAGGCATTCACTTATTAGAAGATTCAACACAGTAAAGATAGCAATTCTTCTCAAATTGATACAGAGGTTCAATGCCATTCTTATCAAAATCCCAGCAAGACTTTTTGTGAATACCGGCAAGGTAATTCTAAAATGTATATGGAAAGGCAACGGAACTAAAAATAGCTAAAGCAATTATGAAAAGAGGTAAAGTGGAGGTATCAGCGTAGCTGATTTCAAGACTTCTTATATAGACTATGTGGTCTTGGAGGAGGGATAGACACTTGGAGGGAGAATAGACGCATAGATCAATGGGACACAATAGAGAACCCAGTGTAGGCTTACACAGATATGCCAAAGAGGTTTCTCACAAAGGTGTGAGAGCAATTCAATGGGGGAAATTATAGCCTTATAATGTTGGAACAATTAGGTGTTCATAGGTCAAAAAATGAACCTCAACCAAAATCTCACATCTTTAGCAAAAATTAATGCAAAATGAATCATAGGTGTACATGTAAAATGTAAAATTATACAACTTGAGAAAAAAAAACAAGAAAATCTTTGGGATTTAGGGCTCGAACTCTTTAAGTTTACAAAATGTAAATTTCTGGGAAAAACTGATAAATTTGGATTCATCAAGGTTAGAAACTTTCGCTCTTAAAAAAAATAACCTGTCAAGAAGATGAAAAGACAACCTTCAAAGTGAGAGAAAATATTTGTAAACCATAAAACAACTAGTAACTAGAATATTGAGATCGCAGTCAAACCTCAACAGTAAAAAGTACAACAAAACAATCTAATTATAAAGTGGGCAAAAACCATGAAGACAGATTTCACCATAAGAAATATAGATGAGGATGGTTAACATCATTAGCAATCAGGGAGATGCAAGCTGAAAGCACCATGAGGCACCACTACTTACCTACCAAAATATCTAAAACAGAAAACAGTGACAATGTCAAATGCTGTCCAGCATTTTGAGAAACTTGATCATTCTTACATTGTTGGTGGGAAAGTAAAATGGTACAAACACTCTCAAAACAGCTTGAAAGTTTCTTGAAATACTAAACATACAACTATCACACAACCTGGTACTGAACTCCTGGACATTTATCCAGAGAAATGAAGACTGCTGTTCACACTAAAACCTGTACATGAATGTTTCTTTGTATTACTTTATTGGTGATAACCAAGAACTGGAAACAACTCAATTTTTCTTCAATGGGTGAATGGCTAAAGAAACTGTAGTACATGCATACCGTGGGCTACTGCTCAGGAATGGAGGCATCGTGGGGACACATACAACCACCTGGATGAAGCTCTAGAAAATTATGCTGAAACATCCTTATTCCAAAATGTCATATACTACATTAATATAATATTCTTGAAATGATTATAAAATGTAAAGACAGATTAATAGTTTCCAACGTTAAAGAGGGGATGAAACTGGGAAGAAGGTGGATGAGGATGTGGAAGGGCAACCTGAGAGGTCCTTGTGGTTACGGAAACATTCTTTATTTTGACTGCATCAATGTCAATATCCTGGTGGTGATATTACACCATAATTTTGCAAAATTAGATTATTAAGATGAACTATGTGAAAATGCACTAGATCTTTCTATATTACTGCATGTGAACCTACAATTATGTCTAAACATTTTTAATTAAAAAATTCTGTGAACATTAATTTCAGAACAAAACTGGATTTTGGAGGTTGATGTAGTTATGTCTTATTTGAACTTTAATTTCTTCTGGGGACTTCATAATGGGAGAGATTTTATATTTACATTTGGAGCAGCTATCAATATGTTGTTGGCATTTTGTGATGGAATATCTTATGTTTTTAATATTGTTGGAAAACTTTGATGAGCTGTATTGGACAGTGTGGCTGGACATAATCTGGAATGGGAAACAGAGAAGCAAATTCATTTTTAACCTTGAGAACAGAGTGTCCTTGGAGTCCACTTCCATTCTAGAGCCTTCTGGGGACAAAATCCACAGTAGCCACCAGCAACCCTAGGGGGAGTCCACAAAGGAGAGTTGGCCTTATGTATGACGATCAGGACTGCCTTGAAGGCCACATGCTGGATTGATGATATGATTGATGGTTATGACCATTTTGTTAAGAAATAAAAAATCTGGCAGTTATTGAGGGGTGGGAGTTGTGAGTCAGGAGAATGATATGAAGGCAAGGCCTGCTGGGTGGAGGGGATTTGACTGACTTCTCTGCAAGCTTGGGAGAAGCAGCTGCACATGCTCGACTCAACCCTTCCTTTCTCTCAAAAAAAACAAAAACAAAAACAAAAAGGAATGGCAGTCTCTCTTCCTCCACACCACTGGAGATTCCACAGGGGCAGCCCCTCAGAGAGGCCCATGTTGGTGGGCACGCTAGCAAGCACACCTGGCTAACTAACCTCCACCATATTCTCCTCTTCTTCTGATCACTATCTTTCAGTTGGTTCTGAATTTAGTTGGGAATAAAAGGGGGTGTTCTCCATTGAATTCCTGGAAATCTCAGCTTCCTTTAGTTAGCAAAATGACTGAACACCCACTCTGCATTGGTCATTGTGCCCAGAGATGAGATCCAGCTCTGTATACAGGACACAAGCACCACAGGGGCTTGAGTGAGAATTTTTCTAAGATCAAACACATGGACCCCAAGCCTTCTATCATAGTAATGTTCACTGCATATGTGCTTTCTTTATATTCATGGAAAATTGTTTGCAAAAATAGTCATAAGGGTTTCCCTCCCTTTATACACCCTTATGTTGTTCCATCCTGTAACAACACTAGGCTAAGCCTATAACTTGCTAGCCACGGGGTCAACCACAGCTGGCTCCATAAGCAGAGATTTGAAAAATGCCCGCATTCGGGGGCTCTTTCTTGCTACTGTTAGAAACCTGTGACCACCACCATGTGAGCTTGGCTAGTCTAATGGATGGTGAGAGACACAGGGACCCCTTGTTCCCGTTGCCTCAACTGACAGGAATAGGCGAGTGAGACCATTCAGTCCAGCCTACCCAGCCCAGACCAGCAGAGCTCCCAGCTGACCACAGAATCATTGAATAACAACAAATATCCATTACTTTAAGTTACTAAGTTTTGGGGTGTTTGTTATGCTCCAAAAGCTAACTGAAACGACTATTCTTACACATTTGTTCAAGGTGTTGACTCTTGTCGCCGTCAGTTTGCGGCTTTACCCTAACATGTCAGAAACCTTCAAAAGTGACTTTAATTCCCCATGCTATCAACAGAAATAAAAGTATTTGATACATAAACTCCCACTGTTTTATATTCAACCATTGACAGGCTTCCCATGACTCTGCCACTGGGGTTCGGCTGTTCTCCATGGTAAAATTTCCCATAGAAGGAAACGAGGATTCCCCCCTTGCACTTCTGAGTGCGCTCTTCTTTGGCAGCTACTGGTGCCAGGACCATCACACTGCAGTGACAAGACACTCACCCTCGCCACCGCAATTCTCTTTCTATTGATTTTCTTGTAGAGAGATTTTGGTCACAGCCCACGTTGCCCATAAAATCTTTATGTCATCATTAACACTGCAGAATTGTAGAAACTCAGCTTTATTTAGTGCTATGTTATGTACTGTGCAGAGGTGGGGGCTGCCTAGGCCTCCAGAGGTGTTGCAGTGAGTCAGGCTGGCTTGTGTCTGGAGCACCCACAACTATCCTACTCTTTTTCTCGTTCCTTCCTCTGCTGTCTCTGTTTTCTTTTTCTTTTTTTTTTTTTCATGGTCACATTACTGGAGTTTTCCACACTGTACATCACTGTGAGTCCCCTGGGGACAGGAACTCTTCATATCCATCTTCATTCCCCACCCTCCAGTTCTGTATATGGAGTGTGTCTGGTGAGGAGTGAAAGTTGGATGCCTGGAGGGTTGAGTTCAATTCAGCTAATTCATTCCACACATCCTTATTGAGCTTGCACTGCATGACAGCCACCAGGTAAACATGGCATCTGGAACAGCAAACAAGATAGACATGGTCCTGTGTCCTCACACAGATGAATGTCTAGTTATAAAGTGGAGTATATATTTCCCTCTCTCTCTTTTTTTCCCTCTATCTCTATTTTCAATGAATTTATCACAAATTTGACCAAAAATTCCCTTGAAATGTTCAGACAAATCTGTTGTCTGTTGATCTTATCCTGGTGAGGAAGCCTGGCCCAGAGCCCTCCGACGGCTCCCTGTGTGTGTAGCTGACTCCAGGTCTGGTGCTGGCTGTCACTCCTGTGGTCCTCCTTTCTTCTGATCCTGGGGGTGTCTTTCTCTACTGTTGGGCTCCACTCTTTCAAGCACTCCAATATTCTTCTTTCTTGCTTTACTCTTGCTTTACAGAACAGATATTCCAGTAGCTTCCTGACAAAAAGTGCTTGGGAGATAATTTTTTGAGACTGTGTCTCACGAAAAAATTACCCTGAGTTGGCATGGATGCGGTGAACAGGGAACACCTCTACATGGCTGGTGGGAATGTAAACTAGTACAGCCACTATGAAAAACAGTGTGGAGATTACTTAAAGAACTAGAAGTAGATCTACCATTTGATCCAGCAATCCCACTACTGGGTATCTACCCAGGGGAAAAGAAGTCATTATATGAAAAAGATACTTGCACACACTCGTTTGTAGCAGCGCAATTTGGAATTGTAAAAGTATGGAACCAACCCAAATGCCCACCAGTCAATGAGTGGAGAAAGAAACTGTGGTATGTATATATGATGGAATACTACTCAGCCATAAAAAGGAATGAATTAATGGCATTCACAGCAACCTGGATAGAATTGGAGACCATTATTCTAAGTGAAGTGACTCAGGAATGGAAAAACAAACATCATATGTTCTCACTCATAAGTAGGAGCTAAGCTATGAGGATGCAAAGGCATAAGAATGATACAATGGACTTTGGGGACTCAAGGAAAAAGGGTGGGAAGGGGATGAGAGATTAAAGACTACAAATTGGATGCAATGTATACTGCTCAGGTAATAGGTGCACCAAAATCTCAAAAATCACCACTGAAGAACTTACTCAGGTAACCAAACACCACCTGCTCCTTAATAAACTATGGAAATAAAAAAATTTTTAAAATACTATAAAAATTACTAACTATAGAAAAAATTACTTATTTTACCCTTCTATTTATCTTACCATTATATTTGAGTTGTAGTTTTAAATTTTTTTTTTCAGAATTTAAAGGCATTTTTTTGTTGTCTCCTGTCTTTTAGGATGGCTTTTGAAAACTCAGATGACATTCCACTCCTTGATTCTTCTTATTTCACCTTGTTTTTCTGCCTAGACTCTTACGGAATCTTTTCTTTGTCGTCCATGTTCTGAAATTTCATGGTGATGTGCCCTGGAGAGTGTCTGATTTCATTACCGTGTGGGCTACTCCATGGGCCTTTTCAAACTCAACATTTGCCTCTGTCAGCCTGAGGGAATTTTCTTGAATTATTTCTTTGATAATTTCCTCCTCTGCATTTTCTCTGTTCTCTTTCCTTGCAGTTCTCGCTTTCATACACTGGATGTGCTGGGCTCTCCCGGCTTCCCATCTCCTTCGTATTTGCCATTCTGTCTTTTGCTTTCCTCCTTGGAGAGTTCCTTAACTTTATCTGAGGAAACTTCTATTGTATTTTTATTTCTGTTATCTTATTTTTAGCTTCTAAGAGTTATTTTTTCTTCCCTGCATATTCCATTTTTATAGTATCCTACATTTTCTCCCTAAATATGATACCTTCTATTATATCTCAGAGAATATTTATGATGGTTTCTGTTTAGTGGTGGGGCTATTACCCTGCATGGTTACTCTTTCCTTTAACTTTTGTTTTAAGTCTATCTTAGCTTTGGTCTTTAATTTTCGTGTTAATCACATTCCTCAAGCTTCTGATGATCTTCGGTTTTCTGATGACATTTAAAGTGAGGCATTGAGAGGCTGCTGGAAGGCACCGGAACATGCATGAGGCTCTTTGATGAAGTTCATTGTGAAAGAAATAGGCCACTTCCTTGAAGATGCCCTGATGTCACTATCTTTAAGTCTTTCTCTTGGGCTGGCCAGATTCTCTAGAGAAATGTACTCTGGTCTGTGACCTGGAACATGGAGACCTGGCTGGCAGGATTCTGGATACTGTGAGTGATAAAGGGTAATGTTGCAATGAGGTCTCAGTGTCCAAAATGGGATTATTTACTAAATCCATTTCAAAGCAAGACAGCAAAGAAATGAGTGTGAACAAAGCAGATCCAAGAAAGCAGCTTCCTAAACCAGTAACAGAAAAAACAAGAATTGACTCTGAATATGCAGCAAACCCTTAGAAAGCTCAGTGTTTCATAGAACAAAGTGCCTGTAGGAGTAGGGTGATGGCGGAGCAGGAGGACTGACACACAGCCAGTTGGCACCGTGGCCTGCAAGGGCCTGGCACATCCTGGCAGAGGGCTTGAGGATAAATAGAGGGGCAAAGCCCATCCCCCTGCAGGTCAAAGACACCCATACCCTCAACACCATAACCCTCTCCCCTTGGCTTTACTCAACTCCTCACTCCTTCCCCATCCTTACGATGGATGCTGTGGTAGCTGACATTAGGCTCCCCGAGGTTAGCTCTGTGACCAGCCTAGAGCGTAGTGCTGGGTAGACCTTTAGAGACTGAGCATCTTCTTTCTAACAAGTGGCTTGCCGATATCTACACCTACTGAGTGTTGCAATGTCTCTGCTACGTGCCCTGTCTAGTCCGTGCTCTTACTCTTTTCTTAGAATCTGTCCATTCTATGGACTGCAGGGTGTAAGTCGCTGGTATCTTCTATGACAGATATGGGAAACAGGATAAGGGAAACAGGATCGCTGCCATGTTTCTGACATGGAAATATGATCACATATTTCTTGCTTTTTGGAGGAAAGGGCACGAGGCCAAGCTCACTCGCCAACGTGCAAATGTTTAGTTATCGCAAGAAAGTAAGCCAAAATAAGAATATTGAGGCTTTGCAATGTTTGCTAACATTATTCTAGTATCCCAAATCGCAGGGGCAAGTACCCCTTACTGGCTAACAAACGCTGTAATGGCAAAAGCAATACAGCAGATTCAATTTATCTTTTATCGTTTTAATATTTAACTCTTAAGTTTTTCTAAACTAAGCGTGATGGACTGAATATCTGCATCTCCCAAGAGTCCTTTGTTGAAATCCTAATCCCCAATTTGATGTTATTAGGAAGTGGGGTCTTCAGTAGGTGATCAGGTCATGAAGGTGGAGCCCCCCCATTCACGAGGGGGCTCCACCCTCACAAATGGGATGACTGTCTATACAAGGGACCCCAGCAAGCCCTCCCGTCCTCTTTCTGCATGTGAGACACAGGAAGAGTTGGTTGTCCGCACCGTGGAAAAGTTCCTCACCAGAACCCAACCCTGCCAGCACCCTGATCTGAACTTCCAGCCTCCAGAAATGTGAGAAATAAATTCCTGTTGTTTATAAGCCACCCAATCTATGATACTTCATTATGGCAACACAAAGCACCTAAGATAATATGTGACAGTAACCTGACCTTCATTATGTAAAAATTGCCATTATGATTAGGACCCTTTTGGAAGACATCCAAAAAGACTATTTTTGCCTTTTCTAAAACTCAGTCTTAGCCCTCCTAAATGATACATTAACAACTCAAAGCTCACGGAGATAAAATATTACAAATGCAGTTGTAGTTTATGAAAAATTCTGTTTTCAATATCTCACAACACAAAGCTCATTTCTTTTGCTTTAGAAAAATTTATATTTTAGTATATAAGTAATGGACATAGCAAATATCTAAATCCCAAAGGTATAAAGAAAATAGTAAAAGACATTCATTATTTCATGTCTCATGTAACTGCCACTGGCATTTTGAATTTTTTAGGCTTTCTCAAATGTATATGTTGTGTTTTTCACATCAAGAATGATTCAATAAGAACAATTTTTTAGCCTACTTTCTTTTTTTAATCAACAGTATTCCAGTCCTCCACATCAGAGGCTTTTTTTTTTTTCTGAGACGGAGTCTGTTCGCCCCCCAGGCTGGAGTGCAGTGGCGCGATCTCAGCTCACTACAAGCTCCGCCTCCCGGGTTCAAGCGATTCTCCTGCCTCAGCCTTCTGAGGAGCTGGTCTACAGGTCTGCACCAACATGCCTGGCTAATTTTTGTATTTTTAGTAGAGACGGGGTTTCACCGTGTTGGCTAGGCTGGTTTTGAACTCCTGACCTCATGATCCCCCCGCCTTGGCCTCCCAAAGTGCTGGGGTTATAGGTGTGAACTACTGCGCCCAGCCCCAGAGGCTATTTTTAATCATAATTTTTTGCCATTATTTATTTAATAGTTCCCATGTTGGATGACCAGGTCACATAATGGTTGTCAGTACTGTAAATGATGCTGCCAGGGACATCTATGTGCATCCACCTCCACCTGCACCACTGATGTTTTCCTTGGTGTAGACTCCTAGAGGTGAAAATTACTGTTGCAGAGATGAGCGATATTTGTGAGGTTTTGATGCATGTTTTTAAATTGATTTCCAGAATGATCATACCAGTTTAATCTTCCCTGTACAAAACCTCCAGAAAGGTAGCTATAAAGCACTTGCATCTTGGTGCTGATGACGAGTTCCCCTTTCCCCACACTAAAGAGCCCACAGGCGACCTATAAAACCTTCCTGTCTGCCTGTCAGACTTTGGTCAGAGTTAAGATATGTGCAATGTCCGCACTCTCGCCAGACACAGCCTTAGAAGAGTTAAAGTACTTTCTATTAAAATGTCCTGTAGTCCACATTCCACTCTGTGCCTCTTCCCCTTCCTCACCAAATAAAGTGGCCTTGTGGCTTCCAGAGCCCGTGCAGGTGGAAGGGTGGGCTGGGATCCCTGAAGCTTCCTTCACTCGTGTGTCCATCCATTCATCCAGCATCTCCTCAGGGACAGGCAGCACACCAGACCCTGGAAAAGATGATGATAAAATCTCAGGCCTCACAAGCACTCAATCTGTATGAGGAGACAGGTGTTTAACAGGCAGGCAGGTGTTTAACAAGGTCCTTGGCCATTTCTGCTATATGAACAGACCATGAATTTTTATTGCCCTGTGTTTGTATAATCCTCTTTCACAGAATAACTTGAGCAGCAAATGATCTTTCACTGAGGACCTGAGCGCCCAGGCTTGACTCACTTATTCCATATCCTCCCACCAACTACTAAAGGAGGCCACTGTGACACCCATTTCACAGAGAGGGAAACCGGGGCTCAGAGTGGCAGCCATGGTCACCTATACAGCATTACCTACCCAAACAGCTCCTCTCTCTGTTGCACCTGGTGGTCACCATCTCAGGGACTTTCCATGGAGCTCAAGCAGGGTTAGGCTTCATGTAGATTAATTCAGGCTTTTAATATCAAATTAGAATGCAGTCCACCTGGTGGCAGTCCCTGGAGTTGTGGGGGTGGCATGTGTGGATAGGGTGTCTGGGGACTTTTCTCACCAGAAGGAGTCTGAAGGGGGCAGGCTGGCTGAGCATCCAACGGCAGGGGGCGAGGGCACTGGGCTGCTGTGGAGCCAGGTGCGTCCCACCTGCTTGGACAGCAAGAGTGTGAGAGTTCCCCGTGGGGCCTGTAGCTGCTGTGGAAGGTGGGCAGACTCAGAGGTCTTGGAGTGCCCCACCTAGGATGCAACCCAGGTGAGGGGCCTGCAGGGCTGACCATTAGGAGCAGCAGCTGCAAAGGTTGTGGTCTTTGCACTGAGGCACTTACAAAGGTCCCAGTCACATGTGTCTTCATTCTTGTCATCCAAACTATGGGAGGCGGGGAGAAGGACAGGAGGCCAGGCCTGAGTAGAAAGCAGTGTCATCTGGTTATGTGGTTTTTTCCCAAGGAACACGACTTGGTAGAAGATGGGACTGAGGAACTAACTGAAATCACATCTTTCCTTCTCCATTCAGTAGGAAAGTCCACAAGATCAGGAGACGTGCCGAAATCTTAACTCATAGATGGAGCTATGCTTGAGATAATGTTTCTACACACTATGTAACTTAAGAGGAAAGCAGCTGGGCCAGGTGCAGTGGCTCATGCCTGTAATCCCAGCACTTTGGGAGGCTGAGGCGGGCAGATCAGGAGGTCAGGAACTCAAGAACAGCCTGACCAACATGGTGAAACCCCCGTCTCTACTAAAAATACAAAAATTAGCCAGACATGAATCCCAGCTACTCAGGAGGCTGAGGCAGGAGAATCACTTGAACCCGGTGAGAGGTGAAGCCAGCTGGACTTCCTGGGTTGAGTGGTGACTTGGAGAACTTTTCTGTCTTACAAGGGGATTGCAAAATACACCAATCAGCACTCTGTAGCTAGGAGTGTAAAATGCACCAATCAGTGCTCTGTAGCTAGCTCGAGGTTTGTAAAATGCACCAATCAGTGCTCTGTAAAAACCCACCAAACAGCACTCTGTAGCTAGCTAGAGGTTTGTAAAATGGACCAATCAGAAGGACATGGGCGGGAACAAAAGAGGAAATAAAAGCTGGCCATCCCAGCGGGCGGGGGCAACACCAGTGGAGTTCCCTTCTGCCACATGGGAGCTTTGTTCGTTTGCTCTTGGCAGTAAATCTTGCTGCTGCTCACTCTTTGGGTCTCTGCCAACTTTAAGAGCTGTAACACTCACTGCGGAAAAACCCTGGGCTGCATTCTTTTTTTGTTTTGTTTTGTTTTTGAGAGGGAGTCTCGCTCGGTGCCCAGGCTGGAGTGAGTGGCGCAATCTCTGCTCACTGCAAGCTCCGCCTCCCGGGTTCACGCCATTCTCCTGCCTCAGCCTCCCGAGTAGCTGGGACTACAGGTGGTGTCGCCACCACACCCAGCTAATTTTGTTTTTTTGATTTTTCAGTAGAGACGAGGTTTCACCGTGTTAGCCAGGATGGTCTCGATCTCCCGAGCTCATGATCTGCCCACCTCGGCCTCCCAAAGTGCTGGGATTACAGGCTTGAGCCACCGCTCCCGGCGGGACTGCATTCTTGAAGTCAGGGAGACCGTGAACCCACGGGCAGGAACAAACTCAGGACACACCGGGTGGCAGAGCTTGCAGTGAGCCGAGATCGCACCACTGCACTCCAGCCTGGGCAAAAGAGCTAGACTCCGTCTCAAAAAAAAAAAAAAAAGTAAAGTAGTGGTGATTCCTTGTTTCATTTATTTAATTATTAATTGATAAACCCACATTGATTAAGTGCCGCTTTCTGCCTGACAGTGCAATGGGTGCAGCACACGGAGAGGCCCAGGCCGAGGTGGACACACCTTGCCGTGGATGGAGCGTATTAATGGTGCTCGATGTGATCATGAATACTCTACGTTCTTTTAGAATAAAATTTAGTACTCTTATAGTATTATGTGTGATCTAGTTCCGAGAAAATGACTAAGCAATAATAAAGACCTGCTTCCCATTGAGCCTAGACTTAATATTAGGTTGAACCACATAAAGTTGCAGGTCTCGCAGGTGGAAATGGTCAAATAGTGCCAATATCAAATGGTCCAGCTTCAATAGCCAAAAACTTCCCTGGATTGTCTCCTCCCAGGGCAGGACAGAGACGCAGGACCGACTGCTCAGTGTTATGTTCAAATCTGTAGGCCAGAGTTCCTCAAATGTGAGATCGTTCCGCATCTACAGACACACAGGAGCTCTGCTGTGCCCAGGCTCCCATTTTAGGAGAGGAAGACCTTGGCTTCAAGTTGGCTGGAAGTCGTGCCATCTCCCATCACCATTATTAAAGCAGAAGATTAATAATCCGTGGCTCCTTCCACACACGTACCCAGAATGGCAGAACTTTAACCCCTCACCGATTCCTTTGAGATTGATCTCCACAGCCTATACATCAATGTCTTTTGTTTGCCTTTGCTGTTGTTGTTGTTGTTGTTGTTGTTGTTGTTGTTGTTGTTGTTTTGAGATGGAGTCTTGCTCTGTCGCGCAGGCTGGAGTGCTGTGGCCGGATCTCGGCTCACTGCAAGTTCCGCCTCCCGGGTTCCTGCCATTCTCCTGCCTCAGCCTCCCGAATAGGTGGGACTACAGGCTCCCGCCACCTCGCCCGGCTAATTTTTTGTATTTTTTTTTTTTTTTTAGTAGAGACGGGGTTTCACCGTGTTAGCCAGGATGGTCTCTATCTCCCGACCTCGTGATCCGCCCGTCTCCGCCTCCCAAAGTGCTGGGATTACAGACTTGAGCCACCGCGCCTGGCCGCTTTTGTTGTTTTTTGATAGCTAAAGCTGGTGGGGTATGACCACCTTAAAAAGAACAACATTTATAGAATAAACCGAGCTCGGCTGAGTCCTTAGCTAAGGCTTGGCAGTCTGTCTCACCTGTTTCTGATTCAGCTCAGCACCAGCTAGGAGGCAGGCTTATCAGAGTGCAGCTAAAACACATTTCCATCGAACATTAAAAGGGCCTAAAACGCGCTTGCCAAGTGGCTTCTCCCCATGAGCCTGGAAGGTCAGATTTGGTGGGACACAGCCCCTGGCTCAGCCTTGTAGAGGTGAAGAACTCATGGCTACAGGGCCAGGGTCCCCAGTTTCCATGTGTTCAGACCTGGTTTGTCAAAAACAAGTCTCCTCGGGCAAATCACCTTACGTAGCTTCGACTTAGAGTTAACTAAGCTCAAAACTTGTTTATTCTGTATATGTTGAAGTCTTTAATGTTTCAAGCTCTACTCCAGCAAGATGAAATTGATGTTACCTATTAGCAATGTGTTCTTTTCCTAGAAAAAAAAGAAAAAGGGGCTGAGCTAAAAATTCGGGAGGGAGAAATGAGTGGCCAGGGCATTGAGGGCTGCAAGTACCTGCACTGAAGCGTCTCAAGAGCTGAATGTAAGGAATCTCCTCAACGTTGTCATGCTTCTATTGAAAACCACAGTGAAGCAAACCCTGGAAGAACGTTGCAAGTGGGCCAGAGACTGTGAGGGCAAAGCCAAAGGCAGATTTAATTAGCGTTTTCCCTTATGGGACTTCTGTGCAAAGGACTTCACCTGAGGCGTGGGCACCCTGAGATGCATGCCATGACCTGCACATCACTCCATGAACACACTTCTGCCACTGCCGCCAGCCCTACCACGCTCCTGCTCCTGCTGACTATCTGCCTGCTCTCTACCCAGCTCTCTCAGCAGCCCACACTGAGTCTCAGCCCCAGAAGGCCCCACCCCTCCAGGAGATCATCTCCGTCCAGCCCCGTCTCTCCCAGCTGAGCTGTGCCCTGCCACCTGTGATACCTCTGGAGGCTTTTATCGTGTGGCTTCCTAAGGATTTACCGCCTCACTGTCTCTGTGGTTATGAAGTCCTTGGAGACAGGGACTCCCTGTTACTAAAGTTTGTATGAATCACACAAGTCTAGCCTATTGTGGGCAGACAATACAAATGCAAATTTAAAAATATAAGTGGAAGCAACAACACGAAATCCTTCTACCAGTCCAGTTTGTAGGGGCTGAGGATGGGAGTCCCCTCCCTGACACTATCCAGCCAGCAGCTGCACCCCCTGCTCTGTGCCAGCTGTGGGTCTGGTCCCATGGGAGCCCGGGGAGGACAAGACAGTCAGGCTACTGGGCACCTTGTGATAAGGGCAGTCCTTTTGAAAATAGGACAGGATTAGCATCAGGCAGACCATGTTCCTCTTGAGATAGAATCTGAATCATGCAAACAGACTTGAGTTCTAACACTTGAGGTATTTATGTGGTTTAGCCAAGAGAACTGTCTTAGAGACGATGTCAGAGCTGTGTGCCCTCCTTTATTCCACAGGCAAACCCATTCTCCTGTGTGCCAGGTGCAAGGTGGGGCATGGCTCTGCCCAGGTGAGCCTCTGCCCTGCCCCTTGGAGATGCAATAAGGATGTACCTGTGTGGTATGCCAGTGCCAGCCAGTGTTGCCAGGCAGAAGACATGCAAATGGGGGGATGGAGAGTAACTGGGGTGGGGTTGATTCTAAAATGGAGGTCAGATGGGAGCCCCTCTTCTGGGGGACGCTGGGCAGAGTGTGATCAAGGGGAGGCATGGCCCTGGAGAGGGCGCCCAGGCAGGTGCAGGTCCTCCAGGGAGAGGCAGGGCAGGGGCAGGCGCAGAGAGAATGGGGGCAGAGTCCGGGGTGAGGGAACGAGGGTGTGAGGCACGGCCCCGTGGCTGTGCAGTAGGCCAGGACTGCTAATTTGGAGAGAGATGGGAAAAGTTGAGGTTTTGAGCAGAGGAATGACAGGGTCTGACTTAACTGCAGGCTCCTGTCCCGGAACGGTGTGAGGGGCCAACAGCACAAAAAGTCTCCGGAGAGTGGCCAGTCGGCCTCTGAAAGAGTGGGGCAGGTGGGGAGGAGGACTCCAAAGAGTGCCAGAGGGACCTCCTGCAGCACCCGAGAAAAAGAGGAGCCAAGAACAATTTGGGGACCACCACGGTGGATGCCGGTGAGGGTACAGGGATTGGGAGCTCAGGCTCGGGATGCCAGGAGCTCAGGCTTGGGACTCAGGTGAGGGCACAGGGGTCAGGAGTGAGGGCACAGGGGTCAGGAGCTCAGGCTTGGGTCGCAGGTGAGGGCAAGGGGGTCAGGAGCTCAGGCTTGGGACTCAGGTGAGGGCAAAGGAGTCAGGAGCTCAGGCTTGGGATGCAGGCAAGGGCACAGGCATCAGGAGCTCAGGCTTGGGCAGATTCAACCTCCAAGGCCTGGCAGCCATCTCATGGAGGTCTCTGGAACTCAGGAGACGGGTGAAGGTTGGGAGTCATCCATCGGAAGAAGAGATTTCTCAGGGAAGGACTGAGGGAAGAGAAAGGAAGGAGGTTGAGGCCCAGGCCCATTATGCCCCAGCATTACAGGTGGGGCAGAGGGGGAGATCCAGCCAAGGAAACAGGACAGAAAATACGCCCTGGCCTGAAACTAGAACTGCCTGCTCTCCCCTTCACACTCTTGGTTGATCTGGGGACTCAGCACATAGCGTGGAGCCCCTGTTATGTGCCAGTTCTGTACTAATGCCGGGACATATGCTCCTGACCTCAGGAGCTCCCTTCAAGAGGGGTGTCCGGCAGGGCAGAGATGCAGGAGCAGGTGCTGTGCGAGACAGGGCGGTATGTTAGTGAGTGCAGGGGCAGCAAGGAGATGCCCCCGCCTGGGAGTCAGGGGAGACTGGAGGCAGTGTCCAGGTTGGTCTTGGAAGACGGTCAAGCATTCAGCAGGTGCTCAGTGTGAGCTGTGACAGGGGATGGGGGAACTAGGGGAAGTCCAGAAGAGGCAGCACAGAGCACCCTGCATGCTGGTGACCACGGGGTTTGCCCTTCCACCTGCCACCAGGCCCTGGCACCTCTCCCAGGGGTCCCCCTCTTCCTTGCCCAGGATGCAAAGCCCAAA
The DNA here is from genome assembly GCF_007565055.1 of Rhinopithecus roxellana. Classification (NCBI taxonomy): domain Eukaryota; kingdom Metazoa; phylum Chordata; class Mammalia; order Primates; family Cercopithecidae; genus Rhinopithecus; species Rhinopithecus roxellana. The sequence continues at coordinate 120,787,884 of NC_044562.1, forward strand.
GCACCAACTGCCCCTGTTCACTCAGCAGGCATTCAACCCCACTCGGAAGCAGACGGAAGACGTTTCTGTCCTTTGGAGGCTGATTTCTGAGGAATATGAGTGATAGGCAAATGAGCAACACAGCTCTGAGTTCTGTGAAATATGAGAGGGCCATGTGGGGCTGGGATTGGGGCAAAGCTCTCACTGGAGGCCGGCAAGGAAGCAGAGAGTGGCTCAGGCTGTGGCTTCATACTCAGCAGGACTTTATGGCAGAGCTGAGTTGCACCCTACGTGGGAGGAAAAGCCATCGCTGGAAGTACTGGGTAAGAGAAGACACAATCTAACTTACCTTTCAAAATGTTGACAGGCTGCTGGGTGAATAATGTCCTCTGGAAGAGCTGCCGGTGGCAGGACTTGGTGGCCTGGGCATACTGCAGGTGGCCCACTTGGGACATGAGTGGCTGTAGGCCAGCTGTACAGTGGAGGCAAAGCCCACAGCCTTGCTAAGTGACTGAACATAGAAAGCAAGGGCAAGAGCAGGATGGAGAGTGACCCACAGGCTTTTGGAGAGAGCAACTGGTCAGTCAGTATTCCACAAAGAGGGGAGCCCCTCCTGCAGCTCTGGTTGGTGGTGCTCTGGTCTGGAGGGAAGCTTGATGGCTCATGTCTGTAATCCCAGCACTTTAGGGGGCCAAGGTGGGTGGATCACCTGAGATCGGGAGTTTGAGACCAGCCTGACTAACATGGAGAAACCCCGTCTCTATTAAAAATACAAAATTAGCCGAGTGTGGTGGCACACACCTGTAATCCCCCCTACTCGGGAGGCTGAGGCAGGAGAATCGCTTGAACCCAGGAGGCAGAGGTTGCAGTGAGCTGAGATTGCACCATTGTACTCCAGCCTGGGCAAGAAGAGCAAAATGAGAGAGAAGATGAGGGAGACAGAAGATGAGAGAGAGAGAACAAGGATGGGAGAGAGAGAGAGAGAATGAAGGAAGGAGAGGGATACTGAATATTTGGACTGTCTGTGTTTAGAGATAACTTTTACTTATTGAACAACTGACCGGGCATGTTGCTAACTTCACTAAAATCCCATGAAGAACCAATGAGCAGAAGAGGAAGCTGAAGGCCAGTAAGATCCAATTCTTCACGCAAGGTCCCAGCGCCAGTTCGTGGCCGACTTGGGGTTTTCTCCCCTGGCCCTTGTGTGACTGCGGAGTCCCTTCCCGTTACTCTTTCTACTTTGCTACGCTGTCACTCCAAAGGCTGATCTGACAGGGTTCGGACAGTGAGAGCAGTGCCCAGGAGCCTGGGGCACAGGACGAGGGGCTGGTGGAGGGGAGCAGCTGAGTTTGAGAAGGATACACAGACTGGAATGAGGTGAGGGCTTCCGAGCTGGGGCAGTGAGCCAGACACGGGAGAGTGCAGAGCAGGATGCAGCTGGGAGTCTGTCCAGGCAGTTGGATGGCACCAAAGAGAAGGGCAGTGGTGAAGATTGCTTTGAGGGCATCTACACCCTCCCCGCCAATCTGCCACTGAAGAACACAGAAGGAGAAGACCTGGGAGAAAAAAAAGGAGAGTTCCAGTTTGGATGAGTTATATTTAAAATGTCCGTGAGGTGTCCCAGTAGACATGGCCAGTTGCAACTGGGAACGAAGTCTGAAGCTCAGGAGACAGGGCTGGGCTGCAGATACCTGGGGAAGGGCACGATCCCTGGAGCTCCTGGCTCAGCTCAAGTCATCAGCCTGTGTCCTGGATAAGATTCCCAAATCCTCAGTGTAAAACACGGAGCATGATCTTGCAGGGTAGAGTGAATCCCTTTGAACAGTGCCTGGCACATGTAGTACAGTCTTTAAACACACACACACACACACACACACTATTGTGTATACTCAAGGTTTATAACAGGATGTTGTGAGGATACATAGATAGTGCAATTGTTACTATAGTGAGGAAGATTAACATAGCTAACATCTCACAAAGGTGTGTGTGTGTGTGTGAGAAGAACAGCGAAAATCTACTTATTTAACAAAAATCCCTAGTGCAATACACGTTTATTTGCTACAGCCTTCATGTTGTTCATTAGGTCTCTGGATTTATTCATCCTACATAACTACTACTTTGTATTCTCTGACCTACATCTCCCCTTATCCCTCCGCCTCGCCCTCCCCCCTCGCCTCCCGTAACTACTATTTTATTCTCCATCTCTATGAGTTTGATTTTTAAACTTATACACATAAGTGAGATCATGCAGTATTTTTCTTTCTGGTCTGGTCTGTTTCACTTAGCATAATGTCATCCAGGTTCATCCATAGGTGGCAAATGGCAGAATCTGCTTTTTTTTTTTTAAAAAAAAAAAATAAGGCTGAATAATATTCTATTGCATATCTTTACAACATTTTCTTTATCCATGTGTCCATCAGCAAACACTGAGGTTGTCTTCCATCTTGGCTATTGAGAGTAATGCTGGAGTGCAGATATATTCTTGATGTGGTGGTTTCATCTTTTGGGGGTATACAGCCAGAAATGGGATTGCTGGGTCACATGGTAGTTCTGTTTTTAATTTGGTGAGGAACCTCCATACTGTTTCCCATAATGGTTGTACCAACCTGCATTCCCATCAACGGTGTGCTAAGGTTCCCTTTTCTCTGTATGCTTACCAACACTTGTTATCTCTTGTCTTTTTGATAATAGCCATTCTAATGTGTATGAGGTGATATCTCCTTGTGGCTTTAATTTGCATTTCCCTGTTGATTAGTGATATTGAACACCTTTTCATCTATGTGTTGGTCATTATTATGTCTTCTTTGGAAATATATCTTTTCAGGTCCTCTACTCATTTTTTTTTTTTTTTTTTTTTTTTTTTTTTTGAGACGGAGTCTCGCTCTGTCGCCCAGGCTGGAGTGCAGTGGCCGGATCTCAGCTCACTGCAAGCTCCGCCTCCCGGGTTCACGCCATTCTCCTGTCTCAGCCTCCCGAGTAGCTGGGACTACAGGCGCCCACCTCGTCGCCCGGCTAGTTTTTTGTATTTTTTAGTAGAGACGGGGTTTCACCGTATTAGCCAGGATGGTCTCGATCCCCTGACCTCATGATCCGCCCGTCTCGGCCTCCCAAAGTGCTGGGATTACAGGCTTGAGCCACCGCGCCGGCTCTACTCATTTTTAAAATCATGTCGTTCTGCTACTGACTCATGAGGGTTCTTTGTAGATTTTGGATATTAACCCCTTATCAGATATGTGGTTTGCAAAGGTTTATACCTAGTCCATAGGCTACCTCATCATTTCACTTACTGATTTCTTTACTGCGTAGGAGCTTTTCAGTTTGATATTTTCTCATTTATTTTTACTTTTGTAGCTTGAGCTTTTGGTGTGATATCCAAAAAATTCATTGCAAAGACCAGTGTCAAAGAACGTTTGCCCAATTTTTCTCTTGACAGAGTTTTATGGTTTCACATCTTACATTTAGGTCTTTTATTCATTTCAAGTTTATTTTTGTGTAAAGTGTATAACAAGAGTCCAATTTCATTCTTTTGCATGTGAAAATTCAGTTTTCCTGGCATCATTCAGCATCATTTATTGAAAAGGCAGTCCTTTCCCTGTTGTGTCCTCTTGGTGCCCTTGTCAAAAATTAGTTGATCGTATACACCTGGACTTATTTCTGGGCTCTCTAGTCTGTTCTATTGGTCTATATTTCTGTTTTTATGCCAATTCCATACTATTTGATTACTATGGCTTTTTAATATAGTCTTAAATTAGGAAGTGTAATGCTTTCAACTTTGTTCTGTCCTCTCAGTATTGCTTTGACTCCTCAGGGTTTTGTGGTTTCGGAAGTATTTTAGGATATTTCTTCTTCTGCAAAGAATGGAATCAGCATTTTTATAGGAATTGCAGTGAATCTGTATATTGCTTTGGATAGTTTAGACAGCAATATTAATTTTTCAATCCATGAACATGGGATGTCTATTATAGTCTTAAAAATATGTTTATGAATGGAAGCTGAACTCGATGTCATGTGTGTCATCTCCAAATCTGGTAATATTTTATCTTTTTAGATATGGTGAAATATAACACCCACCGAAAACTGTTTTTGACCAGGGCTTGCTGCTTAAGACCAAGTGGCTATGATTTGGGTGTTTACAGATTTTATATAGTGTCCATATTCATGAGAGAGGGAAAAAAAGTCACCTGAGTGGGTTATATAGGGTTGGCCTGAAAATTATGTCCTGTTCATAGTTAGGTTGACTCTAAAATTTACAATCTAAACCAGGACATATTTGTGAATGAAAGAAGAGAGGGCATTTTATTAATGACCACAGCTTATGGTCAAGGAAAGGCATCCTGAAGGATGACAGCTTTGGGAAATGACCAGGACTGCAGATCATGTCAGAAGTCCAGGTGCTGTTCAAGGTTCCAGCCTCATCCCATGCGCCTCTTCCTCCTCCCTCCCAGCTTACTCATTCAGCTCCAGCCATACCGGCCCTGGAACATGCCCAGGCTTTCACTCTCAAGCCTCAGTGCTCATAGTTTCCTCTGCCTGCTGTGTCTCCTCTCCAATTTGACCCTTCTCACCCTTCTGACCTCAGTTATTGTATGTCTTCCTGACTCTAACACCTCACCATCCAAAGATGGCTCTTCCCAAGTTCTCACTGTCAGCACCCCTCAAGATAATTCCCTCCATGGCTCTTATTGCAATAATTAGCTAATTGTCTTCGTACCCATTTGCATATGAAATCCGCAAAGACGATGACTGGTCTCACCTTCATCTTCAGCACCTAAGACAGTGCCTGGAATACAGCTGCCACTCACTAAACATGAATCCAAGGAGTAAATAAACTAAGCAGGGCTCCACAGATGCCCCTTTGGGGATTCTCTGCTTTGAAGGCTCATTGAATCTATAATGGATTATTGATTTAGGGATTTTATGTTTTCCCATTTGAGGTCAGTGTTCTATTAAAGAAATGTGTGTGCTTTCCGTACCACCTGGAATACCAGCTGCCACCTGAAATACCCAGTCAGCCCTCCCCACGTCTGCCCGTAGCTAACTTCTGAGGTCTCGCTGCCTTTGGGGAGTCCTTGCTGATTCCCATAGCATGAGGGTTCTTCTTGGTGCCCTCCTGCCCTGCATTTTGACAATTTCATTTGCATTTGCCCATTTCAGAGTAAGTCTGCCTCTTCTATTACGTAGAGGCTCCTTGAGCTCTGGGCGCTCCTGGCACAGAGCAGGGCTTAGTCCCTCCATGGGTGTGTGTAGGACAGGCAGGCTTGGGTACATGTGCCAGCAGCCAGGGACACTGATGGAGAGGGACTTGTAGAGGAAGACCCAACTCCACAGGGGATGCATTTGAGTTCGTATCAGTTGCAGATGCCAGATGCTAATAGTGGAAGAAAGTTATTCTGAATAAAAAGGTGGTTAACATTCTGCAAACATTTTCTATCTCAGACATGCACAGAGTAATTTTGATGAAATGTGTTGGTTTACTCAACCTTTGGTATTACGCACATTCACAGAAATGCATTTGGACTTGGGTCTGCCTTGGAGGACTGTTGTGGAGGAATGTAATCAAGTCACTTGTGAACTCAATATTGCTTTCCTGTGGACTATTTGGATGTGGCTTTAATAAAAATGCTTTTTCCCCCCTCTCTAGCAAATCATTTCTGTGTGCAGCCATGAAATGTTGTTGCACTCCTACTTTATTGCAGATTTAAATTGCTTGGATTATTCTGTTGGACAGTGGCTCCCCAAAGCACAATGAATCAAATCATTAATTACCGCTCGAGTGTGTGTGATCCATTGGAAAGCATTAAGCTCCACTCAGGAGCTCATTTCGTGATGATGACTTCTGAGTCAGTCCCTGGGGCCCCAGATCAAATGGAAACTTCTGGACAAGATGTTGCCATTTGCTCCTCTGGGCCTGAAATTATAAGTGCTGCTGTGTGAGATAGACCAGGTGCCCTGGGCTTCCTGATTCTGTCAGATAGGCCCTCTTTTCATGCCCCTTCCAGCAGGTAGCAAACAAGCCTCACCTGGCACCTGCATTTTTCCACCACGTCTTCCTATTTTTTATTTTGTGCATCCTTCAGTTGACAACAAGGAAAATCAGCTTTCTGAAATGCAAATACATTTTAAAAGGGCACAACTTGGCCTTTTAAAAATGCTTCACGGCCTTCCCATTGCCCTGGAAGGTAAGTCAAGCTCTTCATCTAGCTGGACCCTGCTAAGTCTGGCCTCTCCTGCCTCCCTAGCCTCATTTCCTGGAAGGTAAGTCAAGCTCTTCATCTAGCTGGACTCCTGCTGAGTCTGGCCTCTCCTGCCTCCCTAGCATCATTTCCCACTACTTTACCCCGCCTTTTCCCTCCCAGGCCTGCACTGCCTGCCAGATGGCCCTTCTGGTATCTCCCCTGTGTTAGATTTCTATAAACAACCCCCACAGAACACCACCGTTCTTTAAGCAATGGACTTCAAAGCACAGTGCTGACATCATTCTGTTCAGGAATCTCTTATGAGACCTCTGGCAGGTGGAGAGTGTTACCCCAGAGTGCCCAGTACTCTCTGATTCCCAGGAGCAGTCTCTCCCTGAGTAGATGGATACAGCAGTGTGGTCTGGTGGACACCCCTCACGTGCACACAAACAGCATGGGTGTTTCATGTAGAACCAGTGAACTGTTTCTGGGGGACAATAGAGAGTGGTGGAGACTGTGGCAGGGTGGAGAGCTGTCACCATCTGCTTCATCATGCTGCTGAACAGGAAGGTGAGCCCTTCAGTGACTCAAGAGATAGGACAACTGCCTTACCTGTGAAGCTTCTGGACTTTCTAATGTCAAAGGAAAAACTAAGTTGCTTTTGTGTGGTTTGCCTTACAAATATATTTTTACACACCATATGTACTAAGTAAAACCATTGTACAGATCAGATATGGCCCACTGGCCATCAGCATTTTTTTTCCCTCTGGTATGGATGTAGACAGTGAATGAGAAAAGCCGTCTACATTGATAAGTTTATAGTCATTGACCTCCCAGTGTGATTGTGTGCTTTGGGTTGGGACTGAGGCATGCAGACAGTGGGTATGGCAGGAGCCAGGCCACCGCCGAATCCCTGCTCTCTCCCTCCTCTTAGGCCCACATTCAGCTGGATGACTCTTCCCATAGCCCTCACAATTGGATGTAGCCAGGGGACTGAGTCTGGCCAATGGCATGGAGTGGAAGCGAACGTGCCCTGCTTTAACCCTCGGCCATAGAAACCTGTTGTGTTCTCTATTCTGCCTTCCTTAGCCTGCCCTGCAGAGGGTGACACCCAGGGTGACAACCTCGGGAACTTCTTTCAGCCAGGTCCCCAGATAACTGGGTGAAGCAGTGCCTCCCCTGCATGCCCACTCCCTTATTAATGGTACTTTACATGAGCAAAAAACAAATTTCTATTGTATGGGGCACTGAGATTTTAGAGTTCTTGGCTAGCAGCAGCTCATGCTAATGTTACTAATGCAGCCTGGTTTCCCCCGACGGACAGTGACCATGTCCAGTGGGCCCCAGTCCCAGGTGGATGAGGCTACCGACCACTTTGGCTCTCACCCCAGAACAGAGTCCTTGGGTTTGGCCTCGAGCAACCCTCAGCCCTAATGCCCCATAATCCTGGTGTTGATTGTTGCTTTCTTCATGGACAAAGGAGGCAAGGGAAGCTGGGCCTGGAGCGGTCCCTCCCCCCAGTTGTCCGATGCTGGATTCCCTTATGGTCCAAGGCACAACTCAGGAGAAACAATCCGCTCTTTTGTGTGCAGCTCTGCCCTCTAATCTATCAGCCCTAGATGACCCCAGGGTCAATGCACCAGTTGTCACCTCTGCCATACCTTTCACTTTCTCCACAGTCTCTTGATTTTACCCCCATCACCTCGCTCTGATTCTCTGGCTCTGGCCCTGACCATGACAGTCACCTCTGACCTCAGGCTTCCAAATGTCCAGGGCTCCTGGGCCCCTCAACTACTTGGCATTTCCCAGATTTGAGAGTGGGGGATCTTCCACTCAGCTAATTTCCAAGTGAAATAGAAACCTGTGGGCCTACCCCAACTGGGCCAGATCCCGTCCCCCAGTTTTATCCCCAAGGAAGGAGCACACGTGACTAGCTCTGGAGTCCTGAGTTAGGGAGACTCACCTAAGAGGAGATGAGGGGCTCCTGACAGGGAACCCGCTTTTGCCTCCTCTGCTCTGTCGGCAAGCAAGGCTCACCACCCAGGACCAATCTTGGACTCTGGGCTCAGCCCCTGCTGCAGTTGCCTGGATCATGGAACTCAGATCCCAGGATCAATGCAGCTGCCTGGATCGTGGAACTCAGATCTCAGGATCTATTCCCGACCCTAGTTATATCAGTTTCCTTCCCTGCAGGGACTGAGTCTGAGAGAAGAGGCGCTAAATGCTTAGCATGTGGATGCACTTTGCCCTGCCTATCCAACTACAACCAAATTCCCACGCGGAAAGGAGATAGGCAGCCCTATGGCCCCAACTCAACCCAGCGGTGGCGAAACCGCTTTTTATTGACGGTCATCAATGCAGAAAATCTAATCTTAGGTCCATAGGCAAAAACTAAAACATACATCTCAAATTAATTTACCTAAGCATTATTGAGAATCTATAAGAGAAATTTGAAATGGTCCTGAAATAATTCAAGCAAATTTTATCCAACAAACAAGGCAATTGCTTTATTAAATTAGACTTTGATCTCTTGTTATGAATAGTTGGTGGAGCAGGGGCATGTCCATGAGTGTTCATGGATGTGTTCCTATTGTAAAGGAATCTCCACTCATTACTTGAGAACACATCCCTGTAGGCAGGAAAGGGGCCTGGGTGGTGGGACAGGTCATGCATGCCCTTTATTCTATGTTGGAATTGCTTGACTTTTTAAAAAAACGAGTATTACATTGTTTTTAAATTAAACATTAGGCCGGATGCAGTGGCTCATGCCTGTAATCCTAGCATTTTGGGAGGCCGAGGTGGATGAATCGCATGAGGTCAGGAGTTTGAGACCAGCCTGGCCAGCATGGCGAGACCCCATCTCCACTGAGAGTACAAAAATTAGCCGGGCATGGTAGTGCGTACCTGTTATCCCAGTAGTAGGGAGGCTAAGGCAGGAGAATTGCTTGAACCCAGGGGGCAGATGTTACAGTAAGCCATGATAGCACCACAGCACTTCAGCCTGGACGACACAGTGAGACTCTGTCTCAAAAAAAATTACATAAATAAATAAAAACTAATAAAAGGAAGAAAAAGGAAAAGAAGAAAAATGAATAAGGGAAAACAAAACAAAAAAAGAGAAAAAGAAAGGGAGTGAATAAGGAAATATTGAGAGCCACGGGAGGCGTATTTTACAGGGTCGGGAGAGGGAGGGAGGGGAGAGCAGGGAGAGTTGGCAGAGAGAAAGGGGAGCCTCCTGTCCCATAAGCCCTTCCGTGTCACCCAGCACCTTAGTGAACCAGGTGACTGCCCCGCACATCTCATCAACTGCTGTTTATGCTCAAGTCTTCCTTCTGAAGCTCTGATTTGAAGTCACAGCCAACTAGAGACCAGAAGTGACTCTCTAGTTTTCACAGTAGAAACCATGGAGGGGCGGGGATCTGGGTGGCACAAGGAATCTAGGCAAAGGCCAGACATCCCAGCTCAAGGAAGGACTCCATCCTTAAAGCAGGAGTCAGTAGGCCCCTGACATTTCCCACCTTCAGTTCTTATTTTGCTCTTTCACAAAGCCATCTGCCGATCAAATAAACCATATTTCCAACAAGAAAAGGCTTCTTGCAAGGGCCCCAGAGTAAGAGGATGCATGAACACACACACAATTGGTGATGTGATGCGGATGTCACCTGGCCACAGTCTCCCCCGCTGGCCTTGGGTGTACATCCTTAGAAGTCAGTGCTAGCTTTACCTTCTGTGTGTGAAATAAGCACATACAGTTATTAAACTTGCTTAAGGGCAAAATGAGGGAAGACAGAACAGTGGAGTCAGGTAGAATTCTCCACTGGCCTGATTAATTTATAGTCCTCAAAAGTCATGGTGAATAAGGTCTCAGCACTTGACTTCCTCCCCATTTCTTTTTACCTTTTTTGGGGGTTTGAGATTATTTTTATAGTTTTGATTTTTGTAATTTTATTTTAGTTTCAGGGGTACAAGTGCTGCTTTGTCACATAGGTAAATTGTGTGTTGTGGGGTGATATGGTTTGACTGGTTGTCCACCCAAATCTCATCTTGAATTCCCACCTGTTGTGGGAGGGACCTGGTGGGAGGTAATTGAATTATGGGGGCAGGTGTTTCTTGTGCTGTTCTCATGATAGTGGGTACATCTCACAAGATCTGATGGTTTTAAAAGGAGGAGTTTCCCTGCACAAGCTCCCTCTCCCTTTTGTCTGTTACCATGTGGGACGTACCTTTCCCCTTCTGCCATGACTGTGAGGCCTCCACAGCCACGTGGAACTGTGAGTCTATTAAACTTCTTTCTTTGGTAATTTGTCCAGTCTCAGGTTTGTCTTTATCATCAGTGTGAAAATGGCCTGATACGGTAAATTGGTGCCAGTGGAGCTGGACACTGCTGCAAAGATACCTGAAAATGTGGAAGGAACTTTGGAATTGGGTAACAGGTAGCGGTTGGAACAGTTTGGAGGGCTCAGAAGACAGGAAAATGTGGGAAAGTTGGGGAGTCACTAGAGACTTGTTGACTGGCTTTGACCAAACTGCTGATGGTGATATGGACAATGAAATCCAGGCTGCCGTGGTCTCAGATGGAGAAGAGGAACTTGTTGGGAACTGGAGCAAAGGTTACTCTTGTTATGTTTAACAAAGAGACTGGGGGCATTTTCCCCCTGCCTTAGAGTCTTGTGGAAGTTTGAACTTGAGAGAGATGATTTAGGGTATCTGGTGGAAGAAATTTCTAAGCAGCAAAGCATTCAAGAGGTGATGTTAAGGGCATTCAGTTTTATAAGGGAAGCAGAGCATAAAAGTTCAGAAACTTTGCAGCCTGACAATGCAATAGAAAAGAAAATCCAGTTTTCTGAGGAGAAATTCAAGCCAGTTGCAGAAATTTGCAAAAGTAACGAGGAGCCAAGTGTTAATGGCCAAGACAATGGGGAAAATGTCTTCAGGTAATGTCAGAGGTCTTCATGGCAGTTCCTCCCATCACAGGCCCGGAGGTGTAGGAGGAAAACATCGTTTCTTGGGCTGTGCCTTGGGCCTGGCTGGTCTGTGCAGCCTAAGGACTTGGCACCCTATGTTCCAGTCTCTCCAGCCATGATTAAAAGGGGCTGAAGTACAGCTTGGGCTGTTGCTTCAGAGGGTGGAAGCCCCAAACCTTGGCAGCTTCTACATGATGTTGAATCTGTGGGTGTACAGAAGTCAAGAGTTGAGGTTTGGGAACCTCCACCTAGATTTCAGAGGATGTAGGGATATGCCTGGATGCCCAGGCAGAAGTTTGTTGCAGGAGTGGGGCCCTCATGGAGAACCTCTGCTAGGGCAGTGCAGAAGGGGGTCAGAGCCCCAACACAGAGGCTAGTGGAGCTGTTAGAAGAAGGCCACCATCCTCCAAACCCCAGAATGGTAGATCCACCAACAGCTTGCACTGTGAACCTGGAAAAGCCACAGACACTCAACACCAGCCCAATTTATCCCATTTGGAACAGCTGTATTTATTCAATGCCTGTACCCCCATTGTATTTAGGAACTAATTAACTTGCTTTTGATTTTACAGACTGATGATAGGCAGAAGGGACTTGCCTTGTCTTAGATGAGACTTTTGGTCTGTGGACTTTTGAGTTAATGCTGAAATGAGTTAGGACTTTGGGACACTGATGGGAAGGCCTGATTGGTTTTGTAATTTGAGGACATGAGATTTGGGAGGGGTCAGGGGTGGAAAGATATGGTTTGGGTGTCCCCACCCAAATCTCATCTTGAATTCCCATGTGTTGTGGGAGGGACCCAGTGGCAGGCGGTTGAATCAAGTGGGCAGGCAGGTCTTTCCCATGCTGTTCTCATGATAGTGAATAAGTCTCATGAGATCTGACAGTTTTATAATGAAGAGTTTCCCTAAATAAGCTCCTTCTCTCTCTTGTCTGTTACTGTGTGAGACATGCCTTTCCCCTTCCACCATGATTGTGAGGCCTCCACAGCCATGTGGAACTGTAAGTCCAATAAACCTCTTTCTTTTGTAAATTGCCCAGTCTCAGGTATGTATTTATCAGCAGCATGAAAACGGACTAATACATGGGGGTTTGGAGTACAAATTATTTTGTTACCCAGGTAATAGGGTGAGGATTGAAAAACTACCTCCATATTTCTTGATAAGGAAATAACCAGATAATCCCAAAGAATCTCCTATAGAAAATTGTCTTTAGATTTTGCCAAACTGTTTTGATTTCAAAGAACATATGAGAACTTTTCAGGTGTGAAATGTCTTGTTTATAAGCAGTGCAAGATGCTGGCAGCATGTCTGCTGCTGCCCAATTACCTGCTAGTGCTTCCTTGGGAAGCCTTAATGCTGCCGACCCTATGTCCTTTGCTGTATGGGAGCTTGTCTGCCTAACAGAAGACAATAAGGATGTAATGAGGGTGGGGCTGAACATGGCCCCTCTCATTATAGAACACGGTCTCATGTTTGAAATTTTATTATGAAACATTTGGTATAAATTTAAAAGTAGAGAGAATCTTAAGGATTCTCATCCCTGCTTTAACATATCAAGATATAGCCAACTTTGTTTTCTTTTTCTTTTTGTAGAGACAGGGTCTTTCTCTGTGACCCAGGCTGGAGTGCAGTGGCATGATCAGACCATAACTTACTGCAGCCTTCAACTCTTCAGCTCAAGAGATTCTCCTGCCTCAGCCTCATCAGCATCTGTTGTTTTTTGACTTTTAAATAATCACCATTCTGATTGGTATGAGATGATATTTCATTGTGGTCTTGATTTTCGTTTTCCTGATGATTAGTGACGTTGCACGTTTTTAAAATGCTTGTTGGCTGCTTGTATGTCTTTGTTTGAGAAGTGTCTATTAATGTCCTTTGCCCACTTTTTAATGGGATTGTTTTTTGCTTGTTGAATTAAGTTTCTTATAGATTTTGAATAGTAGGCCTTTGTCAGATGCATGGTTTGTGAATATTTTCCCCCATTCTGTAGGTTATTTACTGTGTTGATATTTTCTTTTGGTGTGCAAATGCTCTTTAGTTTAATTAGATACCACCTATCAGTTTTCTTTGTTGCAATTGCCTTTGATAACTTAATCATAAATTATTTCCCTAAAGCCAGTGTCCATAATGGTGTTTCCTAGGTTTTCTCCTGAAATTCTTCTAGTTTAAGGTCTTACATTTAAATCTTTAATTCATCTTGAGTTAATTTTTGTATGTGGTAAAATGTAGGGGGTCCAGTTTTATTTTTTTGTATATAGCTAACCAGTTATCTCAGCATCATTTATTGAATAGACAGTCCATTCCCCAGTTCTTATTTTTGTCCATTTTGTCAAAGATCAGATAGCTATAGGTGTAAGGCTTTATGTCTGGGTTCCTTATTCTGTTCCATTAGTCTATGTGTCTTTTTTTTTTTTTTTTTTTTTTTTTTTTTTTTTTTTACCATTACCATGCTGTTTTGGTTACTGTAGCCTTATAGTATAGTTTGAAGTCAGATAGTGTGATGCTTCTGTCTTTATTCTTTTGGCTTAGGATTGTTTTGACTATTCAGGCTCTTCTTTGGTTCCATATGAATTTTAGAATAGTTTTATTGAATTCTGTGAAAAATGACCTTGGTAGTTTGATAAGAATATTGTGGGATGTGTAGATTGCTTTGGGAAGTATGATCATTTTAATGACATTGATTCTTCCAATCCATGAGTATGGAATGTTTTTCCATTTGTTTCTGTCATCTATGATTTCTTCCATTAGTGTTTTGTAGTGCGCCTGGCAGACATCCTTTACCTCCTTGGTTAGATTCCTAGGTATTTTATTTTTTTTGTGTATGGTAATTGTGAATGGGATTACACTCTTAATTTGACTCTCAGCTTAAACATTATTGGTGTATAGAAATACTACGGATTTTTGTACCTTGATTTTATATCCTGAAAGTTTACTGAAGTCACTTATCAGTTCCAGGAACGCTTTGGTGGAATATGTAGGGTTTTCTAGGTATAAAATCGTATCATCAGTGAAGAGAGATAGTTTGACTTCATTTATTCCTATATACCTGATCTTTATTTCTTTCTCTTGCCTAATTGCTCTGTCCAGGACTTCTAGTACTACGTTGAATAGGAGTGGTGAGAGTGAGCATCCTTGTCTTGCTCCAGTTCTCTAGGGGAATGATTCAAGCTTTTGCCTGTTCAGTATAATGTTGGCTGTGGCCTTGTCATAGATTGGTTTTATTATTTTGAGGTATGTTCTTTCAGTGCCTAGTTTGGGGAGAGTTTTTATCATAAAGAGATGTTGGGTTTATTGAAGGCTTTTTTTTTCTATGCCAGTTGAAATTATATGTATTTTACTTTTAATTCTATGTGGTTAGTCATTTTTATTGATTTGCATATGTTGAACTGACCTTGCATCCCAGGATGAAGCTTGCTTGATTGTGGTGAATTAACTATGTTTTTCTTTTTTGTGACAGGGTCTCACTGTATTGCCCAGACTGGAGTGCAGTGGCATGATCTTGGCTCACCACAACCTCCACCTTCCAGGCTCAAGTGATTCTCCTGCCTCAGCCTCTGGAGTAGCTGGGGTTACAGACACACGCCACTACCACCCAGCTAATTTTCGTATTTTTAGTAGAGATGGGTTTCACCATGTTGGCCAGGCTGGTCTTGAACTCCTGACCTCAAATGATCCACCTGCCTCAGCCTCCCAATGTGCTAGTATTACAGGCATGAGTCACCATGCCTGGCATGAACTAACTTATTGATATGCTGCTTGATTGAGTTTTCTAATACTATATTGAGGATTTTTGCATCTATATTAATCAGAGATTTTGGCTTGAAGTTTTCTTTTTTTTTGTTGTGTCACCTCCAGGTTTTGCTATCATGGTAATACTGGCTTTGTAGGATGAGTTAGGATCTGCTCGATTTTGTGGAAATGGTATTAGTTCTTCTTTGTATGTCTAGTAGAATTTGGCTGTGAATTCATCTAGTCTGAGGCTTTTTATGGTTGGTAGATTTTCTATCACTGATTCAACTTTGGAACTTGATATGGGTTGGTTCAGGGTTTCAATTTCTTCCTGATTCAATCCTAGGAGGGTGTGTGCTTCCACGAATTTATCCTTTTCCTCGCATTTTCTAGTTTGTGTGCATAGATGTGCTCATAGTAGTCTTTGAGGATCTTTCTTTTTCTGTGGGACCAGTTGTAACATCACCTTTCCCATTTCTGGTTGTGTTTACTCAGACCTTCTCTCTTTTTTTCTGTATTAATCTAGCTAGCAACCAATTAATATTGATAATCCTTTATGAGAACCAACTTTTGGTTTCATTGATTTTTTTTTTTCATGGATTTTTGGTGTCTCAATTTCATTCAGTTCCATTCTGATTTTAGTTATTTCTTTTCGTCTGTTAGCTTTTGGGTTTGTTTGTCCTTACTTTTCTAGTTATTGGTGTGATGTTACATCATTAATTTGAAGTGTTTTAAATTTTTTGAGGTAAGCATTTAGCACTATAAATTTTTCTCTTAATACTGCTTTTGCTGCATCCCTGAGATTTTGATATGTTCTGTCTGTTTTTATTTATTTCAAAGGAAATTTTCTTTTTTGCCTTAATTTAATTGTTTACCTAAAAGTCATTCAGGAACAAGTTGTTTAATTTTTAAATAACTGTGTGGTTTGGGGAGATATTCTTGGTATTGATTTTGATTTTTGTTCCACTGTAGTCTGACTGTGTGGTTGGTGCAATGTCCATTTTTCTAAATATATTCAGACTTGCTTTATGGCTAAGCATGGGGTTGCTCTTGGAGTATGTTTTGTGCATCTCACATGTTTTATTTATTGTTTTCTCACTCTTTAGAAATGATCATTATAGTGGAAGGCTTAATCTCTATATTCTTTGTTTTAAAATGCCTAATTGTAAATAAAATAAAAGTTGTATGCAGGCTATTAACAATTACAAATCTCATTACCAGCTAGTCAATAAATCCATTTGGTGCTTATTATTTGCCAGATGTGCTATCCATAAAGAAATACAAAATAGTTGAGCTCTAAACATCCCTTCAGTCCTAAATTGTGATCATTTAATGATAAAATTCAGGCACACAAGCTGCTGTTTGTGTGTGTCTCTTCATCAGTTCAAACACAGGGTCTAGCTAAGGTAACCTGGATGGTGATGGGGAGGCTACTGTATCACCTGACAGGCCAATGATGCATGTTTTCACTTATAATTACTCCTTGGGACACTGCAGTGATTGTGGAGAGGGAGTCTAGGGACCTCTTTTATGGACAAGGTTGCCTAGGCTCATAGGAATCTCATGCTGTGCTCAGTGGTGTTGAAGTAGCATTATGGTGGCATTAAAGACAACTACCATGTACTGAGAAACTGCTGCATCCAAGGCATTTGGTATATGTTACTTCTGTTGATCCTTACACTGAGTCATGAGATAATATCATTCACAGTCTACAGGTGGAGAAATCAATACACAGGAAGTTCATGCAAAACCACATCTCCACAATTCATTGACAGTCAAGCTGGGGTTTAAACTCAGACTATTTCCTGTTCTGCATCATGGTCTTACTGTCCTGACCAGGTGGGACCAGATCAGGATCTCAGTCCTGAAAAAGTGGAGGCAGTTGGTCTAGTGGGCCAGACAATAGCCAGAGTGAGGGCTACCATGCAGTGGGTGGGGTGTCGCAAGTGTGCCTTCCTTCCTCCATCCTAGCTTTATTTCAGGTTTATAAAACCTGTATGGAAAGTCAAAGGAATTAGAGTAACCAAAATAATTTTTAAAAAGGAAAAATAAATTTAGAGGAATCACATTACCCAATTTTAAGATTCACTTTAAAGTTGCAGTAATAAAGTCAATGTATTACTTTTAAGTTAATAAACATATAGATCAAAAAAACAGAATAGAGTCTATGTTGACTTACCCAATTGTTTTCTGACAAAAGTACAGAAACAAAATGCAGAAAGTGTAGTTTCTGAATAAATAGCTTTTGAAAAATTGGACATCCACATGCCATGAAAGAAAAAAAAAAAACTTTGATCTTAGCCTCAGACCTTAAAAGGTTACTAAAAATAAATTACAAATTTAAATAAATAACTTACAATTATAAACTTTTAGAAGAAATATAATAGTAAAACTTCTTGGCCTGTGGTTTGGCAGTAAATTCTTACATATGAGACCAAAGAAACAACCCAGAAAAAATGCAATTTATCAAAATAAAAACAATATTTTGTTCTGCAAAAGACATAGGTAGAAGAATAAAAATGTAGATGATAGATTGGGAGAAAATGCTTACATATCGCATATGCAAAGAAGGACTTGTATCTAGCATAAGCAAAAATCTCTTAAAACTCAGGAATAAAAAAAAAAACTACCCCAAAAAGTGGGCAAAAGACCTGAATGGACACTTTAATAAATCATACATGTGGATGGCAAAAAAACACATGAAAAGATGTTTAATATCATTAGTCATTAGAGAAATGCACCAGTACACTGAAACCACAATAAGATACAACTTCACACCTATCAGAATGGTTAAAATAAAGTTTAAAATATAGTGACCATATTGAGTGTATTTGTCCATTCTCACAGTGCTAGAAGGACGTACCTGAGACTGGGTGATGTATAAAGGAAAGAGATTTAATTGATTCACAGTTCTGCATGGCTGGAGAGGCCTCAGGAAACTTTCAATCATGGTGGAAGGTGAAGCAAACACGTCCTTCTTCACATGGTAGCAGGAGAGAGAAGTGCTGAGGAAAGCAGTAAAAAACCCTTATAAAACCATCAAATCTTGTGAGAACTCACTGTCACGAGAACGGCAGCATGGGGGAAACTGCCCCCACGATTCAATTACCTCCCAGCAGGTATCTCCCATGACACATAGGGATTATGGGAACTACAATTAAAGATGAGATTTGGGTGGGGACATAAAGCCAAATCGTATCATTCCACCCCTGCTCCTCTCCCCAGATCTCATGTCCTCATACTTCAAAACGATCATGTCCTTCCAACATTCCCCCAAAGTCTTAACTCATTCCAGCATTAACCCCAAAATGCAAGTCCAAAGTCTCATCTGAAATAAGGCAAATTCCTTCCACCTATGAGCCTGTAAAATCAAAAGCAAGTTAGTTATTTCCTAAATTCAACAGAGGTACAGGCGTTGGGTAAGTATGCCCATCCCAAATGGGATAAATTGTCCAAAACAAAGCAGCTACAGGCTCCATGCAAGTCCAAAATCCAATAGAACAGTCATTAAACCTGAAAGCTTGAAAATGATCTTTGACTCCATGTTTCACATGCAGGTCATGCTGATGCAAGAAGTGGGCTCCTATGGCCTTGGGCAGCTCCACCCCTGTGGCTTTGCAAGATGTAGCCTCCCACCTGGCTGCTTTCACAGGCTGCTGTTGAGTGTCTGTGGCTCTTTCTAGGCACATGGTACAAGGTGTTGGTGGATCTACCATTCTGGGGTCTAGAGGATGGTGGCCCTCTTCTCACAGCTCTACTAGGCAGTGCCCCAGTGGGAACTCTCTGTGGGGGCTCCAACCACACTGACCTAGTAGAGATTCTCCATGAGGGCTCCGACCATGCAGCAAACTTCTGCTCAAACAGACAGGCATTTCCATACATCTTCTGAAATCTGGGTGGAGGCTCCCAAACCTCAATTTATGACTTTTGTCCACCCACAGGTTCAAAACCACTTGGAAGCTGCCAAGGCTTGGGGCTTCTTTCACCCTCTGAAGCCATGGTCTGAGCTGTACCTTGTTCCCTTTCTGCAACAGCTGGAGTGACTGGGATGCAGGGCACCAGTTCCTTAGGTTGCACACAGCAGTGGGACTCTGGGCCTGACCCATGTGACCATGTTTTTCCTCCTAGTCTCCAGTTCTGTGATGAGAGGGGCTGCTATGAAGGTCTCTGACATATCATGGAAAGATTTTCCCCATTGTCTTGATGAATAACATTTGACTTTTTGTTACTTATGCAAATTTCTGCAGCGGGCTTGAATTTCTTCCCAGAAAATTGGTTTTTCTTTTCTATTGTGTCATCAGGCTGCAAATTTTCCAAACTTGTATGCTCTGTTTCCTCTTGAATGCTTTGCTATTTAGAAATTTCTCCCTCCAGATACCCTAAATAATCTCTCTCAAGTTCAAAGTTCCACAGCTCTCTAGAGCAGGGGCAAAATGCCGCCAGTAGTTTTGCTAAAGCACAAGCGTCACCTTGGCTCTAGTTTCCAAAAAGTTCCTCATTTCCATATGAGACCACCTCAGCCTGGACTTCATTGTTCATATCATCATCAGCATTTTGGTCAAAACCATTCAACAAGTCTCTAGGAGATTTTAATTTATGTCCTCTAGCTCAGAGCTTCTCATTCAACTTAGAGTTCTCAGGGTTTCTCCCAAAGCTTTGTACAAGCTACTTGCTCAATAAATATTCATCAGTTAGATGAAATTATTTATTTGCTGAAAAAAAGACAGGAGCTATTTCATTCTGACCCATTGTAATGTAACATGTATCTATAGTTACTGGTAAGTAGCTCAACCAACACGTCATTGTTAGTGCCACTTCTCTGAAATTATCCAGAAAATTGGGGAAGAAGAGCTTGCCTTCTTGCAGTTGCCATGCACTATAAAATGGAAAATTCAAAGAAGAAACTCATAGGTAGTTTTGCTTCTATTTCAGCAGGTTATATTATTTCACTAGATTGAGCACCTATTATTTTATGTAGTATTATACTTTTATATTTTCTCACCATCACTTAAAAGAATGAAAAGCTTTTCATCTGTTTTTGTTAGCAGTCATAAATTTTGCCCAGAATGAGAAATGCAGCATGATACAGAGCAAACCTTCTGAATTGTATCCCATACCTTCCAACAGTAAAACACAACGACTCTCAGTGCAGTGAGTGAGTTGCTTTTATTTGTCACACTGGTCACCAGATATTTTTTGTTATGTTGGGATGGCCAACATTGGATTTTCTCATTGCTTTGCTCTCAGATGCGAGAAAAGCATTTTTACTTTTTTCTATACTAGTTTGGAACCCTGTAGAAGTAATTAGTCTTTCTAACAAATATTGACCTAAGACAGTATAATACAATGGCAAGAGCACAGACTTAGAACTCAATAACATCCTAAGGTGATGAGAGATGCTGCCCCTGCCAGACATGTATGATTTCGGATCAATTGTGATACTTCTAACTTCCATTTCTGCATGCATAAAATGGGATTGTGAATACATGATTTTTTCAAGGTTGTAAAAATTAAAATATGTGATACATAAGACAACTATATCTGTTCACTAAATAATAAACTTACTTTCACTCCTCCACCACTTAGAGGAAGAGTTGTGGATTTTACCTATGATGGTATGTTGGGTACCCATTTATTGCCTCTCAGCTCTGAATACACCCTTCAGTATAGATTCTACAGTGTTTAAGTGAATTTCATCAAATATTTCTCCTCTACATTGATATCAATGTTAAGATTTTCAGCAGAGGGCGTGAATAGGACATTACACCATTACACAAAGAAAAGGCAGTTCATAGTGTAGACTGGGAGTTGGTAGTGTCGGCATGAAAAAAAGAAATAAAGGGCATTCAGATTGGAAAGGAAGTAAACCTATCTTTACCCACATATGGCATAATCTTGTATATAGAAAATCCTAAAGATTTCACTGAAAATCCCATGGTACAAATAAACAAATTCAGAGAATTTGCAGGATACAAGATCAATATGCAAAAATCAGTTATATTTCTGATTTGCATTTCCCTAATGATTAGTGTTGTTGAACATCTCTTCATGTGCTTATTGAAGATTTGTATATCATCTTTGGAGAAATGTCTACTCAAGTACTTTGCCCATTTTTGAATTGAGTTGTTTATTGTTGAGTATTTTAAAAAATTTATTTATTTTTTATTATACTTTAAGTTCTGGGGTACATGTGAAGAACGTGCAGCTTTATTACATAGGTATATATGTGCCATGGTGGTTTGCTACACCTATCAACCCGTCATCTACATTAGGTATTTCTCCTAATGCTGTCCTCCCCCCACCCCCCATCCCACAACAGGCCCCAGTGTGGGATGTTCCCCTCCCTGTGTCCATGTGTTCTCATTGTTCAACTCCCACTTACGAGTGAGAACATGAGGTGTTTGGTTTTCTTTTCTTGTGTTATTTTGCTGAGAATGATGGTTTCCAGCTTCATCCATGTCCCTGCAAAGGACATGAACTCATCCTTTTTTATGGCTGCATAGTATTCCATGGTGTATGTGTGCCACATTTTCTTTATCCGGTCTATCATTGATGCACATTTAGATTGGTTCCAAGTATTTGCTATTGTGAACAGTGCTGCAATAAACATATGTGTGCATGTGTGTTTATTGTAGAATAATTTATAATCCTTTGAGTATATACTCAGTAATAAGACTGCTGGGTCAGATCTGATTCTAGATCCTTGAGGAATCGCCACACTGTCTTGCACAATGGATGAACTAATTTACACTCCCACCAACAGTGTAAAAGTGTTCCTATTTCTCCACATTCTGTCCGGCATCTGTTGTTTCCTTACTTTTTAAGGACCACCATTCTAACTGGCTTGAGATGGTATCTTATTGTGGTTTTGATGTGCATTTCTCTAATGACCAGTGATGATGAGCATTTTTTCATATGTTTG
Organism: Rhinopithecus roxellana; assembly: GCF_007565055.1. Classification (NCBI taxonomy): domain Eukaryota; kingdom Metazoa; phylum Chordata; class Mammalia; order Primates; family Cercopithecidae; genus Rhinopithecus; species Rhinopithecus roxellana. Next base: position 120,809,656 of record NC_044562.1, read on the forward strand.
TTGCCTGCATAAATGTCTTTTTTGACAAGTGTCTGTTCATATCCTTTGCCCACTTTTTGATGGGGTTGTTTGTTTTTTTCTTGTATATTTGTTTAAGTGCTTCATAGATTCTGGATATTAGCCCTTTGTCAGAGGGATAGATCACAAATTTTTTCTCCCATTCTGTAGGTTGTCTGTTCACTCTGATGGTAGTTTCTTTTGCTGTGCAGAAGCTCTTTTGTTTAATTATATCCCATTTGTCTATTTTGGCTTTTGTTGCCATTGCTTTTGGTGTTTTAGTCATGAAGTCTTTGCCCATGCCTATGGTATTGCCTAGGTTTTCTTCTACAGTTTTTGTGGTTTTAGGTCTTACTAATTTAAGTCCTTAATCCATCTTGAGTTAATTTTTGTATAAGGTGTAAGGAAGGGATCCAGTTTCAGCTTTCTGCATATGGCTAGCCAATTTTCTCAACACCATTTATTAAATAGAGAATCCTTTCCCCATTGCTTGTTTTTGTCAGGTTTGTCAAAGATCAGATGATTGTAGACGTGTGGTGTTATTTCTGAGGCCTCTGTTCTGTTCCATTGGTATATATACCTGTTTTGGTACTAGTACCATGCTGTTTTGGTTGATGTAGCCTTGTAGTATGGTTTAAAGTCAGGTAGTGTGATGCCTCCAGCTTTGTTCTTTTTGCTTAGGATTATCTTGGCAATGTGGGCCAAGACGATGGTTCCATGTGGTTTGGTTTTTGGTTATGGTTCCATATGAAATTTAAAGTGGTTTTTCAATTCTGTGAAGAAAGTCAATGATAGTTTGATGGGGATAACATTGAATCTTTAAATTACTTTGGGCAGTATGGCCATTTTTACGATATTGATTCTTCCTATTCATGAGCATGGAATGTCTTTCTATTTGTTTGTGTCCTCTCTTATTTCCTTGAGCAGTGGTTTGTAGTTCTCCTTGAAGGGGTCCTTTACATGCCTTATAAGTTGGATTCCTAGGTATTTTATTCTGTTTGTAGCAATTGTGAATGGGAATTCACTCATGATTTGGCTCTCTGTTTGTCTGTTATTGGTGTATAGGAATGTTTGTGATTTTTGCACATTGATTTTGTATCCTGAGACTGCTGAAGTTGCTTATCAGCTTAAGGAGATTTGGGGCTGAGACAATGTGGTTTTCTAAATATACAATCATGTCATATGCAGACAGAAACAATTTGACTTCCTATTTTCCTAACTGAATACACTTTATTTATTTCTCTTGCCTGATTGCCCTGGCCAGAACTTCCAATACTATGTTGAACAGGAGTGGTGAGAAAGAGCATCCTGTCTTGTGTCAGTTTTCAAAGGGAATGCTTCCAGTTTTTGCTCATTCAGTATGATATTGGATGTGGGTTTGTCATAAATAGCTCTCATTATTTTGAGATCCATCAATGCCTAGTTTATTGAGAGTATTTAGCATGAAGAGCTGTTGAATTTTGTCGAAGGCTTTTTCTGCATCTATTGAGATAATCATGTGAATTTCGTCATTGGTTTTGTTTATGTGATGATTGCGTTTATTGATTTGCATATGTTGAACCAGGCTTGCATCCCAGGGATCAAGCCGACTTGATCTTGGTGGACAAGCCTTTTGATGTGCTGCTAGATTCAGTTTGCCAGTATTTTACTGAGGATTTTTGCATCAATATTCATCAGGGATATTGGCCTAAATATTTTTTTTGTTGTGTCTCTGCCAGGTTTTGGTATGAGGATGATGCTGGCCTCATAAAATGGGCTAGGGAGGATTCCCTCTTTTTCTGTTGTTTGGAATAGTTTCGGAAGGAATGGTAGCAGCTCCTCTTTGTACCTCTGGTAGAATTCAGCTGTGAATTCATCTGGTCCTGGACTTTTTTTGATTGGTAGGATATTAATTACTGCCTCAATTTCAGAACTTGTTATTGGTCTATTCAGGGATTTGACTTCTTCGTGGTTTAGTGTTGGGAGGGTGTATGTGTCCAGGAATTTATCTATTTCTTTTAGATTTTCTGGTTTATTTTCATAGAGATGTTTATATCTCTGATGGCAGTTGGTATTTCTGTGGGATCGGTTGGTTATGAAATCCCCTTTATCATTTTTTATTGAGTCTATTTGATTCTTCTCTCTTTTCTTCTTTATTAGTCTGGCTACTGGTCGATCTATTTTTTTGATCTTTTCAAAAAAACAGCTCCTGGATTCATTGATTTTTGAAGGGTTTTTCATGTTTCTATCTCCTGCAGTTCTGTTCTGATCTTAGTTATTTCTCGTCTTCTGCTAGCTTTTGAATTCGTTTGCTCTTGCTTCTCCCGTTCCTTTAACTGTGATGCTAGAGTGTCAGTTTTAGATCTTTCCTGCTTTCTCTTGTGGACATTTAGTGCCATAAATTTCCCTCTATACACTGCTTTAATGTGTTCCAGAGAGTCTGGTATGCTGTGTCTTTTTTCTCATTGGTTTCAAAGAACATCTTTATTTCTGCCTTCATTTTGTTATTTACCCAGTAGTAATTCAGGAGCAGGTTGTTCAGTTTCCATGCAATTGTGTGGTTTTGAATGAGTTTCTTAATCCTAACTTCTAATTTGATTGGACTGTGGTCTGAGAGAATGTTTGCTATGATTTCTGCTTTTGCATTTGCTGAGAAGTGTTTTACTTTCAATTATGTGGTCAATTTTAGAATAAGTGTGATGTGGTGCTGAGAAGAATGTATATTCTGTTTATTTGGGGTGGAGAGTTCTGTAGATATATATTAGGTTTGCTTGGTCCAGAGCTGAGTTCAAGTCCTGGATATCCTTGTTAATTTTATCTCTCATTGATCTGTCTAATATTGACAGTAGGGTGTTAAATTCTCTCACTATTATTGTGAGGGAGTCTACATCTCTTTGTAGGTCTTTAAGAACTTGCTTTATGAATCTGGATGCTCCTGTTTTGGGTGCATCTATATTTAGAATAGTTAGCTCTTCTTGTTGCATTGATCCCTTTTCATTATGTAATGTCCTTCTTTGTCTCTTTTGATCTTTGTTCGTTTAAAGTCTGTTTTATCAGAGACTAGGATTGCAACCCCTGCTTTTTTTTTTTTTTTTTTTTTTTTGCTTTCCATCTCCTTGGTAAATCTTCCTCCATCCGTCTATTTTGAGTCTATGTGTTTCTTTGCATGTAAGATGGGTCTCCTGAATACAGCACACCAATGGATCTTGAACTTTTATCCAATTTGCCAGTCTTTGTCTTTTAATTGGGGCATTTAGCCCATGTACATTTGACATTGTTATTTGTGAATTTGATCCTGTCATTATGACACTAGCTGGTTATTTTGGCCGTTAGTTATGCAGTTTCTTCATAGTGTCAATGGTCTTTACAATTTGGTATGTTTTTGCAGTGGCTGGCATTCATTGTTTCTTGCCGTGTTTATTGCTTCCTTCAGGAGTTCTTGTAAGGCAGGCTTGGTGGTAACAAAATCTATCAGCATTTGCTTGTCTGTAAAGGATTTTATTTCTCCTTCGCTTATGAAGCTTATTTTGCCTGGATATAAAATTCTGGGTTTAAAATTCTTTTCTTTAAGAATCTTGAATATTGGCCCCCTATTCTCTTTTGGCTTGTTGGGTTTGTGCTAAGAGATCCTCTGTTAGTCTGATGGGCTTCCTTTTCCTGACCTTTCTCTCTGGCTTTCCTTAACATTTTTTCCTTCACTTCAACTTTGGTGAATCTGACAATGACATGTTTGGGGTTGGTCTTCTTGTGGAATATCTTTGTGGTGTTCTCCATATTTCCTGAATTTGAATGTTGGCCTGCCTTGCTAGGTTGGGGAAGTTCCCCTGGATAATATCCTGAAGAAAGTTTTCCAACTTGATTCCATTCTCCCCATCACTTTCAAGTTCACCAGTCAAACCTAGATTTCGTCTTTCACATAGTTCCAATTTCTTGGAGCTTTGTTCATTTCTTTTCACTCTCTTTTCTCTAATCTTGTCTTCTTGCTTTATTTCATTGAGTTGATCTTCAATCTCTGATATCCTTTCATCCACTTGGTTGGTTCAGCTATTGATACTTGTATATGCTTTACAAAGTTCTCTTGCTGTTTTTCAGCTCCATCAGATCATTTATGTTCTTCTCTAAGCTGGTTATTCTAGTTAGCAATTCATCTAACCTTTTTTCAAGATTCTTAGCTTCCTTGCATTGGGTTAGAACATCCTCCTTTAGTTCAGAGGAGTTTGCTTTTTCACATCTTCTGAAGCCTACTTCTGTCAATTTGTCAAACTAATTCTCAGTTCAGTTGTGTTCCCTTGCTGGCGAGGAGTTGTGATCCTTTGGAGGAGAAGAGGTGTTCTGGTTTTTGGAATTTTCAGCCTTTTTGTACTGGTTTCTCCCCATCTTTGCGGATTTATCTGTCTTTGGTCTTTGATGTTGGTGATGTTTATACTATTCCTTTCTGTTTGTTAGTTTTCTTTCTAACGGTCAGGCCCCTCTTCTGCAGGTCTGCTGGAGTTTGCTGGATGTCCACTTCAGACCCTGTTTGCCTGGGCATCACTGCGGAGGCTGTGGAACAACAAAGATTGCTGCCTGTTCCTACCTCTGGAAGCTTCATCCCAGAGGAGCACCCGCCAGAGGTCAGCCAGAACTCTGCTGTATGAGGTATCTGTCAGCCCCTATTGGGAGGAGTCTCCAGTCTGGATACATGGGGGTCAGGGACCCACTTGAGGAGGTAGCCTGTCCTTTATCAGAGCTCAATGATGTGGTTGGAGAACCGCTGCTCACTTCAGAGTTGTCAAGCAGGGATGTTTAAGTCTGCTGAAGCTACATCCATAGCTGCCCCTTCCCCCAGGTGCTCCGTGCCAGGGAGCTGAGGTAAGCTCTGCCCAGTTTGATCTTCCTGTGGCATTGTTTACACTGTATGGGTGAAACTGCCTACTCAAGCCTCAGCAATGGCGGATACCCCTCTCTCCACCAAGCTCCATCATCCCAGGCCGACCTCAGACTGCTGTGCTGGCAGCGAGAGTTTCAAGCCAGTGGATCTTAGCTTGCTAGGCTCCGTGGGGGTGGAAACCACCAAGCCAGGCACTGGAGAGAATCTCCTGGTCTGCCAGTAGCAAACACCATGGGAAAACCACAGTATCTGGGCCAAAATGCACTGTACAGTCTCTTATGGCTTCCCTTGGCTAGGAAAAGGAAATTCCCCAACCCATTGCACCTCCTGGGTGAGGGCCACCTCACCCTGCTTTGGATTGCCCTCTGTGGTTTGCGCCCACTGTCCAACCAGTCCCAATGAGATGAACCAGGTACCTCAGTTGGAAATGCAGGAATCACTTTATGCCTTGATCTCACTGAGAGCTGCAGAGCAGAGCTTTTCCTATTCGGCCATCTGGCCAGCTCAAAAACTGTTGTTGAGTTTTAAGAGTTCTTTATATATTCTGGTTATTAATTGTCAGATATATGATTTGAAAATATTTTCTCTCACTCTGTTGGCTGCCTTTTTACTCCGTTGATGTTGTTTTTTCATGCACAAAATTTTATGAAGTCAAATTTTGGTAGTTTTTTCTTCTTTTGAGTGTGCCTTTGGTGTCATATGCAACAAATGCGTTATTGTGAAGATTTTGTCCTGCATTTTTTTCTAAGAGTTTTGTAGTTTTAGTTCTTACATTTAGCTCTTCAAGCCACTTCTTTTTCTTGTTTTGTTTTGTCTTGTTTTGTTTTTTGTTTTGAGACAAGGTCTCACTCTGTCACTCAGGCTGGAGTGCATTTGTGCGATCTCGTCTCACTGCAACCTCTGCCTCCCGGGTTTAAGCAATTCTCGTGCCTCAGCCTCCCAAATAGCTGGGATTACAGACACACATCACAACATCCGGCTAATTTTTGTATTTTAATAGAGATGGGGATTCACCATGTTGGCCAAACTGGTCTCGAACTCCTGACCTCAGGTAATCTGCCCGCCTCAGCCTCCCAAAATGCTGGTATAACAGAAGTGAGCCACTGTGCCCAGCCTTTGATCCACTTTGAGTTCATTTTATATGTGATGTTATGTAAAGGTCCAACTTCGTTCTTGTGCATGTGGAAATGTTTGAGATACTACCTCACACCTCTCGGGATGACTACCATTTAAAAAAGCAGAAACTAACAGGTATTGGTGAGCATGTGATGAAATTGGAACCCTTGTTTTGATGGGAATATAAAATGGTACAGCTGCTGTGGAAAGCATTATGGTGGTTCCTCAAAAAATTAAACATAGAACTACATAATCCAGCAATACCATTGTGGGGTATATATCCAGAAGGATAGAAAATGGAGTCTTGAAGAGATATTTGTATACCCATGTTCATAGCAGCGTTATTCACAGTTGCCAAAATGTGGAAGCAACCAAGATGTCCATCAGTGGATGAATAAACAAAATATCACACACACATACACGCACACATGCACACGCACGCACATACACACACAATGGAATGCTATGGAATGCTATTCAACCTTAGAAAGTAGAATGGTGGTTGACAAGGTTTCAGGAGAGGCTGAAAGAGGGAGTTATTGTTTAATGGGTATAGAGTTTGTTTTACAAGATGAAAAGATATATGGAGATACTTGATGGTGATGGATGCACAACATGAATGCACTTAATATCACTGAAAGGCACAGTTAAAATGGTTATAATGGTAAATTTTATGTTATGTGTGTTTTACCATGGTAAGAAATTGAAAAACAATCCATTGTATTCCTATACACTAGTAATGAACAATCTAAAAATACAACTAAGAATGCAATTTAACTTACTACAGCAACAAAGAGAATAAAATACTTAGAAATAAATTACATAAAATCAATGCAAGGCTTGTACATAGTAAAGTACCCTGTTGAAAGAAATAGAAGATGTAAACGAATGAAAAGATACACTATGCTCTTAGATCAGAACACTTACTATTGTTTAGATGGCAATACTCCTCAAATTCATCTATGAAATCAGCTCAGCCCTTACTAAAATCCCAGGTGGGTTTTTTATATCAACCGATAAGCTGATTTTCAAATTAATATGAAACTATAAAGACTCCGAATAGCAAAAGCAATCTTGAAAAAGAACACAATTAGAGGACTTACAGTTCCCAATTTAAAAATTTGCTATAAACTTCAATAATCAAGATAGTGTGGTATGGCATAAAGATAAACACATAGATCAACGACACATACTTAGAGTCCAGAAATAAATCTTACATTTATGGTCAATTGATTTTTGACAAGAGTGCCAATAAATCAATAAGAAAAATATCAGTCTTCATAACAAATGGTGTTGGGACAATTGGATATCTGGATTCAAAAGAATGAAGTTGTACTCTTTCCTCATACCATACTGAAAAATTAACTCAGGCCTGTAATCCCAGCACATTAAGAGGCTGAGGCAGATGGATCACTAGGTCAGGAGTTCGAGACCATCCTGGCCAACACGGTGAAACGCTGTCTCTACTAAAAATACAAAAAATTAGCCGGGCATAGCGGTGGGTGCCTGTAGTCCCAGCTACTTGGGAGGCTGAGGCAGGAGAATGGCGTGAACCCGGGAGGCGGAGCTTGCAGTGAGCCGAGATCACACCACTGCACTCCAGCCTGGGCGACTGAGCAAGACTCTGTCTCAAAAAAAAAAAAAAAAAAAAGAAAAGAAAAAAGAAAAAGTCAGAGTGAAGCATAGAACTAAATATAAGAGCTGAAAAGAGCTGAAACTATACAACTCAAAGATATACCAAAATAAACCTTGTGACCTCAGGCTAGGCAATGGATTCTTAGATTTGACACCAAACATGAGCAACAAATGAAAAAATAGAGAAAACAGACTTCATCAAAGTTAACTTTTGTGCATGAAAGGACATTATCAAGAAAGAGAAAAAATATAGAGAATGGGAGAAAATGTTTTCATTTCAAACATCTGATAAAGGTTTAATATAGAGAATGTATAAAGAATCCTTACAACTCAACAACAAAAAGACAACTCAATTTAAAAATTGGAAAATGAATTGAATAGACATTTCTTCAAAGAAGATACACAAGTGGCAAGCAAGCATATAAAAAATGTTCCACATCATTGGCCATTAAGGAAATGCAAATCAAAACCACAATGAAATATCACTTGTCACACACAAGGATGGCTACAATTGTAAAAGTATGTGCTTGCAGAAATGTGGAGAAACAGAAATCCTCACAAATTTTCAGTGGGAATGTAAAATGGTGCAGCCACTGAGGAAAACACTTTGGTAATTTCTTAAAAAGTTTAACACAGAGTTTCAGATGACCCAGAAATTCCCCTGCTAGGTAGATACCCAAGGGAAATGAGAACATTTGTCCATAAGAAACCTTGCTCATGAATTTTTGCATTGGAATTACTCATAATAACCAGATAGTGGAAACAACCCAAATGTCCATCAACTGATTAATGGGTAAATGCAATTTGATATATCCATATAATGAAAACTTATTCAGCCTTAAAAAGAAGTGATGTACTGACACATGCTATAACATGGATGAACCTTAAAATCATGATGCTAAGTGAAAGGAGGCAGTCAAAAAAGACCACGTATTGTATGAGTCCATTTATATGAAATGTCCAGAATGAGCAAATCCATAGAGACAGAATGTCGATTAGTGTTTGGCTAGGATGCGGAACGTGTGTGTGTGGGGTGGGGGGCAGGGTGGGAAGTGACTGCTAATGTGGGGCTTCTTTTGGGGATGATCAAAATGCTCTAAAATAGATTGTGGTCTTTGGAATCTGTGGATTCACACTTGTGCCATGGAAGCACAACTAAAACTACTGACTCATATACTTTAGGTGAGTTTTATTGTATATAAATTACATCTCATTAAAGCTGTTCATACCACACAGAAAAAAAGAATGGTGGGCTCAGGGGAAGATGGACAGAGCCCTGAGATCCAGCTTTCCAGACAGTGGCCTCCCATGCCAATCTTTAAGTCTTCTGGTTGACCTTCAGTAAACATTCTTTTCTGCTTTCTGACCACCTCAATAAAAGGATACGTGAGAAAGATCACGGGATGCCCTTCCTGTGAAGCACAGCCATCGGGTGGCATTTTATTTCCAGATGCACCTGCCAAGTCACTTACCAAAGCTGCTGCTGCCCAGAGGCAGCCCTGAGTGGACTCCCAGCTCCCTGAAGTGCCTCACTTGGCTTCTCCTCTACCTGCCTGGCAAACCCCTGCCACTCACATTTTGGTCATTATTTAGTTTTCACTCATATTTATCAGCAAAGACGTTTATTACATTTTAACAAATCTTTGAGTGAGAAATGTGGAACTTTACTGATGAAGCTATAAATTTAAATACGCAAATGGTAGGATGAGGCAGGATGATTTTTCTAATAATGAAACATGTTTGATATTGGAAAAGACATGTTAATTTTGTGATTTAACTACTATCTATTTCAGTCAATTTTGCAAAGGAAAATTGAGTGAGATTATGTTACTCAGAAATTCTCACTTTCTTAGGGCATCATTGTGTCCTTTTCTGTTTTTATTTTATATACAGGATTATTTATAGTGCAGACACACAGGCTTGCTAAAGAGACACTTTTAAAGCAGTTTTCAGCTGTCTTTTGGGAGCAATTAGAGAATAACTTCGGGGCAATGGTCTCATTTAGATATTCAGTTACAAACCTCTCCATCTTAAGCATTCTACCAAATGGCTTTTGAATGTTTCCAAAGTATTATTTATTTTAAAATATTCTGATTATGAAACAATTGAAAACATCATCACCTATACGTGCAGTGCCTTGCAGTTTTGAAATACTTTCACTCCTCCAGTCCAAGGCCATCCTGGACAGTGGGGGACGTGGGCTGGGGGCTCTTCCCTGGGCCTTCATTCCTCCCTGGTCTTTGCTGACCCTCGGTGCCACCTCCTTCTTCCCATCCTGTCTAAACTATTCAGCCTGTCCTTTGGTGCCTTCCAGTTTTTCCCATTGGAAATGTGCGTGGTCAATTGATGTGAGGACTCCCGGCTAGAAAGCCTCATGAACTCCGATCCTTTGCGGGAGAGCAGGACTGGCCCGTGTGGGCTGAGCGAGGCAGCACATCTGCTTCCTGCAACATGGGATGAACCCAGCTCATCGTCTCAACCTAGAGGATGATCCCTTCTCAGATATTATAGAGAAACCATCCCGAAGTCGCAAGTATTTCCTTCCCAGTCTAGAGCCCTGAAGGCACGTTCTCTGCTTTCTTCTGGGGATGGGAAGGGCATGTTGATGTGGATTCCAACTCAGTTCAACACATTGACTTTTCTAGCAATGTGGGGCTTCATCTGTGTCCTCATCTCTCTCCTCTTTAGGGCCTGTTTCAGAATTGTCCAGGAAGTTGAAGTCACAAGCCTGCTGGCGCTGATGTCTTTGACTCAAGCAGTCCTGTGTCTCTCATTCCAGCGTCATTGCTCAGCCAGGACCAAATCCATGTAGCAGGAGTTGGAGACACTCAGGGTGCAAAATGCAAGCCCTTCTGGCGGCCCTTTTGATCACCAGCCTTCAACTTTGCTAAGAACACATGAGCTTCTGGGCCTAGGCTTACTCTCCAGGTGACCCCGGAAAGTCCTTGACCTTCTCTGAGCCTGTCCCATCATCTGTAAGTGACACACATTCTCAGTAGCAGGTTGCTGCGAAGCAGGTAGTGACGGGCAAGTGGCAGATGCTCAGTCCAAGACACTGCCTCCCTCACACGCCTGGGAACTGGTTCACAGGCAGGAGTCAGTGGCCCGTGACCCTCACGTCCCTCCTCACCGGCATTGCCAGGCAGATGTTACTTGAGGAAGCTAGAGCTGCTCAGCGTGATTCATCTCTTAAACCATGGTGCTATTTTGCAGCTTATATTGTGCAGTGTTTATTTTTTCGTAACGACTAATTCATTTATAAAATGGAGCTAAAAGTCCAAAGAGGAGAAAAAAAGTAATGCTTCATAAAAACCACAGCAAAGATATTACAGTTGTCAAGAGGGCTTTGGTCGATGATTTTCCACTTTGTACAGAGAATGGCAGGCTCCACGGTGAATCAGAAAGAGGCTGGGGTATGGAGAGACCTGGGTCAGGCCCCAACCCTGCCTGGACGTGTGTGTGACTCAGGGTTTGCCTTGCCCTATCCCTGAAGAGCAGCAGGTGGATGGATCAGAGGCCTTGCCCCAGGCAAAACTCCATGTTCCAGGTTAGTAGGTAGGGGGAAGTGAGTCAAACCACGCACGATGAACTTGACTAGACACCGGTGAGCAGGCACAGGCCCCATGGCTGCCTCCCCACAGAGGACAGGCACTCAGCCAACAAGTCTCATGCCCACTTGGATTCCCTAGGGAGCACCAATGTCCCCTCCCCCATTTCCACTGCCAGCGTCATCTCACAGATCCACTTTTTCTCCATTAACCCATCCACTCAGCAAGTCTTTGCCAGGCATGGTTATGTGCCCGGCCCTGTGCCAGATGCGCAAATGCAGCCGTAGTCCTCTCCCTCCTTGACTGCAGCCACGGGCAGACTCTTGGGTCTTCCTGCCCTGCACCCTTCACCCTCTGTCTCACAGGCTGTCACTAAGGATGCTTCCTAAGACAACGTGGGACTGCACTCTGACCTTCAGGACAAAGTCACACACTTTGACCTTGTGGCAAGGGCTCCCAGACCTGACCCTGCCCCTCTGCAGCTCCTCTCAGATGCTGCTGCTGCTCACATCCAGCTGTATGAAAACATCTGTGAGGCTGCTCAGGTCTGATTCATTTCCACACCTCTGGAACTTTGCTGAAATTTCTCTTCCTGCTGGCGTTGCCCGATTCCTGTGCCAAGAGTGCTGATTCCACCTTTCAAGGCTCAGCTCAAGGGTACCTGCAAAGCCTGCCTTGAGCACCCTGCCCACCCTGTCCCCAGGTAGTGCTCCTCCTCTCTTCTGAGCTCTCTCTACAGATTCCTACAGAGCATCTCTGTGCCTTACGTACCTGCCCGCTTTCCTGCTCTAAGCCTCTGAAGGTCAAGATGTGCCCTGGGTCTCCTGCTCCTGCCTGGTGCCTGACCCATCCTTATCCTCTATATGTTCCTGTTGAGTGGATGAAGATGTCGAGATTTCCTCCTGAGGCACCTCAGCAAAAGTGCACAAGGTTAGTGGCAAGAGGAATGAAGACAATATCAGCCCAGACACTTTTAGAAGCCAAAACTCTCTTCCTGCCTGCTTTCATATCTAGCACATGGCATGGCATGGAGCAGTTTCTCACTAACCTGTTATTGGTTAAAATGAAAGAATGAGGGAGTGAGAGCTCAGGCCTCCTAACTTGCACCCCAGGGCTGCTCTCCCCGCCAGAAGACCATGGTGTAGCCTGCGGCGTCTTGGTGCCTCGTGAGACAATCCACTCTTTAGACACGGTTGAAGCCTGGAGTGGGTCCTCCAGAATAGAGCAGGCCCTTGGTTCTGCAAGTGCTGACTTTTTCTGTCTTTATGTGGATGGAGAGTAGGAAGCATTCAGTCTGCTTTCCTGGGGATGGATGGCAAGTTCAGGGCAGAGAGGCACATGCACCTAGACTCTCTCACTCCTGCACCTGCAAGACAGGCTCCCTGTTTTCTGCTGAGCACAGATGATGGGTTTGAATTATTCTTCTTCTTCTTCTTCTTCTTCTTCTTCTTCTTCTTCTTCTTCTTCTTCTTCTTCTTCTTCTTCTTCTTCTTCTTCTTCTTCTTCTTCTTCTTCTTCTTCTTTTTCTTTTGTTTCTTTTGAGATGGAGCATTGCTCTGTTGCCCAGGCTGGAATGCAGTGGTGCCATCTCTGCTCCCTGGGTTTAAGCAATTATCCTGCCTCAGTTTCCCTAGTAGCTGGGATTACAGATGCCCACCAGCACGCCCAGCTAATTTTTATATTTTAGTAGAGATGGGGTTTCAACATGTTGGCCAGGCTGGTCTCGAACTCCTGACCTCAAGCAATCCACCTGCGTTGGCCTCCCAAAGTGCTGGGATTACAGGCGTGGGGCACCGCTCCCAGCCACACAGAATCCTTCTTAACACTGTGCTAGAGTCAATGGCTTCAAACCAGTTACTTATGCTGTGAAGTTTATTTGACATCCTTGTTCAAGGGCTTCTCAGCCCCATCTTTATTTGACAGACTTGCCCTGCCCCACCCTCAGTTGCCACCCTGCTGGCCCAGGACTCCTGGAGACAGGGCTTCTTGTGCCAGCGCCTCACAGGCTGGCCCATGAGGCACTGAAGGAGGAAGATTCCACAGGCCACAACACCGCTGCCTGCCTTGGGGAAGGAGGACCTGGCCTTGTGGGGTGCAGATCTGCTTCTGCCTCAGGGCTTTCCACTGGGCTTTCAAGAGCTCTCCTGGCTATTAAAACTGCAAACCTGGGATAACATTAAAAATGTTAATGTGCTGTAAAACTTTCCACGTGTGAGACTTTCACCTGAAAAGAAGAGGAGATGAGCCTGTAATGGCTGGCTGTTCATCTTCTCGATGGATTTTATTATAGCAGTAACAAGTGCAATTCCACTTAAAAGACTCTTGTCAGGTAACAGTTCCAGTAGACTATAACTCAGCATGAGAAACAATCTCTGTCCCACACAAACTTGGAATGGCCAGGAAAAAAAAAAAAAAAAAAAAGAGCATCAAGAAATACAGCTCACTGGTCCTATACCCGTGAATGTTTCTGAGAGGGCGGACGTTAGGGATAAACTGGGGGGTGGGTAATGGAGGAGGCAAGTCACATCACTCCATTCATTCATTTGCCATCAGGGCACAAAATTGGCCCTTCTGCGGACTTTGGTATGATTTTTATCTCTCAAAAATTGTAGCGAAGACTGGGATACAGAACCTGTCAGGCCTGTTATAAAAGCAACATTGTCACTGGCAATTTTAAATAGCCGGGACAGTATTCACCTTGGAAGGGGGAGGAGGGTGTATAAAGTGGGCAAACAATCCTGCTACCCAGACCGAATGATCTTGTGGAGAGTTCTCAGCAGGAGAGCGATTCGGGCTCTGTTGCTCTCTCGGACTTCCTGTGCCCCGGGAACTGATACGGACTTCTGTATCAGATGAAGCGGATACGTGGCAGCTCCATCCCCTCTGACACGCCACGGCCTCCCCTGATGCCCAGCAAAGTTCAGTGGCAGCAGCCTGTGGTCTAAGTCCAGCCTGTGGCTGGTTTCCTCATTTTCCTGCCTGGTTTGCCAGGGACAGAATGGTAAGCAGGAGCCAATGCCACACTGAGTGGCCACTCTGCATGTGAGAGCCACCAATGAAAGGCATGCAGATAGCTGCGCTGGGGTCTTTGGGGTCAAGGCCAAAGAGTTCGAGATTTCCTCACTTGTAGCTCAGTGAAAATATACAAGGTTGGTGGTAAGAAAAATGAAGACAAAATCAGCCTAGACATTCTTGGAAGCCAAGACTGTCTTCTTGTTTGCATTCATGTCTAGCACGTGGCACGGCATGGAGCAATTTCTCACTAACTTGTCGAATACAGCGAAAGAACAAGGAAGTGAGAACTCAGGCCTCCTCATTTCCATCCCAGGGCTGCTCTCCCCACTGGAAGATCACGGTGTAGGCGGCGGCATCTTGGTGCCATCTCTCAGCAGGCCTTGCTGTCTGATTCCCCTTTCTCAGTTGCCCGTGAAAGGTGGACCCCTGCCTCTAGCCTCCTGTGCTGGGAGCCTGATACGAATACAGCATCTGGGATGGTGTCTGGGCTTGCTGGACACAGCACTCCTGCTGTGAATCGCATCCTTCAGGTAATTATTTCACCTCCTCTGGCTTAAGAGACAAACTTCTGGGTGCCATTGGCAGAAGGCAGCCTGGTCACAGAGTCATCCAACATTATGAAGAAATTAACCCAGATAGTAAAACCCAGGCCAGTTTTACCATGAGCAACCCAGTCTGGTAAGGCCATACCCTTCATGGCATTAGACATGGAAAGAAATATATTCTGGCGTAGTGTGGGTCTCCATAGAAACAAAGCTCTCACATGAAGCATTGTTTTTATAAAATGTTCAACATAAGGAGATGTGTAATTAAACTATTAAACATCTGTTTAATGATCATGATTGGGTCATTGAAAATAATGTTTTCAAATAGTTTACGATAATAGCTGACTTTCATATACAAAGTTAAAAGGTAGTACTCAAAAGTGTATATACAACATTATTCAAGCTTTGAAAAACGTTACAAAGCTATGCAAAAAATAACCCTCTGGGAGAAAATAGATTGACTATTATTATTTATTTATTATTTTTCTTTAGAGACAGAGTCTTGCTCTGTCACCCAGGCTGGAGTATGGTGGTGTGATCATAGCTCCCTGTGACTCTGAACTCCTGGGCTCAACCAATCTTTCTGCCTCAGCCTCCTAAGTAGCTGGGAGCACATGGCACATGCCACCATGGCTGGCTACTTTAGTTTTTAGAGACAGAGTCTCGCTATGTTGCTGAAGCTAATCTCAAACTCCTGACCTCAAGTGTTTCCCCATCACAGTCTTTTTTTCTTTTCTTTCTTTCTTTTTGTTTTTTGTTTTTGTTTTTTTTTTTTTTTTGGTTTTTTTGAGTTGGAATCTCACTCTGTCGCCCAGGCTGGAGTGCAATGGCACGATCTTGGCTCACTGCAAGTTCCGCCTCCTGGGGTTCATGCCATTCTCCTGCCTCAGCCTCCCGAATAGCTGGGGCTACAGGCGCCCACCACCTCGCCCGGCTAATTTTTTTTTTTTTTTTTTTTTTTTTTTAGTAGAAACGGGGTTTCACCGTGTTAGCCAGGATGGTCTGTATCTCCTGACCTCATGTTCCACCCACCTCGGCCTCCCGAAGTGCTAGGATTACAGGGGTGAGCCATCATGCCCGGCCCACAGTCTTATTTTCTAAATACATTTTTAAAATTCTAGAATGGTTTTAGACTTACAGAAAACCTGTAAATACATTACAGCGTTCCCACATCCTCCACACCCAGTTTCCCCAACTGTGACTGTATCGCATTACCATAGCACATTTCTGACAACTGACAAATGCATATAGCATTGGTTTTTAAACAGAGAAGATGACTCACAATCTCTTCTAGCAGCGTAATGCATTTCAGTTCTGTACGAAACCTACAAACCTCCCCTCTACGGCTCCTTGGTATCTACTTATCTGCCCCATGACTGGATGGCTGTGTGTTACACGGACAGGCAGACGCTGCTGCTTCGTAGCCACAGGGATTATCCTGCATTCTGGGACCAGCGAAATAAGCTGGGGCCTCCACAAAGAAAACTTAAACTTCACAGGGGTTGGAACTGGGGAAGAACAGGTCTTCCTTCCCATATGCTGAAGGCTGCTTCCAGGGTCCTGGGAGGATCTTAACTTGCCCTTGCAGATCACAGGTGCAGTGAGAACGTGGCTTCCACACCATCGCCCTCCTGGCCTCATGTGTTTGGACCAGGTTCAAGATGGTCATTGCGATGGCTGCTGCTTCATCTGTTTTGCTAGGAAATAGGATTTTGCGTCCCATTTTAGTGGTAGAGGCAGCAATAGAAGGGTGCAGAAACTCCAAGGAGCTAGATTTAGAGGGCCTTAAAGTAGAACAGGGTAAGGCAGAGAGGAGGCTTGTGGCCTGATAAATTCATGTTGGACCAGAAATTTAACTGATTAGACTGAAGGATAAGAGTGTTTGTTATTTTTTCCATATACAAAACTGATTATTTTGTTATTTGGTGCCTTTGTTACATGGCATTCTTCACGTTGGTTATCTGAGACACTTCATGCTGTTATCGAAGACATTTTTCCATGCTGAAAAGACTCTGTTACGGAGCAAGATAGTAATCATATTAAACATCACAAAGCTGGGTTCAACATCATGAAGGAGCAAGCATTTCCTGAGTCACCACAGCAGCTTCCCCATAATGGGTGTTCCGTTCTGTAGACACTCACATTCTGCCATGACAGTAGACCAGGCAGCCACATGGGATCCAGAGGAAGGGGTGGGCAAGCAGCTGGAGGGGAAATAATGAGGAGATGAAGTCACAGTGAATTTGACTGTGGCAATAATTAGGTAACAGATCTTGCTGTGGGGCTGGGAAAAGCTAACACATTCTGGCATCGGCGAGACAGGTGATTCTGCTGATTCAGCCTAGAGAGCACAGATGAAGAGACTCCACTGTCATCAGGAAGGGTAGTTAGACTCACACCCGGGAATGTTAGGTTCCGCTCAGCTGGGAGGAGGGCAAGCGCTGGACCAGGAAAGGCTGTGGGTCATGTGGAGCCTGAGCACATCAGAGCGGGTGGGAAGGATCTGCAGAGCACTGGACAGATGTCTAGGACAGAGCCTAGCACACATAAGGGGCTCATGAACGTCATCTCTAAACAGTGCTACCTACGGGTAAGTGGCTGAACAGTATTGTTCTGTGGTAACTCTTGCCTCTCCCCCAGAGTGCACTAACTGCCCCGCCCATGCATTTCACTCCAGGAGCAGCTGAAGCTCAGGCCTGAGCTCTAAATAAGAGCCTATTGCTGCCATTGTCAGCTGACCTTCCTGCCCTGTGTCTGCTGGGAGGATGAGGGCTATGCATGGCACATCAGCTTCCCAGGCAGTTAGCAAAGAGTCTGTCACAGAATAAGTGCTCCTCAATTACTAGCTTGCTAAATAATACAATAGGAAATGCTATAGAGGCCAAATTACTTTTTGTTTTAGCCTAAGCTCCTTATGCTTTTAATGTGGCCCCATTTCCTAGCATGTTGTTTAGTACACAGGTGCATTTACATGTACATAGATGAGTACATTAGTGACTCAATGGAATCTAAATTGTTTCTCGATGCACATTATACTCTTTGAAGGTAAGGATAATGTCTTCTTTATATTTGGCCCACTACTTAGTGTAGTGCCCTGAATATAAGAACTTAGTAAATATTGGTGGAATGGAGGGAATGAGAAATATGACAAATAATAAAGTTGTACTCTGCATTAGATTCTTTTAACTTGAGCAGTGATTGAGAATGCAATCTTCTGGGTAAGAGTCTGAAATAGGACTCTGGGGGAGCCAAGAGTTTAAGACTGTAGTAGGACTTCCAAAATAAAAATGGGAAGACTCCAGGATTAATTTTTACGGCATCCTAACTTTGCACCGAGAAGCCCTTCCTGTGTTCATGTTTAAGCCTCTGATGCCAGACTGTGAGCATTTGAGTTTTATGCACCTGAAAATATCAGCACATCCATGGTGCATCTGGTAGAAGCATGGCTGCATAAGATGGAAAGAGCCCAGGCCACAGAGTCAGCAGCCCTGGGTGGCCATCCTGGCTTTGTGTCCTTGGGCAATTTCCTTTAACTCGGAGCCTCAGATCCCTCATGTGGGAAATGGGATGACAATATTCCCTTTGCCTGATCATGTATGAAAATCAGTAATAACTTATGTTCAGTCCCTTACATGCTGTAGATACTCTACAATTGGTAACTAAAGAAATTGATGATAATTTTGCAAACTTTTTGTCTACAGGAAATTACTTGTACCTTTAATAATTTAGTGAAATAACATATAAATACATTGTCATTCCAAAAGTTCAAAACACAATATGTGAAAATTACCCTTCTTCACTACAAACTTCCAGTACACCTTTACCTGAAGGATATCTAGATTGGTATTAAATACATTATAAACATACACACATTTTATATATACATCTATGTACACACACCTTCTGTATTAGTATTACATTATATGTAATTAGATACAATGTGTTCTATAATATAAATTATAAATATGGTAAAATATATGTCTCTATACACACGTGTATTTTGTAAATAGGTTCATTCTTCATGTCTCCACATACTGCCTTTTACAATCAGTGATAAGGTGGAAAATATTCTAAGCCATATTTATCCGGTGCCTTGTAAAGGCTGAGTTGTATCCTGCAGTGTGGTAGCATCGTAGTCCTGAGCTGTGCTCCAATCCTAATGGGCATTTAGGTCGCTTGTAGTCTCGTGGCCCTGGCACCTGTCTCTCTGAGCCCTCTGAGAGCAGTTCTGTAGGAGATGCAATGGCGTCTCTAATTCACCACGTCCCCGCTTCCTCATGCCACAAGGCACACTTTCTCCTCGGCTTTCCTTGGCTTCTCTATGCTGTGTCTTACTCTGCTTGCTTTCTAAGCTCCACACAGCTCTTTTTCCATAAACAGCAGGGATCAGCTGACACACGTTAGTTCTAACCTACAGGTTTGAATGAATGTATAATGGCAGGTACCCACTATGGGGTCAATTATTTTTAAACCAGCCTAGACTCCATGGAGAAGAAAATTGGAGTGACCTCTTTCTCCTACAGACACAGTGAAGTCTTTTTGTTGACTCTGCTTCTAACTAAGGGAGGCTCTGGAAAGAAACGTTTTGAAGGGTGTTTCTGGAGATGGCCCTGGGAGCCTCTGTGGTGGAACGAACCTGGCCGGGGGCACCACTAGGGCTTGTCCAGGTGCCCATGAGGGCACTAGGTGGGACACTGAGCTGGATTTTCTGCCCTGGAAAACTTGGCTGTTTTGGAAATCAAATATAATGGACTTGATCTTCACTTTGCACCTCTCATATGACCGGTTTCATATTAGGTTCTTGGTACAATATAAGAGCAGTAAAATTACACCCCAAAATCAGGAAGCTAGGGGTGTGTGTATGTGTATATCTGCATATGTATGTGTATATGTGTGTCTGTATGTGAACGGGTATATGTGTGTAGATGTGTGGATGTATGTGTGTGTGCACTGGTGAGTATGTATGTGCATGTGTCTGTGTGTGTGTGGTTATGTGTGTACGTGTGTGTGAGTGTGTGTGTGTCTGTGTGTGAATGGGCATATATGTATATGTGTGGATGTGAGTGCATGTGTGTATGTGTGTGTGGTTGTGTCTGTATATATATGTAAGTGTGTGCCTATGTGTGAGTGGGTGTATGTGTATACATGTGTGGATATGTGTGTGCTTGTGTGTATGTGTCTGTGTGTGTGTCTCTGTGCATGTGGCTGTGTCTGTACATATGTGTGAATGTGTCTGTGCCTACGTGTGAGTGGGTGTATGTGTGTAGATGTGTGGATGTATGTGTGTGTGCACTGGTGAGTATGTATGTGCATGTGTCTGTATATGTGTGTGGTTATGTGTGTACGTATGTGTGAGTGTGTGTGTCTGTGAGTGGCTGTAAATGTATATGTGTGGATGTGTGTGTGCCTGTATGTGTCTACGTGTGAGTGTGTGTGTATATATGTTTGGATACGTGTGTCTGCCTGTGTGTATGGATGTGCATGTGTGTGTGTGTCTGTACATATGTGTGAGTGTATGTGTGTCTGTGAGTGGGTGTATGTGTGTATATGTGTGTCTCTGTGTGAATGTGTGTAAGTCTGTGTCTGTACATACATGTGAGTGTATGTATGTCTGTGTGTGAGTGGGTGTATGTATATGTGTGTCTGTGTGTGACTGTGTCTGTACATATGTGTGTGTGTGTGCGCACATGTAGTTTTGGAGTCCGATCCATGACCTGAAAGTCATAGGGCACCTGCCGACAGGGATGTTGACATGAGCTCTGGCTAGGATTCTTTCTTCAGTATCTGCCAGTGCTTTAAAAAATAAAACAAGGCAGAATAAAGAAGGTTGGGCACTTTGATGTAAAAACATGTTACTCAAGAGCAAATTGCAGTCCCCTCCCAAGTCGGGAAGGCTGACTGTGATTCTCTTGAGTCCCCACTTCTTGCAGGTGTGGGAGCCAGGCTATCAGCCAGGCTGCCAGACGTTCATGAGAGAGACGTTTGCAGATCTGTCCTTGGAGGGCAGTGGCTCATTCTCTGCCCTTAAAAGTCTCCATGACAGAAGTGTCAAGCTGGCAAACGAAAACCAAAAAATTATGATACACTCATTCCTCAAAGCACCAAACCTCAAATCCTCTGTGAAGACACAAATAAATTGCTTGCTATGCCAACTTCTTATTTATTTTTATTTCAAATAAAATGGTTGTAAAGAGCACATAGTTCAACGACATACTTTTAATTTAAAGTAGAATAGATTGTATCTATTTTAGTATATATGACAATAAACGAATTATATTTCATTTACGAGTCGTTTGCTATTTCCATCTCTTGCAGGTAATTTACTTTCAGGAGTCATCACCGTCAATACCTGGTGACATTGATGTAGCTGGTAAGATGAGTCCTCACACCCCCGCCAAGCCTCTGGTGGAGAGCTTACAAATCAAAGACCGGAATGTGCGCCGAGACCTTGCAGTTTTATTTATTTTCCCTCCAGGGTGTGACAAGCCCCTTGCCTGGCTTCTTACTTCAACTCCAGGCTCTGAAGGCTTGGCCCCCTCTGCCACTGGCATAATTTGTGCTGTGTTTGAAATGACCATTACCGTGTCTGTCTTGATGAGCAACTCCGAGGACAAATGTCATAAAAATGGAGGCATGCGACCTGGGACTGCTCTTCGAAAAGAATGATGAATCTCCCTGATATAAATATGAAGTTTTGGAGCCTTCTAAAGAGAGCTAGTCAATGAACGCTTCTCAGGGCTGGAGAAATTGTGAAATTCTTCTTTGGCAATGGGTACACACAATGCACTGATTTTCTTTAAGGTGCTAATATCTGATAGTGTAAGGTAGCATTTCCCCAAAGAAAACCAGTTTTATTCATATTTCTGGACTCACCAGATAATCCATTTTTACTGCTCAGTCTTGTTGAGTTGTGACAGTGTAAGGCTTAGGGAGTGAGCATTCCAGCCACGTCTAAATCCCACCAGGCTGGCAGGCTCTTCCAATTCCCACAGATGGGGCTGGGGAGAGCAGTGAGACCCACAGGCACTGGGGGCCCCAGCAGGCAGGAGCCCTGCGGGAGGCTTTACTCACCAACATGACATGTCTTCTATTCGGAGCCTCCTGACCTGTGCTCCTTAGGTCACCTGTCCCAGGGCCATCTGCTTCTCTGGCTACCCTGTGGGTTGGGAGTTCTTCAGAAGTTGAAGCTCTTCATAACCGTCTTTACTTCTCAGCACTTACTCTGAACTCTGAGATATCCGAGGAGCTGCAGGAGGTTGGCCAAGTGAATGGGAGCTGCTTAATGTCGCATGCTTGTGGTGTGCCGGGCTTTTGCTCACATCCTCTCACCCGCACACGCACTGCACACCTAGAGGGGAGCCATTAGTCCATCCGCCACATGAGGAAACAGGCTCAGAGTGCGCTGGACTGTGGGGTGTCATGAAAGGGCCTTGGTACCCTCGTCAGAAAGTCCGTAATCTCTTCCAGGCTCCACGGCTAACCTGCAGAGGCTGCTGCCTGTGTCAGCAGGAAGCTCTGTGGCTGAGGCTGGAGAGGTGAGTTTGTGTGAATGTTTTGGAGAGAATGTCATGGAAAACAAAGTCTTATTCTGACAGGACTTGGGCACATATGAGGATGTGCAGAGCTGTGTGTGGGGTCCTGATGCCCCCAAAGTGGGCATTCATATTAAACGCACGGGAGCACCAGACCTGATGGTTAGGTTCTCACCCAAGCCCCCGGGTGCAGGAATGGCAGGTGGTGCTAAGGTGCCAGGCCCTTTGCAGTGGCAATGTTTTTTTTTTTTCTTCTGTTCCTGCTACCCTGAGGGGCAGCGTGAATGTCCCAAGGCCACAGAGTCAGTAAACAGCCACGCCTGGGCTCAGGGCCAGTTTCCTGACATCAGGCTAGCTTTAAATTAGAAATGGGAATGTCACTAGAGGGAAGTGCTGACCGGGTCCTCTGCATGCTGTGCGACATCCTCAGACACACAGACAGTCTCCATGGAACGGGTCTGAGGGGTCTGGCCCCTCTTGTCTTCTCTAGCCAAAGATGGAGTGAGGGTTGATGCTTAGAACTCCTGGACCCCTAAGCTCTGGGCCATGTGTTTAATGTGTTTGAGCTTCAGTTTCCAGTTTGCAGGGTGGAGGCAGCTGTGAGAATCGGCTGAGATGACATACAGGCTGTGACTGCAGCAGGGCCTGGCTGCAAGCACGCTCTCAGTCGATGGCTCGCTATTGCCCCAGCCTTTACTTGCCCTAGATTCCTGCAAGGTCTCTCCCCGCCATGACTGCACTCCTGGCTGTTTAGCTTGTGTGTTGCTTTCTGTAATTGCAATTCTTCATGAGGACATACCCTGTTCTTATGAGTTGGACCTGAGCGTTTTGAAGGTCACACCAGCGCCTGGTGTCAGAGCATCTGTTAGAGTCCAGTTCTCCTGTGCTAAGATGGCCTCTAAGGAGAACTGGGCAACCCCTCTGCAGCGGCTTGTGTGGATCCATATTATGAAGCTGAGGGTGTGGTGCCTGGAATGGGGACATGTGGACACTGGTGTGCAGCACTGGTGACATTGCTGGGGTGGTCTGGGCAGTGTTGCTTGATGCTCCCATGAGGATCTGTGTCTGTGGCCATCAAGGTGATGCCCTTGATAGGGACATAAAGTGCTTGATTGCTGCAATAGTCTGGCATTTTGCCAAATGCCTCTGAAAAGGACCCAGATGCACCTTTTCCCTCTGAACCCATCTGAATTTTTGATGCTGTCATCCTCTGTTCTCTGTTTCCCTGGTGGATTTCCAGACTGTTTGCTGATTAGATGAATTTTTCTCAGCTGCACGGATGGTTAGTAGCTCCTGGAACTGCCTCTCCTGCCTGTCCTCCAGCCTTCTAGCCCTGTTTGGCATAATGGCTGTGGGCATTGATTAGAAAATAATAATGGAGTAAATTTTTTAAAGCTTGGGATGCTCCAGCAATACACAGATTATTTTCAAGTTTTGGTCCATTTTATGATGGTTATTCCTAATCCTTAAAACTAACAAAGAAAACCCTCTTGTCGACAGTCACTGTTCGCCACAATAATTATTTGTGTAAACATCTTATTTCTTTTTTTGTTTCTTTTTGTTTACTTTTGATTCCTAAACTTGAAAAATCCACCACATTTAATCAGACTTCAACTTGGCTGCATCCATTATTAAGCAAAGTTCATCACTTGGAGCTTTCCAGGTATTCTCTGGTCTGTTTCTGAGATCCAGATGC
Source organism: Rhinopithecus roxellana (assembly GCF_007565055.1). Taxonomy (NCBI): domain Eukaryota; kingdom Metazoa; phylum Chordata; class Mammalia; order Primates; family Cercopithecidae; genus Rhinopithecus; species Rhinopithecus roxellana. The sequence continues at coordinate 120,833,589 of NC_044562.1, forward strand.
CAGCAGCCCATATAACATGAATACAACAAAAAGCATGCCCATGCGGTTCCAACCAGCTCTTTCCCGTGGCCTCCATCCACACCCAGAGGACCCCAGTCCTCCAGGACAGGTGACTGAGGCCCACTGGACTCCTTCTCTCCACGTCCAGTCCATTCTCACATCCTGCAGGTCACTTTTTCCCAGCCTCTTTTCCACCCCACCCTCACCCTTATCCCGGATATGCTTACTTCACGCGTAGAAAATTGGCACAGCCTAAGGGTGACCCTTGAGTGGTACAAACTCACCAGTGGATTATCTGTTTGCAGTCTGCCTTTTCCAACCTTCTCACAATTAGCCAGGGGATTATTTGCAAAATTAATTACTCTCACAGTGATATGCCCTTGCAAAATTCCTCTGTGGGTGTCCGAGGTTCACGGATTACAATTCTACCACTCGTTCTCGTATTGAAGGCATCCCACAGTCCATTCCCAGCTTGTCCAAGATGTTTTTCAAACCTCCCCGTGAAAATAACGTTTTCATTCTACTTTCCCAACATGCCACCAATTCCTTATCTTTCTAGCTTTCATTCGTGAATCAAGTGATTACTGGCCCAGTGGTCCACATGTTGGTGTCAGAAAGTAAAGCCAAAGATTGGATAGCAAAGGCAAATTGGAGCAATCCTTCAGAGGACTTCCATGAATTTTCTGAAGCACATCGTGAATGGGCCCACAATACTGCCACAGCTTTACTAGACACTGTCCCTTTCGCTTTCCAAAGAGTAGTTGATTGGAACAAAACCCAACAATGTTGATGAAATCTCAGTGAGCCTGTGGTGTCATACGATAAAAGATGTTTACAAAAGCATTTAAAGAACATTTAGGCCTATCAGAAGAAGGTTATACTAACCACCAAAATTGTACCAAAATCAAGTTGAATCCCCTTTATTCAACTTTAGAAACAGATTGCACGAAAAACTGGCAATTACAATAAAGAGACAATGCCCCCTTTGGGCTACTTCTCAAACTCATGGTCTTGTTAATTTTGCTAATCAAGTGTCCCACACTCTGACCAAGGAAGGAAAGGAAAGGAAAGTTAAACAGAGCAATAACATCATCTAAACAATTGTCTTCCCATTTTGTAGCTCCCAAACAGCTTAAGAAGTTCCTAAACTGAACCAGTCCTCCACTTTGCAATTACTGGAAAAAGCCTAGATGTTTCAAAAAGGATTATATAAAATTAAAATGGAAAGAACAGCAACAGGCCAAAGCAGAGGGAGAATAGGGGTGCTCTGAGGAAATAAAAGACACCTTCTCTTTTGTCTTCATTAATACCTTAGGGAAAATGGAAACAAAGAACAAATACAAGCTCCTACTGACGTTGGAGCTACATTATCAGCGATAAATTCCACCTTACTACTACAGGGAGTGAAAAAAAATACAAATGGCGGGTAAAACAAATACTTATATATCAGTATGTCAGTCTCAACCTGTAGTTTTGCATGCAGGTCCCCTACAGGGAATTCATGTTTTGCTTTCTTCAGCCCCCATCCATTTGTTAGGGAGAGGCTTTTTAGAATTATAAAATACCCACATCTCTTTCTCCCAAAAGGGGGAAATACATTTAGAATTAAAAGATGTGAAGAATTATAAGAGCTATTAAAAATAGTACCTGATTAATTGTGATCAAACACCTCCACTGATATTGTGAAAAGTATCTGAGCTGACCCTATCAAAATTCAAATAGATCCATCGAAACTTTTTCTGAACCTTAAACAATATCCTCTAAGATCAGAGGACTCAGAGGGGATAAGACCATAATTTTGAATGATATAAAATAGGCTTGATTATTCCTTTTACGAGCCCATGTAACACTCTATCCTCCCCATAAGGAATCCAAATGATAAAGATGGGATTGGTACAGGATCTGAGAGCAATTACAGTCAGTCCTTACATCCAGTAGCACCAAAGCCCCATACATTGTTGACTGCCATCCCAACAGAAGGTGAGTTCTTCACTGTAATAAAGCCTTGTAGTGCATTCCTTTAGATAAACAGAGTCAATACCCCTTTGTCTTCATGTGGGAAGACAGATGATACACATGGACAGTTACGCCTCAGGGATACACTGAGTGTCCTACTTATTTTCCACAAATATTAAAAGCCAACATTTTGGATGTTGAATTCCCTTAGAGATCCACCTTGATACGATACATGGGCAATTTACTTCTGTGTCCAAGGCATAGGCAAGCCTCCAAAGGAGAGGGAATTTATTTATTACAACAATTAGCTTTAACGGGACACAAGGTTCAAAGGAAAATCTTCCATTTCGTCTAAAACAAACAATGTATTTAGGTCACCTAATATCAAAGGAAGGGTTTTTAATCAGTCTAGATAGAATAAAATAAATATTGGCCTTCTCGATCCCCAAAAAACTGAGAAACAACCGAGAGGATTTTGGACGTTGGCAGGATACTTTAGAAATTGGACCCCAAACTTCTTCTTAAAACCTCAACCTTTATATATACTCTTTTAAAACAAGGTAAGACAGACCCCCTGGAATGAACTGAGGAAAATCAGTTAACATTAAAAGAAATTATAAAAAGTCTTATAGATATCCTGAGCATTGGGGCATCCAAATTGTAATATTTTATTTTCATTGTTCATAAAAAGCAGGAAAATGCCTTAGGCATTCTGACTCAAAAACGTGAAGATCAACTTGAAGATAGACCTGTAGATACTACAGTTAGCAGCTGGACCCCTTGTCTAGAGGATTGCTGCCTTGTATGAAGGCAATAATGGCTACTGTCCTGCTAGTAAGAGTAACTGAAGAATTAGTGATGGGTATTATTTCTGAGGACTCTGTTCTGTTCCATTGGTCTATATCTCTGTTTTGGTACCAGTACCATGCTGTTTTGGTTACTGTAGCCTTGTAGTATAGTTTGAAGTCAGGTAGCGTGACGCCTCCAGCTTTGTCCTTTTGACTTAGGATTGTCTTGGCAATGCGGGCTCTTTTTTGGTTCCATATGAACTTTAAAGCAGTTTTTTCCAATTCTGTGAAGAAACTCATTGGTAGCTTGATGGGGATGGCATTGAATCTATAAATAACCTTGGGGAGTATGGCCATTTTCACGATATTGATTCTTCCTATCCATGAGCATGGTATGTTCTTCCATTTGTTTGTGTCCTCTTTGATTTCACTGAGCAGTGGTTTGTAGTTCTCCTTGAAGAGGTCCTTTACATCCCTTGTAAGCTGGATTCCTAGGTATTTTATTCTCTTTGAAGCAATTGTGAATGGAAGTTCATTCCTGATTTGGCTCTCTGCTTGTCTGTTGCTGGTGTATAAGAATGCTTGTGATTTTTGCACATTAATTTTGTATCCTGAGACTTTGCTGAAGTTGCTTATCAGCTTAAGGAGATTTTGGGCTGAGACGATGGGGTTTTCTAAATATACAATCATGTCATCTGCAAACAGGGACAATTTGACTTCTTCTTTTCCTAACTGGATACCCTTGATTTCTTTCTCTTGCCTGATTGCCCTAGCCAGAACTTCCAACACTATGTTGAATAGGAGTGGTGAGAGAGGGCATCCCTGTCTTGTGCCAGTTTTCAAAGGGAATTTTTCCAGTTTTTGCCCATTCAGTATGATATTAGCTGTGGGTTTGTCATAAATAGCTCTTATTATTTTGAGGTACGTTCCATCAATACCGAATTTATTGAGCGTTTTTAGCATGAAGGGCTGTTGAATTTTGTCAAAAGCCTTTTCTGCATCTATTGAGATGATCATGTGGTTCTTGTCTTTGGTTCTGTTTATATGCTGGATTACGTTTATTGATTTGCGAATGTTGAACCAGCCTTGCATCCCAGGGATGAAGCCCACTTGATCATGGTGGATAAGCTTTTTGATGTGCTGCTGAATCCGGTTTGCCAGTATTTTATTGAGGATTTTTGCATCAATGTTCATCAGGGATATTGGTCTAAAATTCTCTTTTTTTGTTGTGTCTCTGCCAGGCTTTGGTATCAGGATGATGTTGGCCTCATAAAATGAGTTAGGGAGGATTCCCTCTTTTTCTATTGATTGGAATAGTTTCAGAAGGAATGGTACCAGCTCCTCCTTGTACCTCTGGTAGAATTCAGCTGTGAATCCATCTGGTCCTGGACTTTTTTTGGTGGGTAGGCTATTAATTGTTGCCTCAGCCATCTGATCTTTGACAAACCTGAGAGAAACAAGAAATGGGGAAAGGATTCCCTATTTAATAAATGGTGCTGGGAAAATTGGCTAGCCATAAGTAGAAAGCTGAAACTGGATCCTTTCCTTACCCCTTATACGAAGATTAATTCAAGATGGATTAGAGACTTAAATGTTAGACCTAATACCATAAAAACCCTAGAAGAAAATCTAGGTAGTACCATTCAGGACATAGGCATGGGCAAGGACTTCATGTCTAAAACACCAAAAGCAACGGCAGCAAAAGCCAAAATTGACAAATGGGATCTAATTAAACTAAAGAGCTTTTGCACAGCAAAAGAAACTACCATCAGAGTGAACAGGCAACCTACAGAATGGGAGAAAATTTTTGCAACCTACTCATCTGACAAAGGGCTAATATCCAGAATCTACAAAGAACTCAAACAAATATACGAGAAAAAAACAAACAACCCCATCAAAAAGTGGGGAAAGGATATGAACAGACATTTCTCAAAAGAAGATATTCATACAGCCAACAGACACATGAAAAAATGCTCATCATCACTGGCCATCAGAGAAATGCAAATCAAAACCACAATGAGATACCATCTCACACCAGTTAGAATGGCAATCATTAAGAAGTCAGGAAACAACAGGTGTTGGAGAGGATGTGGAGAAATAGGAACACTTTTACACTGTTGGTGGGATTGTAAACTAGTTCAACCATTATGGAAAACAGTATGGCAATTCCTCAAGGATCTAGAACTAGATGTACCATATGACCCAGCCATCCCACTACTGGGTATATACCCAAAGGATTATAAATTAGTCTACTACAAAGACACATGCACACGTATGTTTATTGCGGCACTATTCACAATAGCAAAGACTTGGAATCAACCCAAATGTCCATCTGTGACAGACTGGATTAAGAAAATGTGGCACATATACACCATGGAATACTATGCAGCCATAAAAAAGGATGAGTTTGCGTCCTTTGTAGGGACATGGATGCAGCTGGAAACCATCATTCTTAGCAAACTATCACAAGAAGAGAAAACCAAACACCGCATGTTCTCACTCATAGGTGGGAACTGAACAATGAGATCACTTGGACTCGGGAAGGGGAACATCACACACTGGGGTCTATCATGGGGAGGGGGGAGGGGGGAGGAGGGAGGGATTGCATTGGGGAGTTATACATGATATAAATGATGAATTGATGGGTGCTGACGAGTTGATGGGTGCAGCACACCAACATGGCATAAGTATACATATGTAACAAACCTGCACGTTATGCACATGTACCCTAGAACTTAAAGTATAATAAAAAAAAAAAAAAAAAAAAAGAATTAGTGATGGGATCTTTCCTTTATTTCACATTCTGTGGAAGTGCATTTAATACTAAACTCGCACCACATTCAATGCTATTCAGTTAGTAGACTTCTTTCTTATGAAGCTCTTCTTCTTTCTTATCTCCCTATTAGAATCTCCAGATGAAATAACCTAAATCCTGCCACTCTTCTGCCCCTGCCTTCAAATGATATGATGCATAATTGCATATTCTTAAACAACCAGCTTCTCTCTCCTAGAATGGACCTGCAAGAAACCCCCCTTAATAACAGTGATGTTATTTGGTTTACAAATGGATCTTACTTATAGGATGAATCTGGAATATCAGGGCAGGTTATGCTGTAGCAGCTTTGACTGAGGAAATAGAAAGTGCTCATCTTCCAGAAGTGACCTCAGCTGAACAAGCAGAGTTAATGGCGTTAATTACAGCCTGTCAGTTGGCAAGAGAAATAACTGCTAATATTTACATAGATAGTAGATATGCTTTCAGACTAACTCATGACTTTGGAATGTTATGGAAACACAGAGGATTTTTAACTTCTTCCAGTCAGTCCATAAAAAATGGACACTTCATTTCAGAATTATTGGAAGCCATACTATTGCCAAAATAATGGTCATTATTAAGATTCCAGGCCATTTAAAGCCAGACACTCCAGGAAGCAAGGGAAATCAATTAGCAGAGAGTAGAGCGAAAGGGCTACACTAAGTGTATCTGAACAAGATGCACTTCAGAACGCTGACCTCATTCGTTTGGAGTGACTGTGGCTTTCAGGTGACCATCCTCAAGTTCTGCACTTGAATATGCTCTATACTTAAGGTTAACGATGTATATATGCATGCATGCATTTAATTATTCCAACTCTGTTTAACAATTTTAAGATTATATATTGCAAAAAAGGCTAAGAGTAAACACACCAATATAATACCAGTGATTAGAATCTGGATGGTGGGTAATTTCTCTCTTTTTTTGTACTTTTTTGTGTCTTGAAAATTTCAGAATAACAAAATATTGAAATACAATATTGAAAATATTGTGTATTATTATGTAATACTGTGTATTATTATGTAGTATAATATTGAAAAATTGTGCACTATTTTCAATATTAATTTTAATATAAATATTTTCCAATAAAATTTTTAATATTAAAATTTTTTAATTTTCATTTTTAATTAAAAATTAAAATGTTTAGTATGAATATTTTTCTACCAAAAAATGTTAATATTGAAAATAATACACAATTCACTTTTGAGCCAATTCTATGTGCGTTTCAACACCCAAATGTAGCTCCAACTTGCCACACATCATTTTCAGGCCACCACAGGCTGCCTACAGCTTCCTACAAACTCCAGTAATGCTCACTGCTTTTGTCTCTAGTCTGGCATATTGTATTACATTATCTACTCCTTCTGTTTGTATATACGATTTTTTTCTCCTCAATTAAATTGTGAGTGAATCAGAAGCATGCCTTAGGTATTGTTGTGCCCCCTCAGCACTCAGCCAATTGTCTTGTGTAAAAAAAAAAAAAATTGGGCGAATAATTTGTGTTAATGAATGTTAAGATATACTAAAGGTTTACATAGGGTTTACACAGGCAACAAGTCATTTTTCCATTTGAAATAGGTAAGTGATAACAAAGCAAAATCCTACAGGGGATCTGCTTAAATAAAAATACCTAAAGAAGGGATAATATAGAGGGACTCATGTCCTTTAAGCTCCTGCTCTGGCAACCATGTGGAATGATGATCGTTTTCTTCCAACAGCCTTATGGGGTAAGTGCTCCTCATCCCCATTGCACAGGGCAGGAGATGGAGGCCCAGAGGTGTCGGTCAAGTGCCTGAGGTCACCCAGCTAGTGAGCACCAGTGCTAGCATCTATACAGGTTTGACTAGCTTCAAACTCACCCCCCTTTTACTGGTGTCTCATGCAATAAGATGTGGTCGCAGAGTGGACTTCTGGGCACAGTGGATGTGATATTCTACCCCTTCCCCTTTCCAGCCAGGCATCTGGCCAGGTAAGAGAAAGCTGAGGGTTAAAATAACAAAAGTCTAACCTCTAGTCCTCAAGCATATCAGCATCTCCCACATTTTATGAACACTGTGGTTGTAGTTCTTTGTGGAAATAAATGAAGATCACTGAAATGAGAATACAGTATTTATTCGGAGCTTGTTACACCACAGGGAAGTCAGCCACCATAACCTGCATGTGGCAGAGACTCAAAGGCAGGCAGGGGTGTGGGAATCTTTATAGTGGAAAACGAGGAAGACTCAGGGGTACTCTGATTGGAGGCTGCCAGCATGGGGAGTCTGTAGGTGGACTACCTATACACAGGACATCCTATGTGCTATAATCTGAATATTTTTATACTCCCGAATGTGTATGTTGAAATCCTAACCTCTGATGGGATGGTATTAGGAGGTGGGGCTTTTGGGGAGATGATAAGATTGAGGATGAGCCCTTGGGAATAGGAGTAGTGACCATATACAAGAGGCTTGAGGGGGTGTGCTCACCCCTTCCACTATGTGAGGACACAAGAAGGCATCTGCTATGAATCAGAAGTGCATCTTCACCAGACAGCAAACCTGCCAGCACCTTGATCTTGGACTTTTCAACTTCCAGAACCACAAGAAATGAATTTGTGTTTCTAACCCAGCCAGTTTATGGCATTTTGTTACAGTAGCCTGAACAGACTAAGACATTATATGATTGTTTTGGGGAGTATATTTGAGTTTCTCTGGTTGGTCCTGAGTTGGAAGCAGGGGCAACGATTAGGGACAATGCCAGTGGCTAATCAGGACCTGACTGTTCTGGGCTGGTTGTTGCAAAGGTTTTGGGTCCGAGTTTAGCTGCTGAATATGGCCATTGTTTATTTGTATATTCAGCCACTCACCATTAAAAACTATGCAACAATGAAATATAATTACAAATGGGTTGAAGGATCATGAAAGACCTTCTACAGAAAGTAGGGCATGAAAACAACTTTGAGACCTACCATATCCAGGCTGAATGGAGTTCTGGGCATATGTTTGAATATGCAAAAACAGTTTGTAGTGATATATTTATCCAAGAAGGAAAATAAAACTATGTGAATCTTGATTTTGAAAATTTTATAAGTGCCCTTGTACTCGCTGAGAAAATTGGAAATGTGAGAATTCAAACTCTGATGTTACTGGTTGCAGAAAATATTTCTATTTCTTTATATAGCACACAAATTTTAACAATTTGTTTTTTCTGCTCTGTGATCAGAACATGGTGTAACAGGGCAGAAAAGGCTTCTATTTTGAAACTAGAAAGACCTGTATCTGAATCCGTACTTCTGAACTTCTACCCATGTGATCTCCAACAACTTAATTTGTCTTTCTGAGCAGGAATAATAATATCCACCTCCTGGGCTAATACTCGTAAAGATTAGAAGAGAAAAAAGTATATATATATATATGTGTGTGTGTGTGTGTGTGTGTGTGTGTGTGTGTGTGTGTGTGTGTATGTGTATACGTGTGTGTGTGTGTATACACACATGTACCTAATAGAAAACCCAATGTAGTCTGGAATTTCTGATGAATTAAAATGCAAGAGAAAGCAGTAAAATTGTTGCTGGTGCCTTTTCGCAAGCCTGAGGAATCCATTGTCCTCAGCTTTCCTGGAGGGTGGTAAATTCTGTGTATGCCATCTCTTTAACCCGGTCACTGTGGTTCCTTGTTGTTGTTCCTCCTGGGCTCCCAGAGAATGGCATTCGACCGCTAAGATTGATGAGGCTAATTTACACCTGGGATCCAGCTATCACACAGGTGAACAGAGCTGCACTGATTCAGCCGTCTACCTTCTGAGAACCTTTAGCGGCCCTACTGCTGTGGTTCCCACCACACTGTGGCTGCACAAAGGAATCACTGGGACCAAATCACTGGGGCCAGTCATAGTCAGCTCAGGCTGCCATAAGAAAATATCACAGACTGGGAGGTTTAAGCAATGCTTATTTCTCATGGTTCTGGAGTCTGGAAAATCCAATATCAAAGTGCTGGCAGATTTGGTGTCTGGCAGGGGCTTGCTTTCTGGCTTGCAGACAGCTGCATTCTTGATGTGTCTTCATACGGCAGACAGAAAAGTCTGTCTCTCTTCCTCTTCTTATAAGGACACTGATCCTCTCAGGGGGTCTCCACCCTCAAAACTTCATCTAAATCTAATCACTTCCCTGCATCCGAACACCACCACATTCAGGATCAGGGCTTCCACATACGAATTCTGAGGGGCACACAAACATTCAGCCCACAGCATGACCGTAGTGCTAGGGCAGTAAAATGAGAACCCCTGGAGGCAGAGCCCAGACATCTGGACTCATTAGCAGCTCTCCACTGTCTTCCCTGAGAGGTGAGGTCCTTCATTCCAAGCAGGCATACAGATGAAGCAGCATGAACAAAGCCTGAGAGGCAGGCAAGCAGGAGCATGGACCACATGTCACACACCAGGGCAGAGTCCGCAGGAGCAGAGAACCCGGTGTGCACAAGAGGCAGGAGCACATCATAGATGCCGTGGGCACACGCTGTGCCAAAGCTTACTCATTACCCCACTCAGTGGCATGAGGCTTACCCAATTCTCGTTTTCAGCTGACATAGCTGAGGCTGGAAGAATTCACATGGGAAAAGTAGGGTGGAGCCAGGACTTGAACTCAGGTCTGTTTTTTTGTTTTGTTTTGTTTTTTGTTTTTTTTTGTGAGACAGAGTCTTGCTCTGTCACCCAGGCTGAAGTGCAGTGGCACCATCTTGGCTCACTGCAACCTCCGCCTCCTGGGCTCAAGCAGTTCTCCTGCCTCAGCCTCCCCAGTAGCTGGGATTACAGGTGTGTGCCACCACGCCTGGCTAATTTTTGTATTTTTAGTAGAGATGGGGTTTCACCATACTGGCCAGGCTGGTCTCGGACTCCTGATCTCAGGTAATCCGCCCACCTCGGTCTCCCAAAGTGCTAAGATTACAGGTCTAAGCCACCGCATCCAGCCCATGACTGATTCTTAAACCTTTCTCTATGCCACCTGTGGTTTTGCTTCAGAAAAAAAATAGATAAAACCAGCTATTGAATGGATGCCCAACTTAACCCCTTCCCCACTTCTCCCCACTCCAGGAAACATTTTCAGACAAGCTAAATCCTAAGGGGGCACTCCTGTCTTAAACTCCTAACTGTGAACACCCTGGTGTCAGCTGGATTCAGTGAAGGGGAGATAGTCCCACCCTTGACTTATAGCTTGTCAGGAGATTCTGCCTTTTCTGAATGGACAGCACTCCTCTTCCCAAGGCTAAGTGGACATCTTTACCCTGCTGCTGTGAAAAAGTGAGACCTAAAGGGAATTGTGGGCATCAGTTGGTCCAGTCCATCAGGTTACAGAAGGAAACTAAAGCCCAGCAAGACTGAGTGCTTCCTACATGACCACACAGGCAATACAGGGAAAAGTCAGTATTAACATTTGGTTTCCAAAGTGTATTGTCATTTGAATGATGCCAGGCAGTCATTCTAACATAGCTTAGCAAACATCTTTCTTTATCTAGTGTCTTGCTTTGAGCCTGACCAGTGGCACTCTAGTCCAAGAAGAGTCTCACTGGGATGGATGGCAGGTGCAGTCTGTGAGAGAGCCACGGGATTGATGCCTCACTTCCTTAAGACTGCTCCAAAACACATAACAAAGGAGGAAAGCAGTTCTGGATTTCACTGGACATCAATGTTCCTGTCAAATTAAAGGTCCGGCAGTGGAATCAGTATCTGGAAGCTTCCAATAAGGGACTTTAATTTCTGTTTCATCTAATGGTGTTGGAGAAACACCCACACATGGCGCTTTGAAATCACAAAGGCTTAGTGTGATACCTCGATTTACTATTTAAAAGCTCTCATCCATCACTTCATGTTGCCATTTCTAACCTCGTACCTGCTTGGTGGTAGTTAAATGAGAAAGAGCCTTGCACAAACTAGGTGCTCACTAAATCTTTGTTCCCTCCTAAAAAACAATTTTAGAACTGAGAAGTGTTAAAGATTCTATATTTTTAAAAATATTTAAATATTTCAAAAAATGTTAGAAAATATATCAGTTGCTCAGCAGAGAAGAAATGAGTGTTTGTAGGAAAATCAATGGGAGAATTTTTACTGTATGTTTTTTAACTTTTAACTTTGGAAACACGTGATGTACTTCCTATGGCAGTAATTATATATTCTTTTAATGAATAAAAGAGAAGAAGAAAACAATAATCTATTTTGTATTGGCCATTTTGGCTGGGAAGAACTCCACAGCAGAGAAAAGGAGCTGATGTACTGGAGATCTGTGTGTTTACTCATGAAGCAGCATATCTCTGGTTAAACTCCCTATATCTGCTTTTGGTGCAAGAAAACCTCCCACATGGCTCTGGATAACAAAAGCCCCCTGAGTGTCATTTCCACGGTGCCCTGGAATGGGCTGAGCATTATGGAAGGGTAGAATTGTTTAAGGTACTTTTTACAAAAAAATTTTTTTTATTGACGTGCTGTCTAAAATATTTTAAAATCATCTTTTTAGAAATGCACTAGCAAAAAACATGGCAATCTTTCAAGGCACTTATTCTCACCTGCAAAACAAGAAAGGACACAAAACAAGAAAGAGTGACTGTAGAGAGGCAAATCAGTGAGACTGGCAGCCACCCTGTGGGAATCAGCTGTCCCTGCTGTGCTGCTGTCGTGAGCTGGGAGACAGAGTCTGTAGAGTTCATAAGGCAGAAAGTGGGATGGAAGATTCCTGTATAAATATGAGGCCCTCAAAGAGATGCAGCCACAGTGACTCAACTATGAAAAAATAAAGCTTTCTGCACAAATGGAGACTGTCAGAAAATTTGATCTTCCTCAGCATCAGCTTTGGGTTAAAGGAATAAAAATTGCCTTTCCAGACAATTCTAAACCAGAAGCTGGGGTGTCAAAATAGAATTAGAATCTTTGTGACCAAAATTAACTTATTTATTATGAGAATTTGTTTTAATTGTATTCTATGTTGGTAGTCCCCCTGGCCCTAAAAGAAGTAAAGTAAAATCCTTTTAGAGGAAAAGAACTTAAACAAAGGCTGTACATAATTCACGTAAACAATGTTTTAAGAAATACTATGTTACAAAAAGTCAAAGACAAAAGGAAATAAAGCAGTATGATTAAGTGTCAATGAAAACAACAAACAGAAAACTCAAACCCACAAAAACTGCAGATATTGGAGTTATTGATAAAGAATATATCATGAGACAGATGCTCTCTGCAAACGATCTATTTCCTTATACCCTAGTTTGGGAAAATGCTTCTAAGGAGAAAACTAGGGTGAAGGTGAAACCAGGCCCCCAAGAAGTTAAAGAAGCAAGTAACTAACAGAAATTCTGGAGTTGAGAGGATGGCAGCTAAGAATAGAAACGACTTGCTGAAACACTGCAATTCCCTCTGCTTGCAAGATAACAAAACTGGCTGAAATCTGCTGGAACCAATATGGCCAACTGGAGTCTGAGCAGAACCTGCTTATGGACATCACAGCCCAAATTCCCACCACATGTTTCGTACTAATTCGCCCAACATTTGCACATGTAACCCATGAAGCAGCACGAAGCCATAACTGTGCAGGCCCAAGGACTTGCTACATCTCCCCTTTCCTTCCACCCATCACCTACCAATCCCAGAATCTGCCCACTAAAACTTCAATCATAATATTGCTGCCTTAAGCCAGCACAGGAAGACAAATTTGAGCTGGAGTCCTGTCTCCTTGTGAGTCAACTAGCAATAACAATTTTTCTGTTGTCAAAAACCGAGTGTCACAGTATTGGGTCCAGTGCATGGGGCAGCAAGTCCCTTTTGCATGGTAACAAACGTGGAATTCTTGTCCTGTGCTTTCCATCTCTCAAGGATTATAGCTCCAACTGGATCATTGTCCAGTGTCTACGGGTTGTTGCCTTATATATTTAATGCAGTTTTTATAGTTGTTTAGAGCAGAAGAGTTAGTTTGATACCAGTGACTCCACACGACTAAAACTGGATACACTTTTCACTATTACCAATAGAACTGATGTGAACATTCTCATACATGTCTTTTGGTAAAAAATGTATGCATACCTTTGGATATCTACAGATAGTATTTCTGCTGCCCGCAAAGATATATTCCTCCCTAAGATGGATTTGCTCTTCCCAATCTAGAAGGAAGTGATTGCTGGACCACAGGATTTGTGTGTATTTAGCTTTAGTAAGTAACCGGTTCACATATATCCCTACTAACGGAGACAGAGAGAGACATCCATTTCCTTCATATCTTTGACAATATTTAATATTACCATTCACAAAATGTTTTGGCCATATTACTGGGTGTATGGTTCTGTCTTATTGGGGTCTTACTTTCTATTTCCTTGATGACTAATGATAGTGAGCACTGTCTCATATGCCTATTAACCACTTAGGAAGTATCTGTTCAAAGATTTTTCCAACTTGTATATGAGATTGTCTAGTTCCTACTTATTGCTTTGTAGGATTTTTTATTTTCTGTGTAATAATTCTCAATTTTATATGTATACTGAGAAAGATAGCCCATTGTGGTTTGCTCTTTTGCCTCTTAATAGTGTTTTAATAGCCAGAAGTGCTGAATCTTAATGTCTAATGTATCAACCTTTTCCTTTGTGGCTAGGGACGTAAATATCCTGCTAAAGCATTTTGACTACTTATATATTCTCCCACACTTCTTTCTAGAAGCTTTATGAATGTGTCTCTCACATTAAGCTATGTGATCCATCAAGAATCAGTTTTTGTTCTGGGTATAAAATAGGTCAACATCTGTTGTATCTTACATGAATATCAAATTGGCCTACTTGAAAAGATCACAATTTTTACACTGCATCACATTGTCACCTCTGCCTTTGCTGAGGTGATTGTGCATGAAAGCATCTATTACTGGGTTCTTAGTGTGTGTTGGTCTATTCTGATGATCTATTTTTCCCTTCTTTCACCAATATTATACTGTTTTAATTACTGTAAGTTATTAAAAGTCTTAGTATATTGCAGTGTAAGTCTTCCAACTTTGTTTTTCTTGAAGACTATCTTTGCTATTCTTGCAATTTTTTGTATTTTCATATAAATTTACAATCAGATGAAAAATTGATTGGAATTGCATTGAATTTGTAAATCAATATGGGTGAGAACTGACATCTTTTAGTATTGAGGCTTTTAATACATGAAAATGGCTTATTGCTTCATTTATTCAGGCCTTTATTTTCCTCTAGTAATTTCAGTTTTCGTGCAGAGTCCTTACACATCTTTTATTACATTTATTTCTCAGAATTTGTGTTCTATGGTATTACAAATGGTATTATGTTTTACAATGTCCTTTTCGAATAGCTTTTTTTAGTACATAAAATTGCAATTGAATGTTACACATTGACATCATATCCAGCATCATGTTGTAATGATCAGCTGTGAGCACAGGCATACGATATAGAAATAACCCCAACGTTCAGTGGCAGTGGTTAAGGCGGTGAAGCTCTGCATGAGGTGGTGGGACTTGGAATTAGCCGGGGCTGCTCTGCTTCTGAATGAATCTGTGGGTTGGTCGGAATAGCTCCATTCTAAGTGTCTCATGCTGGGGAGCAAGCTGGGTCGGCAAACATGACCTGCTATGTGTTCTTCTCCAGGAGGAGGTGGAAGCTCTCAGAGGGCTGAATAGAAACACATGAAACACATGAAGCCCTAAAGACCTAAGCACATTCTCACTTCTGCCCACAGGCCATTGGCCAAAGAGAGTCATAGGCACATTCACCATCAGTGAGGCAGGCAGGTCTGTCTATGCCTTTCTAGGAGGCAGGCAGAAGCAGCAAATACTGGCTAAATGAGTCTAATTTACATGGTTGCTAAATTCAGTTACTAATTCAAATAATCTATATGCATATCCTTTGGATTCTCTGTATGCAGAATTTTACTATCTTGAATTAATAACATTTTTATTTTTCTCTTTCAAATCTTTGTACTTTTAAATTATCTTTTCCCCTTATTGTACTGTCTAGGACAATACAATTGTTGAATGTTAAGTGACCGCCTTTGTTTTTTTAAATTATCTCAAGGGTAATCCTTTTAATATTTCACACAAAAGTATAATTTTTGTTGTAGGTCTGTTAATTGTAAGTGGACGTTGAATTTTATAAAATGCTTCTTCTGTGTTCTTTGAGATGAACTTTTTTTTCTCTTTTTCTATAAATGTGGTGAGATACATTGATTAGTTTCTTAATGTTAGAATAAACTCAATTCTGGAATAAGCCAAACTTCATTGCTATGAATTACATTTTAAAAGTTACCTTATTAGATTCATTCAGTTTGTGATTATTTTGCTTAAGATTTTTACATCTATGTTCATGAGATAGTTTAACGAGAATTTGCTTGTAATTTTTTTCCCATGTCTTTGTCAGATTCTGATATCCAGGTTTGATAGCTTTATGAGTTTGAGTTTGGAAATGATTCTTCTTTTATTTTTCATATTTTCTATTTCTTCTTCACCACAATTGGTAAACCTTTCTTTAAAAACTGAATTTGTCTATGTCATCTGATTTTTTAAAATTTTGGCACAAAGTTTTTTTATAATACCCCCTAATGTGCAGAGCCTCTAATGATGTCATCGTTCATTCCTGATGTGGGCCCCATGCTTTCTCCTTCCCTTTTACCTCTTTCTCTCTCTCTCTCCATCTCTGTCTCTGTCACTCCCTCATGAATTGTTGCTTTTATTAGTCATTTTAAAAACAACTTATGTTTTTTTTAATTTTTTCTATCTCCTATTTATTTTACCTTTTAAAATTTTCTGCTCTTATCTTTATTATTTTCTTCTACTTTTTTGGGTTGAATTTGTTGTTCTTCTCATCTTTTGAGATCATTGAGATGGCCTTGCTAGGGTCCTGAGATTCTGGCTATGCTGGTAGTCCTGAACTTCATTCAGCTCATGCCTCCCGTCCCAGCAAGCCTGCTGAAAGATGGAGGCATGTCACTTTCTGTTCACTGTCTATGCCTCATTATGAGCATTTGCAAATGCTTGATGGCAAAATGCCACTGCAAATTTTTATGTGTTTTAAGCTTTTATGTGTTTCCCTTATCTCAAAGATTTGATCATTCAAACCCTGAGTGTCTTCAAGACCCTTCACTGCCATGAACAGATTTTTAAAAAATTATTTAGTTTTTCTTGTTGTTCTTAATATGAAGATTAATCTGAACAATGTGAACCCCAGATAAAATTCTAAGCTCCCCACTCAACTGAATTAAACTCCGTTTTGGTCAAGGGCATTCCCAAGTAAATCTGAAACTCTAGTTCAGGCCATGCTGGAACAGAGGGGTTGGACATGCCTCATTATGCCCTCTTCCCTTTGGAATTCAGGCACAACTGACCAGCATTAAAATGGAGATCTTAACACTGACAAAACAGATTGTAGCAATAAGATGCGAAGTAATAAGATACCATATTCCAACCTGACTCTAGTACAGCATCACATGACACATAGCAGACTCTAAAAGAAACTGAAGTATTTTACCCCCAAATATATTTTTGACATATTTTGAAATGCCCCTGCAAAGCAGTCTCATGTAGGGAAAATCTACAGTTTTGGATAATCCCATTCCCTTTCCAAGTCTCTTCTTAATCCAGAAGAGAATTAACTAAGAGTCTGGCACCTTTTTAGGTTTGATACTTACCAGATATTAACCATCTATTCTCTCTGAAGCCTGTTGCCTGGAGTCTTCATCTGCATAATAAAATCCTTGCTTCCTACAACCCCTTGTCTTAACCCAGACACTTCTCCTTCTAATGATTCCAGGTCTTTAGATAGTAACTTAACTCTTTTAAGCAATTTCCAATCAGAAATATTTGAAGCCACTTATAACCTGGGAGCCCACATTTTGACTTGTCCTAACTTTCCAGATTGAAGCACCTTACGTGTTTTGATTGATACCTGCCTTAACTTCTGTCCCCTTAAAATGTATGAGATCAAGCTGTAGCCCAAGTACTTTGGGAACATGTTCTCCTGACCTCTTGAGACTGTGCCTCAGACCTTGGTCACTCATCTTTGGCTCAGAATAAACTGTTTTAAATATTTTACAGAGTTTTACTCTTTTCGTTAACACAAGATACTTGTCACAGCTAAAAAGAAAATCTTCTCCAACATTAGTAGATAATGCCAAGTTTTATTTTAGTAAATGGGATTTTTAAAAGACAATTTACAATTCCATTTGCAGGATATAAAAACTCCCATTGCTCTGTGTTGTCACCAACACCAGATACTAGCAGACTTTTAATTTATATAAATCTTATGGGTGTAAAATGGAATCTCGCTGTGGTTTTACTGCGCATTTCTCTGATTACTAAGATGGTTGGGCATTTTTTCGTGTTCACTGACCATTCAGTTTTGAAATTCTGTGAAATTCCTATTCAAATCTTTTGCTGATTTTTCTTTTGGGTTGCTGGTTTTTATTATTGATGTGTAAAAGTTCTTTAGCTTTTGATATTCATTATTTTTTGTGATACAGATATACTCTTCCAGTTTGTCTTTTTACTTCATGATTTTTTTAAGGACAGAGGTTTGATTTTATCCTATGTAAGTTTTCTCTGCCACATGTACATATTAGCTCTTCAATGTTTAAAAAATGCTTATCATTTAGTCCATTTCATTGCCCCAAATGTTATATAAATGACTCTTGTCTAGAAAGGCAGTGGCACTAGAATGTGATGAAGAAGGAGCAACACAATTTGCTGATAACGCACCACTGCATGGTGGGTACTGTCCTCCACTGTCTGCAGTCACTGTCTCAGTTAATCTTCACAACTTCATGACACAACCCTTCTTCTACCGACTGCATAGAAGAGAAAATTAGATTTCAAGTCTCCTGCAAATGACTTCTTGCTCTTTTCCTCAGAATAGAATTTCCTCTTATTCTTGTCAAGAATTGACATTTCTAAGAACATTTTTTTCTTTTTTGCCACTGAAACATGGAAAAATTTTCTCAATCACAGACTCATTTGTGCAAGGGGGAAAAAAAAAACCCAGCAAATGCCTGTGTCCTCCCACCTCAGTACAAATATGCTTGCCCAACATATGGTGCAATCTGGCTGAGTAACTCCCTTGAGGCTGTGGCCAACAGTGCTCACTTTCTTCTTTCAGCCTCAACTCTTCTGCAAGCTTAATTTCTTCTCCTATGAAATCTTAATTTGTTTTATTTTGGTTTAAAGATGGTTTTTAATAGCCTATACTTAGTACATTTCTTATTTCTCATGTCACTGTATATTTTAGGCCATTATCCTTATTTCACTTCCAATGTTCTAAGCCCTGTTTTTCTCCCCCCCTTCTTTTTTCGAGACAGAGTTTTGCTCTTGTTGCCCAGGCCGAAGTGCAATGGCATGATCTTGGCTCACTACAACCTCTGCCTCCCAAGTTCAAGCGATTCTCCTGCCTCGGCCTCCTGAGTAACTGGGATTACAGGCATCCGCCACCACGTCTGACTAATTTTGTATCTTTAGTAGAGACAGGGTTTCTCCATATTGATCAGGCTGGTCTCAAACTCCTGACCTCAGGAGATCTGCCTGCCTTGGCCTCCCAAAGTGCTGAGATTACAGGCATGAGCCACCATGCCCAGCCTAAGTTCTGTTTTTCTAAATGCAACTGTCTGTTCTCCTCACCTGGCCTCCTTAGTCTTGCTGTCTGTGCCTTTTGTTCCTGTCCACTTTCTTACCTACCATCTCTGAGCATTGCTGTCAGCTCTGACTTAGCTCTCCTGTCTGACAGCTTTAATCCTGTCTATATACTAAGTATTTCCCCCATTTCCTTGGTGTCCACTGTCATGCTTCTGCTGTCCATGAGACCCTATTCCTTCCTAGGCCTGACAACACTCCCTTGGCCTCTGTGTAGCCTCAGCCTCTGGCATCTGTGGCTAGGTTTTTCTTGGTATCCTCCACAATCTCTACTTTCCCTGTCCTCAGCCCTGCCTTACAGAGAATCTTCTCTTTGATAGCTTTTTTCCAAGCGCTTATTTCTTCTATCCCCACTACCCCCAACCTCTCTCTAGGTGAAGACTCTACCCACATTTTAATCTCCAACCCAGAGAACATTTTCCCGAGCTTCAGGCCTGAATAACCAATTGAATCCAGTGGGGCACCTTATCCAACAGACAAGCACACAGCTGCCATGTCTTCACGACTTAGTATCCTGGTGGATACCTCCACGCCCTGGTGACTGAGCCCAAAACACCAGTGTTGGCAGTGAGCCTTGCCTTTTTAGTCCCAGCATCTGTCTTCAGGTCCCCTGATTGCCCCTGCTGTTCCTCCCAGCCTCACATTTTCCAATTGGAGTGGAAGATACTGGAACTTGTCTAATTTGGAGAAAATCAGGCCTATGTCAGCTAAACAGTCTGAGGGTAATATTGAGCTAGAGCATGCCAAGAGTCTTCTATCTTGACTTTTGAAGACCCAATTAGAGGAAATAAGAGCAGCTATCATCCTTTAAACACTCATTACATAGGAGTCACTGTCTGAAGCACTTCGTGTTTTTTGTTTTGTTTTGTTTTGTTTTGTTTTAGTATATATAACAAATTCAAGAGGTAACTATTTCAGAAGAATAGAGGCTTGGGGAATTTAAATAATTTGCCTGGCGTCCCATGCTTAGGAAGACGAAATCCCAGATTTGTGTCCACTTCCACCCACTTCCAGAGTCTGCAGGCTTCCACTTGGCATCTGTCTCACAATTAGGAGCCGGGTGTGCAATTGTGATTTATAATGCCACAGTTCCTGCTTTTGTGAATGCCTGGGGTGGAAAGTGGAAGAGAGGGACAACCTTGGGATTAGTTTCCTTGCCTTGGTAACAGCTTAGGTAAGTGGCCGACTGCTTTCTTCCTCATTCCACAGCAGTCCATCAAAGATGGCAGTGACGCGGCACGCTGCAGCCAGGATTTGCCCAGCCTTTGTCCTTCAGGGTAAAGTGAAGAGGGCATTTCTATTTCTAGACTTTGCTTTTACAGAGTGGAATGAAATAAAAGTTCTTTATAGATGCAAATTTAATTTTTCTCCTGATTTGTGCAGATAAGTAGCATTGACAGTAATTGAGAAATGATTAGAGCCAATATTTATCATATTCTTAAATGACAAGGCACTGCAATAGCTTAATAGCAACCCTATAAAGGAAATCCTATTATCATAGTTTACAAATAATCATAATAATAGCTAATACACATGAGATCATTCTAAGCACTTTACACATATTAGCTCATTTGGTCTTCACGATCAACCTATGAGCTAGATAATATCTCCATCTACGAATAAGGAAATTGAGGCACATTGAATTGAAATGACTTGCTCAAGGTCGTCCAGCCAGTAACTGGGGAAAGGAATCCAATGTGGGTGGTCCTGTGCCAGAGTTTATACTCATATTATCTCACCATACTGCTTCCACTTCTGGTGTTTTCCAGAAACGTGGGAAGTGAGATTCAAAGGGAAAAAGACACCGGGTGGGTGGGAGGAAGAGGCATATTAACACAAAGTGACTGTGATACAGCTGGCTATGGCCATGAAACAATGACCAAAATACCCTTCTGGTGTTTTGGGTTGCTAATGGTCATGGGGCTAATACCCCTGAAGCCGGAGGTCACCCGAAAGTTTCGGAACCTCTTCCCAGATTTTGCAGCATGGCAAAACAGGTTTTGCTGCAGGATAGGTTATGGGTTGCTGCGGCGGTAGGGCGGGGGGGAGAGAAGAAGAGGGAAAAAGTATGAGGCAAAGGTGGTTTTGCTAAACAGTTGAAACTTCACAGGTAGCAGTCCTACTCTGAAGGAGGAACAATCCAGATGGTAGTCTGTGGAAAATGTTTCTCTGTCAGACCTTGAAAGGTGTCAAGCTCTCAGCTACTCTTTCGTAGATGCAGATAAGGAGGGTTGTGGGGTGGCATAAGAGAAATCCCATTTGCACCAGCTGTTTACTTCACTTCCTCTGCAGGTGCAAATATCCCCCACAAAAGACAGCTTTTCAGGAGTGTTCTTGTGTCTGCAGGGTATGTCAGAGAAGTATATTT
This sequence comes from Rhinopithecus roxellana, assembly GCF_007565055.1. NCBI lineage: Eukaryota > Metazoa > Chordata > Mammalia > Primates > Cercopithecidae > Rhinopithecus > Rhinopithecus roxellana. The sequence continues at coordinate 120,855,143 of NC_044562.1, forward strand.
TGGAGTGAAATATTTTTGGCTTCCTTTACATGTTTTATAGATAATAGCTGAGAAGGGGAAATGACCAGGCAAACACATGTGATAGAGGGTGTTGCTTCAGTCTAACCTATGGGCCTCGTGGGCACATAAGAAGCCGTCAATTTGACTATGGTGGAAGGAGGGCAGGAAGAAGATGGGTAACGTCTGGCATGTGTTGGGATGATGTTAATTCTGCCCTGACTGTGAACGCCATCAGGTCTCCTGACGCGGGGGCTCCTCTAGCAGCTGTGTTGCCTGCACCAAACAAAACGGCTCATAACCCTGAATTTACCCCTAGTGTATAAGACATGGAACCAGGGCATGGCCCCTTTCAGATCAAAGGGACATTTAGTTGTATCCCGATGGGCTTTGGCCTTGAAGACAGGTTCTCCTGCAATGCAGCACTGTCCCCAGAGCATCCCCGGAGCATTTCCAGCCCGAGGTGCTTTGTTCTTTCCCTCCCTGCCCTTCAGGGCTCTGCGGACCCTAATCCTAGACTGCAGTTGTGCAGACTGGGACCCTCAGAGTTGGGGGACCCACCTGTGCCTCCCACAATTGCTCTCCCTTCTCTGAACCTGTCTTCAGTATGCTAACCAGTTTTTGTACCTTGCTAACCACCCAGTTATAGCTCAGCCAGTATGGATGCCCAGGTAAGAACATTGACAAGAACCAGCCTTCATTTTCTCGTTATGATGCCCAGACGTTTTTTCTTTTTTTAAAGATGCTTCATTGAAATACCATCCACATAGCATCCAACCTACCCATTTAAAGGCATAATTCAGTACAGCATGGTGACTACAGTTAACAACAGTGTATTACATTCTCAAAAAACACTGAGGGGATTTTGGGTGCTCTCACCACCAAAAAAAAAAAAAAAAAAAATGATAAATACGTAATGCATATGTTAACTAGTTCAATTTAGCCATCCTACAATGTATACATATTTCAAAACATCATGGGGTACACAACAAATATATACTATTCTTATTTGTCAACTAAAAATCAAATTAATTTTAAAAATAAAGCACAAAGTTCAATATTTTTCAGTATATTCATATACTTGCACAACTATTATTAAGATCTAATGTCTGAACATTTCTGTCAAGTCAAAAAGAAGCCTCACTCTCATTAGTGGACTCTCCCTGTTCCTCTTTTGTTTATCCATTCCTCCGTTGTTTCTATGTTTTGGTTATTATGAATAATGATACTATGGAAATTTGCATATTAGTTCTTCTGAAAATATATTGAGGGATGACAACATGCTAGCAGCCCTTGCTCTCGGCGCCTCCTCTGCCTCGGCTTCCACTCTGGTGGCGCTTTAGGAGCCCTTCAGCCCACCATGGCACTGTGGGAACTCTTCTCTGGGCTGGCCGAGGCCGTAGCCAGCTCCCTCTGCTTGAGGGGAGGTGTGGAGGGAGAGGTGCCAGGGGGAACCGGGGCTGCGTGCTGTGCTCCCGGGTCAGCGCGAGTTCTGGGTGGGCGTCGGCTTGGCGGCCCATACTCTTGAGCGGCTAGCCGGTGCTGTGGCCCGGGCAGTGAGGGGCTTAGCACCCAGGTCAGCAGCTGCAGAGGGTGTGCGCGGTCCCCCAGCAGTGCCGGCCCGCAGGCACTGCCCTCCAATTCCCTCAGGCCTCAGCTGCCTTCCCATGGGGCAGGGCTCAGGACCTGCAGCCCACCATGCCTTAGCCTGCCCCCTTCCCCTGCCATAGGCTCCTGCACGGCCTAGCCTCCCCGACGAGCACCACCCTCTGTGCCTGGGCACCTGGTCCCATTGACGCCCAAGGGCTAAGGAGTGCGGGAGCATGGCGCAAGACTGGTGGGCAAGACTCCTCCAGCCCCTGTGCAGGACCCACTGGGTGAAGTCAGCAGGGCTCCTGAGTCTAGTGGGGACTTGGAGAACCTTTATGTCTAGCTAAGGGATTGTAAACACACCAATCAGCGCTCTGTGTCTAGCTCAAGGTTTGTAAACACACCAATCAGTGCTGTGTGTCTAGCTAATCTAGTGGGGATTTGGAGAACCTTTATGTCTAGCTAAGGGATTGTAAACACACCAATCAGCACTCTGTGTCTAGCTAAAGGATTGTAAATGCACCAATCAGCACTCTGTCTAGCTCAGGGATTGTGAACACACCAATCAGCACTCTGTCGAAATGGACCAATCAGCACTCTGTAAAATGGACCAATCAGCTCTCTGTAAAATGGACCAATCAGCTCTCTGTAAAATGGACCAATCAGCAGGATGTGGATGGGGTAAGATAAGGGAATAAAAGCAGGCTGCCCTAATAAATAGTGGCAACCTCCTGGGGTCTCCTTTCAGATTGTGAATGCGTTTTTCTTTTCAGTTTTTAACAAAAGTTGCTGCTGCTCATTGTCTGGTTCCATGCAGCTTTTATGAGCTGTCACTCTCACCGTGAAGGTGTGCAGCTTCACGTCTGAAGTCAGTGAGACCACAAACCCACCGGGAAGAAGGAGCAACTCTAGACGCGCTGACTTTAAGAGTTGTAACGTTAGCTGGGAAGGTTTGCAGTTTCACTCTTTAAGTCACCAAGACCAGGAACCCACCAGAAGGGAGAAACCAGACACATCTGAAGGAACGAATTCCGGACCCACCATCTTTAAGGAACATGACACTCACTGCTATGGTCTGTGGCTTCATTTTTGAAGTCAGCAAGTTTCCCAAGAACCCACCAATTCCGGACACAAAATGTTTTCTTTGCTCTTTGGGTATTGTTAAATTTGGTCTGTAGCTGCCTTCTTACACATTTTAAATTCAGCCTAAAGGTTTCTCCGTAGGTAGTGAATTGTACAGGGGACATGAGAAAATTTCCCTTTGTCATCTGAAGTTTCACTGAAAAATCAATTGACGAAACGCATATTCACAGAAGTAACACAAATGTTTTAACGTGCACAAAGGGCCGCAGAGTGATAATACCATGTCCTATCAGGGCCCGGTTACATATATAGCTTCATTTAAGACGGGTAGGGAGCTGGGGAATATAGGTAATTCTGTTGAAAGGCAATGAATAATTTCTATGCAGAATAAATGGGTTGAGGAACAGAGATGACCATGTAAATGGTTCTCTTTGGAATTTGAAAGGGCCCGAGAGAGAGACATCATCTTGGGAAAGGGTCTGTTTGGGCATAGTTACATTCTTGGTCTTCTTTTCTGCAATAGATAATGAGCTAATGAGGGGAAGGAAAAAGAGAAGTGTTCTCCTCTTTGGTGGGCCCATCTTGTCTTTATGTAGAGAGAGGGGAAGTCTCTTCAAGTGTCCCTTTGATCTGTAAGGGCTTTTAACTTAAAAAATGTATACATATATATATTTCTGTTGGATAAGTTTTGACAATTTTTTTTGTACTTTAGGTTCTGAGTTACATGTGCAGTTTTGTTACATAGGTATACACGTGCCATGGTGGTTTGCTGCACCCCTCAACCCGTCACCTACGTTAGGTATTTCTCCTAATGCTGTCTCTCCCCCAGCCCTCTACCCCCAGACAGGCCCTGGTGTGGGGTGTGATGTTCCCCACCCTGTGTCCATGTGTTCTCATTGTTTGACTCCCACTTATGAGTGAGTACATGTGGTGGTTGGTTTTCTGATCTTGTGATAGTTTGCTAAGAATTATGGTTTTCAGCTTCATCCATGTCCCTGCAAAGGACATGAACTCATCCATTTTTATGGGAGCCATATTTTAAGAGTGAAGTTCCCTGGGCTCCTTCAACTGTAACCTAACTTGATGTGTAAATAGACCGTGAGCTACTCTTGTAACAAGTAGCTGAATCCCAGCCAATCACAGCAGCCGACTTTTGGCCAGTCACAGGTGGCCAACTGTTCAGCAAACTGAGCTGTAACCATTCCAGCTGCTTCTGTACCTCCCTTCTGTTTTCTGTACATCATTTTCCTTTTTCTATCCATAAATGTTTTCCAGCCATGTGGCATTCCCAAAGTGGCTTTGAACCTGTTCTGGTTTGGGAGCCTGCCTGAGTAGTGAATTGTTCTTTGCTCAGCTCTGTTAAATTTAATTTGTCTAACTTTTTTTATATGTAGGAGTGAACTTCCTGGGTCATATGTTAACACTTCGTTTAACGTTTGAGGAACCACTAACATGTTTTTCACAGAAAAAATTTGTCTGTTTTTTCCTTTGTTTGTTGTGTTTTAATATCGTATCAGAGAAATTATTGCCCTGGCCAGGATCATGAACATTTCGATCAGTATTTTCTTCTAAGAGTTTAGTTTTATACTTTTAGTTCTCACATGGTCTTTGATACATTTTGAGTTCTTTGTGTATGGTATGAGGTAGAGACGCAAATTCATCTTTTTGTATGTGAGTATCCAGTTGTGCCAGATTTATTTGATTGAAAAGACTATTCTTTCTCCCATTGATTAGTCTTGGCCCTACTGTTAAATATCAATTGACCACATACGTGCAAATTTATTTCTGGACTCTAAATGAGATTTCATTGACTAATACGTCTATCCTTCATTATTGTAATTATGTAGTAATTTTTAAAATTTACAAGTACAAGTCATAAAATTTTGTTCTACTTTTTCAGGATTGTTTTGAATATTCTGGGTCTCTTCCACTTCTATATTAATTTTAGGATAAACGTCAATTTCTGCCAAAAAATTTAAAATTTGAAAGAGATTTTATTGAATCTATAGAGAAGTTTGAATCGCATTGTCATCTTAATATTAAATCTTCTAATTCATAAAAACAAAATATCTTTCCATTAATATAGATTTTCTTTAATTTCTTTCATTAATTGTTCTTTTCAGTGTATAAGTCTTGCACTTCTTTGAGTAAATGGATTACTATGTTTCTTGAATTTTTGATGCTATTATAAATCAAATAGTTTTCTTGATTTTACTTCAGATTTTCATTGTTCCTTCATAGAAGTACAACTAGGTTTTGTATACTAATCCTGTTTTTTACACTCCTTTTGAACTCTAATAGTTGTTTTTGTTTGTTTTTTGTGGATGCTGTAGTGTTTTTGATACATAAGATCACATTACCTACAAACAGAGATTGTTTTACTTCTTTTTTTCATCTGGATGAGTTTTATTTATTTTCCTTGACTAATTGTCCTGATGAGAACCTCTAACACAATGTCGAATAGAAGTGGTGAGGGCAGGCCAGGCGTATGGCTCATGCTTGTAATCCCAGCACTTTGGGAGGCCAAGGTGGGTGGATCACAAGGTCAGGAGATCGAGACCATCCTGGCTAACGTGGTAAAATCCCATCTCTACTAAAAATACAAAAAAAAAAAAAAAAGAAATTAGCCTGGCATGGTGGTGGGCACCTGTTGTCCCAGCTACTTGGGAGGCTGAGGCAGGACAATGGCATGAACCCGGGAAGCGGAGCTTCCAGTGAGCCGAGATCACACCACTGCACTCCAGCCTGGGTGACAGAGCAAGACTCTGTCAAAAAAAAAAAAAAAAAAAAAAGTGGTGAGGGCCGTTTCTTTGTCTTCTTCCTAATTTTAGGAAGAAAGCTTTTAGTCATTCACCATAAATTATGGTGTTATGCATTTTCATTAAAGCCTTTATTTGGCTGAAGAAGTTCTCTTCTATTACAAGTTCGTTGAATTTTTCTTTATCATAAAAGTGTTGAAATTTGTAAAATGTTTCATCTTAATCTGTTGAGATAATCATGTGTTTTTTTGTTCTTTACGCTATTTATAGGGCTTAAAATAGTATATTAAGTGATTTTTTTTCGTGTTAAATCAACGTTTAATTCCTAGAATAAGTCTCACTTGATATGGGTATAATTATTTTTATTTTGTATTGAATTCAGTTGGCTAGTTTTTTCTAAGGATTTTTACATCTCTATTCAAAAGGGGCATCAGTCTGTAGTTTACTTTTCATGTGATGTCTCTGTCTGGTTTTGATATTGGGGAAAAATAGCCATATAGAATAAATTTGGAAGTATTCCCTCCTCTTCTGTTCCTCAAAAGAGTTAATGAAGGATTTGTCTTAATTTTTAAGTATTTGATAGAATTTACCAGTGAAACTGTCTGCTTCTAGGTTTTTCTTAGGGAATATTTTTGATCACTGAATATCTCTACTTGTTATAGGTCTCTTCAGGTTTTTTTTACTTCTTTTTGAGTCAGTTTTGGTAGTTTGTATCTTTCTAAAACTCTTTATAATTCATCTACATTTTATTATTTTTTGACATGAAAGTGTTCATAATATTCCCTTGTAATCATTTTTACTTACATACAACCAGTAATAATGCCCTTCTTTCATTCCTCATTTTAGTAACTTGAGTCTCCTTTCGTTGTTTTCTTGGCAGGTGTAGCAAAAATTTTGTGAATTTTGTTGATACTTTGCAAATCTATTGGCATACTGACGTTCCCCTCTTGGCTTTCTATTCTTTATATTCTCTGTTTATCCTCACTCTAATCTTTCTTATTTTCTTCTTTCTGCTTGTTCTGGGTTTAGTTTGGTCTTTTTTTTTTTTTTTTTTTTAATCTTTTTTTAAGTGAAAAATTAGTATTGATTCCAGGTCTTTTTTCTTTTATACTGGAAGCTTTTATAGCTTTTACAAATTTATCCCTGAATACTGCTTTGGTTGTATCCCATAAATTTTGGTATGTTATCTTTTCATTTTATCTTGACGTATTTCCTAATTTTTTTCTTTGACCTATTGATTGATTATTTAAAGGCACATTCTTTAATTTCCAAGTATTTATACCTTTCCTAGTTTTTCTCATTTTTTGTGTTTTTTTCCATTGTGGTTAGAGAGATATTTTGTATGACTGCAATCATTTTAAATATAATGAGACTTGTTTTTTAGCCTAATGTATTGTCTACCCTGAAAGATGTTCCATTTACACTTCAGAAAAATGAGTACTCTGTTGTTGAGTGTTCTGTATATGTTTGTTAGGTCCAATTGATTAGTAATATTGTTCAAATAGTCTATTTTCCTGGTTATCTTTTGTTTAGTGGTGATCTTTTGTAAAGTAGGTTATTAAAGTCTCTATTATTGTATAGTTATTTTTCTTTCTTCACTTCTGTGTGTTTTTGTTTCATTTATTTTAGGGCTCTGTTGTTAAATATGTGTTTATGTTTGATATGTCTTTCTGAAAGATTGGCCTTTGTGTCATTATAAAATGTTCTTTGTCAACATTAACAAATTGTTTCCTGAAAGATGGTTTTGTCTAATATTAGCAGCACCACTCCATCTTTCTTTTGATTACTGCTTACTTATATATCTTTCTGGATCCTTTTACTTTCAACCAATTTGTGTCTAAATATCAAGTGAATCTCTTGTAGACAGATAGCATATAGTTGAATCATGATCTTAAAAAGAGGTCTATTCTGCCCACTTCACCTTTTTTTTTTTTTTTTTTTTTTTGACATGGAGTTTCACTCTGTCACTCAGGCTGGAGTGCAGTAGCGCAATCTCGGCTCACTGCAGCCTCCCCTTCCTGGGTTCAAGTGATTCTCTTGCCAAGTAGCTGGAACTACAGGCATGTGCCACCACACCCAGCTAATTTTTGTATTTTTAGTAGAGACAGGGTTTTACCATGTTGGCCAAGCTGGTCTCGAACTCCTGATTTCAAGTGATCCGCTCCCTTTGGCCTCCCAAATGCTGGGATTACAGGTGTGAGCCACTGCGCCCAGCCCCATCTCACCTTTTAATCTTTCTATATGTAGTTACTCATAAATTAGCATCTCACCGCACCCAGCCCCATCTCACCATTTTGATCTTTCTATATGTAGTTACTCATAAGTTAGCATTCAGTTCTACCATTTTTCCATTGTTTTCTACGTGTCTTAGGTCTTTTTTTTTTTTTTTTTTTTACCTCTATTCCCCCATTACTGCTTTCTTTTGAGTTACATAAGTATTTCCTTGTATAGCATTTTAATTCCCTTTTAATTTCTTTTACTATGTACCTTAAGCCATTTTCTTGATGAGTGCCCTGGTATCGTAATTATTATATTAATGTGTAACAGTCTAGTTCAGATTACCACCAATTAAATTTCAGTTGTATACAAAACTTTGCTCTACCCTTTTACCCTTGCCTTTATGCTGCTATTGTCACAAATTACATTATATATTTTATGTGCATCAATTTAGATTTATCATTGTTGCTTTATGAAGTTGTTGTTTAAAATCAGAAAAAAAGTTACAGACGAAAAATAAGATAAATATAAAATACATCATAAACCTATTTTTTGTTTGCTCCTATATAGCTCCCTTCACCCACTTATTTTTTACCAGTCCTTATTTCTTTATGTTGATTTGAGTTACTCTCTAGTCTCCTTCCATCTTAGTATTTCTTATAGGGCAGATCTGGTAGTGACAAACTCTCTCCATTTTTTTTTTTTTTTCCAGAATATCTTAATTTCTATTTTCTTCTTTAAAATAGTTTTGCTGGATGTGGGATTCTTGTGTGACATGTTTTTCTTACAGCACTGTGGTTATGTTATTCTCATGGAGACCGTTGGGATCCATGGTTTCAGATGAGAAGTCAGCTGATTATCTTATTAAGGATCCATGTATGTAAGTTGCTTCTCTCTTGCTTCTTTCAAGATTCTTTCTTTGGCTTTCTACACTTTGATTATAATACCATACTTAGATATGGATCTTTTTTAGTTTATTATACTTGGAGTTTATTGAGCTTCTTGGATGTTTGGATTAATAGTCTTCATTAAATTTGGAAAATTTTCAGACATCATTTCTTCAAGTGTTTTTCTGTATGCTTCTCTCCTTTCTCCTTCTGGTTGCTTGATTCTCCCATATGTTAGTATACTTTATGGTGTTCCATGTGAATCTTGTAATCTATTTTTATTTGTCCTTATTTAAAAAAATTAACCAGCCTGGGTTATCTCAATTGACCTCACTTCAAATTTGCTGCTGCTTTTTTCTGTTTGAATTTGTTTAGCTTCTGTAGTGAATTTTTTCACTTCAACATTTGTATTCTTCAAGTACATAATTTCTCTTTAGTGATATTTCCTACTCAGAGAGAAATTGTTCTCATGATTTTAAAAAACTTCTTAGATCTGCTTTCCTTTAGGGCCTTGAACATGTTTAAAACAGTTGATTTAAACTTTTTGTCTAGTAAGTCCAACACTTGAGCTTCCTCAGGAACTGTTTGTATCAATTGCTTTGCGTGTGTATTGACTATACTTTTAAAATTCCTTTTCATGTCTTGCAATTTTTTTTAATATGAGCATTTAAAATTATATAATGTGGTAATCTAGAAATAAGCTTCTTCTCTCTTTCCAGAATTTGTTTTTCCTGCTCATCATTGCAGTTGTTGGTTTTTGTGTAATGGCTTTTCTGAACTAAGTATTTGTAGTATGCATCTTTTGTTGTGTATGCTGAAGTTTCTACCTGGTTATCTTAGTGATCAGCTAATAATGGACCAGGATTTTCTTAAATGCCTGGAACCAATAAATCTCAAATTTCCCGGGGGTGGTTTTGTTCATGTTGGAGTGTACTTTTAACACTCAAATAGGCAGTTGAAAACTCTGCCTTACCATTTACTTCTTGTTTTTGCAGAGACTGAAAGTCAGCCAGAGGTGAGAGCTTAGGAAATTTTTAAGAATTTTCTTGATCATATGAACAGTCCTACATGTGTGCCTGCTATATTTCCAGAAATATGTAGGAGCTTTCAAAACCCTTATAGACATCTTCTTAGCTTTTCTTTTTAAGGTTTTGGTTGCTATATTGTTTGTGCCACCTTTTATCTATTGCTTCATTTAGTCATATCTTTAAAACATTTACCAGTAAAGATTTCAACAAACATCTCTGTCTATTGGGGAAGTGCTTTCAACACTGGATGACCAATAAACACAGGTGTTTCTAGTCAGGTCTTCCAGAAAACCACTAGACAGGTAAAATAATAAAAATGCTTTGGGAATTATCTTCTTTCTGTTCCCTCCAGTACTAGTAATAAAAGCCATTGTTTTCAAGGCTATCATTGAAGGTAAGAAGTTATTATGGAACTAGAGTAGTTTAAAATGCCACAAAGCTCGACACCATGCAGATGTTTTTGTTGAATAGAAACATCCTGGGTTGTTGCAAGCCATCGTTTGACTTACAGAGTTCTGAAAAAGTTGGTTTTGACACTTAAAAAATATGTATATAAATTGCTTTAATAGAGGTACAAATTTTCAGAGGTCCTTAATCTTCTATTTTCAAGCATTTCTCTATTTTTATATATTTAAGTGGTTATAAATTTTGCAGCAATTAACACCTACATGTATATATGTTGTTGTTATCATTATTCCCTATAATACAATCTTATAACTGGAATAACTAGGTTACAAGGTTAACAATCATACTCTGAGAAATACTGCCTTAAGTCAACAAGTAGGTTTGGTAATGGACAGTAAAATTAATCCCAAAATGAATATTTGTTAATACTTCTTAATTTTCTTTAGATATGGAATAATTTTGGGTTGAGACTTTGAACATCCAACATTTTTATCATAAATGATTTCATTATCATTTATTGGCGGAGTTTGTGAGAAATTGAGTGTACTGGGCACTGCAAAGGCTGTAATCCAGGGCTTATCTCACCCCAGTAGATTTGTGACCTGTTACTAATTGCCTTGTGCTTTCCTTTGCCACAGGAGTATAGAAAAAAAGGTTTCCTTCCTGTAATGAAGTTTTAATTTTTAGACAAATGAAATGCAAAATCTATCTTTCCCTTGGCTTGAGTTGAGCAGGATCATAGATATCACAGATCTATCGTAGATGAACTTTGAAAGGTTAAGGGATTTATAATGGCTGCAAATTTTATTAACAAAGCACTGCCTGCTGCTGTGTGAATGCAAAAGTAGCTGAAGTGTCCTTATTGGAGAACTTTTCTCTCACTCTGTGCAGAGCACTAACAGAGTAAGACAGGCAAAGATTACCCTGCTAATTGACTAGAAGCTGAGAATCGCTAATCGGGCCAAATGATCCTTCATGGTGTAACCCCAGCACATGAATAATTGTGGAAGTCTGTGTTGAATGATGATTATCTTGCGGTGCTTTTATGTGTATAAACGATAATGTTTAGGAAGCTGTCTTTGGACAATAACAACAATAAAACATCTAAAAGAGTAATGATCAAGCAGCATAGAGCTTCAACAAGCAGTCAGGGATGCAAACATTTAGGCTCAGCAGTGCCTTCTCCAGATTTCATTTTTAATTTGCAAATTCTTAGGGGATGTATATAAAGTTCTCAATATTTTGAAATGAATCAAATGACCTGACTAGTGGAAGAGGAGGCCTATAGGAATTAGAGTGACCTGCACTTGTTTCCATTTCCTTGATTTCTATGTGTAGCTGGGGCACATGGTTCTAAACCCTCCTGGATGGGTGAAAAATCCATGAGATCTGTAGCCAGAACGTCAAGATCCAGGGTGAGTATAACTTACATATGGGTTGTATACAGAGTCCCACCCCATGACCCTTGTCCCTGCCCAGATCTTTCACAGGTCACAGATATCTGACTGACACCTGCTTCCCTTCAAATTCCCACAGTCTCTGTTAACCCACCCTAATCCAGGATGAATCTTAGATTTCTTTTCTAATAGTAGAAATAACATTCCAGATACCATGTTCTGTCTGGTTATCCCTGTCATGGGCTGCAAAGCCCCATGAAAGCTGGGTGGGGTCAAGAAGTTGATGTTACGGACCCTACTCTGCCCTATTTCCCTCCTACAGAAAGCAGCACGGTGTATGGGGAACTGCTGAACCAAATGCTCCCAGAAGCAGCTCTGCAAGAGATATATTGTGATATGGTAGAAACATCATGGGCTTAGGACTTTACAACTTTCTGGGTTACCTTGGGCAACATTCCTGCTCTGAACCTGAGTTTTCTTATATGTAAAATAGGTGTCGGGTAATTTATTAAGACTCCTTATCTAAGAGCCTTGGGTTCAGTCTGACCCTCCAGTATTGAACTTGACTCACACTTGTGTTTCTGGAGATGTTCTTCCACAGCATTCTGTACTTCCCTGGCTTGAAGCTTACCACAGTACATGGGAATCCCATGGTCAGAGTTTCTCCAGCACAAGTTCTGTGTTTGTCTAGTACATAAGCACATTGGCACATACCTAGCACACATATTAGCTTCTTGGGCACTTCTGGGGTGAGAGAGTGAATGAGTGAAATTGATTATATCTCTTAAATTGCTAAGGGTCTCAGAAGCCATTAATCCTATGTTTGTTTGTTTGTTTTTGTGGTTTGTTTTTTTTTTTGTTTGTTTGTTTGTTTTTGCCATATCAACTAGGTAACAGAATTTGGAGCTTGGTCCATTGTAACGATTTTGCTAAATATTTTGCATTTATCAGGAGCACATAATTTAATAATTTTTCTGCACAAAACCGTTATGAAACCATGCCCAGTGCCCAGTTTTCTCCTGCAGGAAAGGCACAGAGAGGAGCCCTGAACTTTTTGTGCCTGGGAGGATGTGAGCAGCAGGTCAAGGTCAGGCAGGGGTCAAGTTCAAATCAGGATTATCCGAGTGGCCAGGAGCAAGGCACAGCCAAAACGCCAGAGTCCTAGGAGGGGAAGGGTGGAACTGGGAAAGGGAAGGACATGGGAGTAGTTTTCGGATGCAGGGCAGGTGCCTGTTTCTGCTGTGTGCATTGACCTGGTGTGTTGGTCCATGGAGCAGACCCAGCTATGGAAAACAGCAGCTTGGTCCCTTTTCCCATCTGCCTCCTGTTTTCCTGCCCTAGGCCTCCAAACCTCATCTTCCCCAGGCTAAGGTTCCTTTCCAGTCAATCACATCTTATTCTCCGGATTTCCTACATTGACCTTCATCTACCTTTAGTTTATATAAAATCTCTTTAAAGTTCAAGGATCAGACACCAGACACCCACATCCCGTACCCCCAAAATAATTCTCAACCATGGCTGCATTTAAACATCATTCCCAGAGACTTTTTAAAATACCCATCCCTGAGCCATAGGCCAGGCCAACTAAATCACAGTCCCTCAGGCAGAGAATATGAGATTCAGTTTTGTTTTGTTTTTTATCTTGAGCTCCCTAGGTATTTCTAATTTGCAACCAGCGTTAAGAACTGCTGCCTTAGAAACCAGCACGTTCATGGGAGAAGGGCTGGTTTTGCCTCATCATTGCTTTGAATTGATCTCTGCTGGCTCCTGCAAATTCTACACCCATTTTGCTTTATTTCTCATTAACTTCACAACTTCACTATTTTTTTCTTCTCTGCTCTATTCCGATCATAACAAAGAACAGGATCCTCAGAGACTGGGAATAAGATGAACATTTCTGAAGGGGAGGTATGTCCACCCAGCACCCAGTCCTCTTCTCCTCCCGTGTCTATGTCATGCATCAGCACCCAGGACGGAGAGCACCAAGTTCCAGAGAGTGTTTAAGAAGGGCAAGGGTAAGGGTTACCAATTGTCTGCTGCTGCTGATTTGATTTTGTTTATACTTATTTTTGAATTTTTGGTTGCAGTGATAGTTTTCTATCACTGCTATAACCAATTATTACAAATGTAGTGGCTTAAAACAACACAAATTTATTATCCTATAGTTCTGTTAGCTAGGTTGTGGCTCCTTCCTCCATCCTCCAAGGCATCAAGGGAAAGTTGAATCTTTGGCATATTCCATGTTTCTGGCTACAGCCAAGAAAGGTCCTCACCTTTCAAGGACTCATTTGATGAAACTGTGCCCACCAGGGCAATCCAGGGTAAGCTGCCCGTCCTAAGGTCCATAACAGTATCACATCTGCAAAGTCTCTTTTGCCATGTAAAGCTGCATATTCACATGTTCTGGGGATTACAGCGTGGGCATCTCTGGAGGGGCATGATTCTGCCTGCCAAATTCAACCTCGATTTCAGATTTTACTTTATCAGAATTTGCAGCCCACATGCACTAAATGTCCAGCACGGGCCCAGTACTTAGGAGGTGCTTAGTAAGTGCTTGTGGGGTGCATGCATGGATGTCGAGGAGTGAGAATGCTGCCGGAACTTGGACCTAAGCTCTGGCAACAGGCTTTGCTTCCTTCATCCTTCCTGCTCTCACAGCTAGAGCATTTACATTCTTATCCCAGCTCCTGGGAACCCAGCCCCACACCCAGGCCCTCGTCTGAGACTGGTGCACATTTCTCACCATCTGCTCCAGCCCAGAGTTGCTGAGGGCTGAGGTCTCATGCGGTGACAGCCTGAGGACACTGGATTTACTTACTCTTGCTTGACTTCTTTCCTAAAGCATGAAAGTGAAATTTCATAGCACAGGCTACACAGAGTTTAGAAATCCCTGGATAAAGTTCACAATATTCTCCTTAGATCCTTTGGGGGTGTCGATGAAGAAAAATGAGTAGGCTACGCAATTCAGTCAACAAGAGAGTGAATGGGGTATTGGCTTTTTCAGGCAGTTCGTCAAATGCCGTGATTCCAATGGCCCGTGGTGGGGTAGAGGTTTGGTTTCTCAGAACAGTGAGGGTTCAGAGGGCCTGACGGTGGCAGCATTCAAGGAGGATGTGTTTACACGATCTAAACCTGAAGAACACAACCTCCCCTCAGCTTCTCTTTCTTTCTCTTTCTAATCCTTTTCTCAATACGTATTGATTTTTCCCTCCAGCCAGCCATTCATTCATTTAGCAAACACTTACTGAGCAGGTGTCCAATCCGTGGCACTGAGAATACATCAGCAAACCACAGACAGTGATACCTGCCCACGGCTTTTTCATTCTCTAGGCTGCCCCACTGGGGGCCTTCCCAGTAGGTCCCAGGTGGTAGAAGGACGTCAGACCCAGCCACTGCCTCACTGAGTTTACATGCAGTGGTGGAGGCACACGCTAATAGGCAGTCAGAACACATGATAACACATGGTATTATTCCACGGCAAGTCTCTGAGGGCCTGAGCACGGTGGCCCGAAACAAGCACAGGGTGACCTGCACCTTGCTCAGTCCAAGGGCAGAATCTCGAAAGATCCATGATGTCCTAAACAGGGAAGAGATAGAGAGTTTTCAGAAAGAAGGTCTGGTGTGTGCCTAATGCAGATGTGAGGTCAGGAACGACTGTGATGCCTAACCTGTGCTCTCTGGGAGGCTGGGGTTGACATGATGGCTTGGTTAACGGTTGACTGACAGGCAGCTGAGGTGAGGTCAGTGACACTGCCTTGTCAAATCACAGGGCAGCTGAGTGGGTTGGAGGCTCGGTTTGCTACTGGAACACCTGGGCCCAGGAGTGTGAGGAGCTGTCCTGTGTGCCATGAGCTGTCCTGTGTGCCATGAGGAGCTGTCCTGTGTGCCATGAGGCAGTGACACTGTCTCCATCTCTGGCCACATGGTGAATTGTGGAGACCCGACAGGAGGGAAGGGGATGAACAAAGCCTCTACCATGAGCCCTCCCCTGGCTGTGCCACCCCTGGGTGGGGCGTGGCTCCTGCAGCCCATCTTCTTCTGTCTCCTTTCCCTTGCCAACCCCGCCTTCACCAAGAGTCTTCAATCTGTCATCCAGTACTCTCTAACCAGGCAGTCATCCTATTTTTAATCTGAAATCCTTCAATCATTATATATCCCACTTATTTGACAGATTTGCTCTGTGTTTGATTTTACTATCACTAAATGATTTCTCTGTTTCCTCTACATATTTATATTGTGTCCTCCTACCAAGGCAGTAAAATTCATTAAGTACAGGGGCATGTGCTGGCTTCATATAACCCAGGATACAGAATTGAATGGCAGGTGTGGAACAGACACTTCACACATAGTTAAAGGAGGAAGGAACATATTCCCAGACATCAGATTGACTGATAGAGAACTGAAGAAGCCGGGCGCTGTGGCTCATGCCCGTAATCCCAGCACTTCGGGAGGCTGAGGTGGGTGGATCACCTGAGGTCAGGAGGTCGAGACTAGCCTAGGTAACATGGTGAAACCTGGTCTCTACTAAAAATACAAAAATTAGCTGGGCATGGTGAATGAAGCCTTTAATTGCAGCAACTTGGGAGGCTGAGACAGGAGAATCGCTTTAACCCGAGAGGTGGAGGTTGCACTGAGCTGAGATCACACCACTGCACTCCAGCTTGGGCAACAGAGAGAGACTCCATCTCAGAACAAAAAAATAGAGAAGAAGGAGAAGGAGAAGGAGAAGGAGGAGAAGGAGAAGGAGGAGGAGGAAGAAGAAGAGGAAGAGGAAGAAGGAGGAGGAGGAGGAAGAAAGAAGAGAAGAAGAGGAAGAAGAAGAAGAAGAGGAGGAGGAGGAGGAGGAGGAGGAAAAGAAAACTGTGAGGAGAAGAAAATTGCTTCTCCTTAAGTCCCTAGGCCTGTGCTTTCCCACAGATGAGAGGTAAGGTGCCCTGCAGGTGCAGAGCCACAGGTGAGGTGTGATGCTCCTCTCCCGTGAGTCTGTCTGACTCAAAGAAATGTGAGAAATGCATTATTTTTATACTAACACCATCTGAGATATATACTGTAGTGAAATGCACAATTCAGATAAGTAGCTTTTTAAAAGGATAAAACCACCACTTGCTTTCCTGTCAGGAGAACCTTGAGGAGAAAATTCTGAGATGAGGTCCCTGCACACACCTAGGAATGCCTCCACCAGTCATGAGCCATGGCTCTCAGGCTCCTTTACGCCACGATATGTCCCTGGGAAACACATCAGCTATCTGGTGCCATTAGTGGTTTGCATTCACTTCATGTCCTATTTTACGGCATTATTTTTTAAAAGAAATTTTTGGTTTGACCTCAGACTTTACTCAGGGAGAGGAAATGTGCCAGACTTTTTGTGTTTTTATGTTAAGAACTCCAAGGTCTTCACAAAACAGTGACAACTCATACTTGTCAAAAGTAGATGGGTTTTTTGGTTGCTTTTTCTGTTTTGTTTTGTTTGTTGTTGTTGTTGTTTTTTGACAGAGTCTCACACTGTGCCCCAGGCTGGAGTGCAGTGGCATGATCTCGGCTCACTGCAACCTCCACCTCCCAAGTTCAAGTGATTCTCCTGCCTCAGCCTCCTGAGTAGCTGGGATTACAGGTGCGCCACCACGCCTAGCTAATGTTTGTATTTCTAGTAGAGACAGGGTTTCACCATGTTGGTCAGGCTAAAAGTAGTTTTTAGAACAATTTGTGAATAGATTTGAGGGGCTTTGTGGGGGAAAAAACTGACACCATAAATCCCCCTTATCTGTGGTTTCTGCAGTTTTGCTTCCCATGGTTTCAGTTCACCACAGCTCACTGTGATCTGAAAACATTCAATGGAAATTTTCAAAAATAAACAAATCATAATTTTTAAATTGTGCACCATTCTTAGTGTAATTATATATCCAATAGTTCCCCTCCGTTCGCCCAAAACGTGACTCATCCCTTTGTCAGGCTATCTGTGCTGTAGACACTGCCTGCCTGTCATTCACCAAGTAGCGCTTTTTGTTATCAGATCCACTATTGTGATATTGTGGTGCTTGTGTTCAAGTCACCCTTATTTTACTTCATAGTGGCCCCAGTGTGCAAAATTAGTGACATTGGCATGTTGTTACAATTGTTCTACTTTATCATTAGCTACTGTTAATCTTTTATCATGCCCAATTTATAGGTTAAACTTCATCATAGGTATGTTTATATAGGAAAAAAATATAGTATATACAATATTTAGCACTATCTGTAGTTTCCGGCATCCACTGGGGTCTTGAAAGGTATCTCCTACAGATGAGGGGGGACTCCTGTACTAAGTTGCTATTTACTAAGCATGCCCAGCACTGGAATTACATCAGCGAACAAAACAGACTACAATCCCTGCCCCCATGGGATTTGCAGACCGTGGACTGACATTGACTGAGGGCTTTACCTGTGCCTCCTGTTAACCACAGGCCAGCAAAACATGGTAGGAAATGATCATGACACTAATTGTAATGCGTGGAATACTACAAAATAATTGTTCTAAGTCAATAATAATAGGATATTGACCATTTCACCGGGCTGAACTCAATGACTGTCATGAGGAGCATCTTTAATATGTCTGAACCCAGGTGAAGCGAGGCTGCATTTCACAGGTGGTGAAAGACTGGGTGGAGAAGGGCAAAGAGACATGAATGGCTTGTTTATGGAAAGATGGCTGGATGTGACACCTGGGCTGAAATATGGAATAATAACTATGCAGGGAGATAGGAAGTCAGAGCAGACCAACTTCTTTGCTTTGTTTTGGTGGCCATGCATTAGTTCCATCATTGTCCACCATGCCACAAACAAGATCAGGTCAGTTACTGTTCTGAGTACTCACTAAAAGGCCTCTGAGTCTCTGCCACTCTGAAGGCGTGTCAGGCAATCCATCACTGCTGCTCAGGAGGGCAATCTGCATCACAGATGCAAAAGCCATGGTCCCTGCCTCCACAGGTGCAGGGTTAGGATTCCCCAAAGGACCCTCTCTCCCCCATCCCTTAGCTGGAGAATTCATTTCCACATCATGTAATTCACTGTATTAACAACGGCTGCCCACATAAGGTTCTCTTTGGAAATCCGAGAAATTCTTTCTTCCCTTCCTTCTGTGCTCCTCCAAGATAGCTGTGGGCTCCTAGGGCCCTGAAGAAAGTCTTTATCATTTTCTCCAGGCATGTCTGAAAGACGAGTGGGGTGAAACAATCCCCCGAGATGTTCCCACCGGTTAGCATCCCAAAGGAGTCCCTCTGGGAGGCCTTTCGAGGTGTTGTGCCTAACGCAGCCATCCCACCCAGGGAGTAGGAGCTGGATCACAACATGGGTGTTCACCAGCTCTAGCAGGCTCTGCACACAAGCTGGGTGCCCAGTGGTCCAGCAAGATAAAATGACACTTCAAGCAATCTGGTATTTGTACTTGTGAAGAAATAATGTGTTCAATCCCAGGGTGAACTCTGCTGTGATTTTATTTTTAGCACCCCCCCCCAAAAAAAAAGTTCATGAAGACTAAGCATGTAGTGCCATTTAAAGTATATGCAAGTTTATTTGTAATTACCGAGTGATAAAAGTCACTCTTCTTTTTTGGAAAATTTTCCTTTCTGTGGAGGTACAGGCATAACTTGGAGCTATTGCGGGCGTTCCAGACCACCACAATAAAGCCAATATCACATGAAAGCAAGTCACATAAAGTTACTGGCTTCCTAGTGCATATAAAAGTTTTATTTACACTACTCTGTAGTCTATTAAATGTGCAGTTGCCTTATACCTAAAATACCAATGCACCTAGCTTGAATAAGAGTATTTTATTGCTCAAAAATGCTAACAATCATCTGGGCCTTCAGCAAGTCGTAATCTTTTTGCGGGTGGAGGGTCTTGTCTTGACGTTGAGGGCCTTGCTGTGGATTAGACTTGGCTTAAGGGAATGTTGTGGCTGGGTCAGTCCTCTATCCAGACCACTCAAACTTTCCTCTTCTCGGCGACAGGGTTGTTTCATTTTCTTATCATTCTTGTGTTCACTGGAGTAGCATTTTTAATTTCCTTCAAGAACTTTTCCTTTACATTCATAAGTGGGCTAACTTTGGCACAAGAGGCCTCTCCTTCAGTCTATCTCAGCTTTTGACACCATCTGCTCACTGAGCTAAATCACTTCTAGCTTTTGATTTAAAGTGAGAGACCTGTGACTCTTCCTTCACCTTGAATGTGTAGAGGCCATTGTAGGGTTACAGGTTAATAAGCCTAATTGCCACATGGTTGTGCTTCAGGGACTAGGAAAGCCCTAGGAGAGAGAAAGGAACAGAGTATCGGATGGTTGGTGAAGGAGTCATCAACTAAGTTTACCACCTTATATGGGCATGATTTGTGGCGCCCCAAAACCATTACAGCAGTAACATCAGAGGTCACTGCTCACAGGCCACCGTAACAGATATAATAATAATGGAAATGTTAGAAATATTGGTAGAATTACCAAAATGTGACACGGAGACACCAAGTGAGCTCTTGGTATTGGAAAAATGATGCCCACAGCCTTGCTCTGCTGAGTTGCTGCACACATTTAATTTGAAAAGCATGAAGTCTGTGGAACACAGTAAAATAGGGTATGCCTATGTGCTACAGAGAGACATTAACATTTAAAGTGCGTAGTTTTATGTGTTTTGACAAATGCATATACCTCTATAATCCACAACCTATTATGAAGCTATTATAATTAAAAAGTTTATTTTAATTACACAGAACATTCCCTCATGGTGCCCCCTTACCATTCAATCTCAGCCACCTCCTATAAGGTAACTACCAGTCTGGTTTCTATTCCCAAAGATAATTCTGCCTTTTATTGAACTCTAGACACATGTGTTCAAAGAGAATGTGATCTTTCCTGTCTTCCAGCACTCAGTGGGATACTCTTGCAATTCATCTATGTTGTTACAGATATCAATAGTTTGTATTTTTAATTGATAAATAGTATTCCATTGTATAGATACACATACGACAATTTGTTTGTACATTCAGGAAGTGAAGTACATTCATGGTGTTTTCACTGTACTGTTGGGATATTCCAAAAAAAAAATTTTTTTTTTTTTTGAGATGGAGTCTTGCTGTGTCCCCCAGGCTGGAGTGCAGTGGCGTGATTTCGGCTCACTGCAAGCCCCGCCTCCCGGGTTCACGCCATTCTCCTGCTTCAGCCTCCCAAGTAGCTAGGACTACAGGTGCCCACCACCATGCCCAGCTAATTTTTTGTATTTTTAGTAGAGCCGGAGTTTCACCATGTTAGCCAGGATGGTCTCGATCTCCTGACCTTGTGATCCGCCTGCCTCAGCCTCCCAAAGTACTGGGATTACAGGTGTGAACCACCGCACCCGGCCGTGAGTAAACTTCTTAATAAATGTTTGCATAGAGGTCTTTAATTGACATATGTTTTTTGGTCTCAAGGTTAAATATCTGGGAGGGAGATGTTTTGAACATATGATAAGTGTAAGTTTTAACTTTGTTTTAAAAATTTTGGCCAGGCGTGGTGGCTCACGCTTGTAATCCCAGCTCTTTGGGCGGCCAAGGCAGGCAGATCACCTGAAGTCAGGAGTTCAAGACTAGCCTGACCAACATGGTGGAATCCCTTCTCTACTAAAAATGCAAAAATATTAGCCAGGTATCATGGTGTGTGCCTGTCATCCCAGCCACTTTGGGAGGCTGAAGCAGAAAAATTGCTTGAACCCAGGAGACAGAAGTAGCAGTGAGCCCATGGCACTACTGCACTCTACACTGGACAACAAGAGCAAAAACTCCATCAAAAAAAAAAAAAAAAAGGGAGCTAAGTTGTTTTCCAAATAGTTATACTGTTTGCATTCTCATCAGCAACACGTAAGAATTAGTTTCCATGAATCTTAACATTTAATATTGTTCCTCTTTTACAACTTACTCATTTAGGAGGTATGTAGTGGTATGTTGTGTTACTTGTTTTAATTTACATTTCCCTGACAAACACTAACTTTGAGACTCATTTCATGTTATTTGCTATCTCTGTATCTTTTCCCTGTTTAATCAAATCTTTGCTAACATTTTAACTGAACAATTGTAATTTTCTTATTGAATTGTAAAAGTTCTTTATACTGAATATCAGCTATGTGTTTTTGCAACTATTTTCTATAAAACTAACCTTTAAGTTCTCAAGGTGCCTTTCACATTATGCTAGGTGAAGTAAGCCAGACACAGAAAAATAGTGCATGATTTCACTTACGTATGAAATCTAAAAGAGAAAAAAAACAAAAAGAAAAACTCAAATACGTAGCAACAGAGCAAAACAGTGGTTATTTGGGGTCAAGGTGTGAGGTCACGTGTGTCCAGAATTGGTGGGTTCTTGGTCTCCGTAACTTCAAGAATGAAGCCGTGGACCCTCGCGCTGAGTATTACAGCTCTTAAAAGATGGTGAATCTGGAGTTTGTTCCTTGGATATGTCCGGAGTTTCTCCCATCTGGCGGGCTGGTGGGTTTGTGGTCTCGCTGACTTCAGAGGTGAAACTGCAGACCTTGGCAGGGAGTGTTACAGCTCTTCAAAGGAGCGCTTCCGGAGTTGTCACTTCCTCTCATCCGGAGTTCTTTATCTCTTCCTGTGGGTTCGTGTTCTCACTGGCTTCAGGAGTGAAGCTGCAGACCTTGGTGGTGGTACAGCACATACAGGTAGCAACAACCCAAAGAGTGCACACCAGTTTAAGATTTACTGCCAAGAACTAAACAACAAACCTTACACACACCATAGGGGTTGCCACTGCTGGCTTGGGTGGCCTTCTTTTATTCCCTTATCTGGCCCCACCCACATCCTGCTGATTGGTCCGTTTTGACAGAGTGCTGACTGGTGCCTTTACAATCCTTTAGCTAGACAAAAGTTCTCCCAGTCCCCACCAGATTAGTTAGACACAGAGCACTGATTGGTGCATTTACAAACCTTTAGCTAGACACAGATCACTGATTGGTGCATTTACAAACCTTTAGCTAGACACAGAGCACTGTTGGTGCATTTACAAACCTTTAGCTAGACACAGAGTGCTGATTGGTGGGCTTACAATTCTTTAGATAGAAAAGTTCTCCAAGGCTCCACCCCACCCAGAAGCCCAGCTGTCTTCCCCTTTTAATGGCACTCACTGCGGGGGCTGCACTCCTGCAGCCCAGAGGGAGCTCGGTTCACGGATCAAGCCCAGCAGGCGCGGGCAGGCAGAGCCAAGTGCGGGGGCCCCGCTCCCCGACTCCCCTGTGCCCCCCGGACCCCCGAGTCGGCGCCCACCTGGAACCCACGCCAGCCGGCGAGCGCCGCGCCCGGCCCCAGCTCCCACCCGCGCCTCTCCCTCCACACCTCCGGCCAGCAGAGGGAGCGGGCTCCGGCCTTGGTCAGCCCCAGAGAGGGGCCCCCACAGCGCAGCCGCGGGCTGAAGGGCTCCTTGAGCGCGGCCGGAGGGGACGCCGAGGCTAAGGAGGCGCCCAGAGCAAGCAAGGGCTACTAGCACGTTGTCACCTCTCAATGGGAGATGAAGGTCAAAAGGTACAAAATTTCAGTTTGTTATAATAAGTAAACCTAGAGATCGAATATACAGCATGATAATTATCCGGCTGTGGTGGCGCATACCTATAATCCCAGCTGCTGGGGAGGCTGAGGCAGGAGAATCGCTTGAACCCAGGAGGCGGAGGTTGTAGTGAACCGAGATGGCACCGCTGCACTCCAGCCAGGGCAACAGAGTGAAACTCAGTCTAAAAAAAAAACGAAAGTAATAATAATAATAATGTACAGCATGGGGACTATCAATAATACCGTATCATATGCTAGAAATATACTAAGAGAGTACATTTGACATACTTTACCCACACATACAAAACAAAAAGAAACTGTGTAGCATCATGGATATGTTAATTTGTTTGACTATAGCAATAATTTCGCTATATATACATATATCAAAACATTGTTTTGTATACCTTAAATGCATACAAGAAAAAACAAAAAAAAAGTCCTTCAAATAAGCTTATACCTTGGTGAAAGTCAATTGTCTTGGTCTGTTTAGAGTATTATAAAAAAAATACCGTAAATGGAGTGGCTTATAAATAACATAAATGTATTGCTCACAATTGCAGAGCTGGGCAGTCCAAGACGGAGGCACCAGCAGATTCAGTGTCTGGTGAGGGCTCTCAGATTCACAGATGGCACCTTCCTGTTGCGTCCTCCCAGGGTGGCAGAGGCAAGCTGGCTCTCTGGGACCTCTTTCATAAGAGCAGTGCCATTCATGAGGGCTCACCCACAGGACTTCATCACCTCCCAAAGGTTTCTTCTACTAACACTATCACATTAGGTTTCAATGTACAAACTTTACGTGGACACAAATAGCACCCAAATTTTTTTATCGTTCATGTTTTTGTCCAATTAAATAATTTGCCCAAACCAATGCTAGGGAGATGTTCCTATGCTTTTTTTAAAGAAATATTTCATTTTTGGGATTTACACTTAGGTTCATGATTCATTTCAAGGAAATGTTTGTGTATGATGTAAGGTACGGGTCAAGGTGGGTTGGTTGGTTTGTTTATCTTATGAATGATCAGCTCTACTTATTGAAAAGACTATCCTTTTGATTTGCCTTGGTACCTTCACCAAAAATAAGTTGCCCATGTATCTGTGAGTCTATTTCTAGACTTCTAGTTTCATCCTTTTATCTCTGCCTTTATCCTTAGGTAAATACTACCCTGTTTTGGTTTTCAATTTTTAAAAGATAATTTTCTTACTGACTTCTAAAAATTATATATATATTCTGGATACAAGCCCCTTATCAAATATGTCATTTACAAATATTCTACCATCCTGTAAACTGTCTTCTTACCGTCTTTGTGATGTCATTTGTAGTGTAGTTTTTTTATGAAGTCCGAATTTATCTTTTTTATTTTATTTTGTTTGGTCGCTTCCAAGATTCCATTGCCTAATTCAAGATCATGAGTATTTACTCCTATGTTTTTTCCTTAGAGCTTTAGTTTTTACCTTTAGGTCTATGGTTCATTTTGAGTTAAATTTTTGTATGCTATCAGGAAGACGCACAAATTAATTATCTTGCATGTAGACGTTAGACAGTCTATCTACAAGTATACTTTCAGTCATCTCTAGATTACTTGTAATACCTACATAGATACAATGTAATACTATGTAAATAGTTGTTACACTGTATTGTTTTTCCTTTTGTATGATTTATGATTGTTGTGTTGTTTATAAACAGTATTTGTTTATTATAAATATCATTTATTGAAGTTGGGCATGGTGGCTCATGCCTGTAATCCCAGCACTTTGGGAGTCTAAGGCTGGTGGATCACTTGAGGCCAAGAGTTCGAGACCAGCCTGGCCAACATGGTGAAACCCCCGTCTCTACTAAAAATACAAAAAAATTAGCAGAGCATGGTGGCACACTCCTGTAATCCCAGCTACTCGGGAAGCTGAGACAGGAGAATTGCTTGAACCTGGGAGGCGGAGGTTGCAGTGAGCTGAGATCATACCATTGCACTGCAGCCTGGGCAACAAGAGCAAAACTCCATCTCAAAAAAAAAAAAAAAAACCCAGAAAGAAAAGAAAAATAAATATTCTTTATTGTTTGTTTATAAGCAGTGCAACATGAGCATCATTTATTGAACAGACCATTTTTTCCCATAGAACTGTGTTGGCGCATTTATTTAAAAAATTAACCATAAACGAAGAGTTTATTTCCACACTCTTAATAGTATTCTACTGATCTACATGTTCCTCCTTTGGCAGCACCACACTGTCTTTATTACCGTGGCTTTACCATAAGTTTTGAAATTGCAAAGTGTGAACTTTCCCAAGTTTGTTTTTATTTTTCAGTATTGGTTTGACTGTTCTGGTGCCTTTTCAAGTCTATATTGGTATTAGAAACAGTTTTTGTTAAAAAAAAAAAAAATTCCAGATGGCACCCTATTAAGCATTGTATTTTCCAAATAGCTTTGGAAAGTATTGATTTTTACTTTTCTCAATAATACGTTGTGGTTTTTTATTTTTTTATTATTTTTTTATTATTTTTTTTAAGGCAACTAACTTGTTTCAACTTGAACTTCAAGCTTTTTCCTGGAAAGTGGCTGAAATTTCACTGGTGTTCTTTTATCCTTAGTTGCTGTCCGCCTCATGCCTGTACGAGCCAGGAGTGAGCTAGAGATTTGGTTGAGTTTATGCACAGAATTTGAGTCTCCTTCACTCTTGTTCTCTTTTTCTGTTTCTGCCTCACTTTCCAGCAATTATGGTTGTTGTAACCTCCGACTTCCCTTTCCCGTGGAAATTTTGTGTTTTGTTTGTTTTTAATCAAATATTTAGCTGCCAAACATGGTGTTGATTTCAGTTTACTTTTGGACCAAAAGCTATGAAAACAGCATAATTAATTGCTCCGTGTGGTTCCATTTTTCCGTATGACAGCTTTCTTCCACAACCAGTCTACTTTTCTCATTCTCCGGTCCCTTTAAGGGATTTCTGGAGACATTTTCAACTTTTAAAACTTTCTCTCGATGATGTTTTGGTTCCAGTGGGAACCACCCATCCATCTAGAAGGGTGCAGTTGGCCCTCTGGATCCCAGGGTTCTGCATCCACAAATTCAACCAGCCACGGATCAAAAATATTTATAAATAAATACATACATACAATTTTAAAACAAAAAATCAAACAATTCAACAACGAAAATCATACAAATAGAAAAACAGTATAGTGCGACAATTATTTACATACCATTTACATTGTATTAAGTATTGTAAGTAGAGATGTAGAGATGATTTAGAGTATATGGGAGGATGTGCACAGGTTGTATGTAAATACAAAGCCATTTTATAACAGGCACTTCAGCATCTGCAGATTTTGATATCGAGAATCCTGAAACCAATTCCTTGTGGATACTGAGGGACAATTTTAACTGAAAGTTTGCGTTCTCTCTTAGTGAATGCTCTTGAAAAGAACATGCAATCTTAAATTGCTGGTTTTAGAGTTCTATAAACAGACTATGCTGTTTGTTAAGTGTTGTTCAAATCTCTTTTCTTAATAATTTTTTTCTACTTATTCAATCAATCCTGGTGGAAGGAGTATTAAGTATCTTCAACTATAATTATAGATTTGTCAATTTATCCTTTTAATTATGTTATTTTATACTTCATAGTTTTAAAAATAACTAACAGACATTTTAAAGAAATTTTGAGGCTGAGTGTGTTGGCTCATGCTTGTAATCCTAGCACTTTGGGAGGCCGAGGCGGGCGGATCACAAGGTTAGGAGATCGAGACCATCCTGGCTAACACGGTGAAACCCCGTCTCTACTAAAAATACAAAAAAAAATTAGCCAGGCGCGGTGGCAGCGCCTGTAGTCCCAGCTACTGGGAGGCTGAGGCAGGAGAATGGCATGAACCTGGGGGGCGGGGCTTGCAGTAAGCCAAGATCACACCACTGCACTCCAGCCTGGGCGACACAGCGAGACTCCGTCTCAAAAAAAAAAGGGGGGGGGGGAATTTTGAGTTACTTGAACATTTCTTGATAAGTACAGAGTTCCCAATACCTTCTCACCAACCCCCAATTTGTGAGAGGTTTGTACTGGTCTATTTTGTGTGATATTAATATAGTTACCCTAGTTTTCTTGTAACTGATGTTTGTGTATTACTTTTATTTTGCCACTTAATACAGTACTACAAAATTAGTGGGTTAAAACAACAACCATTTCGTTTATTTAGATCAAAGTCCAGGCATAGGGTATCTGGGTTCTCTTGTCAGAGTCCTACAAAGCTAAAATCAAGATGTTAGCCAGGAATACAGTCTCATCCTGAGTTTGGGTGCCCTTCCAGGTTCATTCAGATTGTATACAGAATCAGTTTCTTGTGTTGTTCGACTGAGGTTCCTGTTTTCTTGATGGCTGTCAACTGAAGGTTGTTCTCAGCTCCTAGAGGCCACCCTCAGAACCTAGATATGCCATTCCTGATTTGGCTGTTTTCTTCCAGGATAGAAGGAGAAAGTCAGCTATTTTTTCTTGTATTGTTTCCTATGGTTAGGTTTTCAGGTTAGAATTACTAACGTAAAATCTATTGTTTCATCAATGCAAAATTGACTGACTAGGGATCTTAGTTCTTTTGTCATGTAGTGTAACATAATCAATGGGGGTGAGAGCTCATCACATTCATAGGTTCTCCCCTCAATCAATGGGAGAAGATAAAATAGGCAGGTATGAAGGAGTTTTGGAATCTTGGGGTGGGGTGGGGGGCTTCCCTGTACTGCTTTTCTCTTTTCCTGCTTTCTTTTGTATTAATCTGGCAGTTTTAATATTCCATTTTATCTCCTCCACTGGTTTTTAGTGATACCTCTTGGTTCATTTTTTGTTCAGGTTGCTCTAGAGATTGCACTATATATCTTTAAATGATCACATCCTACTTTGAATTAATATTACACCATTTCATTATATAATGTGAAAATTTTAGAGCAATGTAATTCAATTTCCCTCATTCTTCTCTTTCACTGTTGTTCATATTCCTTTTACTTCTACATATATTATAAATCTCAAATACATTATTATCTTTTACACAATCACCTTTTTAAAGAGATTAAAAAATGAAAAAAAAGTCACTTTTTTTTTCTTTGTATCCCTAGAAGTTCTGTGTTGGGCCAAATTAGAACCTGGGGCAAAAAGAAAAAACAATAATCCTGATCCTATTTAAAATTGTAATATTTTGCTCATTGATTTTTTTGCATTAATTTTGAATTAAGACATTTATTTTTCTCTTCAATGCTCAGTATTTCTGGCTACCCATTAAACATGTACCTGAGACTAGTGCCCCCCTTGCCTGGCTCTGATTCCAGCCTTAGTAACCATTTTCTTAATCGGGTGATGAGTATTACCAATGATATATTTTGAGTCTCCATTATATAGTCTCCCATGAAAGAGTGCTGAGTTTTTTCGGACAGGCAGTTCATTTCATGGAGGCTCACCCTGATCCTGCTGAGGTTTGTTCAGGCTGTGTTAGGGTAGTTCTGGACAGCTCCTTCCTGCTAAGGCGCTGCCTCTCTGGGGTCTCCCCCGGATGCTCAATTATTTAGCGAGGCCTTGCTACTCTGCTGGGTATGGATTCCAGCATCTCTCACTCCTGGAAACCTCAAGTATTTTCATTCATCCTTGGCCTCTTAGGCCTCAATCTGCTCATTCAGTTTTATATTCAGCAAAGAACTGAAGGGCCCCCTACCTAGATTTCTGCGGCTCTTTTTCTATGTAACTTCTATCCCACCTGCACTCTGTCTCATAAATTCCAGCCTTTATAGTTAGCCTCAAGGTCCAATCTTCATTTCCTCTACCCAGCTCCTGTTCTCTGTGCCAGGAAACACACAAGAACATTTTAGAAAGTTTCCCAGGCAGAAATTTGGGTGAAAATATGAAGCTCACTACATGATTTTTTCTATCTCAAGAATAACATCCCTGCCCTGCCTGTCATATATTGCTGCAGTTAATCCATTTATTTTGCCAGTTTAGTAGCCATTTAGGAGAAATATAACTGCGCTATTTGTATTTTGCCACGGCTGGATTGCCTCTTAAACCTCTTAAAGAGAAAGGGCATGCTAGAAAGCCATGGTTCCTTTGACTAGAAAATGTGCAAGTATTGCCCAGAGTCCTAGATGTTGTGTCAATCACATGGGGACTAATAGCCCAGGAAGGCAATGAGAGGCCCTTCCCCTCACACCAAGT
Organism: Rhinopithecus roxellana; assembly: GCF_007565055.1. Lineage (NCBI taxonomy): Eukaryota > Metazoa > Chordata > Mammalia > Primates > Cercopithecidae > Rhinopithecus > Rhinopithecus roxellana. The sequence continues at coordinate 120,884,224 of NC_044562.1, forward strand.
CCTGGGTAGATTCAGCAGGAGGCAGGCAAAAGGGCTGATCTCTCTTCTATGACTTCCATCAACACTCAAAAAGAGGCCAGTCTCCTAAAAGATGAGTACAAAGACTTCTTCCGTTGTGTTGGGTTTTTTTTTTTTTTTTTTTTTCTATTCACCCTGCTCAGGTCTGGATGTCCTGCTGGTTCCTGGGAAGGAGTTATGGATCCTCTTCTGGAACACTCCCATTGCATCTACAGTAAAAGCCAACTTGTCCCCATACCTGCAATCACATATGGAGACCGTGCCCTGAGGTCCCTTCTTGCTGCATTCCAGCTGAGCTCAGCAGGGAGCCGAACACAGGTCAGCCAGGTCTGTCCCCGTGGAGGTAGATTCACACCCAGACATTCTTGGGGAACCCCCCAAATATGCTCTTCTCTCTTCCTTTTTCTCTAGTATGATTTAACCCTTCTCTTCTTTCTTCTTTTACTGTAATTGTTTTCTTCCCTTTTTCTTCCTACACAACTGGTTCAATTCATTATTCCTAATATAATGTGTTTACTCTGTCCTGGACTTCCCTGGGTAATACAAGACAGGAAATACATTATAATAATAGTTTCTATATTTGTATAATACTTGACATTTAGCAAAATGCGTATACTTTGTCTAATTGAACTTCTCACAAGTAGGGCAAATATTATTATTCACTTTAACAGACACATAAAACAGTTCATAAAGCTATTTCATTATGCCAATAGGTGTCCAAAACTGGGAATTAATCTATGTCTCCTGGTGAAAATTTTGATGTGCATTCAACTGTATTCCATGACCATTGGTAATGCCATGACACCAATTTTGTTATATTTGTCAAGTTTGGTCTATTTCTCAAACACATTAAATTTAAAATTTTTTTTCTAATTTTTAATAGCTTTAAGGATACAAATGGTCTTTGATTACATGGATGAATTGGATAGTGGTGAAGTCTACAATTGTCATGCACCCATCTCCTTAGTAGTATACATTGTATCATATTAATTTTGTATCCTTTATTCTCCTGCAATCTTCCCCCTTCTGAGTCTCCAATGTCCAGTATACCACCGTGTATGCCTTTGCATACCCTTAGCTTAGCTCCCATTTGTAAGTGAGAACATGTGGTGTTTCGTTGTTGATTCCTGAGTTACTTCATTTAGAATAATGGCCTCCTCCATCAAGTTGCTGCAAAAAACATTATTTCATTCTTTTTTATGTTTAAGTAGTATTCCATGGAATATATATATCACATTTTCGTTACTCATCAGTTGATGGGCACTTAATTCCATATCTTTACATTTGTAAATTGTGCTGTGATAAACATATGTGTGCAGTTGCCTTGCTGATATAATGAATTCTTTTCTTTTGAGTAGATACCCGGGAGTGGGATTGCAGGATTGAATGGTAGATCTAATTTAGTTCTTTGAGAAATCTACATACTGTTTTCCATAGAGGTTGTACGAATTTACGTTTCTACCAGCAATGTCTAAGCATTCTTTTATCACAATATCCATGCCAACCTCTATTGTTTATTGACTTTTTATTAATTGCCATTCTGGCCAGGCTAAGGTGGTATCTCACTATAGTTTTAATTTGCATTTCCCTGATGATAAGTGATGTTGAGCATTTTTTCATATGTTTGTCGGCCATGTATATATCTTCCTTTGAGAAATGTCTCTTCATGTCCTTTGCCCACTTTCTAATGACATCATTTTTTTCTTGCTGAGTTCTTTGAGTTCCTTGTAGATTCTTGATATTAGTCCTTTGTTAGAGGCTTAATTTGCAAATATTTTCTCCCATTCTGTAGGTTGTCTGTTTACTCTGGTAATTATTTCTTTTGCTGTGTAGAATATTTTTAGTTTATTTAAGTTTTATTTATTTATTTTCATTTTTTTTTGCATTTGCTTTTGGAGTCTTAGTCATAAATTCTTTGCCTAGGCCAATGTCTGGAAGAGGTTTTTCTGGGTTTTTCTTCTAGAATTTTTATGGTTTCAGGTCTTAGATTTAAGTCTTTAATTCATCTGAAGTCAATTTTTGTATATTGTGAGGGATAGGTATCTAGTTTCATTCTTCTACATGGGGCTATCCAATTTTCCCCCACACCATTTATTGAATAGCAGTTCTTTCCCCAATTTATGTTTTTTGTTTGTTTGTTTGTTTTGTTTTGTTTTGAGACTGAGTCTTGCTCTATTGCCCAGGCTAGAGTGCAGTGGCACGATCTCAGCTCACAGCAACTTCTGCCTCCCGGGTTCAAGCAATTCTCATGCCTCAGCCTCCCAAGTAGGTGGAATTATAGGCGCCCACCACCATGCCTAGCTAATTTTTGTATCTTTTTGGTAGAAGAAGGTTTCAGCATGTTAGCCAGTCTGGTCTCAAACTCCTGACCTCAAGTGGTCCTCCTGCATTGGCCTTCCAAAGTGCTGGGATTGTAGACTTGAGCCACCAATTTATGTTGTTATATACTTTGTAAAAGATCAGTTGGTTGTGAGTATTTGGCTTTATTTCTAGGTCCTCTGTTCTCTTCCATTGGTCTATGTATCCACTTTTATACCAGTACCATGCTGTTTTTGTTACTATAGCCTTGTAGTATAATTTGAAGTCAGGTAATGTGATGCCTCCATATTTGTTCTTTTTGCTTAGGATTGCTTTAGCTAATTGGGCTCTTTGTTAGTTTTATATGAATTTTAGGATTGTTTTTTCTAATTCTGTTAAAAATGATTTTGGTATGTTGATAGAAATTGCATTGAATCTGTAGATTGCTTTCAGCAGTATGGTAATTTTCATGACATTGACTCTTCCAATCCAAGAGCATGGAATGTATTTTCATTTGTGACATCTATGATTTCTTTCAGCAGTGTTTTGTAGTTATCTTCGTAGAGATCTGTTACATCCTTGGTTAAGTATATTGCTAGGTATTTTAACTTTTTGTAGCTATAGTAAGAGGGATTGAGTTCTTGATTTGATTATCAGCTTGGTCATTGTTGGTGGATAGCAGTGCTACTGATCTGTGTACATTGATTATGGAACCTGAGACTTTACTGAATTCACTTATCAGATCAGAGTCTTTGGAAGGAGCCTTTAAGGTTTTCTATGTAGAAGATAATATTGGCAAACAGATATAGTTTGACTTCCACTTTACCAATTTGGATGCCCTTTATTTCTTTTTCTCACCTTATTGCTCTGGCTAAGACTTTCAGTACTATGTTAATAGAAGTGATAAAAGTGAGCCTCCTTAGCTCGTTCCAGTTCCCAGGGGATATGCTTTCAAATTTTCCCCATTCAGTATGATGTTGGCTGTAGGTTTGTCCTATGTGGCTTTTATTGTTTTATATAGCTTTTGTCTGCTAACTTTGGGTTTGGTGTGTTCTTGTTTCTCCAGTTTCTTTGAGGTATGTTCCTTCTATGCTTAGTTTGTTGAAGGTTTTAATCATAAAAGGATGCAGGATTTTATTGAATGTCTCTTCTGTGTCTATTTAGATGATAATATGGTTATTTTGTTTTTAATTCTGTTTATGTGATGAATCACATTTATTTATTCGTGTATATTGAACCATCCCTGCATCCCTGGAATGGAACCTATTTGGTCATGGTGAACTATTTTTTTATGTGCTGTTGGATTCAGTTTGCTAGTATTTTCTTGGAGATTCTTGCATCTATATTCATCAGAATTATTGGTCCTTGGATTTCTTTTGTTGTTATGTCATTTCCTGGCTTTGATATCAGGGTCATACTGGCTTCATAGAATGAGTTAGGGAGGAGTCCCTCCTTGATATTTTGGAATAGTGTCAGTAGAATTGTTACCAATTCTTTGAACGTCTTGTAGAATTTGCCTGTGAATCTGTCTGGCCCTGGGCTTTTTGTTGTTGTTGTTGTTGTTGTTGTTGCTATTGGCAGTTTTATTTTTATTACTAATTCAGTCTCACTGCTTGTTATTGATCTGTTCAGAATTTCAATTTCTTCCTAGCTCAGCTAGGAGGAGAGGGTTGTATGTTTCCAGGAATTTATACATTTCTTCTAGTTTTTCTAGCTTGTGTGTGTAGAGGTGTTCATGGTAGTCTCAAATTAGCTTTTGTATTTCTGTGGTGTCAGTTGTAATGTCTGCATTTTCATTTCTAATTAGGCTTATTTGAATCTTCTCTCTTCTTGGTTAATCTAGCTAGTGGTTTATCAATTTTATCTTTTTAAAGAAGCAGCTTGTTGCATTATTAATCTTTTGTAATTTTTTGGTTTCAATTTTATTTAGTTAGGTCCTTTTCTTGTTATTTCTTTTTTTCAGGCTAGCTTTGGGTTTGGTGTGTTCTTGTTTCTCTAGTTTCTTGAGGTATGATGTTAGGTTGTCAGTTTGCAGTCTTCCAGACTTTTTTCAGGTAGTTGTCTAGTGCTATAAACTTTCCTCTTAGCACTGCTTTGGCTGAGGTTTTGGTAACTTGTATTATAGTTATAATTTATTTTGAAAAAATTTCAAATTTCCTTCTTGAATTCATTGTTAACCCAAATGTCAGTCAGGATTAGATTATTTAATTTCCAGGTATTTGTGATATTTTGAGGGTTCCTTTTTGAATTGATTTTTAGTTTTATTCCTGTGTGCTCTGAAAGACGAGTAAGGTGGTGTCACATTGTGGTTTTGATTTGCATTTCTCTAATGATTAATGATGTTGAGCATTTTTTCATAAGTTTGTTGGCCATTTGTATATCTTCTTTTGAGAATTGTCTGTTCATGTCCTAAGCCCACTTTTTAAAGGGAATGTTTGTTTTTTTTCTTGCTGATTTGTTTAAGTTCTTTGTAGATTCCAGATATTAGTCCTTTGTCAAATGTGTAGGTTGCAGAGATTTTCTCTCTTTCCATGGGTTGTCTGTTTGCTCTGCTGATTTTTTTTTCTGTGCAGAGATTTTTAGGTTAATGAAGTCTCATCTATTTATCTTTGTTTTTGTTGCATTTCCTTTTGGGCTCTTGGTCATAAAGTCTTTGCCTAAGCCAATGTCTAGAAGGGTTTTCCCAATGTTATCTTCTAGAATTTTATGGTGTCAGGTCTTAGATTTAAATCTCTGATCCATCTTGAGTTGATTTTTGTATAAGGTGAGATATGAGAATCCAGTTTTATTCTTTTACATGTGATTTGCCAGTTATCCCAGCCATTTGTTGAATAGGGTGTCCTTTCCCTGCTTTATGTTTTTGTTTGTATGTTTTTGTTTGCTTTGTTGAAGATCCGTTAACTGTATTTGGCTTTATTTCTGGGTTCTATATTTTGTTTCATTGGCCCGTCTGCCTGTTTTTATACCAGTACCAGAATGTTTTAGTAACTACAGCTTTAGAGTATAGCTTTAAGTTAGGTAATGTGATGCCTCCAGATTTGTTACTTTTGCTTAGTCTTGCTTTGGCTATGCAGGCTCTTTTCTGGCTCCATATGAATTTTAAGATTGTTTTTCTTGGTTCTGTGAAGAATTTTGGTGGTATTTTGATGGGAAATGCATTGAATTTGTAGATTGCTTTTGGCAGTATGGTCATTTTTATAATATTGATTCAACCCATCCATGAGCATGGAATATGTTTCCATTTGTTTGTGTCAGTTACGGTTTTATTCAACTGTGTTGTTTTAGTTTTCCTTGGAGAGGTCTTTCACCTCCTTGGTTAAGCATATTCCTAAGTAATTTATTTTTTTTCAGCTATCATAAAAGAAATTGAGTTCTTGATTTGATTCTCAGCTTGGTTGCTGTTGGTGTATAGCAGGGCTACTGATTTGTGTACATAATTTTGTATCCTGAAATTTTGCTGAATTCGTTTACCAGTTCTAGTAGCTTTTTAGATGAGTCTTTAGGGTTTTCTAAATATACAACCATGTCATCAGCTGATGTGGTTTGGCTCTGTGTCTCCACCCAAAGTTCATCTTATAGTTCCCATAATTCCCACCTGTTGTGGGAGGGACCCAAAGGGAGATGATTGAATTATGGGGGCAGGCCTTTCTAGTACTGTTCTCATGGTAGTAAGCAAGTCTTACAAGACCTGATGGTTTATAATGGGAAACACATTTTGCTGGGTGCTCATTCTCTCTTTGCCTGCTGCCATCCATGTGAGATGTGACTGTCTCTTCCTTGCCTTCCACCATAATTGTGAGGCTTCCCCAGCCATGTGGAACTGTAAGTCCAATTAAACCTCTTTCTTTTGTAAATTGCTCAGTCTCAGGTATGTCTTCATCAGCAGTGTGAAAATGGACTAATACATCAGCAAACAGTGACAGTTTGACTTCCTCTTTACCATTTTGGATACTTTTGATGTCTTTCTCTTGTCTGGTTGCTAAGGCTAGGACTTCCAGTACTATGCTGAATAGAAGTGGTGAAAGTGGGCATCCTTGTTTAACGGTTGCAGTTCTCAGGAGGAATTCTTTCAATTTTTCCCCATTCAGTATATAATGTTGGCTGTGGGTTTCTCATAGATGACTTTTATTGCCTTAAGGTATGTCCCTTCTATGCCGATTTTGCTGAGGGCTTTAATAATAAAGGATGCTGGATTTCATCAAATTCTTTGTGTCTATTGAGATCATGTGATTTTTGTTTTTAATTCTGTTTATGTGGTGTATCACATTTACTGACTTGTGTGTGTTAAACCATCCCTGCATCCCTGGTATGAAACCCACTTGATCATGGTGGATTATCTTTTTAATATGCTGTGGGATTCAGTTAGCTAGTATTTTGTTAAGGAGTTTTGCATCTATGTTCATCAGGGATATTGGTCTCGAGTTTTCTTTGTTGTTATGTCCTTTCCTGGTTTTGATGTTAGGATTAATACTGGTTTCATAGAATAAAGAGGATTCCCTCTTTCTCTATCTTTTGGAATAATGTCAATAGAACTGTGAATCTGTCTGGTCTTAAACTTTTTTGGTTGTTGTTGGTAACCTTTTAATTACCATTTCAATATCACTGCTTGTTATTGGTCTATTCAGAGTTTCTATTTCTTCCTGTTCTAATCTAGGAGAGTTATATACTTCCAGGAATTTATCCATCTTCTGTAGTTTTTCTAGTTCATGCAAGTAAAGGTGCTTATAGTAGCCTTGAATAATCCTTTTTATTTCTGTAATATTGGTTGTAACATCTGTTGTTTCATTTCTAATTGAGCTTATTTGGATCTTCTTTCTTCTTTTCTTGGTTAATCTCACTAACAGTCTATCACTTTTATCATTTCAAAGAACTAGCTTTTTGTTTCATTTGTCTTTTGTATTTTTGTTTCAGTTTTATTTAGTTCTGCTCTGATCTTGGTTATTTATTTTCTTCTGCTGGATTTGGATTTGGTTTGTTCTTGTTTCTCTAGCTCCTTGAGGTGTTACCTTAGATTATCCATTTGTGCTCTTTCAGACTTCTTCATGTAGGCATTTAATACTATGAACTTTCCTCTTAGTGCTGCTTTTGCTGTATCCCAGAAATTTTGATAGGTTGTATCACTATTATTGTCCAGTTCAAGAAAATGTTTAATTTGATTTCATTGTTAAACAAATGATGATACAGGAGCAGTTATTTAATTTACATATATATAATATGCATAGCTTTGAGAGTTCCTTTTTGAGTTGATTTCCAATTTTATTCCACTATGGTCTGAGAGAGTGCTTGCTATAACTTTGATTTTCTTAAATTTGTTGAGACTTGTTTTGTTGCCTATTATATGGTCTATCTTGGAGAATGTTCCATGTGCTGATAATAGAATGTATATTCCACAGTTGTTGGGTAGAATGCTCTGTAAGTATCTGTGAAGTCCATTTTTTCCAAGGTATAGTTTAAGTCCATTGTTTCTTTGTTGAATTTCTGTCTTGATGACCTGTCTAGTGCTGTCAGTGGAGTATTGAAGTCCCCAACTATTATTGTGTTGCTAGCAGTCTATCTCATTTCTTAGGTCTAGTAGTAATTGTTTTTGTAAATTTGGGAGCTTCAGTGTTAGGTGCATATATATTTAGGATTGTGATATTTTCCTGTTGGACTAGTCCTTTTTTCATTATATAATGTCCCTATTTGTCTTTTTTAACTGCTGTTGCTTTAAAGCTTGTTTTGTCTGAGATAAAAATAACTACTCCTGATTGCTTTTGGTATCCATTTGCATAGTATATCTTTTTCCACCCTTTTCCTTAAGTTTATGTGAGTCCTTATGTCAGGTCAGTCTCTTGAAGACAGCAGTTACTTGGTTGGTGAATTCTGCCATTCTGCCATTCTGCGTCTCTTAACTGGAGCATTTAGGCCATTTACATTCAATGTTAATATTGAGATGTGAGGCACTAGTCTATTCATCGTGCTATTTGTTGCTGGATACATTTTTTTTTCATTGTGTTGTCATTTTATAGGTGTTGTGAGATTTATGTTTTAAGAAGATTCTATTTTGCTGTCATTTCAAGGATTTGTTTCAAGACTTAGAGCTCCTTTTAGCAGTTCTTGTAGTGCTGGCTTGGTAGTGGAAAATTCTCTCAGCATTTGTTTGTCTGAAAAATACTGTATCTTTCCTCATTTTGAAGCTTAGTTTCACCAAATACAAAATTCTTGGTTAATAATTGTTTTGTTTAAGGAGACTAAAGATAGGACACCAATCTTTTCTAGCTTGTAGGGTTTCTGCTGAGAAATTTGCTGTTAATCTGGTAGGTTTTCCTTTATAGGTTACCTGATGCTTTTGCCTCACAGCTCTTAAGGTTCTTTCTTTGGTCTTGACGTTAGAGAATCTGATGACTATGTGCCTAGGCAATGATCCTTTTGTGATGAATTTTCCAGATGTTCTCTGAGCTTCTTGTATTTGAATGTCTAGATCTCTAGCAAGGCTGGGGAAGTTTTCCTCAATTATTCCCTCAAATTTGTTTTCCAGCCTTTTAGATTTCTCTCCTTCCTCAGCAACACCAATTATTCTTAGATTTGGTCATTTAACATAATCCCAAACTTCTTGGAGGCTTCGTTCCTTTTAAAAATTCTTCTTTGTCTTTGTTAGATCAGATTAAATCTAAAGCCTTGTTTTCAAGCTCTGAAATTCTATCTTCTACTTGTTCAGTTCTCTTGCTGAGACTTTCCAGTGCATTTTGCAGTTCTGTAAGTGTGTGTGTCCTTCATTTCTAAAACTTGTGATTGCTTTTTATTTATGCTCTGTGTTTCACTGGAGATTTTTCCATTCGTGTCCTGTATCCTTTCTTTTAAACTTTAAGTTGGACTTTACCTTTCTCTTACCTCCTTGACTGGCTTAGTAGTTGACTTTCTGAATTCTTTTTCTGGCAATTCAGAGATTTCGTCTTGGTTTGGATCCATTGCTGGCAAGCTAGTGTGATCTTTTTGGGGGTTGTTAAAGAACCTTGTTTTGTCATATTACCAGAATCATTTTTCTGGTTCCTTCTCATTTGAGTAGACTGTTTCAGAAGTAAGATCTGAGACTCAAGGGTTGCTGTTCAGATTCTTTTGCCCTTTCGGATGCTCCCATGATGTCTTCTTCTGTCCTTTCCCTTAGGGATGGGGCTTCCTGAGAGTTGAACTGAGTATTATTTCTCTTCTGGGTCTAGCCACCCGTCAGAGCTACCGGGCCCTAGGCTGCTACTAGTGAATGTGTGCAAAGAGTCCTACGATGTGACACATATTCAGGTCTCTCAGGCATGGATAACAGCACCTGCTCCAGTGGAGGTAGCAAGGAAGTGTTATGGTCTCCATGAAGGTCTTTGGTTGTATTTTAGTTAAGTGCACTGGGTTTTTTGTGTGTGTTGGTTGGCCTCCAGGGAGGAGGTGGTGCTTTCAAGATCACATCAGTTGCAGTAGTATAGGGAGGATCAGGTGATGGGCAGGGCCATAGAGCACCCAAGAGATTATGTCCTTTGTTTTTGAAGTTTCTTGGTTGTCCCATAGAGCCTGCAAGCGGCAATCTACCTCTTTCAAAGGGTCTGTGGATTATCTTGCTGTTGTTGCCTTAAAGTCTGTTTTATTTTATATAAAAATAGCTACTCCTACTCACTTGTGGTTCCCATTTGTCAAGTAAAATATTTTTCCACCCCTTTACCTTAAGTCTATAAGAATACTTACATGTTAGAGATGTCTCCTGAATACAGCATGTATTTTGTTTCTGATGTTTCATCCATTCTTTCAATCTGTGTCTTTTAAGTGGAGCATTCAGACCAGTTTCAATGTTACTATTGGCATATGAGGTGCTATTCCAGTCATCAAGTTGGTTGTTGCTTAGTGAGTTTATTTTCTTCAATGTGTTATTATTTTTATAAGTCCTGTGAATTTTGTGCTTTCAGGATTTTCTATTCTGATACACATCAAACCTTGTTTTAAGATTTTTAACTCCTTTTAAGATGTCTTGTAGGGCTGGGCTAGTATTGACAAATTCCCTCTGCAGGTGCTTGCCTGATAAATACTTTATTTATTCACTTTTTTATGAAACTTAGTTTTGGTGGGTACAAAATTCTTGGCTGAAGTTTTTTCTGTTTAAGGAGAATAAAGAACCCAATTCCTTCTGTCTTGCAAGGTTTCTGCTGAGAAGCCTGCTGTTAGTCTGATAGGTTTTCTTTTAGGAGTTATCTCTTGCTTTTTGTCTCACTGTTCTTAGAATTCTTTCCTTTACATTGACTTACATTGACTGATAATTATATGACTTAATGATGTCTTTTCTGCAATAAGTCTCCAAGGAGTTCTTTTTGCTGTTTGTATTTTGATGTTTAAATCTTGAACAAAGTCAGGGATGTTTTCCTCAATTATTCTCCCTCAAGTCGGCTTTCCAAAGTTTTAATTTTTCTCCTCCTACAGAAGAAAAAACACCTATAATTCTTAGGTCTGGCCATTTTATATAATCCCTTATTTCTTGGTGACTTTGTTCATTTAATTCCTTTTTCTTCATTTTTGTCTGGTTGAGTTAATTCAAAGCCTTGTATTCAAGCTATGAAATTGTTTCTTCTACTTGGACTAGTCTGTTAAAACTTTCCACTGCATTGAGTAGTTTCCTAAATGTATCTTTCATTTCCAGAAGTTCTCATTTTTTAAATTTAAAATACATATATTTTAGAAAAATTTTTATTCATATCCTAAATCATTTAAATTTCCTTATGTTGGTTTTCATCTTCATCTTGTATCTTCTTGAATAACTTAGTAATCAATCTTTTCAATTATTTATCTGGTATTTCAATGATTTTATCTTGGTTTGGATCCACTGCTTGAGTTAGTGTGATCTTTTGGGGGTATTATAGAACCCTGTTTTTTCATATTGCCAGAATTATTTTTCTGGTTCCTTCTCATTTGGATAGACTATTTCTTCTGATTATTTTTCAATTTATTTTTTATTCAATTGGGTTTTCTTGATTTTTCTTTTTTCGCCCTTGAGGATGTGATTTTAATGCATATAGTTTATTGTCACCTAGCTTTGGCTCGGGATGCTTTCAGTTGCAAAGACTCCATATGAGTTCCTTAGACATAGAGAATGTTTGTGCAGCGGCTTTCTCGGATGCTGTTTGTAGGAGTGATGCTGCTGGGTGTGTGAGCTGGCTCAATATCTCCTGTCAGGAGTTTTCATCTTGTTCACAGTTTAGGATGCTGCCTGACACTTTCTTCAAAAGATCTGTGGTTTCATTCAGGTTTTCTGTTATGTTTCTGTGTTGTTTCTTGGACAAGAGTTTACAGTATGGATCTCTACACACTATTTTGTCTTTCTAAGTGGGAGATGCATGCTAACAGTCTTCCATCTTGACACATCAAAATTTATAAAATAATTTCACATGTTCTCAAATATGTTTATATTTATTTCAGTTGCACTGTGTTAATTAATGTGTTTATTTCCCATCCAGGGCCCCATAACAACCTATTTTATCATTCTGTCCTCAGTTTTCATATGTGAATGTACATACACACACACACACACACACACACACACCCCTACTCATCAAACTAATGTAGTCTTCTCATCTCTGTCTTTTGAAAAAGGCTAGAAGCAATAACAACACCACAGCAACAGTGGGTAGCCTGAGCAGCCTTAGCAGCTCGCTTGGTTTCTAAATCCAATATTGTATTAAGAGGAAACAGGGCTCTTGGAAGAAATGGCTCTTTGAACATCTTGGACAAGGAAAGTGCGAAAAGAGTTTGAGAGACCCTGTGCAAGAAAACAAGGAAATATTCAAAGACTAATAGGTACATGTCAACAGGACATAAGGGCCAGATTGAAGAGGCTTCCATTTGCCAAATTTGCAATAATTTAAGTTTTTAAAAAATCTACAATTTTTGCAAAAATAGCCTTTAGAAGATAGCATATTAACTAGAAATTATTAATCCATAATGACATTCAAAAATACATAAGAAAAACAGATTTTCCATCATTGCAAGTATTTATAATAATGCTTTACTCCTAAAATTGATATTTAAAGGGAAAACAGTCAGAATTTATGTGATTTTTTTTTTGAGCAGATAAAATTTATTTTCAGTTGATATAGGAAGGCTCTTCTTTATAGAAAAATACTGGCTAGTAACTACGGATAGAATGATAAAAGTTAAAAAAGTATGTTTTCAACATCAGGCTAGGATTATTAATAAATGCCAAAACAATTTATTTAAATGTTAGTAAAATGATGTATATTTGCATAATATTGAAATATATATTTTCAATAAAAGAAGATCTGATTGTCACCGTATTAACCAAATAATTAACCAAGCATCACTTTCAGTGGGACAAACTAAGGTAACATTGATACTAATGTGATACAGTATGAAGGATACAACATCAACTATAAAAAATGTGCCAAAAGTATGTAACCCAAATAGAACCAAGCCTCTAGGCTAACTTTTTCTGTAAACACAGGGGATAGTGGAAGAAGAGGTAGATTACATCACTAAAACAATTGGAAAAATATAAAATGTGTGCATTCTACATTAAATGGTCCAGTTTTTATTAAAAAGAGCAGACATGAATAAAAAGAAGAAAAACTTACCGCTACATATTAAATTAGATTAAAGATACAGAACATTGAAATGCAATGTTCAAGTCTTGATTGGATCCTAGTTTGAAAGTAAACAACTATAAAACGATATATTTGGAAAACTGAAAAAAATTGGGTAAGGAATAGTTATTAGTTTATATTAGAGAATGATGGCTACTTTTTTATGGTATGATAATGGTATTTTGATGATGTAAGAGAATGTCCTTATTTGCAGGAAAAGCCTAATTTGGGGGTAAAGTGTGTTGATATATTCACACGACCATTGCACACAAGCCTTTGAGCAATCTAGATCCATACCACACTGGATTAATTCCTCATCTCTGTACACACCATCGTCTTCCCTTTTCACAGTGTCTTCTATGTAGATGGATGGCTAGAGTGTCTTCATTCCTCTGGAAGATGCCTGACATCTTTTAAGACCCTCACCAGACCCTCTCCTATGAAGTTAGTCCTGCCTTCCTCAGGGAATGCTGGTTGCTTTTAACCACGTGATCCAAAAACACATTGAGCATATTTTTGTTGTAGGATGTACTACACTGGGAACTCCTTCAAGATACGAGCTCTGTTTTATTTACCTTATTTACCTTTATAGTCTAGCCCCTTGCAGAGTGCTCAGCAGTTTGTGCATGGCAAGTGTAAAATGGTAAAATGCATAAAAAATAAATGAATGACAAAACTGGAGCTTCAGATGTTTGTGTGACTTATCAATAGTAATATAGCGGATAGTATAGTTAATAGTGAAACTGACCCAGTTGTCCCATAGAGCTGATGTCTTTGAATAAATATAGAAATTACTCCTCCTGGTCTTAAAACTTGAGAAAGTTACATTTGTTTTTATCTGAGTTCTTTCCTCTGGAAATCAACCTTCAGGCCTCCCAGATAGTATCAAGAAGCTGAAACTCACTACATCACTGCATTTAGCCAGACCCTTCACCCATCATAACTAACTGACAACCTGCTTTCTGTTGACCAACTCCTCTTCCTTTCTCCTTCCTAATTCCTGTTTTTCCATGCATGGTTTCACTTCTTCCCTGCTATATAAAATCCTAATTTTAGTCAGTCAGGGAGATTGGTGTGAGACTGATCTCCCATCTCCTTAGCTGCAGCACCCAACTAAAGCCTTCTTCCTTGGCAATACTCATTGTCTCCATTGTTGACTTTCTGTGTGGCAAACAGTAGGACCTAAACCAAATCCCTGGTGTTTCAGGCACAGATTTTGGTTGCCTGACTGGGAATGCATTACTTCTGGCTCAGCGAAAGAGTGCTGGGAGTCTCAGAAGCTCTCCTGAGTAGTTGCCTACCCAATTTTGGTTTGAGATGCATTTCAGGCTCTCTGGTCCCACTGCTGCTGGTCCCAACTATGTTCCTGATTGCCCAGGAAGAACCACCTTTGAAATTTGACATTTGCACTCATATAGGTGAGTGTCATTTGTGGGCCCAGAGAACAGGATCTGCTCCTGTCAATTTGGGAAATTTTTAAAGGCATTGTCATTTGCAGGTTGAACAAGCCCAGCTTACTGAGAGGAAAGAAAACTGACTGTTTCAGTTAGGATACCCTTGGAGGCTTGTTTGTTGCGTGTTGTGTGTATGTCTGAACAAATGAATGTCTTTTGTGGGTACTAGACATTGGGATTAGCACTTCTCAACTTGGGAAATTCCAAGGGAATTTTGTTTGCAGGTTGATTAAGCCCAACTATGGAGAGTGGAAGGTGATTTGCTTTAATGCGACCCCCAGAGCAAATGCCAGAGAAAAGGCAAGTAGGCAAGGCAAAAAAACTTTATTTACAAGCCGATGTGAAGGAGGGAGTGAGGTTCACCGGTCTCTGGCGGTGGAGGCCAACGAAGTCGCTCTGGCATTCTCGGGGAGGTTCCTGGGTCCACACAGGAGCAGGGGCCAAGGAAGTTCGCACCGCACGCCCGCCGGGAGCGGCTTTTATGTCCTGGGCCCGGGAGTGGGAGGGCAGTGGGCGGGACATAGGTGGGTGGGGACGGGGTGGTAGGTGTGGCTAGGCGGGTTCCGGTTCTTCTCCGTTGGAGGTCGGGTTGCGCCTGTGCAGTCCACCTATGTCTTTCCCGGGGGCGGGAAAGTTGACCGTGAAGAACCCGGAACTGCGCCATCTTGCCTCCGTTCGTCCAGACAGAAGGAAGCCCCCCAGCTGTATCAGTTTGGACACTTGGGGCTTGTTTGTTGCTGCAACAGTTGGATTGTGTTCTGGTGATTGTTTGTGTGTTGATATTGAGAAGTGAAGCTGGCTGGGCTTCTGGGTCAGGTGGGGACTTGGAGAACCTTTCTGTCTAGCTAAAGGATTGTAAATGCACCAATCAGAACTCTAATTGGGTGGGGACTTGGAGAACTTTTCTGTCTAGCTAAAGGATTGTAAATGCATCAATCAGCACTCTGTGTCTAGCTAAACGTTTGTAAATGAACCAATCAGTGCTCTGTGTCTAGCTAATGGGGTGGGAACTTGGAGAACTTTTGTGTCTAGCTAAAGGATTGTAAATGCACCAATCAGCACTCTGTGTCTAGCTAAAGGTTTGTAAATGCACCAATCAGCACTCTGTCAAAACGGACCAATCAGCTCTCTGTAAAATGCACCAATCAGTTCTCTGTAAAATGGACCAACCAGCAGGATGTGGGTGGGGCCAGATAAGGGAATAAAAGCAGGCCACCCCTTCCACCTGTGGAAGCTTTGTTCTGTCCCTCTTTGCAGCAAATCTTACTGCTGCTCACACTTTGGGTCCAGGCCACCTTTATGAGCTGTAACACTCACCATGAAGGTCTGCAGTTTCACTCCTGAAGTCAGTGAGACCACAAACTCACCAGAAGGAAGAAACTCCGAACACATCTGAACATCTGAAGGAACAAACTCTGCACACACCATCTTTAAGAACTGTAACCCTCACCTTGAGGGTCTGTGGCTTCATTTTTGAAGTCAGCGAGACCAAGAACCCACCAATTCCAGACACGGTATGGTCATGGGAAATTATAATTCAATAAATTGATATTCTTTTGTAATATTGTTTGGCCCCAGATTCAGTGGAATCTGGAGTTTGCTGTTGAATGGGAAAGTGGGGTGGAGTTTCATGTACACAGGCTTTTATGCTGTTATTCTAAGCAAGATGAGGCCTGTTTAGTATGTAATGTTCTTCTGTGGTGCTGTTTAGCACTGGGGTGCTTTGGCCTTACAAATAAAACTGTCCTGGCTACTGCTTTACCCAAAATTTTAGTTCCCAGCCTTCACTGCATTTTACCTATCAAGGCAAACAAAGTATAGCCCTGTGAACATGTTCATACCCTGATGAGTTTCTGTTGCTAGCTCATGGCTAGAGTTCCATGGTAAAAACTATTACATCTTTGTGTGTGTATACATAGATATGTTTATGTATATGTACATTTATTATTTTATATGTTATGCCCACCAAATTGGCTTATAAATGAGTGCCCATAAATTAAGTTCAAAATATTTTTCAAGTTCACGAGACTGAAGTAGATTGTTAATAAACAAGCTAGCTTTAAAATTATTGGTAAAATAAAAATAGAAATGTCTTCAGAGTTGTCAGCATACATTTTTATCTGGGTTTTGTATTTGTTTCTGATAGATATTTTGAGGTGTCAGGGTTTGGCTCAGAAGGTTATAAAACTATAAACCCAGCCAAAACAGAATGGTCTTTGTCTGTGAAAACTTTTTGATAAGTAAGACTAATTTAATGTTGTTAGATTAATGAAAATAGCTGAATCTTCTGAGTTGTTGGTGCAAATACTCATACAGTTAACTTTAAGTTTCTTACTTAGGCGAACATTTGATATTCACAGGTTATAAAGTGGTTAACAAGAAAATGATGCATAAGTAACATAGATAAACTGCTAAAAATAAATGCAATGTAAATAGGTGCATGCTGGGTGAACTTTATATTTAATTTAAAACCTTAAAATAATTTTTGATGCTCACTGGATGTCTGGGTCATTTCCAAGTAAGAAAAGGCTATGATATGGGGAAACATGTTTCTAAAAATTTTGAAAGAGTTCTGATTTATAAAATGCTAATATCTCATAGGCAACTCAGGATTTCTTGCATCCCAGGTTTTCATCAAAGTTTAAGGTTATTAAGGATAAAAATTCTAGTTAATATATAATTCCGTATAAAAATGTGCCAAAGCTGATGTGTTTTTATTGAGAAAAAGAATAATTTCATTTAATTCAGAAGTTATCTAAAGGTTAATTCAAATTATAAACTTGAAAAGGTTATTTATGAAACAAGGTAGACAGGAATCAACAAGTAGAGGAGGGAGATGTGAAGAAAGTTATGAATATGAAGATATATCTTTGGTAATGAAGGTTCTAAGGAAGAGAATAATTTTGTATAAGAATGGATCTTGTATGTTATTTTTGTCCTAATGTAAAATGACTGGTTAGTTTTAAAATATTTAGGGCAAAGCAAAATCCAAGTCATAAATGGTCTGTGTAAGTCAAATGTAGTTTTATTTCCTGCTTCTCCATGTGTCATATTCATGCATAAACACAGAAAACAGAACATTAAAAAAGCTTAAATAATAAAATGTTCTTTACAACCTGATAGAAAATTTGAGAAATTTGACTAATTAGCACTGCTCATTGCTAAAGTTCTTAGTCTTGATGAAGATAAAATAAGAAATATAGTAAAGAAGTGCATTAGCTGTTTGGCAGTTCTTTTTTAATATAGTTAAGCATGAACCCAGATTTAGCATGGGGCCAAATTTTACATCCAAGCTTGCTTTTTTTCACACTGTACTTGTTCTTCTGCATAGACAGCACTAGCATTAAAGCACTTACTGGTCATGTACCTAAGTGAATTTCTCAATTGCACAAAATATTTAGTGGTATTTGAGGACTTAAAGATATTAAATTGTATATCGGGAACAAAATATCCATCATGTGTTTTTTTTATATTCTGGGTAACACTGCAGCCTCCAAGGTAAACTGAGTAGAGAAAAATTTGTTTCTGTTTTTTTTTGTTTTGTTTTGTTTTGTTTTTGCTTCTAACTTGTATTTATTAGCTGTTCTTTGGGCTTTACTTATATATACATATATAACCATTGATGTTTTTAGTTTCTAATGGAAGGCTTCTACCTGGTTCTATGAATAGTTATTTTTTGTTTCTCATACATTTCCAACAATTCGCCATTTGTTCTATTTATCTGAAGTTCCTAAGCTACCTTTGTCAAGCTCTCAAAATTGATACATGACACAAGATATTTAAAATCTGATTGGTTTTTACCTCTGATGATCTTGAGAGCTGTAACAGCTTGAAGGTTCCTAGTGAAAAATTACATAAAACACTTATGTTTAAAAGTTCTGAACAGAAATAGTACATTATGTGTTTTGTTATTTGGAAAAGTAGGTGATAGTTAAATGGTGTTTGTTTCCAAGGTAATTCAGTTCAATCAATAATTTGAGTTTGTTTCAGGTCTTTTCCCGTAGTGAGGAAAAACTGCGATGTGGGTACAAAGTTTGAATGTTCAGGAAAGATTGGCTTTGCCCTTAAAGAAATCATAGGGGTTGGGATTTCTCTCAAACTATGTTAGTTGTGTTGGCTATTATTAAAATTAAGTGGCATTCACTTGGATTAAGTAGTAATAAAAATGTGAGACTTTCTAGTGATTTTTGATCCCAAGCTGTCCCACTGTTGGGCCTTCATGTGTGTACTTGAAAACAGATATGCACAAGTGTGTGGCACTGGTTTGAAGATTCTGGTGGTGAAAGTTACCTAATTAGTTGTCAGTACTATATCCAGAAACGAATCTTAGAAATATTTCAAAGGATGATACTCTTTTAAAATAGCTGAAATTTCTGTGTGCCTACTCTCACTTTGCTCCTGTTTTGTTGTATAATATTTAAATGAAAGGAGATTATTTATCCTCATACTGAATTTCCAAGAGTGATACTTTTACCGTTTTTTAAATGGTGGAGAAAAAAAGTTGTCTGTCTTTGATAAGTTTGGCATAGGGCCTATTACATATTTGATACTTTTGTTCACAGTTCTGTCATTAGAATGCTAGCAATTAGATATATCCAAGGAGTAACCTAACCACTTTAATACAGTGGTTTTAAGTGCTGCAGATGATAACTACTGGACACCAAATAACAGTGTTCTAATTTGTGACATGTTAAAGAAAATGATAGGACTTTCTGTGGTATAAATGTCCTAATAACTAATCCTTGTGCTGTTAAGTTACAGGGCTTTGACTCCTGGGTTGGAAAAATGCACCTACTCCTGCTACATCTTGAGCATTTATCTTTGTGAAAGTCTCATTTTTCAGACCCAGGAGAAGATGACAATCAAAAGCAACTGCTTTTATGAGACACAGGGCTAGAAATTAAAACCACTGAATCCCTCTAGGGACTATCATGTAAGAGGTGGGCACAAGATTATAAGGGCCACTTTTGAGGAATAAAATTAGTTTTTTTTCAAAGTTTTTCTATAAATTAAACATTAATATCAAAAGCACATTGATGCAAGACCATCTGGGCTCTTGTGTTGGAATAACAGGATTTTCTTGGAGTGTTGATCTGCTCTTTAACAGAAAATTTTATAAAAGTTTATAAAAGTTTTATGGAAATCATATTTTATGGTCGAACTGATGAAAACTAGATACATTTGTTTACAAGGTTTAATTAACACTAGCTTTTAACATTAATGATACACCATACCAACATAAAATATGGTTTTGTCTTTTGAACAAAATATTTGTGTAATATTAATGAGATAAAAGATTTTTGTTTAGCTTTTAAGTAAACTGCAGGGGAAAAAAGAAGGGCAGAGAGACATTTAGTTGGCCTTATGCTGTCTCTGTTAGGTCTTATTGTTTGGAAAACTGAGTCTGCTCTCTATCAAAAGGTAAAACTTTTAGTTTTATCGTTTTGACTTGGTATATTAGAATTATGCAGGAAGCATTGTCAAATCTGAGGTGGTGTTTAACTTCTTTTGGGTTATGTTTATATAGCTGTGATGTTAATATGCATTCCAGAATTGTATGAATTCCTAAAATTCTGATATGTCTTAATATATGTTGTCAGTAATAATTATGATTATTATGTTAAATTGTTGCATGACACAGATAACCAATTTTCCTTGTCAACTGTGTCTTTATGGCTGTCTTAAGATGTTTGTTATCTGCAATTGTTTACATGCTTTCATTCTTCTTGAAAAGTGACTTATCAGCTACAGTCTTGCTTCTTGGCGGGAGTCCATGCAAATGACTCTTGAACATGGGTTTCCGACAACTTGGAAATTGTGCCATTGAATTAGAGAGAAAACTTCCAGGACACTAGTTGAAAGGCTAGTATGTTCATAAAGATTGTTAACCCAATATGAAGCAGACCAGGAGCCGATTGCATGGATTGAACTAATAGAGGAGTAAAACAATTTTATGGCTTTTTAAAAATTTGAAACATTGCTGCCTTTAATAACCGAGTAGGATACACTTTTGCAAACAGAATTTGGGGCACATTTCTCCCTATGCCTAATTTCTCCAAAATTCATAAACGATTTGTGAATATTTTTAATTCATGGCAGTGTGATTCTCTGCGTTAAGTTCAGTAAGAATCTGTTTTCTTGTATAATGGGACGCAATTGGAGGAGGTAGTTATTTTCCCAGGGCTTTGACTAAAATGACCTTGTGAGAGGTTCCAGCAAAGACAGTTTCAGAGAACCTACATGGACAATGATTCTTGCTGCACTTTGTGCTGGTCATCAGGCCAAGTGTATGGGATTGAAGCTTATTTTGTAGACAGGTTGGTCCTGCTATGATCTGTCTTTAGCAGACTTGGGGGACTAGAGAAAGAAAGACTGTGCTTCAGAAGAAAACTATAGTATTAGATTAACTTTTGATTCCTGGGTGGCCACATGGTCACCCATGATACAGAGCTGCCCATTACACCCCTCGTCAGCATGAAGCAGCCGGAAATATTGATACCAGATTCTGCATGATTGAGGAGTTTATAAATAGAAAAGCAGGGACTGAAACGGATCCAATTGTCCCATAGAGCTGATGTTTATGGTTTCTTTGAATAAACATAGAAATTGATCCTCCCAGTCTTAAAACTTGAGAAAGTTACATTTATCTTATCTGACTTCCTGTCTCAGGAACCAACTATCAGGCCCCCCAGATAGTATCATGGAGCTGAAACTCACCATATCACTGCATTTGCACAATGAAACACCAGAGCCCTCACCCACTAAGATTGCCTGACCACTTGCTCCTGTTGACCAGCTCCTCTTCCTTACCCCTCCCTAATTTCTATTTTCCCACATGTGGTTACATTTCTTCCCTGCTATATAAGCCCCTAATTTTAGTCAGTCAGGAAGATGGGTATGAGACTGATCTGTATTTTTGGTTGCAGCACGTAATCAAAACCTTCTTCCTTGGCAATACTCATTGCCTTAATGATTAGCTTTCTGTGTGGTGAGCAGCAGCATCTGACCAAATCCCTGTCGTTTTGGTAGCAGAAGTAGAAACTCAAACTCCAGGCTCCTGTCTACTGTGGCTGGTATAATGTAGTTTTAAACACATGCTCACATCTCCCTAGGCACAAGCAGGTATGCATTTCCCAGCCTCACTGTAGCTATGCTGGGCTTATGTAATTGGACTGAACTGATAAGTCACTTCTAGGCTTAATTCCTGAAACTGTCTTTCGTGATCCTCAGTTCCTTCTGTTCTTACTGCAGTGATCTTAGAGGGTGTGTTTCAAAGGGAATAATAGTTTCAAGGCAGAATAAGGTACCCTAGGTAAGACCGACTTGAATAACAAACCTTTGATAGGTGACAAAGTGCTAGCAGCCCTCACTCTCAGCGCCTCCTCGGCCTCAGCGTCCACTCTGGCGGCGCTTGGGGGGCCCTTCAGCCTGCGGCGGCACCGTGGGAGCCCCTCCTCCCTCTGCTTGCCGGGAGGTGTGGAGGGAGAGGCGCGGGCGGGAACCAGGGCCAGCCGGAGTGAGTTCCTGCAGGCGGGGTCTGGGGGTCCCGCACACGGAGCCGCCGGCCAGCACCGCCTGCCCAGGGCAGTGAGGGGCTTAGCACTGGGGCCAGCAGCTGCGGAGGTAGTGCCAGGTCCCTCAGCAGTGCCGGCCCGCCGGCCCCGCAAAGTCTGGCTGGGCCCTAGCTGCTTCTCTGTGGGGCAGGGCTCGAGACCTGCAGCCCGCCATGTCTGAGCTCCTCCCCCTGCGGTGGGCTCCTGTGCGGCCTGAGCCTCCCTGACAGGCGCCGCCCCCTGCTCTGTGGCGCCCGGTCCCATCCACAGCCCAAGGGCTGAAGAGTGCAGGCGCAGCTGGGGACTGGCGGGCAGCTCTGCCTGCAGCCCTGGTGCAGGATCCACTGGATGAAGCCAGCTGGGCTCCTGAACTGGATGGGGACTTGGAGAACTTTTATATCCAGCGGGAGGATCCTATGTGCACCAATCAGCACTCTGTGTCTAGCTCAAGGTTTGTTTATACACCAATTAGTATTCTGTGTCTAGCTCAAGGTTTGTAAATACACCAATTGGTACTCTGTATCTAGCTAACTTTGCATCTAGCTAACTAGCACTCTGTGACTGTCTAGCTCAAGGATTGTAAGCCTACCAGTCAGCATGCTGTCAAAACGGACCAATCAGCTCTCTGTAAAGTGGACCAATCAACAGGATGTGGGTGGGGCCAGATAAAGGAATAAAAGCAGGCTGCCCAAGCCAGCCAGGGGAAACCAGCTCCAGTCGCTTTCTGCATAGTGGAAGCTTTGTTTTTTACCTCTTTGCAAAACATCTTGCTGCTGCTCACTCTTTGGGTCCACGCTATCTTTATGAGCTGTAACACTCACCGCGAAGGTCTGTAGCTTCACTCCTGAAGTCAATGAGACCATGAACCCACGGGGAAGAACAAACTCCAGATGCCCTGCCTTTAAGAGCTGTAACACTCATCCTGAAGGTCTGTAGCTTCACTTGTGACAGGAGACCACAAACCCAACAGAAGGAAGAAGCTCCAGACACATCTGAACGTCTGGGGGAACAAACTCCAGACACTCCATCTTTAAGAACTGTAACACTCACCGTGAGGGTCCGTGGCTTCCTTCTTGAAGTCAGTGAGACCAAGAACCCACCAATTCTGGACACACCTTGCTGGTAAGCCACTGACACTTGGAAATTGGTTTGTCACTATAGCATTGCATATTATATCCTGATTAATAACCATCTCATTTTCCTTTTAGTGCAGCAAGTAGGAGACACTGTCAACCACCACCTGCCAAAATGAGGAAACGCACCCATCTTCCTGCGTGGACATTTGCAGAATGGGTGAATTGGGAAAAGAGGAACTGGTACAGACAAGACGATGGGGCTCCATTGCGACTGTACAGAGAGGTATAGAAAGTGGAGGCTGGAGAGTGCCGAAGACAAAAGGTCGTGGGAACTAGAGGTCTTAGAACATTTAGTCAACCTTCCCTTCTATTCTCCTTCCCTTTTTATCACTGTATTATATTGAATATTTTTGTGTCATGAGCCTAGGCAGTTTTAGGCATGACACATAGGATCAGGGTGCTGTGAGAAAGTTTCTTTCTTTCCTGGTAACTTTTCAGATCACAGTGTCCAGTATTTGCCAGACAACTCAGAGACTCCTCACTACTCACCACGTGTCAAATACAAGTCCAAGGATGGAGCTAACACAAAGTGAAGAATTTATAGAATAAAAAGGAATTAAAAGTCAACTCAGATAATTTAGAGAAGCATATGTAGTTACCCTTTATAATACAGAAAAAATTTTAAATTATTTGTAAAGTACAAGAACATACAAATATAGCTAGAATTAATGCCCACTCTGTCCATGTACCTACATTTACAGTTACTGTGGAAACAATTTAGAAATTAGTAAAAATCAAGTAAATGGAAGGCAGATGGTGACAGCCAGGTGGTATTTCTCCGTTGGAGTGGGAGGTTACAGATAAACAAGCAGAGAGGCGTGGAGTGACCCACGTGGTGATGGGTTAGAGTCGAAGACATCAGTATGAACCTATGCGCTGCTTAACTCAGACATAGGCATAGATGGGTAACTCTATACATATGTATGCACATGTGTATATACACAGATTGGTATACACACATTCATTTCCTAGCTCTGTGAGCTCAGAGTGCCTAGAAGCACTGAAGCTCTGGTAGCAGTGAGCACAGCTGGTGTTCAGACCTTGGTTTCTAATACCTTTCTGAAATAGGTACTCAGACTTTTCCAACGTATACAACTTTTATTTCTTTTCTCTTTAGTTTTATTGCACTAGCTAATGTGATGCTAAATAAGAGTGTTGAGAGAGGACGTCTTTGTCTCATTCACAGTCAGAGGGGCAAAGCTTCCATTTTCTCACCACTAAGTACTAGATTAAGATTAGATTTGTGTAGATACTCTTAATCAAGTTGATGAAGTTCCTCCTGTGATTCTAGCTTGCTGGGAGTTTTCCTAATGAATGAGTATTGGGTTGTGTCAAATGCTTTCTCTGCATCAATTGATCTGATCATATGATTTTTCATATTTACTTTGTTGGGGTGGTGGATGACAATGCTTGATTTTCAAAAGCCAGAGCAGCCCTGCATCCTTGAAATAAACCTCATTTGTGTTGTTGCGGGTTTTTGCATGTATGTTCAAGAGAGATATTAGTCTGTAGTTTTCTTTTCTTGTAATATCTTACCTGGTTTTGATATTTGGGTAATGCTGGCCTAGCTAGGATGTATTTTTTTTACTTATATTTTCTGGAAGATGTTAGATAAAATTTGAATTAATTATTTTTAAATATTTGATAGAATTCAGCAGTGAGATCATATGGAATTAGTTCGTTTTTGGGGGAAAGGTTTTAGGCTATTGATTAAATTTTTGATACAGGCCTTTTCAGATTTATTTCAGTGTTTTTGTTTTAAGTAATTGATACATTTTATCTACTTTATCAGATGTGTGGGTGTAGGTCTTCCTTATATTTCTTTCATTATCCTTTCATCTTTTATGGAATCAGTACTGATGATCTCTCATTCATCTCTAATATTAGTAATTGATTTTCTCCTCATTTTTCTCAGTTAGCCTGGTTATTGGTTAATCAATTTTATTGATCTTTTCAAATAACCAACTTTGTTTCATTGATTTTCTGTATTGTTTTTATGTGTTAAATTTCATTTATTTCCATTTTGATTTTTTTCTTCCTGCTATATGTTTACGTTTCTCTTCTTAGAAGGCTTAATGACTGATTTTCAATCTTTATTCTTTTATAATATATGCATTTAATGGCATATTTTTCATCTAAGCACTGCTTCTGCTACATCCTGCAAATTTTGGTAAGTTGCATTTTCATTTTAACTTAATCCAAAATACTATATTTTTAAAATTTATCTTGAGTTTTATCCATGTGCTAAATTATAATTTCAAAGTATTTAGGGGTGTTCTAGCTATCTGTTATTGATTTCTAGCTTAATTCCTGTAATCAGAGAAGGTGTACTGTATTCCATTCTCTTAAATTTCTTAAAATGCACTTTAGGGCCCAGAATATGAGCTTGAGAAGGATATGTATTCTGATACTGTTGGATGGATTTTTTGTAAATGTTTTTAGATCAAGTTGATTGACATTGCTTTTTAGGTCAATCATTTTCATACTTATTTTTGTTGCCTGCTGTTATCTTTTACTAAAAGTGGGGGATTGAAGTATCCAACTGTAATAGTAAATTTGCCTACTTTATCTTGCAGTTCTGTAAGTTTGGGCTTGTACATTTGATGTACCTTGCAAGAGAGTACATCCAGTTTTTAGGTACATCCCCATTAAATGGTGTTTTGTCTTCTTGGAAAAGAGACTACATTATCAGAATGTAATGCTGCTCTCTATGCCTAAACTCCCTCATTCTGAAGTCTATCTTGTCTGAAATTAAAATAGCTACTCCAGCTATTTTGATTAGTTTTAGCATGGTATATATTTACCATCCCTTTATTTTAAACTATCTGACTCATTATATTTAATATGGGTTTTGGTAGACAACATATAGTTAATGTTTTTAAATCTACTCTAAATGATTATTGATAGAAATGGATTAATATATGTCATATTTATAACTTTATTCTGTGCGTTGCATTTTGAGTTTTTTATTAGTTTGTGTCTTTAGTCTTTCCTTTCTTTCTCTGCTTTTTATTTGAAAACTTGATATAATTTTATTTTACCTCATTACTTAGCATATCAATTACACAATTATACTTTAAAAATTTAGTTCCTGACATGGAGGTTTATTTATTATTCCAGCACAGCCTGATCAATCCTGATTAATACATCAATTTTTCCATCTGCCTAAATGGTTGTCCCAGTGGTACTTCAAACTTAGGACACCTGAAATCAATTTTGTCAAACTCCCCAGCAACTCTTCCAAACTCCCCAAGTTTCCTTTTCTTAAAATTAAATAAATCACTCTTATTCTAAGTGTCCAAAATTCAGAAGCTTAATACCTCTTTAGCTTATAGAAAGTAGCCCACAGTATATAACATGACCTCATGAATAATACATTTTTCTCGTTCGTATTCTGCACTAGTCAGAGTCCTTAGTTCTGGCAAGCAAGAGTAAATGACTGACTATACCCAATCAAGAAGAAAAGGAAGGCTACTGAGTGGCTCCTCACTAAATCAGTGGTAAGGGCAGAGAAGCTGGAGCTCAGGTGGGCCCAGAGGCAATGAAAGGATTTAGGCCATGGCCCAGAATATATGCCCCACTGGACATCTGAAGTCAGTGCCACTGAACTTTGCAAACTTCATTGATCCAATCTTGCCCAAACCACAGCCTCTGCTGGCCTCTCCACTCACTGTTGCCATAAGGGATTTCTCAGATCTTTCAGGCTTGCTTCATCCCTGTAAAATTCACAGACCCAAGTGGTACCTTGGTGGGTCAAGCCTGGGTCACAAGCCCACACTTAGTTGCTAGGGGACAAGCTGCGGGGACATCTGGTTCTGCCTTCAAACGTGAGCCACATATTTGAAAGTCTCCAAATTACAGTAAAAAAGTATACAGATTTTGAGGAGCACAAAAGGCCCTTGTCTGCTAATCCTCATTTGACAATTGAGATTCTTGAGAAGCAGAGGCTAAATGCCTTGTCCAGGGCCATGTGATTAGTTAGTGGCAGGGCCAGTTTCAGATCTCAGGAGTCCAGAATTAAAGTCTTTTCATTTTGACCTCTGTGCTGGTCTTTCCTTCCTTATTACCCTCAGTGATAGAGCCCTATTGATGGCTCTTATAACCTGCTGTCTAAGCGAAAGCAATAGACTTCTATCTAGTTCCGAAAGTACCAGTGATTCTACAATTACATAGAGAATAGATTCAGACTCCACCTGATTCTATCAAGCTTCTCCACTGTCCTTGCCCACACTCCACTCCCCTTCTCTCTCACATCACACTTTAGACATAGCTAGGAACCTGAACTCTTGTGTTTATAGTAGCATCTCAGGTGGTTCTTACTGAAGACTGAAAACCTAGACCTAACTCAGTGTCACACCACAGCAATCCTTGTTGCTTGAATGTGCCTCTGAGCTTCCATATCTGTACACATTTTCCATTACTTGATCTGTAATGCCTAGAAAAATAACTTCATATCTTTCCCTACTTCTGACTTAAAGTCATATTATTCTCCAGAAGTGCATTTTCCAGGCCACCTCCTCCAGGAACCCTGCCCAGCACCCAGGTGAACTGCCTCTCTTCTGCCCAGCACGCTCATGTCCCAGCCATACCACAGGCTGTAGGCAATGGTCCTTCTGCCTCCCTTGCTGCCTTTGATGCCTATGAGGAGAGAAATCTTATCTTATTATCTTAGCCTTTCTACATAGTAGTTGCTCAAAATGCTTTTGTTGACTTGAATTGTGTTGAAGTAGCTAGGGATGGAACTAGGAATAAAAAAAAAAAGTCACCAAACCAGAATGAAGCACAGTTACTGTTGTTGATCTCTGTGTCTTCTAAGAAGACAAAGAAGAAGTTCAATCGTAAGGCTGCATTTCACTGTGGGTACAGAGCCATCAGATCCTCTCCTATTTTATCAGGAAAATTTTCACCCACAAATCCCACTCACGCACACACAAATCAAGAGGCATAAAGAAAAATTCTAGACATGCTGTCACTTCCAGGTTTGATGAGCTGCCTCACTTATGTGAGTCTGAAAAGATTCTTATTTCAGGTTTACACTTATGTCTCCATTCATTTTGTTCTATAAATAGCCTGTCTCAAAGCCTGCTGACTGTAGTCATGTCCAGCACTTGACACTCTTCCACCCTTGCTTGCCATAGCGACTGGAGCAGACAAGCAGGACCAACAAGGGGAACCCAGCACAGCAAGCAGCAAGGAAGCTTCTTTTATCCCAAAGGTCCATGGACCTGAGGCCCAGAGATTCTCCCTTACCAAGAGGCATGAGGCTGGCTGGAGAAACCTAAAGACAAACTCAGACACAGAAAGTTGTTAGGCCCAAGAAACTCCACCCCTGTCCAGAAGTACGTGTAGAGGCAGGGGGCACCAGTAAGGGAATCCACCAAGGCTCTCCCTGACCAAGAGATGCCAGTCCCCAGGCCTAGGGGAGTCTCACTTGCCCTCACAGACAGCAGCAGGGAGCAGTGGGAGCTGCTCCATCAACACCAGGAAAACCAATGAGACCAAAATAACTCTGCAAATTGTCTAACCATTCAACATTATTGGAACTATGGCCCACTAAAGCAGGCCAGGACCTGTGTGCTAAACCTAAACAGATTGTCTGCCTGGTCTGCTAAATTAAGAGACTTAATAGGACCCAGAGTCCCTCAGCATAATAGAAAAAGTGTCTAGGATACAACAAGATTACCCATCATTCCAATATCCAGATCCAAAATCACCAAATCGAATGAGAAAAAAACAGTCAATGGATTCAGGTCTTGAGACTCAGGGATTTTGAAGCAGGCGTGATAAATATGCCTCAACAAGAAATTACAAATCATAAGTGAAAAATAGAAAATCTCAGAAAGGAAGTAGAAATTATAAAAAATGAAAATGGTAGAGCTGGAAATTATAAAAAGTGAAAAAAAAAACTTGTTGGATGGTCTCAGTAACAGAGTGCAAATAACACAGAACATAGTCAGTGAACTTGAAAATAGATTAAAAATATTATCTGAGCAGCATAGGGAAGATAGACTGATAAAATGCATGAACAGCACCTGAGGGGACTATGAAACCATAACAAAAGATCTAAAATTCTTATCGTTGAAGTTTCTCAAGGAAAGAAAGAAAGCAGAGCTAAAGTGCATTTGGAGGGAAAAAAGGCTGTGGACTTTTCATATTTGACAAAAGACTCAAATTTTTCAATTCAGAAAGCCAAACAAACCCCAAGTAGGATACAAACAAACATATCCATGCCAGGACACATCATAATTAAACTTTTGAAAACTAAAGATAAATTTTTAAAAATCTCAAAATTGTAATCTAATTTTTCCAGCAGAAACTAGAAAAAGATTATACCCAAAACAAGCAGAATAAAGGCAAAAGAAACAAAAGACATAAAGATTGAAAAGAAAGATATAGAACTCTTTTTGCAGATGATTTGTCTATGTAAAAATCCCAAGTAATCTAAAAGAAAATTTAAAGAACCACTCTTAGAATAAGTGAGTTCAGCAAGTCTGCATTATATACAAAAAGCACACAAAGCTAATCACATTTATATGTATTGACAATGAATACGTGGAAACTGAATTTAAATACCATTTAAAACAATACCATTTAAAATTGCTCTTAAAATAAATGAAATTCTTAGGTATACCCTTAAGAAAACCTACAGAATCTATATGCTGAAAATTACAAAATGTTGATAGAAATCAAAGAAGACATAAATGTGGAGACATATATGTTCATGTTTTACAGACTTAACATATTGAAGATGTCAATTTCTCATGAATGGATCTATAACGTATATGGAATTCCTATTAAAATTCTGGCAAGCTTTTTCATACACCCAGACAAACCTACCTAAAATTTGTATGGAAAGGCATAACCCCTAGAATAACTAAAGCAAGCTTGATAAAGAAGAATGAAGTGGGAGAATCACTGTACCTGATATTAAAGTTTACTATGAAGCTGCAGTCACCCAAGATCATAGTACTGATGGACTTGACACCAAAAGCACAATTCACAAAAGAAAAAGCTTGATGAATTATCTCTCCTGAAAATTTTAAATTTTCTCAGGTGAAGCCCATATGAAGAGGGTGAAATGACCAGCTGCAGACTGGGAGATGACGTTTGTGTAGCACACATTCAGCAAAGGACTAGTATCTGGAACATATAAAGATCTTTCTTTATAATCCGAAAAAGGAATGGAAAGATCTCATGATCTGAACTTGAATGACCCTGGTTCAATCCTGGCTCCTATTTCTACCTCTAATTTGTGCAGTCTGTGAGACAGGTGAGCCAGTTAGCATTTGAGGGCATCAGTCTCTGTGCTAATAAAACTTGTTCAGCGACACCTCCTCACAGATCTCATTAGAAGGGTTAAATGACATAATGTGACTGCATTCAGAGTGGATATTTAATAAGCCTGATTCCTGCACAGCCCGCTCTCTCTGGCTCAGCACATCCAAGCAGGACTTTAAATGGATGTTTGCAATTGTTCTCTGGCCATTCATTCATCCATATGACAAGTTCTTATTGATCTAGGACTGAAACAGGCATTGTATCCAAAGCGGGGATGCAGCTATGATCAAGAGATGTATAATTCTTGTCCTTCAGGAGACGGACATTGAACATCCAGTTCCTCAAATCAATTCAGTTTTAATATGATGGTGGTAAGCACTGAGCTCACCATCATCCTGGGTGTTCTCTGGGCATTGATCATATCAGTTATACTACTCAGTTACACAATTCAGTGCCTACCCTATAGTATGCTGTGGGATGTAATGGAGAAGAAAACATTTCACCGTCCTTAACCACCCCGCTGTATACCTCCACATTATCTTCTGTCCTTGACCATCCTTTCTCTTCTACGTTATATTAAGTTGAGGCTAACCCAAGGTACCTCCAGGGTGCACAGGGGTAGGGCAAGGCCTGATGGTGCTGTGCTGAGGCCCTGGGATGTTGCAGTAGGCGAGAGCCAGACAAAGGGAATCCAGGGAGATGAAAGGTGGTCACTGTGACCTGTCATGGGCCATCCCAGGCTCTGTACCAGGCAAGCATTTCTGAGAGCTTTATTCACATCTGTTTTTAACCAGGGCAGGACTGTAAATCTGGAATCACGCATGCACACTTAGTGTCTCTCATAAAGGGGGAAGGAAACTGGAAAGCACTGAGAAAGCCAGGCTCAGGCTGGGAAGTCAGATTCAGCTCCTCAACCCTCTGCACATGTGAGATGGCAAATGGCCATTATTAGTGATGTCAGCCTGCTCCAGGGGAATGATGATTCCCCTCCTTTCCTCTCTGCCATATTGTGGGCTCCTTCACCACCACATTCCCATGGTCTCATTTAAGCTCAGTCTCATTCATTTATAGTTTCCTAAGTAACAACAAAAATTAAAATGACACAACATAAGGGTCCCCAGAATGTGAAAGTAAAATAAAAGTGAAAGAAAACTGATGAACGTGGAATGATTATTTCCTCACTTAGGAATTACATATAATTTCTCAAAAAGTCCCCTTAGAGGGACCGCACTTAGAGCACTGCACAAACTTCTGGGGAGCTTCCTGCTGAGCTGAGGCCGAAAGGCCCACCTCAGGCTAGAGTGGGCTCTTGAGAGACCCCCTGGAGGAACGAGAGAGGAGCAGTAAAGGTAGGTGGAACAAGACATGGGGCTACTTCCCCAAGGAAATGCACCTCCTTGAGCCTCAGCATCCTGGTTTGTAAGTGTGAAACTATCATCTTTCTGACTGTTGTGAGATTGTACATTTCTAAAACATTTATTGCTGTGGAGCAGATGACAGCAGCTGTGTCCTGATGTTAGCTTGAAAATACCTGCAAATGCCTGAGCACCTCAGAGGAAGCCCTGTTATCAGGCAGCCTCCTGCAGCAAATGCCTGTTACTGTGCTTGCATTCTCCCCTCCTGTCCTGCTTTGGCTTCTGGAGATGATGGGCTGGTCACTATAATTAAACATTTTCCTGGGGAGTCTTCTTGGCAATATATTGACATTCAGACACAGTTTCTGGTCCCAAAAATGAAAAGAGGGAGGAAAGGTGGGGCAAATCAGTTGGTGATGTCCGGCCAGTGCCTGGGCACCTCATGCTGCCACAAACGTGCCCTGTTGCTATAACAGTCCTGCTGTGGGCTTTCCATTACCCCCATTTTCCAGATGAGGACACTGAGGCTCAGTTCCCTGTGGTCATATTGCTAATAAGTATTTTCCTATCATGAATGTTTGTAAAATATAGATTTATAAAAGTCACATGTAACACAAAATAAGGTTATAAGATGTGATTACTGGCCATGAGATGCTTTCAATAATGTTGCTGGAAGTAAGTACTCCAGTGTCTGAAAGGGAGGCAGCATTGTAGGTGAAGGCGTGCAGAGCTGGCTTCAAGGGAGGTGCACATTTATGTTGCCAGCAGTGTGAGGACTTGAGGTAGTGGAGGTCTAATTTGCTGTGGCAGTGCATCTCCCACCTCCCTTCCTTCCATGGGTTCCCTGGAAGCAGAGCCTGAGATACGGCCTCGGATGGACGTGGTATATTTAGGAGGCGATTCCAGGAATCAGGAGTAAAGAATAAGGGAAAGAGAGGGGCAGAAGGAGGAGGAGGGGAGATACAAGGATGTGTAACTGAGGTAGCTGCTGAGGGCTATGGGGATGACTCTACTGCAATGCATAAGAGGCGTGCAGAATGCCTCCTGGGACTGCCCCAGCCCCGGGATGCAGGAGGAGGTGGGGCACTCAGGTCTAGCCCCAACTCCCATTACCTGAGTGTTGCTTCCAGTGGCAGTAACTCCCTCTGGCAGACCCACTTGTTCACCCACCAGCAGAGCTCCCAAGGCTGGGGAAGAGCCTTGACAAGAAAGCAAGAGAGTGTGATGCAGGAGGTGGTTTGATCTTCCATGAAATCTTCCACTGCAGTAAGGTCTGATGCCAGTGAGGGTTGGGGGGATGCGGCATGGAAACAAGAAGGTCAACCTCATGGGGGAACTGAAAATTGATAAGCCCCTAAATGATGAAAACCAGGCTCCCAAGCACCACCCCTTGCCTCCTGCATCTAGCAGAGTGCTTAGTATTTGATAATAACTGTTGAACAGACTCTAGCAATGCCTCCGGAACTGTGAATTGCCATGTAAGGGACTGAAAGCAAAATATGCTTTGAGATCCCAAAAGAGAGGACTGGGATAAATGAAGTCACAGGGGACAAATTTTCTCACCAGGAGGTGGTGTAAGAAGTAGTGAGTTCCTGTGTGTGCTAGGGAGGGGCTCGAGTTGGGCGGTGCCGTGGTCTGGTAGGGATGTGATAGACTGGATTCCTGCACCAAGAGGAAGGGAAAGAGCATTTCTTGAACTCTTGTGCCTGTGAATACCTATATTCTATGTGAGCCAGAAAAATAAAATCCTATACTAAAAGGCAAATAATGAAGTAAAGAGTGACTGGATTCCCACAGGAAAAGCTGGATACACCCTCGTGATAGAAGAGCTGCATGGATTGCAGTTT
This sequence comes from Rhinopithecus roxellana, assembly GCF_007565055.1. Classification (NCBI taxonomy): domain Eukaryota; kingdom Metazoa; phylum Chordata; class Mammalia; order Primates; family Cercopithecidae; genus Rhinopithecus; species Rhinopithecus roxellana. The sequence continues at coordinate 120,917,770 of NC_044562.1, forward strand.
CCATTTTTGAATTAATTATATGCTCCCCACTGAGGACTCTGCAACTTTGGCTTACACCGAGAAGGGAGGATGAGGACGCTGCCATTGCTGCTAGCTGAGGATGACGCTGGGAAGGAGGAGGGGAATGAGCGACAGTGCACATGCACGGGAGCTTTGGGAGGTCTCCAGACCTTTGCATACCTTACTATTCTGCCTCCGTTTTCTCATCTTGTCAATTCTAACTCCTTCCATGGTCAGCTTAAAGGTCCTATCCTGATGACAGCCCCCTAAAACTCTCCCAGGGATACCCCACATTCTTCCTCAGTCTCCCTATACTCTTTTCATGTAGCTCAGATCACAGTGCAAAATAGAAATCATTTCCCATCCCATCATCTCCCTTGACTGAACTTCACAGATAAGGGATTGTCTCTTATCTTTTCCTCTTTGTGTCCGCAGGACTTGGTATATAGGTTTTGAATAAATGAATGTATTAGTAAACATCTCATCAAACTTTATGACCACTGAACAAGGTGAGCAAAATAGACCCTCTTAACCAATTATACCTAGACAAAAGGCTCAGATGTTGAGGTTGAACTGAGAGCCTGATCCCCTGGCAGCCCTTCCTGAGGGCTCTCTTTGAAAGCAAGATCTCCTGTTGAGCTGACACTGTTTGGGGTGGTCAGAACTGTCTGGAGCATGGGAGGCAGACATCTGTCACTGTCGTTGGAGAATTCTGTCTACTTTCTTATACAAAATCAGCTCGAAGGAGAGGTGAAGGGAAGGGAAGCTACTTTCTCCGATTACAGCCATCCCAGATGCCTGTTAGGTTCAGATGCCTCATTAGGTGGCAGGAGTTAATGGGTCCTCACTGGTGCAACTCATGGCACATGAGGGCACAGACTGCAGCTGCCAGCTGCCTTTCTTCTGAAGAGACAGACCCAGTAAGTATCCGTGGAGGCCAGGCCCTAGAAGCGGTGCCAAGGTAGCCTTGTGGGCATCCCAGCGCCTGTTGACAAGCATCTGTCTTTGTATGTGGTTCCCGCCATTGCCCCAGGCCAGCTGGGAGAGGAGCTCTGCAGGCTGCATGAGTATCAAGGGTATTTCTAGGCATGGATTCCTGGATGATCTGGGATGTTTTTTCCTATGGACCACATGGAAACTGCCAGCAATTTGCTTTAAAGTCAGCTCACTGTGTCACGGGGCACAGAAGTCCAGAAAGCAGTTTTCTCACAAGTCAAGCAATTATGTGTAGGAGAGGAGAACTGGTTTCAAATTTACAGTGATCCAGATAAGCCACCACTTAGCTCCTATTACTGACACATTGCTCAACCTTGCTAGGCCCCAGTTTTCTCATCAGTAGTGTGAAGATAACAATGTTCATATCACAGGAATGTTCATAAAACCTAGGAAGAATACACCAATGCCTGTCACATGGTAGATGCTAAGTGAATGATAGTTCCTGCTGCTATTTGGATACAGAACGTAAACTTTAGTGAGAGTTGAGCTGAAGTGTTCTAGTGGCACATAAACATACCAAGAATTACAATACAGAAGTGATGCTTTGGGATTTCTGCCTCCAGCCAAGATAAAGTAACAGGAGCCAGATTTATCCTCCCATCAGAAACAAGAACAAATGGACCAAGTATATGACGTAACGGTGTTTGGGCACAAGGCATTAAGCAAACAAGGACAGAGATCCCTGGCAACCAAAACCCAAATGTGATGAGTCCTGTGATGGCCCCAGCTTACTGCCTTGAGGGAATTGCAGGTATTGGGAGAGAGCAGAGGCACGGAGGCAGAGCTTGAAGCTTCCTCCCTGAGTTGAGAAGGTAGAGCTGAATTCCAGGGAGACCAAGACAGCTGGAGTTCATCAGCTAGAGTACCAAAGAAGAGCTGCACAGAGAACCACACATGCAGATGTTCAACTTGATTACTCAGCAAGTGATGAACCATATATTTATGGGAGGAAATTAGCCAAGAACAATGAAAGAATCACCCCTAAAACATCAGAGGGTACAGTACCGGCCCTCACATATAGAATAATGCGTGTCCACCAGCCAAACTGGAAAACTCATAATTCATGGGGCATTGAGTAGAGCACTCAGAAGGGTGTTGTCTTAGTATAAAGAATAATTAGGCTGGGTGTGGTAGCTCACGCCTATAATCCCAGCACTTTGTGAGGCTGAGGTGGGCGGATCACCTGAGGTTGGGAGTTCGAGACCAGCCTGACCAACGTAGAGTAAACCACATCTCTACTAAAAATACAAAATTAGCCAGGTGTGGTGACACATGCCTGTAATCCCAGCTACTCGGGAGGCTGAGGCAGGAGAATTGCTTAAACCCAAGAGGTGGAGGTTATGACGAGGTGGAGGTTGCGATGAGCTGAGATGGTGCCATTGCACTCCAGCTTGGGCGATGGAGCAAAAAAACTGTCTCAAAACAAAGAAACAAACAAAGAATACTTAGCCCTAGACAGAGCACTGTCAAATTCCTGCCTAACAAATCTTAAAAGCAAGTCGCAAGGGAACAAAAATATCCTCAGGGATACTTATATAAGTACAAAAATTACTCAGCACCCCAAAATGTAAAATTTACAATATCTGACATCCAATCAAAAATTATATAGTATATAATCAATCAAGAAAATACAAATCTTTAATAAGGACAAAATATATTCAAGCAAAACTACCCTATATTGACACTAATAATTACTAGACAAGTTTACTAAACTATAACATGTAACTAAGTTAATATGTAAAATAACTGTATTTCAATGTTAAAAAGATTAAGTAGAGACACAAAAGATATTACAATTATCCAAATCAAACTTCTAGAATTTAAATTACCAATATTTGAGATAACAAATAGACTAGATGAGATTAACAGCATTAAATATGACAGAAAGCAAAAAGATTATTGAACTTGAAGAAATAGTACCAGAAACTGCAAAATAGAACATAAAGGAAAAAACCTCAAGAAATGAAAAAGGTGTCAGTGAGGACAACTTCAATCAGGCTAACAATATACAGGCAATTTGGGTCACTGAAGGAGAGAAAATGTATGATGGGAGGAAGGAAGGAAGAAAAGTGTTTTAAGGAATAAATGGCTGAAAAGTTTTCAAATTTCATGAAATCGATAAACCCGCAGATCCAAGAATCTCAATAAACCTCAAATAAATGAATAAAACTGCATGAAGACACATCATAACTAGATTGTTCATAGTCAGTGATGAAGAAAAATTCTTAAAAGCATGCTGAGTAAGAAAATAGGTTTATTTTCTTCTCTTGTGCACAGAAAGGAAAATAAACATGTATTGCTGTGGTTTGAATGTGTCCCCTTCAAAATTCCTGTTGACACTTAATCACCATTTTGGTGGTATTCAGAGGTACAGCCTTCTGGGAAGTGAGTAAGTGATGATGGCTCCACCCTCACGAATGGATTAGTGCTTTACAAATGGGTTGGAAGGCACTAGCGTAGGCCCTGTTCACTTTCTGCTATGTGAGGCACAGCAACAAGATGCCATTTTGGAAGCAAGAGAGAAGCCCTCACCCAACACGAAATGCTGATACCTTGTTCTTGAATTCCTCAGCCTCCAGAACCGTGAGAAACAAATTTCTGTTCTTTATAAATTATCCTGTCTCAGGTATTTAGCTATTGTAGCAAAAATGAGGATAACAACAGATTTCTCTTTAGAAGCAATGTAATCAAGAAGACAGGGAAGCAGTATCTTTTTTTTTTTTTTTTTTTTTTTTTTTTTTGAGACGGAGTCTCGCTCTGTCGCCCGGGCTGGAGTGCAGTGGCCGGATCTCAGCTCACTGCAAGCTCCGTCTCCCGGGTTTACGCCATTCTCCTGCCTCAGCCTCCCAAGTAGCTGGGACTACAGGCGCCCGCCACCTCGCCCGGCTAGTTTTTTGTATTTTTTTAGTAGAGACGGGGTTTCACCATGTTAGCCAGGATGGTCTCGATCTCCTGACCTCGTGATCCGCCCGTCTCGGCCTCCCAAAGTGCTGGGATTACAGGCTTGAGCCACCGCGCCCGGCCGGGAAGCAGTATCTTTAAAGAATTGTATACCAGCTGATACGGTTTGACTCTGCGTCCTCACCTAAATCTCATCTCAAATTGTAATCCCCCTGGTGGTAGGTGATTGGATCATGGGGCAGCTTTCTCCCTTGCTGTTCTCATGATAGTGAGAGTTCTCATAAGATCTGATCGTTTAAAAGTGTGTGTCACCTCTGGCTCTTCACGCTCTCCTCCTCCACCATAGTTCAAACGTGCTTGCTTCCCCTTTGCCTTTCACCGTGATTGTACGTTTCCTGAGGCCCCCAACTCATGCTTCCTGTTAAGACTGTGGAACTCAGTCAATTAAACTTCTTTTCTTAGTAAATTACCCAGTCTCAGGTCATTCTTTATAGCAGTGTGAGAACGGACTAATAATACACAAGCAAAACTATCTTTCAAAAACTATCTCTTCAAAAATCACTTTAAACTATGTTTTAAAGTGAAATAAATACTTAATGATTCAGGCCGAGAGAAAAGTATGCTACATGATCACATAGGTCTACACAAAGCATTAGGAACACCGGAAGTGGTAATTGCATAGGTAAAGGTGTGAGCGTCTTTTGTTATTTAAATCTTGTTAAATGATAACTGATCATTTAAACAAAAGTGATAACTATGTATTTTATGGTTGATAACATATGTAAAAGTAAAATACATTACAAAAACAGCCAAAGATGAAGTGGGAGAAGTGGAAGTATTTATTACAACACAAGAAGTGTTATACTGTCACTTAAAGGTAGATTTTGATAAATTAAGATTTATGCTCATCCCTAAAGCAACCATTAAAGTAACAAAATAAGGAATTACCGCTAATGAGCTAATAAAGAAGACTATGGAATCATTAAAAAAAATCTAAATCCAAAAGAAGGAAGAAAAAGAGAATAGTGGAACAACAAAAACAAATACCAGAAGAAACAAACAAAAAATAGCATAATTATAGATTTAAAGCTAAGTATAACAACGGTTTCATTACATGAAAATGGCTAAGAACTCAAATAATAAGGCAGAAGTTGCCAGACCAGATTTTTAAAAGCAAGACCTAACTATATGCCACTTGTAAGAATGGCTGGTAGAAAATAAATGTAAAATAACAGTATGAAAAAAAGATGTACTGTGCCGATACCAAACAAAACAAATTAGTAATGGCTTTATATTTCCAGTTCCATATTTAGATCCTTCACTTGTTTCCATGCCAGACTGCTACCCTGTTCTTGGTGCCAGCTTCATGCCTCAAGCCCTCCTAAACCAAGAGACCTACCCTAGAAACTCATACCCAAGACCAGGTGTTTTTCCCCATTACCCTCACTCTGCCTGCCTACCCTTAGACCTGCCCTTTCCCAAGCCTTGCTGTAAGCGCCTCCACCAACTCCTGCAGGTTCACACCAATTTAAAAGACCCCACCCTGCCATGCCAGGACTTGCCTGAAGATCTTGTTCCATACTGTGACCTCCATGTCCCCATTCTGCTCTTGCCACCATCAACAATTCATAATGGACTTCAATGTCAGGGCTTCATTGGCATTTACCACATGATTGTCCTCACCTTCTGTTATGTAGCCCACACTCCATAGCTGTGTTGCTCCTAGACTCGTTTGATTTGCAGGTTTCCATGGATTACACTCAGTCTCTGACACTAGCCCTGACCCATGTCACTTCTTAGAGTTAATGGCTTGTGTGCATCTCTGAGCCCTGGTTCCTACTGACCTATGCCCAGGCTCATTCTTCCCTTCTTGAGGGCACCTGATGTGCTTCACCATGGTTGCACACCAATTAAGTGCTATTATCATCTAGTTAACCAAAGAGGTGTAAAAATTCCAGTCCTGAGAATAGTTCTTATATTGAACTGTGATAGAAGAAGAGGTAATTTGTTATGACTACTGCCCCAGGGCTTGTAAAACTATTCTTTCCCTGGGTGTATTTCTGCCACTGTGGGTCTTTGAGATGTGCACAGGTAAAAGATTGCAAGTCTCTAGGGAGTAAATTCTATCAAAAGAGAAATATCCATATTGAAGGAAGCTGCAGGAACCTGGCTTCTTATATGGCAGAAAATTAGCATATAAATACAGAATCCCAGTTGTCAGCAACTTATCCCTCTGAGTACCACAGACTAAATGCCACAGGTGAGGACCAGAGATCAGCATGGCAAGGTAGCTAGGCTCAAACCCATTTGGGGTGAAAGTGTTTTGAGAGGTTCCAACTGGTGGTGGGTGCAGCCAAGACTGTGCTAAGCCCAGGAATCCTACCCTGCCCCTTTGTGCTGTTCTAAAGATTAGTTTAAGGACATCTGATGAGGCCATGTTGTGCAGGCAGGAAGGTTCTTCCTTCCTGGAACTAGAGTTCTGATGCTGGCAGATATAAATAGAGCTGGTCCTGGTTCCTGTGATAAACCAGGTACCCAAACAAGGCCACAAATCAGAGTCAACTGGAAGTTTGTTAAATATACAGATTCCAGCAATCAGAATTTCAGAGATGGGGCCAAGGAGGCCCTTATTTTTAACAAGCTTCTCATGTAGGTCTCATAACTACCAGGCAGAGATTAGGAGGGAGCCATTGGGCTGAAATGTTATTTAAGCCTAACTCACCTTCTCACTCTGGTCCAGCCAGGGTTGGAGATAGTTCTACCAACGAAGTGTTTGGTCATGCTTTTCCCATATGGGGGCCATTAAGGTAAAATACCTGCTCAGTGCCTGAACATAGCAGAAGTGAAGAAGTGGTTCCACTCACCATGGTGTTAGGGTCATTGTTTTGCCATGTGATCTCTGGGAAGTTCCCTTTGGTCCTAGCAACAAGGTCCTGAGCTGACAGCACTAGGTAGACACAGCCCGTGATTGCTGGTGAAGAGTTTGCTTGGGAAAGTCTGGGTCATGACACAGAACAGCCTTATTGTGACAAGAATCCAGTGTGGAAACAAAAGAGCCAGGTGTCAGAGGCACCAACAGGAAACAGCAGCATGTGTGAGAATTCATTTACCTATTGTCTGCTCATCTGTTTGTCCATCCATCATCTAAATTATAATGTCACTCACACACTGGTCCAATCATTTAAAGATTGAACCAACACAAATCAGTGCCATGCATTAGGTGCTAAGGTACCCAGTTACATGGAGCCCTCAGGGAATACGCAGTCTCGTGAAGCAATGGTGCATGTGTGACAGATGCACCATCTTCCCACCTCCCCTTGACCATGCAGACACGCATCTGCAGCCTCAGGATTCTTCACAGCAGAGGAAGTGTGCAATCACTACCATCGTGTTGGGTTTTGCGGCAAAATGGAATGTTTTGCACTTAGTCCAGAAGAGGAAACAAGGAGAAATTAATACTTGTTGGCATTGGAAACACATTATCTTTTTTAATCCTCAACACTGTCCTCAATAATTCATCTTATTATCTCCTTTTAAGAGGGTTTTAAAAAAAGAGATTTGAGAGATGAAATTATTTAACTAGAATTGAGGCTGAATTTCTCTCTGAACTCAGCTGTGTCTGAAACCAGAATATGGGTTCCCTTTGTCAGGAAGTGCTCTGCCCTGGTGCTTGCCCAAAGATGGCAAGATGGAGCAGGAGGGACAGATGGCTGAAACCTTCTATGCTGAAGCAGGCAAGTGCTTGGGAGGCCGGAAGCCACTTGTGATGGGAGCTCAGGGTGACAAGATGCTCCAATGGGTTTGTGGAGCTTTCTTCCTTCCTGCCCAGTACCAGAGCAGGAGCCATTCTCCTGGGGGAAGAAGTCACACCACAAGATAGAAATAAACACATAGTATTTAAGACCAGAAAAGGAGTTCAAATGGAGTGAAGTTCTTTTAGGGCTGGAAGGAACTAGAAATACCAAATAGCAACTTGTGCAAATTACTTTTCTGTATAAATAACATATGGCCTGTTTCTTTTAAAGTTTCTGGATTTTCAAGGCCACTACGTTAAAGCAAGGGCCGAGGCACAGGTGAGGCCTTCACACACAGATCCTCAGGGATAAAATAACAGTGTTGGTGAGAATGGTAGTAGTCCAGATGGAAAAGGGTTGAAACCAAAGCCTCTACCCAGAAGCTTCCACATGGCCATACGCAGGGCTGGTTGCAGATGCACCAGCCAGGAGCTGGCGATATTTTTTACTTTCATGTGAATAATCTAGCAGTGCAGAGGCACAACTGATGTGCGCTACACGGCAACTTTTTTCTTTTTTTCCTTCTCCAGAATTTAGAGTTTGCTGGGTAGGTGGAGTTGCCTTGTTTGGCTCTGTTCTGTAAACAATACACTGGGGTAGCTCCCAATTCACCAGAAGCTAAAATAATTGAAAGTTCATCATGTCAGCTCATTACTACAATCTGCTGTCAAGGGAGCCTCATAGGTTTGGAAAATTTCCCCCTTGGGGAAAATTTAGAATGACATATTCATAAGAATTTTTCATTTGGGTAAAATTTAACTGAATAAACAATAAGTTTCCCTTTTGTCCCAAGAATTTAGATAGATTGATACTTTTAATTTTCATAATAATCCTGTGACTAGGATTTACTGTTCTTGTTCTTTACAGGAAGAAATTGAGGCTTGAGAATCAAAATTCTTCTCCCCACTCCACCTAAGCAAAAAGCTAAACAGGCAGAAACCTGAAAAACAATTTGTCTTGGTCAGTCCAATCTATTTTCACAAATCACCATAAGCTGTGTGGCTTATAAACAACAGAAGTTTATTTCTCACAGTTCTGGAGGCTGAAAATCTGAGATCAGGGTACCAGCAGGGTCAGATTCTAGTGAGAGATGATTTTCTGGTTTCAAACTGCTGACTTCTCCTTGTGTCTTCACATGGAAGAAAAAGAGTAAGAGAGCTATCTGGGTCCCTTTTGCAAGAGCACTAATCCCATCCATGAAGGCTCCATTCTCGTGAACTAATCACCTCTCAAAGGCCCCACCTCCTAATACCATCAAATTTAGAGTTAGATTGTCAACCTATGAATTTTGGAAGAATGTAAACATTTAGTCCATTGCACAAGTCAAGCCAACTTTCTTTGGAAAGAAAGACCTTTATCCAAAGGTGCCTTTCAAGTTTTTGAGGAAAGTGTGCTTTCTGGAGGCAAGATGATTCGGTCTTTGCTATTCCTGTTCAGACCCCTTCCCCCATGTGACTCCTTACACACCCCATTTACAGAAAAGTCCCTTTACACCTCAAAGTCTTAGGAAACTCAGGCCCACCCTGGTCCAGCTGCTCAGGAAAGGTAGTGGTGGTGTGGGAGCAATGCATACACCGGGGGGCTGCTGCAGAGGCACAGTGGGAACAGCTGCCTGGGGTAGGATCCTGGTGACAACAGAGTGGAAGAGGCTGAAGTGATGACAGGGGAGGTTTCCCTTCCTACACCTTTGGTGTAGTACAGGCCTTGCCCCATAGTAGAAGATACTCAATTAGTAGGTAAATAAACATGGATGATAAATGAGTCAATGAATAAATATATCTTTTTTTTTTTTTCTATTTCTCACTTCTTGCCTTCTCTAAACACATTTCTTTTTCTCTTTTCCCTGTTTTCCAAGTGGAAAGCTAGGAGTTGTGGGTCTGAGTTTCACCATCCCTCTTGGAGCGTCTTCAAAATGTATGCCCTGTAAATTGATGTCTTTGAAACCTGATCCAGCAGAGCTTGATTTTTGAAACTGAATTGGAGACCCCCATGATGTGTGATTCTCTTGGGGTGGGGGGGGACACCAACTCTCAACTTGATACACATACACTGAGATTTTTTTCCTTCTATCTTTTTACATCATTGGAAAGTTAACAACCCAATTGTTAACTTCACCTTACCGAGAATTCACCTGACCAAACACCAGCTTGAGTGCTGATATGCATTCCAGTAGAGACATAGAAGAGCGAAGAGCTGTGAGGCCATCCTACCCTAGATGCAGGGCCCTGTGAACTTCCTGCGAGTGCCCACTGCTGCTTCACTTCTGAGGCACCACCCCATTGATATTTCAGTGGGATACGGTAACCAGGGTTAGAAATCCTTCTCTCAGACTTTTGTTTCCTGTCAACATGAAGTAACTGAAATCAGGTTTGTCCTCCTCCTTGTTTATATCCTCCTTTTAGTTGATATTTTTAGAAACAAACAAAAAACAGGGAAAATATATAGAACATTTACTCTGAAGACAATGGACAGCAAGGCAATGAGAGACAGCAATTCCTGACTGATGGGAAGAAAACCCCTTTCCCCACCATGATTTTGATGTAGGCAGAGTAAAACACCTGGTATTTCACTCCCACTTGGCAGAACCCTGTTAGTGTCCTCCCACCCTCATCGACTCTGAGGCAGGCCAGTCTTGCTTAAACAGAAGATTTAAATAAAATACAGAATTCATATGATAATATCCCAAAATATATAGAATGTAATTGAAATCACTAATCATCCCAAAAAGCAGGAAAATCTCAACTTCAGTGAGAAAAGACAATTAACAGATTCAGACACCAGGATGACACAGATGTTGGAATTGTCTGGCAAAGATTTTAAAGCAGCCGTCATAAAAATGTTTCACTAAACAATTATGAACACGCTTGAAATAGAGTCCTAGAAAATGAGTAGAAGATACAAAGAAGGACAAAATGGAAATTTTATAACTTAAAAATACAATAGTCATAATAAAAACCTCACTGGGTGGGTTCAACCACAGAATGAAAATGACACAGAATCAGTAAGTTTGAAGATAGAAAAATAAAAATTATAATCTTAAAAAAAGGAGAGGAAATCGACTAAAAAACCACAAAGCCTCAGAGACATGTAGGATTCTAATTTTAAAAATCTTATATTTGTGTCGTCACTGTTAGAAAAGAGGAGGAAAAAGAGCACAAGGTTAAGAACATATGGCTAGAAATTTTTCAAATTTGGCCAAAAAATTAATATACATGTTCAAAAAGATGAGTACAACCCAAACAGGATAAACCCAAGGAAATCCATGCCAAGAAACATCTAATCAAGCTCTGGAAAATAAACACACACACACATGCACACACACACATTATTTAACTAGCAAGAGCAAAAAAAAAGAATGTCAGTTGATTTCTCATCAGAAATCATGGAGACTGGAAGGAAGTAGTACCAGTTTTCTCAAGTGCTGAAATAAAAAAATGTCAACTAATTATTTTGAGTTCCTGAAATTTCCTTCAAGAATAAAAGGAAAATCAAGAAATTTATGGGGAGATAAAATCAATTATACAAAAACCTAATTATTTTTAAAAAATTAATAAAATTTAAAAAATAATATGAAGGTGGGGTCGAGAGAGAATAAAAATTACTAACTTACCGATATCAAAGATGACATAAGAGAGATCATGACAGACACTGTAGTCACCAAGAGGATAACAAAAATCACTATGAATATATGCAAATTTGCAACATAGACAAAATGGGTTAATTACTCAAAAAGCACAAACTACCCCAATTTACACAAATACAAGCAGATAATTTGAAAAGCTGTGTAACTTTACAAAAGTTGAATTTGTAATCTAAATCAGCTGAAAAAGAAGTCTCTAAGCCCAGATAATTTTGCTAGATAATGCTACACAAATTACATCAATTATACACAAACTCTTCCAAAAATTACAAGACGACAAATATGTTCCAGTTAATTTTATGAGCCCATATTGCCCTGATACCAAAGACAAAGATAACATATAAATAAAACTACAGACAAATATAATTAATGAATATGGTTGCAAAAATCCTTAAGATAATATTCACACATAGAATTCAGCAATGTGCACTCATAATTATACACCATAGCCAAGGAGAGTTTATTATAGGGATCTAAGCCTTGTTCAGTATTCTAACATCAACCAATGTATTCTACAATATTAACAGGTAACAATAAAAATCACATGACCAGCCAAATTCACACACCCAATAAAATTCAACACCTATTATAATAAAAATAAAACAACAGAAAATTAAAAATCATGGGAAACATCATCAACTTGATGAAGTACAACTACAAAAATCTTAAATAATTGCACTTAATGGTGATAGACTGAATGCTTTTCCATTAGAATGGGAAGATGGTAAATATGTCTGCACTCCCCACCACTATTCATCTTAATACTGGAAATCCTAGGCAGCAAAATAAAGCAGGAAAAGGGAGTAAAAAACATAGAGATTTGCAAGAAAGATACAAAACTGTCCTTACTTCTCAGGTGATATGATAGTCTATGGAGGATTTCTTAAAGAATCTACCAAAACAGACAAACGTCCAACTGATAAGTGAGTTCCACAAAGTCACAGTGTTCATGATAAACATACAAAAATAAACTAGAGTTGTGTATATTACCAATGAACATAGAATGAAATTCTAAAAGTACATCAAAACTTAGAATCACTAAGAAAATAAAATGCTTAGGTACAAAACTATCAAAGAATGTACAGGATTTGCAGCTGAAAACCACAAAATGTTAATGAAAATAATCAGAAAAGCGCTAAATAATTGGTGAGATATATTGTGTTCATGAATTGGAGTAGTCAATGTAGAAACATAAATTTTCTAAAATTGATGTACAGATTTAATGCAATTTTTATCAATATCTCAGCAAGTTATTTTGTAGTTTTAGACAATATTATACTAAAATGTATTTGTAAATTCAAAGGAACAAGAACAGATAAAACACTCTCATAAAAGCAGAATAAAACAGGATAAACCAATGTACCTCATTTCAAGTTATTGTATACTTACGGTAATCAAGACTGTATGGTATTGGTGAAGGGATAGTCACAGACATCAATGGAAAAAATAGAGAACCTGGAAACAGACCCATACAACTATAACGAACTGATTTTTGACAAAAGTGTAAAATCAATTCAAAAGGAAGAGTGGCCTTTTTAACAAATGGTGCTACATAAAAACTATAGCAATATAAACTATATGAAATTAAATGCAAAGGAAAAGATTGCATGAGTGAAGAGAAAACAGGAAACTTGCACATTATACAAAAATTAATTCAAAATAGGCCATACCTCCTACTGTAAAATATACAACTTTTAAGAGAAAACATAAGAGAAAAACCTTTGAATCCTAGGGTTTACTGAAAAGTTTTTAGACATGATGCCAAAAGCATTATTCATAAAGGAAAATCACAACACATTGGACTTAATCAAAGTTAAAAACTTTTGCTCTGTGAAAGACTCTGGTAAAAGGATGAAAAGGCAAACTACATTCTGAAAAGGGAACATTTGCAAACCATGTATTTGACAAGGAACTGGAATATATAAAGAAGTGAGCAGTAAAAAAAAAATTCAATTATAAAATGGGCACAAGATATGAAGAGGCATTTCATCAGAAAGGATGTACAGATGGCAAATAAGCTCATGAAGAGCTAGAAATCCTTACCCAGAAAAATTTATTTCCAAAAGAAGCATGAAGTACTTTTTTTAAATACACAAAAGCTGGAAGAATTTATCACCAGCAGACCAGTGCTACAGAAATGTTAAGAGAAGACAAATGATATTAGATAGAAACCTGAAGCTAAATGAGGAAACAGAGGCACCAAGAATGATAACTGCTTGTGTAAATATATAGTTTTCATTTATTTAAGAGATTCTTGGCTGTTTAAACCAAAAGTAATGACAATGTTTTGTGAGGTTTAAGACATACACACAAGTAAGATTATTATGTTATTATACTATAATAATAAAACAAAAACATAAAGAAGAAATATGTGTTCTGTGTTAAGATTCTTATGCTATGGATAAAGTAGTGTAATATAACTTCAAAGTAGACTACAATAAGTTAAAGATGTATACTACAAACCCTTAAGCAACCATTAAAATAATACATCAAAAAATTCTAAAGAGCCTACTAATAAGATAAATCATAATAAATAAGTAATTTTAAAAGAAACAGAAAAACGGGAAAAGGGAAATAAAGTATAGGTGAAAACAGTCCATTAAATATAAATGGAATAAACACCTATTTAAACAGCACAGAATTTCATATTGAGTAAAAAAGCATAACATAAGTATATACTATGTATAATAAACCTACTTAAACATAAGGACTTTAACAGGTTAAAAGTAAAAAGGTAGAAAAAGACCCTTTTAGCAACTAATCCTAAACAAAGACAACTGGAGAGACTATATTAACATTAAGTAGATTTCAAAACAAATAATATTAGTAAGGTTAAAGTGGTTCATTTATAATTAAAAGGGAATGAATTCATCAAAACGACATAACAATTCTATATGATTATATACCCAACAACAAAACTTCCAAATCCATGACTCACAAATGGATAAAACTGCAAAGAGAAATAGACAAATTCACAGATATGGAGGACTTGTTTTGTTATGCCCAGACCGTTTATTCCCCAAAGAAGACCACCAGAGTCCAGAGTCAAAGCCAAGCGGCGAGGATCTTTACTGCAAGTTCGAACTTGGTCCCTCTGTCGCACAACATACAAGAGGGCCCTGAACAATGCGTGCGCTCGCTTTTTATAGCCCGATGTAAATAGGACTTGTAAGGTTACAGAGGAACAAGGGAATTCTTTAGGTTACAGCATTACAATTGGTTAACATATTAAGTTATACATTTAGCGGTGATCTATTGGTTCCCATACTTTCAGTAAAACTACAAACAGCTGTGTCATTATCAGGGATTTTTCCAGGTGGTGTTTTTCTAAAGCTGAGATATATGGTGGGACGTGTTTGTACTGGGCTCAGGAAGTTGAGAGATATGAGAGATATATGGTGTTTGTACTGGGCCCAGGAAATTGAGAGAGATATGGTGTTTGTACTGGGCCCAGGAAATTGAGAGATATATGGTGTTTGTACTGGGCCCGGGACTGAGGAATGTGCCTGATTTCTTTCAGTTTCAAGTGTAAATGGAATATTAGAAAAGAAGAATGGTCTCAAGTCAACTTGGAAAATGAGAAAACTAGAAAAAGAATAGAAAATGAAAGCTAGGATAAGCAGAAGAAAGGAAATAATAAAGATCAAAGGAGAAAGCAATGAAACAGACAAAAGAAAAACAAAATAATAGAGAAAAGTAATGAAACCAACACACGACTCTGAGAAGTTTGATGAAGTTAACTTCTAGCTAGACTGAAAAGGAAAAAAGAGGAGACAAAATTGCAGCTAATATTAGGAAAGAAAGAAGTAACCTCACTGCAGTGTCTGCAGATACAAATAAGATAAAAAGAAAACAGTATAAACAACTTTTATGCCAATAAATTCAACAACTTAGATAAAATGGATAAATTCCTTGAAAGACACAAACTAGAAAGTTTGCTCAAGAAGAGGGAGACAACCTGAATAGTCTCATATTTATTAAAGAATTGTATCTATAGTTAAAAAGTGTCCCACAAGGAAAGCTCTCTGCCCAGGTGCCTTCACTGGTGAATTGAATGGAACATTTACATAAGAATAAATATGTTAATTCTACACGAACTTTTTCAGAATATTGAACAAGAGGAAATAGTCTATTTTTTTGTTGTTGTTTTCTTTTTTATTCTTATACCAAAACTAGTCTAAGATACTACAAGAAAAGAAAACTACAGGCTAATAATACTACGGACAGAGATGCAAAATTCTTAATGCACTTTTAGTAAATCAATTCCAACAATATGGAATTGGCCAAGTAGGGTTAAATTTCACAAATCAATTTATGTAACTATGTAACTAATTAGAAGACTGAAAAATAAAAATAAAACACATGTCATCTTAGTAAATGCAAGGAAATCATTGACAACAATTAGTAGTTGTCAACAATCTTTATTAAAGACAACAATCTTGATTAAAAACTTACAGCAAACTAGGGATAGAAGGGAATTTTCTCAAACTGATAAGAGCCATGTTCAAATAACCTACAGCTGACAGTGAATAATGGCAAAACACTGAATGCTCTCCACCTAAAATCAGGGACATGGTGTGGAAGTCTGCCCTCACTAGTTCTAGTAACCATCATGGTAGAGTTGCTAGCAAGTGCAATAGGTTAAAAAAAAACAACAGGCATTTATATTGGAAAGAAAGAAGTAAAATTATATTAATCTGCAGATAACCTGTGACATGATTGTCTACATAAAAATGAAATCTGTGAAAAACTGCCACAACTAATAAGTTTAGCAAAGTTGCAGGGTACAATAACAACATAAAAATTGAATTGTACTTCTACATAATATCAATGAAAAAATGTAAGTTATCATTTAAAACAAATATTCTCTCTACTCTATAGCACTGCACTCCTGAGAAGCGAACAGGTAGCCTCAGCCAGGGATTTCCACAGCGAGCTTCCCAGCTAGTCTTTTGTTATCAGCCCACCTCCAGGGAGTAAGTTGCTACTGATAACATAGGGAGGGGAGCGCAAACATGCAACACATGAGTTGGACATCTCTCAAAACAGATACAATTTCATGTCTTCAAAAATATGTTTTCAGCATACTATTTCATGAGGTAATTTTTAAAACTCTACCGTTTCCATCCAACACTTGCATACGCTTTACATTCTGTCTGAAACCTTGTATCTTGAACTTCAAGCTATAAGCTGTAAGGTTACATGATGCCTTCCATATTTATCCTTTAGTTTTTGGTGGTTTTTGGTAAAACTCCGTGGAGCAAGACTGCTCATGCCTCAGTGATCCCTTCCCCAAATGTACAACAGGGTGGCTTTAGGGCACATGAGGTCCTGGTTGGTGGTCAATCCCTGGTTATCATGTGACCTGAGGTGGATCTGGATCTGCAGCTCAGTCTAGAAAGCCATGACAACCCTCAAAGGGTAACCTAGGGTCCTAGTGGACCCTCCTCTCTGAGGTGGTCCTACAAAGATAAAGTTTCAGAAAATGGTGTGCATGTGCTGGGTCTCTTACCGAGCCCCTCCAGAGGATTCCCAGCCCTAAAGAGTTGCCTTAGGTTTGATCTCACGTCAAGCACAGACCCAAGGCTCTGACCCTTCATTATTTTTTTGCACTAAAAACTAAAGCACTTAGAGATCTCTGTGCACGAAGTTCGGAGGATCTGGGAGTGGGCTCCCATCCTGCCCTGCACAGTCTATTTTCAAGCCCCAGTCCATGCTCTGTCTTCTTTAGGATTGGCACCATGAGGCTCCATCTCTGTTCCAGTGCTTCTCATTTCATAATCCTCAACTCAGTGCCTTAGAGGGTATGTTCAAGTTCCAGTGCTTTTGCTGAATTGAGTCACCCAGCCAGAATGGTCTACCTTGCTCAGTCTCATCTTGTCTTTATTTATTGCTAACTCTTCCTAGAAACACAAGGCAGGGGAGTGGACTGGGACTCACTGTGGGCTCAAAAATGGTCTTTCTTGGGAAGACCTCCTGCTTTCTCTCTAGGAACAACTTGACTAGGTATAGCTGCCTTTCTCAAGATTACAAATTGGCCCAGGATTTGGTCCCACGGTATCTCAGTCAGGATAGTGCCCACAGGCAATATTAAATTATCTCATCCTCACAGGTAGATCTTTGCAGAGCTTAGCAATGCCATCTGAGAAAGGAGGCATCTGAAGTTATCAGACAGGTAATTCTGAGCAATTCAGCACTCTGCCCCCACTCCAGATTCTGCGGTAGAGACCTGATATGGGGCTTCCAGCTTACCAACAGCAGCTACATGTTCATAAGCATCACGGGAGGACTTTGGTACATTTTGTGTGGTTTTATTTTTAAAAAATGATATTTTAAGTGTTCTCATCCATTTTCTCTTTTTGTCAAAAAGAAAAATAAAATGGCCCCAGCATTCAGTGTTTAAGTGGTTCGGAGGACTAGTGTAAGCAGGTGGAATATGGATCATATCCCCACGCTCTCTCTGAATCCTCCCTCTGAGCCCCACCATAAGCACAGACATGCAGGCTACCACATCACCTCATCTTCTCGGGCTTGACTCAGTGTCCATATTAAATTCTCATAGTTTTTGCCAACTTCATTGACTCCTTGACACTTTTCCATATAATGAAAACATTCTGAATTGAGGTACAATTTGTAAGTCTGTTCAGTATGAATTACTATTGCATAAATTTTCTTTCTCTCTCTTTCTTTTCTTTTCCTTCTTTTCTTTCCCTCCCTCCCTCCCTCCCTCCCTCCCTTCCTTCCTTCCTTCCTTCCTTTTTTCCTTTTTTCCTTTTTTCCTTTTTTCCTAGATGGAGTCTCGCTCTGTTGCCCAGGCTGGAGTGCAGTGGCGTGATCTCAGGTCATTGCAACCTCTGTCTCTTGGATTCAAGGGATTCTCCTGCCTCAGCCTCCTGAGTACCTGGTATTACAGGTGTGTGCCACCATACCTGGCTAAGTTTTGTATTTTCACTAGAGACGGGATTTGGCCATGTTGGCCAGGCTGGTCTTGAACTCCTGACCTCAGCAGTCTGCCTGCCTGGGCCTCCGAAAGTGCTGGGATTATAGGCATGATCCACTGCACCTGGCCATATTGCATGCATTTTCTTCTGGGGAAAAATCTTGCAAGAAATAGTCCCATTCAAAAAAATGACATACAAATGTTTTGTTTTTTAAAATTAACTGTATTCATAATAATTTATATATTGTAGAATGCACTCGTGTAAGTGTAATTAAGTGAATACTCACAAATCTATTCATCCATGAAAACTCTAAAACAATAAAAAACAGACAACTTTTCCATCACCCACAAAGTTCTCTCATGCCCCTTTGATCATTACCTCCCACTCCAAGAAACCACCGATAGGATCCTGCACCATGGTTTAGCTTCATCTGGTCTAGAACTTCACATAAATATTACTTTACAGTATTCTCTCTCTCTGACTGGCTTTTTAAAATGTGCTACTCTTGGGTTAATATCTGGGGGGAAAGTTACTGGGTTCAATGTTAAATGTATCTTCATCTTTATAAGGAATTGGTAAACTGCTTTCTAATGTACTTGCACAATTTTTCATTCCCACCAGCAATATATGGCAGTTCCAGGTCCTTTGCCTGTCACTCACATTTGGTATTAAAACCTCCATTTTAATTTTAATTGTTGCTACAGATGTGTTACTACATCGTATACTGGTGTTACAAGATCTCTGGGGTGTCGTTTTCCTGGCCAGAAATCTCTGTGGCCAGTGGTGCCTTTGCCTGAGTTTTGTTCAGGCCCACTGGGCTCATTTTGCTCATTCAGGGTGGCAGGCTGCACTCAACTCACTCTACTGGCCTGAGTTCCAGGCCTGCCGAGGGTGAGTCAAGCGTGGAACAATGAGGGATGTGTGAGCAAGTGTGGGGTCAGGCCACCACAGTCAGGCACGCCAGCTGCTGCAGCTGGGCAGGCAGCTCCAGGTGCCAGCATGGGCACCTGCTCTCTGTGAGGCTGCAACCGGACCAGCTGCACCACATGCAACTTCCACAGCTGGTATCAGGGAAGACAGTGGTGCCCAGAAGCTTAGAGACACCAGGAACCACATGGCCGCAAGGTCCGGACTCCCTTAAGGACCACAGCTCTTCCTTCCTTATCTTTGCTTGCAACATGGTGAGGAAGGGGCATGTCTTAGCCCTGTTTGTGTTATAGCTCTTTTAGGCTCACCATCTGGTGGGCCCCAAGTTCTTATCCTGCAACCAGGAAGAATGAGGTACACAGACAAGTGGAGGGTGCGCAAGATGAAGAGGAGCTTTATTGAGCAATATAATAGCTCAGAGGAAACCCATAGGGGGCAGCTCCCTTCCACAGCCAGGGTATCCCAACGAGTGTTCAACTCCTAGCGGAGAGGGTCTCTCCTCTCTGCTAGGCAAGTCATCCTGACGAGTTCAGTGGGGCGGAGACAGTGGCTCCTCTCTGAAGCTGGTCATCCTGATTGCTCAACTCTGACTAGCACAGGGCTTTTATGGGCCTCAGAGGGGAGGAAGTTCTTGCTGACTGGTCCATGGGTGGCCATGGGTAGGCCTGGAAAAGCCACTGTATATTCCCATTTTGGTCTGCAGGACTGGCAGTCCTGATGCCAGTCTTCAGGTCTTCCCTGGCCTGAAGGTGGGGCCTCACTGGGGACCTGCCCCCTTCTGCCCAGGAACGTGTTCACCTCCTGCTGTCATTCATGGTGTCCAGGCTATAAGTGCCATGGGGTGCCTGCAGGCCAGCGCTGAGCTGCCCTCAGCACCCCATTGGCTTTGCTCCTATGTTCATCAGTGCCCAAGTTGGGAAGGGGCCAAGGTGGCAGGGGGCTGGCGTGTCAGCAGTGCCCTGAGCTTGTGCACACCTGGCTGGGCTGCAGCAGCTCCCAGGCTCAGCCCTGACTTTGAGATCGGAGCAGGTACCAATGGCAGGGATAAGCCAGGCCATGGGAGCAGGCAGTCTTCCTGGGCCCCCAAGGGTGCAAAGGAGCCTGGATCCACAGTTGCGGTTTGGTTGGCTGCAGTCTGCGCCTGGGAGGGCAGGGCTCCCACCTGCTCCTGGGCCTCAAGAGCACAGGGATGCCTGGGTCTGCAGCCATGGCTTGAGCAGCTGCAGTGGCCGCCGGGAACCCCAACTCAGAAGGAACAGGGCTCCCACTAGTCACCAGCTCCAGTAGGCTCCGTGGAGCGGGCAGCCCTGCTGTGTCTCCCTGCTGCAGCTGGCATGATGGCAACAGCCAATCCAGATGGGCTGCCACTGCTATCACTGGTTCCATTTTTCATTTCCTGGTGACTAATGATGCTGAGTGTATCTTTATGTGCTTTTATGCTATCTATACCTCTTCTTTGCTAATTTGTTTCTTCAACTTTTTTCCCATTATTTTTGCTTTCTTATTATTGTGTTCTAGGAATTCTCAATATATTCTGGATACAAGTTCTTTGTGAGATACATGTATTGAGAATATTTTCTCTCACTCTATGGCTTCCCTCTTCAAAAATACCTTTCAAGACTGAGTCTTTTAATTTCGGTGAAGTCCAATTTACCAACACTAAAAAAGAAACAACTAACATTGATGCAATACTATTTAGAGTTTTTCACATTTGTCATTTGTCCCACTAGGGTCCTTTTTTCCATTC
Organism: Rhinopithecus roxellana; assembly: GCF_007565055.1. Taxonomy (NCBI): domain Eukaryota; kingdom Metazoa; phylum Chordata; class Mammalia; order Primates; family Cercopithecidae; genus Rhinopithecus; species Rhinopithecus roxellana. The sequence goes on from NC_044562.1 coordinate 120,938,716, forward strand.
AAAGATCTAATCCAGGATGACATTGCATTTCATCACCATGCCTCCTTAGTCTCCTCCCATCTGTGACAGGGTCTCAATCGTTCCTTGTTTCTTGGTGATTGTGACACATTTAAAATGGCAGGTATTTTGTAGTACGCACTGCAATTTGTGTTTGCCTGATATTTTCTTATGCGTAGATGGGGGGTATAGAATTTGGAGAAGAATACTACGGAGGTGAAGTGCCCATCACATCCTGTCTCAGCAGTGACACATGATACCAGCAAGGCTCATTACTGGTGATGCTAACCTGACCACGTGGTTAACGTGTTCTCCGCCAGTTTCTTCCACTGTGAAGTTACACTTTTTTTCCTTTCCATACTCTACTTATTAGAAATAAGTCATTAAGACCAGTCTACACTCAAGATCAGTGGGATTAAGCTCTACCTCTTGGAGGGAGGCATAGGAAATAATTTGTGGACACGTGTTAAAACCATTAGAGTAATTAACACATGTTTGTAACACTTTGAAGCTATGGTACTATCCTGTTTCTTCTTAAAGTTTACCTGTCTAATTTTAGAATTCCTTACTGGATCTTGCCTGCAGCAATTAGTACAATTGTAGTCTAATGGTGGTTTTCTATGTCCCTGATTCTTTTTACATTTATTATTTGAAATTCTTCTGTAAGGAAGATTTGTTCCTTATCTCAATTTATATATTCAATCAATTAAATTAGCACACAGCCATGTGTTTTTATTTTCTGCTCTGAGTTATAACCCCAAAATACTTTAATTTTGTTGCCCAAGTTTTTAACTTTGGTCTTTGATTTCAGTTTGACATCTATGCCCAACCACACCCCTTTTTAGAAAAAGCATTTTCTGAGTTTTTGGCACAAGATGCTTCAGGCTTATTTTGTATTTCTTCAGTTCCACCCCTCAAATCATCTGCTTCTCCAAGAAATTCTAACTCCTTTTAGAGGAACATGGTATTTAGAAATCAAGATTTCATTTGCTTATTTGATTTGTTCTTCATTTGCTCATTGTTACTGGGTGTCACTGCCTTGAGGCTCTCTCAGCAGAGAGTTTAGCAGACAGACCTAGAAAATGTATATACCTGTATATTTATTTACGAGTGCATATATTTATGTATCTTTTTATGTGTACATATATTAAAATAAATATGAGTTAATAGTGATATCTGTGACTATAAGAAAACGCCAAAAGATTCATTCTAGCCTTTTCTGCCCTACTTACTTATAACTTCTTTTCCTGACGTAATCTAGCTCTCACTACACACAATTTATTGACTTCTTTTTCAACCCTTGGCTACATGTAGTGTAGTTTCAGAATTGCTAACCTGTACTGGTATGAGAAACATTTATCAACTAGACTACAGCATTTATGTAAATTCTTCTGGTCTTGAATCTCAGAGTGTCCAGCCAAACACTATTTTCCAAAGTTATTGAGGCCAGCTTCTTTATCCCCCAAACCCTTCGACCATTGAGTGAGATTATATCACACATTTCTAATACAGTTACATTCATTTGTCCCAGTCTGCATCCTGCCTGAGAATTCCCTGACACCTTGGTTTGTGGGATTTTTCACAATTTGCATACAGAAATTCACTCCTTGTGGTGTACAATTTTATACATTTCCTGCCATCAAGTTTTTTAATCTAAAATTTTATTTTGCAGTAACTGTAGATGAATTCAAATGCAGTTGTAATAAATAATAAAGACAATTCTTGGGTCTACTTTACCCAATTTTCCTTGGTGGTAACATCTTGCAAAACCATAGCACCATATCACAACCAGATATTGACACTGATACAGTCAAAATGCAGAACATTCCATCACCACAAGAAGGTCATATAGTCACACCCACATGAGCCTCCTTTCCCACTCCCCCATAAACACTGGCAACCACCAACCCATTCTCCGTTTACATAATTTTGTTTTCCAAGAATGTTTTATAAGTGAAGTCATGAAGTATGCAATATTTTGGTTTTATTTTTTTATCTAGCGCAATTCCCTGGAGTTTCATTCAACTTGTTGCATGCATCGATACTTTGTTCCTTTTTATTTCCATTGTACGGACATAGCACAGATTATTTTAATCATTTGTTCACTGAAGAACGTCTGGATTCATCCCAGTTTTTGACTATTAAGAATAAAGCTACTGGAAACATTTATGTGTAGACTTTTGAGTGAATATCAATTTCAGTTTATTTGGGAAAAACATTGAAGAGGGCAATTGCTTCATTGGTAGTTGTTACATATTTAGTTATTAAAAAACTACTTAGCTGTTTTTCAGAGTGGCTGCACTGTTTTACATTCCCATCAGCAATACATGTGTGATTCGGTTTCTCTGCATCTTTTTCAGTATTTGATCTGCCATTTTTACGTTAGCCATATGAGAGATTTGTAATGATATCTCACTGTGCCTTTAATTTGTTTTTCCCAAATCAGCTAACTATGTTAAACATCTTTTCATGTGATTATTTGCTTGTTTCCCATCTTCATAAACTCTTTGATGAAATGCATATTCATACCTTTTGCCAATTTTCAAATTGGATTATTTGTTATTTTACTGTTGACTTTGCAGAGTTCTTTACAGAGTCTGGATCCTAGTTCTTTGTCAAGTATGTGGTTTGCAAATATTTTTCTTCCAGTCTGTACCTTGTGCTTTCATTCTCTTAACTGAGTCTTTTGCCAGACAAAAGTTTTTTAATTTTGATAGTCTTTTAGTTTTCCTTTTATGGGTCATGCTTTTGGTGCCAAGTCTAAGAGCTCTTTGCCTAGCCGTAGATCTGAGATTTTCTACTCTTTTTTTCCTTAACGTTTTATGGTTTTATGTTTTAAGTCTATAATCTAATTTGAGTTAAGTTTTGTATAGGTGTGAAATTTAAGCTGCAATTTTGTTTTTGGTTTTGGAGTTGGGTGTTCTTTGATTTTTGTTTTTGCCTATAGATTATTCAGGTGCTGTACCACCATTTATTTCCTTCGTTGAATTCCTTTGCGTATTAAAAAACTGTTGGACATATTTGTGCAGGTCTGTATCTGGTTCTCTGCTCTGTTTTACTAATCTATTTGTGCTTCTCTCCTTTAATAGGACAGAGATATGATTGCTAGATCTGTATAGTAGCTGCAATTGGGTAGAATCATTCCTCTCACTTTATTCCTTTTCTTCACAATTTTTATAGCTATTCTAGTTTTTTTCTTTCCATATACATTTTAAAATAACCTCAACTATACTTTCAAATAGATCTTTCTGTGATTTTTTTTGGTTGGAATTGTATGGAAATATTGAAGAAACAATATCTTTACTGTATTGACTTCAAATCCATGAACGTCATATTTCTCTACATTTATTTAGATATTTGATTTCTTTCATCAGTATTTTGTAGTTTTCAGAATATAAATTCTGTACGTGTTGTATTAGATATACAACTAAATATTTCCATGTGTGTTAGATTGGCAGATTTACAGTTTTAAGTGCTATTTTAAAATTTTCTTATCATGTGTGCATTGTTCGTATATAGGCATACAATTGGTTTTTGCATGCTAATCTTGTATCCTGCAACTTTGCTTAGTTCCAGGAGAGGTTTTTTTTTTTTTTTTCCAGTAGATTGTGATTTTCTATGTAGATAATCATGTCATCTGGCAAATAGGGACAGATTTACTTCTCATTGTGGGGAGGTTGATGAGGGCATAGCTATGTATTCACCTCCGCGGTACCACCCAGAACAGTTCCATCACCCTGAAAACTCCATTTTGTAGCCCCTTTGAGTCAGCATCTTTTTCTTTTTCCAGTCCTTGCCAACCACAGACCTATTTTCCATTCCTATTGTTTTGCCTTTTACAGAATGCCATATAGATATAATCATGTAAAAATGCAATATGTAGCCTTTTGGTATGGTGTTTTTTAAACTTAGAAAATGTATTTATTATTCATACTTGTTTTTCATGAGCCATTTTTTTGTACCTTTTAATTGTTTAGTATTATTCTATTTTTTAGAGGTATCATGGTTCATCTATTCACCCTTTGCAGGATAGCTTGGTGGTTTTCAGGTTTTGAAAATTATAAATGAAGCTTCTATAAGATTTGTGTACTGGGTTTTTTGGATATAAACACATGTTTCCAATTCACTAGGGTAAATACCGAGGAAGGGGAGCTTTGGGTCGTATGGTGAGTGTGTACTTCACTTCACAAGCATCTGGCAAACGATTTTCTACTATCACTGCCCCAATTCACGTAACTACTAGCAATTAATGGGTGTTTCTGTTGCTATGCAGTCTCAGCAGCTTTTGGTTTGTTAGTTTTTTTCCCCCATTTGTTATAACAATAACCATGTAGTGTATCTCATCCTGATTATAATTTTCTAGAGGTTTCCAATTTCAATGAATTCTATTTTATCTTTCCTTTTCTCTTTTGATGTGTAGTTTTTGGTACTATCTGGAAATCCCTGGGCTGATGGAAAGTCCTAAACATTTTCTCTGCCATTTTCTCCTAGAAGTTTAATAGGTTCAGTTTGCATTTCTACATAAAATTCTTTAAAAATAAATATTGTATATGCTATGAGTTAAGTGTAAAAGTTTATTTCTTCTTCCATATGGATATTCCATAGTCTAGGCATTTTCTAAAAGAGCTATTCTCTCTCTATTGAAATACCTTAAAACCTTTGTTAGAAATCATTCATGATCCACTGAACTGTGTCTATTCTTACACAAAAGTCACACTGCTTTTGTTATACAGCTTTATAGTAAGTCTTGAAATCAAGTAATGTAGTCCTTCAACTTTGTTCTTCTTTTAAAAACGTTTCTGGATATTCTAAGATCCTTGAATTTCCATATAAATTTGGAGGAAAGCTTGTCAGTTTATACGAAAGTCTGCTGGAATGTTGATTGGGGTTGCAATGTTGAATACATGTGATGATTACAGACATTCTTGCATGTGTTGCCAATTTTAGGAGAAAATTGCTGTCTTTCATTTTTATTAAGTATGATGTTAGCTAAAGGGTTTTTGAAGATGCTCTTCATCAAGTTACAAAAATCTTTTCTGTTCTCAGTGTTCTGACAGCTTTTATAATGAATTGGTGCTGAATTTTTTAGATTGCCATTTTTTTGCCTCTGTGGTGTGAATTTTCTTTTTATTCTGTTGATAGGGTAAATTACAATGACTAGTTTTAAAATATTAAGCCAACTTTGCATTTCTTCAATAAACTCAAGTTAGTCATGATGTGTCATTAATCTTATTTCCTAATTTTTAAAAAGATTTTTGTGTGTATCTTCATTAGATACATTGATAATTAGTATTCTTGTCTTCAAATGTTTTATATTAGAGTAATAATGTCTTCATAAAATGAATTAAGTATTTCTTCCATCTTTATTTTCTAAAAATATATCATGTAGAATTGTTAATTATTTCCCCCTTAAATATTTGGTATAACTCAACAGTGAAGTCAACTGATCTTGGAGTTTTCTTTGTGGGAATTCTCTCCGTTTGTCTGTCTGTTTATCATCCAGCCCAAAATGTCATTTGGGAATTTTTAAAATCACAAATATTAACCTAAAATGTGTCTAGTCAGCTTTTCTGCTTCATATTTTTGTAAGAATATTTTCAAGGGATTAGACCATTTCATCTGTATTGTCAAACTTGTCAGCATAACATTATTAATAATATCCCCTTATTGTTCCTGTAATATCTGATATATTGATGCCCTTTTCTTCATTCCTAATATTGAAAATTTTTGTTCTTTCATATTTTCTTGATTGGTCTAGCTAGATGTTTATCAATTTTAATGATTTTTATAACGAAACATCTGTCATTTGATTTTCTCTATTGTTTATCTCTTTTCTACTAATAGAAAACAGATTTTTATTATGTTATTATTTCCTTTTCTCTATTTTGTGTTTTATGTGCTATTTTTCTAACTTACTAAAGTAGAAGTTTTGGTCATTGCTTTTATACTTTTCTTCATTTCTAACTTGAAAGTGTGGTGTTAACAGGTGCCATTATAACTGAATTTTTCTGTCTCCTTACAGTTATATCAGTTTTTGCTTCCTGGATTTCAAACTTTTGTCATTTGGTGCTTATACATCATGAATTGTTATGTCTTCTTGATAAATTGACCATTATGTCATAAAATCTTCCTCTATATTTTTGGTAACATTTCTTACTTAGAAGTCTGCTTTGCCTGATGTTAATATTACGGGTCCTTCACAATTCTTATGATCAGTCTTTACCTACTATTCTAGGTTCACATTCTTTTATTTAGTCAATACTCTTTCTTTATATTTAGAGTATATTGTTTCACATAGCATAGAGCTGATCTTGCCCTATTAGTCAATGTTTTAATCCTTTTCATTTAAGTGGGATATTGTAACTATTTGCATAGAATGTAATTAATACCACCTTGGTATTTTTTTCTAATCTGCTTTTGAACTCTTCTTGCTCTTTCCCTTCTTTCTTTTGAATTGGGTATTTTTTAACATCCTATTTTATTTATATTAGTGACTTATTGGCTGGACCTCTTTGCTTATTCATTTATTTTAATGTAGTTGCTTAATATTTTATAATATGCATCTTTAATATATCAAAGTCTTCCTTCAAATAAAATGACACCAGTTCATATATATATTTTTAAAAATTATATATTTTTTCTAAACATTGCAAATTGTTTCAGATGTTTTTCTTCTATATATGATATAAATGCTACAAAAGATTATTAACTATTTTTGCTTAAAGCAGTCAGTTATATTTTCTTAAATAAACTTATGAAAAAGTTGTATCTTTTATGTTTATGTCTTACATACAGTTTTTTTTTACTTTATATACATATTTAGCATTTATGACATTCCTCATTTTTTGTTAAGATCCTAATTTCTCCTTGGAATTATTTTCTTTCAATCTGAAAACTTTTTAAATGTTTCTTGTACTGCAGATCTACTGACTACAAATTCCTCAGTATTTTGTTTCTTTGAAAAAGTTTTTGTTTCATTGTTATTTACGACTATGTTTTTCTGTAAGTATAATTCCAATTCATTTTCATAACTGGCACTATAAATGTGCAATTATGTGGGGAAAAGAAAGAGAGATCAGCTTGTTACTGTGTCTATATAGAAAGAAGTAGACATAAGAGACTCCATTTTGTTCTGTATTTGAGATGCTGTTAATCTGTGACCCTACCCCCAACCTTGTCCTTGCAAGAGACATGTGCTGTGGTAACTCAAGGTTTAAAGGATTTTGGGCTGTGCAGGATGTGTCTTTGTTAAACAAGTGCCTGAAGGCAGCTTGCTGGTTACAAATCCTGCCTGTCCCTGGGCAATGGAACATCTTGGTGTAAAACCCGATTGTATGTTCTGTTTACTGAGATAGGAGAAAACCGCCTTACGGCAAAAGGTGGGACTTGATGAAACAATGCTGCAAAAAGGTTTATGGAGATGTTTGCACATGGATATCAAGGCACAGCATTTTCCTTTAAACTTATTCATGTCACAGAGATCTTTGTTCATATGACTTACTGCTGATTTTCTCCCTACAATGATCTATTTGTCCTGCCACTCCCTTATCTTTAAGATGGTAAAGATAATTATCAATAAATACTAAGGGAACTCAGAGACCGGTGCTGGCATGGGTCCTCTGCATGCTGAGCGCTGGTCCCCTGGGCCCACTTTTTCTTTCTCTATACTTTGTCCCTGTGTCTCATTTCTTTTCTCAAGTCTCTCATTCCACCTAAGGTTCCACCTAACGAGAAATGCCCACAGGTGTGGAGGGGCAGGCCACCCCTTCACAATTATATTGTCCTCTGGCCTGCATTGTTTCTGGAGAGAAGATTTTGGTTGTTCTTATTTTGTCCCCCCAAATGTAATGTATCTTTTTCCTCTGGCTCCTTAAAAATTTCTATTTCACACTGGTTTTCAGCAATTGTATTATGATGTGCGTTTGTATGGTTTTCCTTGTGTTTACCCTACTTTGGTTTCATTAATCTCCTTGGATTTATGAGTTTATAGTTTCATCAAATTTGGAAACAATTCTGGTTTTTATTTACTGGAGTATTTTTTTCTTCCCTTCGTTTTTTCTTGACTTCTAGTTACATGTGTCACACTACTTCAGATTGTCCCAAAGTCACTGAGTCCTTGTTCATGTTTTTTAAAAAAAGTCCCTGTGCTTCATTTGGATAGTTTCTATTGCAACGTTTTAAAATTTTCTAATCTCTTCTTAGATTAGTGTGTATGTTAAGCCCATTTGTTAAATATTTTACTTAGTATATTGTACTGTTTTACATCTCCAGACATTCCATTTGCTTCTTTTTTATGTTTTCTCTCTCTTCCCTTACTATAGCATGTTTTCCATTAAATCTTGAAGGATATTTGAAGCAGATCTTTAAAAGTATTTTATGCTAATTCCAACACCTGTGTTATATCTAGGTCTGTTTCTTTTCATTGTTTTTTCTCCTGGTTATGAATGACGTTTCCCTGCTTCTTTGCATGTCTAAATAATTTTATTGTTGATGCTGAGCATCAGGATTTTTTGTCTTTTTAAAAAGTTTTTTGACTTTAGTATTTTTAGCTAACTGTTAATTTACTTTGAGCCAATTTGTTTCTTTTGAGGCATGTTTTAAAATCTTGTCAGATCAGGTTTGGAGCAGTCTGTGCTATAGGTGTTGTTATTATTACTGCTAAGATGTGGTCCTTCTAGGTTTTGACAGAATGTCCTGAATGTTTTACAAAGTATCTGCAGTTCGACTGTTTGGAACTCAAATTTCTCCAAGCAGGAGGTAAGATCTAGGAACTTTTCAGCCTTTATCAACCCAGTAGTATTTTTTGTTTGTTTGTTTTGTTTTGTTTTTGTTTTTTGGTTTTTTTTTGAGATGGAGTCTCATTCTGTCGCCCAGGCTGGAGTGCAGTCGTGCGATCTCTGCTCACTGCAAGCTCCGCCTCCCAGGTTCATGCCGTTCTCCTGCCTCAGCCTCTGAGTAGCTGGGACTGCAGGCGCCCACCACCACGTCCGGCTAAATTTTTTTTTGTAGTTTTAATAGAGACAGGGTTTCACCGTGTTAGCCAGGATGGTCTCCATCTCCTCACCTTGTGATCTGCCCGCCTCGGCCTCCAGTCGTGTTTTTTAATGGCTTTATGGTATTTTATGCAACCCAGGTGTAGCTTAGTATTAAGCAAAAGACTCAGAGCGACTCCATTTATTTTTACAGAGTTCTTTTTATGCCATCTTATCCATTACTTCGCCCTGTGATTTTCAGCCACCTCCACCTTCCAGTTCCATTTCTTGTATTCTCAATACAGTGAAACTGCAGTGTTTTGCCTGGTGTGCCCTCGCTGTGGTGTTTATTATCTGGAAAGTATCTTCATGCAGAAAGCTAGAGTAATCATAGAGATCATCCAATTTTTCTTTTTCTTCTTGATCATATTTTTGTGTTGTTTCTTCAGTGACTGAAAACACTTCTTCATGTATGTTTCCTGTTTACTAGTTGGCCAGTGCTGCAGAAGAGTGGAAGCAGAAATGTAAATTCATTTTTTTTGGTTATGATTCTTGTGCTTTTCAACATTTACCTAAAGACAATTCCAAATTCCAGCCTTGAACTTATATGGGTGGTGTAATTTTGAACTCCTGCATATCTGAGAATGCCCTTTCAAATGGAAGCATACCACACTGGGACCTAGGGCTGGGACCTGGGGCTCCTGACTCTAGCACAGGACCCCATGGCCTGTGCTGTCTTCTCTTCCAGGCTTTGTTGTGCAGAGAGGGCTGGACCAGCCTCAGTCTTGTTCCTCTGGAGGTCATCTGTATTTCCGTGTCTGCCTGAGTTACTGAAGAGATTTTCCCTGCTAAAAATCTTTAACACAAGTGGTTGTCAGAATGTATTCAGGGCCTAGAATTAAAATGCTCTTTTCGATTTGCATGCTCAACCTTTTGTCGTTTTAGAAAACTGACATTGCTTTAGTTATCTGGATTAGTCCTGGGAGGATCTCCGACTGCTGGGTCAGCACTCTGCCCTTTGTTCCACAGGGCTCTCATCTGTCCCCAGTCATCTCTCTGCATTTGTCCTTTAACTCTTCCTTATGAAAGAGCCAAGCCGGCTTGTTTTCCACATCAAACGTTTTTCCCCAGTGTCACGATTGCTTTACACTCCCTCTAATGTATGTTCTTTGATAACATGTGTCCATTGCTTGGTGCTCTTAAGGATTTCCCCACTCTTCCCTCTTATCTCATCCTGTCAACCTGTTCTCTCTCTGGAATACTTTGTTCAGATCCACAGGATCTCCTTTCGTTCAGCCTATTGAAAAGCTGAACAGGCAGGGAGAGATGGCACCTGCCTGTAATCTCAGCACTTTGGGAGGTCAAGGCAGGCAGATCACTAGAGGCTAGGAATTTGAGACCAGTCTGGCCAACATGATGAAACCCTGTCTCTACTAAAAATACAAAAATTAGCCAGGCATGGTGACATGCACCTGTAGTCCCAGTTGCTAGAGAGGCTGAGGCACGAGAATTGGTTGAACCTGGGAGGCAGGGGTTGCAGTGAGCTGAGATCGCACCATTCCACTCCAGCTTGGGCGACAGAGCGACACTTCCTCTCAAACAAACAAACAAACAAAAAACAGAAAACAAAAATGAAAAGAAACCTGAACATTTTTCTAAAAGTACCAGTTTCTATTTCCCCCATATCCCTTGTTTTACCATCTTAGGAACTGCATTGTTTTGTAATTTATCAAACCTTAAACTAGAGGTAATCTAGCCAGTTCAACAGGCAGGTTGTGTGGTCCACTCTTCCCTTCTTTTGTTTCATCTGGATACTCTCAAAATCCCCTCTTCGTCTGTATGTCAAGGATCCTGGCCCGGTTGTCCGGATGTCATGGAATGATCCTCTGTGGCTGTGGTCCCTTGTGATTGAGAGAATCTTTTCCAAGCCTCATGGGCAGGTCTTCTGAAACAATGGAGGAAATGAGCAGCTGTTTGCCCAGTGTGCAGGGACATCAGGATCTCCTGGTCTGCAATCAGCCAACACATTTCTATTGAATATACCTCCCCCAGGAAGCAAGGAGCCATGACTGGCCCTCCCCTCCTCCATGTCTTCTTGGTGAACAGAGACGGCCATCTCAGAGTAAGCAGTGAGAGAGGTATCAATGGTGGTGGGCTGGGACTGGGGCTGGGTGAATGAGCAACGAGAAGAATCAGACTCATTCTTTGTGTCATGGGAGAGGCAGGGCCTGCTCAGCAGAAGGGCATCTGCCCGGTTTTGCCATATGCACAAGTCCTGGGCGTCTTAAGCCGAGTCTCGGGAATGCGTTTGTCCCACTTCAGTTAGTGTGCCGTGTGTCTGCCGGTGAGATGAGACTCAGCTCAGCTCCCTCAGCCCTGGGGGAGGTCACTCACAGGAGGGAGGCGGTCGGTTTCTAGGATTGTGAGATACTTTCCAGAGATCTGCGCTTTTCTAAGGTGAGAATATAAAATTCACATTCAACTTGTGATGGTGCCACTGCCTTCCCCCATGTGGAATTGACTTTCTCTCTGGCTGAGCCTGCAACACAACTCTCTCTAGATAAAGCAAAGTGGGGCAAAGAACTCTCAGCACTTGGGCCTGCCTCCAACTCTAGGGCAGCCTCAGGCAGCACCCAGATGTTGCCTCTTGAAATCTCCTCTTCCCCCAGCCCCAGAGTCCCAGTCCTCCCTCAGCTCCTTTTGTTGCCCCCTCCCTGCTCTATCTCCTTCTGTTCACAGGCACTTTGAAGCCAGCATTCTGGCTTTACTCATTTTTGTCCCTCTGTAACTTTTCTCTACGTGTGGTCGAGATCATTCATGACTTATATGATCGCATAGAGAATCTTAGCCCATCCATGCATCCCTAGCCCAAGCCTCATAAGTCTACTCAGACGGCTGTGCCAGTCATGCCACAAAGAACCCAGGGAAGGAGGAGGATGGTGTTCAGCAGAACCCATTTCCTAGGGAGCTGACACATCAGTCTGAGCTCTGATGACAAGACCCTGGGCCACAGGAGAGATAAGGACTGGAAATATTGACCAAAGAATTGTCCACACTCCAACAGTTCTTTAGTTGGAGCTCTGAGAGTGAATTCAATCACCCAGAGTGAAGGAGAAGGGAAGAAGTGTGGAAATGAAATCTCCAAGAGAGTAAGCATTTCAGAGACAGGCAGAGGAGATGAAAACCATGAGAGGAGATGAAAGATGGGCCAGAGGAAAGGTAAAGCAGAGACCATGACGCAGTGGAGCCCAGACGACCAAGGCTTCAAGCAGGAAGTTCAGCCATACCCGCTGTCACAAAAATAGGAAGGCGACTGGTGTCCGAAAGATCCACTGTACTAGGCATAAAAGAGGTCAGGGAAGACTGTGGCAGGGAGGGTGAGTGAAGGGCCCTGGGGACTCAAGGTGCTGCCCAGAGGAGGCGAGACAGGAATGCTGAGCCACTGAGCACAGACAGCTTTAGGGTGACCTGAGAGTGGCAGGAGAGAGTGAGTTGAGGACAGTGTGAGGCAGGGGGACAGAGGGTGCAGGGGCTGGTGGGCCCATGCATCTAGTTTAACATGGTATGACTTGAGCTTATGGACTAGAACAGAGAGATAAAGACAGAGACAGAAAATGCAGAATCAGAGGTTGCAAGGAGGGTGGAGGAGAGGCCCTTTCTCTCCCCTTGTGAGGGTAGCTTCTTAAGAGCACACGGCCTGGTGCCTGGCACACAACAGCTACTCAGTAAATATTTCCAAAGAGCAGAACGATGAATATTTCCTCCCTTACTGTGCTCCAGTTGCACAAGGCAGGAGGGTTATAGGGAAGGGAGTGTGGCTGCTACAGACAGGCTGCTTTGCAAAAGACCCAACAGGTTCACTCCTGGATACAGAGACCAGTAACAGGCCCTCTGTGCTGCTCCCTGAATGTAGCACCCTTGGAGAGAAGTGGGCACGGTGTGGGAGGTCATAGAGCTGGGCACCCTGCACAGCGTTCCAGCCTGGCCTGTAGCAGGAGCACCAGCAACACGGACCAGGCCTCCCTCCAGTCAGCTTTGCTCCAAGGAGCAGAACCTGAGGCAGAAAAAAGCCTGTGGGTAATTTCCAAGTCAAAGTTTAATTTCATTTGCACCCGTTCACCTTTGGAAATAGTGTAAAGCATAGGTTTGATAATGCTCCGATTTCGCCTGGCGTACTTAAAATGTAAAAATGAACGCCTTTATTGATTTTTCTTCACCACAAAATAAGCCATAAAACACAAATAAGTCAACCTTTCCAAGCAGAGCTCATTTGCAGTGGGGGAGCATGCAGGCTGACAGAGCTCATCAATTACGGACTCTGAGTGATTTCTGAGCTTAAGCAGAACTTATGGGCAAGGGCTGTGACTCCACAATTGCCTTCTTCTATCATGATTCCTCTCCTGGGCCCCGTCGAAGCTGTGGGAAGTCCTTGGTAGTGGCCACACCAGTGGTCCTGGCACTCTCTGGTGGGGACTTGTGCTCCGCATCTGAGCACGGAGGGAGAGGTAAGAGCCCAGGTTGTCAAGGTCCTCACCGCACAGAGCCAAGGGCAGCTGAAGAAACAGCCATGCCCTCTGGGGCCCAGACCTGATTATTGCCTCTCTGTGCAGCTTTAATTCCTTCTTCTACTCCAGGTCCCCCGCTCTCACCCAATTACACAGTTCCCCCATATTGTATCAGCCAGGGAGTCAATCCAAGAAGCAAAGGCATTAGAGGTGACATCGAGTAAGGGATTTGTCACAGGACTAGGCCTTATGCAGGGTGGGTGCAGGCTGGGGAGGGTGCTGCCTCTGCATCCAGCCTGAGGTTACCCACCTATAGGTTAGCCAGGCATAGCAGTGGAGGAAAACAAGAAACTGGGTGTGGACAAGGTCAAGGCAACTGGAACCAGGCAGGGCACCCAGGGATGCGCAACTGGAACCAGGCAGGACACGCAGGGATGTGCAACTGGAACCAGGCAGGACACGCAGGGATGCATGCTTGCCTCCATCACCTCCCGCCTCTATGCTGTGGGTGACCTGTGGGCGAACCCAGCTCTTTGGCTATGGTGCTACATCTGCACCCGGCCCAGGTCTTGGAGAAGTGAAGGAAGACATCTAAGGGAACCAGAGACGTGTAGGTCTGGGCACTGCCCCATGCCTGCCAGATAAGCCCGCAGGTTGATGCAAGCATGTGTGAGCTGCCACAGGGCTGCACGCCTGCCCTTGTCTTCAGAGCGTAAAAATATGACTGTAAAACATCCCTTGAGCCAGCCTAAGTAGAAACCCTACAAGGAATGGAATCCGAGGAACGTGGTTCCCACCCAGCCACATGCCCCACGCCTTCCTTGTGCCTTTTCACCTCCACGCCTTCCTTTATGCCTGGAATGTACACTTATCCTCATTAAAGGGGTACGAATTGATGAAAAGTTCTCCTCCAGTCCGTATTCTCTGCAGCATGAGATTCACTCTGACTGGTCACATGTTCCCTCTGCTGGGCAACATGGTCCAGGGTTTTGCTTCTGAACCACAACCCTGCTCTTCCCCTGCTCCCTGTAGCCACCTGACAGGAAACCAAAGGTACCTGCAAGCCTAGAGAGTAACGTGGTCAGGGTCCAAACAGGAGGAGAAACCACTCTGAGTTCTTAAACTCCTGCAACTTAGGAGGCAAGGCAATTAGAGACTGGCAGTGAAGGCAACTGCCTCCTCCACTAGTCTGAAGGAACAGAGGAAAGAGGCCGTGTTGTTGGGGCCTTGCGGGGATCACCCTCAGGTGTTGGAGCCACCGATAGGGCTTAGCCAGGGCCGCAGAGCTGGGCACTGCCTGGCACAAGCAGATGGCTGAAACACCCTGGCGTCTCCCTTTCTCTGGCTCTATGACCTCCAGTGCCCCGCAGCCCACAGTGGCCACCCACCCCCAATACAGAGCTGATCAGGGGAAAGCTGAATTGATCTGAGGGCAAACAGAGGGACTTCCCAGGACTCCCTTCTGGGAGCCAAATGCAGCACTAACTGGGCCCAGAAGGAGGTGCTATGGCCCCTGCTTTCAAGAAGGTGTCATGGTGGGAGGATGGGAGAAGGAGTTTTTGCAGAGAAGAGAACATGGGGCTGTGGGTGGAGGGTTAGTTCCCATCTCAGCCTGGGAAAAGCAGGAGCAGGGCATCCCTGAGCCGAGGCCTTGAGATGAGTCTGACAGAAACCCTGAGCCATTCTCAGTGTCAAGAAAGGTGACCTGTGGACGCACCTCCATCACTCAGTCATTCAGCTGACGTTTTCTTAGGCACCTACTATGTGCCTAGCATTGTGGTCCTCATAGTCATCTCTCCTAGGCACACTTGGCTATTCCTCATTCTGTCAAGATTTCCCAAGACCACTCTCAGGCCCAGTAATTTACTAAAAGGACCTAAGGACTCAGAAAAAGCTGTTATCCTCATGCTTACAGTTTATCACAGCAAAAGGATATGGATTGAAATCCACAGAGGGCAAAGGCGAAGACTAGGAAAGCCAGGCACAAGCATCCAGGTCCCCAAGTCACGTGGGGACAAGCTTCAATCTCCCAGCAACACTGTGCAACAACCGGTGTGAAATGCTCCCAGCCAGGGAAGCTCACTGAGCCTTGGAGCCCTGAGTTTTACTGGGGGTCAGTCACATAGGCATGTGGTGTGGCCCCTGTGTACCTGACAGTAGCTATGCAGACTCCAGCCCCACAAAGGGCTGACTGAAACTGCATGGCCCAAGGCCTCAGGAAAATGAAAACAGGCATTTGTCATCGTCACACTGCTGGCACAAACCATCTGATAAAACTCACTGCTAGCCCAAGGTGCTAGGCAAAAGCTCTCTAAATCAGACATGACTTTGAGGCTATCTCCTGGGAGCCAACCAAAGGGGACAGTCCTGAGCAGGCCCTTCCTTGGAATGAGCAGCATTCGCCAGCCCATGCCTGCTGAGTGAAGTGCTCACTGAATACTTGAGACAACCCATTTCGATCCAGTTTTCCCCTGAGCGCTAGTCTTTGCCACATTTTCCTGTGTTATTCCGCCCCTGCCCTCTTGGACTTGGGGGGTTTCCATGTAGGGTTTCTCACCATCAGAATCACTGAATTATGAATCTTGAGGTCTGCTGTGCAGTGACTCCCTATTCAGAAACATTGGCTTAGGAATGGAGTCTTCGACTTTATTAAGTCAGTACTGAGTGAGCACTCACAGTGTGCCAAGAATTGTAAGTACATTTGTTCCAGTAGTGAATACAGTGGACCCCAGCCTTATCCTAGTAGAGAGTATGGTCTGCTGGGGTGGGACCGGGGAGAGCAGCATGTGATGATGGCCAGAGACTGGAGTGATGTGTCTACAAGCCGAGGAATGCCAAGGATTGCCAGCAACACAGAAACTGGAAGGGGCAAGGAAGGGTCCTCCCCTGAAGCCTTCAAGAAATGAATGTCCTGTCAACACCTTGATTCTAGGCTTAGGAAAGAGCACATGTAGCAACTTGGAGGTAAGAGAGAGCATGGCTCACTGGAGAAATGAGGAAAAGAGGGAGAACAGAGTCATGGCCTGTGAAACAAGTAGGGAGAAAGATGAGATAGTGGGATTGGAGCCTCGCGAGGGCATGGCTGAGCTATGAACGCAATTTCATGTAAGTGGCCTGATGGTGATGCACCTGCATGGCTAGCTCAGAAATAATTCTTTTGAGAGATTTGCTATAATTATCTCCAGTTCACATTTCACCTCCAGATCATGGGAAGACATGACTATAAATAAAGGGGTTGGGAGGTCAGCATCTTTTATAAGAAAAACATTCTTTTTCTTTTTTTAAATTA
Source organism: Rhinopithecus roxellana (assembly GCF_007565055.1). NCBI lineage: Eukaryota > Metazoa > Chordata > Mammalia > Primates > Cercopithecidae > Rhinopithecus > Rhinopithecus roxellana. Next base: position 120,955,479 of record NC_044562.1, read on the forward strand.
TACTTTAAGTATATTGGACTTCTAGATTCTAGAACTATGAGAGAATAAATTTCTGTTGCTTTAAACCACCAAGTCGGTGGTACTTTAAGGCAGCCCTAGAAATGAACACAGCATGGAATGAAAAGAAAGACAAAGCACTGGGGCACTGCAGGAGGAATGCCTGTGATCTAGCTCAGGAGGCCAAAAATAGGGTCCAGAGGAAGGCAAACCTTCAGAAGGAAGCTTTTCACAGTGGAGGTTTTAAGGAAAAGTGCATATTTTTACGCTATAGTTGTACACCCCTTCATCTTCCTTGATTCTGATATGTGTTTGGTTTTCAATTTTAGTTGCTCTGCATTTGTGCCTGTGTAACGGCCTTAAATCTGGGAATTAGATTCTATATAAATTAGAAGCCAATAAGGAAAATACATTGAACTCTAATTTGAATTCAAAATATATTAGAGACATGTTTGAAAATAAAGACTAGAAAACAACAAAAGATCAGTTCTCTTCACTGGCTATACACAGAAGCCATTGATTTTGCAAAGCCTCCACTATAGCCATGCCAAACTATTGGCTGCTTCCCAAACATGAATCTTTTCCCTTGGAATGCACACTATTCCCTATTCATCCCATCAAACTACCAATTTCTATTTATATTATAAGGCTGAGTTCAAATGTCTCCTCATGCAAGAAGCTCTTCTTGACCAGAGGCTAAGCTAGGTTTTCTGTCTTCTTTGTGGAAACACGTATCACTTTATATTGCAATCATTTCTTAACTCATATGTTTTTCTCATTTACTATAAACTTTTGGAGGAATTATTTGGTCCATCTCTGTATCACCGGTATCTACACCATTGCGGATATTATTATACATATTATTGGATGAATTAATTAAGTAGCAAACAAATTACCTTGACTAATGTTTCTCAAACTTTTCAAATGATAAATAATCAATTAATGATATTGAATATCCATGCAAACCAGCAATTTTTGATATGTGGTTTAAACACATCTGAAAAATAAGATTAAAACTTTTAAAATTTAAATGCGGTAATATTTACATATGTGACAGGTGTATTGATGGAAATTCAACATTGCACCAGATTGTGCATACGTGGCTTGATAATGAGGCATTAATTTAGTGGTTTCACATCCAGCATTTAGCAATTTGATATAACAGGCATTTTTGAATTTTGAACTTCTCCCAAATAAATGATATATAATCTTTTAAAATAACTCATGGAACTTTTTTTCTTAAATTGACCACATACTAATTTATAAGGCAAGTCTCAAAAATATTTAAAAGCTTTTCTGTGATGATTGATTGAAGTTTAGTCCAGTACTTCCCCCTGCTTGTATCTTCTGCCACTTCTCCTAGTGAAGAGGCAAACTCGGTTTCACCTCCATTTGGACCTGAGCAGGCGTTGCACCTCGCGTGGATGTCTTTCCACGTGCTCTCATGCCTGCTGCTGTCACCAGGAGGCCATGGCCCACCTCACCTGCTGGGGGATAAAATCCATGTGGACTTGAGCTGAGTTAGGCTAGTCATCCTGATGAAGGCTACTCTAAATAAAGCGACAACCAGACAACCTCCAGAAATTTGAGAAAGCCCACTAGAGACCAACAAAGCTTCTCAGCTAACCTGCAGACCTGTGAGCCAAATAAAAGCATATTACTATAAGCTATCGAGTTTTGGAGAGGTTTAATGTATGGCATTATTCTGACATAAAGAATTCTTATGCATATTAAGCATTCCCTCGGATTAAAATGAAAGTAAGTCAGAAGTGAGTAATAAAAGTAACTTTAAAAACCTATATGTCATGCCTGTATTCCCAGCACTTTGGGAGGCCGAGGTGGGCAGATCACCTGAGGTCAGGAGTTCGAGACCAACCTGACCAACATGGTGAAACCCCATCTCTACTAAAAATACAAAATTAGCCGGGCATGGTGGTGGGCACCTGTAATCCCAGATACTCGGGAAGCTGAGGCAGGAGAATCACTTGAACCCGCCAAGTGGAGGTTGCAGTGAGCTGAGATCGCGCTATTGCACTGCAGCCTAAGCAACAAGAGCGAAATTCCATCTCAAAAAAAAAACCCTATATGTAGGAAATTAAGAAACATCCTTTTAAATAATTTATAAGTCAATGGAAATTATAATGAAAATTAGAAAACTTTTACACATAAGAGATATAAAATACGTATCAAATCATATCATTTTTAGGATATTGTTTAAAAAGTTATTTTAGCCTTAAATGTGCATAGTATAAAAAGAAGAAACAGTAACAAAGTCTCCATTTTAAAACTTGGAAAAGTAATAAAGAGGAGATGCAATGAAAATAGAAAGAAGGAAATATAAATACTAGAGCTTAGATTAAATATATTAAAAGAAAACATACAATAGAGAGAAACCACAAAGTTGAAAGTGTGTTCTCGGAAAACTAACCAAGATTCTCTGCTTGACTGAACTTCGCTCAGCCTTCTAAACCTTCTCCTAGGCCCATCTGTGTACTTCCTTGTAAAAGCCAATTTTAGCAAAAGAACCCTGCTAAGTCACTTTAGCAAGAACCCCACTCCCTGAATACCCGATCATCCTCCACCATCCCCCAGGTGATGTCCAATCACCCTTGCCTGTCTTCAGTAAGAATCCTGTTGGGTCTGTTTAGCCAGAATCATCCTTAACCCTCATATTTCTTCTTAGTAATTTTCCACCCGTTGACTTCCACCCTATTCCTTGGCTACAGATTCCTACTAGCCCATGCCATATTTTGTAGTTGAGTACAATGTCTCTCCCATTGCAAAATTCCACTGCAGCAGTTCCCATACCCATCACAATAATTCTGAATAAAGCTTTCCTTGCCATTCTTCAACAAGTATCATTGAATAATTTTTTTCTTTAACAAAACAGCTAGAAAAATTGCTAAACTTCTAGTAAGTCTGACTGAAGAAAAGAGAAAAGGAACACATAAATGATGTTAGCAATCAAAAAGAGGATATAACATTACAAAATATACAAAAAAATTGTTCATGAATAATTTCATGTTAATATATCTATGGTTTCACTTAGAAGACAACTGACAAAGTTTTAAAATATGTTATTTTACTAATATTTTAATAATTATTAGAAATATCATTTAAATATTGACATATGTGAGCAAAAACTAAAAATATTTATAACTGGTAATGACACCAATTTTACTATTGAAAATAGATCCAAAATAGCTAAATAAGACATTATTGAATAAAAACCAATGTGTAAAAAATATATCATTTTTAGAATTATTCCAAAATGCAGTTTTAGTTTTGACTAACAAGTCAGTTGATATAATCTATTACATTAATTATTAGTTAGAAGGAAATCTCATTAAATAATCAACTCAATAGTTTGCAAAAAAAAAAAAAAAAAGGTAAAAGTAAGCATTCATTCACCATAAAAATTCTTCGCAAAAAGAAGAAAAATTTCTGATCTGATAAAAGGTATCTATTACATATATGCAGATTAGGAAACAACAATTTAAAAAAATTACTCAATTGAAAAATGAGCAAAAGATATGAACAGACATCTCAACAAAGAATAGTGAGAACACTTCATGTTCTCACTCGTAAGTGGGAGTTGAACAGTGAGAACACATGGACACAGTGAGGGGGAACATCACACACCGGAGCCTGTTGTGGGGTCAGGGGAAAGGGGAGTGAGAGCATTAGGACAAAAATGTAACACATGTGGGTCTCAAAACCTAGATGATGGGTTGATAGGTGCAGCAAACTACCATGGCACATGTATACCTGTGTAACAAACCTGCACGTTCAGCACATGTATCCCAGAACTTTAATTTAAAAAAAAAAAAAAAAGTTTAAAAAAAATTACTTTGAGAGCTTCATCAGACACTATATATAGAAGTCTTGGAGATCAAAATAGAGTGGCACATTAATTCTTAGTCTCCCTGTAAGATTACATTAAGCTATGGACTGCATTTCCTTGTGATCTCCTGCAGGACTTAGATTTGCTTTTTAATATTTCCCATCAGAAGACATACTCAACTTCTTTATCAGAAGAGTAAAGCAAGCATTAAATGCTGAGAATGAGCCAAATGCAGTGATTGAGCAATTTGGACCATATTTTAGCCTTCCTACAAAAACCTGATTATCCTGAGCTTTAAAACGTCAGCTCTAAAAGTGATAGTTTGAGGTTTTACAAGTTACTCAATCTACCGATGTGGTATATAGCACTTGAATAAGTCTTTCAAAATCATATAAATGATTTGCTGACATTTTCAGTGTCAGGAGGAGATACCTTTTTATTTCAGCCCTCATTCTAAAGAGGCATACAGACAGCTTCCTGTCAGACAGCGGGGAGAGCAGACTTTTATACTCACTGCCCATTTCTCGGAAGAGGATACTGAATAAAAACACATACATTTTGTGGCTGCAGTTTGATGTGTTCTCAAATTTAACTATTTTCTGCTTTACTAAATCAAAAGCAGAATACATAATGTTGACTTCTAGATATTGCTAGATTACAAGCCAGGTTTCTGTCACAGAAGACTCCACAATAGGGTTGCTTAAACGAGGTAGAAGTTCACTTTGTAGGAAGGAACAATTGGGACCGCTAATCCCGGCGACTGGGATGGATCAACAGTGCTGGCTGGCAGGCCCCTTGTACCTGGATCTCTGCGATGCCTGCACATGCACTCATTCCCAAAGCCCATCACGGCTTAGTTCCTTATTCACATTGCAGCTAGAGGGAAGGGGAGGAAGGAGGGGACCCTAATGCACACATTTTTGGGCAGAGCTCTGTTACATGGCCATGCCTAACTGCAAGGGAGGATGAGGCATGCAGCCTTTAGCTGGGAAACCATGGACTCAGAAAAACCAAGGCTTCTGTTTTGTATATTGAGATTAGTAGATCTTTTCAACACTCAAGTATCCGTGAGTACCCTTGTTCCAGTCTGATACCATACTCATCCCCTCTCCAAAATACATGACATAAAGCCCTATTCAGCTATTGCCGGGATCACAGTTTGCAAAAATTACCCTCATTGGCCACCTCTGCAGTGGGGCGTGTTCCATGGACTGTCCATCTGGCCGCTCCGTGCTTTGCCTTCAGGTGAATTCATGTGTTCATCGTCTTTCATGATTCCTGGCTTTACCCTCGAGAAGCTGTTCTCTGGCTCTGGTTCTCCATGGCTTGGCATGCAGTGGGCATCAGAAACAAGGCCCTGGGCTGGGCGCGGTGGCTCAAGCCTGTAATCCCAGCACTTTGGGAGGCCGAGACGGGCGGATCACAAGGTCAGGAGATCAAGACCATCCTGGCTAACACGGTGAAACCCCGTCTCTACTAAAAAAAAATACAAAAAACTAGCCGGGCGAGGTGGCGGGCGCCTGTAGTCCCAGCTACCCGGAGGCTGAGGCAGGAGAATGGCCTGAACCCGGGAGGCGGAGCTTGCAGTGAGCTGAGATCCGGCCACTGCACTCCAGCCTGGGCGACAGAGCGAGACTCCGTCTCAAAAAAAAAAAAAAAAAAAAAGAAACAAGGCCCTTTTTTGGGGACTGCTTTCCTTTCCTTTCGTAGCCAATTCCTAGAGGTGATTGTCAGAGGCTTGGAGACCCTGGACCAGACGCTTCATTCAACACTGTTTCTGTGTCCAGTCTGCTTGCATCTTCAGCCAAAGGGAGCCCCTCCAGGTAGACTGTTCACGCCTGGAACTTCTGCTCTTTGTTTCATGGCCTCTGTGCTCTGCTGTCTCTCCCTCTCAGCTCGTGATGTCTGTCTTGAGGCCCTCTGAAACGCTGGCGTGGGTGGGAATTAGCTCTCCTTATCTGACTGATGCCACCACGACAGCCCCGTTGTCCAGTTGAAGGTTCGTAACTGGAATTGCTACATAATCACTTGAAGTCACAATTCAGCCACAGGTAATGCGGTTCTTCTGAGAGATTTCTTCCAAAGCCCACTTTTGTGTTCCCTACAGGCTTTGCCAGGAGCTACAGGAGCACCAAGCATGTGCTGGAATTCTGAGTTCTCTCTGCAGACCCCGTGAGCACGCAGTCTCCCTTCCCAGCTTTGCCCAGACAGTTTTACCAGTGATTTCCTAGGACATAAGGAAGGTCACCAGATAAAGGAAATTATGTAGGGCTGGGAGTTAGATAGCCTGGGACTGAATCCTATCTCAGCTTCTTCCTTTCCTGTGCTTCTGTCACAAATTACCACAAACTTGGGGACTTAGATGCAGCACACATTTATTATCTTAACGTCATGAAGGCCAGGAACCCAGAATAAGTCTGGCGGGGTTAAGACCAAGGTGTGGGCACCTGCTTTCTGGAGGCTTTAGAACAGAACCAATGTATTGTATTTTCCACTTTCTAGAGGTTACCTGCATTCCACTAAGGGATTGCTACATGTATTTGGCTTTATTTTTAGCAGCAGCCCACTCTCGGTAATACATTTTTATTTATCAGGGTACAGACAGCCTGGTAGAAGTCTCAAAAAGCAATGGCTTAAACAAAATACAAATGCAACAGTCTGACCAGGTAGCTGAGGACCAGTATGATGGGTTCACACCATCCATGACCAATTATTGTGCTTCCATCTTGCTAGTAGTCTGTGTCTCTAGTGCATGGCCCTGTCCACATGGTGAGAGGGCTTAGCACCACATTCGCACCCCAAAGAAAGGGAGAGCAAGACCATTCCCTTCAAATAAATAAACCAGAAGTCTCACTCATCCCTTCTGGGCATTTATAGTTTAAAAGGAATTGAGAACTGCATATTTTAGCTGTCCCTATCAAATTTAGAAGACAATACTAAAGAAAGAAGAGAAGCGTTAGCCAACCATGGATCCCTGAGTAGAGTAGCAGTGGGTTGCTGTTCAGGTGCATCTTCCACATCGCTCCCTGTGTGTGCTTACCTGGCAGTGTAGGTAATAATCCTGGGGGAGTCACAGCGATGGTGAACTAAGATAGGAACCAGTCCTCTGACTAAGGACTATCATAAAAGCAAAACAAAATAAAAGCTATTTAAAGGCATTGGAGGCTGAGCGTGGTGGCTCATGCCTGTAATCCCAGCACTTGGGGAGGCCGCAGCAGGTGGATTACCTGAGGTCAAGAGTTTGAGACCAGCCTGGTCAAGATGGTAAAACCCCATCTCTACCAAAAATACAAAAATTAGCCAGACATGGTGGTGGACACCTGTAATCCCAGCTACTAGGAAGGCTGAGGCAGGACAATTGCTTGAACCCAGGAGGCGAAGGTTACAGTGAGCCGAGATTGTGCCACTGCACTCCAGCCTGGGCAAGAGAGCGAGACTTTGTCTCAAAATAAATAAATAAATAAATAAATAAATAAATAAATAAATAAATGTATTGGAGAGATGAAAATAGTGAAGAACTACCATGCAGTACTCTAGGAAAAGACAGAGGCCCAGAAAAGTAAGTATAGCATTTGGGGCTCTTTTTTCACTAAGATTGTATGTTGATTTCAAAGTGCTGGGGTTTTTGTAGAGTCAACCAAGGTGTCCGTGATAATCCCAACTCAGTGTGGGTTGAAACACCAAGAGAATGGTCCCTGGCAGTGAAGACAAACTAAAAATGTGCTTGGAATGCAGCTTACTTCAAAATAATCTCATATCCTGAAATTGGGTGGAAGTGACCCCATATTACCTGGAAAATGAAAGATGCAAATACCTTCAGGAAGACTATACCACCACCTTAAGCCTCCAATTCGTCTCACAAAGGAACTAACAAAATATATGTCCCATAACTAAAAATAAGCAAGCACATAGGGAGACAATGAATCAAATAGAAACATTAAATTATACTTTATTTGCTAAAAAAAATGAAAACACCAGCAGTTGAAAATTTAAGCACAGAATTAGAAACTAGCACAGAATTATAAAATATGGCGAAATAGAAATTTGAGAAATGAAAAATGGAGTAACTGATAGGAAGAACTCTAGATGTTTAGACACAACTTTAAAAAATAACTAGAATGAAGCAGAAAGAGAGAAAAAAGGTACGAAAAATGGGAGAATTGGCAAAAGACAAGGAATATAGTGAGAAAATATAAAATATGAGCTATCAGTATCCTATAAGGCAAGACAAAGAAGCGAAACTGAAGACAGAATAAATAAGAACATTGTAAAACTGATGAATAATAGAAATATACATATTTAAGAAGTCTATATTCCAAGCATGCTAAAGAGAAGGAAATCCAGTCTTTGGAAAAAGTGCTTAAAACCAATGACAAAAAGAAAATTTAAAAAGCAGTCAGAAAATTCTCTATTTTCATTAAACACACTATAGCTGATCATTCCTGCTCATTACAATAAAATCTTAGGACAGACTACATAAAACAACTGCCTGAGAACTAAGAACAGTAAACGAAAGCAGGCAAAATGTAGAAAGAAGTCAAAATATAGAGAAGAGATCTTCATGAAGGGACGAATGTCATTTCCCCCCATGGCTCTGTCCCAGTGCCAGGCCCCAGTTGTGGAGCTGTGAGGCAACGCAGTAGTGTGTACACTTAACTCAAACAGAAGCCTCCTGTGATCTGAAGAATATCGGTGAGGTGGTGCCAGACAGGAGAGCACCGAATACAGAATCCATTATTCTCTGTAGAAATCCACATTAGCCGTAGTGCCACCCCTGAGCTACACTGACAGAGACCAAATAAAAATAGCAAACCTTTGGGAACTGAACTAATATTTAAACCATAGCACAAGTGTCAGACTCAACCCTCCGTGTTACATGTGGAGGGACAGACTCACAGGTATATAGCAAAAATGAAACACTTTGTGGTATAAACCTGACCTCTAAAAGAGAAAATGCAAAATTATCCAGAGCCTTATAACAGAATCCAGAGCTCACACAATGTAACATTAACAATGTCCAGGATACAATCCAGAATTACACAACAGACAACCAGCAAAATAGACCAATTCTCAAGGAAAAGCACAGTCAACAGAGGCAAACCCTGAAATGCTTCAGATGTTGAAATAAACAGAAAAAATATATAAAGCAGCTACTATAACTTTGTTCCATATGATCAAAGCAAAAAACAAAACGCGGCGGGGCGCGGTGGCTCAAGCCTGTAATCCCAGCACTTTGGGGGGCTGAGATGGGCGGATCACGAGGTCAGGAGATGGAGACCATCCTGGCTAACACGATAAAACCCCGTCTCTACTAAAAATACAAAAAAAACTAGCCAGGCGTAGTAGTGGGCGCCTGTAATCCCAGCTACTCGGGAGGCTGAGGCAGGAGAATGGCGTAAGCCCGGGAGGCGGAGCTTGCAGTGAGCTGAGATCCGGCCACTGCACTCCAGCCTGGGCGACAGAGCGAGACTCCGTCTCAAAAAACAAACAAACAAACAAACAAAACCCCAAAACCTTGAAATGAGCTAAAGATAAGGCTTCTCAAAGAACAAATAAAAACCCTAAGAAAGAAATAAAGAGAAATGTTAGAAGTCGAAGCTATAGCATTGGAAATAAAACTTTGCTACATGGGCTCAAAAGAAAATGAAGATGAGAAAGGAAAGGGTCTTGAAGACAGGTTAATAAAAATTAACACATCTGAATAATACAGCAGTAAAAACAATGGATAAATTGAACAGAAGCTCAGGGATCTGTGGAGTAATATCAGAAAGTCTAACACGCATGGCACTAGAGACCAGGCAGGAGAGAATAAGGACCATGGTGTAGCATTGAAAGCAGGCATGCCATTGAAAACTATCTGGAAAGTTACATCCAGAAATTCAGATGGAAGCACATAGTGCCACACCAAAACACCAACTGTGTGTACAATCAACTCTTCACATCTAACTTCCAGTTTATGAGAGATGCAGTGAACAAAAGAACATGTTCAGGACGGGAGCGGTGGCTCACACCTGTAATCCCAGCACTTTGGGAGGCCAAGGCGGGCAGATCACAAGGTTAGGAGTTCAAGACCAGCCTGACCAACATAGTGAAATCCCGTCTCTACTAAAAATACGAAAAATTATCTATGCGTGGTGGCAGACACCTGTAATCCCAGCTACTCAGGAGGCTGAGGCAGGAGAATCGCTTGAACTCAGGAGGCGGACGTTGCAGTGAGCTGAGATTGTGCCACTGAACTCCAGCCTGGGCGACAGTGCAAGACTAGTTCTCAAAAAGAAAAAATGTTCAATGGCATCACAGGGATGCAATCAGCAAAATTCAGAACATGAGAAACTCAATGGGACTAGTGGCCTACCTTCTTCAAAACGTAAATTGCAAAGAAAAAAGAAAAGCTGAGGGAAGGAACCTATAAACATATTGACTAAATGCATAATGTGGCTCTTGAGTCAAACTATTCTATTGTGAAAGTATTTCCTATAAGAAAGCCAAGAAAATTTGAACACTGAATAAATATTTGCTGATTATAAAACATTCATGATTTTTAAAAACTTAATAATGGTAGTATGGCTGTGCTTTAAACAAGAGTCTTTATATTTTAGAGATACTAAAATTGTATAGAAGAAATAGCATTGGGCTTTCCTCTAGAATAGTATGGAGGGGAAGGGAGTGTTTAAATAAAATAAGGTCGGGGGGGCGGAGCAAGATGGCCGAATAGGAACAGCTCCAGTCTCCAACTCCCAGCGCAAGCGACACAGAAGACCGGTGATTTCTGCATTTTCAACTGAGGTACTGGGGTCGTCTCACTAGGGAGTGCCGGACAATCGGTGCTGGTCAGCTGCTGCAGCCTGACCAGCGAGAGCTGAAGCAGGGCGAGGCATCGCCTCACCTGGAAGCGCAAGGGGGAAGGGGATCCGTTTTCCTAGCCAGGGGAACTGAGACACACAACACCTGGAAAATCGGGTAACTCCCACCCCAATACTGCGCTGTAAGCATACAGGCACACCAGGAGAATATATCCCAATCCTGGCCGGGAGGGTCCCACGCCCACGAAGCCTCCCTCACTGCTAACACAGCAGTCTGCCGCGATCTATCCGCAAGGCAGCAGCGAGGCTGGGGGAGGGGCGCCCGCCATTGCTGAGGCTTAAGTAGGTAAACAAAGCCGCTGGGAAGCTCGAACTGGGTGGAGCTCACAGCAGCTCAAGGAAGCCTGCCTGTCTCTGTAGTCTCCACCTCTAGGGACAGCACACAGCTGAAGACCAACAGGGGAAGTAGCGGGAGCCGGTGCAGACGCGAACGACTCTGTCTGACAGCTTTGGGGAGAGCCGTGGATCTCCCAACGCGGAGGTTGAGATCTGAGAACGGACAGACTGCCTGCTCAGGTGTGTCTCTGACCCCTGAGTAGCCTAGCTGGGAGAAATCCCCCACTAGGGGCAGTCTGACACCCCACACCTCACAGGGTGGAGTACACCCCTGAGAGGAAACTTCCAAAGGAAGAATCAGACAGGTACACTCGCTGTTCAGCAATATTCTATCTTCGGCAACCTCTGCTGCTGTTACCCAGGCAAACAGGGTCTGGAGTGGACCTCAAGCAATCTCCAACAGACCAACAGACAGTCCTTCTGACTGTCAGAAGGAAAACTATCAAACAGGAAGGACACCTATACCAAAACCCCATCAGTACGCCACCACCATCAAAGACCAGAGACAGATAAAACCACAAAGATGGGGAAGAAGCAGGGCAGAAAAGCTGGAAATTCAAAAAATAAGAGCGCATCTCCCCCTGCAAAGGAGCGCAGCCCATCGCCAGCAACGGATCAAAGCTGGTCAGAGAATGACTTGGACGAGAGGAGAGAAGAAGGCTTCAGTCCATCAAACTTATCAGAGCTAAAGGAGGAATTACGTACCCAGCGCAAAGAAACTAAAAATCTTGAAAAAAGAGTGGAAGAATTGACAGCTAGACTAATTAATGCAGAGAAGATCATAAACGAAATGACAGAGATGAAAACCATGACACGAGAAATACGTGACAAATGCACAAGCTTCAGTAACCGACTCGATCAACTGGAAGAAAGAGTATCAGCGATTGAAGATCAAATGAATGAAATGAAGCGAGAAGAGAAACCAAAAGAAAAAAGAAGAAAAAGAAATGAGCAAAGCCTGCAAGAAGTATGGGATTACGTAAAAAGACCAAATCTACGTCTGATTGGGGTGCCTGAAAGTGAGGGGGAAAATGGAACCAAGTTGGAAAACACTCTTCAGGATATCATCCAGGAGAACTTCCCCAACCTAGTAGGGCAGGACAATATTCAAATTCAGGAAATACAGAGAACGCCACAAAGATACTCCTCCAGAAGAGCAACTCCAAGACACATCATTGCCAGATTCACCAAAGTTGAAATGAAGGAAAAAATCTTAAGGGCAGCCAGAGAGAAAAGTCGGGTAACCCACAAAGGGAAGCCCATCAGAATAACAGCAGATCTCTCGGCAGAAACTCTACAAGCCAGAAGAGAGTGGGGGCCAATATTCAACGTTCTTAAAGAAAAGAATTTTAAACCTAGAATTTCATATCCAGCCAAACTAAGTTTCATAAGTGAAGGAGAAATAAAATCCTTTACAGATAAGCAAATGCTTAGAGATTTTGTCACCACCAGGCCTGCCTTACAAGAGACCCTGAAGGAAGCCCTAAACATGGAAACGAACAACCGGTACCAGCCATCACAAAAACATGCCAAAATGTAAAGACCATCGAGGCTAGGAAGAAACTGCATCGACTAACGAGCAAAATAACCAGTTAATATCATAATGGCAGGATCAAGTTCACACATAACAATATTAACCTTAAATGTAAATGGACTAAATGCTCCAATGAAAAGACACAGACTGGCAAACTGGATAAAGAGTCAAGACCCATCAGTCTGCTGTATTCAGGAGACCCATCTCACATGCAGAGACATACATAGGCTCAAAATAAAGGGATGGAGGAAGATCTACCAAGCAAATGGAGAACAAAAAAAAGCAGGGGTTGCAATCCTTGTCTCTGATAAAACAGACTTTAAACCATCAAAGATCAAAAGAGACAAAGAAGGCCATTACATAATGGTAAAGGGATCAATTCAACAGGAAGAGCTAACTCTCCTAAATATATATGCACCCAATACAGGAGCACCCAGATTCATAAAGCAAGTCCTTAGAGACTTACAAAGAGACTTAGACTCCCATACAATAATAATGGGAGACTTCAACACTCCGCTGTCAACATTAGACAGATCAATGAGACAGAAAGTTAACAAGGATATCCAGGAATTGAACTCATCTCTGCACCAAGCGGACCTAATAGACATCTATAGAACTCTCCACCCCAAATCAACAGAATATACATTCTTCTCAGCACCACATCGCACTTATTCCAAAATTGACCACATAATTGGAAGTAAAGCACTCCTCAGCAAATGTAAAAGAACAGAAATTATAACAAACTGTCTCTCAGACCACAGTGCAATCAAACTAGAACTCAGGACTAAGAAACTCAATCAAAACCGCTCAACTACATGGAAACTGAACAACCTGCTCCTGAATGACTACTGGGTACATAACGAAATGAAAGCGGAAATAAAGATGTTCTTTGAAACCAATGAGAACAAAGATACAACATACCAGAATCTCTGGGACACATTTAAAGCAGTGTGTAGAGGGAAATTTATAGCACTAAATGCCCACAAGAGAAAGCAGGAAAGATCTAAAATTGACACTCTAACATCACAATTAAAAGAACTAGAGAGGCAAGAGCAAACACATTCAAAAGCTAGCAGAAGGCAAGAAATAACTAAGATCAGAGCCGAACTGAAGGAGATAGAGACACAAAAAACCCTCCAAAAAATCAATGAATCCAGGAGTTGGTTTTTTGAAAAGATCAACAAAATTGACAGACCGCTAGCAAGGCTAATAAAGAAGAAAAGAGAGAGGAATCAAATAGATGCAATAAAAAATGATAAAGGGGATATCACCACTGACCCCACAGAAATACAAACTACCATCAGAGAATACTATAAACGCCTCTACGCAAATCAACTAGAAAATCTAGAAGAAATGGATAAATTCCTGGACACTTACACTCTCCCAAGGCTAAACCAGGAAGAAGTTGAATCCCTGAATAGACCAATAGTAGGCTCTGAAATTGAGGCAACAATTAACAGCCTACCCACCAAAAAAAGTCCAGGACCAGATGGATTCACAGCTGAATTCTACCAGAGGTACAAGGAGGAGCTGGTACCATTCCTTCTGAAACTATTCCAATCAATAGAAAAAGAGGGAATCCTCCCTAACTCATTTTATGAGGCCAACATCATCCTGATACCAAAGCCTGGCAGAGACACATCAAAAAAAGAGAATTTTAGACCAATATCCCTGATGAACATTGATGCAAAAATTCTCAATAAAATACTGGCAAACCGGATTCAGCAGCACATCAAAAAGCTTATCCACCATGATCAAGTGGGCTTCATCCCTGGGATGCAAGGCTGGTTCAACATTCGCAAATCAATAAACGTAATCCAGCATATAAACAGAACCAAAGACAAGAACCACATGATTGTCTCAATAGATGCAGAAAAGGCTTTTGACAAAATTCAACAGCCCTTCATGCTAAAAACGCTCAATAAATTCGGTATTGATGGAACGTACCTCAAAATAATAAGAGCTATTTATGACAAACCCACAGCTAATATCATACTGAATGGGCAAAAACTGGAAAAATTCCCTTTGAAAACTGGCACAAGACAGGGATGCCCTCTCTCACCACTCCTATTCAACATAGTGTTGGAAGTTCTGGCTAGGGCAATTAGGCAAGAGAAAGAAATCAAGGGTATCCAGTTAGGAAAAGAAGAAGTCAAATTGTCCCTGTTTGCAGATGACATGATTGTATATTTAGAAAACCCCATCGTCTCAGCCCAAAATCTCCTTAAGCTGATAAGCAACTTCAGCAAAGTCTCAGGATACAAAATTAATGTGCAAAAATCACAAGCATTCTTATACACCAGTAACAGACAAGCAGAGAGCCAAATCAGGAATGAACTTCCATTCACAATTGCTTCAAAGAGAATAAAATACCTAGGAATCCAGCTTACAAGGGATGTAAAGGACCTCTTCAAGGAGAACTACAAACCACTGCTCAGTGAAATAAAAGAGGACACAAACAAATGGAAGAACATACCATGCTCATGGATAGGAAGAATCAATATCGTGAAAATGGCCATACTCCCCAAGGTTATTTATAGATTCAATGCCATCCCCATCAAGCTACCAATGAGTTTCTTCACAGAATTGGAAAAAACTGCTTTAAAGTTCATATGGAACCAAAAAAGAGCCGGCATTGCCAAGACAATCCTAAGTCAAAAGGACAAAGCTGGAGGCGTCACGCTACCTGACTTCAAACTATACTACAAGGCTACAGTAACCAAAACAGCATGGTACTGGTACCAAAACAGAGATATAGATCAATGGAACAGAACAGAGTCCTCAGAAATAATACCACACATCTACAGCCATCTGATCTTTGACAAACCTGAGAGAAACAAGAAATGGGGAAAGGATTCCCTATTTAATAAATGGTGCTGGGAAAATTGGCTAGCCATAAGTAGAAAGCTGAAACTGGATCCTTTCCTTACCCCTTATACGAAGATTAATTCAAGATGGATTAGAGACTTAAATGTTAGACCTAATACCATAAAAACCCTAGAAGAAAATCTAGGTAGTACCATTCAGGACATAGGCATGGGTAAGGACTTCATGTCTAAAACACCAAAAGCAACGGCAGCAAAAGCAAAAATTGACAAATGGGATCTAATTAAACTAAAGAGCTTTTGCACAGCAAAAGAAACTACCATCAGAGTGAACAGGCAACCTACAGAATGGGAGAAAATTTTTGCAACCTACTCATCTGACAAAGAGCTAATATCCAGAATCTACAAAGAACTCAAACAAATATACGAGAAAAAAACAAACAACCCCATCAAAAAGTGGGGAAAGGATATGAACAGACATTTCTCAAAAGAAGATATTCATACAGCCAACAGACACATGAAAAAATGCTCATCATCACTCGCCATCAGAGAAATGCAAATCAAAACCACAATGAGATACCATCTCACACCAGTTAGAATGGCAATCATTAAGAAGTCAGGAAACAACAGGTGTTGGAGAGGATGTGGAGAAATAGGAACACTTTTACACTGTTGGTGGGATTGTAAACTAGTTCAACCATTATGGAAAACAGTATGGCAATTCCTCAAGGATCTAGAACTAGAGGTACCATATGACCCAGCCATCCCACTACTGGGTATATACCCAAAGGATTATAAATTATTCTACTACAAAGACACATGTACACGTATGTTTATTGCGGCACTATTCACAATAGCAAAGACTTGGAATCAACCCAAATGTCCATCTGTGACAGACTGGATTAAGAAAATGTGGCACATATACACCATGGAATACTATGCAGCCATAAAAAAGGATGAGTTTGCGTCCTTTGTAGGGACATGGATGCAGCTGGAAACCATCATTCTTAGCAAACTATCACAAGAACAGAAAACCAAACACCGCATGTTCTCACTCATAGGTGGGAACTGAACAATGAGATCACTTGGACTCGGGAAGGGGAACATCACGCCCAGGGGCCTATCATGGGGAGGGGGGATGGGGGAGGAGGGAGGGCTTGCATTGGGGAGTTATACAAGATATAAATGATGAATTGATGGGTGCTGACGAGTTGATGGGTGCAGCACACCAACATGGCATAAGTATACATATGTAACAAACCTGCACGTTATGCACATGTACCCTAGAACTTAAAGTATAATAAAAAAAAAAAAAAAAAAAAAAAACAAAAAAAAAAAAACAACTTCTCTTAAGTAACTCTCAAATAATTCCTACACAAATTCTTGACTGCAGCCTACTCAGATACCACATTGGATTCTCAAGATGAAAGGATGAATGGGCTTAAGGAAGCTCACAGGCAGTAGGTAAAAAAACAATGTAATGAATTACTTGCTAGTTATGTAGTTGCATTTATATATATCCTACCATTTTCACATTATATATGTATATAATTTTGTCATTTCTTGGTGGCATAATGAAAAAAAAATTTTAAGAAAAAATTTTTTAGGTGTAATAATTATGAAAGTGTTATAAAGCTGATTTTATAGAGTTTAATTATATATATAGATCATTGCAATTTATACATAACTATGAAATAAAAGCATAATACTAAATTTAAACATGTTATTTTAGTATTACATATTTAATATTGATTGAAATTTAGGTATATATCAAATAAGACCAAAACAGCATTTGTGATATATTTTGGGACCTCCTATCTTTTATAGTTAATAAAGTAAAACTGTTCATGTTTATAATTTCCACATTTGTTTCTAAATAAAAGATGTTTCAAATTGTTAAAAAAAAAAAAATAAATAAATAAATAAATAAAATAAGGTCTGGTCAAATGGTGAAGACAGGATTCAAGTTCATTCTCTTGCTTGTGGATATCTAGTTATCTTGACAAAATATAATTATTTTGATATCCTTTTTGAAAATTAAACGTATATGTGAGGGTTTATTTACAGACTCTGGATAATAGTTCATTGATGTCCATGTCTGTCTTTTGGTACTGCCACATTTTTATTGTTGCTGTTTGTTTAGTGACTTTCCTGAACTAATTCTGTAAAGTTTGTATTCTTTCTTGTTTATGTTCACTAAAACCTTAGTGGTGAGCTAAAGATTTTCAAATATCTTCGTAAACATCTTTTTTTTGTTTTTTTGTTTGTTTTTAGGAGGAGTTTCTCTCTTGTTGCCCAGGCTAGAGTGCAATGGCGCAATCTTAGCTCACGGCAACCGCCGTCTCCTGGGTTCAAGCAATTTTCCTGCCTCAGCCTCCTGAGTAGCTGGGATTACAGGCATGCACCACCACACCTGGCTAATTTTTGTATTTTTAGTAGATGCAGGGTTTCTCCATGTTGGTCAGGCTGGTCTCGAACATCCTACCTCAGGTGATCCTCCCGCCTCAGCCTCCCAAAGTGCTGGGATTATAGGCATGAGCCACCGCGCCCAGCCTTAAACCTCTTAATAAGTCTCCCAGCCTTCAGTAAGTAGCACTGTGGGCAGGTTAGGGCACACCTTGCTGACCACATCAATCAGATGGCTTAGGACTTTGTCTTTGTTTTCACTTCTTGCTTCTGCAAAGCCTCAAAGTCAGCCTGAGGGAGAGAATTTCTCAGGTTATCCCTGGGCATGCACACAGTATTGCAAATATGTGAGACCTTCTAGGTCCCCAGGAATCTGCCAAAGCTTTCTAATACCTTCCAAGAACATTGAATTCCCCAGCTTTTCCTTTCAGGGGTTCTAGTGGACTTTTTGTTAGCCTCTACTGTTATCACCACTTCAGAAGCTGCAATGGTAAACAATCGCCACTGATTATTTTGATAGAGGACATTGGGAGGTTGTTCATAACGAATGTACTTTGTTCAGGTCAAATAAAGACAAACCATTTGAGTAGGGTTTTCCAGGGAGCTGCCAGATCTTTTAATAATAACAATTCTATGCAAATGGGGCTTTTTTGGGAGTTCCAAATCTGCTTCATCCCCCGGCTCCTAGGTCATTATTTTCATAGCTACTGTAATGGTAAGTCTGTCTGTTTTCAAGGCTCCTGCTGAACTGATGAGAGTGAAATGGAAATGAGGTAAATTGAAATGCCATAAAGCTCTCTGTTAGCACTGACATTCAGCCTTTTTTCCTGGATTGTTGAAAGACTTGGTTAATTCTCCGAATTCTGAAAACCCTGCCTTTGAAAGATGTTGTGAGTATTCTTATTGATTTTACAGAGGAGCGGATATTTTTCAGTCTTTACTGTACTATTCTGGAAGTGATCCCCACTCCAAGAAAAAGCTTTTAACACACCATATTTATTATCCAGTAATTCACCAAACATATTATGATCCAGAAAGTAAATGACTGGCATGTCATGATGTCAGGGCAGTACAAACAAGGCTATCTGCTTTAGGTTGCACATTCAGCACCTGCTAACAATTTATCAGCTCTAATATGTCAAGATATTCAATAACAATTCCTTGTTTTCTTGTTCTAAGAGTATGAAATCAGTCTCTAACTACTGTAATCTTTTCACCCCCTTTAAAAAACTTGGAGCAAACACCGGAAAGGTCACGGAACTCTCTTGTCTCAGATTTTTCGGTAATTATAATGTAGGATATGCAATCTGTCACAATGTGCATTTGTGTGAGGGTCTGCATGGTCTTTTTCCTTGCATTTGACAATCAAGACTCACAAAAGATTGAGATTTACTGAATTCTTATGATCTAAATTGAGCCTGGTACTTCTCCAGGCTGTCCTAGGGGTGAAATAGCATTTCAAAGGAAAAGGGAGGCTGAGATAACATGTAACACTGTCCCCAAACTATCTAATCACACACAACTATATGGGGAATAGCAAACACTACACAAAACCAGACTACTTAAGAAGACTAGAAAGGCTTTCCAATGTCAGCAACAAATTAGAGTTACCTTCCTCCATCCGTAGCTTCCTTCCCTAATGAGAGGATTTAAATCCAAAAGAGGAGAAGGGAAAATTGTCACCATAGAAGTGACATTTATGAGGTAGAATGGGAAGAAACTTTAAAA
The DNA here is from genome assembly GCF_007565055.1 of Rhinopithecus roxellana. Lineage (NCBI taxonomy): Eukaryota > Metazoa > Chordata > Mammalia > Primates > Cercopithecidae > Rhinopithecus > Rhinopithecus roxellana. The sequence continues at coordinate 120,975,012 of NC_044562.1, forward strand.
TCAAAATGGCATTGAGCTCTTTGCTGCATTTACTGTGAAAACAAAAAGTATCTCAGGAACCATCCCAGAACATATCAGTGTCACTCTGAAGGCACACACAATTGTTGTGAAGGGCCCAGAGAAACCTGTGGCAAGACCTCAGTCTCATCATTGTGAGCTCAGTCTCCTTGGGAAATAAAAAAAAAAAAAAAAAAGAAACTTTGGGACAACAAACACTGGGGCAATAGAAATGAAATGATTCTAGTTTGTACCCTTTGCAGGCCTCACTGTGGGTAGCACTGGGATTGTTCACTGCTGCATCTACATCTTTACTGCAACACACGTCTCTTCTTGACTACAGAATTTTTTATGAGAAAGAATATTCACATTGTTTGAATGAGACTGGGTGTGCTAGGTTCAAGACCTCAAGCCCCAGAAAGATGAGTTAAATCTTGAAGGAAATGGCATTTCACATGTGTCAAATCCAGATGCTTTGATTTAGACAAGATATAAAAACAAAAAAGTTATTGGCATTTCTGCCGCTGAAAGAGGAAAGATTTAGCCGACCGATAGATGAGATGTGTCCAGCCTCAGAAACAAAAGATGATGAATAATACCTAAGACCCCGTATTTTAAAGTTTGATGTTTAAATTTTTAAAAGACATCTCATTAAAAAAAGAACATTGAGGTTTTAAATCAGATTTAAATGTTAATTTTAAGCAGTGAAATGGTGAAAAATTTATAAGATAAAACAAATTCCAAAGAAATCGTATTTTTAAAAATTTTACTTTTACCCACTAAACTGAGATAACTCATTAACTGTTGAAAAGATTTGTGTATTTTGTTTCCTTTATCTAAGTTGTATTCTCCCAAATTACTGAGCATCTGTAGGAGAATCATATTTTCTGTTTCTGTGTCCCCTTGGCTGGTGAATCTGAATGCTGGGTTTCTAAAAGCCACTAAATAAAACCTTGGTAGAATAATAAACATCTATGTCCTAGGAGATTGCTGCAGCCTGGTCTCTCTCAGACCAAGTGCTCCCTCTTGGCTTCCTGGGAGTGGGATTTTTCTTGCTGGGAGGGGCAGTCTTCTAGAATTTCTCATCCACTTCAACTCTCTGTTCTAAAAGCTCTATTCCAAGCAAGGCCTTCCAAGAGAGCTGCGAGTCCTTCACTCTACCTATCTCCCAACTGGAAGTGGAAGCTCTACCTCAGATAATGATAACTGAGAAATGTTGGCCCCAGTTCCTTCACAGGGACAGTAAAAGAAAGCCCTAGTAAATCCACGTCATTCCAGGGTGACTGTACGCCTGCCCAAGGCGAAGTCCTCCAAGGAGGGACATTAAGAGACAACACTGTGGAGGAAACAGATTTCATCGAAATCATTTGGTGATGACATTCGACAAATAAGAAAAACAAACAAGAATAACAGGGTGCCTTGTGAGGAGGAAGAGTCAGTATCTAGACTTGCTATAATACATTTTCTAAAATATCCAGTTTTTAACTAAAACTTTTGAGATATGATAGAAAATAAGAAAATGTGACCCATACATAGGTAATTCAAAGAAGAAATTGCCTGTGAGAGGACCAATGTTGGACTTAGGAGATGAAGTCTCAAATGAGCTATTATTAATATATTCAAATAACTCAAATAATGCTTAAAGATGATGTATAATGACAATGTCCCTTTAAATAGTGAATATTAAGAAATAATATATTCTTAAATGAAGATTCTGGAGTTGGAAAGTGCAATAGTATCAATGAGCTATTCACTAGAGGAGCTCAAGAGTTGTCATGACCTGACATTAAGAAAAAATCCTCACATGCTTGTAATCCCATCATTTTAGGAGGCTGAGGCAAGTGGAGCATGAGGTCAGGAGTTCAAGACCCGCCTAGCCAACACAGTAAAACCCTGTCTCTACTAAAAACACAAAAATTAGCTGGGCATGGTGGCGTGCGCCTGTAATCCCAGCTACTTGGGAGGCTGAGGCAGGAGAATTGCTTGAACCTGGTAAGCAGAAGTTGCAGTGAGCCAGGATCACGCCACTGCACTCCAGCTTGGGTGACAGAGTGAGACTCCATCTCAAAAAAAAAAAAAAAAAAAAAAAAAAAGAAAAGAAAAATCAGCAAAGTTAAACATATATTAATATAGATTATGCAACTAGAATTTAAAGAAAACATAAAAATGAACACAGCCTGAGAGAAATATGGTACACAATCAAATGCACTAACATATGGATAATGGGAGTTCCTGAAAAAGAGGAGAGAAAAAGAAGGGAGCAGAAAAGTACAGAAAGAAGTGATGTTTTTAAACTTCCCATGTGAAAAACATTCATATGCACATCCAAGAAGTTCAAATGATTTAAAGTAGGACTAACTAAAGAAAGCCACATGCAGACACATCACAGTAAAAATATTGAAAGATAAAGACAAAAAGAAAATCTTGAAAGCAGCAACAGAAAAATTACTTGTCATGTACAAGGAAAATTCAACAGGATTAACAGCTGAATTCTTGTCAGAAACGATGAAGGCCAGAGGCAGTGGGATGACACATTCAAATTGCTGAAGAAGAAAAAAATCTTTCAACCAAGAATCTTTTATCTGTCAAAATTATCTATAAAAATGAGGTGAAAGAAATATGTTTTCAAATAAAGAAAAACAGAGAATTCATTCCTAGCACATGTGCCTTACAGAAATAATACAGGAAGATTTTCAGAACTTAATGAAGTGACCCAGAGAGTAATTCTAATCCAAGTGAAAAATCAAAAAGCAACAGTAATAGTAATTACAGTAGGCGGTGTCATTGGATATATACTTCCCTTTCTTCTCTTAACTGATTTATCAAGCAATTATTATTGTGTCTATGACATATACAAAGGTAATATACTTGACAATAGCATTATTGTTACAAATGACCAAAAGTGATTCAAAAAGAAATAGAAAATCTCAATAAATCTAAACGAGGAAAGCAATTAAATTAGCACTATATTTTTTAAGTTTGCACAAGGAAAATTGAAGACACAGATAGCTTTGCTGGTGATTTCTATCAATTACTAAAAGAAAATTTAACACGAATTCTTCAAAACATCTTCTGAAACTTGGAAGATAATGAAATACTTTCCACTTAATTTTCTAAGGCCAATAATACCTGGCTATCAAAACCAGATAAATATACCACAAAAAATAAAACTATAGATTGATACCCTTATGAGTACAGACAAAAATATCCTCAACATAATACTAGAAAAACAACTCCCGCAACATATAAAAAGGATCATCCACTATTGCCAAGTAGAGTTTATCCCAGGAATGTAAAATTGGTTTAAAAGCCAAAACTCAATTAATGTAATACACCATAGAAGAATAAAGGACAGAAAACACATGATCATCTCAACAGACAGAGAAAACACCTTTGGAAAAAATCCAACACACTTTCATGGTATGAACATCAATGAACTGGGTTTAGAAAGTTTCTCAGCCTGCTAAAGGGATCTATATAAGCATCATCTCCAATGGCAAAAGACAGAATGTTTCCCCCTGAGATCAGGAATAAGATAAGGACTTACAGTGTTGCTACTTCTACTCAATATTTTACTGGAAGTTCTAGCCAAGTCAAATATACAAGAAAAAAAATAAAATGTGTCCATATTCGAAAAACAGAAGTAAAGCTATCCCTACTTGTATGTGACAAGTGTATAATCTTGCATGCAGAAAATATAAGATAATTCACAAAACAATTAGAAATAATGAATAAGTTTGGCAAAATTTCTTACATAAAGTCTTAAATAATGCACTGAATTACTATTAGAATTAACAAATGAATTCAGGAAAGAAACAATAAGGGGGCTTAGTAAATTTAGCAATAATTATATTTCTTTGCACTAACAATGAACAATCCAAAAATGAAATTAAACAATTCTATTTATAGTAGCATGAAAAGGAATGGAATACTTGGGAATAAATTTACCAAAAGAAGTACAAGACTAGTACATTGAAAAGTATTAAACATTATTGAAATAAAGATGTAAATAAATGGATTAGAATATTTAATAATGTTTAGATAGCAATGCTCTCCAAATTGATCTACAGATTTAGTACAATCTCTATCAAAATCCCAGCTGGCTTAGGTTTTTTTCTTTGCAGATATTGACAAGATGATCCTAAAAGTCATATTTCAAATTCAAGAAGCACGTAGTCAAAATAACCTTGATAAAAGGATATAAAAATGGGAGTGCTACTTGGATGTCAGCAAATGGCAGACTATGAAGTTCCTAGCTCTTGTGCCTACACAGAAATATATATTTTTAGGGACATGAATGAAGCTGGAAACCATCATTCTCAGCAAACTAACACAGGAACAGAAAACCAAACACCGCATGTTCTCACTCATAAGTGGGCGTTGAACAATGAGAACATATGGACACAGGAAGAGGAACATCACACATACACACACACAGCGAGGCCTGCTAGGAGGATGGGAGAAAGGAGAGGGATAGCATTAGGAGAAACACCTAATGTAGAGGATGGGTTGATGGGTGCAGCAAACCACCATGGCACATGTATACCTACGTAACAAGCCTGCACTTTCTGCACATGTATCCCAGACTTAAAGTACAATTTAAAAAAAGAAAAAGAATGTTTTTAGAGTTGTCAGTACTGACTCTGAAAAATTTAATCAAAGGTTTACAGCAACCTGGAAAATACCCCATGAACAAAGCCTATGTTCAAAACCGAAAGAAAGTTATGAGGCATTTTACCACCCCTGCTCCATTTCCCTCCCCAGTGCAGTGGTGGCCGCTTTGAGCAGTGGCAGCCTAGTTCTAGACTCCTCCCTTGAACTGGAGGAAAAAGAAGTCCTCAACTGCAAATTCATGCATATGTCTATTCTAAACTGTCTAACCTGTCTGGGAGCTACCTGAAGGACTGCTCACTGGTCTCTACCTCACATAACTTAGAATACAGGCAGAAAAAGATGGTGATGCTTCTCATAAAAGCCGCATGGTACTAGAAACCCACAGACTTCTAGGACAAGAAAGTATGGGTGGAGACATATGGTAGATCATCTGAGGTCCAGAGGAGAAGCTTGGGTGAGACTCTTTGGGAATTAAGGATGTTCAAAACAGCCATGGAAATAAGAGACTTTAGAATGCAGTGGACCTGTCCAGAGAACACGTAAACTACTCAGAAAAGAATTGATATAATCTTAAACTAACACCTTGGGCTAATTCCTAGGCTTAGAGCTAGCTAGCCAATCAGTGAAGGACTACCCCAGTACAGAACAAATACCCATCATATGGTCCCACTCATATGAAGTACCTAGAAAGGTCACAGTTGTAGAGAAAGGAGAATAGCAGTTACCAGGGGCTGGAGGGAGAGGAGACTGAGAAGTTATTGTTTAATGGGTACTGAGTTTCTGCTGGAGATAGGTATAAAAGTTATGGAAATGTATAATGGTGATGGTTGCACAACCTTATGAATGCACCTAATGTCACTGAATTATACACTTTAAATTGGTTAAAATGGCAAATTGTGTTTATGTATATTTTACCACAATAAAGATTTATTGAGAAAAATGTTGAAGAACCCAATTGACTAAACTTGCTGCAACACCGTCATAATCAAGATATTGTGCTGTCAGCATAAGGGTAGACCTATGAAACAACGAAATATTATTTAAAAACCAGAAGTAAATATTTAAATTTATGGTTAACTGAATTTTTTTATATAAATGTAAGTGTAAAACAAAAAAAACTATAAGGAGAAATCATAATCGCATATATTCTTGACCTTGAGTTAGGCAGAGACATCTTAGCTAAGATAATAAAATCATGCATGAAAAGGGTGATGATATTGTTTGTATGTTTGTCGCTCCAAATCTCATGTTGGAATACAATTCCTAATGTTAGGGGTGGGTCCTGGTGGAAGATGCTTGGATCATGGAGGCAGATCCCTCATAAACGGTTTAGCACCGTCACCGTCTCCTGGATGGGGAGGGAGTTCTTACTCTGATAGTTGACACCAGATCTGTTTAGAAGAGTCTGGCACCTCAGCCCCACTCTTGTTCCTGCTTTTGCCATGTGACATGCTTGTTTCCCCTTTGCCTTCCTCTGTGATTGGAAGCTTCCTGAGGGCTCACCAGGAGCAGATGCCAGTACCATGGTTGTACAACTGTGGAACTGTAAGTCAGTTCAAACTATTCTCTTTATAAATTACCCAGCCTCAGGTATTTCTGTATAGAAATGCTAAAACAGGCTAACAGAGGTGAATAAATACATACATAAAGTTTAAAAAATAGTTCATGCCATAAATGATACTTTTCAAGAAAATTTTTTAAAACTCAGAGAGTAATATTTGAAAATCAAATATTCATAAAGAACTTTAACCTATAATATATAAAGAATACTTACAATTCAGTAACAAAATAAATAACCCAATTAAAAGTGGACGAAGGATACAAATTAACATTTCTCTAAAGAAGACATACAAATGGCAAATAAGCACACAAAAAGATGCTGGCATCATTATGCATTAGAGAAATGCCAATCAAAGCTCCAGTGAGGTACCACTTCACATCCACTAGGATGGCTAAAATTTAAAAAGACATAAAATATTATGTGTTGACAACAATTTGAAGAAATCTGACCCTCACATACTGCTGGTGTGATGGTAAAATAGTGCAATCACTGTTAAACATAGATTTGTAGTGTGACCCAGCAATTCCACTCCCAGGTACATACCCAAGAGAAATAGAGGCATATGTCCACAGTAAAGCTTTGTACAGGACATTTTTCATAATTGGAAGAAGGGAAAATGTCCATCAACTTAAGAACTAGTAAATGCCATGGGCTATATCCATACAATTGTGTATTACCTAGCAACTAAAAAGAGTAAAGTACATTCTCTTGAACACATGACACAAAATGGATGAACCTTGAAAACATTTTCTAAATGGCAAGAAGCCAGTCACAAAAGACGACATGTTATATGATTCCATATGTTCAGAATAGTTAAATCTATAGGGAAAAAGATTAGTGGTTGCCTAATATGGAGAAGTTTGAGGGAACAATGCAGAATGAATGCTAACTGGCATAATGTTGCTTTTTTAAATGAAGAAAATATTCTAAAATTGATCATGGTCATGTTTGTATAATGTGAATATAATTGAAATTATTAAATAGTACACTTAAATGTATGGGTTGTGTGGTATATGAATTACATCTCAAAAAAATCTGTCTTAGAAATTACCTGTAAGTTCACAGCTCTCTAGAAAGGAGGGAGATGAAGTTTTCTTCTTTTTGGTTTTTCTCAATTTTTAAAAACTTTGAATGAATTTTCTCAACTATAACTATAACTTGCAGGGCGGTGGTGAGAATTAATTAAAAGAATGCATGTATACCTCTTCCAAAGCCTGGAACTCAATGGTTGCTGGTAAGTAATAGCTTCTGTAATGACACCACAATTTTCACAGATCTGGAGGGTGCAAGGAGGAGCATGGGAGAGCAGGAACAAACTTCCTTACGTTCCCCCAACATACGCAACTTTCCACCAAGAGCAAAGAGCCTTGTAGAGTTTCCTCAGGAATTTAAAGGGGTGTTTTTCTAAACCCTCACTTAAAATAGATATTTGGATTAACCATTTCTCCAACAAAGACATACACATGGCTAGCAAGCACATGAAAAGAGTCTCAGCATTGTTAGTCCTTAGGGAAATGCAAATCAAAACCACAATGAAACATGACTTCACACCCTCCAGGATAGCTGTAGGAAGAAAAGAAAGTAAAGAACAAATGTGGACAGAGCTGAAGAAATTGTAATCCTCATATACTGCTAATGGGAATGTTACATAGTGCAGCTACTCTGGAAAAAAATGTTTAATATCTAGAATTACAGTAAAAGCCAGCAATGGCAACTCCTCAGTAAGTTATATATGGAATCAGAGTAGGACCGAGCAATGTCACTCCTAGGTGTACAGCCCAGGGAATTGAAAACAGGTGTCAAAGGAAAACTTATACACAGATGTTCATAGAAACATTGTTCACAATAGCTAAAGCTAGAAAAAACAACCAAAGTGTCCTTCAACTGATGACAAACAAAACGTGTTCTATCCATACCATGGAGTAGTATTCATCCATAAACAAGATGCAGTACTATAATAGGCAAGGTTCTCTGGCAAAACAGAGTCAACAGCATGTGTATATAGAAAGAAGTTGATTCTGAAGTACTGGCGTATGCGATTCTGGAGGCTGGGAAATTCAAAATTTTAGGGCAGGCTATCAGGCTAGAGACCCAGGGACGAGTTGATATTACAGCTGAAGTCTGAAGGCAGTTTCTGACAGAATTCCTTCTTTGGGAGGTGGAGGAGGCTCACTCTTTTTATTGAGGGTTTCAACTGACTGGATGAGACCCAGCCACTTTATAGATGGTAATCTGTTTTACTCAAAGTCTATTGACTTAACTACTAATCTCCCCTAAAAATTCATCACAGCAACATGCATGCAGATGTGTTTCGAATTGGCACTTAAAATTAACCATCACCTGTGTTGATACATGCTACAGTATGGATGAACCTTGAAGATATTATGCTGATTAAAAGAAGCCAGACACAAAAGGTAACATATTGGATGATTCTATTTATTTGAAATATACAGAAGAGGCAAATCCATAGATACAGAAAGCAAATTAGTGATTGCTAAGGAAATGGAGAGTGACTGCTCACAGGTACCGGGCTTTGTTTTGAAGACATGAAAGTGTTCTGGAACTAGATGGTGGTGATATTTGCACAGCATATGAACGTATTAAAGACCGCTAAATTGTACGCTTAAAAATGGCCAAAACCATAATGCAGCACCAGTTCACACCCCTTAGTATGGCTGTTACGAAATAAAAAATAACAAATGTTAGTGAGGATGTGAAGACATTGAAATCCTTGCGCATTGCTGGTAGGAATGTGAAATGGTGCAGAGGCTATAGATAACAGTGTATTTTCCACACACCTCAAAAAATTGAAGATAGAATTACCTATGACCCAGCAATTCCATTTCTTGTTATATACTCAAAAGAAGTGAAAGCAGATGCTGAAATAGATATACGTATACCCATTTCATAGCAGCATCATTCATAAGAGCCAAAAGTTCGAGTGTCAATAGACACTCAAGTGTCTATTGACAAATGAATGGATAAACAAAATGTGGTATATATGTATATATATATATAATGCCCCAGTCTCTCTTTACTGAAAACTCTCAGGCCTTCTTGCTCTCCTTCCCAACCCGTTCAGCTGGCCAGAATCAAAGTGCAGGTCCCTTCCCACAGAACTCTAGAAATTATTTCCTAGTCGGTTGCTTTGGTTTCCATTTTTTCTATTTTCAATTCTTCCTGAATACCACAATAATAAGAGCTAACATTTATGAAGCACTTACAGCTGACGGGACTGTTCTATGAGCTTCCAATGTATCATCTCGTCCTCTCAACAGCCCTTTGACATAGATGTTTTTATTCATTTTATGGTACATATGCCTGTACGGAGGCACACAGAATTTTAGCAGATTGCCCAAGCTCAACCTCACAAGTATAGTAAGAGGCAAGGCTGGGATTTAAATCTAAATAGTCCAGTGCTCCTGATCATGAAACATTTAACATTAGCCTTCTTTTAGTTTGACTTTCTTCAGGCCTGTCTTCTACTGAAAAACCCTCCATGGCTACCTACTGTCTGCAGATGTCTACTGTGAAACACTGTTTAGCCTTAAAAAGGAAGGCTAAACACATACTACAACATGGAAGAACTTCAAAGATGTTATGCTAAGTAAAAAAGACAGATATTGTATGATTCCACTTCTATCAGGTACCTGGAATAAGACCAGTCATAGAGACAGACAGAATGGGGTTTCCAGGGGCTTGTGGAAGGGAGAAACAGGAAGTTAGGAATTAATGGGTGTACAGTTTCACCTGGGGAAGATGAAAAGGTCTGAAAATGGATGGTGGTAATGGTTGCACAATGAATGAGAATTAACTTAATGCCACAAAACAGTATGCCTAAAAATGGTTACAATGGCAAATTTTATGCTACGTGCATTTTACCACAATAAAAAGATGTTTAAAATGTTGAATTTTATGTCATGTGTATTTTACACCTCCCACCAAAAAAACCAAAAGTGACATGAGACATTGTTGAGCAATGCTTGTCTTTGAAAAGCAGTGTCTCAGAGAGCAAGAAGCACCTGGGGATGTCCAGACAATTTGGTGTTCAAGTCTTGGCTCTCTATTCATCTACATCAGCAAGTCAGGTATAGTTTCACGGACTCAGTGCCATCGTCTGTAAAATATGGATATGGCCTGTCTGTGCACCTCAGGCCAGCCATGAGCCACCCATCATAAAAGGCAATGATGACAACTATGTCTGCTGCAGATGATCATTGCCATCATGATCGTCACAGCGTCACTGTCACCGTCATCTTTGCCACTGCGGTGCTGTCCCCACTGTGAATCCCTTCAAGTGATACAGTATGATATCACACGAGTGTCAGGTGATACACTCTACAGCAGCTCACGATTTATTCAGCACACACATTCTGAGTGCCTCCTCTCCACTAGACACATGATGGGTAGAGTCTAGTTTGAGGAAGACAGATGTAAAAAAAAAAAAAAAGTGGCTAAATTGCTGAGATGAGTGGATGTGACATTATGAGGGCAAAACAAAAAGAACTATCCATTTTTTTCAGGCACCAGATTTCAGAAAAGGACAATGTGGATGTGAGCTAGGGTTGTCAAAGGCGATTTCAAGAAGGCAGAAAGAAAACTGGGCCCAGCGGGAGAGAGGAAGCGTACTAGGTAATGAGGGCCCTGGCTTCAGGGAGGGATTCAGACGGGGCACATGGACACAGGCAAGGAGCGGATGGCTGGCCCAAGTGTGGAGAGCCAACAAGGCCACCGAGACATCCGCAGGCAGTAGGGAGCCATGGAGGGTTCTTCAGCAGAAGACAGGCCTGAAGAAAGTCAAACCGGAGGAAGGCTAAAGTTAAATGTTTCATGAACCAGAGCACTGGACTGTTCAGATTTGAATCCTAGCTCTGCCTCTTAATATACTTGTGAGCTTGGGCAATTTACTGAAATTCTGTGTGCCCCCGTACAGTCATATGTACCATAAATGAATAAAAACATCTACGTCAAAGAGCTGTTGAGAGGACTGAGATGATACATTGGAAGCTCATAGAACAGTCCCATCAGCTGTAAATGCTTCATAAATGTTAGCTCTTATTATTGTGGTATCCAGGAAGAATTGGAAATAGAAAAAATGGAAACCAACGCAAGTGACTAGGAAATAATTTCTAGAGTTCCGTGGGAAGGGACCTGCACTTTGATTCTGGCCAGCTGAAAGGGTTGGGAAGGAGAGCAAAAAGGCCTGACAGTTTTCAGTAAAGAGAGACTGGGAGAATTATTTCTTCTTTCTCATTTGTTTGCTCCATCTCTTTTATTTCTTTTCTTTTCTTTTCTTTCTTTTTTGAGATGGAGTCTCTCTCTGTCACCCAGGCTGGAGTGCAGTGGTGTGATCTCGGCTCACTGCAACATCTGCTTCCTGGGTTCAAGTGATTCTCCTGCCTCAGCCTCCTGAGTAGCTGGGACTACAGGCACCTGCCACCACACCTGGCTAATTTTTGTATTTTTAGGAGAGACGGAGTTTCACCATGTTTGTCAGGCTGGTCTCGAACTCCTGACCTTGTGATCTGCCCAGCTCGGCATTCCAAAGTGCTGGGATTACAGGTGTGAGACAGCGTGCCCAGCCCATCTCTTTATTTTCTTGACCACAGTGGCATATCGCAGAAGAGAGAGGATGTGTTCCTATTCCTCTGGATTTCTTTTATCTTAGCAGTAAAACATATTGGTAATATGTTTGACAAGAAGCAGATTTCCACAGTGGCTGTGCAGGGAGACAAGAGACCTGGGTTCTCACAATGCCATGTCATGCTTTTCCCATGTGACCTTGGCTCCTTCTCAAAGATCAGGCTGCAGCTTCTCCATCTATGAGCGTTGGTTTGTAACAGTACCTACAACACTCCCTTTCCTGCCACATTGCTTTTAGGAAATGCTGATAGGAGTGCCAGAAGATTCAAGGTTCAAATACATTTATGAAATATTTTAATTATATTTTCTTCCTGGAGATTTAAAATGAATACCAGCATATTAACAGCTTGAGAAATTTCTGCAGAAAAAAAAAAAATGCCTGTGGAAATACACATATCCCAACATCTCAACTTCACTTGAGTATAGAGCTTATATTTATTCCACAGAGCCATGTGCCAAGGAGGCACAGGCTGGGAACCCCTAGATGAGGCCCTTCCAAACTTCCCAGTGCTAACACACCTCTGTCTGTAATGTGGGGGTGTGATGTGGTTGCAAATGGGCTCCGAGTGCTGCAGTGACAGAAGTAGCTTATGTGAGAGTTTTCTCTTACCTCTGCATGTTGCCCCAGCAAGTGAGGAGCAGAGAGCATTTAATACTTTCAAAGTGAGAATGCAAGAAAGAGCCCTGGAGGCAAGGCTTAATTGCTGGATTTTGAAAAAGGAAATAAAAGCCCTTCTCTGCAAATGTCAAATGCATCCTACAGATATTTTCCCGTCATGGAAGGTCTCTGTGTTGGGCAGTTTTCAGAACCTAGACAGACAGGTGAAAGGGGGATCTCTCTAATTTCTTTTCATTTCCCCAGGTAATAACACTCTTGAGCGACACTCAGCTGCCTCCTCCGCCAGGCTATTAACCTGCAGCTCTCTTGTTGAGCTTCCCTGGAGCTCAGGGAAGGAAGTCCAGAGGACTAGGTGCTTCCCCCCAGCGAAGACCTGCTACTGATATTGCTTCTCCTCACCTTTACTCCAACGGCTTATTTTTTTAAATGAGAAATAGGCTGTGAGAGAAGACCTCTCCAAGAAGGTGAAACAAATGGGCTTCATTCAATCTGGAGGGTGATAAAAGAAAGAGGGTGATAAAATAACAGTCTGTGAGGGCCAAGAGAGGTTAGGCAAGAGGGGACTGTTTCTTCTCATTAGGAAATGGAAATGCACTCCTAAGGAATGACTTTAGGGGGAAAAGCATATCGGAGTAAAATGTAAAAAGAAAGTGAAAAGATAACAAGCATTAATGGAGTGACTGGATGGATGGATGGATGGATGGATGGATGGATAGATGGATGGATGAATGGATGGAAGATGGAGACCATGTGTCAACCCAATGGATAACTGACTGTGTTCAAGAGTCACAAAGCAAAAGTTTAGGTTAACAGTAAATTTGTTAAAAATTATCACTCTCAGCACTGTGGGTTTTAAGCTAGTCTGACACACCAATTGCAGATACTCAATGATTATAACATGTAATACTTAATAATAACATCTGTGTTTTGTTGGCATATGTATTATCTCATACATGTTATCTTGCTTTTTCTCTTATGGATTCTGTGAGTTAAGTACCATCTTCAGCATTTTACATACAATAAAATCAAGGCTCAGATTCTGTTTATTGAAATTGACATTATTAACTAAGACATCTGTTTTATGAACGGTTAAGAAACAAAAATCATGATTATTGTAGAAGAAAGACATATTTCAAATGCAGAAAAGGGTGAGGGAGGCAGTGTGTCCGAATGAATGGGATGCTGTAGCTGGGGCAAGGTGGCCACACTCGGCAGCTGTGATGGAGATCTAGGCTACGAAGCTGGGCCCATGGAACCAGCCCTACACCCCTGCAGCACCATCCCAGCTGCTTCTTCCTAGACCCACCTGCCTCCCACTCTGGGTCCTGTTTCCTGCCTAAGACAACGTCCTGTCTGGTTCACAGTCCTGCTCCCGGCCTTCCACGTAACTTCTGACTCCTCTTCCAACCTCAGTGTGTAGTCTCCTCACTTCATACCACTTTGGAACCAAACCCCGTGACTGATCATGACTGGGGATGATTAAAATGGAATATGTCAGCCAGCTCCCCCCAAACCTGCATGACAGAATAAAGTTTATAGAAAGCTAGCATTAGACATGAAAATCATTAACTATTCACTCCCACACTTACATATAAGCGTCTATATCATACTTAATATGCTTAAGTATATTAAGTATAGAAGTATACTCATATACTTAACTCTCTTTACTTCTTAACTATAGATACCAGAACATCTCAGCTGCACATGAGTGGATTAGGTTTGGAATCCCCGCCTCTGCATTGAACTGGTCCTGTCAGTTAATATTCCCATGTGTGGGCGGGGCACGTGAGTGGTTTATGTAAGGCCTCACAAGGACGCTCGCGACTTCACTGCAACAGCTCAGAGATCTCGCTGACACGCAAACAGAATTCTTCTTAACAGCTGCTGATAGTTCAGTTCTGAATTAGTTTAGTCAATTAGCTACATCTCTTAACAGTTTCTAGCTTTTGGCATATCTTGGTTATAAGCATTTTGACAGGTTTGGAACTACCACAGAAGCCCCAAGATGTGGGACAAGAAATGAACTTGAAATCCATGTTCTCCTCTTTATGTCCTGCACAATTCTGTAATCTTCTTTCCTGCCTCCTCCTTGTGGACTAAATAATCTGAATTCTTTGGTTAGGTACCCACGTCTTCTTCCACCAAGTCTACAGAAATATTGTGGGGTAGTGAAAAGATCAAAGAGCATCCAACAGAGCCCTCCACTAATTCGCTTTTGGACTGTGAGCAGATAAGGAGGACTCTGTGAGCCTCAGAGTTATCACCTATAAAATGGAACTAAGAATTCCTTCCTGGAGGAGCTGCTGCGTTACCTAACACATAAGGCACATGAGATATCTGGCATGTGGTAGGTGACGAGTAAGTGACACTTACTGATGCATTCTTCCTTGGGGCTGGAACAAAGAATTAGATGTAAGTGCTCCAGATTTACATAAGGCTAGGATTGAGTCTCCTCATTACAAACCAATTTGGGGACTTATAAAAGAAAATCTTTCACGTGTGGAAATCTCTTGACTATCACTGGATCCAGTCCATCTTTGAGTTGGAAATTTTTGAACTAAAAGTTGACCTTCCTCCCATCTCAAGCCACTACCCTGCCACTGTGCTCTCCTCTCAGCCAAGCTTCATCTGCATCCTCAGCACCCTCTCCTCATGCCCTTGGCAGTCTGGCTCCCACCCTCAACAAGCCTCTGCAGCAGCTGTCTTCCATGTCACACAGGACCTCCTGATTCACACAACCCATCATCCCTAACAGACACTGAGTCCCTCCACCTGATGGACGGGCTCTCTCAGGGCCCCAGGGTGACTCAACTCACATGGAGGTCTCTGGCAAGCAGAATTTTAGGAGAACATATGGGGCCATAATGTTGGCTATGCCTTGGGAGTTGAGCAATGCTTTTGTATTCCAATATTTTACTGAAGACCTTCTATGTGCTAAGCAATCTGTTTGTCTCTTCCCATCCATTTTTTACATGAATTCTCACATCGGCTTGCAAGGTGAATAGAATGTGGTGGTACTGGGTGACTTCCAAGGCTGGGTCATAAAGAGAATTGCCGCTTCAGCCTGGCTCTCTCTTCCTTGTGATGCTTACTCTTGGAACCCAACTGCCAAGCCAGGAGGAAGCCACGGCCACACAGGGAGGGCCCATGTAAGCATTGTACCCAGCGTCCCCTACTGAGGTGCCAGCATCAATGTCTAGACCTGTGAGTGAGCCAGCCTTTTGGATGACTTCAGGCCAAACACCATCTGATTTAAACAATGTGAGAGACCCAGAGACAGAACCTCTCACTAGGCCCAATTAGTCCACAGAGCTGTGAGGGATAATAATAAACAATTATTGTTGTCCAAGACATGGAGTTTGGGGTGTAGGGTTAGAAAAAGGAGTGTTTGGGAATCAGATGGTGGATGGTGCAAACTGATTTGCACACTTTCTGCTCTAAGGGTTTTATTTTGTATACATGTAATAACTTTTCTGTCATTAAGATAGAGTTGGTTAAGGTTGTTTATTCTTGATTTTACTACCTGGGGGGATATTGAACCCACAGAGTCCTTCGTAGCCTTCTTTTTATTGTGATGATGGAGGAGATAAGGCAAAGGAACTTTCAGTCTTTGTCCTTTGTTCTGAAAAGCACTTGCACATCTCCACTTCAGGAAGAAATAGGTAGAATGCATTTCTGACACCACATACTCAAAGTTTGCACAGACGTCACAGGTTGAAGGCTCGGCTCATAAGACTGCTTTCATTTCAGATACCAGCTGACTTCTGACAACTGGCTGCAAATTTGGGTGTTCCTACTGCCTCCTAAGGTTTGATAATATGCTAGAGCCGCTCGCAGGACTCAGGGAAGCACTCTGCTTACATGCTTAGTTTTATTATAGCAAAAGGATACAAGCCTGAACCAGGAAAAAGGAGACTGCACGGGTGAACTCTGGAGGGTTCTGAACATGGAGCTTCATGTCTTCAGGACGTAACCCCTCCCAGCATGACTGTGTACATCACCAACCAGACAAGCTCACCTGAGCCTCGGGCCAGTTTTCCCAGCAGTTTAATTGCATGGCCTGACTACATGGACACATGTTAAACTACATGGCCACATGATTAAACTCAATCTCCAGTCCCCCTCCTCTCCTGCGAGGTCAGGCCAAGATCAGCTGGCTCAAAACCCCAGTCTCTAATCACATGGTTGGTCTGTCCAGCATGGTCAGCCCGCTTTTTGAAAGTATTTTGATGCCCACTCGAGTCACCTCATTCACATAAACTCAACTCAGGTGTGATCTGAGGGACTTGCCATGAATAACAGACACTCCTATCATTCTAAGGACATAGAGGACACCTACCAGGAATTGGGGACAAGGCCAGCCAAATGCTTCATTATAAAACAGAAGACTCGCGCGTGTAATCCCAGCACTTTGGGAGACCGAGGTGGATGGATCACAAGGTCAAGAGATTGAGACCATCCCAGTCAACATGGTGAAACCCCATCTCTACTAAAAATACAAAATTAGCTGGGCATGGTGATATGCGCCTGTAGTCCCAGCTACTCGGGAGGCTGAAGCAGGAGAATCGCTTGAACCTGGGAGGCAGAGGTTGCAGTGAACTGAGATCGTGCCACTGCACTCCAGCCTGGTGACAGAGGGAGACTCCATCTAAAACAAAACAAAAAACAGAAGACTTCTGTCCTTACCCTGTTCAATAAGTTTTTCTCATTCCTTGATATGCCAAACAGGCTGTAATTACCCTCTTTGGCATCCCAAGTCAAATCTAGAAAGACCTTAAACCATCTAAACACTGGGTAAGTAGTGCCACATTTTAAACTTTTCTTTCCTTGATCCCAGGAGACTGAAAATGCTTTAAAGTAGTGTTTGTGTAATAGAGATATTTATATGCAACTGGCTGAGAATGACGAAGCAAGGAAAGCAGTCAGATATATGTCCTTGCCACTCCAGGGCACCCTACCTTCAGGAGCACAAGGAAGCAGAAGAAGGTCCTGGATTTAATGATTGAGTCTTGGTTCTTCTCACTTGTGAAAGCCGGATGTTACAAGGCTGATGTAGAGGCTGAATGGGATGGTGCAGGCACGGCCCCGGTACACAGCCTGTCCTACAGCAGGGTATCAGTAACAGCAACTGCTATCATGACTGGACTATTATCGAAGTGTAGTGGATAAAGGTGTAGGCTCTAACACAAATTACTGGGGGCATCCTGGTCACCTTCATTTGTGGTATCTAAACATGGACAATTGTTTCTAACTTTCTGTGTTTGAGGTCTCTCCTCTGTGAAATGAGGTTAACACATGTGGTTACCATATAGAGTTTTTTTGTTTTGAGTCTGAGTTTCACTCTTATTGCCAGGCTGGAGTGCAATGGCGTGATCTCAGCTCACTGCAACCTTTGCCTCCCAGGTTCAAATGATTCTCCTGCCTCAGCCTCCCGAGCAGCTAGGATTACAGGCACCTGCCACCACACCTGGCTAATTTTTTGTATTTTTAGTAGAGATGGGGTTTCTTCATATTGGCCAGATGGTCTCGAGCTCCTGACCTCAGACGATCCACCTGCCTCAGCCTCCCAAAGTGCTGGGATTACAGGCATGAGCCACCACACCCAGCCTAGAGTTCTTAAAATAACTTAAGTGGTCTCATATGTTTAATGCAGTACTCGGAAAAAGTAAATACTTTTAAAATGTTAGCTCTTTTTACTGTTTTTGAGTCTCTTTCCTACCTTTGGAGTCTGGAGAGTTGGTTTCCAGACCACATACCTCACTCAAGTTGGGTAAGTAACCCTGGGTTCTGCATCTGTTGAAAGAGGCCAGTGGATTAAACGGCCTAGAAGATTTCCACTATTGCTCACTGGAGATCAGATCAGATGGGTTTTGAGTGTGCAGGCTCACAGGTGGGACGGATTCCCAGCAGCAGTGGTCCTGCTGGCCAGGCCTCCTTTCACTGTGCTTGTCATTTTTTCAGCCATGGCCCCTTAAAAACCTGGAGCTTGTGCAAATCGAAACCACAATGAGATACCATCTCACACCAGTTAGAATGGCGATCATTAAAAAGTCAGGAAACAACAGATGCTAGAGAGGATGTGGAGAAATAGGAATGCTTTTACACTGTTGGTGGGAGTGTAAATTAGTTAAACCATTGTGGAAGACAGGATCTAGAACCAGAAATACCATTTGACCCAGCAATCCATTACTGGGTATATACCCAAAGGATTATAAATCATTCTACTATAAAGACACATGCACACAGATGTTTATTGCAGCACTATTCACAATAACAAAGACTTGGAACCAACCCGAATGCCCATCAATGATAGACTGGATAAAGAAAATGCAGCACATACACCATGGAGCCATATGCAGCCATAAAAAGGATGAGTTCATGTCCTTTGCCGGGACATGTATGAAGCTGGAAACCACGATTCTCAGCAAACTAGCACAAGAACCCCTGAAAACCAAACACTGCATGTTCTCACCCGTAAGTGGGAGTTGAACAATGAGAACACTTGGACACAGGGTGGGGAACATCACACACTGGGGCCTGTCGTGGGTTGGGATTTGGGGGAGGGATAGCATTAGGAGAAATACCTAATGTAGATGACGGGCTGATGCCTGCAGCAAACCACCCTGGCACGTGTATACCTATGTAAAAAACCTGCATGTTCTGCTCATGTCTCCCAGAACTTAAAGTATAATGAAAAAGAAAAACAAACAAACCTGGAGCTTGCAAGCTAGTTTCTCCTCTCCTTCTCTATCCCCTCCCCACACCCACTACCTACCCTGAAAAGGAACACTGTATCAGTACATTCTTTGTTTTTGTCTCAGTTCTACTTCTGTGGAAAATGTTTTGCAACAAAATCTCCTAAAAAGACGGTGAGGGGAGAGCAGGACCTGGGTAGAAGTTATTAAGGAGACGAGAGCATGCATAGAGCCTTCATTATCAGGAAGAAGTACCACTTGAAGGCTGTGTTGCTTTTTTATTACAAATCCCACTTTCCAATGCTCTAGCCCTTTAGCTTGAGAACTGGCATGCTCAGCCCCCAAGGAGGTAATTAAGACAAGAAAGACATTTATTCGACTGAAGAACAGACAGAGAAGCTGCCAGCCCAGCCTTGGATGGTACACTGGGTCCCAACACCCTAGAGGACAAGACGTGCCAGCTGCTGCCACGCTGGGAGTGCTCAGCCAGCAGCTGTCTTTGCAGAAGCCTGCAGCGGGGCTCCCACTGCCCGCCTTGCCATGCAGTGCTCATCACAAATAACAACAGCTCCTGCTTCAAAATCCCGTAGGGAGGCATTCAATTCGCAGAAGTCCACAGGCAGGCATTAGTGTTCTCTCACAGGCAAGCAATGGGACTCAGAAAAGTTACGTTGCTTGCCCAGTGCCATAGATGCTTTTTGCCATTGACTTTTCTGTCCATAGTCACACACACACACACACACACACACACACACACACACACACACACACGCATACTTTTAGGCATAGCAAGAAAACAATGACCTTTTCAGCTAGCCGTGTCTACCAGGGACTCAGAGGGAGGGAACTGGCCACACAGGACACAGGCATTTGCTGTTGTTGTCTTAGCAAGTGGCTCCTTTTACTGGGGGAAGTCCTGCCTCGTGAATTAGATTTAGGGTTAGGGAGTTAGGGAATATCGAAAGTGACAGTAGGGATCTGTTCTTTTAGATCTGACTCATCCTGCTCTCAGACACGGCCAGCCACAACCTTCTTTTCCTCAGGGGTTGTAGAGAACATCAACTCCAACAACCACTTAGCACATTCTTAGGCTTACTGACCACTGCCCTCGCCAAGGATGCCAGAGGCTCCCTTGTCCCACTCCATGTTGCTGTGAGAACAAAGGCAAGTGGGGAGTGATGTGGACCCCTTTTTGCTTATTAGTGATAGGGACAGTGAGCACAGCATATGCCCAGACAGACTGAGCAGCCAAGGGTGGTGGCTGTGTTTAACAGCATCCCTGCATCCTGTCGAATCTTACAGGAAACACAGCTCTGGTGATATCTGCAGGTCAGGATCTCTAAGCATGTACACATTCATTCTCTAAGCATGTACACATTCATTCTCTAAGCATGGACATCCAAGCACCTGCCTCTCTGTGTTGTTTTCCTATGGCGGTACAGTGCATAGGGCTTTTTAAAAAACTGTGATGACTTCACACCACATCTAAAAATTATTTGACATGCCTCCCAGCAAGAAGTGGAGCCTGAGTCCCCTTTCCTTGAGTGTGGCCTGGCCTTGGTAATTCCTCTCAACTGAATAGAATGTGTTGGAAGGCACTGGGTGACTTCCAAGGCTGCGTCATAAAAAGAATTACTGCTTCAGCCTGGCTCTCTCTTCTTTGTGATGCTTACTCTTGGAACCCAGCTGCCAAGCCAGGAGGAAGCCACAGCCACACAGGGAGGGCCCATGTAAGCATTGTACCCAGCGTCCCCTACTGAGGTGCCAGCATCAATGTCTAGACCTGTGAGTGAGCCAGCCTTTTGGATGACTTCAGGCCAAACACCATCTGATTTAAATGACTTGAGAGACCCAGAGAGAGAACCTCTCACTAGGCCCAATTAGTCTGCAGAGCTGTGAGATAATAATAAACAATTATTGTTGTCCAAGACATGGAGTTTGGGGTGTAGAGTTAGAAAAAGGAGTGTTTGGGGATCAGATGGCGGATGGTGCATGTACTGATTTGTGCACTGTTTCTGCTCTAAGGGTTTTATTTTGTACACATGTAATAACTTTTCTGTAGTTAAGATAGAGTTGGTTAAGGTTGTTTATTCCTGGTTTTACTACTGGGGGCATATATTGAACCCACGGAGTCAATGGCGGGGTATATGTTGGGTCAGAAAGCTGGACTGGGACCTAACCCTGTAAATTCTGACAGACTCAGGGTGGCAGGGTTTTCTTTGGATCAGAAATCTCTGACACACCACACTGACTGGGGACATAAGGCTCCACTGCTAGGGTCCCAGCTGCCTGCCTGGAGTGGCATGTCACCAGCCTGTCCACAGACATAGGCTAAAGAAAAAAGCAGTCACTTCCTCACAGTCAGAAAAGATTAAACTCTGACTCCATTCCTGTCCAACTCTTTCCAGCAAATTCTAGGTGTCCCGGGGAAGGGGTGAGGAAGTAGAGGTGAGTCTAGCTCCCTGCAGCACTGTGGCCCCAGCGTCAGAAATAGCCCTGATTTTTATTATGACACTATACTCTGTTGTGGGGCCTTTCATGGAGGCTACATAAACGTGTTTGGAATTTATTTTATCCAAGAAAAATAAAAACATGTCCCCCCAAAAAGCCTTATACAGGAATTTTTGTTACATGTATTCAAAATAGCAAAAAATAAAATAAAAATAAACATCACAGGTATCTATCAACAGGAGAGTGAATAAGTAAACTGTAGTCTATTCATAAAATAAAGTACGACTCAGAAATGAAAAGGAACAAGCTGTGTTTACATGCAACAATGCGAAAGAGCCTCAAAACCATAATTCTGAATAAATGAAACTGTACACAGAAGACCATGCAGAGTATAATTTCTCATGTGAAATTCTGAAAGAAGGAAAACATTCTTTGTTCTGAAAACACCAAACCATGGAGAACAGCCTTTTTGGAGATGAGGGGAGGGGATGGGGCGGGGTTACTTCCTGGGGTGGAGTCATGTTCTACATCTTGAAGAGGTTTTGTCTTGCACAGGTATGCACATTTTATAGTACACATGCAATGGTACATGGAAGGTCTGTGTATTCCACTTGTATAAATTTTACCTATAGAAACAAGAACCATGAACTCATGTACAGTGCTAGTTAATAATACACATGCTGAAGTATTTGGGATGCTCTGTCAGGATGTCTGAAACTTGCCTTGAAAAGGATTGAAAATAAGATGATTTGATGGATAGATAGAAACTGACTAAAACAAAGAAAGCAAACTACTGATTATGGAGGTTAAGTGATAATGCTATGGTATAAATGTGTCTCCCAAATTTCATATGTTGAAAATGTAATCCCCAAAATCCCATGTTGATCAAAGGTAGGGTTTTGGGGAGTTAATTAGAATTAAATAAAGCCATCAGCATGAAGGAGAAGGACCTGAGTTGACACACATACCTTGTTCTCTCACTGTTTTGCTTTCAGCCCTATCATGATGCAGCACAAAGCCCTCCCGAGAAGCTGACCAGACAGCCATCTGATCTTGGACTTCACAGCCTCCAGAAGTGTAAGAGGTAAACCTTTCTTTTATATCCAATATCAGTTATTCAGTTATAGCAACAGAAAGCCAACTAAGACAGAAAATTTATAGCAACTGGCTGTTGCTCTAAATACCTGAAAATGTTGCTGTAAATACCTGAAATGTGGAAACACCTGGAAAACTTTAGAACTGAGTAATTGGTAAAGACTGGAAAAATTTAGAGAAGCAGACTAGAAAAAGTCTTTATCGTCATCAATAGAGCATTAAGGGCAGTTTTGGTGAGGTCTTAGAGGAATACTCCATGACTAGCGAGAGCCCGAATCTCCTTAGAGATTAAGTGGCCATGACCAAAATGTTGATATGAATCTCGGCAGTACAGGGCATTCTGCTGAGGTCTCAGATGGAACTGAGTAACAAGGTATTGGAAACTAGGGTGAAGGCCATTCTTGCCATTCTTGTTACACAGTTGCAAAGGGCTTGGCTGCATTGTGTCCACGCTCAAGAGCTTTATGGAATGTAGAACTTAAGAGTGATGAACTAGCATATCTGGCAGAACTATCTAAGCAGCAAAGCATTCAAACTGCTGCATGGTTACTTTTAACTGTAGACAGTGAGATGTGGGAGTTAAAAAATGACTTAAAATGGAATGTATAATTAAAAGGGAAGCAGTATATAAAGATTTGGGGAAAAAAATGCAGCCTGTCCATGTGGTAGAGAATGAAAGAGCATTTTCAGCAGAGGAAACCAAGAGTGTGACCAAGTGACTGACTGATAAGAAGAGTAGTGTGGATAGAACAAAGCCAGAGGCTATTCATCAAAAAAATGGGAGAAAAACTCAAAGGCATTTTAGAGATCTTTGAGTGCAACACTGTGCATAACGGCTCAGGTGTCTCCTCCTTTTTATGAAACCAGCAGTTCCATCTCCAGGGTTTCATCCTAATGATCTTTTAAAGTCCTAATGACCTCTCAATGGCCCCCCTCCAATCAACATGAGTTCAGCCATTAAACTTCCAGCACATGCAATTTCAGGGATTGAGCTACAGCTTGAGTCCAGTCTCTGCTCCCTGTATTCTGGTGCAGTAATGCTTGGCTGCCCCAGCTGTGGTTCTAGTGAGTCTGGGTGCAGCTTGACCCACTACCCTCCAAGGTACAAGTCATAAATCTTGGTGAAGTCCACGGTGTGCTAATTCTGCAGAATGCAAGAGCTGTGGAGGCACAGCAGCTTCCACTGAGATTTCGTAGGATAACCAAACAACCTGGGGGCCCATGCAGAATCTCATGGCAGAGGCGGAGCCACCCCAGAGAGTGCCTACTAGGGCAATGCCTAATGGAGCTACAGAATTGGGACCACCACCAAGACCCCACAGCTGTAGAGTTCCCAGCATGCAACACCAGCCTGGAAGCACTGAAGTGTAGACTGAGCCCACCAAAGCCACAGGGGTGGAGCTGCCTAAGGCCGTGAGGGCCCAACCCCTCCACTGGTGTGTCTGAGAGGCAGCACATGGAGTGAAAGAATATTCTGGAGTCTTGAGACTTAATATTGTTTTCCCAATTGGGTTCTGGACTTGGGACCAGTTATCTGTTCTTCTTGTTACTCTGTTTTGAATGATAACATCTATCCCATGCCTGTCCCATTATTGTATTTTGAAAGTAGACAGCTCCTTTTGATTCCAAAGGCTCACAGCTGGATAGGATTTGCCATGAGATGAATCATGCCTTGAGTCTCACACGTATCTGACTCAAGTGAGATTCTGAACTTTGAACGTTTAAGTTGATGCCAGAATGAGTCAAGACATTGGAGCTATTGGGATGGGGTGAATGTATTTTGCATGTGAGAAGGACATGAACTGTAGGGGTGAGGGAAGAATGCTCTGGTTTGAATGTGTCCTCCAAATTTTATGTACTGGAAATTTAATCCCTGAATTCAAATGTTGATTGGAGGTGGGGTCATGGGAGGTAATTAGGATTTAAAAAGTTCATTAGAACTGATGGCTTTATAAGAAGAGGGAGAGACAGCTGAGCTGTCATGCATGCTGTTGCTCTCTAGTCATCTGATACTTTCTGCTCTGTCATGACTCAGCAGGAAGGCCCTCACCAGATGCCAGCACCATGCTCTTGGACTTGCCAGCCTTTAGAATCATGAGCTGTATAAATTTATGTTCATTGTAAATCACCCGGTCTGTGGTATTCTGTTACAGTGGCAGAAAATGAACTAAGACAGATATCCAGGTGTTTGCTTTCAAGTTCTTTCCACTTTTCTCTCTTTGAAAGTCTTTATATAGGAGTTAGAAAATAGAATGGGGGGCACAACCTTGGCATGCTCTCATCCCCCACCTCTGGCATAATTTGTGGAAATAAATAAATCGTCACTTATTTATTTATTTAGAGATGGGGTCTCGCTCTGTCACCAAGGCTGGAGTGCAATGGCACAATCTTGGCTCACTGCAAGCACCACCTCCCAGATTCAATCATTTATCCTGCCTCAGCCTCCTGAGTGGCTGGGATGTCAGGTGCACACCACCACGCCCAGCTAATTTTTTGTATTTTTAGTAGAGATGGGGTTTTACCATGTTGGCCAGGCTGGGTTTGAACCCCTGACCTCAGGCGATCCATCTGCCTTGGTGTCCCAAAATGCTGGAATTACAGGCATGAGCCACTGTGCCCAGCAGGCTGAGCAGGCAGTATGGGGTTAGGAGCACATTGCATTCTGCGCCAGGGTGCTGAGCAAGAATAAGGAAAGCCATATTTTAAATCAACAACAAAAGGGAACAAAGATTTTTCAGGAGGTTCTAATTGTGCCTTCATGTAGGCTTATTTTGTAAACCAGAAAGCCACGCTAATATGACAGACCCTAAATGGAGAAATCAACTGACAACGCTTTGCAGATTTATTTTCATTATGCTCTAAACCAAATGTCTGTGCTCATTAAACAGACTTGTTGTGGGATAATTTATCTTAGACTCTGGGCACACAGTCGCTCCACCCGAACAGCTGACCCTTGGTGGAGTTGACTGTGGGGAGAGAACAGTGTCAGCTTTGCCCTGACAGCCCACCCAGTGCTGACCTGTCTCCAGAGAGGCTGGCATCATGTTAGGTTTTTTTCTTTTTTTTTTTTGAGACGGAGTCTCGCTCTGTTGCCCAGGCTGGAGTGCAGTGGCCGGATCTCAGATCACTGCAAGCTCCGCCTCCTGGGTTCACGCCATTCTCCTGCCTCAGCCTCCCGAGTAGCTGGGACTACAGGCGCCCGCCACCTCGCCCGGCTAGTTTTTTTTTTTTTTTTTTTTTTTTTTTTTTGTATTTTTTAGTAGAGATGGGGTTTCACCATGTTCGCCAGGATGGTCTTGACCTCCTGACCTCGTGATCCACCCGTCTCGGCCTCCCAAAGTGCTGGGATTACAGGCTTGAGCCACCGCACCCGGCCTGAGGCTGGAATCATGGTGAGAGTCCTATACCGAGATCAGCTAGCAGCCTCTTCCTCCCTTCCCGGTCCCCTCCCCTACAGCTGCATTCACAGGGTTCAGGGCAGGCCCATCCATGACTGTTGACAGTGGGATTCCCACCCCCAGCATCCAGCCCACCCGCAATCCCAGGAACAGAGCTGGGTCCAGGCCCACGCATGGGGTCTGAACCCAGGGCCCACAGGCCCTCATTTCCGCTCCTCACACCTGCGGTCACAGCGCAGTCTGCTCTCTGGCAGAAGCTCTGGCTCCAAGTTGGACTTGAATTTTAAGCACAGCTCTGATATCCACTGTTACTGTCATCTCTATTCTAAGGAAAGTTCATACCTCATGCTACCGAGGGGAGGGCAAAAGGAGAAGTGAATACAAATGGCCTAGCACATTTGCTGGTCATAATAGTTAACAAATACCAACGCAATATAAATAAGGGGAAGCTCTTAGTTGTTCATTCCATGCAGAAGCACCTCCTCTCTGCCCCCGCACTCTCTGTGAAGGAAGGAGGAGTGAATTATCTAACTGGAACATTTGGGAGCAGAAGCTGGGTGCATGTGTTCAGTCAGCTTCTCCTTCTTGTCTCTTGGGGATTTGCCACCTTGGGGGACCCTCATTTGGTTCCGTCCCTTCATGCCATGAACTCCCAGGCACAGGCTCTGCCCCAGAAAGGGAGGCTGAAGCGCCTCCTTGCCTGGCACTGAGCCAGCTGGTTCCATCTGGGTTTAAGCTGAAGAAGCCTTGTCCCAGCAGCTCCCTCACTGCAGGACGATAATCTAAGGTCCACCTGTGTGAGACCTCCCTTCCCAGAGAAAACAAAAGCAAGGAAAACTACACCAAAGGGGCAGGCAGAGTTGTGACATAAGCCCCGTCACAGCAGAGGAGGTTGCCCTGTGCTGGATGCATGTGCCAGGCAGTGAGATGGATGGGGCCAGTTGCCTTTGATAAGTGGGGATGGGGCAGACACATGGGCTTTGGAGAAGGGAGAGGTCTGCAGGGTAGAAAGTGATTTCCTGAAACTAACAAGACGTGCGTTGGACCTTCCTGGCTGGTGTGTGCATTATATGATAGGTTGATGATTCCACGCCATTTATGAGAGTCCTTCACTCCACGGTGGTGGCAGGCCCAGCTACGCTGCTCACTGTGATGTGAGATTCACAGCCAGGTGACCTGAGACCCTCACTGTAGTCTTCCAGAGAGACTGCAAGGGGACACTAAGAGATTTGCAGCCTGTCTACGCTCTCCTTGATGCTTCCTTGTGCCCTCCTGGCACCAAAAGGGCCCCATTCTACAGCAGACGGGCAAGATGAGCCGTGTTCCTGGCTACCTGTGCCTGCTGCCTCTGCAAGGCACAGGCCTCCTGTGCTGCAACCAGTCAGGGGCTCCGCGAAGTCTGCTCTGGGAAGCCGGAATTTCCAAAGCAGAGGCTTTGGAAACAAAGCACTGGAGGAGACTTGATAATTTATTTTCCTTCTCTTTCCTGCTGTCTCCTTCCTATTACATGAGAAACTGTATAAAATAATATAATGAACACCCATTTCCTCACCACCAGCTTTAGCAAGTTTGAATATGTTGTCCGTTGGCTTCAAATTTTTAAGCAGAGGGCCTTGCATACCCCTCCTTGTGGGCATCCGTGTCCCTCATCCAGAGATAGGAACATTTGTGTCAAATATCAGTAAACAATTGTTCTGCATCTATTCCCATCCTCAGAACAGAAAGTACTAATTTGTAGAGTTTTAAAATGTTACTCTAAATAATATTTAGTAACATGATACTCTAAATATGGTTATGTAATTTGCTTTTGACACAGAATTGAATATTTTTGGAATTGAAATATATTTATAAGTGTATTAGGCTGAAATCCTTGAAACCGCTGTTATTGTAGGTTTGAAACAGTTGAGCATTAGCATTTGTACATCACTCAACTGCACTGCTCTAGTAAATCATTTTTAACTTTAAATAATTTTATATTGCCTGAATCTATCACAATGTATTAATGCCTTTTACTGCTGGTAGTCATTTAGGGTATATCTCGTTATCCCTCATTATGTTCCAACAATAATGATTATGCATGTCAACTTGGGAACACTGTATTGAAATATTCTAGAACTGTGCTGTCAAACGCAGTATCACTAGCCTTATATGGCTATTTAGATGGATTAAAATTAAATACGATTAAAAATTTAGATCCTCAGTCAGAGGATTAGCCGCATTTAAAATACTTACTACACACGTGGCCAGTGGCTGCTGCATTAGCACAGAACATCTTCACATTGCATAAGGTATTATTGAACAGCGCTTTTCAAAGTATGAACTTCTGTTTTGCTTGATGCTCATTCCATGTTTTTGATCTTATGTTTTTTTTTTTTCCTTTACTTTTTCTATAAGTTAGATGCATTGCTTTCATTGTTTCTTGAATTAGATGCTCAGTTCATTAATTAGCAGTGGGTTTTTTTTTTTTTTTTTTCATTGCTAATGTAGGCATTTGAGATGTTTTCTTTCTAGGCACTATTCAGCCAGTGTTTCTACACAGTGTTTTCATTGTCATTCATTACTGCACTTATTCAACAACTAGCAGCCAGGTGCCTGCCCTGGGCTCCAGTCCTGCTCTGGATGCTGGCGCACAGCACTGAACGAGATGTCCACATTCATGCCCTCCCAGAACATGTTCTAGTGGGGTGCAGGTGGCAACTGCAGGACTCCCGTCTGCTGTTGGAAGACGCACATCATGAAGAAGCAGAATCGCAGAGCCAGGGTACAGTGGGGTTGCGGTGGGGCTCAGGGGCTCAGGGCATTTGGTCCCAGACCTGAGTGGGGGTGGGAGGGAGTCACACGGAGCAGAGGTGCATTCCATAGGGCAGAGGACACAGCTGGGCAAAGGCCGTGACGTGAGACTGGAAACAGCAGGGACCAAGGAGACAGCAGCAAGCAGGTCCTCAATGCTCCAGTGGACAGGACCCAAGCAGGAGAGATACATCACCTGGTTGCTGGGCCCAGGGATATGTCACAATCTTCTCCATGGGCAGGGTGCGGGCAGAACAGGAGAGTCACATCACCTACATGATGATGGATGCAGGTATGTCACAAGGGCTCTCTGTGAGCAGGGCCCAGGCAGGAGCCTTCCACAAAGTGTTGGGCCCAGCATTATGTCACAAAACCAAAAGTATGTGGGGCCAAGGCAAAAGAGGAGAGCTCCATCACCTAGGTGTTGGGTCCAGTGATATGTCACAATACCCCCTTTTGGCTGGAGCCAGGCAGGAGAGGAGACTCATATCTCCTAGGTGATAAATGAAAAGATAAGTCATAATACCTGTGAGGGCAAGGCCCATGCAGGAGAGTTGTATCACCAAGGTGTGGTACCCAGCAATATATCACAATACACAAAGTATGCAGGGCCCTGGCAGGAGAGGAGAGTCACATCACCTAGGTGTTCGGCCCAGTGATACATTGCAATCTCTCCTTGGGCAGAGCCAAGCAGTAGAAAAGACTTCTGTCACCTAGGTGCTGAGTCCAGCAATATGTCACTATACACCCTGAGGGCTGGGCCCAGGCAGGAGACTCACATCACCTCAGCGAGGGGTAGAGATATGTCACAAGACCCCTGTGGGCAGGGCTCAGGAAGGAGAGGTGAGTTACACAACCTAGGGGCTAGGTCCAGTTATATGTCACAATTACCCCAGTGGGCTGGCCCCAGGCATGAGAGGAGAGCCACATCACATAGGTGCTGAGCCAAGCAATACGTCACAATCCCCACTGTGGACAGGTTCCAGGAGAAAGAGGAGAGTCACATCATCTAGGTGATGGGCCCAGAGATATGTGACAATGACCCCTGTGGGCAGGGACCAGGCAGAAGAACCACACTGCCCTTGTGCTGGGCCCAGCAATACGCCACCCTCTATTCTGTGGGCACCATCCAGTCAGAAGAGGAGAGTCCCATCACCTAGATGCTGGGCCCAGAGATATGTCACAATCTCTCCTATGAACAAAGCCCAGGTAAGAGAAGAAAGACCCATCAAATAGTTGATAGGCCCAGAGATATATCACAATGCCCCTGTGGGCAGGATCCAGGCAGAAGACTCCCATCACCTTGGACCTGGGCCCAGCATATGTCACAGTGCCTTCTCAGGGCAGGGCCAAGGCAAATGTGTAACTTCGACTTGGTGTTGGGGTCAGCGATCGGTCACAATCTCCCCTGTGGACGGAACCTAGGAAGAACAGAAAAGTCACATGAGCCAGATTTATTAAGGTTTCTATAAGTATAACTTCTACTGGTTTAGGGGATTTAGTTATAAATCTCCTTTTCATTCTTTTGGTGGTGACACTTAAGCTTTGAGGATATGTTCTTTATTTCAAAATGTCTTAAGTTGATCTATAGTTTCCACTTTTGGTCAACAAGTGTAAGAACTTTGATACTGTTTATTTCACTACTCGCTCTTCTCATTTTGCAAGTTTCTTCCTACCTGATGTTTCGTTTCACCTTGTTTCTATATTTAATTATTTCTTGCTTGATATACTCTATCCTGACAGCTTTCTTCTTCTCTATTTTCATGTTTGTCTTAATTCTTTCTTCAGGGTTAAGTTTCTTTCACTATGAAGCATCTATTTTGTTAGTTCTTTCAGTCTTTGAGTGGTTAACTTAGCCTTTGCTCAGAAACACCTTTATTTGAATAACCTTCAGTGCTCATGCTCACCTTGTAGATCATCTTCTGGGTCCTGTTATTATGAATAGAAATCTCCCTGTCCTTCCTGTGCAGATACTCTGGCTAGTTTTCTCTTGTGGGTTGCAGTTTCATCAGTGGTTCTCGGTCTGGATTTATTTTCATTCATTCTGCTTGGTGCTCATTGTAATTCCCACACATGCAGAGAATAAGACTACGAGTGAGCTGCCTAAAGAGAGGCTATTGTGATTGAAAACCAAGTCCTGAGATCAGCTCCACACATCACAACCTAATAGCATTTGTTCCCATTCTACTTAATGAACTACTATCTCTGGAAATTAAGATTGAGGCCATAACTTTATTTTTTGCTAGAAAGAGAAACCTGGTCTGCAAGGTGGGAAGACAGGAAAAAATTCTAAAGAGCTGTTGGCTTGGGAGCATCAAGGAGCCTGGGAGACAGGCCACAGTCCTGGGTTGTTTTTCCAGCCTGACACACATGCCAAGACCCTCGAACAAAGACTAGCTGGTCATCAGTTCCTCATAGATGGGGCAGCCTCCACGCTGATTTGGTCAGCAAGAGCTAAAGGGGGAACTTGTGCTCAGTCCATAAGGAATGCCCTTACCTTTAGATGCCTGCTTGCTTGAAAAGAAAGTTGAGATAAGCTCATAGTCAAGTTTTATCAAGACATTGACTTATTTTGCTTCAGAACAAGAGCCCTCTCTGTCCCTGACTGGCAGGCACTGTGGGTATTTCTGATCCTGACTCCTTTAGGAAGCCTAAATGTGCTTGATCTGAAGTGCCCTATTCACCTCATTGACTGAGATATGACCTATTCTATCTCATCAGGAAACCCAGACTGCATTTTACAGCTTAATGGTGTCAGCATGTCTCTGCAATAAGTACATTACAATAAATAAATATATTAATCTAAAAATCCCATTTGTTCAGATATTGTTAGTGGAAAATAAGGCTTGCCCAAATTATAGGAACATCTGAATTATTTTGTTTTTATTGGAGGCTAAAGGAAATTAACCAAATTACCTAAGGTCCCCAGCTAGCAATGTTTCAGTTCAGCTTTCACTTTCACTCTTCTAATATCCCTCTTCCTGCTCATCTCTCTGGGAAAAGTAAGAAATATTGAGGCAAAAGGTGAAAGAAATTTTATTAATATTAAAATGTGTTCAGTTGCAAGAAACAGAAAATTTACTGTCTTAAATCTTAAGGATATCAATCTATCACTTAATAGTAAGTTGTGCAGTGGGCCATTTAAGGGTTTATTCAATAAGTTCACCAAGAACTTAGTCTCTTGTGGGTATGTTAGCTTTTTATCTTCACATAGTCACTTTCCAATCTAAATATACCTGCAGCAATTCCAGGCTGCATTTTCATCCTAGAATCATAGACCTGCAGGATGTAAATGGGGATAAAATTTCTCTTCTTTTATTGGAAAATAAAACTTTCCCAGAAGCTTCAGAGTAAATGTCTTCTTATATCATTGGCCAGTATCAGTCACATGACCAGCCCTAGCTGCAAGGGATGCTGAGAGTGAAAACTTGCAGCAAAATTCCTCAGTCCAGACACATTGCTGCTGCAATGCAAAATTAGATTTCTATCAACAAAAATGTGAATGAATAACTTTTAAAGGAACTCACACATTTCCTCTGGAAATTGAGCACTCATGATTTGCTGCTCAGAGCCATGTCTTGAGCCTGAGTTGAGTCCCCCCAGCAGTGGCTCAGGGTGCTGACCTCCCTGCATAAGCATGGGCCCTACACCACTTTCCCTACAAATGCCTTCTCACCACACTCTGCAGTTTCCTCATCTTGGTCATCAGTGCCTGACCCTCAGAAGGCTGTCACTCATTCAACAGCATTGGCAGAGAGGCTGATGTGCACAAGGCCCTCTGGTGGGTGCTTGAGGACTGGTATCAAATCACCTGTAAGTGAAAGTAAGGAATATGCCAAGTAAATAGGTGTGGGTACTTCAAAGGAGTATCATAAAGCTATGAGTACTTCACAGGAGGAAGGACCCCTATCCAAAAACAAACATTCTATTTACTCTCATCCAAGAACAAAAATATTCCACTAAGTCCCACATCTCCATCCAGCTACTACCTACTATCCTTCTCTCCTTCCTTCTTTTTACCTTACGGCAAATTTCTTCACCTCGAGTTTGTAATTTACTCTTTATTCTTTCTCTGCCTTCACTTACAGAAACTACTGTTCTCAATGTCACCAATCACTTGGAGGTCACAAATCACTTGCAAAGTCAACAGACTCTTGTCTGCCCACAGAGTCTTCAGAAAATGTGTCCAGGTGAATACAAAGCAGGGCATTCCAATTAGAACAATGGACATACAGAAGAAAAGGAGGTATGAGAATCTGAGGGGAGTTTGAGGAACAGAAAGTAGACAGATATGTGTATAGTAATAAATGTAATAGATGATGTTTTAGAAAACAGTAAACAGGGAATACATTCTGAGTGCTTTTGAATACCCAATTAGGCATCTGGACTTCCTCCTACAGATATGAAACACCTCCTTAGAGTTTTACATGTGCTCTAAAAATTAAAGACATAGTTAATCCCTAAACACCCACCTCACCCTCCTCCCTCCTCCCCCCTCAAAAAAAACAAATAAGAAAGCAAAGGTAATTCAATGGAGAAAGGAGAGGTTTTTCAAAATATGATACTGAAATGAATGAACATCATATACAAAAAAAAAAACTAGACTAAGACTTCACTTTTTATAAAAATTAACACAAAATGGGTAATAAACCTATGTGTCAAATGTACAACTATTAAACTCCAAGAAGGTAACATAGATGAAAATTCTGGGTGACCTGAGGTTCGATTTTTTGATACACCAACAAAAGTGCAATCCATGAAAAAATAAATGGATCACTTGCACTTTAATAAACTTCTGATTTGTGAAATACATGGTTAAGAGAATGAAAAGACAAACTACAGACTGGGAGAAAATATTTTCAAAACACATATTTGATAAAGAATTGGTATTCAAAATATACAATCTACTCTTAAAAGTCAATAATAAGAAAACAAATGACCCAATTACAAAATGGGCAAGGTATCTGAACAGATACCTCATCAAAAAGATATTGAAATGCAATTAAGTACATGAAAATATGTTCGACATCAAATATCATCAGGAAACGTCACATTAAAACAACAGCAGTAAAATTATTCTTTATATTTTTGTAAATGACATTATGCATTTGTCAAAACCTATAAAACTGTACAACGCAAAAAGTGAATCCTAATATATGCTATAGATTTTAGTTAATAACAATATATCAATATCTGTTCATCAATTGTAGTAAATGTACCCAACTAATCCATAGTATGAGAATTCTTTATATTTTCTGCTCGGTTTCTCTGTAAACCTAAAACTGCTCTAAAAATAAAATAAATTAATTTTTTAAAATCACCAATAATAGCCCTCATTGTGTGCTTCTTCTTTTCTGATCCAAAGGTCTATCTTCTCCAGATGCATTACTTCATTATCAGTTTCTGCACCTAAGTTTCATTAGTTATAATAAAACATCTTTAAAAAACGAATGTTGGTTTTGCTTTTCTTGCATCCCCCAAATACCTACTAAAAGTTTGGAGGTAGTAAATACATGGAGTTAAGACTTAAAGCATGATTTAACAACAGTGAAAATTTTAAATAAGATAATATTCTCCTTAGATACAAAGGCATTTTAGCTTTATGCTAGATGAAACTTTTAAGTTATCCAGTCTCCAGTGAACATTTATTCCAGCTCATTGAAGTTGA
The DNA here is from genome assembly GCF_007565055.1 of Rhinopithecus roxellana. NCBI lineage: Eukaryota > Metazoa > Chordata > Mammalia > Primates > Cercopithecidae > Rhinopithecus > Rhinopithecus roxellana. The sequence goes on from NC_044562.1 coordinate 121,009,543, forward strand.
ATATTCAGAGGAATCACTGAATTAATTTGTGCAGGAATGGTATTTTTAAGGGAGGCCATTGTAAATTCTAAATCATGAAGACTCTCTTGGCACCTCAGACAAGAATATGCTATATTGCGAATGTAGCATTAATTCCTAAAAATGAGCAGAATGTCTTCGTCTTCTTATTTTTGTGTGTGTATCAGCATGCTGTATGCAATCCTTTAGTAAGCCACATTTAGAAATCAAATAGGAATCTCTAGGCCTGAAGGCACCTTCAGAGGTCATTGGGGTCACTTCCACATTTCCAATGTTATTAAACTCCCCAAATTAAATCTCTCAGTTTGTTAAATCTAGACTGTGCTGTTGCACAGGTTTCTGTGTGTTCACAAACAGCACACAAACAGAGAAAACCTGTCTCTTTCATTCTGGGCACAGGCATAGACCACACTTTCCAGCATTCCTTGTGGTTGGTGCAATCATGTGACTCACGTCCAGGCAAAGGATTACGAACAAAAGACATATGTGTTACTTGGCCCATCCAAACCTCATACAGCTGATACTCCTCCTATTTCCTTAACCACAAGAAGAAAGAAAAAGTCTTCTAAGGATCCAGGATTGATGTGACCACAGACTGAAAGGCGCTTAGATTTAAGGGGCCAAATTCCCGGAAAGAAAGGAAGTTCTTTGAAATGACTGATGTGCTGTGACTTATGCTGATGGAAGGATGAGAAGCCTAGGAGAAAGTCAAGCAGAAAGAAGTGGTTTCACAGATCCCTTGGAGCCTTCTGAGAAGAGCAGAACAAAATTAAGACAAGATTTGCCAAAAAGACCAAGGTCCCAGAGAGAAGGGGAGTAAGCCTATTCTCAAGCTAGAACACAGGAGCGTAAGGTGAGCAGAAAGTGGTAAAAACCAGGAGTCAAAAAGTTAAAGGGTCTCGGTTACAACCTTTGGTGGGCTTTACTCTAAAAGTGAGAGTGAACCAGAAATAGACCAACCCTTACGAAGACTGAAAGCCAAATTCCAGAGTGCTCAAACACATCTTGGGTTAGAGTGATGTACCTCTACTGTAGCCACCTGCCAGAGGTGGCTGAACCACAGCTGAAGAAATAGAACATTATCCAGGTTCTCTTCAATGTTTTATACATAGTGAGTGGCCTTTTTTGTTGCTGTTTGTTTGTTTTTGAGACAGAGTTTCGCTGTCACGCAGGCGAATGAATGAAAAGACAAACTACAGACTGGGAGAAAATATTTTCAAAACACATATTTGATAAAGAACTGGTATTCAAAATATACACTCTACTTTTAAAAGTCAATAATAAGAAAACAAATGACCCAATTACAAAATGGACAGTGGTGCGATCTTGGCTCACTGCAACCTCCACCCGCAAAGTTCAAGCGATTCTCATGCCTCAGCCTCTTGACTTCAGTAGCTGGAATTACAGGAGCCCACCACCGCACCCAGCTAATTTGGTATTTTTAGTAGAGATGGGGTTTCACCATGTTGGCCAGGCTGGTCTCAAACTCCTGTCCTTGAGTGATTTGCCTGCCTTGGCCTCCCAAAGTGCTAAGATTATAGGCATGAGCCATAGTGCCTGGCCATGAGTAGCTTTTAATTTAATGTTATGAAGCATAAGAAACCAGTTCAAGAGAAAAATCCAACAATGGAAATATAGCAATGAAAAACACACTAGTAAATATTTATTATTAATATGGTCAAGAAAATAAATGACACTATGGAGAAATCCACCAGAGGACTGGAATGTATTAATATTGAAAAGAATCAAATGAATTTTTAAAACTGAAGGAAACAAAAATGAAATTAGGAACTCAGCAAGTGAGCTTAATAACAGATTGGGCGATGCTGAAGAGAGGATTAGGAGATTGGGAGACACCAAAAGGAACAAGCTCTACTTACCTGAATCTCTGAATACTAGTGAGAAAGAAAGATGAACCATACACATGAAAAAAATGTCAAAACACAAGCAACCTGGCTGGGCGTGGTGGCTCACATCTATAATCCCTGCACTTTGGGAGGCCGAGGCGGGTAGATCACGAGGTCAGGAGATCGAGACCATCCTGGCTAACACGGTGAAACCCCGTCTCTACTAAAAAATAGAAAAAATTAGCTGAGCATGGTGGTGGGCGCCTATAGTCCCAGCTACTCTCTCAAAAACAAACAAACAAACAAACAACAACAACAAAAAAAACCATAAGCAACCTAAGGACAATGATGACAATATCTAACATTCATCTAATTCAATGTCCAGGAGGAGAGGGCAGAAAGAACGGATCAGACAAAATGTGTTAGGAGTGGATGATAATTTTCCAAAATAGATGAAAAACATGACAACAGATGTAAGAAGTACGATGAATTTCAGTGTAGTCGTTTCCTACCTCCGCTGTCGTGAATTACCACAACATCAGTGGCTTAAAACAACACACATCTATTATCTCATAGTTTGTAGGTCCCAAGTCCAGGTGGGCTCACCTGGCCCCTCTGCTTGGAGTCTCCCAGGGCTGAAATCAAGGTGTCCGCAAGCCAGGCACTTATCTACAGGCTCCAGAAAAGGATCTGCTTCCACGTTCGTTAGGTTTTTGGCAGAATGCAGTTCCTTGCTGCTGTGGAAATGAGGTTCCCTTTTGTTGGCTATCTGCTGGGATCCCCATCAACACTTTCTGTTCACTCGGTTCCCTGTCATATTGTATACTTCATCTCCAAACAGCAGCAGCCTCCTAGTCTTCCTCACGCTTCAAATCTCTCTGAATGTACAAGACACAATTTTGCTAAGTTTCCTGCCACTGTTTTATAAGGATCCCATTTCTTCTGGTTTCCAATACCAAAGTCACTCACTTCCCTCTGAGCCCTGGCTAGTAATATCCTTCAAGTACAGATGTCTACTAACAGTCTGTTTACTGCAATGTAGGCTTTTTCTAAGGTGATTTCTAAGATTTTTCTAAAATTCTCCTTATTTTCTTCAACAGTGTCCTTATTTAACTATCTTTTCAAAGGAAACTAGGATTTTTCTAGCATATTTTCCAAAATTCTTCCAGTCTCCACTCACTGCCCAATTCCAGAGCCACTTCTATCATTTTCAGGCATAGAGAAGTAAAGGGAATGCCAGGTACTGGAAAGAGCAAGGGCAGCAAACTAGGAGGGTTTTGAAAAATTCTAAGAATAGACAATCTCATATTGCTTAATAAAGTGCTTATTAGGAAGTAAAGGTGTGCTGGGAAATACCTCTTCGAGAACCTTGAAAGCCATTGTAAGGTATTGGCAGTCTCTTCTGTAGACAATGAGGAGGCATCGAAGTCTTATTAAGACTCATGAGAAAGAAATTTTGCACAGATCAAGACAAACAAAAAGAGACAGTTACTTGAGGCGATCTTAATGAAAAACATTAAATTTCTAAAGTCTAGGAGGATAAGAGGTAGGGTGATGCAGTAGAAAAAAGGACAAAGTCTGGGTTTAAGACCTTTCCCAGCAGCTATAGGCTCAGTGAATTGAGGCAAGTTCCCTAATGTCTCTGAGTCTCATTGTATTTATCTGTCTGCAACACGACATCTCTGAACTGGGGATTCTAATTGGCCCAGAAGGAATCAACTACTATGTCTGTGTGCAAAAGAACAGAGATAGGCAAAGTTGGCTTTAAGAAATGGAACATCCAGGCCACGCGCGGTGGCTCACACCTGTAATCCCAGCACTTTGGGAGGCCGAGGCAGGAGGATCATGAGGTCAGCAGATCGAGACCATCCTGGCTAATACAGTGAAACCCCGTCTCTACTAAAAATAAAAATAAAAAATTAGCTGGGTGTGGTGGCGAGTGCCTGTAATCCCAGCTACTCGGGAGGCTGAAGCAGGAGAATTGCTTGAACCTGGGAGGCAGAGGTTGCAGTGAGCCAAGATCACACCACTGCACTCCAGCCTGGGTGACAGAGTAAGACTCCATCTCAAAAAACAAACAATCAACAAACAAACAAAAACAGAAATGGAGCATCCTTGAGGCAAGCAAAATCTAAAGAGTAACTGCTTAGGGTAGAATATTGGTTCAATCCTGAGTCAACATCTTGACTTAAAAGTGAAAGGTACAATGGCAAGTCTGTAGCACGTCACAGGTGCACCACCCAAATCCTCTCAGCCCTTCTCACTCCAGCCACTCCTCCAGTGACTGGGACTGAGCAGCCTTGTGGCAACTTCAGACAGATGCTACCTGACTCTCGCTTCCTGCCATGGGATGAGCTGATGTCATGGCCTGCAGCATCTATGCACCTCAGCCTCTCTCCTTGCACAACCCAGAGATGCCAGAGAGTTAACACCTTGGGCTACCTTTCACCAAGTGTTGTTAAGGGCTGAGAAAGAGCTCCTAAGGCTCCTCAGAAATGTTCTGCCATAGTGACGGCAAATCCCATACTCGTCCTTGTCTTGCCTTTCCCCTCGTCCGCAAGCTCTCATCCTACCCCTGTAGTCCCCATTCTTGATCTCAATGATCACATCCCAAATAATCTACTTGCATGCAAGTCTCTGTTTCAGGTCCCTGCCTTCATGGGAGCCCATGCTGTGGAAACACTAGGTAAAAATAAACTATCTACAGAAAGTCAGGGTCAGTCAGCAGAGGGTTGTGAGTGTCAACGAGCCACAAAAGCAGAGTTGGTGAAGCGAAGAAATGCAGGAGGTCTGCATGCCAGGGTGGTCCAGGGGAAATCCAAATATTCCAAATACAGGAAGAGACCCTGGGCATCTTGGCTGGGCACCACAGAGAACATGTCGTTACTTTACTGACCTTGCCCATTTGGATCCCATCTGGCCAAGCAGTTTCTCATCACTGTTCTGCACTGTGTGGTCTGTGGCAGAGAAAGCACTGGTCATAGCCCCTGTTTGCACTTGGTGCCCACAGTGAATGCCCCATTTGCAGATTTTGAAGTTGCAGGCTGATCATCAGGGCCTGAATGGCCAAGACCACAGGACTGAAGACGGCAGGCCTTCTCTGTGCCTTGCCAAGCCGGACTTTCCCACACTTGCTGCACGACCTGCTTCTCAGGATAGGTGTGAAGGTTGAGGAGTGAGACAGGGTGTGCCAATGGCCAAGCACAGTGCCCCGCACGCAGTAGGTGCTCTGGAAAGGCAGTCACACTGACAGTAGATTGCAGGCGACAGTCAGAGGTCATGGGGTCACATGGGAGGGCCCCCAGCCTTTCTGCAGAGTCCTGTAGCCTCATCCAGTAGGCATTTGCCCCCTCAGTCCAACCAGATATCTGCCCTGGGTGTCAGCACTGAATTTCCTCTGACATTTTCCCTTTTCTTTTCTTCCTATAAATGAGAAATGAAGTATAAAAAGTTGTGCACAGCCTCCTGCCTGCATCACGGCTCTTTGGAGAGATGTTGGCATTTAAATGCCAGACAATCTGGTGAAGTCAGGATGAGGCCAGCCTCAGGCTTGTCTTGGGGTCAGGGGTAAGGGGCAGGGGTCCCCTCTGGTTTCTGATTTAATAAGAGGATTGCTTGCAGCCAAATGCAAGGCCAGCAAGGTCAGCACTGAACACACGCAGCTCCACTGAGAAATAAAAGGGCCAGATGGTTATTACACTGTGTGTGTTTCTTGTAAAAGGCAAAAAAAAAAAAAAAAAAAAAATCTAGAGTCACTGCAGCAGAGGCTGTTCATCAGGAGAGAGGCACAGCTCAGGCAGGCCTGTGGCTCGGTGCTGCTCCCGGGGGAGGTGTACTTGTGCGGAGTTGTAGCATGCCTGCAGATCCCATGAAGATTTGGCGGTGGGCAGAAGCTACAGGGACGGAGAGAGGCACAGCCACTTTGTGAAAATGGAAAACATGGCTTCTTCATTTTAACTTTCTTTGTTTCCCATTTTGATGCTCCAGAAAGCTTCTTAAAAGACAGCAGATGACCAGTGCAGCCGCTGACAGGTGTCACCACCACAGCCATGGGAGTCCAACCTCACTCTGCTCCTCACAGGGTGTAAACATGAGCAACTCCATTGATCACACTAACTTTAGTTTGCTCTATTGCAAATATGGACTAGAAACATGTGACTCGCCCTCTAACAACAAGGTAACATCAGATAATGTACCTAAGCCCCTGGTGCACATCAGGCACTCAGGAAACCCTAGGTGCCCCCTCCTTCATCCCTGGAGTCAAATACAAGGGCACTGAGCAGGCTTCCTGAAGGAAGCCTCATCATCCCTTCTGGAGGAGATGGACGAATGAGGAGCCCCAATGAGTCACGCTGTTCAGCCCACTCAACCAAGGCTTACGCCTGCTGCATCTCAGGGTGTTCACTGCGGAGCGCCCAGCACAGGGAGCTCTCTGTGCTGGTTTGGCCCTCTTAAGGATGGTGGCGGCATTGTCACTGCTCGCCCATGTTAATTAACTAGGTTGTTATTCCAAAGTGTTAATGGCCAGAACTGTAATTCAATCAAGTAAATAACATTTCAAGCAGTTAATAAAAGCGATGGAATTTGTAACCACCCATAAATGTGATTTTGTAGACACGGGCCATGTTTAAGCAGTCGGTGGTCTGTCCTTGCTACACAAATGTCAGACAACCAGATCACAAATGCTGCGTGGGAATCTGTTGAGAATTTTTCTCTCCATATGTTTTTAAAGCAAATTGTGTTTCTTTTTGTCTCTTCCTCCCTCATTAACTTTCAAAATGTGTTTTTCTTAAGGTTCCACCTTGGGGAAATAGCCATTCTCGCCCACTGTTGCTGCTTGTGAATTCGGTTTTATGAGGAGCTGAGATTCCAAACACCACCTGACTTATTATCGTTCTTTTTAATGCCCTCGGTTTTTTGGTTATAATCTATTTTCCAAAACCATAGGTAATATCATGCTGTGTCCCTGCAGGATTTTCAGCATGCATGGGAGAACATTACCTTAGGTAATGTTCTTCCTCCAGTGGAGTTTCAGAGTCTGGTGGACACCTTCCTTCAGCCCCTCCTTATGCCGTCCTCTTCCAGCTTTAAGCTGGGTCATGAGGACTCACCGATGGACTGGATGCTGCCTCTGATCTCGGAAGATCTGCATCCATTCACACCATTGGACCTGGCCATGTGCATGTCCCTGCTATGACTACCTCTCCCCTGGTGGCACAGCTGAGTGTGAGGTCACCTGCCAGTGAAGAGATAGCTGCTCCAGCCCCAGGGCCCCTTCCCTGCCCATGGCCTGTGCTGGAGGGTTTGACAGAAGCTGCTTCATCTGTGCCAGCCTTCCATCTGCACAGGGCTGATGGGCCAATTTGGTTTTGATTTGTATCTTAGTGCCTTCTACTTCCAGGTGACCATGTAGCATGCATTTTAGCAAATGAAGGGGCAATATGAGTGTAGAGTGACAGCAGTGGGGACTCAGAGAGGGGATGGGGACAGCACGGGGTGTGGAGAGAGCACCTGTCAGGAATGTGAGGTGCCTGCCTGGGCTCTGTAGGATTTTGAGCTTATCATGCTGCTCCCGCTCCATTCCATTAATGCTTCAGTCACCCCCTCACTTACCCATGTGCCCACACACACACTACTCAGCTGCTTACCTGCTCCAACCACCTACTCTCCTACCCAACCTCTTCCTACCACCACCACACACTGTCACCACTCACAGACAAACTCACATATCATCCACCCACCTCACTCATCCACCCACCTGGGTACTTGGCTACTCATACTCTCTTTAGCACCCACTCATCCGCCCACTCAACTCTCCACCTAGACATTCACTCATACACCTAGACACTAACTCACCCACCCAGCAAGACATCTATTCACTCACCTACCCATCTAAACATCCACCCATGTATACACCCACTCTCTCACCCAGACACCCACTCACTCACCCATCTGGATACCCACTCATCCACCCACCTAGACACCCACTCACTCACCCACCTAAGCACCCACTCACCCACCCACCCAGCAAGACACCCATTCACTCACCCATCCACTTAAAGATCCACTCACCCACCCAGCTAGATCACCCACTCACTTATCCACCTAGGCACCCACTCACTCATTCTCCTAGACACCCACTCACTCACCCATCTAAACACCCACTCATCCACCCACCTAGACACCTACTCACTCACCCACCTAGACACCCACTCACTCATCCCCCTAGACACCCACTCATTCATTCACTTAGATACCCACTCACCCACCTAGACACCCACTCACCCACCCACCTAGACACCTACTCACTCACACATCTAGACACCCACTCACTCATCACCTAGACACCCACTCACTCATCCATCTAGATACCCACTCACTCATCCACCTAGACACCCACTTACCCGCCCACCTAGACACCTACTCATGCATCTAGATACCCACTCACTCACCCACCTGGATGCCCACTCATCACCTAAACACCCACTCACTCATCATCTAGACACCCACTCACTCACCCACCTGGATGCCAACTCACTCATCCACCTAGACACCCACTCACTCACCCACCTAGACACCCACTCACTCACCCACTTGGATGCCCACTCACTCACCCACCTAGACACCCACTCAGTCATCACTTAGACACCCACTCACCCACCTAGACACCCACCCCCTCATCCACCTAGACACCCACTCAATCATCACCTAGACACCCACTCATTCATCCACCTAGATATCCAGTCACCCACCCACCTAGATACCCACTCACCCACCCAGCTAGACACCCACTCACCCACCCACCCACCAAGATACCTATTCACTCACCCACCTAAACCTCCACTCACCCAAATATCCACTCACCAACCCATCTAGACACCCACTTACTCACTCATCTAGGCACCCAATACTCACCCACCAAGGATCACTCACCCATCTAGACACCCACCCACTCACTCCATCTATCTACACACCCATTTACTCACTCATCTAGACACCCTCTCACCCATCTACCTAGATGCCCAGTCATCCACCCATCTACACATCCACTCACTCACCTGACTAGACACTCACTCATCCATCTACCTAGACACTCACTCACTCATCCACCTAGGCACCCATCTATGTACTCACCTAGGCACTTAATCATTCATTCACCCACCTAGACCCTACCTACTCACTCACGCAGACACCCACTCACCCATCCTCTCATCCACCCACGTAGACACTCATGTGCTCTGTCACTTACTAAGCTGCCCCTTCCTCCTTTACCTTCTCACAAAAGGTTACTGACCAGTAACCCTCTGGGATCCATGAGCTTGTGGAGAGGCAGAGGTGAATCAGGCTTAGATGCCAGCTGAGAGGCTCTTCTGGCCCAGTGAGGGACACAGACAGTGGCTGTATCACTGAGTGTACAATGACGGAGAAGAGCAACGTGAGACAGGAGCAGAGAAGAGAGACATCATCCAGCCTAGGAAGACAGGAGAGGAGCTTTGAACTCAGAGGCTAGTCTCCAAGTAAGAAAGAAAATCCTGGTAAATGCAGGAGCCGAAGTCTGGAGTTGAGAGGGATGCAGCTTCTCTAGGAAAGTCATGGGGTAGAATAAGGGTGGGGCAGGATGGGTGGCAAGAGATGGTCTGGAGAGACTAGCAGGGGAAGCTCCTACCAACCTGATGATTCTTTACCCATTAAAGAGAGCTAGGACTCATCGTGGAGGCAGTGGGAAGTGCTAACATGGCTATAGGTGGGAATGACTCACTGTAGATGTGCATTTGAGAAAGGTCTCTTTAATGAAGCAATGAGGGCTTTGACTTCATCATCTGCTAAAATAAAGTTACAGACTATGGTCTGTCAGATCCTTCCAGTTCTCTAAGTTGAAATGTCTCGAAGGGTAGGAGTGGGGAAGGAAGAACAACTGAAGGGTTGTCCTCGTTTTGCAGAAGACTGTACTGAGGAAGCACAGAAAGTTAAATGATTCCCTCGGTTCCCACTCCCAATCCCAGAAAGTATCACAGAAGCCAAAGAAAGACTCTTTGCTTCCTGCTCCAAGACAAGCTTGTCTTTTAACCCAGTAAACAAACACCTGGTCTTTGTGGTCTGCACAGGTGTGAACTCTGCCTTGCCCTGGGGCAAAAGCTATGACACAGCCAGTCAAATGCCTGCATAGCAATCTTCACTAGGACCACTGCCCAAAGATGCTGGATATTTTTATGCATAGATAGAATAAACAAAATAGTGGCTATTCATATTTAGTAAGCCAAATTCCCTCACTGAAAGAGGCTCCTGGCAGAAGTGGGCTTTAATTCACTCACTGATCTGGTCCTGTCTGCTAGGCTGAAACACCATTGTGTTGTCACCTGTTCTTGCCACAGCTTAGACCAGTAGAGACTGCAGCGAATCTCTTTCTTGATTAACTTTAGCCAAATCCTCCATTGCAGGAACTTCACTAGATCTGAAGACAGAGACTTAAATTCCAGATCTGAAGACAGAGACTTAAATTCCAGGCAAAAATGGGATGATTTTCAAGTTGACAAAAGTTTTTCATTCAAAGCCACAACCAGTCCAGTTGCCAGGCCAAGAGGCAGTGGGCCAACCACCCTTCTTAGAGGACTTTCCTCTAACCTCTTCCTGGCCAAGCACAAGGTTTGATGCCCATTCTCCTTTCTCATTCCATAACCATAATGATGGCGATGCTCTCCCAGGGTGGACATCTATTCATCATTTAGAAATTTGGGAAAAGTATTAATTACACATAGACCCTCATTCATACACAATTTACACCCACACAAGTCTCATCCCCATTAATAGAAAGTGTGCCAGAGTCTTTCATTCCTCAGCAATTCATTGAATGCCCAATCATGTGGCAAGGTCCCAGGAGAAACACAGCGATAAAACACAGCCACCTTCAAGAGACAGGCCATTGGGATAATAATTAAAATATACTTTGATAAAGCTATAACAGTTGTAAAAGAAAAGATGATAGAGGTTGTGGGGGATGCCTGCCTCAACTTGAGGGTACTACACAAGGCTTCACTAAGGATTAGTATGTGGACTGGGTTTTGAAAAATGAGGTAGAGAATGGCTAAAGAATACCCTAGGAAATGGAGATTTGTGTAAAGGCTTAGAGGTCTTCACGGTGTTCTCACACCTGCAATTCATTTCACATGCACAGGTGTAGAGACAGAGATGGAAAGTGGTGGAAGATGAGATTGGGTTATGAGAGTGGATGTGTGGAAGCCTACAAAGCTACTCCACAGTGTATGGATTGAAGTGTAAAGGCTATGGTAGTTCTCTAAAGAGTTTTAACAAATTGAAAGACATAATGAAATTTGCATTTAAAGAAATTCTTGTTACAGAATGGAGACTAAATTGGGAGCAAGCATGACTAAAGAAATATAGTATAGATGCAATCTAGCCAAGATATGATGAGGATTTATTAATAATAAGTACAAAGAATGTATATCAAAGTTGGTAAGGGGGAGGAATTCACAAGGACCAGTTTTCCCATCAGATGGGGACAGTGGAGAGTTGCAGAAAGAGTTAACTTTTCCAAGATGCTGGAATGAGCCAACATTCACCAAGACAGGCAAGAGGAGGAACAGGATTTGGGTACAGAATTACAAACTTAGTTTAGGATCAGTTGAGTGTGTGGTATTTCTTGCACACTAATGTAGAGGAGGAGTGTGGAGGGCAGTAGGCTTTATAGGTCTTAGGTTTTAAAATTGGAAAATTCTATTTTTTTGTTATTTAAAGTAAAATTTTATCTTATTGCAAAAGGAATAATATTTATTGAAGAATATATGCAAAATAGAGAAAAATAATAAAAAGCAAATTAAAATTCCAAAATAATTTTCCTAATCACAGATAGACACTATTAATATTTTGGTATTTATTTCTATGCATATGCAAACCACAAATCTTCCTTCAAGCATCTTCAGGTCTATCCACAATCCTCTAATGTTTGACAAGGATGGTTTGATCACTCAGTCCACATGTTATAGGAAACTCAGCATTTTATTTAACAAATAGGCAAAAGCATTGTTAGGTTACATTCAACTTTCACTCCAATCCTCTGCTTCTGCAACATGCTTAATCCCACTCTCTTCCTGCAGTTTCTGTCTTCTTTTTACTTACTAATTCTGTAAGTTTCTGTCTTCATTTTTCTTACTTACTCATTTTTTAAATTCTCCACAGCATCACTATCCAAAGGCTCTAATATGCAACAAACTCTCTTGAAGCACAGAAAATTACTTAAGGGATCAGGTAATACAGGCAGAAGCCATGGTTTTGTATTAGCCATCTCTGTGATGATATTTCATTAGCAATAGGGAATTTATGTCTTGCTCCTGGTCTATTCTCTCAGTTGTCCTCAAATCTGGCTCACTATCATTATCTTAGTTTATTTCTGACTAAATATTATTCTCTTACCTGTTGCCTGTTCTGGTCCATGATATTTCAGTTTCCGTTGCCTGTTCTTGTCCATGATATTCCAGTTTCTTTATCAGGAAGAGCAATTTATTCCTTTGTCTCCAACCCTAAATAAGGCTCTGCACATAGTGTTAAACACACAAAAAAACCCCACATGTACAAATGTACAAATAGAAACAAACAAACAAAAACATACAAAAGCTTGGCAATTGCTGTTTACAATTTGGGCAACAATGTGAACACATAATTATTTTTCTGTGTATTTTTCTGTACTGAATTACATATTCCTTACAATGTAATTTCCAATAGTTTTATAGCACTCCAGTCTATAACTATGCCAAAGTTAAATTTACTAATAGCTTATTATTAGACATTAGCCTGTTTCCTTTGTTTTTCACTATTCTCAATATTTGAAGAGACTCTTTCTTGGTAAATCTTTGTCCTGCTTATTCCTGAACTACTTCAAAGTGGTCAATAAAGACTACTGAGTATCCTGTCTAGAATAATTTTCAGTGTATCTCTGCCTTTAATTGTTTCTAAACTATTTTATCACTATAAAAATTGTTAATAATGCAAATGATTTTTTTCATAGAAAAACAACTGAATTGTGTCCTGTGTAATGCCACTGGAGTTCTGGCCAATTTAAAAATTCTTTTTAAATTAATTTCAGCTTTCCTGATAGCTTGTAAATGTGGGTCCTTTCCATTCTACTTTGAGTCAGTTGTAATAGCTTATTTATTTCATTAAAGATGAGACAAATACCATCTTTGATATGTATTTATTTTATATTTTTATATTTTTACAAGATTCATGATTTTATTTTATTTTTATTTATTTTTTTTTTTGAGGCGGAGTCTCGCTCTGTCGCCCGGACTGGAGTGCAGTGGCCGGATCTCAGCTCACTGCAAGCTCCGCCTCCCGGGTTTACACCATTCTCCTGCCTCAGCCTCCCGAGTAGCTGGGACTACAGGCACCCGCCACCTCGCCCGGCTAGTTTTTTTGTATTTTTAGTAGAGACGGGGTTTCACCGTGTTAGCCAGGATGGTCTCGATCTCCTGACCTCGTGATCTGCCCATCTCAGCCTCCCAAAGTGCTGGGATTACAGGCTTGAGCCACCGCGCCTGGCCGATTTTACTTTTCTTAAAAAAATTATTTAACATTTCCTTTACATAGATTTCTAGAAATAAAACTATTTGGATAAATTTTATACATTTTGATATGATTTTTGATATGCATGACAAATTTTCTTCTCAAAAGATGGTATTGATTTATACTCTCCTCAATAGTATATATTATCTATTTTTACACATTATTAATAATTTATTATAATCATTATAATAATTTTAATACTTTAATAGAGATGAAATTGTACTGTTGTATTAAGTTACATATTTTCCTTTCAGTAAAAGTGTCTTAAAGAACACTTCATTATCCTACCCTTCTGGTTTCCAGGAGGAAGATTTTTCTGTAAATACTCTTCTTTCCCCCTATTCATTACTCTCCCTGGAAGTAAAAGCAGTTAGTTGGTTGGTAGGTGGCAACATTTAGCTCCATGTTTCACAATTAGGTGGAGCCAGTGGACCAAACGCTTGATCTTTTTCTAGCCCATCTTTTCCACTCAGGCCAGGGGGAGTAGTGACTTGGGGAACTGTGATGCCTTCTAGATGTGATCTCCAGTGAGCCTTCTCATGCTCCAGACTGGGTCCAGCATATCTTTTCTAGCTGTGTCTTCTGCCCAGCATATTATAGCAAGCCTGCTGACTCTGTCTTATTTCTCAAGTGATTTAGAACCTGTGTAGGAAATATGAAGTACCATTTTATTTACTTAGTACTAGTCATTTGTAGATCTTCATGAATGAATTGTCTACGCAGAGCCTTTGCCTGTTTTGGTCTTGAGATGTTCATATTTTTCTTTGTGATTTGCAAGAGATCTTGATATAATAATGATAATAGCCCATAGCTGTCACATGTGTTGACTGTTTTCCATCATTAGTGCAAATACATAAATACATATATGTGTATATGTGTATGTTGTGTACATACACATATAATTATACAGTATACATATATACCCATACAATCACATATACACATATGTGTCTTTGCTTTTAATTCTTCAGTTATTCATAAAGTCCATGCTTATCCAAAATTTCAAGTTGAAATGAGTTTGTCACGGATTGTATTGGTCGCTGTTTGAATTTCACAGAGAAGCTCCTCAAGTTATTGTGACCTTACTTTGTCAGATACAAAATTTAGTAGCCTGTGGGTATAAACAGGATGTTAAGAGCTTTGGGTCTGAGGAATGACTACCCTCATAGAGAGCCCACTACAGAAGCTCCTCCCCTTTGCCTCGCAAGGCTTGGGGCTGGCAGTAACTGGGGTGAGCACTACCTGAATTTCCTTTGGTTGTGCCTTCTAGAATTCAAGGTGGCTCCACTGGAAGTGGTAAGGGTCAACGACTCCCCCATTTGCCTATCCTTACCTCCAATCCAGCACTGCTGGGTGTCAGAGAGTGTTTTGGGAATCATACTGGGATTTTTTTCTTCCATTTACATTCATAGTTTTCTATGAAAACTATTCACGCAGTATTTTGCTGACTGGTCAATATTTCCCTAAATCCAGTCCAATATCATAGTCCTATTGTCTGGAGGAAATCTGGGAATGTAATCATATCCTTTCCTAGTTTTTAGTAATGATACTGATTTTCCCCCTATTTTTATATGTGTTTAGTGAGGCTAATAGCTAAAGACACAGAATAGGTAAATACACATATTGCAGCTACCATCTTTGCTAAAACTTCTTCTATCAGAGAGTATAAACTTAATTGGGAATTTAAATATCTTAGAAATTAACTACCAGGGCAAATATTGACTTTGGTTTTCACAATATGCAGTTGTCCTTCCTTCATCAGACATTCAAGTGGCTGTGGTCATAGCCCCTTGCAGTGTAGTGGAGCCAAAGGCAAGTTCTGGACAATGAAATGTGAGCATAAGTCACCAGTGCCATTCCTGGGCTGAGGCAGAAAAAGTGGCCCCAGAGAGGTAACTGCCCTCTAGAGTGAACTTTGCATGGAGCAAGCTATAAACTTTTGTTGTGCAAGTCTGACAATCTGGTGGATGTTGGTTACTAGAAAATAGTCTCTAGCCTGTCCTCTTTATCCCATATAAAGAGGTTATTATTGACACTTCTGTATTAGTGTTTCCTATTTTTCCTTTGCTTTCAAATGAGGGTAAAACAAATAAGAGAATTAGAAACAAAGAGGTGGCCTATACTTGAGAAACTGTAATATGCAACGAGCATTGTACATCACAGGAAGAAACAAGGCAATAGGATTTTTCCAAGAACAGTTTTAGCAACAGCCTTTCCCAGAGCTCTGGAACCCAGTCCAGACTCCTTTCACGAGGTGAATTCAAAGTTGTGTTAAAGCTGTGTTCACGTAATATGATACTGCAACTGCCTTCACAATGGTTAAGCGTAGCTAGAAATTGGCAGTCGGAGGACCTAATTTTATCTCGGCATTTGAGGTCTTTGGGGTTTCATTTCAGTTAGTCAGTTTCATGAAATGAGGAGGTGATCTCATACCACCAGGAGCCCCTGAGGACAGCTCATTTCACCTTAGCAAAGCCCTTTACTGACTCTTAGGAGGCACTAAGCCTCCGGGATACTCCTTTTTCAAAAGGAATATGTAGCTATAGCACATGCATTTACCTATTCTACATCTAATTTTAGCTATTAGCTCACCAAACATACATAAAAATAGGGGGACAAATCTGTACCATCACCTTTCCCAAAGTCTGCACCATTCCAGAATTTCAGAGCTCACTGCAGACATCACAATCATAAGCCCAGACCAGGAACCATCATCTGACGTTGGTGCAGGGACGCATGAGGGAGTGAGTAGAGCATTTGTCCAAGAGTCCTGAATAGTGGCTCCACCCCTACTAGTAATCACCTACAAGACTTCGGGAAAATCTTCTTTTTCCCTCCTTGAGCTTTAATTTTCTTATTGAAAATCTATTCTAGCCTAAAAACCGTAAGTTTTCTAGATGAACTACTCTGTAATGATGGTTGAATTACTAGTCA
Organism: Rhinopithecus roxellana; assembly: GCF_007565055.1. Classification (NCBI taxonomy): domain Eukaryota; kingdom Metazoa; phylum Chordata; class Mammalia; order Primates; family Cercopithecidae; genus Rhinopithecus; species Rhinopithecus roxellana. The sequence continues at coordinate 121,025,919 of NC_044562.1, forward strand.
ACACATAAACACCAAAGCTTAACAGCATGCTACTAGTCAGGAGCTTGGCTGCCTATCTGTTTATTTAATTTATATGCACTCAGACCATGCAGTGCAGCCTGAGTAGTGACCTGGAATGCAAGTGTATACACAAAGTCAGAGATGGCAGCCCTTTTGTGAAGAGAGGCTGATTGCAGCTGCCCGTAGCCGGCCAGCCCCCTCTGTCTGCCTTCTTTCTCTCAGCCCTTTCTTTGCACTCAATATGCTTTGAGCTTCTGCGCTTTACAAGCCTACAGTAATTTATCTTGTGCACAGAAATATAAGATGTGACCTAATTAAATTCAAAATACTCAATTAATGGGAAGCTAACAGAGAAAACCACGATAGTTTAGAGATTGTATGGCCACTGCATCAACAAAACTTCTTCTCCCACATGCCCTGCATTTCACTGGTTTCCTTTCCTTCCACTATTTATTCTGTTTGCAACCACTGTAGGCAGAACAGAGTATTACAGAATCACCGCAGTCTGCTCTCTATTTTTAAACTGCAAGGCTGAACATCCTTCTTGCTCTTCTCATTCAATGTGACTGTTCACTCCAATTTCTTTGAACCTGGATGGACTGTTTTATAGTAAGGAATGGCTAAAAAATGAATTGATAGGTAACAGAAGGGATTCTTCAGCAGGCTTTTTAGGGTGATGGCATGAGATGGTGGGATGTAGAATTTTCTTGAAAATACCAAAAAGTCATTTTGCGGATTTTCTTTGAAATATGTTTTCCAAATCTTTATCTTAAGAATACACATTTGAAATAAAGGTTAATCACAGAAAGAGTAACACTGTACCCATCGAAATTGGCATTCTAGAACTTATGCACAGCCATTCACTCACTGTAACAGAGAAAGACAAATAACAGGAGAAAGAGGGTTGCAGCGTAGCAAGCTCTCTTGAGATATGCACTCTTGAGATAACCTGCTTGGCTTTATCCCAGCTCTGTCACCTACTTGCTACAGGCACTGAATCACTTAATTTCTCTGTGCTTCAGTTTACACATTTGTAAAAAACATGGTAAATGATAAAAATACATTCTTCCTGTGGTTGATATGAGGGTTAAACAAATTGATATATGTGAGTGTGTACATACTTGGCATTCATAGGTGCCATAGGAGTGTCGGCCAGGACAACTTACTTTGAGGAAAGACTCTTCAGAGAGTGTAGTTTGGATCTTGCCCAATAACTCTGATTGGGAATGATTAGCAAGGGATGTCTAGGAATATCTGCAGCCCTTATCCATTCCCATGACCCAGGGACATGCCTTGAGTACACCTTACTATTAGAGTTTCAGGAAAGGGAAATAATAGCCAAATCCACTTGCTGGAGTAAGACTCTAATAGCCCAAACTCAGGTGTAAGATCAGGAGGGAGGCTGAGGTCGTGGTGTCCTGAAAAATATGAAGGAGCAATCAAGTGCAGAGGCTGTAACCTGAACTCAGAACCTGGCATGATGTTTCACAGACAAGGAAACCTTAAGATTAAGAACTATTCACTATTTTTCCTTTCTAAACATGAAAATCCCAGCCAGGACCCAGAAGTGTTACAGTGATGTATCTGGACTTCTGTTAGTTTTTGCAGCTAAAGAATCTAGAGGTGGGTCAACTGTGCATGCATCCATAAAGCAGCTTCAAACCCACACCATTTTCCCTGTATTACAAGGGACTTTTAGAGGGGGTGCTTGGGGTGCAGGTGCCACCTGCTCTCACCAATGCCATTAATAATATGGTCAAATCCTATGAGAGTCTAGGGAATGCGATCCATGCAGGCCAAGCTGAGAGTATACACTAATCAGATGAGACCAGTCTGTGATTAGCCCACCATAGCTACTTTTTGTATCTTTGTGCCTTGAGTGCACCTTCCTATTAGAGTTTCAGGCAAGGGAAATAAAAGCTGAATCTACTTGCTGTAATAAGACTCTAATAGCTCAAACTTTCATGCTAATTCACTAACAACACCGAAAGTGACAAGAGGATCATAGACAGCTATGAAGGTAGAGCACATGCTATTCAAGGAGCTGCTTATATTTGCATCTACTGAGAACAAAGCAACTAAGAAAGGGTGAAGTTCCGAGGGACTCCTTTGATTTAGTCATTAGGGCATTGTCCGATTATGAGAGATAGGTATATGTTGCTAAGGAGATCGTTCAGAGGCAAGTGGATTGGCCAGCGAAAAAAATCTCAATTGTTTCAGTATAACACTTACTAGCAAAGAGTGTGGGACAATCCCATCATTTTTCTGATTCTTGACTTTCTCATCTGCAAAACTGGAGATTAATAACCAATGTGAAACTTTCTTTGTATTCTAACATTTCGTGGAACTCAGTATCAAAGCCTTTCTTGAACCTCAAAATAGAAATACAGAATAAGGACATTAGAAAGAATACTCAAGAGAGCTGCAGGAGATCAGTGAATAAAGTGCAGATAATGTGACACTTGGAATGATTTACATAACAAGTTAATAGTAAAATTAATTGGGATGGGGTAACTGCACTCAACCAGAAATGAGCAACTGGAAGGGGAATCACATCCATACCCAATATAAACTCATTGTCAAGAAAGTTTGTGAACTTTATGACTAAATAAAATTGGATTAAAATATTTTATAACAGAAGTGACATCAGCAAGCTGAAAAAATACAGGATTCCAATTCTCACAGACCCATATAAACATTGATTTTTGACAATCAACTACTGTCAGGAATATCTATATGGGAACCTAGGAATAGAATGGAGAGGTTCCAGCATCCTGTTCTTGCAAAAATATGATTACAGATACAGTTAAGAGGGTAAGAAGAACAGTGTCACTTTAACATATTACCCTTCCCTCAAAGCAGCACAGGTCAGTGCCAAGAGAGACCTCATTGGCCCACAATTTGTCCCACATGTGAAAGTGAGAGTAATGTGAGATCCTGACTTCCCCAGGCTTGCGAGATATTGCCCAAGAGGCCCACTTCTGCCTCATTCCACCCAAACTACTGAGGGCATCAGAATAACTACACAGTCTAGAGGAGCTAGAAGTAGGGAAAAAGGGTGGGGGCTCACTGAAACTTTCAAGTGGATTTCAAAAACTGGACACAGATACTATTAACTGTCCTGATAACTTTCCCAAGAGGCTTGCCCATGACCCCTGTGAGACATCTCACCTACAGCCCCTGCATGAACTGATGTGTGCCCTTAGCATTCCACAGGTATCCTTGAGATGGTATGTGAAAGTCTCTGCAGCACAGATGAGTCCCTGCAGATTATGAAAAAGCACTCACAGAGAGACAGCTTGATTTTGGAATATTGGAAGAGGACATACAATCTTAAAAAGAAGAAACAAGAGGTGTGAGACAGGCACATCTGTAGAAAAGGCCTGACATATTCCCCAAATATATAGCTGGGCTGACTAATAAAAGTCTTTCCTAAAATTAGTCAGTAAAAAGTGGAGGAGAAGACTGCTTCTTCAAATGCAAGGACAGTAAGGCAAGACTTCAAAGAACATAAAGTATCAAGAAAACATAACACCATCAAAGGAACAAAATAAAGTTCCAGGGGCTGACTCCAATGAAATGGCAATTGACAAATTGCCTGATGAAGAATTCAAACTAATCATCTTAAAGAAGCTCAGTGAACTGCAAGAAACACAGAGAGAAAACCTAAACAACATTAGTAAAACAACACATGAACAAAAGGAAACATTCAACAAAGAAAGAGAAACCATAAAAAAGAACCAAACAGAAATTCTGGAGCTAAATAATATAATGACTAAACTGAAAATTTCAATGGAGAGCTTCAAGAGCAGACTCAATAAAGCAGAATAAAGAATCAGTAAGCTTGAAGTCAGGTTATTTGAAATTATTCAGAAGGGAACACCAATTTGAAAAGGAATCAAAAAGAATGAAAAAAACCTATGTGATTTATGGGATACAATCAATAGAAACATTGTGTGCACTATGAAAATCTAAGAAAAAGCAGAGAAAGAGAACAGGGAGGAAGTTTATTTAAAGAAATAATAAAATAAAATTTCCCAAATCCGGAAAAAGAAATGAACATCCATATCTATGATGCACAGAGGACCTCAATAGGCTCAACATCAAGAGATATTAACCAAAACATATTATATTCAAATTGTCCAAATTTGAAGATAAAAAATTAAAACAGCAAGAAAAAAAATTGGATTATCACATACACAGGAACTGTCATAAGACTATCAGCAGATTTCACAACAGAAACCTTGCAGACCTGGAGACAGTGGTATGATATTCAAAGTCCTATAACTGCCAAGAAAGAGTATTTTACCTGGCAAAGCTGTCTTTCAGAAATGAAAGAGAAAGAAAGACTATTTCCAAACAACTAAAAGTTGAGGAAGTTTATCCCCGTTAGACCTGCACCACGAGTAATGCTAAAAGGTGCTCTTCAAGTTGAAAGAGAAGAACCCTGAAGTACACTAAATAGCAACAACACATATGAAATTATAAAACTTACCAATAAAGGTAAGTATATAATTAAATTCAGAATACCTTAATATTGTAATAGTGGTGTGTAAATCATGTTTGATATTAGTATGAAAGAAGACAAAATTATAGAATAATTATTGCTACAATAATACATTGATAAATACACATTACAAAAAGAGGTAAATAGAGATTTTTATGTGATCAAAGTTAGGTTGACATCACCTTAAAATAGACTGTTGCAACTATGTTTCACGTAAGCATCATAGTAAACACACACAAACAAACCTGTAATAGATACACAAAATTTAAAGAGAAAAAAGTTAAACCTAATCATACATAGAAATTAAATGAACTAAAAAAGAGAGCAAGAGAAGGAACAAAAGCAAAACAAACCGGTCTGAAAGTAATTAACAAAATAGCAAAAGTAAGTCTTCATCCATCAATAATTTCTTTAAATGTAAATTAATTAAATTATCAAATCAGAAAACATAGTGTGGCTAAATGGATTTATAAAAAGATCCAACTAAATACTACCAACAAGAGACTAACTTTAGCTTTAAAGACACATATAGGTTGAAAGTGAAGGGACAGAAAAAGATAATGTATGCAAATGATAACCAAAATAGAGCAGGTATGGCTATCCTGTATTAGACAAAATATATGTCAAATCAAAACTGTCAGAAGGGACAGAGAATGTAACTATATAATGATTAGGCAGTAAGTTCTTCAGCAGAAGATAACAATTATAAATATCGATGTACACAACATTGGAGCCACTAGTATACAAAAGGGATAGTAACAAAACTGAAAGGAGTAACACAAAACAATACAATGACAGTAGGGGCTATGGTCTGAGTGTTGGTGTCCTCCCTAAATTAATATGTTATCACTAAATTCCCAATGTGATTGTATTAAGAGGTGGGGCCTTTGAGAAAAGATTAACTCATGAGGGCAGACCCTCACAGGGTTATTGCCCTTCGTGTGAAAGCCCAGTGTTCCCCATTCCTGCCATGAAGGAACACAACAAGAGGTGCCATCTATGAAACAGAGAGTGAGCCTTCACTAGACACCAAACTGCTGACACCTTGATCTTGGACTTCCCAGCCTCCAGAATTGTGAGAAATAAATGAATGTTATTTATAAATTACCTGGTCTAAGGTATTTTGTTGTATCAGTCCTAATGTACCAAGAAAGTAGGAGACTTTAACACCCCACCTTGAACATTACATAGATTATGCAGATCAAAAGATGAATAAAGATATATTTTAACAATACTATAGACTAAATGGACATAACAGACATATACAGAGCATTTCTTCCAACAGCAACAAAATATACATTCTTCTCAATCACACATGGAACACTCTCTGGGATAGGTCATGTGTTAGGGCCACAAAACAAAGTATTAACAAATTTGAGGAAACTGAAATCATAACAAATTTATTTTCTGAACACAATGGTATTAAAATAAAAACCAAGAACGGAAGGAAAATTAGAAAATTTGCAGACATGTAGAAATTAAACAGTGCACTTTTGAATAACCAAGAAAGTCACAGAAGAAATCAAAAGGGAAATTTAAAAATACATCTTTACACATATGAAACTGAAAAAACAACATATCGAATTTTACAGGATGCAGCAAAATCAGTTTTAAGAAGGAAGTTTATGGCAGTAAATGCCTACATTAAGGGAAAAAAAGATCTCAAATAAACAACCTAAATTTACACCTCAAAGTACTTAAGAAAAAAAGAATATACCAAGCCCAAAGTTTCCAGAAGGAAGGAAATATAAAGATTATAGCAGAAATAAATTAAATAGGGACTTAAAAAATGATAGAAAAGATCATTGAAAGTATTAATGAGTTGTTTTTCTGAAAAGGTAAACAAAATTAACAACTGTTTAGCTAGACTAATAAAAAACATGAGAAGACAAATAAAATTAAAAATGAAAGAGAAGACATTATAACGGCTGTTACAGAGTTGCAAAGGAACATGAGACTACTATGAATAATTTTATGCCAACAAGTTGGATATAATAGAGAAAACTGATAAGTTCCTAGAAACATGCAACCTACCAAGACTAAATCTTGAAGAAATAGAAAATATGAACAGAACTACAATGACTAAGGAGATAGAATCAGTAATCAGAAACCTTCCAACAAAGGAAAGCCTTAAAGCAGATGGCTTCACTAACGAATTCCACCAAACATTTAAAGAATTAATGTCAATTCTTCTCAAACTCTCCCAAAATGTTCAAGAGGAGAGACCACTTCCAAACTCATTTTACAAGGCCTGCATTACCTTGATAACAAAACCAGACAAAAACACTGGAAGAAAAGAAAATCACAGGCCAATATCCTTGATGAACACAGATGCAAAAATCCTCAACAAAATTGAACAGCATAATAAAAGCATTTTCACCACTATCAAATGAGATTTATCTCTGGGATAAAAGGATTCAACATATGCAAATCAATAAATGATTCCCCACTTTAGCAGAATGAAGGAGAAAATTCATAGGATCATCTCAACAGATGTGCAACATCATTTGACAAAACTCAATATCCTTTCATGATAAGAACTCTCAACAAATGAAGTACAGAAGGAATGTTCCTCAACGTAATAAAGGCCATATATGTCAAGCCCATAACTAACATTATACTCAATGGTGCTTTTCCTCCAAGATAAAGAAGAAGTCAAGAATAGCCCCCTCTTGTCACTTCTATTAAAAATAGTACCTGAAGTACTAGCAAGAGCAATCAGACAAGAAAAAAATAAAATGCATCCAAATCAGAAAGGGAGAAGTAAAACAATCTCTATTTGGATATGACATAATTCTATATGTAGAAAACCCTAAAGGTTGCAAAAAATAAAAAGATGTTAGAACTAATAAATGAGGCCGGGCACAGTGGCTCACACCTGTAATCCCAGCACTTTCGGAGGCCAAGGCAGGTGAATCACTTGAGGTCGGGAGTTCAAGACAAGCTTGGCTGACATGGTGAAACCCCATCTCTACTAAAAATACAAAAAAAGTTAGCAAAGCATTGTGGTGGGTGCCTGTAATCCCAGCTACTCAGGAGGCTGAGACAGGAGAATTGCTTGGACCTGAGAGACAGGTTGCAGCGAGTTAAGTTGCACCACTGCACTCCAGCCTGGGTGACAGAGCGAGACTCCATCTCAAAAAAAAAAAAAAAAAAAGGAACTAATTAATGAATTCAGTAAAGTTACAGGATACAAAATCAAAGTACAAAAATCATTTGCATTTATTTACAACAGTAATGATTTATCTGAAAAAGGAATCAGGGAAACAATTCCACTTATGATAGCATCAAAATAATAAACTATTTAGGAATAAAACTAAGCAAGAAGGTAAAAGATCTCTACACTGAAAATAATAAAGCATTGATGAAAGAAATTAAAGATGATATACATAAATGGCAAGATATAATATGTTCATGGACTGGATAAATCAATATTTAAAAAATGGCCATACTACCCAAAGTAATATACAGATTCAACATAATCCTTATCAAAATTCCAATGGTATTCTTTGCAAAAATAGAAAAACAATTATAAAATTCATGTTGAATCACAACAAAAGATCCCAAATAACCAAAGCTATCCTGAAAAGAAAGACGAATGTGGAATCATCACACTGCCTGATTTCAAATTGTACCACAAAGCTGTAGTAATCAAGACAGCAAGGTATTGGCATAAAAACCAGATGCACAGACCAATGGAACAGAATAGAAAGCTCAGAAATAATCTCAACCATATACAGTCTACTAATTTTCAATGAAGAAACAATGGGGAAAGAATTATCTGTTGAATAAATGGTGTTGGGAAAACTAGATATCTACATGCAAAAGAATAAAATTAGACTCTTATGCCATTTACAAAAAGCAATTCAAAATAGATTAGAGACCTAAATGTAAAACCTGAAATAATAAAAGTCTTAGAAGAAAACTTAGGAAAAAACTCATTGACATTGTGTTGGCAATGATATTTTGACTAGGATTCTACAAGAACACAGATAACAAAAGCAAAAGTAAACAGATGGGACTACATTAAACTAAAAAGCTTCTGTACAGCAAAAGACACCAACAAAATGAAAAGGCCCTAAAGATTTGGAGAAAGTATTTGCAAACTGTATATCTGATAAGGGGTTAATATCCCAAATATATAAAAAATGCACACAACTCAATGGCCAAAAAAATAATAATAATTAATATCCTGATTTAAAAATAGGCAAAGGACCTGAATAGACATTTTTCTAAAGATATACATGTTGGGAGCAGGCCCCCCAAAATCTGACCATAAACTGGCCCCCAAACTGGCCATAAACAAAATCTCTGCACTGTAACATGTTCATAATGGCCCTAATGCCCACGCTGGAAGGTTGTGGGCTTACCAGAATGAGGGCAATAAACACCTGGCCTGCCCAGGGCGGAAAACCGCTTAAAGGCATTCTTAAGCCACAAACAATAGCATGAGCGATCTGTGCTTTAGGGACATGCTCCTGCTGCAGTTAACTAGCCCAACCTATTTCTTTAATTTGGCCCATCCCTTTGTTTCCCATAAGAGATACTTTTAGTTAATGTAATATCTATAGAAACAATGCTAATGACTGATGTGCTGTTAATAAATACATGGGTAAATCTCTGTTTGGGGCTCTCAGTTCTGAAGGCTGTGAGACCCCTGATTTACCACTTCACACCTCTGTATTTCTGTGTGTGTGTCTTTAATTCCTCTATTGTCGCTGGGTTAGGGTCTCCCTGACCAAGTTGGTCTCGGCATATACAAATGTCTAATAGATATATAAAAAATGTTCAACATCATCAGTAGGAAAATGCAAATTAAAAGCACAATGAGATATTAATATTACCTCTCACACCTGTTACAATGGCATGTGTGAATATATATATATATAAAATACACATATAAATGTACATGTAATATACATGTAATATATATTTCCAATAATATGCGTAGTAATGTAAATTGTTCTGACCATTATGGAAAACAGTATGGATGTTCCTCAAAAGATTAAAAATAGACCTATCATATCCCAGCAACCCCACTTCTGTGTATTTATCCAAAAGGATTGAAATTGAAGAGATATCTGCATGATCACGTTCATCACAGTACTATTCACAATATCCAAAGATTTAAAAATCTAAGCGTCCATCTATAGATAAACTGAAAAAGACGTGGCATGTATGTACAATGGAATATTAGCCATCTTTTAAAAAGAAGGAAATCCTGCCATTTGCAATACCATGAATGAACCTGGAAGACATTATGCTACATGAAATAAGCCAGACACAGAAAGATAAGCACTGTACGATCTCACATATGTGTGGAATCTAAAATAGTCCAACTCATACAGGCAGAATAGAATGGTGGTTACCAGGGGATAGGCGAAGGGGATGTGGGTAGATGTTGATGTTGAGAAGCACAAAGTTTCATGTATGCAAGATGAATATGTTCTGGAGATCCAATGCACAGCATGGTAACTATAGGTAACAATACTGTACTCTCTACTTAACATTTGCTACAAGGGCAGAACCTGAATATTCTCACCATACATACAAAAAAGGTAACTATATAAGGTGTTGGATATACTTATTAGATTGATTTTGTTGATTATTTAACAATATATTAGCATATCAGATCATCAAGTTGTATGCTGCAAATATAGACGATTTTAAAAATTACGTTTTATTTATTATTTTAAATAAAAGCATAACTAGAAAATCCCTGAGTATTAATTCATTGTCTTTTATAAACTGAGGTGAGGTATAGGCTTGGCCTGGTAAACTCTGAGAGTGGGGAAGACTGAGAGGGTCTGAACCTGAACAGGATCCCACCTTGGAGTGTACCCAGTGATAAGGTCAGAGCTGGCTGCAGCTGCCATGCAGATATCTGACCCTCTAGAGAGCAATGGGAAATCAGAGAGGGGCAGCACAGAGGGACCTCAGGGCCTGCATCAGTGTAACTGGGATCTTGGGCCGGTTGGGAGTGTCACTGATGAGAATGGTGGAAGTATTTATATTCAGAGTTCTGGGAAGGTGCCCCACCCCCATGAAGGGTCTTGTCCAGCAGGGGTGGGTGCTCCAACCCATGGGTGGCAGGAATATGCTCCGTTTCAATAAGGCACCACTGAGTGGAAAAGGTCCTCAAATAGGCCATGAGGCAGGGGTTGGGGCATCAGGACAGGGACTGAAGGTTACTGCTGAGTTCAGAAGGAAGAGAAAGGAACCAGCATGTGCTAAGTGTACATTGCATACCATATGCCTGATATTGCACTAGTCTGCCTGCAAACCTTTTCCCAAGGAATCCTCACACAAGCCAGAGAGTATCACTTACAACATAGTTTGCACATGATGTAACTGGGCTCAGAGAGTTAACACACACCTAGTTCATCACAAAGACTGAGTGAGATCCAAACCCTGCTTGGGCTCTAAAGTCTGTGCCCTTGCACCAGTGCTCCTGAAGTCCCCTCTGCTTGCTGGCCTGCCAGGATGGTTCTGCAACTTTATGAAGGAAGAGCCTACCAAGAGGGACTGGACAATGGGAGTTAGTTAGGCTCCTGCCTGCCACCACAGAAATGAGAACACCAACACACAGGCAGATAACCTGCAGGAGCGCCAGCCCAGAATTAGCCTTCCCCAGTACAGTGTGCTGCAGCTCACATGTGCCTTGTTGGCATAAGGCAGCAGCCAGCTCCTTGGTTCACACCATCTGCCCTGTTCTCTGCTCCTTTTCTTGGTCAACAGCTGGGCCTTCAAGTCCTCCAGCTTCTACCAAGTCTTCTCATTCAGCTTCTTAGGCTCCTGGACCACGTCCACGTTTAGTTTCTGGAATAAGAGTAGAACAACCCCATTATCCGGGGTTGGAGGTGGTGACAGATCAATGTGGCTTCCAGTTTATCACATGGGTTCCTGATGGTCTCTGTGATTTCTGTTTGTCTTTCCATACTGCCTGCTGCAACCCCAATGACTGCAGGTGCAACATCAGCTGCAGATAAACCTTAATCAGCTTCCACAATGGGATAAGATCAAACCTCCATAATAAGTCCCTTATTTTGTATTCACTCCTAGTGGTTTTTGCTTCTTGGATTTCATCTGAGAAGTTCTGCTTTCACTGTGCATCTCTGTAGATGACCAGAGGACATCAGGAATAAGAATATTTCATGGTTACTAGAAAGATTATACACACACATACCTGTATGCATAATTTATATAAGGGCCTCACTGAATGCCTAGCACAGAGTAGGTCCTCAACAAGAGTAGCTATCACTAATTGTTTCATTACGAAGCTGGGTCAAGCTCTAGTAGCAGTTCCATATGGGCAGAAAGGCTTCATATTTTTTGGAATCTGAATAGGAGATCAAAGACAATCTGCATTGCAATTCCCATGATGAGGAGTTTAATTATGAACAATGGGAAAAATAATGCATGTGGATTGTTTACAGATAGCTAGTGGCCTAATATGCTAAATATAGTTGCAGTTCCCTAACGAAAAGCTCAGTCTCCTCTATGGAAGTAGACTGAAAGCCCCCACTGCTGTGCGATGCGGGTGAGAACAGCTGAAACAAATGTTCTCCTCCTTGCCACTGAATGATAAATCACACCTGTCAATGAATAAAACATTCTGTCTCAGCAATCAAGCAATGGATTTTTAAGAAGCCTTACCATTTATCAGTTAAGCTATTGATTACCTGTGAAAGGTCATTTCATCAGAGGGATAATGAAAGGGAGAGCAGAGTTCCAATGTGCAAGGTGAAGTGAGTTTGTAAGTTTGCCTCCAGAAACTTGATAGTATTTAAACTTGCCCCAAAGCATTAAGGAACTTATAATACATGTAACCACCTGCTGTTGGATTTCTGATTACCAATAGCAGGAGTACTAAGCAAAACACAGACAAATGCTGATTAAAGAAACTGAAGCCAGTTGCCCACCAGCAGCATTACCCAGAATTTTAGGACCCTGACAAAAACAAGACACGACTCTGTGCGTAACAGGAGGCATGATGAGCAGTTTTGAGTTCACACCTGAGGTCCAAACCCTAGGCCAGCCTGGTATCATTTTGTTCAGATTCCTTGTCATTTTCATTTTGTTTTGAGAAACACGATTGTGCTCATTGCATGAGCTGCTCAATTGCTTAAAAAGTGATGTGCCAGTAAATATTTAACAACTAGCTCTGTGAGAAAAGGAGCTTGTGTGTAGTGTTTGTCCATGTATGGTCTAAATGTAGTGTGGTTTAAATACTCCCACTGTGGATGATTTCAAGCTGTCAGTGTAATGCCCTTGCACTCAGAGTTGGGAAGAAAGGCTAGCAATCAGCTCTTATGAGTCAGTATGAGCCAACCCCAGCCCACACAGTGTGAACCGCCAACACACCTTGTCTATATTGTGCCGGCTTGTGTCCTGGAAGTTGCACCTATCTCCATAGTGGAAGATAGATGTCTTGAACTCCTTCCTTTTATGAGCTTCACATTTATACTCTACCTTCTGCCAAGAGACATTCTGCCAAGTGTCTTCCTTGCAGCAGAAATTTAGAAAACAACATCAAAAGTAATGAATCGTCTAAGATGGGTAAGGCTTGAACTATAAAAACAATGATGTGCAAAATTTACCTAGGTGTTCTGCTCTCAAATAAAGTAATGGTAGTTTTTCCCAGGCCAAAGGAAAAGAAGACTGCTGAACAACCGTTTTTCTGTAGTAAGCATGGAGGGTGCCACATATATGCCTGTTGTTCTGTTTAACAGTGTTAAACAGTATTACATTAATTTTGTACTCATGTCATGACGACCTCTCCTAAATTAGCTTAGGCCCAGCTTTCTCACCTCTAGCCTTCACTGGAAATCAACAGCAATCCAGGATTTAGAAATTTTTGACTTTCACCTTTATTGATGAATGTTCTAAGTTCGTATTCTAAATCACCCCCATCCTAGAGTTGCCATTTTGAGATAGGAATGAGGTACAAGATGCAGTAACTGAAGAAGTAATAAAGTACAGTAGTCAACAGTGCAGACTGCACAATCAGAGTTGAGCAAGAATACTGGGCTCACTGTGCATCTGTTCTTGGACAATTACCCTCTCAGTTGTCTCATCCATGAAATGGAGGTAAGTTAGTAGCTGCATGTAGCAGGTGACATCTGGGTGCCCATGTAGCAGGTGACATCTGTGTGCCGATCTGACAGACTCTCCCAACTCCTGTTCTCTCTTGTTGTAGTTCACCCCACTGTACTCTACCATCTGAGAAAACTAAATGCATGTTTTGCCAAGCTTCTTTGCTAAAAAAGGATAACCCTGTAACACAATTGTGGCTGTATCGTAGCAGTGAAAGTTTTCTGGTCTCTTCTGAGAAATATTTTACTTTGTCTGATAACAGGGACACATGTAACTGGCAACACCTCCTCCTTTTTGGATGTAAATGTGATGCCTGGGGAAGCAATAGTAGCTGTTGGGTGACCATGGAGTAAGAGGCCCATGGAAAAGGCCATAAAAATCACAGAGACCCATAAAATCACTGCCAGGGAGACTCTATCTCCAGATTTCCTGCGATATAGGATGAACACATTGCCTGACAAATAGAAAGGATGGCAATTTTACATTATTGTCAGTCACTATTCAGTCTGTCATTACTATTTATTACCATGCAGGATTCATGCCTTCTGCTTTATCGCTCACAACATGTAGGGCACTGGACTGAGGGCAGCAAGGCTGCTAGATAAAGGCTTACCATTTGATGCCACAATCCATGCCTTGGAAGAGCTTTCAAGTTTAATAAGGAAACAGATACATGCATGCACAACAATCTGAAGGCATTTAAAGGCAATGATTAACTATATGACCACTTGGTTGAGAGAGGTACTATAGGATTTCTGAAAGAGATCCATGTAGTTGGAGTGGTCCAGGGAGACTTCATGGGGAGGCTGGTCTTAAGACAGGCCCTGAGGGGCAGTGAGGGAGTGGGTTGTAGGCAATGAAAGCACACACTAACTGGGAATCCCCTGTAGAAATGACTGTAGATCTCTAATAACGTCTGCTTTGGGAGATGCTGTTGGTTCCTGCGCGATCCCTTCAGTCACTCCACTCTCCCACCAGCCACTGGGCACCCATGCCCAGCTCCTTTGCCCGTTGGCTGCTAATGACTCACAGCTGCCCCTTTCTCCAGAGAATCACCCTTAGCTATTAGAAGCTGCCTGATTGGGAGGTTGTGGCTCCTCCCCTATAGACAGCTCACAGCTAATGACTAAATGATAAAAGTCTGGCTTTTTGCCTAATTGCACTCTGCAATACAATTCACACAGAAGAACTCCCCATGGGATCAGGCTGAAGTCAGTCTCCAGCTGAGACCACATCTTTGCTTATCTTTGCCCTACCCTGTCTTCCTTCCTTCATCCCCTTTCTCCTGAGATCATTTCCTCAATAAATCATGCAAATCCGTGTCTCAGGTTCTGCTTCTAAGGAACTCTGGTCTAGTTCATGATAAAATACTCAAGGAATGTTGAATAAATGACTTATTGAGGCAATGGTGGTTTCACACACTTGTTTATTCATTTGTTTATTCCTTCTTTCAGTAAACCCATGTTGAGCATCTGGTGTTGGTGCACTATGCAGGCATCTATGAGGCAGAGCAAAGACAGGACCTGTGCCCTCAACAGACATCATCAGATACAGAATACTGTGTATTATGGAGAAACAGGATACGACTAAATGCACAGGCTTTCGGAAGCACACGGGCCTGGGATGAATATTAGTTTATTGCTATCAATGTTACCCTGAAATAGCTCACTTCTCTAAGCCTCCTTACGTCTCTCTGAAATGCAGTAATAAACAATTAACTGCATGATTAATAGAATTTAAATGAGATAATGGGTAAAACTTTCTCAGTTCATAGTTGAATCTGAAGTGTGCTGAATGTTAGTATTACCACTGTAAGTGCTAGGATTACAAGTCTTCACCTTGGGACTCAGAGGAAGAATGACCTACACATGGTAAAGGGACAATGGTGAGAAAAGGCATGGTTATATTTATATCTGGTTCCACTTTCTAAATTCTCCTTGAAGCTGACACCTCTAATGATGTCCTAGATGCTACTGAAATTCAGCCTGAATCTCTCTCTATTCCATTGTTACCTACGTGCTAAATTGACCAACACAGAATGTCTTCATATTAAGAAGAAAAAGGAAAGAGGGGAAATGAGAGGGAGCATAAGAAAAGATAAAAAGAGAGAAAGAAGAGAAAAACATTGTCATCTAACATTGAATTTATGTCAGACAATTTATCAAAAACTCCCTGGCAGGAATGACCTTTCAGAATTGCCTCTGGAATTACTCCTTTCCAGTGGGAAATGGTAATTCAGCCAGCCCAGTCGCAGCTACAGCACATCATAAAATGAGAAACTATCCTAAATAGCTTATTTGCTGTCAAACTACACATTTGGAGCACCCTGTGCTATGTGGTTTCACCTTCATCTTGGGTTCCAAATATCCTGGAAGGGCCCTAATAAGGAGACCAAGTCATTGGAATCTCTAGCACAGAAATTGGGAGAATTAGTAACTTGGCCTTAACAAGTGCAGTTTTCTCCTTATAACTGCCAAAACAATTTTTAATTCAAATGAATTTTATTCAACAGAAAGTGTTATTTAAAACGGCTTCAAATTGTTATTAATGTGTTGTGTGATGGCTTAGGAAAAACTTCAGGATTTGTTTTGTATCAAATATTTACCAAGCACTTCTTTCCTGCCAGCCCCTGTCTTGCAGCAGGCTACTAGCTATGAATATGACCCGATTTCCATCCTTTAGGAACCCACAGTCATGATAGTGATAAGGAACTCAAGTTGTAACTACAACACACTGTAATAACAGCAATATCTGATAGAAGTTTTTTATGGAACTACACATGAAGGCCTGGTTGAACTGACAAATGTAAATTGTATCAAGAAACTTCTGATAATGACATCCATATGCCTTGACACACTCAGAGAGGGCTACAGATCAGAAAAGTCACAGCACCAGTGGGATCTTCTCTACAGTCCCACACCCCATATCCTCAGGACAGTGCTCATGACTCTTGTGGGAGTATCTCCTCTCCAGGGGAATCACTCTTTTCCTCCTGGATTTATTAAGTATGTTTTTAATGACATATTTCTCCTTCAGCATGTACCTGTTTCATTATCAATATCTCCTAATTAAATCCCCAGTACCTAGGTCAGTGCCTGGCCCCAAATAGAGACTGCCTTAGTCCATTTATATTGCTATAACAGAATACCTGAAGCTGAGTAATTTATGAGGAAAAGAGGTTTATTTGGCTCATGATTCTGGTGACTGGAAATTCCAAGGCTGAGCAGCTGCATCCAATGAGGGCCTCATGCTGCTTCCGGTCATGGCAGAAAGTAGAAGAGAAGTGGGTGTGTGCAAAGACATCACATGGCGTGAAAGGAAGCAAGAGGGTTTAGGAAGTTAAATTTCCTTCTAAACCAGCTCTCCAGTAATTAATCCAGTCTCGCAAGAGTGAGAACTGAGTCCCACAAAATAGCATTCTTCTATTTATGTGGGATCTGTCCCCATGACTCAAACACCTCTCACTAGGCCCCACCTCCCAACAGTGCGACCTTGGGTATCAAATTTCAACATGAGTTTTGGCAAGCACAAACCACATCCAAACCATAGCAGATGACCAGCAAATCTTTGTTGAATGTGATTGCATTGAAATAGCATTCCTTTGAGTGGTGCTATCCTAGTGGATCCAGTTGCCTTATGGAACTCAGGGATTTAAGGTTTATATTTATGGATATAAATTAGCTGGAACTTATTTCAAAGTGGTGAACTTATTTTACACTAGTGAGGGCTTTAAACCAAGTTCTGGGGTCATCACTGATACCCAAACCAACAACTTACTAGGTATGTGAATTGGAGCAAGTCACTTAATCTTTCTGAATCTAAGTGGTCTCACTAGCAAAGTCAGGGGGAATGTAGGTTTCCCATTGATAAAGTGTTTATGATGATACATACAACAGAATGACGTATGGGAAAGCAGGTGACCCCTGTTAAAGTACCAACTCTGATTGCTTCTCTGTTGCTGTTGTTGAAGTTGAAGGGCCAGTGTTTGAAAGTGGCTTTAGATTCATTGTGCGCAGCACCCAAGGGTTGATTCAGGACTAATGGGGGAAAGCCTTAGGGAGAACCATTTCAGCAAAAGAAGTAGGGTTTTAATGGCCAGACCTGGGTAAGTCTCATGCTCTGCTGGCTCAGGCCAGAAGAGCCTATAGAAGACACCCAGGAGTGGGAGGCTACTTGGCCCCTGCCACCTTGGGGTCCGTGAAAATCCACCTTGATTTTTCCATGGCTGAGTATGTCCTCTTTTCTTAGCAGGAGTCGGTGGTGGGGAGGGCAGTGGGCAGCATTTTGTTGCCCAAAATATTTTCCCAAGGGGCCAGTTTCCTGAGAGTGTACTTTGGTTTTTGTGAGCTATTGTATTACTTGCAGCAATCACCAAGCACGTTTGCAATCCTTCACGGAATCTGACAAAACATGGACATCCAGTTTGAGAGTCCCAGAATACTAATTTGTAAACCTGTCAGATTTGTCAAGTGGTGAGGAATGGTGTTAAAATCGCTTTCAACGTCTTAATTGGTGGTAGCTTTTTAGAGAAATGTAATATCTCTAGCTCATTTTTGTTTCTTATTTTTCATTTGTTTTTCAAGAAAAAGATGATTAAAATTTAAATCGTGAGGATCACCAGAAAACAATCTGCAATTTGGAAATGCTGATGCAAATGTGATTGAGGGTAAGGGGGCTTTCAGCTGCTCCAGAATACTAAACAGAAGGCTCATTCCTATGTCTTGTGTCCTGCACTTACACTTGACTTTCAGGCCTGGGACCGACAGTCCCTTTGGAGGAACTGTGGAAGCCTCTGGTACAGTAGAGCAGCAAGCAGCTTTGATCTGGTGTGGAAAAACTTCATTCTGAGATGCCTGGAAACAGTAGCACTATAATGGTTGCTATTTACTGGGCACTAACTATGCACAAGGCTCTTGGTGTTGGTAGACTACATCTCTTCCAGACTAATTCTACTAACAAACCTATGCGATAAGTACCATTAACATCCAGATGTTACAGACAAAGAAATGGAAGCTATGAGAGGTAATGTGACTCCCCATGATCACACAGCCAGCAGATCTTTCTAATTCTGATATGTGCACTTGTAATGACTATTTCACCTTACCTTGGAGTAAAGGGTCTGCACATCTTCACCAAGAAAGCAGTGATGACAGCTGTGCTCCCTGTCTCCTGATGACAGCTGTGCTCCCTGTTTCCTGCAAGGTGTGGATGGCCCGTTGCCCACTTACCTCTGCTGCTTGATCCCTGGCCGGGTCCCTGTGCTCCTTGTCCACACCCAACAGGCAGTGACCTGCAGAGTGTACTCCGTCACACATCCCAGTGTCTGCTGTTACTATTTTCTCTGCCATCTGATAGTCGCCATTCACTGCACCTGGTAGATGTTTATTTCCCATCAGAAAGAAGCTCAGAGCCTTCCTGGATTCCCCATATTGATTTGTAGATATCTTTTTAGGACCTCCAACTTAGTCCATTTTAGATATGGTTCTGTTCATTTGTCTAATCTCACAAAATTTGCCACAGAGTTCATTGAGAAGAAAATAAAATCAATTTTCATAGTTGCAGGACCCCTCTCTGAGGCTGGCACACTGTACCATAGTACATATTTGATGAGGGAGGAGGGGAGGGAAGCCTGAGGGAAACTTTGTCTAAGTTTCTGTCTAGCAGCTGCTTTCTCTGCAGAATAATCTCCAATAAGGGGAAAAACACAGGGAGAAAGTAAAACATTAAAAATGCCAGGAAAGCAGAGACTCTCGTCTCCATGTAGCTTGGTTTAGTTCTTTCCTAGGAATTTAGCATTGTGGTTGTGATACCAATCCAGGCAGTTGTGTATAGTTGTGGTTCTTTGCTCTCATGGCTATATAATAAAGGAATATATCACCATTCACTTTTTGTAATCCATTCTACTTTAGGTGAATATGTGGATTTTCTCCAGTTTGCATCATTATGAGTAATGTGAATAATGCTGCGGTTACCAGTCTTTTACATGTTTTGGGTGCATTGATCTTGGCCGGATACCTAGAGTGGAATTGCTGAGTGTTAGAGTACGTGTCTGCTCAACCTTGGTAGATACTGCCAGTGGTGTTCCAAAAGGATTGTGACAGTTTACACTTCCAACAGCAGAGTATAAGCATTTCAGTTGCTCTGAACTGTGTGAAACATTTTTATTGCCTCTATGTTTCATTTTGGCTACTCCGGTGGGTGTGTCGAGTTAAATCATTGTTTCAGTTAGTGAATGCTGTGTAACAAACGATACCAAAACTTACAGGCTGAAAATCAAAACCGTCTTCCTACATTGTGCACTTACATGGGTCAGCAACCTGATTTGGGTCAGCTAGGGAGTGTCTCTGCTAATCCTTCCAGGGGTCTTTTATGCTGCTTTAGTTATCTAAGGGCTAAATTGGTACTGGATAGTTCACGATGGCCACACTCCCAGGTTTGACACTTGTTATTGGTTGCTCACTCTACCTCCCTGTCCATATGCTCTCTTTTCCTTAAGGAGGCTGACCTGAGCATCTTTGCATGGTGACAGCAACATTCTAAGGGGGCACATGACATCACTTCTTTCACATTCTACTTGCAAAAACAAGTGGCAAGGCCATTCCAGGTTCAAGAGTTTCTAAGGTTTTGTATTTAAATATGTTGTATTTGTGGAAATAAATGTACCTTTTTATGGAAGGAGAGGCAAAAACTCCTTGCAAAGGAACATACCTGCAGAGATATAAATTAATATGACCATTTCTGCAAACAATATAACCACTATTATTGCGATATTAGTTTGCATTCCCCAGATCATGAATAGATTTTAGCATGTTTCCACAGGTTTATGGCCCTTGCATCTGCTATTCTGTGAGGTGATTGTTTAAGTCAGTGAACTCGTTAAAGGTGTTCTGATGTATTTTGGAAAAATATACTTTATTAGATATATCTATCATACATAATCCCTGCTCTATGTGCTAGTCTTTTCATTCTCCTAACAGTGTCCTCTGCTAAATGTATATTCTCAATTTTAATGTCTTCATATTTATCAACTCTTTCTTTCAAAATAGCACTTTTGGGCCGGGCACAGTGGCTCACGCCTGTAATTCCAGCACTTTTGTAGGCCAAGGCAGGCAGATCACAGGGTCAGGAGATCAAGATCATCCTGGCTAAAACAGTGAAACCCATCTCTACTGAAAATACAAAAACAAAATTAGCCGGGTGTGGTGGTGGGTGCCTGTAGTCCCAGCTACTCGGAAGGCCGAGGCAGAAGAATGGTGTGAACCCGGGAGGCAGAGCTTGCAGTGAGCCAAGATGGTGCCACTGCACTCCAGCCTGGGTGACAGAGCAAGACTCCGTCTCAAAAACAAAACAAAACAAAACAAAAATAGCACTTTTGGCCAGGCGTGGGGGCTCAAGCCTGTAATCCCAGCACTTTGGGAGGCCAAGGCGGGCAGGTCACCTGAGGTCAGGAGTTCAAGACCAGCCTGGCCAACATGGTGAAATCCCATCTCTACAAAAATACAAAAATTAACCAGACATGGTGGTGGGAGCCTGTAATCCCATCTGTTCAGGAGGCTGAGGTGGGAGAATCACTTGAACCTGGGAGGCAGAATTTGCAGTGAGCCAAGATCACACCACTGCCCTCCAGCCTGGGTGACAAAGTGAGACTCCATCTCCAAAAAAAAAAAAAAGCAGTTATATTCCCTACTTAAGAAACATTTTCGTACCAGAAATTCATGAAGATAAATTTTATGTTTTATTCTTAAAGTATTATTGTTTTGCTTTTCATATTTCCATAAACAATCCACCTGAAATTGATTTTTGTGTAAACTTAGAGGTATGGATCAAAATTCATTACTTTTTCGATATGGTGACCAATTTATTTCATATAATGTATTGAATATAAAAATTTATAAACACTACATGAGGGTGCCAACTTTGTCATATAATAGATGACTATATTATGTGTCTGTTTCTTGACCCTTTACTTTTTCCATTTTATTTGTCTTTTTATGCACCATTATAAAAAGTGTTATGTATTTTATTTTTATTTAGTCTTGATATCTGATATTGCAGAATAATCTTTCTGGTCATCGAGATTGCCTGTTATTTTTGCACTTTGCATTTTTTTTTAATATTTTAGCATCAGTGAGTCCATTTTTTGAAAAAACTAGCTGGGATTGTGATTGAGATTGCACTGAGTGTAACAGTTTGGGGAGAAATAACATCTTTGCAATATGGAATCCTCCTGTCAATGAACATGGTGTATCCTTCCATTTATATTGTTATTCTTTAATTTTTAGTAACTATATGAATGATAGCAACAATACTGTGTAGTCCTCAATGTGAAGGTACTTATTTCATGACATTTATTCTTACTTGATTTTGTAGCTGCATTTTTATTAAGATCTTTGTTGATTCACATGAAGCTGCAAAAATAATAATAATAATAATAATACAGAGAGATCCTCTGTACAATTTACCAAGTTCCCTTCGATGATGACATTTTGCAAAAGTATAGTAATATGTCAGAACCAGAATATAATCTACTAATCTTATTAATGTTTCTCCAGTTTTACTTGTCATCATTTATTTGGGTGTGTGTATTTAGTTCTGTACAATTTTATCATAATTATAGGATTTTGTATCCACCACCACAGTCGAGATGCTAAACCATTCCATTGCCTCGAGATTCCTTTGCATGGCTCATTTATCACCAAATACACCTTCCTTATGCTCATCTTGCTGCCTCCCCTAAGCCTTAGCAATAACTTACCTGTTCCTCATGTTTTAAAGGCTGTCACTTCACAAAGTTAAATAAAGGGAATCACACAGTATGTAACATTTTTGATTATTTTCGTACTCAGAAAAAATTCATGGAGATTCTTCCAGTTGTTGGATTTGTCAGTAGTCTATTCCTTTTTATTGCTGGTCAGTATTTAATGGTATACATGTAACACAGTTTGTTTAACCGTTGGCCTGTTTAAGAGCATCTTAACTTTCCAGTTCTCGGTGACAACAAATAAAACTGCTATGAACATTCACGTACTGTTTTTGTGTGTGCGTTGTTTTTATTTCATTTTATTCTCAAGAGGGCTACTGCTGGGTTGTGTATGAATTGCATGATTTATTTTATAAGATATTGATGAGCCATTTTTTAGTGACTGGACCATATCACATTCCCAACAAGGATGTATGATGGATCCAGTTTCTCCCCATTCTCTCCGATATTTGGCACTGTCACTCTTTTTTTTTTTTTTTTTTTTTTTTTTTTTGAAATGGAGTCTGGCTGTTGCCCAGGCTGGAGTGCAGTGATGCAATCTCGGCTCACTGCAAGCTCCACCTCCTGGTTTCCCGCCATTCTTCCGCCTCAGCTTCCAGAGTAAGGGGGACTAGAGGTGCCCGCCACCATGCGTGGCGAATTTTTTGTATTTTTTAGTAGAGACAGGGATTCACCATGTTAGCCAGGATGGTCTCGATCTCCTGATCTCATGATCTGCCCGCCTCGGCCTCCCACAGTGCTGGGATTACAGGAGTGAGCCACTGCACCTGGCCAGCACGGTCACATTTTTACAAAGTTACATATTCTGATCAATTTGTAGTGGTGTCTCATTGTGGTTTTAGTTTGAATTTCCTTGGTGGCTGATGGTACTGAACATCATTTCCTGGGCTCATTTGCCAGCTGTAGAACCTCTCTGGTGAAATTTCTGTTCATGTATTTTGTTCATTTTCCATGTTTAATCAGTTGAATTCCTTATACAGTCTAGATATTAGTCCTTTGTCAAATGTGTAGTTTGCAAATATATTCAACCAGGCCATAATTTTTCTTTCTATTCTCTTTAGATGAGCTTTTGCAGAACAAAAGTTTTTATTTCTTTTTAATATTAATAATGCTCAACTAACCAAATTTTTCTTTTTTAACCATCTCTAAAAATTGTACTGTTTTATATAGACTATTTAATCCATATATATGTTTAATGTAAACAACTGATATATCTGGCTTCTTAACTATCATCTTGCTATTTGTTTTTATATTATGTTTTGTATATTCCCTTTTGTTTATCTTCTTCTAGATTAATCAGCTAATTTTATTATTCCTTTTTAACTTATTATTTATGCATTGTTTTACTTTTATTTAAGAATTTACCTTAGATATTCTAATTTGCACTCTTTTTAAAAAAAATTCTTCTAAAAAAAAACAGGACACATGTGCAGAACATGCAGGTTTGTTACATAGGGATACGTGTGCCATTGTTTTTTGCTGCACCCATTGACCCATCCTCTAAGTTCCCTCCTCTCACCCTCCCCACCCCCCAACAGGCCCTGGTGTGTGTTGTTCCCCTCCCTGTGTCCATGTGCTCTCAATCCTCAACTCCCACTTATGAGTGAGAACGGGTGGTGTTTGATTTTCTGTTCCTATGTTAGTTTGCTAAGGATGAGGGCTTCCAGCTTCATCCATGTCCTTGCAAAGGACATTAACTCATTCCTTTTTATGGCTGCATAGTATTCCATGGTGTATATGTACCATATTTTCCTTATCCAGTCTATCATTGATGGGCATTTGAGTTGATTCCATGTCTTTGCTATTGTAAGTAGTGCTGCAGTAAACATATGTCTGCATGTGCCTTTATAGTAGAATGACTTATATTCCTTTGGGTATATACCCAGTAAAGGGATTCCTGGGTCAAATGGTATTTTTAGTTCTAGATCCTTGAGGAATCACCACATTGTCTTCCACAATGGTTCAAGTAATTTACATTCCCACCAATAGTGTAAAAGCATTCCTCTTTCTCCACAGCCTCACCAGCATCTATTGTTTTTTTTTTTTTTTTTTTTTTTTTTTTTTTTTTTTTTTTTTTTTTTTTTGAGACGGAGTCTCGCTCTGTCGCCCGGGCTGGAGTGCAGTGGCCGGATCTCAGCTCACTGCAAGCTCCGCCTCCCGGGTTTAAGCCATTCTCCTGCCTCAGCCTCCCGAGTAGCTGGGACTACAGGCGCCCGCCACCTCACCCGGCTAGTTTTTTGTATTTTTTAGTAGAGACGGGGTTTCACCATGTTAGCCAGGATGGTCTCGATCTTCTGACCTCGTGATCCGCCCGTCTCGGCCTCCCAAAGCGCTGGGATTACAGGCTTGAGCCACCGCGCCCGGCCCAGCATCTATTGTTTAATGACTTTTTCATAACTGCCATTCTGACTGGCATGAGATGGTATCTCATTGTGGTTTTGATTTACATTTCTCTGATGATCAGTGATGTTGAGCTTTTTTTCATATGTTTGTTGGCTGCTAAATGTCTTCTTTTGAGAAGTGTCTGTTCATATCCTTTGCCCACTTTTTGATGGGGTTGTTTTTTTCTTGTAAATATGTTTAAGTTCCTTGTAGATTCAGGATATTAGATCTTTGTCAGATGGGTAGATTGCAAAAATTATCTCCCACTCTGTAAGTTGCCTGTTCACTCTGATGATAGTTTCTTTTGCTGTGCAGAAGCTCTTTAGTTTAATTAGATCCCATTTGTCAATTTTGGCTTTGGCTGCCATTGCTTTTGGCATTTTTGTCATGAAGTCTTTGTCTATGCCTACGTCCTGAATGGTATCGCCTAGGTTTCTCAGACTACAGTGCAATCAAATTAGAACTCAGGATTAAGAAACTCACCCCAAACCACACAAGTTCATGGAAATTGAACAACCTGCTTCTGAATGACTCCTGGGTAAATGGTGAAATTAAGGCAGAAATCAAGAAGTTCTTTGAAACCAATGAGAACAAAGAGACAACATACCAGAATCTCTGGGACACAGCTAAAGCAATGTTAAAGGGGAAATTTACAGCACTAAGTGCCCACATCAGAAAGCTAGAAAGGTCTCAAATCGACACCCTAACATCACAATTAAAAGAGCTAGAGAGGAAAGAGCAAACCAATCCAAAAGCTAGCAGAAGACAAGAAATAACTGAGATCAGAGAAGAATTGAAGGAGATAGAGACACGAAAAACCCTCCAAAAAAATCAACGAATCCAGGAGCTGGTTTTTTGAAGAAAAAAAAAATTACAAAATAAATAGACCATTTGCTGGACCAATAAAGAAGAAGAGAAAGAAGAATCAAATAGACACAACAAAAAATGATAAAGGGGATATCACCACTGACATCACAGAAACACGAAGTAATTTGCATTCTTGACTTTTTCTGCATAGCAAAAAATATTGATTTTATATTTTCTCCAGTAATTCTAAAACCTCAAAACACTCTACTTGCATTTGTCAGGGCCTATTTTTGTGCTATTGTTCCCCTGAATTTTAATTCTACATGTATTATAAACTGTATGTCACATTGCTATTATTGTTGGTGCAGAATATGTTCCACCAACATCCATATACATCAGTATTTTCTTACATATATACTTCTTTCAATGGCTTTTTTTCCTTACAATTCTATATTTCCCTGTGGCGTCATATACTTGTGCTTTAAAATTTTTTTTTTCTTTTTTTGACAGAGATCTGTTGGTAAGAAATAATATTTCGGGGGGCCGGAGCAAGATGGCCGAATAGGAACAGCTCCAGTCTCCAACTCCCAGCGCGAGTGACACAGAAGACCCATGATTTCTGCATTTTCAACTGAGGTACTGGGGTCATCTCACTAGGGAGTGCCGGACAATCGGTGCTGGTCAGCTGCTGCAGCCTGACCAGCCAGAGCTGAAGCAGGGCGAGGCATCGCCTCACCTGGAAGCCAAGGGGGAAGGGAATCCGTTTTCCTAGCCAGGGGAACTGAGACACACAACACCTGGAAAATCGGGTAACTCCCACCCCAATACTGCGCTTTAAGCAGACAGGCACACCAGGAGCAGACTCCCACACCTAGCCGGGAGGGTCCCACGCCCACGGAGCCTCCCTCACTGCTAACACAGCAGTCTGCCGCGATCTATCCGCAAGGCAGCAGCGAGGCTGGGGGAGGGGCGCCCGCCATTGCTGAGGCTTAAGTAGATAAACAAAGCGGCTGGGAAGCTCGAACTGGGTGGAGCTCACAGCAGCTCAAGGAAGCCTGCCTGTCTCTGTAGTCTCCACCTCTGGGGACAGCGCACAGCTGAAGACCAACAGGGGAAGCAGCGGGGGCCGGTGCAGACGCCAACGACTCTGTCTGACAGCTTTGGGGAGAGCCGTGGATCTCCCAACGCGGAGGTTGAGATCTGAGAACAGACAGACTGCCTGCTCAGGTGGGTCCCTGACCCCTGAGTAGCCTAGCTGGGAGACATCCCCCACTAGGGGCAGTCTGACACCCCACACCTCACAGGGTGGAGTACACCCCTGAGAGGAAACTTCCAAAGGAAGAATCAGACAGGTACACTCGCTGTTCAGCAATATTCTATCTTCGGCAACCTCTGCTGCTGATACCCAGGCAAACAGGGTCGGGAGTGGACCTCAAGCAATCTCCAACAGACCAACAGACAGTCCTTCTGACAATCAGAAGGAAAACTATCAAACAGGAAGGACACCTATACCAAAACCCCATCAGTACGTCACCATCATCAAAGACCAGAGACAGATAAAACCACAAAGATGGGGAAAAAGCAGGGCAGAAAAGCTGGAAATTCAAAAAATAAGAGCGCATCTCCCCCTGCAAAGGAGCGCAGCCCATCGCCAGCAACAGATCAAAGCTGGTCAGAGAATGACTTTGACGAGATGAGAGAAGAAGGCTTCAGTCCATCAAACTTCTCAGAGCTAAAGGAGGAATTACGTACCCAGCGCAAAGAAACTAAAAATCTTGAAAAAAGAGTGGAAGAATTGACAGCTAGACTAATTAATGCAGAGAAGATCATAAACGAAATGACAGAGATGAAAACCATGACACGAGAAATACGTGACAAATGCACAAGCTTCAGTAACCAACTCGATCAACTGGAAGAAAGAGTATCAGCGATTGAGGATCAAATGAATGAAATGAAGCGAGAAGAGAAACCAAAAGAAAAAAGAAGAAAAAGAAATGAACAAAGCCTGCAAGAAGTATGGGATTATGTAAAAAGACCAAATCTACGTCTGATTGGGGTGCCTGAAAGTGAGGGGGAAAATGGAACCAAGTTGGAAAACACTCTTCAGGATATCATCCAGGAGAACTTCCCTAACCTAGTAGGGCAGGCCAACATTCAAATTCAGGAAATACAGAGAACGCCACAAAGATACTCCTCCAGAAGAGCAACTCCAAGACACATCATTGCCAGATTCACCAAAGTTGAAATGAAGGAAAAAATCTTAAGGGCAGCCAGAGAGAAAGGTCGGGTTACCCACAAAGGGAAGCCCATCAGACTAACAGCAGATCTCTCGGCAGAAACTCTACAAGCCAGAAGAGAGTGGGGGCCAATATTCAACGTTCTTAAAGAAAAGAATTTTCAACCCAGAATTTCATATCCAGCCAAACTAAGTTTCATAAGTGAAGGAGAAATAAAATCCTTTACAGATAAGCAAATGCTTAGAGATTTTGTCACCACCAGGCCTGCCTTACAAGAGACCCTGAAGGAAGCCCTAAACATGGAAACGAACAACCGGTACCAGCCATCACAAAAACATGCCAAAATGTAAAGACCATTGAGGCTAGGAAGAAACTGCATCAACTAACGAGCAAAATAACCAGTTAATACCATAATGACAGGATCAAGTTCACACATAACAATATTAACCTTAAATGTAAATGGACTAAATGCTCCAATTAAAAGACACAGACTGGCAAACTGGATAAAGAGTCAAGACCCATCAGTCTGCTGTATTCAGGAGACCCATCTCACATGCAGAGACATACATAGGCTCAAAATAAAGGGATGGAGGAAGATCTACCAAGCAAATGGAGAACAAAAAAAAGCAGGGGTTGCAATCCTAGTCTCTGATAAAACAGACTTTAAACCATCAAAGATCAAAAGAGACAAAGAAGGCCATTACATAATGGTAAAGGGATCAATTCAACAGGAAGAGCTAACCCTCCTAAATATATATGCACCCAATACAGGAGCACCCAGATTCATAAAGCAAGTCCTTAGAGACTTACAAAGAGACTTAGACTCCCATACAATAATAATGGGAGACTTCAACACTCCACTGTCAACATTAGACAGATCAATGAGACAGAAAGTTAACAAGGATATCCAGGAATTGAACTCATCTCTGCACCAAGCGGACCTAATAGACATCTATAGAACTCTCCACCCCAAATCAACAGAATATACATTCTTCTCAGCACCACATCGCACTTATTCCAAAATTGACCACATAATTGGAAGTAAAGCACTCCTCAGCAAATGTACAAGAACAGAAATTATAACAAACTGTCTCTCAGACCACAGTGCAATCAAACTAGAACTCAGGACTAAGAAACTCAATCAAAACCGCTCAACTACATGGAAACTGAACAACCTGCTTCTGAATGACTACTGGGTACATAACGAAATGAAAGCAGAAATAAAGATGTTCTTTGAAACCAATGAGAACAAAGAAACAACATACCAGAATCTCTGGGACACATTTAAAGCAGTGTGTAGAGGGAAATTTATAGCACTAAATGCCCACAAGAGAAAGCAGGAAAGATCTAAAATTGACACTCTAACATCACAATTAAAAGAACTAGAGAGGCAAGAGCAAACACATTCAAAAGCTAGCAGAAGGCAAGAAATAACTAAGATCAGAGCAGAACTGAAGGAGATAGAGACACAAAAAACCCTCCAAAAAATCAATGAATCCAGGAGTTGGTTTTTTGAAAAGATCAACAAAATTGACAGACCACTAGCAAGACTAATAAAGAAGAAAAGAGAGAGGAATCAAATAGACGCAATAAAAAATGATAAAGGGTATATCACCACCGACCCCACAGAAATACAAACAACCATCAGAGAATACTATAAACGCCTTTACGCAAATCAACTAGAAAATCTAGAAGAAATGGATAATTTCCTGGACACTTACACTCTCCCAAGACTAAACCAGGAAGAAGTGGAATCCCTGAATAGACCAATAGCAGGCTATGAAATTGAGGCAACAATTAATAGCCTACCCACCAAAAAAAGTCCAGGACCAGATGGATTCACAGCTGAATTCTACCAGAGGTACAAGGAGGAGCTGGTACCATTCCTTCTGAAACTATTCCAATCAATTGAAAAAGAGGGAATCCTCCCTAACTCATTTTATGAGGCCAACATCATCCTGATACCAAAGCCTGGCAGAGACACAACAAAAAAAGAGAATTTTAGACCAATATCCCTGATGAACATCGATGCAAAAATCCTCAATAAAATACTGGCAAACCGGATTCAGCAGCACATCAAAAAGCTTATCCACCATGATCAAGTGGGCTTCATCCCTGGGATGCAAGGCTGGTTCAACATTCGCAAATCAATAAACGTAATCCAGCATATAAACAGAACCAAAGACAAGAACCACATGATTATCTCAATAGATGCAGAAAAGGCTTTTGACAAAATTCAACAGCCCTTCATGCTAAAAACGCTCAATAAATTCGGTATTGATGGAACGTACCTCAAAATAATAAGAGCTATTTATGACAAACCCACAGCTAATATCATTCTGAATGGGCAAAAACTGGAAAAATTCCCTTTGAAAACTGGCACAAGACAGGGATGCCCTCTCTCACCACTCCTATTCAACATAGTGTTGGAAGTTCTGGCTAGGGCAATCAGGCAAGAGAAAGAAATCAAGGGTATCCAGTTAGGAAAAGAAGAAGTCAAATTGTCCCTGTTTGCAGATGACATGATTGTATATTTAGAAAACCCCATTGTCTCAGCCCAAAATCTGCTTAAGCTGATAAGCAACTTCAGCAAAGTCTCAGGATACAAAATTAATGTGCAAAAATCACAAGCATTCTTATACACCAGTAACAGACAAGCAGAGAGCCAAATCAGGAATGAACTTCCATTCACAATTGCTTCAAAGAGAATAAAATACCTAGGAATCCAGCTTACAAGGGATGTAAAGGACCTCTTCAAGGAGAACTACAAACCACTGCTCAGTGAAATCAAAGAGGACACAAACAAATGGAAGAACATACCATGCTCATGGATAGGAAGAATCAATATCGTGAAAATGGCCATACTGCCCAAGGTTATTTATAGATTCAATGCCATCCCCATCAAGCTACCAATGAGTTTCTTCACAGAATTGGAAAGAACGGCTTTAAAGTTCATATGGAACCAAAAAAGAGCCCGCATTGCCAAGACAATCCTAAGTCAAAGGGACAAAGCTGGAGGTGTCACACTACCTGACTTCAAACTATACTACAAGGCTACAGTAACCAAAACAGCATGGTACTGGTACCAAAACAGAGCTATAGACCAATGGAACAGAACAGAGTCCTCAGAAATAATACCACACATCTACAACCATCTGATCTTTGACAAACCTGAGAGAAACAAGAAATGGGGAAAGGATTCCCTATTTAATAAATGGTGCTGGGAAAATTGGCTAGCCATAAGTAGAAAGCTGAAACTGGATCCTTTCCTTACCCCTTATACGAAGATTGATTCAAGATGGATTAGAGACTTAAATGTTAGACCTAGTACCATAAAAACCCTAGAAGAAAATCTAGGTAGTACCATTCAGGACATAGGCATGGGCAAGGACTTCATGTCTAAAACACAAAAAGCAACGGCAGCAAAAGCCAAAATTGACAAATGGGATCTAATTAAACTAAAGAGCTTTTGCACAGCAAAAGAAACTACCATCAGAGTGAACAGGCAACCTACAGAATGGGAGAAAATTTTTGCAACCTACTCATCTGACAAAGGGCTAATATCCAGAATCTACAAAGAACTCAAACAAATATACAAGAAAAAAGCAAACAACCCCATCAAAAAGTGGGCAAAGGATATGAACAGACATTTCTCAAAAGAAGACATTCATACAGCCAACAGACACATGAAAAAATGCTCATCATCACTCGCCATCAGAGAAATGCAAATCAAAACCACAATGAGATACCATCTCACACCAGTTAGAATGGCAATCATTAAAAAGTCAGGAAACAACAGGTGTTGGAGAGGATGTGGAGAAATAGGAACACTTTTACACTGTTGGTGGGATTGTAAACTAGTTCAACCATTATGGAAAACAGTATGGCAATTCCTCAAGGATCTAGAACTAGATGTACCATATGACCCAGCCATCCCACTACTGGGTATATACCCAAAGGATTATAAATTATTCTACTACAAAGACACATGCACACGTATGTTTATTGCGGCACTATTCACAATAGCAAAGACTTGGAATCAACCCAAATGTCCATCTGTGACAGACTGGATTAAGAAAATGTGGCACATATACACCATGGAATACTATGCAGCCATAAAAAAGGATGAGTTTGCGTCCTTTGTAGGGACATGGATGCAGCTGGAAATCATCATTCTTAGCAAACTATCACAAGAACAGAAAACCAAACACCGCATGTTCTCACTCATAGGTGGGAACTGAACAATGAGATCACATGGACTCGGGAAGGGGAACATCACACACTGGGGCCTATCATGGGGAGGGGGGAGGAGGGAGGGATTGCAGTGGGGAGTTATACATGATATAAATGATGAATTGATGGGTGCTGACGAGTTGATGGGTGCAGCACACCAACATGGCATAAGTATACATATGTAACAAACCTGCACGTTATGCACATGTACCCTAGAACTTAAAGTATAATAAAAAAAAAAAAAAAGAAAAGAACACTAAAAAAAAAAAAAAAAAAAAAAAAAAAAAAAAAAGAAATAATATTTCAGTTTTTCACATCATTTAGAAAAGATTTTCTTATAATGAAACCAATTCATTTTTAGCTATCACTTTACTTCTAGCATGTGTGCAAAATATTGGAATTAAAAAATTAGATTATTTTGAAAAACAAGTTAATCAGCCTAAATGAAAAATTGTGCTTTATGGAGTGAAATGCAATGTTCCTTCTGTAGATACTTTTAAAAAGACATTATCTTTGGGTCCAGTCTTCTTAAAATAATCACTAACTTTTGAAATAGATATTGACACATCTTCTTCAGACATGTCTTCTGGTTTCTATATTGTCATTAATAACACTTTGGCTCTAATGATCATTATGTCGGCATTTTGTGCATGCTTGTTAACATTCTCGAAACACTAATTTCTGTGCTGACTTTGTCATCAAACGTTTGATGTTTTGAGCTCACTGATGCTAAAAGTGTTTATTAAAATTTTTTGAAAATATGACCAAACAATATTATTAATAAGTATATTTACAGGATGAAAAGGAAAAGCAACCAGACCACTCTTAGAGCCTCAATGGAAAGGCTCTTCGGTGTCTATTTTTTTTTTTTATCATTATTTTTCAGATGCACTCAAGCACAGATCCTACTGACTGGCAACCCGAAGGTTTATGCACCTTGAGGACTGCTGAACACTATGACACAACTAGCTGGTGCATGTAAGAGACTGGCTGGGGCAGCAGCTTTGAATACTTCTCCAGCTACCACAGAGACTGCAAGACATCCATTCAGGCACAACTGATTTTATCAGCAAATCTTCTGCAAGCCATTCCCAAAAAGAGAAATGAGCTGTGGCCTGCAAAGGGTGAGAATAAAGGGGCACAGGTTGCTGCTGGTGGTTTCAGTTTTAATCGTGTTCTGCACTGGAAAACTCTGTTTACTACATCTACTTTTCTTTTTTTTGAGACAGAGTCTCACTCTGTTGCCCAGGCTGAAGTACAGTGGCGTGACATCGGCTCGCTGCAACCTCTGCCTCCTGAGTTCAAGCAATTTCTGCCTCAGCCTTCCAAGTAGCTGGGATTACAGGCGCCTGCCACCATGCCTGGCTATTTTGTGTGTGTGTGTGTGTTTTTAGTAGAGATGGGGTTTTACCATCTTGGCCGAGCTGGTCTTGAACTCCTGAGCATATGCTTTTTATATATATTACTAGATGAAATCATGCAAGAACAGGAATGACAAGGTTCAGGTCTACCAAACCCAGTCTGACTTATTTTAATGCAACTATTCATAATAAAAGTTACTAAAATATAATATCTGTTAAAATATAAATTTTAACCAAATGGAATGCCGAGACAAGAGTTATAAAGATTTGTTGTTAACCAGGACTCATAGAACAGGATCAACAGAATGGGAAAAACACCTGGAGAAAAGGGTCCAGGTATCAGTAAAGAGATCACACCCACAGTGGTCAGGTTATCAGCGAGTACCAGTAGATACCAAGTGGAAGGCAGTCAAAGTCTCCATTTATACCCAAATGTCTGGCATGCAGTTTGCTACATGTAACTACTAAGTTAACTGTACAATCATTATCTTTTTATTAAGTTCAATCATTCTCAGTGATCATTCTAATCTGAGAACCCATTTATCCAGCTCTACTATCATAAGAAGGCACCTAGATAGGACTGACATCTGGAAAGGTTAACGTCAGATGAGGAGCACTGTCTGTGGAGTGTCAACATTTCAGGGTCTGCCACATTTTCACAGGAGCAAAGAGAATGAAACAGGACATTAAATGTTTGGTAACAGGTCAGAGTTTTCATTCCTTTAAGAACAGAACACTTGAATAAAACAGAGGATGGGTGTGACGTTGGAAAGCAACATTGACACATGACGAGTCCTCACACGGCAGGTGAAGGATTAGAACACTTATCCTTAGGTGCAGTGAGCCATCGAAAGCTTGTCGGCAAGAAGCAGAACTGTGGGAGTAAGACTGGAAGAAGATTAGTGTGGGAGAGACATGGAGGCAGAATGGAG
This sequence comes from Rhinopithecus roxellana, assembly GCF_007565055.1. Lineage (NCBI taxonomy): Eukaryota > Metazoa > Chordata > Mammalia > Primates > Cercopithecidae > Rhinopithecus > Rhinopithecus roxellana. Next base: position 121,060,235 of record NC_044562.1, read on the forward strand.
GGAAGCCTGAAGGCAGGGCCACATATCAAAGCAGCAACAATTGTCCAAGGATGAGGCAACAAGACTAAGGGATTGTTTTTTCTCTAATATTTGATTTACTTTGTATGTTTAAATTTTACCATTGACTGGAAGTTTTGTGACAAAATAAAAATATGCATGGTGGGGCTCACCTGGCATAAACAGGTGGGGCTTCAGAAGTTCTCGTAAGTGTCTGCACCTCTGCCCTCGGACCATCATCCCTTTCAGTGGTGAAGGCTTTGGGTCTGTTACCCTGTGAGATTGAAACCTGTATCAAAAGTGTTGACAGTGCCTGCTGTGTTGGGTGGACTTCCTCCTGAGTGAGTTCTTTCACTTGGAAAAAAAGGAATTTGTTTCACTGGGAATGGTTCAATCTAAAACAAGGATTGAGAGTAAGGCCCCAAGCCTTGGAAAGGAGAAGAAAACAATATTATATTTTGAACACTAATCTATGGAATCTTATTTAATTCCTCAATATTAGAACAGAGATATTATGACACCCATCAGCTGATAAAGAAATTAACATCTGGCTAAAATTATGCAAGGTGGTAAAGCTAGTCATTGGTGGAGGGAAGATTCTAAGCAAGATGTGGTTAGCAATGGAGTTCACGGGGTTTCCATGAACAGCAACAGGAGTAAAGTAATAAAAGAGAATCCTGTAGTCGGGATAGGGATTACACATTTGACTATATAAGGCTTTTCCTTTCACTTAGGTACAACCTAGATCAATTAATTAAATGTTACCAGAATATGTACAGCAAACCAATTTACAGCAAGGCCAAGTTAGATCAAGAATGAAGCAATGTGACATTTAGGGGTGAGGTAGTACCAGTGTCCCTGTATATGTGACCTATGATCAATTGCTGCTTTTACTGCCCTGATACTTCTCATTATGGTCTGAGGAAATTGTTAGTTTTCCTCTTTCAAAGGAAGTCATGGGACTCAGTATCAGTCTTGTCAAGCATAATGGAGGCCTTTTCATGTTGGATATAATGATGAGGATCAAGGTAAGATGCCACAGGTGGGACCCTGAGTGGGAGCCACTGAGCTTCCCCAAAGCACAACTCTGCTAAAGGCGGCAGTGCAAGAGGCTCTTCCCCTCTCTCCAGCTTGGTCACACTGCACCCAGATCATCATATAGTCTCTGGTTCCATTAGTGCTAATAGCCCTGCAATGCCTGACTTCAATACTGGTCACACCATCTCTGACCTTTGAAACTTATAGTCAGTCACTGAGTTTCCCAGTTGACACTAATGCTTGCTACAAACCCTGGCTAACTTAAGGTTATCCCAGCCATTCTTTGCTCTTGGTTGTCTCCAGTAGGATGTTCACTGAAGTTACAGTCCTTGGGAACCCACATTTGGGCATTGGAAAGGTGGGGGAAGAGGGTTAGTTGTTCTCTCCTACTTCATCTTCAACTAAACAAGAAGGTGCCTATTAAAGGACATAGCTGAAACCACACAATGTTGGTGAACAGTCTGGAGACCTGGTGGGCTGGAGCCCACACCGAGGAGGAGGACTGGTTGTTGGCATTCTGAGCCCTGGGACTGTTGAGACTCTGAATAAGGGGAGGGGAGTTCAGACAGAGCTGAGCCCTGTTAATAATCCATCTCCATGCCAGTGGGAGCACGGCGCTCAGTGATTAGCGAACCTCTACTTCCACAATGCAGCGAATGCAGTTTTAATTGAAGCCATGCTTTTCCTTACAATTCATTGTGTCCTTCAGTGATTAATTAATTAATTATTCTGTAATCCCTCCACACACACTGGGCAGTTTTCCAACCTTTTAGTTATAAGGAAAATATAATAAAATTACAATGAGATATCACTACGCATCTACCAGAATGACTGGAGTTAAAATACCAACTGTTGGCATAGTTACAAAGTGAAGAATTCATTCACTGCTGGTTAGAATGCAAATTGATAGAGTCACTTTGGAAAACTGTTTGGCACTGTGCACTAGAGCTAAGCATATGCACACCATATGGCACAGAAATTCACCCAACAGACATGGGTACTTACATGTCCAGAAAGATATGTTCAGACATGTTCTTAAAGACATTATGTGGAAGAGACCCCAAAGAGGAAGCAATCCTGATAAGATGGATGAATAAATTATGGTATTTTTATACAATGGAATACTATTCACCAATGAAAATGAACAAAATAAAACTATACTCTAAAATATGGGTGAATTTCATGAACAACATTTTCTGAAAGCAGACAGACACAAAAGGGTAAATAATGACTTATTCTATTTATACAGGTTTTAAGATTAGGAAAACTAATATGTGGTGTTTGAAGTTGGGACAGTGTTTACCTCTGGGAGGATAGGGGGTGTAGCAGGGAACATGTAGGGGCTTCTGAAGTGTGGTGATTTTATGCTTTCTGTATTTCTTACACGGGTGTATTCTCTTTGTCATAAGTCATTGAAGACTTATGACTTGTGCAATTTTTGTAGATACTGCACTTCAATTTCAAATGTTTATAAAAAGAAAGAAAATGAAACATAGAATGATGGATAGGAAATGTTGTGCTATTCAAGTGAGATGAATAGTGTTGGGCATGTGGTCTTAGACTGTCCTTACCACAGAGATTCAAAGGCCCAGGAAGCTTTTCTTGCCTGAGTCCTAGAGCCTTTCTAAAGGTTGTAAATAGCCTTTACATAGATCCCCCCTCCCCAAAAACGTCTTCTGCATGGTTGCCAACTATTGGAACACAAAGGCCTATGTATGGCTTAAGTATTGATGTGAGTGGGGCAGGGGACATTCTGCAACACCTACTTATGGAATCATTGAATGTCTTCCTCTTCATTTGTGGTTTTCAGATGTTTGAGATACGTTGTGCCCGCGCACACTTTTTTCTTTGGATGGTTGGTTGGTTGGTTGGTTGGTTGGGTTGGGTTTGATTTTTTGTATTTATTTATTTATTTATTCATTTATTTTGAGGCTGAGTCTCACTCTGTCACCCAGTCTGGAGTGTAGTGGCGTGATCTCGGTTCACTGTAACCTCTGCCTCCTGGGTTCAAGTGATTCTCCTGCCTCAGTTATTTGCCCTGTGACCTCAGCTCTCTGATCGGCTCAAGAAAACTCATTAATTTGCAGTTTGTCTAACTTTTTCTTGTGGTGAGGTTACGAGTGATAGGCTTTCCTCTATATCTTAGAGCTGAAACCTTTTGAGGTTTAATGCATTATATATTATATATTATTATTATATATATATATATACATATATATTCTTATATATATATTTCTTTTTGAGACAGAGTTTCGCTCTTGTTGCCCAGGCTGGAATGCAATGGCACGATCTCAGCTCACCTCAACCTCCGCCTCCTGGGTTCAAGTGATTCTCCTGTCTCAGGCTCCCAAGTAGCTGGGATTACAGGTGTCCACCATCATGGCTGGCTAATTTTGTATTTTTAGTAGAGATGGGGTTTCTCCATGTTGGTCAGGCTGGTATCGAACTCCCAACCTCAGTTGATCCACCCGCCTCGGTCTCCCGAAGTGCTGGGATTACAGGCGTGAGCCACTGTGCTGGATCAATATATATTTTTTTTAATAACAGAGCCTGTGATGTTCTTGGTTCATGGTATGACTACGATTTTTGTTTGTATACTGTCCATTTTAGATATTAGATTCTGAGACTCTTGCTCCTTTTCAAGTCTTCTATTTTAGCGGACAGTAACCTGTTTTAAGTTTGGTGTGCAGGTTCTGGAGGATCTCTCATGTTCTGCTGACTTCTCCATTCCGGGCGGGTGAGGTCAGCTGCTCTTGGAGGCCAGGAGAAGGGTGAGGTTGGGGAGGGCCTGGCCTGCCAGGCTCTGCTGGAAATCCTCTTGTGCACTGATCAGCCACCACTGCTACTGAGTACGAGTTTCGCGACCAGTCCCCTCTGGGTTTTCCCTTTACTGATCCCTTGGCTTGAGAGATCAGCTTTCCTTGCTTTTTTCCCCTACTTTTATTCATCCATGGATGGTGATTGTGGGTTGTAGGACTCTGTGGAAAGAACCAGTATGGTGTGGATAGGAGATAAAATTAAAACTCAGCAGACCCATTGCAATGTTTTTCTTCAAATCCTTAGATTCTACCCAATCCACCTTCCTGTTTCCACCATTGAGTTTCCTTTTAATTTCCTGTTGAATTAATCCCAGTATATGTGTCTTTAGAGGGGAGGAACAGGGCCTATGCCATCTTGCCTACCAACTGGAGCACTACCATCATTTCTTCCCAGATGTTGGTCTGGCTGACTTCAGGTTCAACATCACATAGAGAGACAATAAATAGCCTTGCAAAGGCTTTCCCACCAACCCCAACAGGGTAACATCTAATCTCTAAACAAATACCTCATTTTATATAACTCATGATAGTTCTGCTTTTTAATTTAAACCCTGAGACTAAAATAGATTTTGAAGGGCAGAAAAAAATTAAGAGCCTGAAATATACAACAATATACTAATTTTTAGAAGCTAAAGGTATTGCATATCCTAAATAATTAGAATATATTGATTATCCTAATATTTCAATGTCAAACATTCATGTCCTTATAAAACCCTGAAGTTTCAAATGATCCTCTTATTTTATGATTCAAAAAGAAAATGTACAAATGTCCTACTCTCGTGTGTGATGCTGACAGTGGGGAGGCAGTGCACGTATGGGTCAATAGATGTATGGGAACTCTGTACCTTTTTGGCTTTTTGCTGTGAGCCTAAAACTGCTTTAAAAGTAAAGTTCAGGCTGGGCACAGTGGTTCATGCCTCTAATCTTAGCACTTTGGGAGGCCAAGGCAGACAGATTGCCTGAGCTCAGGAGTTCAAGACCAGCCTGGACAACATGGTGAAACCTGGTCTCTACTAAAATACAAAAAATTAGCCAGGTGTGGCAGTGTGCACCTGTAGTCTCAGCTACTTGGGAGGCTGAGGCAGGAGAATTGCTTGAACCTGGGAGGTGGAGGTTGCAGTGAGCCGAGATCATGCCACTGCACTCCAGCTAGGGCAACTCCATCTCAAAAAAAAATTACAATCCATTTAAAAAAGAAAAACATATAAATGTATCCTATGCTATGCAAACCATTCCATGGAACAGAAATCTTAGAAAACGTCCACCGTATTTTAATAATACCATACAATAACTCAGATATTAAAACTTAAAAAAATTATATTTAAAAAATTCTATAGATCAATATATATAGAGAAAGGTGGTAGTGGCAAATATGAATGTAATAAATGCCACTAAATTGTTCACTTTAAAATGGTAAATTTTTTGTTAGATGGATTTTGCCTTAATTAAAAAAAACTTGAGGCCAGGTGTGGTGGGTCACACCTATAATCCCAGCACTTTGGGAGGCTGAGGCAGATCACGAGGTCAAGAGATTGAGACCGTCCTGGCTAACACGGTGAAATCCCGTCTCTACTAAAAATACAAAAAAAAAAAAAAAAAAAAAGCTAGCATGGAGGCAGGTGCCTGTAGTCCCAGCTAGTCGGGAGGCTGAGGCAGGCGAATGGCGTCAACCCGGGAGGTGGAGCTCGCAGTGAGCCAAGACTGCACCACTGCACTCCAGCCTGGGCAACAGAGCAAGACTCTGTCTCAAAAAAATAAAAATAAAAAATAGAAAATATCTAAAAATTGAAAGATAGCTGGAGGATTAAAACTAATAGAGACACTTAAAACTATTAGCCGTACTGCTCCATAGAAACAGAACTAGTAAGATATGTGCGCATATGTATGTGTGTGCATCCGTGTGTGTGTGTACAGAAAGACAGTGGGAGATTTATTTTAAAGAATATTTGTGGGGCTTTATCTCCTTATTCAATGCTTCCAGGGAATTTTGCTTGGGTTTAGGTCCCCAGGCCTTTCGAGGGACATGTACACATCGGGTAGTGGGGCAGAGGGAGGAGGAGCATTGCCCTGACACTGCCCCAGCTACTCAGCCAGGGCACTGGGGGCTCTGGTTCTGCAGATGGTGAAGGCAAAATTCTGGCTACTATTACACTGCTCATAGATCCCATTCTTTCCAAGAGTTTGAAGCCCACTTGAGCATCCATGATCTTCAGTTGCAACATTTTGAAAAACCCCAAAAAGTCACTATGGAGTGAGTAGCGATTGGGGCTAAGTGAAAGGCCTGTAATAAACCCAAAATAGAATCACTTTTACCTTCTTCAAGAAGAGACAGTTACAGAGAATATGGATGGGGAAGAAAAGAAATAATGGTGCACTCCATCAGTGTGGGATTTGCAAAGCAATTCCTCTTTCGGTGGAGGACTTCTGTTTCTTCATGGGAAATTAATAACCATGTCAATCTTCAGTTCAATTATAGTCAACAAATATTACCTGCATTCTTATTGTGTGCCTGATGCAATGCCAGGTGTGGAGGATTCATATGAAGTGTGCAATTCCCACTGTGCTCATGGTCAACTGCTTAGCCAAATGGACGAACACACAAGCAAAGACTTTGACGGTACACATGATTTCACAGAAAGGCGAACCATTTTTGCAGGATCAATAAAAACAGCATATGGTGACTAATTACAGATTCCTAACTAAAGTGTCTCATTAAATTGTGGCTTTCTTCCCCCACATAAACAGAGGTGGCTGTCCAGGGCCTTGGTGCAGGCTCTAGGAAGCCACTTTCATTCCTTCTGCTTTACCATCTTGGTGTGTATCTTCCTTCCTCAAGGTCACATGATGGTTGCTGGAGCTCAGGCCTTTTGTCTAAGTTCCAGAGAGAAGGAAAGGGAAGGTAAAGGAGCAAAAGGAAGACCCTGGCCATTTCCCAGAGGCTCCACCCAATGATGTCCCTTACATCTCATTGGCCTGTCTTACTGCAATGGTGTGTGGGAAATGTAGCCTTTTATTTGAGCACTTTGACACTCTGAATACATCAGGTATTTATTACTAAGTGTATCAGTTGGTCTTCAACCACAGGATCGGAACCACTATGAGTTATATAGAGTAAGGCAGTAATGAACAGGTTTGGGTCACTTATAATTTTAGAAGATGGTTAAGCAGTCTATGTAAGCCTTTATCTTCATGGCTGATATTGGTTCTGAGCCTGAAGTCAGCCTGGCCATTTAGTTAGGAAGAAGACTGGAAGTGACATGAGGGTTTGCAAGGACAAACTGGAAGCTATTAGCATGACTGGATCCCATAAGGACACACAGGAATCTGCAAGGACAAACTGGACCCCACACCTGTCTCTCACAGTCTTCACCCTTAATGGCATGGGCGACCTGCAGGAAAAGCTGGTGCCATTTGCAAAGAAGTGATGTATGCACTACCCAGAACTTGGAGCAGCTGAAAGAGGCAGTCTGTTAGAACTGCAGGAGCCAGGAGGCAGCAAGGCGAGCCAGCAGGAGAGAGACAAGAGTCTCCAGCCCAGCAGCGTCTGGTGCCCTACATGGTACTTCAGAGTCTATGCAGAGCCTGCTGCTTCACCTCTGCCTCCCAAATCTTATACAAACTCTTTTCTTTTCTGGTCACCCCTTACCCAAAACCATACAAGAGGGAATTCAGGGAATGGTAGTTCCAATTTAGCTAAGTTGATATAGTTCAGAACCATAGTCTCAAGATAGAGGGGCATGGTGCCAGCAGAGAGCCATGTCTCCCGTGGAAGGAGAGCAGTCAGTCAGAACTGGGCTGAGGAGGAGGATGTGTTTTCTAAGTGCACAGGAAACTTCTCAGATGAGAATAGCATATATGCCAAAGAGGAAGAAAACACAGCGTGGTGTTCCACAGGCACTTCCAAATTGCTGGAGCATGAGACAAAAATGGGGTTGGAGGCATGGGAGGAGAGGAAGCTGAGGACCATAGAACTATATTCACCTCCGTTTTATGTACATAACCTTGTAATATCATGGAAAACATTAAAACTCCTAATACCCCTGTGTTTGCCAGGACCTTGGTCCCTTGCCAAGCATATGGGGCTCCATAAATCAGAACTGTGTCCGGATGAGTAAAAGAAATTCAAATGACAGTAGCTGAAATAGAAAAGGTGTTATTTGTCACATACTACAAATCGTCTGGGAAAACAGGGCAGGTGTGATAGCTGAGCGTGACATCAGGCCTTTTCAACACATGTGCTCTGTTCTCCCTTCTGAGTGTTTCAGATTGGGTTCATTGGAAACAGATGTGAGACCAGGCATTTCTTTAAGAGGGTTTACTGGGGAGAGCTTTCAGGAGACACACCAGTTAGGGACATGAGGAAGGCCTCGGGCAATGGGAGACGCTGAACAGCAAAGCAGTAGCAACTCATGCCTCAGTCAATCCCTAGAAGGCTCTGGAGCTGGGATGACCTTCAGAGTCATCTCAAAGGCAGGCCCTCCATATCCCACATCAGCCCATCATTGCCTGGGCTCTGGCGGCTCCCTTAGGCCAAGGGCAACCTTAAGAAGCAACACGGTTGTCTTCAGCTACCACTCTCAACAACATATGGGAGACAGGTATTGGCAGAGCCCTGTGGAATCTACTACAGTTGATGAGGTTTAATCCTTATGCATGTCACTTCATGCTACAAGGTAGATGCTATGCCTCATGGGCTCATATCGCCTCTTAGGCAGGTTCTAGAGGTGCAAATGGGCAGAGAAACTCCTTCCCAACAAGGCTGGGCCTTTCCACTCATGAAGCTGTGTCCTTCTGAGGGATTTTTGCCAACATTTTATGTGCTTGAACTTTAACCCATTATCAACTCTACCATTAGGGAAGTTGGGAGTTTAATGCTAAGGATACTACTAAGACTCTGAAACATTTGTGTTCCGTAGCAAAAGAAGGAGGGAATGGGTATTTATTTGGAAGACAGATAGCAGGTCTGACATCCTGCAGATGGTGACTTTAAAAGGAGTTAAGTAGACTTGGTCTCTGCCCACCTTATGTTCAATCTCAACTGGCAAAGATTCAAGGAAAATAAAACAATGCCACACTATTAGTGCAGAGGAATACTGGAACACAGCTTTGGAAAATAATTAGGAATGGATGCTAAAAGGAGATGAGCATGTGGATATGTGTTTCACCATCATTTATAACACACATCTACAAAGTCTAAATGTCAAATGGAGAGACATGGATGAATAAAATGCAATCATTCATATAATTTATTCATTCACTCACAAGTGTTTTTTGAGATTCTATTAAATGTCAGCCTTCATGCCTCCTTTTCAGGGCCCTGAATATTGGCCATAAAGACCTGGCTCATCCATGGTACCCTGTCGCTGGTCCGGTCACTTCTTTCTGAGGCTGCTTTTGCTCAACTAGACTCCTATTTGTTTCTTTCTTAGAGCTGCAGCAAAACTTTGATTTGACTGAATGCATCATCTCCCATTTATTAGAAATCATTGTTGATGTCATATTTTGCAAGATATCATATAGGAGGCAAACACAGCAGTGTGGTCCCTAAAGTCTTGGCTTCCCAGTCACAGCTTGCAGGACCCTACAGCTAACTACATCTGGGTCAGGCAGAGCATGTCCAACCGATTACCATTAAGTATATTAGACACATTATGTGAGGCCAATTTTTACATCCATGAGAATAATCAAGGGGTTGTTTACCTCTGAACAGAAAATGGGAAAGAAATGATGGCATGACTGACTCAGATTCCACCAGAATTACTTTATCAATTTTATTATTTATGTTCTTAATTCAAAATCATTTGTCTTTAAATGACTATTCTTGTGGATTCAAAATCATATAATCAATCTAATTATATGTTTGATTTTAAGTCAGAGACACATTTATCCTATTCTGTTTATGAATATTTTGACACTAACATACTCCGTATAATCTAGAATTATTCACATTTATGATTTGTAGTACATCTAAATTCTATTCACCCATGCTGAGTTTTTATCAAATGCAGGTCTCTAACCACCACATGCTGTCCCATGGCTGGAGAAAATGAGCAGGGCTATGAGGCGACCTCCCACCGGAGACTGGAGAAAATAGCCCACATCCCAAAAGCTGCACACACGCACACACACACTCACTCAGACACACACACTCACACACACACACACACACACACACACTCAGACACACTCACACACACTCACACACTCACACACACACACTCACACACTCTCTCTCTCTCTCCACGGTGCTGTGAGACTTTAGTTATTTCTTCAGAAAACAAGCCAAGAAAATGGAGAAGACCGGGTGTCTGAGTCGGCTGAAGTACGTGCCGCTTGCCCTGAAGAGAGAAACTCAACCTCACTCAGACCTCTGTACTTTTGTTTTAGAAACAAATCTAAACTAGCAGGCTCTGGCCCACACCTTCACTTCCACCTGGTGGCTCTCTCAGCTCACCCTGGGGGAACAGATCCCGCACGCCCTCAGGGCAAATGTTTCCTCCTTAGGAATGTGAGCCAGTGGGCCCCAAAGCGCCTCACGGATTCAGCCCAGCTTTCCAGCTCCTGGGCCCAGGCCTTGAACTGCCAGTGTGCCTTCTCCACAGGGTCTTCCAGGTGAGTGCAGCCCCACCTCCACTGCAGCAGTCTCTCTCTGGGATGTCTCCACTTCTGACCCCTGCAAGCCCTGATACAGGACAGGCGCTGTGCTGGCACAGGCAGTAGGCGCCCCTTGCATGAGATAAAGGCCAGGCTCTGGTCATGTCATGAACCACTCCAGCCATCCCACCTGCCATTGCAAGGATCCTCCCCACGGGCCTTTGGAGGAGCAGCCTTTGCCAGAATCTCCCCAACTCTGCGCAGCTGCGGGGGTGGGGGTGGGGGTGGAGCCTCTGCAGTGCTTCCTCCTGGCCTCGGAGGACACCCTACAACATTGCTCACCCCTACCCTGCACCCCTTCCTGTGTCAGGCCCTTGCTGCAGTGTCTTCCCCTCTGGCGCAGCTCTGTGGTGGATACTCCAGTCCACCTCCACCCTGTCCCTGAGCTCAGTGTGTCCCATCATTGCCACCCTGGAGTGACCCCACCTGCCAACCGGTTGCTCCTTCCTTTTGAGCAGCAAAGCCAGCTGGACTTCCTGGGTCAAGTGTGGACTTGCGAACTTTTCTGTCTAGCTGAAGGACTGTAAATGCACCAACCAGCACTCTGTAAAAGCACACCATAGGTGCTCTGTGTCTAGCTAAAGGATAGTAAATGCACCAATCAACACCCTGTAAAATGGACCAATCAGCACTCTGTAGGATGGACCAATCAGTGCTCTGTAAAATGGACCAATCAGTGCTCTGTAAAATGGACCAATCAGCAGGATGTGGGCGGGATCAAATAAGGGAATAAAAGCTGGTCACCCGAAAAAGCAGCAGCAGCAAGTCGCTGGCGTGCCTTCCCATGCAGTGGAATCTTTGTTCTTTCCGTTTTCACAATGACTCTTGGTGCTGCTCGCTGTTTGGGTCTGCACTCCCTTTATGAGCTGTAACACTCGCAGCAAACGTAGTGGCTTCACTCCTGAAGTTAGTGCAGCACGGCCATTAACCCACCGGAAGGAAGAAACTTAGGACACATCTGAGGCGCTGAAGGAGCAAACTTGGGACACGCCATCTTTAAGAGCTGTAACCCTCACCGCCAGCGTCCGCAGCAGGAGACGAAGAACCCACCGGACACATTTTCACCTTCCAGCAGGGATCTGGGCTGCTGTGAGGCCCCCGGAGGAATACTGCCCCAGAATGCTAGTGCCATAGCTTATGCGGATTCCTCCACTGCCCTTGCTTCCTCCGGCTCAGACCTGACCCGAGGTGAGCGTCATGGGGCTATCAGAACCTCCTTCCCTTCCTGGAAACCTCTCCTGCTGTCCATGAGCCCCGCCGCCCCAATCTTAAAGCTCATGTGATTGGGATCCCTGGGAAGCAGGTTCTAAGTTGGGTGTTAGTGGGGCGGGTATTTAATGAGAAACATCCCCGGCGTCAGTGCCTGTGAAGGGAAGGGACGAGGTTGAGCTAGGAGGTAGCACCAAGGACAGCCTCTGTCACCTGCTCTGGGGGTCCTCGGGCTAACATGGCATTTGGGGCTCTCCTGAGTTGGGCTCGGGAGGCCCGGCCTCTGCTCCTGCCTGATGAGTCATGGTTGGGTGGGGAGCCCTGAGAGAATGGCTCTCTGCACCTGTGGTGCTGAACTGACAGTGGGCCTGAGGGCTGCAGCCTTCAGTCCCTAAAGCAGCCAGCTCTCCATGGAAGGGCCCGCCAGACCCAGGCTAAATCTCCACCAGGTCTGTTTCTCTTTACAGTTTCTCTTTTGGGTTTGCTTTTCATTCCAGCCTGGCACACAAGCCGTCTGCGACCTGCTCCAGCAACTAACCTGTCATTCTGCCTGAGCGTCCCCTTGCTGCCCTCTCTCTATTCAGTTCTTACCCACTCAGACTTTGAGAGGCAGGCCAGAGCTCATCCTTGTACAGACGGTTTGATGAAGGGCCTGGCAGGTGCGGTCACTGCCCTCTGTAAAAATCCCTGGACAGAGGGCCAGAGACCACCCTGACCATCCCTTTCCACCAGTGATGGCAGAAAAGACCACCTCTGCGAACCTTGACCACCTCTGCGGACCTTCCCAAACAGAAAGACCAAGGCCTTGTGACTGGGGTTTGCTGAAGGAAAAATGGTCAGCACTGGAAATAGTAGTTTTTAAATGTTGTCACTGAGGTGGGTTCCTGTGCAGGACAAGGAGCAGGACCAGCCATCTTGGTCTTGCTCAGAGACACAAGAGAGAGGTGGATTCCTTATGGAGAGGAGTGGATTCTTTATGGAGGGAGCAGAGAGAGACAGGACAGGGGCTCAGGAATGGCCCCCACACAGCTCACTGGGAGGCTTGCTCTGAGTTCCAGCCTCCAGCCCAGGAGATTTGGGCACTTGGGGTTGCTGGGGTGAGTTTAGTACCAAAGGTACCTGACTGTGTACACTTGTGGAATAGATAATGCAACCAGGGATGGCTGCAGCGCTTAAAGGAAGAGTAATGTCATTACAGCCATGTGGGTGTGAGTGTGCCATGCACACCCACCCAGAGAGTCCAAGAGCAAAGGCATGACTTCGTTGGACAAGCATGAAACTGCAAATTAGTGCTTCTGTTATGGTATTGCTTCATGAATAATCAGGACATTCTCCTAACCTCAGGGTGTGATTTGAAACTGGGAGTGTGGCCATATGGCATCATTATGCGGCAATACCACCATCAACCATGGCTCCAGGAATAGATTTCCTAAAGAGGTCAGCGTTGTGAAAGTTTCTGTTTTGTTTGGGTTTGTTTCTAAATCCTGCTATGCAGAACAGTGAGCTAGGGCCATAGGACAAGAATTCCTTGGCACAGTCAGCTTGGACTAGGACTTGCACTTGGTTAATCATGAATCTTGGCAGCTTCTCACTGTGGCAGCCTTTCTCCACCATTTCAACTCTATTTTTAAATGCTAGTTGCTCTCCCATTTTTACTTCATTAGTGGGGAATCTCACATGCATTAATGGATACAGCAATTAATACTCAGCTGCCTGAGCTGAGGTTTGCAGGCTGTGTGACCTGAACATCCTTGGTTGCATACTCTGTCCTATAAGTGTTCATGGGCCTGGCACACGTGGCACCCACATTCATTCTCAAATGTCCCTCAGAGAGTCCAGGGCTATGAAGCAGGCATTGCAGGGGAGTCTCCACTACCGAATGATGTTCAGCCCATACAGGCCACTGATGTACTAGAACTCGATTCATGGTATTGTGTAAGCTCACTTTTCACGGCTATGAAGAAATGGGAGCCTGAGTTTCTCACACTGGATTCTCTGTGTCTGTCTCATTTGTATCCTGTGAAGCTTCCAGTGTGAGGCAGACACACGACTTCTGACTATAGGGAGGTGATGTGTGAGCATGTTCTTCCTCACTTTCTTATTGGCACAGTCCAATCCTCAGAACCACTCTCAGGGAGAGTGGAGTCCTCTAGTACATGAGTGACCTCCCACTCCTCATCCACGCACTGAGCGTTAGCAAGACAGACTGTGTGGTCTTCAGAAGACACTGGACTCCAACGCTTTAGCAACACTACCTCCTAGACTTCTCAGTAAGTAATAAAATCTACTTCTGTCCCACCCTGTTCCTTCCACTCCACAACGCTGCCCACTGCCCCATTCTATTGCATTTTATTTCACTCCACTTGCTCCGTTATGTTACAGTCAAGTATTACTACCATGCCTTGGGAAGCACAGAAGCAAAATATGCAGTGCAGCCAACCTTTCTTTTTCCCTAGATCGACTTTATTGTGATATGGTTTACATAGAATAAAAGCAGCAGATTTTAAGTGTGTAATTTGATGAATTTGATAAATGGATGCCCCTGTCTAATCCACATCCTGATTAGGATATATGACTTTTCATAAGCCTAAAAGATTACTTTATGCTCTTTTGCCGGCAATTCTCCCCACCTCAGTCAACCATGAATCTAATTTCTTTCATCATAGCTTAGTTTTGCCAGCTCCAGAGCATCATGTAAATAACATTCTATAATATGGACTCTTTCACTGAACATAACATTGTTGAGATATGCTGCTGCATAGCTCCATAGCTCATCGTCATTTTGAGTAGTGTGTTACTGTATGGATATACACGACATTATATACAAATATTCACTGAAACAGAAATACATGTGTATAAATATACCACATTTGCTTATATATTCACCTGCTAATGGACAAATTAATGATCGGACTTTGGGCTATTCTTTTCTTTTTAATGTGGAAAAATTAAATGCATGAAATGGTGAGAAAATAGCACAACAGTTTATTTCTAATAAGTAACTAAATATATAATTTACAGTGCAAATGCAGAATCAAAATACTAGTGTGTTGGAAAGAATATGAGATTTCGAGTGAAAAAATGTTTGTTTTCACTTCTGCAATTACCTAGGTACCTGGGAATATTTTTAATGTTGGCTTATTTCCATATAAAAAGAAGTTATCATCTTCTGGGAAGATAAAGTAAGTATATTTTTGCTTATTCTTCTTGCTAAGAATAACTAAAATCACTGGACATGTATACCAAACCAACATAAAAAGGTTCTGAAAAGTGAAGAGAATGAAGCACACCAGGAAGGGACTTTGGGACCCAAGGAACAACACAGTAATGAGTTCCCTGGGTTTCCTTTTGCATTATACATCCCTCTCTTGGAGCTGAAGAAGCTAGCAACCCAGAAAAGCAAACAAATGCCGATTTAAACAACTACAAAGTCTGGGCGTGGTGACTCATGCCTGTAATCCCAGCGCTTTGGGAGGCCGAGGTGGGTGGATCACCTGAGGTCAGTCGTTTGAGACCAGTGTGGCCAACATGGCGAAACCCCGTCTCTACTAAAAATACAAAAAATTAACTGGGCATGGTGCCACATTCCTGTAGACCCAACTACTCCAGAGGCTAAGGCAGGAGAATCACTTGAATCCGGGAGGCGGAGGTTGCAGTGAGCCAAGATGGCGCCATTGCACTCCAGCCTGGGCAAACACACACACACACACACACACACACACACACACACACACACACACACACACACACACACACACACAATACCCTGCTTTCTCTACTCAAAGCACCAGAAATGGGGTCATTCAAGAAAGACAGAAACCTTTTACACAATAACCACTGCATGCAAGTCAAACATGAAAGAAAAACTCAGGCTAGCAAAGGCCAAGTGCAGGCTAGATGTCTACCCTGGCCAGTCTGTAACAAGACAGCTAACGCCCCTTTCTGGTACTATGTATGTCAGACAAGACCAAATAGGAACATTATTGCCCACTCTCCTTCCTGCCATGGTGTTAGTGGAGATCACAGGAAGAAAGTGGTTTTCTGTCCTCAATCAGCAGCAAGGACGCTGCCTCCCTGCCCTAGACAGATAGTGTCAGAGGAAGCCTAGTGGAAGCTCAGGACTTTCATAACAACACACAGGTAACAAACCACCTACTTCCATGGTGCCAGTGGATGCCAGGTGGGGAGCTGGGTCATTGCTACCTCTCCCAGTTAAGGATATACCAGGGGAGGCCTAGAGGCTAGCCAGCACCCCACACCCACCCAATAGCAACCATGAGCCTCCTGAACTCAAGTAGCTATAAAGGCCAAGTGGGGAACCTTGATTTCCACTTCCGCCTAGCGGTAATGAGGTGGTTAGCCCCTTTTCCTCCTCACAGGGGCTTATCTAAGATCCAGAGACTTCTGAGTTTTACCCACAATGTCCAGGTCACTTATCATATTGGGAGCCAGGAATATCTGAAATAAATTGAGAAGAGACAACCAACAGAAATCAACACCAAGATAATAGAGGTGTTAAAAATATCTAAGATTTTAAAGCAAACATGATAGGAGTGCTTCAAAGAGAAATTATAAGTATTTGGAAAACAAATTAAAGAGTAAACATCTCAGCCAAAAGAAAAAAAAAATTAGGAAGCCTCAGCCATAAACCAAAGATATAAAGAAAATCCAAATGGTATTTTAGAACTGAAAAACACAGTAGCCAAAATAAAAAGTTCAGTGGATGGCATCAACAGCAGAATGGAAGGAACAGAGAAAAGAATCCATGAACTAGAAGACAGAAAAGTAGAGATTACTTACTTAGAAGAGAGAAAATCGATTGTAAAAATTAAAAGCCTCAGGAATTTGTGGTACTGTCACAAACATCTAATCCTATCACAAGAATTACAGAAGAGGAGAAAGAGGATGAGGCTGAAAATGCATACTTGAAGAAATACTGGATGAAAACCTCCCAAATATGGAAAAAGAGAAATAAACTACAAATTCATGAAGCTAAGTGACTCTAACAGACTTAAATCAAAGAAATCCACACCAAGGTAAATCATACTTAAAGTTTTAAAAACTAAAGCAAAGAAAGAATCTTTAAATTAGAGAGAGAAAAATGACAACTAACCTATAGAAAAGAAACAAGCACTCATGCATACAGGTGCAAAAATCTTTCTAAAAATGTAGAATTCATCAATCAATAAAAAGAAGTATACACTGTGTCCAAGTGTGGGATGCAAACCTGGTACAGTATTTGAAAATCAGTCAATGCAATTCATCATATTAACATGCTAGACAATAAAAACTATATCATAGCAATTGATACAGAAAATCATTTGACAAAATTTAACAATCATTCATGATAAAAAACTCTCAGAAAATAGGAATAGAAGAAAACTTTTTCAACTTGATAAACAGCTTGTATAAATAACCTGTAGCTAACACAGTACTTAATGGTGAGAGACTGAATGCTTTCCCCCTTATGTTAGGAACAAGGCAAGGATGTTGTCAACTCTTGTAACAATCAACTTAGTGCTGTAAGTTCTAGTCAGTGCTATAAAGCAATAATGAATAAAAATAAAAGGCCACCTGATCGCAAAGAAATAAATAAAATTATTTCTACTTGAGTTGCCATGATTGCCTACATATAAAATCCCAAGAAATGTGCAAAAATCTTGTCAAATTAATAAGTAATTTTAGCAAAGTTGCATTATACATCGCCATATAAAATTAATTTAGCATAGATATTAGTAATGGAAACATGCAGACAAATTTTAAATAAAATATTTAAATCACTGAAAAACATGAGAAAATTTGGTATAAATTTAACAAATCATGCATAGGACTTGTATGTTGAAAAATGGAAAATGTTGATGAAAGAAATCAATGAAGATCTAAATAAATGGAGAACCACAGTATGATCATGGATTGGACGACTTAAAATAGTGAAGGTGTCATTATCCCCAAATCCATATACTAGTTAAAGATAATTTCTATGAAAACCCCAGTAAGATTTTTTTCTGTAGATATGGGCAAGATTATTCTAAAATTTATACTGAGAGACAAAAAGGCTAAAACAGCTTGAGGAATTTTTAAAAAATTAGAATAAAGCGGAAGAAATAAGTCTTCCCAATGTTAAGACCCCTTCTATAGGTACAGTATCAAGACTGTGCCATCCTGAAGCAGGGATAGGCCCATAGATCATCCTATGAGGCATACGTGATTAAGAGGTGTGTTGCTTAATTGCCAAATGTTTGCAGAATTTTGGACTCAGTTTCAGTTATTTGTTTCTAGTTTAATTCTATTGTGATCTGAGAACATAGTTTGTAAGCTTTCTCTTCTTTTAAATGTGTTAAGTAAGGTAAGGTAAAGAAAGGACCTGGAATAAAGGGCAGCTTGGTGGATATTTCATGTGAGCTTAAAAAGAATGTGCATTCTGCTGTTGCTATGGAGTATTTTATAAATGTCAGTTATATAATGTTGATTAATACCGCTGTTTGGGTTCCAACTTTTTTTTTACATAAGTGAAAAAGGAACTCAAAAAGGAAAAATAGACTTTTCAACAAATGTAGCTAGAGCAATGGAACATCATGTAGACAAAGAAAAATGAAGCGTGACCCAAACCTTATACTTCTTATAAAAATTAAAAGTGCACCGTGGACTTAAATATAAAATTTTAACTGATAAAAAGTTGAGAAAAAAACACAGAAAGTCTTGCAACCTATATGTATGACTCAGCCAAGGAGTCTTTTACTTGGTATCAAAAGTACAGTTCATAGAAGGAAAGAATGATAAATAAGACTTCATCAAAATTAAATATTTTGCTTTTTGGAAGACTGTTAAGAAAAAAGGACAAGCTACGGCTGGGTTAAAATAGAGTCAAACATGTATCTGGCAAAAGGACTAATATCTAGGATATATACAAAACTTATGAGACTCAACTTTAAGGAAATAAATGATCCAATTATTAACACATGGGCAAAAGATTAAAAGAGATAGTTTACCAGAGGATATACAGATAGCAAATAAGCATAAGAAAATATATTTTTCATCATTAGTCATCATGAAAAAAAAATTAAAGCCACACTGAGATATCACTGCACACCTCTCAGAATTTCTAAAATATAAAAAGATGGCAATGCCAAACATCGGCAAGAATTAAGAGAAACTGTATTACCCATATATTGTTTGTATGAATGTAAAATGGTACAGTTACTTGAAAACTGTTTAGCAGTTTCTTAAATGGCTAAATGAGCAACTACCATATGACCCAACAAATGGATTCATGAGCATTTATTCCAGAGAAATGAAGACTTATGATTACTAACAACCTGCACCAAGACTTATTGCAACTTTATTTGCTATAACTCCCAAACAGAAACAACCCAGATGTCATTCTTGATGGGAATGGTTAAACTGTAATATATCCATACTATGATATAATACTTAGCACTGAAAAGGAGTAGACGATTAAAACACTCAACAACCTAAGCAAATCTTCAAAGAATTATGCGAAGAGAAGCAGCCAATCTCTAAAAGGTTATATACTATACGATTCCATTTATACCCTGTGTGTATATCATACATGCTATCTGATTCCATTTATATCCTTGAAATGCCAAAGTAATAAAAATGGAGAACAGATTAGGGATTAATGAATGAGTGGGGGCAGGAGAAATGTGGGTGTGGCTATTAAGAGGCAGCACTGGCGGTCTTTGTAGAGATACAATGTTCTGTACCTTGACTGTATCAATGCAGATGTCCTGGTTGTTATATCTTACTATAGAATTGTGAGATGTTTTATGAAACTGGGTAAAGAGCATACAAGATCTACGTACTATCAACAACTGTTTGTAAATCTATAATCATCTTCAAATAAAAAGTTTAATAAAAATTAAAGAAGCTATTCACACCTACCTTCTCATTCACACAGTTCTATGATCTAGACACACACAGATTAAAATATACTGTCTTATTTTATTTGTAATATAATTATATTAATATGTGACAATTTAATATTTTGATGTATATGGCTCATATATTGTGGTATGATCATATCAAGCTAAGTATAAAAATATACTTCCCTAATTTATATTCCTTTCTTAGTGTTTAATGGCAAATTCAGTTCATTGCCATTTTGGCTACTTGCTGATTACACAAACAGAACTGTTTAAGGCCATTCTTACATCACATTCTTACATCAACAGAGGTATGAAGTTTGCTTTTTGCCTAAAATTAAATACCAAAATATATCACATATTCTAGTAACACTATGGTTGTTAGGGTTGTTAGGCTAAAACTTGCTCAAGAAATTTAAAGGTTTTATATAAACTGTATATTTCCATGTAAATATCAATTAGGTTCATCTAATACAATTCATCAAACATTTTTTAATTGCCCACTGTTTGCCAGAAACTCATGATATAATGGCAAATGACATGTGTTCTGTGTACTCAAGACACAATATCGTGGGAAGAGAATTAGGCACACAACACAGACACTTGGATGAGTTACAAAAATGCAGAGAGAGAGATTATCAGCTTCCTGAGAAGGGGTAGGGGAGGCGTTAGTAAAGCAGGCCTATCTGGGTTGCATCATTAAGAATGACTTAGAAATGTTCTCTGTGAACACAGAGGGGAACTGAATTTTAGGAGAAATGGATGTCTCTTGGAAATTTATAAAAGCATGAAGCAGCATATCAGTGATGATGACAGTGACAGCAATAGTAGTGGCAGTGGTGGTGGCATGGTAATGGTAGAGATGACAGTGAGGTTCACCAGTGATGGTGGTGGTGGCAGTACTGGTTTTGGTGGCAATGTTGTGGGTGCTGTTGATGGTGGTGGTAGTTGGTGAAGGCAAGATTGTGGATGGTGGCAATGTTGGTGGTGTTTGCAATACTGTCGTGGTAGTGGCAGAGTCCGTGATAGTATCAGTGGTGATTGTGGTGGTGGTGGTGGTGGCAGCGGTGAAAATAAGGTGGATGGAAGTAGTGACAGGGATGGCAGTGATGTTGGCAGTAGCAGTGGTGGTGGTTGCAACGGCAGTGTTGTACTTGGTAGCAGTGTTAGTGGTGGTGGCCATGTTGATGGTAGTGAGTTTTGTTAGAGGTGTTGATAATGGTGTTGGAGATAATAGAACAGTGTTGCTGTGGTTCCTGTTTGTGGTGATGGTAGTAGAATTCATGGTGATATTGGTGTTTGTTAATAGTATGGTTGGTTTTGGCAGTGGTGGAGGTGGTTGTGGTGACAATGTTGACAGTAGTGGTGGTGATGGTGGTTGTAGCAATGTTGTTGCTGGTGCTAGTGGTAGTAGTGGTAATGTTGATGTTGTTGCTGGTGGTGATAGCAATGTTGATGTTGATGGTGGTGTTGTCAGCGGCAATGTTGTAATGGTAGTAGTGGCAGCAATATTGGTGGTGGTGGTGGTTGTGGTGGTGGCAATGCTGATGCTGTGGTGGTGGTGGTAGCAATGTTGATGTGGTTGTTGGTGGTGGTAGTGGCAATCTTGATGTGAATGGTGGTGATGGTGGTGGTAGTGTTGTTGCTGTTGGTAGTGGTGGTGGCAGTGTTGTTAGTGATGGTGAAAATGGTGGTGGTAGTGGTGATAGGAATGGAGATGTACATAAACTGGGAAATAACTTAGGACCAGATAGACATTCTCTATTGTTACAGAATGGAGGTTGTGGACAGCCAGGGGCTAACAGGTATCTTCCTAGGAAATGTCTTTAAAAAGACAGAATTAAAAGTGTATGTAGTGGGGGTGAGTGGAATAGCGAAGGCCAACAGTTTCTTACAATTTCCACAGTATTCTCTATAACAGTGATTGTATTTCTGAAAGCTTATCCAACTTTAAAATCTTGCTGCTATCTATCTCCATTTCTCCCCTTAAGTCAGGATGTGACCTTCAGCAAATCATTTAAGCTCATTGCCTGCATGTTCTCATTCCTCAAATTAAAGCATCAGCCTCACTAATAATTCTCTTAGAAAGGATGACTACTCTTGTGCTCGAAGGAGACAAAAAGGCACACACTTTCATTATCAAGATAAAATACAAAGGGACTTCTCTTTTGGAAAATCAGGCTGATGAGAACTGTGGGCTGAAGGTCCCAAGGCTGCCGCAAAGAGGAGGAACCGGGTGTCTGTGAGCAGAAGGAAGAAAAGACAGTGCAATGTTTGGAAGTCCCTTACTATTTAAGGATTAAAAGTGGGAGAGAAAAAGAGCAAACAGATTCAGAGCGGTGTTATTAAGAGATCTTGGGAAGAAGAGAAAGCTAAAATTGCCTATTATTTAAAAACAGAAAGGACAAAGGAAGAAGTTACTGAAGAGAGTGATTATTTGCATCAAGACTCTGCTCTTTTCAAATTGCTTTTGCAAGCAACGTTATTCCTGAAAATGCCTTGCAAGTGGGATAGGTATGTAGAGAATCTAAATTCAGGAACCTGAAGAAACTTGTCCAGTGGTACAGAGCTAGTTGGTGGTAGAGCTGAAGTGAAAAGTCTTGGCACATTGGAAAGAGCACAGACAGGAGGCGTTAGAGTTCTGAGGACACACTCCTGACTACCTACCTTTCAATTTCTTCACCAGAGAAGCTCACTTCTGAAGCAAGGGCAGGGCCCACCACAGACTTCTCTTCCTCGTACACTCAGAGAGTGGCATGAGGATGAAGCCTCCCCAGGAAGGAGGGGTCTCACCTCCCAGCCTGCCCTAGAAGGCTGCAGTAGTGGTAGAGGGGAAGAGAGGCCAGGCCTCCAGACATCCAAGCAGAGAAGGTTGAGGGGGAAAAGAAGAAGTGGGATGAGCTGGTGTTTTCACCACTCCTTGCAGTGCAGCCAAGACTTGTCTGAAGACAAATGTTTTTCAAGTAACAGAGTGGCAATAAATAACCACGTAATTTTCTTTTGTCATTAGCTTTTTTTCCTCCTTAACTTCAGAAGAACATTTTAGAACACTCATATCTTCTGCAGTGATGAAACAATTAGATAATTGTTCATTGTTCCTTCCTGTTAATTTTTTATTTAACACTCTTTAAACTTAAAATGACATGTTCATATGAGTTCATTTTTATTAAATAGTATCCATCTAATTTTTTCATTGAGTGATATATGGAGTGATGTTTAATAAATTTTAATTAAAATTAATGCTGGACCAGGGCACTTGGATTAATAATTTTTTTTTTTTTACGTCTCCATGTTGCTGCAGTTTTTAACCAAACAATAAAGTCATCAATATTTAAAACAAAACAAAACAGTAAGATAATCACTAAAATAATAAAGCAAGACAGGAATGTAGCAAATAACAAGAAAGAAAGCATAGATTTTATTTAAAGTTTAATTTAGCAAAAGTAAAAAAAGGAACAAGGGGGAAAATAAATAGAATGGATTTCAATTGGCAACTATGGAATGAAGTGGAGAAAATATATCTAATCATATCCATTATAAAATGAAGTTTACTAAATTACCTTTAAAAAGACATAGGAACTTGTATTTAATTTCAAAACCAAACAAAGTGAAAAAATAAGAGGAAGTTTGTAAGAAAGTGATAAAGATTTATCAACAAGTAGAAACAAAGGAGCAGTGGTTCAATATTACCATCAGACAATGTGCTAAGGGCCATAGCCACCAAGACGACATGAGTCATTGATTTTACTACCTCATCATGAAATGTAAAACATGTAAATAATAAACAAACTATTAGAGAGTACAGGTTCTGGAAAAACGGAGTAGATGTACTTATCCTTATTCCTTCAACGAGATACAACCAAAAATCCTGGAGCCTGTACAATACAAACCTAAGAATACTCTAAAAGGTAGAAAGTAGACGAACAGTTGACTGGGGACCTCAGGATGCAAAGAGTAGTGGGGTGGTAGCAGTGGAGCTGGGCAGAGAAACTGGACTCCTCCCCATAGGGCAGTAAGAAGAGGCAGTTCCTTCCCCAAGTGGAGCTGTATCATTAGAGGCCTGCGGAAGCAAAAGGCTTAGATAAGATACAGCGTCTTATAATACCAAAAATGCCAGGTTATAATTGAAAATCACTTGTCATACCAAGAAACTGGAAGTTCTTTAAGAGGCAATCAATAGACACCAACAGTGAAAACACACAAATGTTAGAATTATCTGACCAAAATTTTAAAGCAATCATCGTAAAAAAGACTTCTGCGAGCAATTGAAAACACACTTGAAACAAATTAAAAATTAAAAATCATCAGAAAAAATAGCTCCAGCAAACAGATGACATAAAGAAGAACCAAATTAAAGTTTTAGAACTGAAATGTGCAATAACTGAAATATAACCTCATGGAGAAAAGCATAGCAGCAGAATTCAGATGACAGGGGAAACTCGGAGATAGAGCAATAGGAATTACCCAGTCTGAACAATTACCTAGAAACATCGTGTATGAAACAAACAGAGCCTCTTCATCCTGGGATGAAAACCTAGGACCCGTGGGGTTATAAAGTAAAATACCTAATATTTGTATCATTGGAGGTCCAGAAAAAAGAAAAAAATGGAGCTGAAAAAGTATTTGAATAAATAATGGCTGAAATTTTCCTAAATTTGACAACATATAAGATCCAAGAATCACAGCACACTTCAGAAAGTATAAACCCAAAGAAATCCATACCATGACATATTGTAGTAAAACTTTTTTAATGTGTACAGAGAGGGACACTGCCTAACAATGAAGATTAATCCACCAAGAAGACGTAGCAATCCTCAAAGTGTATATGCACCAAACAACAAAGCTTAAAAATATGCAAAGTAAAAACTGAGAAACAAAACAAGAAAGAATCAAATCCACAATGAACTGGATACTTAAACATCTGTCTCTCAACAATTGATAAACCAACCTGACAAAATCAGTGCATATATAGAACTCAATAACAACATTAACCAAAAGGAACTTATGAACATTTATAGAATACTCCACCCAACATAATCAGAGTATACTTTATTTTCAATAGTCTACTGATCATAGAACAAATATAGATGGTATAATGGGTCACAGTAAAAAACCTTTACAAATTAAAAAATTGAAATCATGGAGTTTTCTGACGATCAATGTAGAAACCAATAATAGAACAGTAACAGAATAATGTCAAAAATTAGAAACAACACACTTCTAAATAATAAATGTCTCAAATACGAAGTATCAAAGGCAAACAAAAATACATGGATATAAAACAAAAGACAAGATATAAAAATTGGGACATCACAGTGGATGCAATGCTCGTGGGAAATTTATAGTGCCAAATATTTACATGTTTTATACACCAGTCCAAGGCTTGAAGTGGCCTGATAAATGGCCAGGCCACCAGCTGCAGCCCATGAATCTGGTAGGTTCAGAGTTCTCCACATGCGGCAGGAATGTGGACATAACTGCAGCAATTTCCATTGCAGCACGGGAGCGAAGGCTAGCAGTGGTGCACACAGACAATCAATCAATACCAATGATCAAATCCATACCAACTCCGAGGTGGGAGCTATGAAAATTGAGGTTTGTAGGGCCCCAACATGCCTGCCCATACTCCAGTTTGGGGAAGGGTTCTGGTATTGGTGACTCAAAACCAGAGAGCTGTTTCCTCGTCTTGGGGCCAGGGTATCAACTGTATTGACCACAGGGTCAACTGTATTGACCACAGTTACCTGTGCACCAATATCTAAAGGGCTCAAGAAGTGCAACTTTCCCATTTCCCCATTAATTCTAACCTCAACACAGGATCTCCTGTCTCCCCAGGGGACAGAGGAACATTGACTTGATCGACACCTTGTCTTGTTCATTTCTGAAAGTGAAGTTTGGGCAAAAGCAGGTGGGCACTCTGACCTACCCCCAAGGCCACAGGATGGGCAGAAGGGACAGACCCTGCATCAATCACAGGGGCTGCCAAAGGCCAGTTCTGAACTCACCTGTCAGGATTTGAGCACATGCTTTCAGGGGTGGCAAAGGGTGTGGGGAGCCATTGGGCAGAGGGCCAGGGTGTGGACAGCTGTTTCTCAGTCAGGACTGTCAGGGTGGTGCAAGGCGGTCGCTCAGAAGGCCATGGTGGCAGTTGCTTGCGTTTTGTTCTCCTGGCAGAGGCTGCTGTCAGCATGCTGTGAAGAAGGGTTTGCAGTGGTGCATCCCACGTCATGCACTCTTCCCTGCTAACTTTAGCAGGATTGCCTCTGGAGGGGACTAACTCTAATGGGCAGCTGAGCAAAGTGACCAAAAGGCTCCATACTCTATTTCTTGTGAAATTTTAACAACTTGCTGCATTAAAAGGTGTTTATAGGTTCCAAGACCTGCTTAGAGTGACTCAGCTTATAAGAGCCTCCAACCATCTTGGATCCCATTGTCAGAGTGCCATAAGCTCTGGCTGGCAGCTGCTTCCCTAACCTTCTCTGAACCCCTCTGTTGGATCCCTGATCTGGCCCACTAGGGGAGATTAACTGGGGAACTGGGGCTAAAAGACCTACCCTCCATCTCAGAGCCAAAAGGCTCATATAAACAATCTGCTGGCATCCTCCAAAAATGCCATGGCTTCTGCTAGGATGGCATGAGACCCTAAGACCCATTGGCCTGGCTGGCAAAGTGCCCCAGGGGATCCTCTAGCACCTTCCAAGACCCACTGGCAAACAATCTGTGGGACTCTTAAACTTTCGCAAAGGATCAACCCGCTAGAGTACCCCATGTTCTCTACTAGAGCCTCCCAAAGCTGCCCATGGAATCCTCAGGGTTTCTGCTCTTCCAGAATGGCATTGTGTTGTGCTTAACTGACTATCTGCTTCATGTGCCACCTCATCAGGGGCTGAGCTGAGCTGGAGAGAGCTGAGAAGCCAGGTGTCAGAGCAGCCAATTAGGACAACACACAAGTAAAATTAACAGCCAAGTATTCCAGCATGCACGGTGACAGTGTAAGCAACAGACGAAACTGGAGAAAGCACAGCTACCGCCTGTTCTATTGTCCCCAAAAGAAAGTTGCCAGTCGAGGGTGGCATCAGTTTTCTATCAGACATGAAGACTGCCTCCCTGCCATGGGATATCCCAAACAAAAGGCTCCTGCATTTTACAGGCCTGGGGGGTCTGGAGAAGAAAGAGGTGGAAGACCTAGGAGTGGAAAAGTACTTACTACTGTCTCAGAGGACAGAATAAGTGTCCTCAAGGTGCACCCTTCCTTCCCTCATAAGGAAATCTCAGCAGAAGCCCCAGAATCAGAGGCGTCTGAGTGGAAGCACCCAGGTTAGGAATGTGCATCTGTGTAAGGGCAGTGCCAGCTAGGGACTCCTTGGCTGCAACTCCCTTCGGGGACTGCAATGCACTGGCGTGCTCCAGCTCTGGTGTGGGGAGGACAGGTAAAGCCTGGTAATGGCCTGTGGTCAGGCCTGAAAAGTCACACACAGATCGTTTAACCAGGAGCTGGACTCCTCAGGAGAAAAAAGTAATGTAAACCAAAACAAGAAGAAATAACAAAGATAAGAGCAAATCAATTAAAATTAAAATTAAAACAGGAAAGAACATGGAAACCAATGAATTAAAGTGTTAATATTTGAAAAGATCACTAAAATTGACAAGCCTGTAGCAACTGAGACAATGATAAGCAGAGAAAAGATACAAATTACCAATATCAGGAATGAAGAAGGTGATATCTCTATAGACCCTGCACACTTCAAAATGAAAATAATGGAACACTATGATCCAGTTTACACATATACATCTGAAAATGTAGATGAAATTGAATGATTCCTCAACATCACATCAAACTATCACAATTCACGCAATAAAATAAACAGCTCTATAACTGTCAAGACAATCGGATGTATAATTAAAATATTTTTCAGAAATAAATCTATATGGTTTTATAAAACAAAATATACCAAATAGTCAATAACACGAATTCTACATAAATCTTTTCTAGAAAGTAAGAGATATCACTTTACAATGCATGCTATGTAGCCAGTAGTACACTGGTAACGAAACCAAAGATTAGGGAAAAAAATAAAGACAGAGGAAAATACATACCAATATTTCTTTTGAATTTATGTGCAAAAATCTTCAACAAAATAATAGAAAACCCAATGAAACAAAGTGAAAAAAATATAACACACCGTGACCAAGTAAGTTGAATTTCAGGGATGCAAGGCTGATTCAGCATTCAAAAATCAAACACTGTGATCCCCCAAATCTACAAGCTAAAAGGAGAGCCATCCTATAATCATATCGATTCACGCACAGGAGGATTTTACAAAATCTAACATCCATTTATGATTGCAGCAACTCTCAGCAAACTAGGATAGAGGGGAATATCCTCAACTTGATGAAGACAATCTACAAAAGAACTACAACTTGCATCATGTTTCATGGTGAAGATTAAAGGCACTTTCCACGTTAAGTTGAGAACAAGCCAAGGATCTCTGCTATCAATCAATGAATTTAAGTGTTAGTTCTCACTGCTGCCACTCAACATAATACTGGGAGTCCTTGCCAGCGCAATATGGCAGAAAAAGGAAATAGAAGCCATGCAGTTTGGAAAGGAAAAAAAATTAAACTTTCCTGTTTGCAGATGACCCGATGGTCTAATAGAAAATCCCAACAATTCTACAAACTCCTGGAACTAATAAGGGAGTTCAGTAAGTTTGTAAGACACAAAGTCAAAATTATCAAAACCAACTGTAGTTTTATATACTCATGATGAACAGGTTGAAACAAGTTAAAAATGTAATACATTTTATAATTGCTCAATAAAATAAATATTTAGGTATAAGTGTATGAAAACATATAGAGGACTTACATCCTGAAAAGTATAAAATACTGATGAAACTAATCACATAAGATTAAAAGAAATGAAGAGATATCTGTGTTCATATTAATTGAACTTTATTAAAACTTTTTCTTCAAACAACACTGCTAAGAGGATGAAAAGACCAGTTACCAACTAAGTGAAAATATTTGCAAGCCACATATGTAGCAAAGGACTCAGATCAAGGTTGTAAGAAGAAACTCAACATTAAACAATCCAGTCAGAAGATAGGCAAAAGAGATGTAGAGACGCTTCACCTAAGGGGATATTCAGATGACAAATGAGCACCTGAAGCAATGTCCAACATCACTAGCCATTAAGGAAATGCAAATGAAGACCACAGTGGTATACCAGTATACATCTATTAGAACAGCTGAAAGAAAAACTAGTGGCAATACTCAATATTGCTGAGGCTGTGAAGGAACTGTATTTCTCACATATTTGTTTGAAATGTGAATTGGTCTAGTCGTTCTGAAAAAAGTTTATAGTCCGGTAATATCTTTGTAAACTAAACCTACTCATTGCTGAATTAAAGAGGTTAAATCAAAATTAACAAAAAATGATACTCTTACAATTTCCTAGAAAGAAAATCACATTCACACTAGCAGAAAGGATTACAAGCTATGTGAAATACAAACTTCCCACTCAATGTACAAGACACTTACGAAAACAAAAAATTGTACTAAAAATAGGAAAATATTTGAACAAACAAAAAGATACACTGTTTCTGACTGCGAAAGGTCTACATTACCGTCACTGGCTCCTCTCTTAACCTACACACCAATCCCAATCAGAACCCAAAGACAGACGTTTAGTTCCAAATAATGGAGTGAGATCATGCATTTATGTCTCCCCCCACCCCTACATATCACGTAAATGATAGCAAAGCAACAAGAAGATATGCGAAGGCACTGGCAGAAGACACAATTTAAACTCAACAAGACAGGAGGTAGAAGAGGTTCACAGGTGAAGCAGTGTTGCTTAGCTGCAGCTGGAAGCTGAGGAAGTTACAGCCAACTGCAGAGTGCCAGCCGGCCTTGCTCAACCATGAAGCGTCCTGGATTTACAGGCTGTAAGTTAATGGAGGATTGGAGAGATGCTGCGAAGTGGACCATTAAGTTCTGTCTATGCAGAAATGGATCCCCATTCCCACACCATTGTTACAGGAGTTCTTGTCCTGCATCCAGGAAGAATGAGGTACCCAGATAAGCGAAGGGTGAAGAATGTGAGTTTTAATGTTAGGAGGGCTCAAGGAAGTGGGCAGTTCCTCTCTGGAAGTAGGTAGTCCAGTCCAGCGTTCAGCGTCCTAACAGAGAGACCTCCCTAGAAAAGATGACTCACCTCTGCAGGAAAGGTATTCCCACCTCTGAAGGTCTCTGAAGCTCGCAGCAGAAAAGGTACTGCTCTGCAGCTCCTCGTGCCACCCCGTCCCGTCCTCTCTCCACCCTTTTGGTCCTTTTGCTGTCCTCTGCCCTGCTCTGGCAGGGCCCAGGGCTTTTATGGAACGCAAAGGGGCGGAAGTGTGTGCTGATTGGCCTATGGGCAGCCATGGGTGGGCCAGAAGAGGCACTACGAGTTCCCTCTCCAGTCCGCGGAACTGGAAGCCCAGCCCCCAGCCTTCAGGCCCTCCCCCGCCTGAGGGTGGAGCCTTACTGGGGACCCCGCCCGCTTTCCGCCCTGGAATCAATCCTCTTCCTGCTGTCGTTCATGGCCGCGCGGCTTGGTTCCAACCCTGCTTGGAGATGGGAGTGGGTGCTGGGCCTGAGAGAGACCAGGCCATGGGAGCAGACATCCCTGAGCCTGAAGGGCCGGCAGCTGGAGTTGGGAAGGGGGGTCCTTCCTGGGGCGCCCGAGGGTGCAGGCTACAGAGGACGTCTCAAGTCCTGCGCCTGGGAGGGCGACCGCAGCTGCACCGCCGTCTCGGAAGGGGCAAGGCTCCCGTTCGTCCCCTACTCCTGCCTGCTTCCTGGAGCCAGAGGCTCAGGTCTGCAGCCGCAGGCTCCACGGCTGCAGCTGCACCTGGGAGGCCAGATCCTACCTATTCCCAGCTCACTCAAGAGCACGGGGAGGCTCCGATCCACATCTGTAGGTTGGGTGGCTGTAGCCCCGCCCAGGAGGGCTCCTGCTGGCTCCATAGAGCAGGAGGCCCGGTCTGCAGCTGTGGTTTGGGCACCTGCAGCTGCCCGGGAACTCTCGTCCCACCTCAGAAGGGGCCGGCTTCCACCCGCTCCATGGGGTCTGCTGCCCCAGAGGCACTTCCATGCTGCAGCTGGCATGACAGCGGCAGCCACTGCCATCAGCGTTATCCACAAAGCAACGCGGACACGCCCGAGTCTCAGCAGTCAGACTCAGTCTCTGCAGGCAGAAAGGCAGAGAGTTCTAAAAGATTTGAACCTGAAGGAGAACTGGAGTGCCTGATGCAGTCATTAGAAGACTGCAAACAAGCATTAAATCTCCCGGCTCTGCCTTCTCCTCCACTCCTAAGACTGGCTGGGACCTCACCAGCTCATTCCTGCGTAAAAGCCTCTGGTAGACAATCTCTAGCCACGGGCACTCACCCAGGCTTCTCATGGCACCCCTCTTAAACATCAATTGAAAGCATAATGACCAAGGAAACCAGATATTTAAGGAAAGACTACTGATGGACTCCAAGGCTAGAACTGCGGTTGCACACAGAAGACATTCGATAAATATTTGCTGAATGAATGACTGGCCACAAGAGAAATAACAAAGACTCACAATGGAGGGAACAGATAATTCCAGAAATGAAAAATATGTTAACATCTTAAAAAAAAAAAAAAAAAAAAACGGCCAGTCGCGGTGGCTCACGCCTGTAATCCCAGCACTTTGGGAGGCCGAGGCGGGCGGATCACGAGGTCAGGATATCGAGGTCAGGAGATCGAGACCATCGTGGTTAACACGGTGAAACCCCGTCTGTACTAAAAATACAAAAAATTAGCCAGGCGTGGTAGCGGGCGCCTGTAGTCCCAGCTACTCGGGAGGCTGAGGCAGGAGAATGGCGTGAATCCGGGAGGTGGAGCTTGCAGTGAGCCGAGATCGTGCCACTGCACTCCAGCCTGGGCAACAGAGTGAGACTCCATCTCAAAAAACAAAACAAAACAAAACAAAACAAAAAAAAACACTATTGTATTCTCGATGAAATTTAAAACTAATGTCTCATAAAACAGAAACAGACTACTTAAAGAAAAAGACAGACTGTGGTGGGAGGAGCTCTTAAAAATTAAAAAAATACTATCTTCCACCCCCCCAAAAAAAGAGTTTGAAGATAAAATGAAGGAGAGTGAGCAAAATATTGAACAAATGACAAGGAGACAAAATGCATTACAAAGGCCAAATTGAGGAGTCACTATGGGCACATAGTCCATTTTTTCTGGTGGTGGTCTTGAGTTGTTGAGGAGTGTGCTCAACAGCAAGGCCCTATCCACATTCTGGAGAGGACACGTGCATGCACACACACAACACACATGCACTGCACACACACATATATGCACATGTGCACACACATATTCCTGCACACACATACGGCCTGCACACACATGCACTGCACTGGCAACACCCCCATCTGGCTGCTTTCTTTTGCCCTCACTGTTGAGCACGAGATTCCTACACTCCCATGATCTCAAATGCACCCTGGTGTGGTCTCCCAGTAACCCGGCCGCAGCACATGCACACCAGTTGTGTATGTGGAGATGTTACCAGTGGCCAGTGAGCACATGGAGATGTGCCCAGCACACAGCTGCTCCTGCTTCACATGATTCAAAAATTAATTACAGATGTAATTAATTTAGATGAGGTCATACTGGGGTAGGGTAGTCCCTAGTCCTATTGGCTTAGATGTTCTTACAGAAAGGGGGGATTTTGGACCCAGGGACACATACAGGAGAAGATTATGTAGAGTGCAGTTGTGCTGCCACAGGCCAAGCAGATACCAGAAGCTTAGAAGGAGGTCTGATCAAATGTGACAAAATGTGACAAAAATGGTCCATCACTGATTTAAGAAGCTTGATGTCTGCAGCCAGTTTTTAGTTAAAATGTAGGTGATCTTCTTAGTCAACCCCCAAAACAGCATTCCTAATGCACTTCCACCTTCCCTTAAACATCTTTGTATTTAGTCCAAGCCCAGGATCACTCAAGGTCCAAGGGACAGCTGCCAAGTTTCTGGATTTCCATGTGAAAAAAATGTATTTTGACCCTTTGACCATTATTAGAAATTAATTTGAAATATAGTGCTACATGTGAGAGTTAAAGTGATAAATTTCTAGAGGAAGAAATTTTTTCAGTGTCTTCATAGTCTTGGGGAAGGAGAAGATTTCTTAGAAAAGATGCAAAACATTCTAACCAAAAATTAAAATCAAATAAAACTGACTTCATCAAAATTTAAAATTGTGCTTATCAAATACATTAAGGAAGTAAAAAGACATGAGAGACTGAGAGAAAATATTTGTAATAAATGCAGCTAATAAAAGAGTATATAAAAATCATGTAAATCAATGAAAACACAAAACTGAATTAAAAATTAGAAAAGCATTTGAACAGATACTTCACGAAAGAACATGTCTGTAGGACCAATAAATGTACGATTAGGTGATTGCATTCATTAATCATAAGAAAAATGCAAATGACCAAAATAAAAAATATGGAGTCTAAATGTTATCAAGAATGAAGCTTTTGGGATTGTGCAAGGACTTTGGAAAATGATAGTTTCTAACAAAAACCAGTTCTTACCCTATGTCACAGCAACTCTGCTTCTAGCTATACTCCTATAGTAGTCAGCTAGGGCGGCCATGACAAAGTACCACAGACCGGGAGGCTTAAACAGAAACTTATTGTCTCACAGTCCTGGAGACCACATGTTGGCGATCAAGGTGATGTCGAGGCTATCCTCCTTCTGAAGGAATGTGGAAAGGATCATCCTGACCTCGTCCTAAGCTTCTGGTAGTTCCTTGGCCTGTGGCAGGACAACTGCAATCTAAATAATATTCTCTTTTATGTGTGTCTCTGTCCAAAACCCCCCCTTTCTGTAAGGACATTCAATCCAGTAGGATTAGGGACTACCCTACTCCAGTGTGACCTCATCTAAATTAAATACATCTGTACGGCCCCTATTCCCAAATAAGGTTACATTCTGAGATAGTAGGGGTTTGGACTTCAAAATATGAACACTTTGGGAGACACAATTCAAGCTGTAACAGTACTCAACAGAAATGAGTGTGTGTTGTCCACCAAAAGTCACAAGCCAAAATGTTAATGGCTATTTAATTCATAGTAGTCAAAACTGAAAATAAACCAAATGCACAACCAAGAGAGAATGGGTCAATATGTCATATATTCATACAAGGGAGTACCACACGGCAATGAAAGCAAAGCAAAATGATTGCTATGCTCAACAATGCGGATAACGCTCAGAAACATATTGAGCCAAATAAGCAGACACAATAGTGTATGCACACTGATTCCCTTTGTATAAAGTTTATATTAACTATAAATGCTTATATCCAGAATCCATGAGGATAGAAGTCAGAGGAGTGATGAACTGTTATGGTGAAGGTGGGAGTGAGGGAGTGGGTATTGACCAGGAGGGGTGTGATAAAATTTCCTAGGGAGATGAAATGTTTCATGTCTTCATTTGAGGACTGGTCACTCAGGAATACAAGTAAAATTGATCAAGATGTACAATATGTACAAGATATAAAATATGTGTGTTTTACTGTGTATATTATGTCTAGGAAAGACTACAAGAAAAATAACAAAAATATACTGGTGATTAGTAGGTTTCAATACAAAGCCTTTGCCTTTTCTGTACAATTTCATTAAAATGTTGACCAAAAAAGGGTTCATTAGAAGGATGCTTAATAAAATCTACCCTGCAGGGGCTGATTGATCCATAGCCTCCAGGTCTAGCCAGCATAAGGCCAGGGACACATTCTCTTACGTGCTCATGCTGCAGCCTCTGAACAAATAAAACCCAGTGATGATTGGTTAGCTGTATCATCTCTCAAGGGTCCACTTTCATCTGAAGCTTATGTACACTACATGAGTAGGGTTCTCTACAGAAGCAGAACCTACATATCTATATCTATTGATATAGGTGTGTGTGCATACATATATATATGTAGTATATATATGTGTGTGTATGTGTGTATATATATACATTTCACATACATGCATGTATGCATACATATATATGAGAAAATTTATTGTAGGAATTTGCTCTCATGGTTACGGAAGCTGAGAAATTCCATGGTCTGCCATCTGCAAGCTGAATAACCAGATAAGCTGGTGGTATAATTTAGTCCACATCAGAAGGCCTAAGAATCAGGGGTCAACAGTTCAAGTCTTCTTCTGAGTCCACAAACTGGAGAAACAGAAGTTTTGATCGCCCAGGACAGGAGCAGATGGATGTCCTAAATCAAGAAAAGAGAGAGCAAATTCGCCCTTCCTCCTTTTTGTTCTGTCCTAGCCCTCCAGACGTTGAAAGGTGTTAACCCACCCTGGGGAGGACAGATCTCCTTTACTGACTCTGCTGATTCAAATGTGAATCTCTTTGAGTAACACCCTCACAGATATACCCAGAAATAACATTTTACCAGCTGTCTGGGTATCCCATGACCCAGTCAAGTAGATGTATAAAATTAACCATCACTGTGAGTGAAGACATGAGGGAGACAGAGGAAACTGGAGAGAAAGATTGATGTGGATATCCCTGTGTGGATGCACAGGAGATAGTCCATTCTCCGGGCAGGAGGCAAGTCCTCCTGCTGAGGCAGCTGACATCTGTCAGTTTTTCAGGAAAGCACAGGTTAGGACTCTGGCTTGAGTCAGGACCATCCACAGTATTAACAGAAGAGTGAAATAATGGACTTTAATATTGAAAATACTTGAATTTCTCTCCTGCAATTTATTACTCTTCTCTGTTTTCTGTCTGAGAAAATAAAGAGTATGGTTATCCATTTTCTAAAGAGTACATTCATGGCACACAGAATCACTTTTCATAAAGGATTAAGAGAAATAATATCACATACCCAGAAAATCTGATTGTTTGAGATGCGTCTGTGATTTTCTACGTGAATCGGGCACAGTTACATTCTGAAGAGGGATTGTGTAGGTCCCTTAGATAAGCCAGTCAGTAGGAGATGCAACCTCAGGTCCTCTTCCTGCGGGAGACAAAGGAGCTATTTAGAAGCCATCTGGTTCAACATTGGATGTAAAGCAGGTTCTTTCTCAAGGGGTGCTATGCAGCGCACATGCCTCTGATTGAGGATAAGCCTGCAACCGCCCTGACTGGTAAGTCCTGGTTCAGTCGTCATGATGTTGGACGACCTTTCGTCCCTCAGAGCCAAAATCACCTAGCCCTGGGTCCTAGTTAAGACCCCTGATGCTAGTGCCTCTTTGTTGTGATGATGCTGGTTCTACCCTTCGCCTCTCCTCACCCCAGACACATTCTCCAGCCCCCTCTTCCCGCTCTGCATCTCCAGAAGCTGATACACAGAAACTGTGTCACCTGGGCTTCTTGCCCACTGGTTCCAAGTGGATTCAGCCATGGACAGCAGCAGCAGGAGACTGGTGGGCAGGAGGAGAAAGAGCTCCAAGTATCTTTCCTCCTCACTCCCCGTCTAGCTGCTGCATCTTGGGTAGCAGCCCTGTACTTCCCTTTACTTGCAGCAGCCTGTCTTCCACATGTTCAACCCTCCCTGTGGAAGAGCTGACACTCATTAGGATCCTAGAGAGTCCTGGGCCCCTGAGCATTCCATTAAGCCACCCTCTCATGCCTCCTGGCTAGTAGCAACCCAATTCTCCCCTACTTCTCCGGCTACCTGGGGCTTCACTTCTTCATAATATCTTTACTCTCCCAGTTTAAAGATAAGTCAATTATTTACCACTGAAACAAGAAATACAATACAAGTTGAGTTATTCAGATTTCACTTTTTCTCCAGCTAATATACCACCAGGCCCCATTTAAAAAAAAAAAAATCTGAACCCTTTGCTTGTTCACTACCTGTTTCCCCTCATTTTCCCTCATTCAAGGGTAGGCTCCACAGGATGAGGATTGTTTATTTCATTCTCTACTGTGTCTCCAGGGCCTAGAACAACAATGCATAGCACAAAGTAAACACTCGACACATATTTGTAGAATAAATAGATGAATGAATAAGTGAATGAGAGTATAAATGAATAAGACAGCATCAAAAATATTTTAGGCCTATTCTGCTAGTGACACAGGAAATAACTCCACTCCCTTTTACTAAAAGTATGGTTACATGAAAAACTAATTAAAATGCAAGGCAGAAATAATAAATGTAGAAGCAATGAGGGAAATAGAAAATCACCATCAGAACAGCACAGTAATAATTGCTCCGGGCAATTGATGCGTGCTAAAATTAGTGGGTGGAACTTCGAGGAGAAACAGGAATTTGCATAGCCTCAAAGTATTTTCTGCAAAATATTTAATTACTGTGCTGGCTTTAACATATGTTCAGAAATCCTTTGATACTACTCCTTCTAGAAGATGTAGCTTAATTCACTTCCCATTGAGTGTGGGCTGACTGTAGTGAATTGCTACTAATCGAGTGTGGTTTCTTGGCCTCAGCACAGTTCTCTGTTGCAGGGATGCCCTTTGCAGGGTAAGATGACAGCGGCATCTTCAGCCTCTACCTGCTAGATCCCAAGAGCCACCTCATTCCCATCTGTGACAACCAAGCATGTCTCCCCTGAATATCCTCTGGGGAACAAACCACCCTTCATTGAAAGCCACTGAAATAGAGGTTGGAAAGGGAAACAGAATAACTTTCAAGCAGAAAATCCAAGGCCAGCCATGGTGGCTCGTGCCTGTAATCTCAGCACTCTGGAATGACGAGGCAGGAGAATCGCTTGAGTATAGGAGTTCAAGACCAGCCTGAGTGAGACATCATCTATATTAAAAAAAGTTTTTTAAAAAATTAGCTGGGCATGGTGGTGCACACCTGTAGTCTCAGCTACTCAGGAGATTCACTTGAGCTCTGGAGGCAAAGGTTGCAGTGAGCTGAGATTGCATCACTGCACTACCATCTGGATGACAGGGTGAGAACCTGTCTCAAAAAAGAAAAGAGAAAGGAAGGAGGGAGGGAGGGAGGGAGGGAAGGAAGGAAGGAAGGACGGAAGGAAGGAAGGAAGGATGGACGGAAGGAAGGAAGGAAGGAAGGAAGGAAGGAAGGAAGGAAGGAAAGAAAGAAGGAAAGAAAGAAGGAAGGAAGGAGAGAAAAAAGTAAAGAAAATCTTGACCAAAATCTCCTTAACCAAAGGATCAACATACATATCATAGTGGAAACCAGGTTAACTCCATGTACCTCCCGACGTGCTGGGATGAGGAAGATACACAGTGCAATCACGAGAAGCATCAGCTAAACCCACAACCAGGTGCATTCTACAGCTAGATCTCTGACCACTGCTGCTCTTCAAATGTGGCAAGGTCATAAAACACAAGGGAAAACACGGAAACAGTCACAGATTGGAAGAGACTAAGGAGACACAATGAGTGAGTGCAACATGGTGTTCTGGAGTGGATCATTTCGCAGAAGGGAAAAATAAACATTAGGGCAAAAAATACGAAAAACATCTAGAATTTAGTTCATGGTGTTATGCTGATGTCAATTTATTAGCTTTGATAAATGTGCTATGGTTATGTAAGATGCTAATGTAAGGGAAGGAAGGTGAAGGAAGACAGGAACTCTGTATTATCTTCACAAGCCTTCTGTAAACCTAAAATTAATTCAAAATAAAGTTAAACAGTGCAAAATGTGAGGTAGTGAGTACTAAACACAAATGAATGATAGAGAACACCTTTCAATCTTT
This sequence comes from Rhinopithecus roxellana, assembly GCF_007565055.1. Lineage (NCBI taxonomy): Eukaryota > Metazoa > Chordata > Mammalia > Primates > Cercopithecidae > Rhinopithecus > Rhinopithecus roxellana. The sequence continues at coordinate 121,098,559 of NC_044562.1, forward strand.
CTCTCTGCAAATACGCTCCTTGCCTCTTTATCCTTTGCTGACCCTACCTTCTACCACTCCAAATATATAATTCAGCTTATACTTTGAGTGACTTCAGGTTATATATTTTATTCCAGTTCCATGGCAGCCTCATTTACTAGGTAAACAAGATGATAAAATTTCTAGGCCTCAGGCTAAAAGAAATAGCTTGGTCAAAGTTTCCTCTAACCCAACACAATTGATGGAAATCTCTTGGAAGTAAATTACTTCCATTTATCCCAAACCTCATTGTCTTTCTGAATGTCTGGCTGATGCTCCAGGCTCTTTGAGAATAGAGCCTCATTTGGAGGAATGGGGCTTCTGTTGCTGCTAATCTTTTCTTCAGTAATTCATTTATAGACAGGCACAATGGGGTCTCCTAAGTTATGAGTGGTGCCCTTCTTACTGGAGAGCTATCTGGCCCATAGTTGGAAATGCAGAAATGTCTCACTAAGGCCAGGCATAGGTGAAGTGCAGTATAGCTTCAGTGGAGCCAAGGGCAGGGCATAATCACATTGTGATAGTTTTGACAGGAAAAAAAATACATTGACCAGAATTCCAAAGCCTCCACTTGGTTCCCATGGAATTGAGCCCTGGAGGTAACTTCCAGGCCTGCTTCTCCAGCCCTCTGCAATCGACCAAGCAGGGGGCCTGTGGAACCTGACATCCAATAAATTCAGATCTATCCTGGAAGAAAGATTGAATAACATGCTCATAGACTACCTGTGTAACATGCCCCAGCACAGTGGCTGCTGAGAGGGAGGACAGTGTGGCTCTACTACACTTCCCTGAAGAGAGTCGGTGCCTACCCAAGAGGAGTGAACCTTTCTTTTTTTTTTTTTTTTTTTTTTTTTGAGACGGAGTCTCGCTCTGTCGCCCGGGCTGGAGTGCAGTGGCCGGATCTCAGCTCACTGCAAGCTCCGCCTCCCGGATTCACACCATTCTCCTGCCTCAGCCTCCCCAGTAGCTGGGACTACAGGCGCCTGCTATCTCACCCGGCTAGTTTTTTGTATTTTTTAGTAGAGACGGGGTTTCACCGTGTTAGCCAGGATGGTCTCGATCTCCTGATCTTGTGATCCGCCCGTCTCGGCCTCCCAAAGTGCTGGGATTACAGGCTTGAGCCACCGCGCCCGGCTGAGGAGTGAACCTTTCTCCTAGGAGATGGGGTAGGTGTATAGCCAAAAATATATCTAAGAGAACATTTTCTAATTTATAACACTGTGATGATAACATCAGTCATCCTGTCTAACAATATTCAACAAAAAGGTTATTAGGAACTGTGGATGGAATCGTGAAACCATCCATCCAATGGAGGCTGACCCATCAGCTCTAAACAAACATGGGTGAGCCTCATGCTATAAAGAGACCTGTGATCTCAGTCCAGCTAATCTGGGTATGCAAATGCTTAGAATATGCATTTTCCCAACTATAAAGTACTACTGATGTTTTAATAAAAGGAAAAGATACATTTAAAATAAAATAACAATACAATCTTAAAACTCTAAGCATAAAACAGACCCCAGACAGAAACCATTAAAGAAAAAGGTGGCAAGGTTTGACTTCATAAATATTAAAATTTTTAGTACTGCAAAAGTCGCAAAAGTCATCATACAAATGGGTTAGTGACAACCTGGGAAAAAATATTGACAATACATGTGGTGAACAAGGAATTAATATGTATGGTGTATAGGGAATGCCTATGTAAAAACAAACAAAAAAAATAGGGGTATTGATAGTGGCTATGAATAGACAATTTACATATATAAAACCACAACTAGCCCATAAACATTTGAAAATATAATACAATTTTATGAATAATTTTAAAATAAAAATTTAAGCCAGAGTGATGCATTTTATTTATCTGATCAGATGGACAAAAATTTTAAAGAATATTGATATCAATTCAGTACTGGAAGAAAAATTGGAGCTACCACCTCTTCTTGGGAGAAGTGTAAATTAGTATACATTGTTATAGTTTGTACAGAAGTAAATTCATATACATATCTTAAAGACAAATTGCCAAATTCACCAAATTTTAAAATCTGCATGGCTTTTACATCCAGAAGTTCATCTTATAGCAAGGATCCTTATACATAGATATATTTACAAAAACATGCCCCAATGGTTTTAACACCAACCTCCCAAAAAAGCAATGAGACTTAACAAATAACCCAACTAGAAAATGGGCAAAGAACCAAACAGATATTTATCAAAAGACGACATAGAAGCAACCAACATGCATATGAAAAAATGTTCAACATCACTCATCTTCAGGGGAATGCAAATCAAAACTGCAGTGAAATAACACTCCATACCCATTATAACAGTGATTATCAAAGAGACAGAACGTAAGTGTTAGTGAGGATGTGGGGAAGGAAAACACTGGAACACGTCTGGCAGGAATGTAAATTAGTGTCGCCATTATGGAAAACAATATGGCAGTTCCTCAGAATACCAAGAATCAAACGACCATATGATCCAACAGTCCCACTCCTGTGTTTATATCTAACGGAAATAAAATCAGGATCTCAAAAGAGATGTCTGCATTCCCATATTCACTGAAGCTTTGTTCTTTTCCACTTCACAACAGCCCAGGACATGAAATCCACCTAAGGGCTCACCAACAGATTAATGGAGAAAGAAAACGTGGTATATACACAATTTGACAATATTCAACCTTAAAAAAGAACAAAATCATGTTATTTGTGACAACATGGGTGGACTTAGAGGACACTATACTGGATGAAATTAGTAGGCACATGAAGACAAATACTGTCTGATCTCACTTATATGTGGAATCTAAGAAAGTCAAACTCACAGGAGCAGAGAGTAGAATGGTGGTTACCAGTGACTAGAGGAAGGGTGGGGTGGAGATTCAGGAGATGCTGGCCTAAGGACATAAAATTTCAGTTAGACAGGGGAGATAAGTTCAAGAAATCTATCATACAACATGATGACTATAGTTAATAACAATGTATTGTACTGAGAGGTGAAGCCAGCTGGACTTCCTGGGTCCAGTGGGGACTTGGAGAACTTTTCTGTCTTACAAAAGGATTGTAAAATGCACCAAGCAGCGCTTTGTAAAAACACACCAATCAGTGCTCTGTAAAACGCACCAGTCAGAGCTCTGTAACATGCACCAATCAGCAGGATTCTAAAAGTAGCCAATCAGGGAGAGGATTGAAAAAACCGCATCCTTATAGGACAGAAATAGAACATGGGCGGGGACAAATAGAGCAATAAAAGCTGGCCACACCAGCCAGCAGCTGCAACCCCTTGGGTCACCTTCTATGCTGTGGAAGGCTTGTTCTTTCCCTCTTCACCATAAATTTTGCTGCTGCTGCTCACTCTTTCGGCCTTGCCACGTTTGAGAGCTGCAACACTCGCCACAAAGGTCTGCAAGGTCCGTGGCTTCCTTCTTGAAATCAGCCAGACCATGAACCCACTGGCAGGAGCCAACTCCAGACACAGTATGTCTGAAATTTACTAAGAGTAGATGTTAATGCTCTTGCCTTCCAAAAATGATAAGCATGTGAGGTCCTGAATATGTCAATTGCTGTATGTAGCTGTTCCACAGTGTGCACATATATAAAAACATCACGTTGTATGCCATAAATATGTAGTTTTTGCCAATTTATGAAAACATTATTTTTTCAAATGTGCGTAAACATTTGGAACAATACCTGATGCTTTGTAAATATTTAATAATGTCAACTTATTTTTACAAAGCATTTTAGTGGGAAATATAGTAGTCAATAGCATTTAAAACTACCCGAATATTCCTTATAGAAAAATTGTTAAAATATATCTATATTAGCACATGATTACTGATCAATAGGTATTTGTTGAAAGAATGCTTGATTCTGGTTGGTTTGGATGAAACTGCTTTATACTGTGGTTTTCCACACATGCCGGCTGGTTGAGAACATCATCTGTCTTGATTTAAGAAGACCCATCTCTCCCTCCTGACTCATAGGAGCCACAAGATGGGTTCACAAAGGGCTGGCTTCCCAGTGTGGGGACTCCTCTGACCTCAGGGTGTTACCAACCGTGTGAGCCACAGTCCTGACTCTCCAAACCCACACACATTACCCTGATGTTCCTTGGAGCAATTGCTCTTGTCCCTTGATCCTCTAAAGAGGATGGCAGCTGCCCTGTTACACACCCTGAGGACGGTGGCAGCCGCTGACTCTGAGCCACAATCTAGCGCTGCTGTAGCAGTTGCTGTGTGTTCACGTTTTGAAACGCAGGCTCCTATGCATGCTTCACCCCATGTAGGATCTGGTTTGTTTCCTACTTTTAGTAATTCTCACTCACCTGTGATATGCTTTTCGTTCTCCAAAGCTATGTGATTGGATGATTTCATGTGCTGGGGAAAGCGGAGGGCGAGTTTCCTGAAGGCTGGCTGAGTGCAGTCTAAGGAGTCAGGACTGGGTCTACGGACAATCTCACATTTCCATTTTTCTACCTCTGGTGATAGTAGTGGTTATCAAAGTTTCTGGTCCAGGAACACTTAGGGGTTCCCAAAATCCTTTTAAGAACTCCATGAGTTCAAAATCATTTGCATAGCAATGCCAAAGTATTGTGTCTTTTTCAATGTTACCATAGCTGTAGAGCAGGATTTTCTGGAGGTTACAAAACGTGCTATCACAATGGAGTGTACACAGGCAAACCAGGTAGAGTTGATTTCTCCTCCATTAAGCCAGACGTTAAAGAGATTTGCGACCTGTCGCGGTGGCTCGTGCCTATAATCCCAGCACTTTGGGAGGCCAAGGCAGGCAGATCATGAGGTCAGGAGATCAGACCATCCTGGCCAACATGGTGAAAGCCTGTCTCTACTAAAATACAAAAAATTAGCCGGGCGTGGTGGCCCAAGCCTGTAGTCCCAGGTACTTTGGAGGCTGAGGCGGGGGAATGACTTGAACCTGGGAGGCGGAGGTTGCAGTGAGCCGAGATTACGCCACTGCACTCCAGCCTGGCAACAGACCAAGACTCCGTCTGAAAAAAAAAGAGAGATTTGCAAAAGGGTAAAGGAATGTCCGTTTTCTCACTAGTTCTTTCTTTTTAATAAAATATAATTTTTTAATAAAACATGCAATTTATGTTACTATCAGGTGGTTCTTTTTTATTTTTAAATAAAAAATGAATATATTAATAATCTGTTTAAATTTCTAATACTGAAAACATTGATGGACAATATCTTAGGAGTGCTCAGTAATATTAAGAGTCTGAAGGGAATCTGCCACCAAAACTTTTGAGAACCACTGCTCAGTAGGATCATGTTCTGTCCCTCCCTGTAGAGTAGGCTGGCAAAGTGCATGGGCCTAAAAGTCCAGGGGTTACTGGATCTATGCTTCTCCGGTCCAGCCTCCTGCAGACTGTCAGACCCTGGGCTGTGTCTCCCATGATCTGTGGTCGCCTCCTGCAGGCTTCCCGCCTTGATTGACACAGGCCCCGAGAGCCTTATGAGTACTGGCAAACTAGGGTGTCGCTCTCCTCTGCTTCACATTCTGTCAGATTCCTGCACTCCTCCTGCTTGTTAATCTTTTCCCCTAGTGAAGCAACTGTGGTTTTACTGCTCAACTAGTTATTTCTAGTTGAGGTCCAAAGGGGAAAATAAAGCACATCTAACAACATGACTGATTTTAGTAATTTTGGAAAACTCCTCATCTACTCCCCCCCGACACACACACACAATTCCATCTTCCTAATGATGGTTTTCAGTCCTTAGTTTTCAAGATTATTAAATTATTCATTTTATAAAGTAATATGTGTTTCAATTTAAAATTGTAGGTAAGATAAGAATATAATAACTTAAAACTACAAACATTCCTGTAAAGATAGTTTGTATAAAATCATGGTTCATTTCTTTATAAATACCTTCATTTTTTTTTTAATTTCATGAAACCAGCAATGTGCTCTCATTCTGTTGTAGTTGTCTGATGACACATGATTTCACAGGATCTATGTAGACACATCATAGCTTCCATCCTGGGGCACTTTTGTTACATCTGTTTGTTTTCCTATCATGAGTCACGCTGCACAAAAATCCATATACTTTAACCTTTCTTCCAAACTGTGATTATTTCCTTAGTACAAATTCCTAGAAATTGAAAATATTGGCCTATAAAGTACAAAAACTGTTAAAGTTCTTCCATTTTTAGCCAAGTTCTTTCCCAGAAACATTATACCAACTCCTACTCCCTCCAGCAGCCTATGAAAAAAGCCTGCTCATGGACCTGCTCAGAATTCAATAGTTTGATTTGAAAATCCAATTTGGCAGATGTATTTCACTGTTGTTTACAACGGCAATCCTTGATTACCAGTGTGATTGAACATTTCCCCCAGTGACCTTCCTGGGTGGGTTTTTTGTGTGGTGTATATATTGTGACCATTCTGCCTATAAACTTTAGCTTGTTTTCACTTGTCATTTTTTCCATGTTATTGATGCCTCTTTGTAAACATACATTTTGATTGCTGGATGACACAGCATTAAATGCATATTCCATATTTACTGAATCCTTTCCCAACACTGTGCATTTAGGTCTGATCTGTGCTGCTATGTCTGTATTAGTTGTCAAGGGCTTCAGTCAAAAAGTGCCACAGACTGGGTGGCTTAAACAACAGAAATGCATTATCTTACAGTTCTGGAGCCTAGAAGAACAAAATCAAGGTGTTAGCGGGATTGCTTCCTTCCAAAGGCTGGGAGGGTGTGCCCTAGACCTTTCTCCTTCTCTGCGTGTGGCTGTTTTCTCTCTGCATTTCTTCATTTCACCTTCTTTCTCTGGGTGTCTGTGTGTGCAAATTCCATTTTTTTATTACTTATTTATTTTGAAATGGAGTCTTGTTCTGTTGCCAGGTTGGAGTGCAGTGGTGCAATCTCGACTCACTGCAACCTCTGCCTCCTTGGTTCAAGTGATTCTCCTGCCTCAGCCTCCTGAGTAGCTGGGTCTACAGGCATGCACCACAACACGCAGCTAATTTTTGTATTTTTAGTGCAGACAGGGTTTCACCATGTTGGCCAGGATGGTCTCAATCTCCTGACCTTGTGATCCATGTGCCTCAGCCTCCTAAAGTGCTGGGATTACAGGCATGAGCCACCGCTCCGACCCAAATTCTCCATTTTTTTTTTTGAGACAGAGTCTCGCTCTGTCGCCCAGGCTGGAGTGCAGTGGCCAGATCTCAGCTCACTGCAAGCTCCGCCTCCAGGGTTCACGCCATTCTCCTGCCTCAGCCTCCCAAGTACCTGGGACTGTAGGCACCCACCGCCATGCCCGGCTAATTTTTTGCATTTTTAGTAGAGACTGGGTTTCACTGTGTTAGCCAGGATGGTCTCGATCTCCTGACCTCGTGATCCACCCGCCTCGGCCTCCCAAAGTGCTGGGATTACAGGTGTGAGCCACCGTGCCCGGCCCCAAATTCTCCATTTTTATAAGAACAGCAGTCATGATGGTTTAGGGCCCATCTTAATGGCCTCATTTTCACTTTATTATCTCTGTAAAGGTCCTATCACTAAATAAAGTCACATCCTGAGGTACCAGGGACGTCAATATATGAATTTTGGAGGAACACGATTCAACCCATAACAGTCTCTTCGAGCTTAAAATTTGTCTGCATTTGTAATGATTTTCTAAGATTAAATTCTCTGGAGTAAAGATAATGACTCTAAACTTTTGTGATGCATACTGTCAACGTGATAGCTTGCATTTCTGTGAAAGGGAAATAACCTCTTATTGACAATTAGTGATGAGACGTAATAAGAAACACCTTGAGTCCCCTGGTAAGAACAGGATCTTTAATGCAAACGGAAGGTAGGGACTAAGAGTCACACTCCTTCCTGGAGTCATGCTCTGTGGGAGGAGGGGGAGCCTGAGGCTCTCACGTGCAGAAGGATTGGGAGAGGAACAGTGGAGGAGACCCTGGGTAAGGAGACACCACTGCCACAGGCTCTATTCACCCCTGTGCCAGGGAGGCCTCCTGCTGGGACTAGAAGTTCAACCATTGTGGAAAACACTGTGGCGATTCCTCAAGGATCTAGAACTAGAAATACCATTTGACCCAGCCATCCCATTACTGGGGATATACCCAAAGGATTATAAGTCATGCTGCTATAAAGACACATGCACACGTATGTTTATTGTGGCACTATTCACAATAGCAAAGACTTGGAATCAACCCAAATGCCCATCAGTGACAGATTGGATTAAGAAAATGTGGCACATATACACCATGGAATACTATGCAGCCATAAAAAAGGATGAGTTCGTGTCCTTTGTAGGCACATGGATGCAGCTGGAAACCATCACTTTCAGCAAACTGTCGCAAGAACAGAAAACCAAACACCAAATGTTCTCACTCATAGGTGGGAATTGAACAATGAGATCACTTGGACACAGGAAGGGGAACATCACACACCAGGTCCTATTGTGGGGAGGGGGGTGGGGGTAGGGGGGAGGGATTGCATTAGGAGATATACCTAACGTAAATGACGAGTTAATGGGTGCAGCACACCAACATGGCACATGTATTCATATGTAACAAACCTGCACGTTGTGCACATGTACCCTAGAACTTAAAGTATAAAAAAAAAAAAAAAAAAAAAAATTCTCCCGATAGGCCATGGCTTGTCCTCCCTGAAGCCATGGAGAGTGGCACTTCCTCAGGGCTGGAGAAGTGGGCCTGAGCTGGCTCTGGCAGGGAAACAGAACCTCCCAATGAAGCATCCCCACTGATGACAAAGACTGTCTCTGAGGGACCCTCCACCATCTGTTTCACCTGAGAGGTCTGTCCTGCGTCTCACTCTCTTCACAGCTATTTTCCACCGGACAGACTCTAATTAAGAAACAATTCAGAATTATTAGAAGCCAGTAATGAATAAAAGGTAATGAGACATTCGATCTGCCAGTAATTTCACAAGAGCTGTGCCTTTGCTAATTAGGAAGTAAAACACCCTCATGCACTCGAGGCTGACCCACAGTGTGCCAGTTTCTGCGGCACAGACGTGTGTGTGAAGAGAGGGCAGCCGAGGGCATCAGCAAAGTGAGGCCGGGCGCCCTGTCCCACTCCACAGAGGGTGATGGCCAGGACGGCAAGGCTGCAGGGGCCGAGGAAAGACACAGACAGTGCTGGCGGCCTCAGGTCGCCAAGCCCTTTCTGAGTGGCAGTCACTGTGCAGTGGATTTAAATAGATGCTCCCATGTAATCCTCGAACAAACTGGAAGGTACAGACTGTTACCCTCTTTTAAAAATAAAGAAACTGGCTTCTGGTGGGAACTCGACCAGTGAAGGGAAGAACTATTATTAATAATTCAGGTCTGTCTGGTTTCAAAACCTGGGACTTTCCACTTTTTATAACTGCCTTAGAAATCTTGAGACAATTAGTCAATTGCTTTAGGCAAATTCCTGCTAGCCTTCTGTTTCCTTCCTAATTAATGTTGGAATAATTGAGATGGGCAGCTCAGCCTTCCTTTTAGTGTGATTGTTCTGTCAAGTCAGCTGCAACGGCCCTGATGGGATTTTCCCCATTTTTGAGGAAAAAGTGGAAACAGTAAATTAGCCTCATTTCAGCAGACCTTCCGGGAGGTGTCTTCCTCAGCCCACCAGGATGAGTGCATTTGCTTAAAATGGTCGTGACTAAACTTCTCATCACAGCTCCAACAAGAAAAAAGCTTGGAAGCCATTACATTAGTCCTTAACAACAGAAAAAGTTTGGACAAGGTGAAAATCAGCAACTTTCTTGGGCCCAGGAGAGGCCTGGGATCCAGGACAAATCTTCGCCCTGAAATCTGTGGGGTCAGACTCATCTGGAGAGATCACACCTGAGCTTCTGCACCACCACCAGAGGTCACTGGAGCCGTAACTTGAGAGAAATGTATATCCACCTGGAATGGTTGATACATTGATGGAGGCCAAGTACAGATGAGCATGCAAATGAGAAAATTCTGAAGGATCCCTGCCCCACTGTCATTGGCTGGGGGGGACATTTCCCGGCTTTCTTTCCAGTTACCTCCACCAAGTTTCTCATGGTGAGGCTCCCGGAAAGATGCCCTGACAGCCTTGGCAGGGGCAGGAGAGGAATGGCCCTGGTATGACCCTCCCAAACCCGTCTCCCTAACAGAAGCCCACTCTCCAGGGGCAGGACATCCCCAGAGGGTGACACAGTAACCTCACCTCAGCAGGGGTAGGGGAATACTGCCTTTCCCCAGACCCCTCCAGCTTTTCTGTCTCACCTAAAGGAAAACATTGAAGAATGCAGTCAGTAGGGAACACGAGTCCAAGGACATGAATTGGAAATGGAGGAACCGAGACCTTTGTGAAGACCACAGCATGAGGAAGGCCCTGCATCTCACCACCACAAAAACGAGCTTTGGGATAAAGACGGGCCTGTGGCTGAAAGAGTCAAAACACAATCTCTATGAGGAGCAGTGCAAAAGGAAGCCCCCGAGCCAAGAAGAGATGTAAACCAAGACACCGAAGGAATCTGTAGCCTTGGCACCTACAAACAGCCCACATTAGACATGCCCAGCTCCAGCTGGATTCATGTAAGTTCTCACACAAAAGGCCTTTAACCTCAGTTCCTGTAACCTAATACATCATGTCCAGCTTTTGACATAAAATTGCAAGGAGGGTTAAAAGGCAAGAGAAAAATAAAAACACAGTCTGAAGAGACAAAGTTATCATTAGACCCAGATTCATGTAGGACACAGCTGGTAGGATTATCAGACAGGGAATCTAAAATAACTATGACAACTATGGCAAGGACTCTAATAAAATAATGTGCACAACGTGCACGACCAGATGGATGATACTAACAGAGAGAAAGAAATGGAAGAAATGGAATCCAAAGGAAATGGTAGAAATAAAAAGCCTTGTAGTGAAAATGAAAAATGTCTTTGATGGGCTCGTTGAGGAGACTTTATGCAGCCAAAGAGGAGTCACTGAACTTGAAGGTAGCTCAAGAGAAACTTTTCAAAACAAAACACAAGGAGGGAGGATGAAAACACAGAACAGAATGTCCAGAAGCTGTGGGACAATTTCAAAAGGCATGCCCATACTTAATAGGAATGAGAGAATAAGAAGAAAGAGAGGATAGAGCAGAAGGAATATTTGCAGTACTCATGGCCAAGAACTTTCAGAAATTACTGAGAGACATTTGAAGACTGAGACTTATTCAGACTGTTAATCTACAGCATAGAGATTAGCCACGGAACAAGAAGGAAAAGGGCAGAGGTTTTGGATGACTGTTTCTTTTCTTTTTTTTTTTTTTTTTTTTTGAGACGGAGTCTTACTCTGTCGCCCAGGCTGGAGTGCAGTGGCCAGATCTCAGCTCGCTGCAAGCTCCGCCTCCCAGGTTCACGCCATTCTCCTGCCTCAGCCTCCCGAGTAGCTGGGACTACAGGCGCCCGCCACCTCACCCGGCTAGTTTTTTGTATTTTTTAGTAGAGACGGGGTTTCACCATGTTAGCCAGGATGGTCTCGATCTCCTGACCTTGTGATCCGCCCGCCTCAGCCTCCCAAAGTGCTGGGATTACAGGCTTGAGCCACCGCGCCCGGCTGGATGACTGTTTCTTTGCAGCCTCAACTCCTTTCAGATGTGTTCCATGGCCTTCCCACCTACAAAGGCTCTGAATCTGTATGACTGCATCCTCCACCTGGTTGGCTTCCTCATCGAGGAAACATCCCTTTGAAAAAGTCTTTTCCACCTGGCCCATACCTGCCCAACTTCCATGAGCTTCAGGCGGCCTCTGGCCTGACCCCTCTGTCAGACCAGCTGTAGGCAGTTCTGAAGATGGACATCTCCTCTGCTGGTCAAAACTCCAGCCTCCTCCTGCTGGTTAAAATGTATATGAGAACGTGTGTGTGTGTGTGCACGCGTGTGTGTGCACGTGTGTGTGTGTGTGTTGAATATTTGCTCTTAGTCCTTCACCATTTACAGTTGACTGCAACATATTAATTTATGCAGTCCCTCTGTTTAATTTTTCTTCAAATAGAAATGTTTAGTCTCCCAGGCTTTCTTGAATGTTTCCCTAAGAAGGCGTCCAGATTTATGAGGCTGAACAGCTTCTGGATCTTTAAGGCAGTGTGGGGAAGGGCAGGGAAGAAATCCACAGTCTCCTTCTGGGCTTCAGCTGGTGTCTGCTGGTCTCTAGGTGATGTGCCTTGTCTTCCTGTTCCCATTGTGGCCTGATAAACTTTGATGATGCCAGCTGTTGCTGCGTGGACTTGTGGATCGTTCTCCTGCCAAAATAGTGCTCGTGGACGGTCCTACCAGGTGACTTGTTCCCATAGAGTAGTTCACTGGCTGCAGATCCTCTTTTCGGCAGCTCCTTCATCCAGCTTGCTGTTTCAGTGAGCCACTGCCTAATGTATGCTGCAAGGTCAGTTCCCCAGCCTCTGTGGATCTCTTCGCAGGACATAAATTGCATCTCAAAAGCCGGGCAGGGAAGATGTAGAGAAATCATGGTGTGCTCCCTTTGCAAAGGGAGCTCTTCTCAGTGACTCAGAGGTAAAGGGTGCAGCCAAGAGACCCTTCTCCACCCTCAGCATTACTTTCATTTTTTAATGCACCTCATTCTCTCTAGGCACTAATCAGATTTGCAAGTATCAGGAAAGGAAGTACATTGCTGACTGCAACCCTTGTGAATGCTAGCAAAAGGCTCAGTTTCTAATTCGTATGCATTTATATAAAATAGCCTAGGGCAGGTCTTTGTAATTGCTCCTGGTATGGCCTAAAAGCCCAAACATAGGGTTTGGCCAGGACCGGAGCTGACTCCCCAGGCAAGATTCAATCATGGCTTTAGAGTGGATGGATACCGGGTTGGTATCTTTTCACTCTTGGTGCCTCCTCACCCTGTACAATTTCATACTCCCAGAACGAAAGATAGCTTCTGATCAGGCTTTCACATGTGTTAGATTGGTTCTGATCAGGCTTTCACATGAGTTCTAAACAGCCCAGAAATTAGTAGTATTGTCTTAGGCACCTCTGGAGCCACAGGCAAATCAGGGTGGCAGAATCTGCCCCAACACCGCGGCTACCAGAGCAGCAACACTTATACACTAGGGATCCCTCTATGTCTTTTCTTTTTAAAAAGTTACTTCTGATTTTTCAGAAAGTTAGAAATTGAATGTGCTAGATGACCATCACGTCTCCGTTTATTTTTCAGACCCTGTGACTCCAATAATCTATTGTCTCTGCCACCTCCATGCCTCTATTATGCCATAGTTCAGCTTTCTTGACCCAGAGGAAAAAGTTAAACTACATGCTGATCTCACTGAACCCCTTTATTGCACAAAATTTTGCTTGCGTCCCCCAAAGGTATAGTGAGGCACAGGGATAGGAACGACCTTTCAGGTCTCAGAGTAAGATGGATCAGGCTGAGAGAGTAGGCAAGTTCTTAATTCTCACCTGAGCTTTGTCATCCTCCCAAACTGTCATCTCAATGCTGCCTGCCATGCTTCCGTTCCACATTTCTTTTTTAACAGCTTCTCCAGTAACTAGGACATTTTTATATTATCATTCTTGGAATACTAATGTGCTTTCCATCAAAAGCTTTATGGTAATTAAATTGAAGAGAGGGGAAAATGAATAAAATTTATCATATAAAATAATGATCCAGTCTGTTGATTGTATCATGTAGATCAATTATAGCCTTGCCAAAGATCAAAGTCACCTGAAATTGCCATTTCTACTTATTGACAATGCTTTTTGCTAAAGTAAATTTGGAGCTACAAAGCAGTATATTGGCATAATATTTCAGTGAGGGGAAGCGATGATTGTGAAAAATAATTTAGTGTAACAGTCACAATAACAAGATATGGAGATAAAACATTATTTTCTCCAGTTTTGTAGGATGGAGCGGTCAGTGCTCAAAAATGAATAGCGTGAAGGTAGGACTTCCAGAATGGTGCTGCAAAGAACCCTGGGAAAGCTCTCCCCCAGAGAGACACCCACTACACTTATGAAATTTAGCAGACAATCATTCAAAGTATGTGGAGATTGATCAAAGGGCTTAAAGCAAATTGAGAAGCATGCGTTCAACAAAATCTATGCAATCTCTCAGCAGAAGGCTGGGCATTTGTTCTAGACACTGCCCCCACCTCCTCCCTCACATTTCTGCCTTGTGGCTGAGTTGTCACAGTGGTCTTGTCAGTAATGTCATAGTTGCCATTCCCCCTAATTTTCTAGAAGCCAGTGAACACCAGCAAATCACATTTTGCACAGCTCCCTGCTACAGAAGATCTATATTGAGTGCATGGTAGCAGTCAGTGGCAATACACATTTCCCCACTCCCGACTTCCATTAAGTAAGTAAGATTGGGCAGGGCAACTGGTGAAAAATTCAGTCTCCTTTTCCCATATATCTCTGTATTATGGGGGAGCTTCTTTAGTAGGACTGGTTAAAATAAATAAAATATCTCTGTATTATGGGGGAGCTTCTTTAGTAGGATTGGTTAAAATAAATAAAATATCTCAGCTTTCTGAGATAAAGCTATTATAGATAGGCTTGCAATTTGGAAAACCACTAGATTCTATTCTTCTTCATTCTGGGATACAGAAGATTTATAATGGACAGTGCTCAGAAGAGGCACCAGTTTTCACCTGTCCAGCACCACACTCCATAGTTCCTGATTCATAAAAAAACACATGGGGCAGTCATGGAGAGCAAGCACCACCCCTGTCCCCCAGCTTCCCACTTTGGCTCCATACCGCAGAGGTTCTACTCAAAGGAAGGTCAGAGCAAGCTCGATGTCCGTTAACAACCTGCTGCTGTCAAGGGGCCGAACTTCAAGTGGATCAGAGTATTGAGTAAATTTTATCCCAAGTACAGTTGAAGTCAGCTAGCAGTTAGTGAAGTCTGACAGCTTGATGTAATAGCAATACAAAGAGACTAGCCAGAAGTTTATTAGGGAGAGCAGGCAAAGAAAGAGACTAAAGAAAGCTAAAAAAATTTCCAGTCATCGCTGGTGGTCAGGAAGTCTGTGCATAGTCAAGGATCTTCCATCTGAGGAGTGACGGGAGAGACAGCTTTTGAGATAAAAGTCCTTAGCTGAATATGAAGGAAACTCACAAACTTCTTCAACAGACTTCTTTTAGAAGTCTCCAAGCCACACAGGGATGCTATGATAAAATGGAGGGGGCACTTACTAGCTCAGAGGGCTTAAGCACAACCTTGAACCAATCAGGGGCTGGCAACTAAACAGAATTGATCATGTGACAGGCCCTAGGAAGATAAGCTTGAGATAAAAACGAAGAAGAGAAATTTGAGCATGACATCGCACACGGCACACTTGAAGGGAAATAGCTTTTCTGAACCACCACAGTCAAATAACATATAAAGAAGCAAACAACATCAATAAGCTTGGAAGAGGGGATCGGTATGTAGAGTTACTACAATATATTTCCTTCTGAAGTTTTCAACAAAAAATTACCAGACGTACAAAGAAGAAAACTCAGTCATACACAAGAAAGGAAAAAGCTGCCAGTAGGCTCTACCTTTGAGGAGGCCCAGGTGTTGGTCTTACCAGGCAAAGACATCAAGGTAGCTATCATAAATATATTCAAATAATTAAAGAAAATTATGCTCAATTAAAGTTATGACAATGTCTCATTAGATAAAGAAGATCAATAAAGGGATATAAAGTGTAATAGACCAAAATGGAAATTCTGGAGTTGAAAAATATAATAATAGCCCAAATAAATATTTTGCTACAGAGGCTCAACAATAGGCTTGAGCTGGCAGAAGAAAATAGCAAAACACTTACAAATCTAAACTACAAATATTATACAACAGAGAGGAAAAGAATAAAAAAAGGACAGATAGAGAAATATTAGACATTATTAAATATACCAATATAAAAATAATAAGAGTTCCAGAAAAAGATGAAATAAAGGAGAATTTAAAATGTTCAAAGACATAATTGTCATCAACATGCCAAATTCAATGCAAAACATTCTTCAACACACCCAAGAAGTTCTTCACAAACAGATCCACACTTAGACACATCATATTCAAAAAGAAATCTTGAAAGCAGCAAGAGAAAATGACTTATCATGAACAAGATAATTCCAATAAGATTAATGGTCAATTCCAAATCAGACAAAATGGAGGCCAAAAATCAGTACGATGACATATTCAAAGTGCCAAAAGGAAAGGAGGGAAAAAAAACTCAATCAGGGCTCTTATATCCATCAAATTACTTTAAAATGAAGCTAAAACAAAGTCGTAGGTTGAAGCTCCATCCTGCAATGTGACTATATTTGGAAATGGGAACTTTACGGTGGTAATTAAGATTAAATGAGGGCCCTTATTCAATAGGATTCACGTCTGTATAAGAAGAGGACAAAGTGTGCACTCACGCTCTCGCTCTCTCTTTCCCTCTCTCTTTCTCTCTTTTTCTATTTCTCTCGAGTTCTCTCTCTGTGGATGTGTGTGGGTGTGTCGTGTGAGGGTGCGTTGAGAAGGCAGCCAGATGCAAGCCAGGAAGAAAGCCCTCAGTAGAAACTGACCATGTTAGACTTTGTTATTGAACTTACAGCATCCATAACTGTGAAAAAATAAACACTGTTGTTTAAGCCTTCAGTCTGTGGTATTTTGTTATGGCAGCTCAAGCTGACTAATACACCAGATAAACAAAATCTGGAAGAATGTGTTGCTAGCTGACTTGCCTTACAAGAAGCACAGAGGAAGTTCTTTGGGCTGAAAATGAGTGACATGTGAGAATAATTTGAATCCATGCAAAAAACAAATAGTGTCATTAAAGATAATTATATAGAAAATTGTAGAAAATAATATAATGGGATATTTCTTCTACTTCTTTCTTATATGATTTTAAAAATTTTTTAAAGCATTATGAGGGCTGGGTGCGACGGCTCAAGCCTATAATCCCAGCACTTTGGGAGGCCAAGGTGGGTGGATCACGAGGCCAGGAGTTTGAGACTAGCCTGGCCAACAAAGTGAAACCCTGTCTCTACTGAAAATATAAAAAATTAGCCAGGCATGGTGGCGGGTTACTGTAATCCCAGCTGCTTGGGAGGCTGAGGCAGGAGAATCGCTTGAACCCAGGAGGCAGAGGTTGCAGTGATCCAAGACTGTGCCACTGCACTTCAGCCTGGGTGACAGCATGAGACCCCGTCTCAGGAAAAAAAAAAAAAAGGCATTATGTGTATAATTGTGTTGTGTGTCTATATCATATGGAAATGCAATGTATTGGAAAATAATAGCTCAAGAGGAAAGGGATGGGGCCAAAGCTGCACAGCAGTAAGGAAGACAGAAGATGATGATGCAGACCCAAGCTAGGAAATACAGTACTAAAAATTCTCTCTCACTCTCTGTGTGTGTGTGTATGTGTGTGTGTGTGTGTGTGTGTTCTTTCTTTCCTCAGCTTCCTTTAAAAGACATAAAATATTGCTGAAGCTAAATTAATGTAAACTGAAGGTGGGTTCTGATAAGATTATCTTGTAAGCATTAGTCAATGAATAAAAAGATGAATAACAATGAATAACAATCATAAAATAAAACTGCATTAAACACTGAAATCTTGGGGCAGAGCAAGATGGCCGAATAGAAACAGCTCCAGTCTCCAACTCCCAGCGTGAGCGACACAGAAGACTGGTGATTTCTGCATTTTCAACTGAGGTACTGGGGTCATCTCACTAGGGAGTGCCGGACAATTGGTGCTGGTCAGCTGCTGCAGCCTGACCAGCGAGAGCTGAAGCAGGGTGAGGCATCGCCTCACCTGGAAGTGCAAGGGGGAAGGGAATCCCTTTTCCTAGACAGGGGAACTGAGACACACAACACCTGGAAAATTAGGTAACTCCCACCCCAATACTGCGCTTTAAACAAACAGGCACGCCAGGAGAATATATCCCACACCTGGCCGGGAGGGTCCCATGCCCACGGAGCCTCCCTCATTGCTAACACAGCAGTCTGCGGCGATCTATCCGCAAGGCAGCAGCGAGGCTGGGGGAGGGGCGCCCGCCATTGCTGAGGCTTAAGTAGGTAAACAAAGCCACTGGGAAGCTCGAACTGGGTGGAGCTCACAGCAGCTCAAGGAAGTCTGCCTGTCTCTGTAGACTCCACCTCTGGGGACAGCGCATAGCTGAAGACCAACAGGGGAAGCAGCGGGGGCCTGTGCAGACACGAACGACTCTGTCTGACAGCTTTGGGGAGAGCCGTGGATCTCCCAACGCGGAGGTTGAGATCTGAGAACGGACAGACTGCCTGCTCAGGTGGGTCCCTGACCCCTGAGTAGCCTAGCTGGGAGACATCCCCCACTAGGGGCAGTCTGACACCCCACACCTCACGGGGTGAAGTACACCCCTGAGAGGAAGCTTCCAAAGGAAGAATCAGACAGGTACACTCGCTGTTCAGCAATATTCTATCTTCTGCAACCTCTGCTGCTGATACCCAGGCAAACAGGGTCGGGAGTGGACCTCAAGCAATCTCCAACAGACCTATAGTTGAGGGTCCTGACTGTCAGAAGGAAAACTATCAAACAGGAAGGACACCTATACCAAAACCCCATCAGTACGTCACCATCATCAAAGACCAGAGACAGATAAAACCACAAAGATGGGGAAAAAGCAGGGCAGAAAAGCTGGAAATTCAAAAAATAAGAGCGCATCCCCCCCTGCAAAGGAGCACAGCTCATCGCCAGCAACGGATCAAAGCTGGTCAGAGAATGACTTTGACGAGATGAGAGAAGAAGGCTTCAGTCCATCAAACTTCTCAGAGCTAAAGGAGGAATTAGGTACCCAGCGCAAAGAAACTAAAAATCTTGAAAAAAGAGTGGAAGAATTGACAGCTAGACTAATTAATGCAGAGAAGATCATAAACGAAAAGACAGAGATGAAAACCATGACACGAGAAATATGTGACAAATGCACAAGCTTCAGTAACCGACTCGATCAACTGGAAGAAAGAGTATCAGCGATTGAGGATCAAATGAATGAAATGAAGTGAGAAGAGAAACCAAAAGAAAAAAGAAGAAAAAGAAATGAACAAAGCCTGCAAGAAGTATGGGATTATGTAAAAAGACCAAATCTATGTCTGATTGGGGTGCCTGAAAGTGAGGGGGAAAATGGAACCAACCTGGAAAACACTCTTCAGGATATCATCCAGGAGAACTTCCCCAACCTAGTAGGGCAGGCCAACATTCAAATTCAGGAAATACAGAGAACGCCACAAAGATACTCCTCCAGAAGAGCAACTCCAAGACACATAATTGCCAGATTCACCAAAGTTGAAATGAAGGAAAAAATCTTAAGGGCAGCCAGAGAGAAAGG
The DNA here is from genome assembly GCF_007565055.1 of Rhinopithecus roxellana. NCBI lineage: Eukaryota > Metazoa > Chordata > Mammalia > Primates > Cercopithecidae > Rhinopithecus > Rhinopithecus roxellana. The sequence goes on from NC_044562.1 coordinate 121,117,861, forward strand.
TCGGGTTACCTACAAAGGGAAGCCCATCAGACTAACAGCAGACCTCTCGGCAGAAACTCTACAAGCCAGAAGAGAGTGGGGGCCAATATTCAACGTTCTTAAAGAAAAGAATTTTAAACCCAGAATTTCATATCCAGCCAAACTAAGTTTCATAAGTGAAGGAGAAATAAAATCCTTTACAGATAAGCAAATGCTTAGAGATTTTGTCACCACCAGGCCTGCCTTACAAGAGACCCTGAAGGAAGCCCTAAACATGGAAAGGAACAACCTGTACCAGCCATTGCAAAAACATGCCAAAATGTAAAGACCGTCGAGGCTAGGAAGAAACTGCATCAACTAACGAGCAAAATAACCAGTTAATATCATAATGGCAGGATCAAGTTCACACATAACAATATTAACCTTAAATGTAAATGGACTAAATGGTCCAATGAAAAGACACAGACTGGCAAACTGGATAAAGAGTCAAGACCCATCAGTCTGCTGTATTCAGGAGACCCATCTCACATGCAGAGACATACATAGGCTCAAAATAAAGGGATGGAGGAAGATCTACCAAGCAAATGGAGAACAAAAAAAAGCAGGGGTTGCAATCCTAGTCTCTGATAAAACAGACTTTAAACCATCAAAGATCAAAAGAGACAAAGAAGGCCATTACATAATGGTAAAGGGATCAATTCAACAGGAAGAGCTAACTCTCCTAAATATATATGCACCCAATACAGGAGCACCCAGATTCATAAAGCAAGTCCTTAGAGACTTACAAAGAGACTTAGACTCCCATACAATAATAATGGGAGACTTCAACACTCCACTGTCAACATTAGACAGATCAACGAGACAGAAAGTTAACAAGGATATCCAGGAATTGAACTCATCTCTGCACCAAGCAGACCTAATAGACATCTATAGAACTCTCCACCCCAAATCAACAGAATATACATTCTTCTCAGCACCACATCGCACTTATTCCAAAATTGACCACATAATTGGAAGTAAAGCACTCCTCAGCAAATGTAAAAGAACAGAAATTATAACAAACTGTCTCTCAGACCACAGTGCAATCAAACTAGATCTCAGGACTAAGAAACTCAATCAAAACCGCTCAACTACATGGAAACTGAACAACCTGCTCCTGAATGACTACTGGGTACATAACAAAATGAAAGCAGAAATAAAGATGTTCTTTGAAACCAATGAGAACAAAGAAACAACATACCAGAATCTCTGGGACACATTTAAAGCAGTGTGTAGAGGGAAATTTATAGCACTAAATGCCCACAAGAGAAAGCAGGAAAGATCTAAAATTGACACTCTAACATCACAATGAAAAGAACTAGAGAGGCAAGAGCAAACACATTCAAAAGCTAGCAGAAGGCAAGAAATAACTAAGATCAGAGCAGAACTGAAGGAGATAGACACACAAAAAACCCTCCAAAAAATCCATGAATCCAGGAGTTGGTTTTTGGAAAAGATCAACAAAATTGACAGATCGCTAGCAAGACTAATAAAGAAGAAAAGATAGAGGAATCAAATAGATGCAATAAAAAATGATAAAGGGGATATCACCACCGACCCCACAGAAATACAAACAACCGTCAGAGAATACTATAAACGCCTCTACGCAAATCAACTAAAAAATCTAGAAGAAATGGATAATTTCCTGGACACTTACACTCTCCCAAGACTAAACCAGGAAGAAGTTGAATCCCTGAATAGACCAATAGCAGGCTCTGAAATTGAGGCAACAATTAATAGCCTACCCACCAAAAAGAGTCCAGGACCAGATGGATTCACAGCTGAATTCTACCAAAGGTACAAGGAGGAGCTGGTACCATTCCTTCTGAAACTATTCCAATCAATTGAAAAAGAGGGAATCCTCCCTAACTCATGTTATGAGGCCAACATCATCCTGATACCAAAGCCTGGCAGAGACACACCAAAACAAGAGAATTTTAGACCAATATCCCTGATGAACATCGATGCAAAAATCCTCAATAAAATACTGGCAAACCAGATTCAGCAGCACATCAAAAAGCTTATCCACCATGATCAAGTGGGCTTCATCCCTGGGATGCAAGGCTGGTTCAACATTTGCAAATCAATAAACATAATCCAGCATATAAACAGAACCAAAGTCAAGAACCACGTGATTATCTCAATAGATGCAGAAAAGGCTTTTGACAAAATTCAACAGCCCTTCATGCTAAAAACGCTCAATAAATTCGGTATTGATGGAACGTACCTCAAAATAATAAGAGCTATTTATGACAAACCCACAGCCAATATCATACTGAATGAGCAAAAACTGGAAAAATTCCCTTTGAAAACTGGCACAAGACAGGGATGCCCTCTCTCACCACTCCTATTCAACATAGTGTTGGAAGTTCTGGCTAGGGCAATCAGGCAAGAGAAAGAAATCAAGGGTATCCAGTTAGGAAAAGAAGAAGTCAAATTGTCCCTGTTTGCAGATGACATGATTGTATATTTAGAAAACCCCATCGTCTCAGCCCAAAATCTCCTTAAGCTGATAAGCAACTTCAGCAAAGTCTCAGGATACAAAATTAATGTGCAAAAATCACAAGCATTCTTATACACCAGTAACAGACAAGCAGAGAGCCAAATCATGAATGAATTTCCATTCACAATTGCTTCAAAGAGAATAAAATACCTAGGAATCCAACTTACAAGGGATGTAAAGGACCTCTTCAAGGAGAACTACAAACCACTGCTCAGTGAAATCAAAGAGGACACAAACAAATGGAAGAACATACCATGCTCATGGATAGGAAGAATCAATATCGTGAAAATGGCCATACTGCCCAAGGTTATTTATAGATTCAATGCCATCCCCATCAAGCTACCAATGAGTTTCTTCACAGAATTGGAAAAAACTGCTTTAAAGTTCATATGGAACCAAAAAAGAGCCCACATTGCCAAGACAATCCTAAGTCAAAAGGACAAAGCTGGAGGCGTCACCCTACCCGACTTCAAACTATACTACAAAGCTACAGTAACCAAAACAGCATGGTACTGGTACCAAAACAGAGATATGGACCAATGGAACAGAACAGAGTCCTCAGAAATAATACCACACATCTACAGCCATCTGATCTTTGACAAACCTGAGAGAAACAAGAAATGGGGAAAGGATTCCCTATTCAATAAATGGTGCTGGGAAAATTGGCTAGCCATAAGTAGAAAGCTGAAACTGGATCCTTTCCTTATCCCTTATAAGAAGATTAATTCAAGATGGATTAGAGACTTAAATGTTAGACCTAATACCATAAAAACCCTAGAAGAAAATCTAGGTAGTACCATTCAGGACATAGGCATGGGCAAGGACTTCATGTCTAAAACACCAAAAGCAACGGCAGCAAAAGCCAAAATTGACAAATGGGATCTAATTAAACTAGAGAGCTTCTGCACAGCAAAAGAAACTACCATCAGAGTGAACAGGCAACCTACAGAATGGGAGAAAATTTTTGCAACCTACTCATCTGACAAAGGGCTAATATCCAGAATGTACAAAGAACTCAAACAAATATACAAGAAAAAAACAAACAACCCCATCAAAAAGTGGGCAAAGGATATGAACAGACATTTCTCAAAAGAAGACATTCATACAGCCAACAGACACATGAAAAAATGCTCATCATCACTCACCATCAGAGAAATGCAAATCAAAACCACAATGAGATACCATCTCACACCAGTTAGAATGGCAATCATTAAGAAGTCAGGAAACAACAGGTGTTGGATAGGATGTGGAGAAATAGGAACACTTTTATACTGTTGGTGGGATTGTAAACTAGTTCAACCATTATGGAAAACAGTATGGCAATTCCTCAAGGATCTAGAACTAGATGTACCATATGACCCAGCCATCCCACTACTGGGTATATACCCAAAGGATTATAAATTATTCTACTACAAAGACACATGCACACGTATGTTTATTGCGGCACTATTCACAATGGCAAAGACTTGGAATCAACCCAAATGTCCATCTGTGACAGACTGGATTAAGAAAATGTGGCACATATACACCATGGAATACTATGCAGCCATAAAAAAGGATGAGTTTGCATCCTTTGTAGGGACATGGATGCAGCTGGAAACCATCATTCTTAGCAAACTATCACAAGAAGAGAAAACCAAACACCGCATGTTCTCACTCGTAGGTGGGAGCTGAACAATGAGATCACTTGGACTCGGGAAGTGGAACATCACACACTGGGGCCTATCATGGGGAGGGGGGAGGAGGGAGGGATTGCATTGGGGAGTTATACATGATAAAAATGATGAATTGATGGGTGCTGACGAGTTGATGGGTGCAGCACACCAACATGGCATAAGTATACATATGTAACAAACCTGCACGTTATGCACATGTACCCTAGAACTTAAAGTATAATAAAAAATAAAAAAATAAAAAATAAAAACATTGAAATCTTATGCAAGAAAAGATTCACTTCATGTGAAAGAAGGCAGTAAATAAGGAACAGAGGAATGAGAAAAAACATGAGACATAGCAAACTAAAACCAAAATGGCAGATGTCAATGTAATCAGATGGGTAATAGCATCCAATATAAGTGATTTAAGCAATCCCATAAAAAAGCATAATTTTAAACTGAATAAAGAAAGAAGATCCAACGATGCTGTCTTCAGCAGATATACTTTAGATTAAAAGGTACAAATAGGGTGAAAGCAAAAG